>NW_027205603.1:34241758-35650508 GCF_024711535.1 Dipodomys merriami
GAAATGTGGATGAAATCTAGAAATGCAATTGGCACTTGATATTTTTAGAGTCATTTTAGATTAAGACATTCAAGAACAGCAACTTAAAATTCACATGTTGTAGTTAAGAATCCATGACAATAAGAAGAGGCCAAACTCAGCCATCACTGCTAGAGCTCAGGTTGATGAATGAATCCCTGGGCTTTAACTTCCTCTTTCAACACATCCCATGCTGAAAAAATATAAGTTGGAGAAGCAGAAAACGTTTCAACTAGATAGAATAGTGTGTTCCAAAGAGGATTAAGGGAATTTGATTTGGATGTGACCCCATCAAACGACAAACCTCATTTTGCTGATAGAGATCGAAGAGAAAAACACAAAAAGGTTGAATCTACACTTGTGTGTCAATTTTAAAAAATATTCTATCAAAGGTTTTACAGAGAGAGCAACTGACATTTGGGACTGGACAGAGGATGTGGCTGAAATGCCAAACAGAAATCAGCCAGATTATGATTACTTCTATCAGGCATGTATGCAACAAAAGAGCCAAATAAAAACTCACTGTTCTTAAAAAATAAAAGACTTGGAAAAAATTATATTAAATGAAGTAAGCCAGGCCCAAAGAAACACAGGTCCCATGGTTTCCCTTATTTGCAATAACTAGTATATGTCTGAGTCAAGCAGAAAAGGTCAGATAAGTTGATGTTAGGGGAATGAACCGCCAGATAAGTATTCAAATGTTTTTTTCTTTCTTGCGATTGTTTCTAACATATTTATAAGATGATTTCTATGTTGCTTTGTATGTCCCTCCCCCACGGTATAACCCCTGCTTTCCTGTATTTGATGTTGGTATAATTTGTGGAGGGGAAGGGAAAAAACAAATCGTTTAAATAGGGATACAGGTGGACCCATTGCAACAATGAGATGCACAAGTCGTTATGTCAAAAAACGAACTTTACAACTTGGGTGGGGGGGGGGAGGATCAGGTGGGGAGAGGTGGGGGGAGGATAGGAAGGGATGGGAAGGGGAAACAAAGAGGAGGCAACAATGCTTGATAAGAAATGTACTCGTTATCTTGCCCATGTAATTGTAACTCTTCTGTATGGTATTCTCACAATAAAAAAAAGACAATGAAAGTGAAGTCATAAAATGTAAGAATTACCACTAAATAAATAAATAAATAAATATCTGTGTTCCAATCAGCAACATACATCTACCCGAACTATCCTTCTTGGTAAATGAGAACTTCAACAATAAAAACAAAAGCAAAAAACAAAACCTTTAAACAGGCAGAGTCATGGCAGTAAAAATCCAATATTTCCATTAAAAATTGCTAGTTATTTTGCAAGTCAGTCTTTAAACTAGGGTAATACAGAGAGGGAAAAGATCATGAACTTCATGAGTCATTTTATAAGCTAAATAATACTCCATTGCATAGAATCTTAGGCTTTTCAAAAAAGTTTTTTCAATAACATTAAAAAAAAAAAAAACAACTTTCCATTTGCAATACTAGGTGACTCAAGAAATGCAGCAAGTTCATTTTGTTTTTCTTTTAGTGGATAGGTCCTTGAAGTTCATTTTGGTTTGGTTTTTGTTTTACTGAACCCAGGCCTCATGCATGCTAAGCACATGCTGTGCCCCTTAGATTCCCCATTCCCAGCCCTAGGTGGGTTTTTTCATTGTCCTTTTGGGTCATGATATTAATGTCATACTCAAATACATACCTTCCACAGTTATCATTATTCCTAAGAATTGGCTAAAAGAAAGCAATCCTGGCCACCATTTATGGTGAAACTATTCTTTTACAACCCCAGGAAACTTTCATGTGCAGCTATTATATGTTAGTCCTGAGATCCTTTGTCAAGCTCCTGGCCTCAAGCCAAGAAAACTGATCTGGAAATGGACACTGAGCATGCTGGATGGTGAGAGAAGACAGTGATGCTTGTGTTGTGCCTAGTCTTTTTTCTTACAACAAAGGTTTAGAAAACACTCGTGGTTAAATAGGGAAATGTCCTAGAAAGGCCACACAAAAATAGTCTTAGCACAATTTCCATAAATAAAGCAGGCCATTGAGAACAAAACGCTGAATGTGGAGTTTTCTAGGGGAAGGATACAAATTAGTGCTAAGGTCCTTTACATAGTCCTATTACAAAGACATTTATCATCCAAGATCCAGGGATTGAAGTACACAGGGCACCCCAGAGGGTAGAGAACTTCCAGGAGCCTTTTGCTCAGACAGAGGGAGGGGAAGTTAAGTGTGACTGACTCCCAGTGAGAGAATTACTATGAAAAATAAAACTTAAATCCATGTAAAATCCAATAAACAAGGAGCACTAAAACTCTAAATACTTAGGCCCTTTTCTAACATGGATCTGTTCAGGGGTTTTTGGTTTGGGTTTTGGTTTTGTTTGTTTGTTTGTTTTTTAATGGTTTGTGCCTATCTACTTCCCCAGAGAGGATGTTCCCAAGCGATGGAGAAGAGAACAACAAGTGAGTGAGTACAACGTAGAGAAGTGGAAATGGCCCAAGAGCTGTGACCATAGGATGCCAGTTGCCTCTTTCCAGGGCCCCCACAGCCTGACAGGACCCTCTCTGGACAGACTGCCATGCAGATGGCCTCCTGAACATTTAGTAATAAGAAATCCTCTGGTATGCTGGGCATCCTGATGGATTCTTCCCCTAATTAAAACAAAATTTTACAATATCCCTCTCCCCTCGGCCACTAGCACTATTGTGCTGATAAGAAAGCTGAATCTGGGCTCGGAAAGTGGGTCAATGGTAGAGTGCTTGCCTTGCATGCATGAGGCCCTGGGTTCGATTCCTCAGCACCACGTAAGCATAAAAAGCCAGAAGTGGCACTCTGGCTCAAGTGGTAGAGTGCTAGTTTTGAGCTGAAGAGCTGAGGGACAGCACCCAATCCCAGAGTTCAGGCCCCATGACTGACATAAAAACAAAAAACAAAAAACTGAATCTTAGAGCCCAAGAACACACCGCCAATTTCAATCAGTCTCATGATTTAATATAGATCTTTTTTAATTGGTCCCCCAAACCAGCGTGCTATTTTTCACTCTACTGCAGTCTTCTATAAGCCATGCTAGCATGATTGATCTGTGTGAGCATTTCTATTTTGCCTCCAACAATAATTTTGCTACTCCTTCACATTCATTCCCCCTTCTTGTATTATTCCCTCTACTCCATTAGAAACAGACCTACTTGGTCCCCTAACGACCTCTTTGCAAACCTAATAGTCTGTTCTTAGTTTCAGGGATTTGGAGGTTTGTTGTTATTGTTGCTGTTGTTGGGTTTTGCTTTTTTTGTTTGGGGGGGTTGTTTTGGTTTGGTTTTTGTCAGTCATGGGGCTGTCCCTGAGCTGTTTCACTCAAGACTATTGTTCTACCACTTTGAACTACAGCTCCACTTCCAGTTTTCTCATGGTCAAATGGAGATGAAAGGCTCACAGACTTAACTGCCCAGGCTTGTTTTGAACCCCAGTTCTCAGATCTCAGCCTTCTCAGTAGCTAGGATTACAGATGTGGACCACCAGCACACGGTTGTTCTTTAGTTTTTATATTCACTTCTGGACAGCCTTCTCACAGTTCCTTTCATTTTCAAGATTGTTCTCTCTCCTGGTTTTCTTTCTACTTCAAAATCCTCTTCATCCCCATCTCTTTGGATGGCTCTTTCCTCTCTGTTCTCTAAGAATTGGAAAGTGCAAGGTACACCTCAGCCTGTTTCCCGACTCCTTCTACACTTACAACCAGGGTTATCTCAGCCAGCCCCATGGCTTAAATACATCCTCAACAAACTATTTTCCCCAGACCAATCAAACACTTGGATTCCAAATTTATATACTATTGTTCCTAATATCCAGGAAGAGTGATTCCCCTTAAACAGCCTCACAATTATAGATAGATAGATAGATAGATAGATAGATAGATAGATAGATAGATAGATAGATAGATAGATAGATAGATAGATAGATAGAGTATGTATGTTTATGTGTATTTTATCTTTTAGGTCTAGCATCCACATATGAGAGAACACAGGTTCCTTTTTGTCCTTCTGATCCTGTCTTACTTCTCTAAATGAGATGAACTCTAGTTCCATCCATTTCCCTACAAGTGACATAATTTTATTCTTCTTGGTAGCTGAATAAAATTCCACTTTATATGATCACATATTCTCAAGCCTTTCATTAGTCACAGAGCAACTGGGCTATTTTCATACCTTGTCTATAGGGCTGCAATAAACATGTGTATAAGAACCTCCATGGTAGGAGGCTGCAATGCTTGGTAAGAAATGTATGTATTATCCTGCCCATGTAATTGTAGCCCCCCTGTACAGTATGTTCTCAAATAAAATAAAAAAAAAAAAAAAAAGAACCTCCATGGTACACTGACTTGTATATTTGGATAAATGCCCAAGAATGGTATCATTAGTTCATATGGTAGTTCTATCTGTAGATGTTGCTTTTGTATTTGTTGTTGTTGTTGTTGTTGTTGTTTTCTTTAGGGACCTTCATACTGATTTCTATACAGATCAAACTTGTTTGCATTGCTACTGAGTGTATAACAGTTCTTTTTCCCTTTCTCTCTGCTTCTTTGACATCAACCTTCTAGATTCCATAGATAAGTGAAAACATATGGTCTTTATCTTTCTGGACTTACCTTCACTTCAACAATATCTCCCAAATCATCTGTGTTGACAGTATGACAGAACATTCTTTTTAATTGTTGAATAATATTCCATTGTGTATATACTCCACATTTTCTTTGTCCATTCATCTGTTGATTGTTCTGTACCAGGCTATGATGAGTAGTGCTGTATTAAACATGGTGTGTATAGATCTCCAACTTACTGAGTTAAATTCTGTTTGACATATGCTTAGTAGTGGCATTGCTGGCTTATATGTCAGTTCTGTTTCTAGTATTTTTAGCACTTCCACAGTATTTTCTACAATGGCTGCAGCAATTGACATTCTCATCAACAGCCTATGAGAGTTCCTCTTTCTCTAAGTTCTCACCAACCTCTGGTATCTTTAGTCTTTTTGAGAAACACCATTCTAACCACTACTGCATTGTGGTTATGATTTGCATTTTCCTAAGGAGTGATGTGAAGCTTTTTTTCAAATTCGTTTTTGTTTTTTTCTCCTTTCTAAATGCGGCTACTAGAAATTTTAATTACAGGGGCTGGGAAGGTGGCTCAGTAGTAGAGCTCTTGCCTTGCATGCATGAGGCCCTGGGTTTGATTCCTCAGCACCACATAAGCAAAAAGAAAAAAGCTGGAAGTGGCACTGTGACTCAAGTGGTAGAGCGCTAGCCTTGAACTGAAGAGCTGAGGGACAGCGCCCAGGCCCAGAGTTCAGGCCCCATGACCAGCCCCCCCCCCAAAAAAAAACCCAGAAATTTTAATTACAGATATGGTTTCACATGATGTTCTATTAAACTGTACCATCTCAGACTCCTGAGGCAGATGAAATTCAAATCCACAGACAAGCTGTGTAATCTTGAGTCCATTTTTAACATTCTCAACTACTTTCTATATGCCAGGCTCTGTTTTAATCCCTGAGGATACCTCAAAACCTACCATAGACATTCTTGTGGAAGGGACAGACAGTAAGCAAAAATATATGTGGCATAATACCAGGTGAGAAGTTCAGAAAAGATAAAAAGTGGTTGGAGGTGTGGTTGAAGTGGAAGATCAACAGCCATGAGCAAGACAGCTAAACACAAACACAAGGCTGTGAGTTCAAGCCCAGCATCACCAGCAGAAAGAAGGAAGGAAGGAAGGAAGGAAGGAAGGAAGGAAGGAAGGAAGGAAGGAAGGAAGGAAGGAAGGAAGGAAGGAAGGAAGGAAGGAAAGAAGGAAGGAAGGAAGGAAAGAAGGAAGGAAGGAAGGAAGGGAGGGAGGAAGGAAGGAAGGAAGGAAAGAAAGAAAGAAAGGAAGGAAGGAAGGAAGGAAGGAAGGAAGGAAGGAGAAAGGAAGGAAGAAAGAAAGAGAAAGAAAGAATGAAAAAAAGAAAGAAAGAAGAGAGAGGGAGGGAGAGAGAGAAAGGAAGGAAAAGAAGGAAGGAAGGAAGGAAGGAGAAAGGAAGGAAGAAAGAAAGAGAAAGAATGAATGAAAGAAAGAAAGAAAGAAGAAAGAAAAGAAAGAAAGAAAGAAGAGAGAGGGAGGGAGAGAGAAAGGAAGGAAAAGAAGGAAGGAAGGAAGGAAGGCAGGAAGGAAGGAAGGAAGGAAGGAAGGAAGGAAGGAAGGAAGGAAGGAAGGAAGGAAGGAAGGAAGGAAGGAAAGAAGATTCATTTCTTGATAATGGCCATTCTAAGTGGGGTTAGTTGGAATCTCAATGTTGTTTTGATTTGTATTTCTTTTATGGCTAGATGCTGGTAGGGATGTGCCCAAAAGGGAATAGTACTACAATGTTGGTGGGAATGTGAACTGGTTCAACCACTCTGGAAAGCAGTATGGAGATTTCTCAAAAGACTAAACATAGAGCTCACCTATGACACAGCAATCCCACTTCTAGGCATTTATACAAATGACAAGACCATACTAAAGCTACCAGCACAACCATGTTCATTACAGTATTATTTGCCACAGCTAAGATATGGAACAAACCCAGATGTCCCTCAGTAGATGAATGGATCAAGAAGATGTGGTATATACACACAATGGAGTTCTATGCTTTCATCAGAAAGAATGACATTGCCCCATTCATAAGGAAATGGAAAAACTTGGAAAAATTATATTAAGTGAAGCAAACAAGGCCCAAAGCAACAAAGGTTTCATTGTTTCCCTCATTTGTAATAACTTGAATATGGCTATGATATTCTTAGCAGGGAATCACAATAGCCTAATCACTATGTGTATAGGACCATATATAATGAAGCATATCAACATAAACTCCAAGAATTGAAAACAAGAGTTTTTTGTTGTGTCCTATATTCAGTTATTTCTATTTTTTCTTTCTGTTTTAGTTTTCTGTACCCTTTGTCTTATGTATATCTGATCCGTGGAAGGGAAAGGGAATCACAGAAACAGCAGGACAAAGGATGAACTAATGCAACAATGATACTCAGTAGACATTATGTTGGAAATGAACTTTACAATTTGAGGGGGAGGGGAGTGGGGAGTGGTAAATGGGAGAAAATGAGGGAAGGGGTAACAGGTGTTTAAAAAGAAACTTACTCATTACCTTATTTATGTAACTGTAACCCCCCATTCATCACCTTTACAATGAATATATATAAATAAGAAAGAAAGAAAGAGGGAGAGAGAGAAAGAAAGAAAGAAGAAAGGAAGGGAGAGAGAGAGATCAAATGGCCTGTCTGACCAAACTATGACAATAAAGACCAATTGTAATATGAAAAGAGAGAGAGAGAGAGAGAGAGAGAGAGAGAGAGGAAGGAAGGAAGGAAGAAAGAAAGAAAGAAAGAAAGAAAGAAAGAAAGAAAGAAAGAAAGAAAGAAAGAAAGAAAGAAAGAAAGAAATAGGGAGGGAAGAAGGAAAGAAGGAAGGAAGGAAGGAAGGAAGAAAGGAAGGAAGGGAGGGAGGGAGGGAGGGAGGGAGGGAGGGAGGGAGGGAGGAATTGTACAAGAAAAGATAAAGGAAATAAAGCAAATCAAAAAAGTCAGGGTCAGAGCCAGATACCAATGGCTCACACCTGTATTCCTAGCTACTCAGGAGGTTAAGATCTGAGGATCCAGGTTTGAAGCCAGCCCCAGACAGGAAAGTCTGTAAGACTCTAATCTTTAATTAATCACCAAAATATCTGGAAATGGAGCTGTGACTCAAGTGGTAGAGCATTTGCCTTGAGTGAAAAGGCACAGCCACAGAACCAGAAAAAAAAATGTAATTTACTTTTGAAAAAAGTGTCAGGAAACCCAGTTTTAAATAGTGCAGCCCAGGACGACATATCTAGAAAGTCAGCACTTGGGCAAATTGTGAGTATTCACCTCACATATATGGTGGTAAGGGGAAATACTGAGGAAGAAGACAGTTATGTGTCCACTCCCTCAGCCAGGAGTAGGAAGGCAGCAAATCTCTGATATTGGATGGAAATAGTCCTGGAAAGCAACCAGCAGTTATCTGTAGTCTTTAACCTCTGTAGTATTGGAGGGGCAGAAGAATCTGTGAAACATCAAACACTTCAAAGTACTCTCTTGGGGCTAAATATTAAGACACTGTCAAACAGCTTTATCAAAAGCAAATGATAGGGCTAGGGCTAGAGCTCAGTGATGGAATGCTTGAATAGCATGTGTAAGGCCCTGGGTTTGATACCCAGCACTAGTCATAGTAACAATAGTAATAGCAATAATAATACTTAATAATGGAAAAAGAAGAGGGAGACAAAAAGAAAGAGAAGGAAGACATTCCCTTAGGAATTTCCTTTTTTAATTTTTTTGCTTTTACTTTTAGATCATTTATTTGAGTCCTAAAATTCATGAAATGATTTTAGGTGCAAACCTGGTCATGATGAGAACAGGAAAGAATGGTACCCACTATACAACAGTCCCTTATTCTAAGGAATTATTTTCTTGTTGTTGGTGCTGATCCCAGTGTTTGAACTCGAGGTCTGGGCACTGTTCCTGAGCTATTTTGTTCAAAGCCACTTCGCTCTACCACTTGAGCCATCGCTCCATTCCTGGCTTTTTAGTGCTTAATTGGAGATAAGAATCTCAAAGAGTTTCCTGCCTGGGCTTCCAACTGCAATCCTCAGATATCTACCTCCTGAGTAGCTAGGATTACAGGTGTTGTTTTCTCTAGGTTGTATGTTTTGGTCTTTCATGTTGAAGATTTTTCTCAGATTCCAGAATACCCTGGATGATCTGTCTATATTTAAGAATCATAAGGAGAAAACTGCTTGGGAAGTTTGTTGACTGAAAGGTTCAGCTCAAGGTGAAGTCACAGAGAGCTGGTCTTGACCTAGAGGACCCCCAAGTGTGAAAAATTCTTTGGAGATGAAATGCACATTCCCATGGCTCTGTTCGCCACAACTTTTTTTTTTTTTTTTTTTTTTTTTTTTTTTTTGTCGGTCGTGGGGCTTGAACTCTGGGCCTGGGCGTTGTCCCTCAGCTCTTCAGTTCAAGGCGAGCGCTCTACCACTTGAGCTACAGCGCCACTTCCGGTTTTCTGGTGGTTTATTGGAGATAGGAGTCTCACCGTCTTTCCTGCCCGGGCTGGCTTTGAACCGCGATCCTCAGATCTCAGCCTCCTGAGTAGCTAGATTACAGGCGTGAGCCACCAGCACCCGGCTCGCCACAACTTTTGAGTTTGTTTATAACCTGTGATTGTTGTTTGTTTGGAAAAAAATCCTGACCAACAAATGTTTTCTCTGAAAGCTTTAGTAGGGGTATTATTCACACAGAGAATTTCAATATGATTTTCAAACCCAGGAAGTCTTCACCCAAAGAATCATTCTTGCCTTTCCTTCAAATTGTTATATCTGGGTACAGAATTCCTCCACGGAGCTCTGCCTTTTCTAGGATACAGTTCCCCCTTTTTTTTGGGGGGGGGGAGGGAGGAGTGTCTGGTCATGGGGCCTGAACTCTGGGCCTGGGCGCTGTCCCTCAGCTCTTCAGCTCAAGGCTAGCGTTCTACCACTTGAGCCACAGCACCACTTCCGGCTTTTTTCTTTTTGCTTATGTGGTGCTGAGGAATGGAACCCAGGGCCTCAGGCATGCAAGGCAAGAGCTCTACCACTGAGCCACCTTCCCAGCCCCTACAGTTTCCCTTTTTCCATACTCCTCCATCCAGTTTACCTTTTATAAATTTGTTTTTACTGATCAACTCTTTCTCGTTTTCATTGTATGACTAGTATCTCTTTTGGATTTTTATAATAATTTAATAGGAGGTTTTTCCTTGTTTATTGTGCCAGTTCTGGGGCTTGAAGTCAGGACCTGTGTGCTGTCCCTGAGCCTTTTGCTTGAGGCTAGCACTCTACCACCTGAGCTCCACTTCTGGCATTTTTTGGTGATTAATTGGAGATAAGGGTCTCATGGACTTTCCTACCCAGGCTGGCTTTAAAAAGCAATCCTCAGATCTCAGCCTCCTCAGTAGCTAAGATTATAGGTGTGAGTCATTGGTATCTGGCTATATAGAAATTTTAAAAGGCAATAAAAATAAATGAGTACAATCAGTCAACCACCTTGAAGTAAAGTCTCAGGGTTCTCTGTAGGACATCCTATTTGTATTGCACCTCAGGTAATAAATCTCATTTCATTAATTCTACCCAAAAAAGTAGAAAATTGGAACATGTTAAATCATTTTGAAAAAAATGAAAAGTCAAAGAGTGAAAATTTTCTAAGTAAATTTGAGGAAAAGTGTTTTACAGAGACACAGATAAGTGTTCAACATAAAGCACCAGAAAACCTAGAATAAGGTATAGAAATCCTATTCAGAATGCTGAAACAAGGATACAGGATGACCCATTGTAATAATGAGACATACAAGACACTATGCTGAAAATGAACTTTACAATTTTGGGGTGGGGAGAGGAGTTGGAGAAGTGGGGAGGGAAGGGATAGTAGGGGAAAAACAAAGGAAGGGGTAACAATGCTGGATAGGAAATCTACTCATTACCTTATTTATGTAACTATAACCCCTCTGTACAGTATCTTTACAATTTAAAAAAAGGGGGGGAAGAAATCCTATTCAGAGACTGGCTTATTTTTGTATTTCATTGATTTACTTGTCCTCTGAAACTATGTTGATTACTCTGTATTCCTTAGATATTGCTATAAATTCATATACACACGCTTGCACTATAAGAGGTCACTTTGGTAGCATATGCTAGCTGCAGTGATGACCCCCGCCTCAGCAAGAAAATCTTAAATAATTTGCTAGCTGTAATGTGGCCATTACATTACCCTCAGCTCTATACATGCCTAGGCATGAGTTCCACCAGGAAGAAGGTAAAAGAAAATTGGAAGTGGTGCTGTGGCTCAAGTGGTAGAACACTAGCCTTGAGCACAAAGGGGCTCTGGGACAGTACCCAGGCCCTGAGTTCAGGCCCCAGGAACAGCAAAAAAAAAAAAAAAAACTGTCCCTAGTTTTGCCAGGAGCTGGTGGCACATGCCTGTAATTCTAGCTACTTAAGAGGCTGAGATCTGATGATCCAGGTTTGAAGCTAGTCCAGGCAGGAAAGTCCATGAGACTCTTATCTCTAGTAACCATCAGAAAATCAGGAGTGGCTCTATGGCTCAAAGTGGTAGAGTGCTAACCTTGAGCAAAAGAAAAAAAAAGCTCAGGGACAGACCCAGACCCTGAGTTCAAACCCCAAGACTGACAAAAATGGAAAAGGAAGGAAGGAAGGAAGGAAGGGAGGGAGGGAGGGAGGGAGGGAGAAGGAAAGAAGGAGAAAATAATTTATTTCTAGAAAAAGCAATTCATTTCCTAGGAATATAAAGAATATAGAAAAATCTATTGTCTTGGAATTACATAGACCTGATTTTTTTCATGCAACATTCTCTACCATTTACTAATTCAGTGACACTGGGAACACTGCTTTGCTTCTCTGAGACTCAATCTTCTCACTTGTAAAATGGATATGACATATATAATAGACACTTCCTGAACTCTATACTCACATAACAACTCCCCAGATTCATTAACATTCTTCATTCTTCCTTAAGTATGCCCACTGATGGCCATACATAGCTACAGTCCACTCAAGAGGAGGATGCCACTCTTATACCATAGACCTACCAAGATACAATTGGATTTGTGAGTTGACTGGTTGAATGTTTGGGTTTGTTTGTTGAGAGAGGATATCATCCTCCTGCTCTGCCTTCCCTGCTGAGGGCTGGATTGCAGGTTTGCATTATCACATGTGTTATCTTGGTTCAGTTGTTTGTAAATATGTTAATTTTACTTATTTTAATTACAAAGCAAATAATTTATGCAACTGGGAAATATGAACACAAAATATCAAAGACAGATCACTCTAAATGCTTCAAAATAACAGCTGTTTTTATGACTCTCATACCTATAATCCTGAATGCTTAAAAAGCTAAGGTCAGAAAGAACACAGTTCTAGACCAACCTTTGCAGAAAGTTTCCCAAACCCTTCTGGATGAGTGTAGTAGTGTAAATTTATCATCTAAGTGGAAGGCTGAGATTGGGAGAATTAACGTTCCAGGCCAACCCGGGGGAAAAAAAGTCCATGAGACTTAACTCAGTGGAAAGAAGTAGAGCATGGTGGCACAAGGCTGCCATTACAGTCATAACAGCAAGTGAAAAATAGAAGGTAGGCACTGGTGACTCACACCTGTAAACCCTAGCTACCCAGGAGGCTGAGATCAGAGGATCAAGGTTCAAAAGCAACCCCAGGAGGAGGTCTATGAGACTCTCATCTCAAAAGAAGGAAGGAAGGAAGGAAGGAAGGAAGGAAGGAAGGAAGGAAGGAAGGAAGGGAGGGAGGGAGGGAGGGAGGGAGGCAGGGAGGGAGGCAGGGAGGGAGGCAGGGAGGGAGGCAGGGAGGGAGGAAGGGAGGGAGGAAGGGAGGGAGGAAGGAAAGGGAAGAAAGAAAAATAAGAAAACTGAGGTTTGAAATGTGCTCCCAAGAAGGAAGTGAGACCTTGTCTCAAAAATAACCAGTACAGGGGCTGGGAAGGTGGCTCAGTGGTAGAGCGCTTGCCTTGCATGCCAGAGGCCCTGGGTTCGATTCCTTAGGACCACATAAGCAAAAAGAAAAAAGCTGGAAGTGGCGCTGTGGCTCAAGTGGTAGAGCGCTAGCCTTGAGCTGAAGAGCTGAGGGACAGCGCCCAGGCCCAGAGTTCAGGCCCCACCACCGGAACCCCCCCCCAAAAAAATAACCAGTACAAAAAGAACTGGAGGTATGGATCAGTAGTAGAGTAACTAGCAAATGTAAAGCCCTGAATTCAAATCCCAATACTGCCACATACAAAAAATGCTGCAAAACTAATAGTTAATAATAGATCTGAAAAACTTGATTGGGAGAAATTATAAAAATCTAAAAGTGCTCTAATACTCTGGGCATCTAGAAAACGATGAGTAAGTCATCATAGGTGTCATTTATGCAAACTTAAAGCATTCTAACCAATACATTTACTAGCTAAGGAAAGCTCTTAGTCTTATACCAAATAGCTAACAAGTAAATTCAGTATTAAATGTTTGGGATTAAAACTTTGCTGTGGGTTAATGAAAATATACAAAGTACTTTAATTTTACATCAGTCTTGAGATACAGATAATTCCATAAACAGTAGCAAGTACTGTGTTCATTAAGAAAACTTTATTTCAATAATTTTATTTATTGACTATCTTTGAATAGTTATACAAAGGAGTCTCGATTTCACATGTCAATTTGTGTGAGCAATGCATCTTGATCAGTACATTAAGGAGATTTTTATATGTTGTTTTATGTAGTATTTATCAAGGATCCCCTAGGTGCTAAATGTGCCATGGTGAGGCGAAACAAACGTGGATGTGACCACTCTGTTTCCTGCCCTCTGGAAGCAGCAGCAGACCTTGAGCAAATCACACAACTCCACCATCACATGGTCTGAGAAGAGCTAGGAAGGAAAAGTACAGGAGACAGTCATAACACATACAAGGGAACACACGCCATTAGTAAGTGTCCTTTGAACCATATCCTGCAGTCTGAGTCAGAAAAGGTCAGGGTTGAAATGGCAAATTCAAATATGCTGCAGCAGGAGAGGTCAGGCATAGGGCAACTGGAACCTTCCATAACCACCCCACACTCACATGCTGAACTTTAGTTCTGTTTGTGCAAGTTATGAGTGCAGTAGACTTTATGCCAGGATCCCTTTCTTTTATCTTTCTGACCAAAAATACATATCTAAGGCCTAACTACATTCTTCTTCCAAGAAAGCCAAGGAGGAAAAGGAGAGATGACAAAGCTATGTGCATCTTGGATGGTAAAAGGTTAGTCATAACTTATCAGCTTTATTCCCAGGGAGCAAGGAGTCTTCAGTGCTAAATTGTGGTTGTGGGGTTCGCAAGGCTGAGAAGTGTCTATTTTTACAGATCCTTTAATGCCTGTCATACCAGCCTCATCTGTAATCTTCCACAGAGGAATAGTACTTACAACTTCCATTTGTTTTCTTTCCATTCATTACAGCTGGTTTTATACTGCTATTTATCCAGTAGTTAACGTATTGATTTATTCTTGTCTTGTGGAGTAACAACACTGAGGGTTCAAATTTTTCTATCAAATTATATAGATATTTGGAAAATGATTCTAGCTTTCCTTTCTTTCTAAGTCAGGTAATGGAAGATTGGGAGGCTACATGCTCTCTTAACAACAAAAAAGAAAGGTTTTTCACAGTCAACAATAAGATACATAAAGCATTTGCCCTTCAAGACATTTGTGTCAGTTGCTACTTCTCCTCTGAACATATTCAATAAGATTAATGTGCACAGGCTCATAATTCAACCATTGTTGGAATCCCCTCAAAAGGTGTGACCCTAGAAAGGGGAATTTGTTTTCCCAGGCCGGCCTCAAACCTTGATGCTCAGATCTCAGCCTCCTGCTTAGCTAGAATTATAGGTGTGAGCCATTGGCACCTGGCATCCATAGCCCTTTGATCTTAACTAAGTTTCTATCCAAGCAAGCTTCAGGGTTCAGGTGTGTTCTGGATAACATTTATTAAACTTGTATTGGTCCTAATTAAGAACCGATGGGATGGATGAGTTACACTGAATGTTCAGAGACCTGTTTTGTTTCGTTGGTTGTAGGTTTTGAACTCAGAGCCAGGGCAGTGTCCCTGAGCTTTTGTGCTCAAAGCAACTGCTCTACCACTTTGAGCTATAGTGCCACTTCCAATTTTCTGGTGGTTAATTGGAGATAAGTATCTCAGAGACTTTCCTGCCCTGGGTGGCTTCAAAACATGATCCTCAGATATCAGCCTCCTGAGTAGGTAGGATTATAACACGAGCTGCCAGCAACCAGTGAGACCAAATAAAAAACATTGATCCAGTGTGATGCTGCAATGAGATTTTTTTTTCATTGTGAGGGTCTCTCTGTTACAACTCTGCTCAAGGAAAGAAGACAGATCCCTGCAGTCCATGCAGAACCACACTGAAAACAACCACATGTAAATTTAATTAGATGATAATGTGTAAATGATTCTTTCTTGCTGATATCAAGACTTAAAAAAGAATTCAGGGCACATACTTGTAACCCCTTGTAACCCAGACTCTGAAGGACAGAGTAGCACAATCCAAGGCTACCAGGGCAATAGTGTCAAAACACTATCTGAAAAACAAACTACAAGTAGAAAGATCTAAGGACATGAGTCCAGTGGGAGAGCACATGCCTAGCATGTGCAAGGCCTGACTTCAATCCTTAGTACTGTGAAAAAGAAGGAAGGGAGGGAGGCAGGGAGAAAGGGATGGAAGGAAGGAGGCAGGGAGGGAGGCTGAAAAGGAGTGAGAGGGTAAAGAGGGAAGGGAAGGGAAGGGAATGGAAGGAATAAACATTAAGAAAATGAGTGGGGGCACAGGTGGCTCAGGCCTGTAATCCTAGCTATTCAGGAGACTGAGATCTGAGGATCACAGCTCAAAGCCAGCAGGGCAGGAAAGGCTGTGAGATGACTCTGATCGCCAATAAACCACCAGAAAACCAGAAGTGGCACTGTGGCTTAAGTGGTAGAGTGCTAGCCTTGAGCAGAAGAGCTGAGGGACAGCACTCAGGCCCAGAGTTCAAGCCCTACAACTGACAAAAAAAAAAAGAAAGGAAAGCCGGGCGCTGGTGGCTCACGCCTGTAATCCTAGCTACTCAGGAGGCTGAGATCTGAGGATCATGGTTCAAAGCCAGCCCGGGCAGGAGAGACCGTGAGACTCCTATCTCCAATAAACCACCAGAAAACCGGAAGTGGCGCTGTAGCTCAAGTGGTAGAGCGCTCGCCTTGAGCTGAAGAGCTGAGGGACAGCGCCCAGGCCCAGAGTTCAAGCCTCACGGCCGACCAAAAAAAAAAAAAAAAGAAAGGAAAGAAAGAAAGAAAGAAAGAAAGAAGGAAGGAAGATAATGTAACATTCATGACCACCAGGCACTCATGGGAAGAAAAACATAGATGGCTTTTAATGCAAAAGTAGTTGTCTAACTGTTCAAAAAGAAATGTACTCATTAGTTGATTTATGTAACTGTAACTCCTCTGTATATCACCTTTACAATAAAAAATAAATAAATAAGGATTTTTCTAAAGTTGTTGTCTAGCATATCTGAAAGCCAGATGCCCTGCATTGTCATCTGTTCAGTTGTTTATTCAGTGTAGGTGTGTATCAATCACTTGACCTCTTTATTCCTCTGTCTTTTCATCTTTTAAATGACGAGGATATGCTAACAGTCTCCCTATCTTTTCTCGATCCAAAATTCTAATTTTACATCTCTAAATCATTCAACTAACATGTGGTCTCTATATAAACTGATCTTTCTAAATTGATTCTCACACAACTTTGAAGTTTACTTGCTTAAGTAGGTTAAACATCTCCACATTAAGCGTTCTGAATCATGTTCTCCCTACTAATTTTATCATAAATAGCACAAAAGTAAGTTGCAACCCAGTTTTGCCTGCAGTATCATAAAATCTAAATGAGCTGAATGTAACTTGGTGAAGTATATGTATTCAACTGAAACCTAATGGCAATTAATTGTGCAAGTTCTATCCTGGGTCATTAGCTCTTTCTCTCCACAGTTTGCCCAGGAAATTGTAAATTGCCCCACAGACATTCATGCCTCCTGAAAGTCTAATTCCAGACAATTTCTCCCCAGAGCTCCAAACTGATACTTAATAATAATGTTTCCACTCACTGAGTGCCGTTTACAGATCTGATGATAAGCAGTCATTTTAACAACCCAGTTTCTACCTTTATGGTACTCTCACAGGTAGATGTTGTTATGTCCACTGTGTAGATGAGGAAATAAAGTCTAAGAGAGGTCAAGTCAATGATCTAAGTCACACACTGAGCAATTGTCAAAGCCAGAGGTCTAATTCTGATCTTGCTGGCTCAAAACATGGGTCTTCCTACTTATAAGAGGTAATAACCTATAGAGAAATTGATGCTATGAAATCATGAGAGCCATCCTCAAAGTGTTCCTCCTAGCATAGAAAGGATTGGTTGGGCTGGGTACCAGTGGATCACACCTATAATCCTAGATACTGGTATTGAAGATACCAGTTTGAAACCATCCCAGGCAGGAAGATCCATGAGATTCTTATCTCCAATTAACCACCAAAAAGCTGAAAGTGGAGTTGTGGTTCAAGTGGTAGAGCACCAGCTTTGAGTAAGAATGCCCAGAGACAGCACTTGGGCCCTGAGTTCAGGCTCCAGGTCCAGAAGAAGTGGGGAAGGAAGGAAAGAAGGAAGGAAAGGGAAAGGGAAAGAGGGAAAGGAAAGGAAAGGAAAGGAAAGGAGAGGAGAGGAGAGGAGGAGGGAGGGGAGGGGGACAATGAAATTATGGAATCCAATGGAGGCCAAGCCAAGAGTGTGTGAGGGAAGCTGGAATGGTAGATCTGGACGGGGGAGCAAGCAGCTCTGTGGTCAGGACAGAACTACCGTAAAACTACTGACTACTATTAAAAACAGACGGGCTGTTGAAGGATTTAAAAGAAATCAAGTGTGATGTCTATCATCTGTTTCATATTTTAGGTATTACATTCTGGGCATGACTTTAAAAATAACTTAGAAGGAAATAAAGCAGGAAGATCATTTAGGAAACTAGTCTTCTGAGAGGATATTGAGACCTGAGCTTGGACAATGACACCAGGAAGGGATATGAGATTAAAAACTTGGCACACCATTAAACTGGGGAAGTAGCTAAGGATGAAGTTGTGATAGGTCTAGAGCAAATCTAATTTGTCATCATCTTGTTCCCTAGATGGCAAACTCTACCGCCTCCAGGGGAAAAGTCACTGATGTAAACTGTCCTGCTGCCTCGCAGCCCAGAGGATGTAATTAGATCTGGATCATACTGTGTCACTCACCTATGTAGCTTTTCTGCATTTTTATGAAGAGACCAGAGTCCACAGTATGCGATTCTCTGCCATAAGGCATCGCGCTTCAGATTAGAGTGGCTCAGTGGTACAGAGCTGGCCTTGCATACTTGAGGCCCTGAGTTCGATTCCTCAGCACCACATAGGCAAAAAAAAAAAAAAAAAAAAGAGCAAAAAAACAAAGTCCAGCTGAAGAAACTCTTGACGTATCTGATGGTTCATGACCTCCTCAAAGATAGGCTTACCTCATGAAAACCATTAAATGACCCAGATGAGTGTGGTTTCAGGTCCACCTAACTCCAGAGCTTGACTTATTTTCCAATTCCTACTCCATAGGAATTGTGTCTGATTTAGTTTCAATTCAACACATCCAAAAGTATATATATATATCATTAATATATAAATGTATATTAAATATATATATCTTTTTTAATGTTGCTATTATATAGGTTAAGTACAGAGTGGTTACAGTTACATAATTTGGGTAAAGAGTACATGTCTTTCTGAACAATGTCCCCTATATTTATTATCTTTAAGTAATTTTACAAAAGCTGCCCTTCAATGATGTTTATGAATACAATGCATGCTGATCAATGTCACCACTGATCAACACCACCCCCAGTACATTGGCCCTTATTACTCACCTGGAAGTCAAGGTAAGGTGAGTCCCAGACCTGTCCCTACTACCTGAGAAATCTAGCCCTGTGCTCACCTTCATCCAGACTTCTATCCTCCAGAACTGTAAGACACTATGCTTTGGCTGTCTAAACAACCTAGCTGTGGTACTTTGCTGTGGCAGTCCTGACATACTGTAGAACTTGCCTGCTTGTGTTACTGTCTTGGCCACAGTTGCTGCCCCTCAGATCATCTTCCACCCTGGCTGGTGCTTGCTTATGTTTGCTGTTTTATCTCTATCAATAATATTTATTAATGGGATTATATGCTTCCATCAGAAAGAATGACATTGTGCCATTCATAAGGAAAAGGACTCAGAAAAAATTATATTAAGCAAAGTAAGCCAGACCCAAAGAAACATAGGCTGCATGCTTTCCCTCATTTGTGGTAACTAGATGTACCTATAAAGCTACAAGTAAACACACTGGATGGTCAAAGACAAAAACTACACTTGGACATGATAAATTGTGCAAGTCTCTAGACTTTCACAAAGGAAGATATTCTTAGGAGTGGATCACCATGTCGCAATAGATACAAGCATATATATATATATAACCCTATAAAATGATGCTTTTCAAAACGAATTCCAAGAAATAGAAACAAGGTTTTGTGAGAGGCTTTTTTCCTTTGTTGCTATTTTTGTTTTCTCTCCCTTTTGTCTTGTTTGCAAGTTTCTCTGTTCTGGGGAGGGTACAGAGGAGCACAGAAATGATGGGACAAAAAGTGAACTATACAACTTGGAGTGGAGGAGAAAACTGGAAGAAAGCTAGGGAAGGGGTACATCACCGTACAAAAACAATTCTAATAATACTAATAATAATTGTTGGGTTAATCAACACATGCACCTTAGTTCCTAGTTCTGGCTTTTTCTTGTCACTTTAGATCCAGGATGCTAAGCCTTCGGTGGTGAGGGAGATACCTCTCCTCCCCCTTCCCTGTTTTACTAGTCACATGACATAGTTCTCTACCTGGAATCCCCCGTGACCGCCTCAGGTTCTGGATCCATATCCTCTAGGCCTCTGCATCCCCAGAACCTGAGCCCATGTGTACATTGGAGGTGTTCCATAACTGTTTGCTATATGACTGAATTAAGTCTGTATCCTGAAGCTGTGCTCTTGATGCCTTCCGCTAGACTGCTTGCCACAGCAGAGTACAAGAGGATTAGAAAGAACTTCCCAGAGCAGAAGTCGGATTGGAGCATTCAAGCACTACAGGCCTGTGTGGCTCTCCACGCCTTTAGTCTTTGTGCAATCTCATGAGAGAGTTGCTTACATGGAAGCGGCCAGCGGTGTTATACCCAAACCACTCGGCTACCCTAGGATACAGGTACCAGAATTCACACCAACATCAACAGTTCAATCAAAGCAGAAGGTGTGCTAATCCTCCTTCTTTTTATAAAATGGAGCAAGTATTCTGCTGGGGGGCCGGTGGAGGGTAATTATTTGAGTCAGCGTTTCCCAGGCTGCTGGCTTAGATTCCATCAGGTCGCCCCATTTGCCTCACTGTCCCAGTTCTTCCAAGTGGGTGGGGCAGGGAATGGACACTTGTTTCCACCCATCTTTAGAAAAGAATCTGTCTGTACCCTGTCCAAAAATGAAAGTTGTGTTTGGCTCAGCCAACCCTTACTCAGCTGATTTGAATATTCACATGGGTGTGGTTCCTAGAGACCATAAGAGCTCCAGCTTCCCAGAAATTCTAAGGGAATGGAACTAAAGTATAAATGAGTATTTTCATGTGTGTGCCCATACTGGGGCTAGGCACTGTCCCTGATGCTTTACCACTTGAGCCACAGCTCCACTTCTGGCCCCTTGGTGGTTAATTGAAGACAGAGTCCCCTGAACTTCTCCTTCAAGCAGAGATTAGCAAACTATGACCAGAGATGGGGGCAGAGGGTGGTGGGAGGAGGTGAAGCAAATCCCACCCACTCTAGTGCTAAGACCCTCTAATTTCCTTGTTTACTTAGGAGGTTAAGATCTGAGGATCAAGATTCAAAGCCAGCCTGGTCAGGAAAATCAGACTCTTACTTCCAATTATTTACCAAAAAGCCAGAAGTGGAGCTTGAGCTTGAACTCTGACCCTGAGTTCAAGCCCCTTGAGTTCAAAAAACAATACAAATAATTTAGTTTGAGAGGGAAGAATATAAATCAACTAATGGATGAATGGAATTGGAGAAGGGGATGCATTTTAGTTAATTATGATTTGCAACTAGTATCTACCATCTTTCAGTGGATTGTAGATATCAGTTTATAAACATTCCAGCAGGAGGGTCTTAGCATTAGAAGTGGGTGGGATTTGGTCCCAGAACTATAGTTTGCTAACCTCTGCTCTAAGAGCTAGAAAGCAGGTCTAGACTCAGGGAGGTCCTGCTGGGACTATGAACTGGCCACAGCTAGATGCTGGACACCAGTCCCTGAAAACAGCCAACAAAGCCACTGTCCCAGAACCAGCAAAGAATTCCTGAGGCCAGGTTCTTGCAGCAGGACTGGCAACCCTGCTGAGAAATTGGGGCCACATTCCTACTGCTGGGAGCTGCAGCTGTGTATACCAAATTCTATTAACCTACATTCTATGACCTCAATACAACATTCTCAGTAATAAGCAAGAATAGTAACGGATATGAGAAGAAATCTTTTGCCCACTGTTTGAAAATTAAAGTGTAAAAACGCATATCAATGAATCAAGCTTTTTAATGAATAAAATTATTTTCTTAATCTATAGTTATCTGGCAATCAATACTTCTGGGGAGGGAACTTATAAAAACCGCCATCTTACACATTTAAAAGAGCTTAGAATAAATCACAATAACAATCAAGAGGCAGTGTTCGGGCAGAAATGATGATGTGAGAATTTTAGCCTTGTGTTTTATAGGCCCTGAGTTCATCCGTTTCTCCTTAAAACATTCCAGAGTAACAATCACAAGAGAAATGTAGTTCTCTAGAACGTTTTTGAGTCTATAATGTGTGAAAAGCTCAGGCCACTAAGAACCATAAATGCATTTCATTGTCTGTCAGTTCCAAACCATCATTTCACTTCAGTAATGGTTAAGTAAACAAATATAACTCCCTTCACTGGCTAGAAAGACTTTACAAACTTGAAGCAAGTCCGCCACCTAGTGGATGTTTTGAAATGTGTAATAAAATTTAAATGTGGGTCAGAAGTGCAATGAGCCAAAGAAACAATTAGGCTTTCAGCCTATCAATCAATGACATTATGCTGGATGTCTATCTTTCTTCTTTTTCCTCTTCCTATACTGTTCCCTGAGAAGAACAGGAGGCAAATGTCTGTATGCAGGAAGTTTGTGCAGAGTGTCCTTAAAGACACCTATGAGGGTCGCTCTCAATAACCTAAGTGCTTCATGCATAGGACTATATATAATGAAGCATAATAATATGAACTCCAATTTATGGAAACAAGAGGCTCTCATAAGACCCTGTATGTAGAGTCTAATGACCTTAATAGATGGTCTAATAGACCCTCTATTTTTTTTCTTTCTTCATTTCTCCTAGTTTTTTGTACCTCATGTTTTGCATAATGGACAAGGCAATATGTGGAAGGGAAAGAGAATCACAGAAACAGCAAGACAGCAGATGAACCGCAGCAACATTGATACTCACTTGACACTGTTGGATATGAACATTACAACTTGGGTGGTGGGGGGGAATAGGAAGGGGTAAGTGGGAGATAAAGAGGGATGGGGTAATAATGATTAAAAGCAAATGTATGTATTGCCTTACTTATGTAACTGTAACCCCCATGCTCATCACCTTTTCAATATTTTTTAAAATAAAATAAAAAGTAATGAAACATAAAAAAGACACCTGTGAGGGAAAGTGTCCAGCATCACGTAGAAGGATGTGAATTGTGAACCAGCTCCAGGTGCTGTCAGGAGAGTTAGATCCATGTGAGAGCTCAGACGTGGTCTTGGGTGAACATTGGTTAGAATGGGAACCCATATATTACCTCTAGTCCTGTGTGCAGCTGCTTCATCTGCAGAAGTGGCCAATGATGAGGGTGGCTGGTGACTACAGAACAGGTCTGTCTATATTTTCATGTGATTCATTCCTCACACATGGCAGATGCTCACTGGTACATTCTAACGTGAAGGACAGCAACCCTCACAATGACTAACCACCTCTTGTTTTGGCTCTATACCTGCTTTTCCCTCATGGGCCTCTGACCAATCTGCAGAGCCTCTGCTCCTGCTTAGTAATCCACACACCTACCACCCTCTGTGTAGGCTAGTGGATGGTAGATGCACTACCCTACTCGCTGCCCCATGGGGTTCCTCACCTATCTTTCAGGGCCAAGGTGAGCAGTCCCATGGTGCCTTGCATTTTATTTTAATCTGGTCCATTCACGAACTAATCTTGACCTTTCCTTTTTGTCTTAGATGGTCATAAGTGACAGGAAGTGACTTAAACTGCAAGTACTCACCTTCCCCCAACAGCCGTATCTTAGAACTGTTCTTGCTGCAGAGCCTGCAGAATCATCTCCCCTCTCCTTCCCCTTGAACAAATGCACCAGCAGTCCTGGAAGAGAGCCTGAGACCAAGGCCACATCTGATGCTGATGCTCCTGGTGAATGCACAGGCTATTAAAACCTTGAAACTCCTCATTCAAAACAACATTGCTCCATTGTGTATATAACTTGATCCATTCATCTACTGAGTTGCTCTGAATTGATTCCATACCTTAGCTATGGTAAAAAAAAATGCTGCAATGAACATAGTTGTGCTGATAGCTTTAGGATGGTCTTGTTTGTGGTCATTTGGGTAAATGCCCAAGAGTGGGATTGCTGGAACATAGGAGAGCTCTATGTTTAGTCTTTTGAGAGACTTCCACACTGACTTCCAGAGTGGTTGAACCAGCTTACAATCCCACCAGCAGTGTAATAGAGTTTCCTTTGGGCCATATCCTTACCAACATCTATTATTATTTGTTTTCTTGATAATAACCATTCTAACTGGGGTGAGGTGGAATCTCAAAGTAGTTTAGATTTGCATTACTGTTATGGTCAGAGATGTTGAACATTTGTTCATGTGTCTATTAGCTATTCCCCTCATTTATAATAATAAGTATATGCCTAGGATAGTTCTAGCAGAGTTTCATAATAGCCCAATGGCCATGTACATATGACCACATAAAATGATGCTAATCGAAATGATCTCCACGATATGGAAACAAGAGGATTTTTTTGTGGTTGTTTCGTTTTTCTTTCTTTTTTAAGTGTCCTATTTACAGTTATTACTTTTGTCTTTCTTTTTTTTTCTCCTCTGGTTTATCCCCTATATCCTCTGTTTCTGATTTTGGTAACCTTTGTCTTATATATAAGTTTATCTGAGTTGGGGAATCGAAGGAAAGCCGGAGAAAACAAGGGAGGGGGAAACTGCCAGTAAAGAAATTACTCATTACCTGACTTATGTGACTGTAACCTCTCTGTACATCACCTTTACAATAAAATTAAATTTAAGTTAAAGATAACATTGTTCACCCACCCTGCCTCCATCTGCCTCCCCTGACTGCACTCTTTCTGCCTAATATTTAAAGAGCCGTAGTTGTAAGGGCGGAGGAGGGTTGTGCCATCTTCTGTCAGCCATTCTTTTTTTTTTTTTTTTTTTTTTTTGTGCTGTCCCTCAGTTCTTCAGCTCAAGGCAAGCGCTCTACTGCTTGAGCCACAGCACCACTTCTGGTTTTCCAGTGGTTTATGGAGATAAGAGTCTCACAGACTTTCCTGCCCAGGCTGGCTTTGAACTGTGATCCTCAAATCTCAGCCTCCTGAGTAGCTAGGATTACAGGCGTGAGCTACCAGTGCCCAGCATGTCAGCCATTCTTAAGGAGACTTGGTCACCCTTCCCAGGCTTCACTCCTGAATAAAGCCTGTTGGTCTGTTGAGTTCACCTTCTGCCCTTTATTCTGATAACCTCATGATTCAGTTTCCTTACAATAAAGACCCCTTTCTGATGAAGATGCTCTAGTTATAAGTGAGTGAGGGGCCGGCACCACCCCCCCCCAAAAAGGGCATACCAGTGAAATTCCAGATTGTGCCACAAACTGATTTTAGTACAAAAACCCCAGTGGGAAGTAGTTGAGTAAGGGATGGGGGAGAGATCAAGAAAAGAGGGAGAATAATGAGAGATGATTGCAAAGTGAGAATAATTGCCCTGGAAGCAGCATCTGGAACACATCTGGGGAAAGTGCAAGAAGGAACAAAGTCCTCCCATTGCCGTACTTCATCCTCTGCTCTGGTTTTCCACCTTCTCTGCTTATTTCCAGACCCTCTGTCTCCTCATGTCCTGGAACTCTAATCGCTGAAATGTCCCAAGGCACAGTCCTCAGAATGCCTCCTTCCTCTCCCTCCTTGGTGAAGTCATCCAGTCTCCAGACTCAACGTATCTTTTCCCTATTTGTAAGTCCCACCTTTACATGCCCTCCTCAAAATTCCCCTGTCCGTCCCTCCTCACGCACATACCCATCTCATACTCTGATGCCTAGATCTAGATGACCAATGGACTTCCCACAACTAAGCTCTCCACAATTAATCTACTATACTTTGTCTACATCACAGTACATGGCAACTTTTGTATCCAGTTATTCAGGCCAAAATGGAGAACTATCTTCAACTCCTCTTCCTCCCAGGCCTACCTCTGATCTACAAGCAAATCCTGCCAGTCATATAGTCAAGGCATGTCTAGAATCCAGCCATGTCTCGGCACTTCTGAAGCAACCACTCAAGCCACCATCTACTCTCAGGTCTGAATGGGCTTCTTTGTCTTTGTTTTTGTCCCTCTGTCTCTTCTCCACACAGAAACCAGTGGGAAGTGTCATTTCTCTTGAGCACTCCATTGGCTCCAGGCTTATGGTAGAAAAACTATTACCTGGGTTGACAATGCTAGGCCCAACCTGGCCTTTTTGTTCCTGAGCACAGTACTTGGCATTTCCTGGGATGTTCTTCCTTATCAAGGTTTCCTTCCTTATCAATTTTGGGTCTTTATACAATTGTCACCTTTCTAGAAAGGCCCGATAGCAGGCCTTTTTATTTGATTTTTTTTTTTTTTTTTTTTTTTTTTTTTTTTTTTTGGTCATGAGGCCTGAACTCTGGGCCTGAGCACTGTCCCTCAGCTCTTCAGCTCAATGCTAATGCTCTACCACTTGAGCCAAAGCACCACTTCCAGCTTTTTCTGCCTATGTGGTGCCGAAGAATCAAACCCAGGGCCTCATCCATACAAGGCAAGCACTCTACCACTGAGCCACCTTCCCAGCACTTTATTTGATTTTTATAAATTAGAAATTATGTGGTTGCTGGTGGTTCACACCTATAATCCTACCTACTGAGATCTGAGTCAAAGCCGGTGGGTAGAGAAGTCCTGCCAATCTTATCTCCAATAAATTACGAAAACAAAAACAATGGAGCTGTGGCTCAAGTGATAGAGTACTAACCTTGAGTAAAAAGAAGGTCAGGGTCAGCGTGCAAGCCTTGAGTTCAAATCCCAGGATTAGCACCAAAAATAATAATAATAACAATTGATTCAAAATTCTTAAATTACCTTACTTATTCTCCCCAACAGTGGATTGAGTGGTAATTCTCCAGAAAGATCTGTATCTCAACCCCAGAAATCTGTAATTATGCTCTTTTTTTTTTGGAAAGAGTCTTGAAAGACTTTATTAAGTTATGGACCTAGAAATGTGATCATCTCAGCTGTTATAGTCAATATCTGGAGTGCCCCGCCAAAGGCCCATATGTTAAAGGTTCGTTCCCAACTTGTGCTATTGGGCATTTACAGAAACTTCAAGAGGTGGAACCTAGTGCTGAGGTCTTTTTGGCCATTGCAGGTGTTCCCTGGCAAAAGACTATGGGACTTCATTCTCTTCCTTTTACTCCCTTCCACTCTCTATAGTGAGCTCCCTCCATGGTGCACTGCCTCACGATTGGCTTAAACAGTGTAATAATCCTTCACGACCTTTCCAGGGAACCATGCGGAGACAAGCAGGCACAGGAGAAAGATTATTATAAGGTTTATTAGAGGGCCATATCTCCCGAGAGAGGGAGCACTGTCCCCTCTCCAAGTGGCAGGTAGGGTCTGGGGCTGGTACTGAGGTAGGTGCATGCAGGTGGGTCTGGGTGGAGAGAGGGAGTGGCCAGATGCATGGCCGGAAGTCTAGGGCAGGGAGGAGCTTAGGTCTGGGTGAAGCTGAGGACCAGAGGTGGGGATAATACCAACAAACAGGACTGATCAATCATGAAGCAAAATTTCTGAAACTGTGAACCTCTTACTTCATAAGTTGATTGTCTCAGTATTTATTAGACTGACTGCAAGCCAGATAACACCATGGCTTCCCTAAGTTGGCCCTAAACTCAATGGCAAATATCCTTATGAGAAATGTAAGATCGCCCAGTGCTAGTAGGTCACATCTTGCCATCCTAGCTACAAGAGGCTGAGATCTGAGGATCCTGATTCAAGCCAACGAGCCTGGGTATGAGATACTTCTATTTCCAATTTATTCCAATTATTCCAGCAAAATGCTGGATGAGAGGTGTGGTTCAAGTGGTAGAATGACAGCCATAAGCAAAAGATCCAAGTTGAAAGTGGAGGCCCTAACCATAAAGGGAAAATCAAAACAACTCTGAGATTCCATCTCACCACAGTTAGATTGACCAACATTGTGAATTCAGACAACAAATGTTGCCAGTGATGTGGAAAAAAGGAACCCTATAACATTAT
This sequence comes from Dipodomys merriami, assembly GCF_024711535.1. Classification (NCBI taxonomy): domain Eukaryota; kingdom Metazoa; phylum Chordata; class Mammalia; order Rodentia; family Heteromyidae; genus Dipodomys; species Dipodomys merriami. Next base: position 34,269,106 of record NW_027205603.1, read on the forward strand.
TGGTAGGAATTTAAACTAGTACAACCACTCTGGACAGCAGTCTGGAGGATCCTCAAAGAAAACTAAACAACCCAGCCATACCACTCCTGAGCATCTACCCTAAACATCACAGGCCAGGATATGTATGATAAGAACACCTGCATATCTATGTTCATTGCTGCACTATTCACAATAGTCAAGCTTGGAAACAGCCCAGATGCCCCAGAATCAATGAATGGTACCTCTACATAATGGAATTTTACACACACATTAGTAAGAATAAAATTACATGATTTGCAGAGAAATGGATGGAACTAAAACAAATCATGTTAAGTGAGGTAAGAAAAGCTCAGAGAGACAAACTGCATGCTTTCTCTAATATGCAGAAATTAGATCTAAAACATTGGGATTTGATCAATTATACGGGATTCTAGACACACACAGTGAGACCAAAAGAAGATATTCTTGGGAGAGAAATACAAAAGTACAATGCCTATGTGCCTATATATATATATATATATATATATATATATATATATATATATATATATATATAGGCCTATATATATATATATATATATATATATATATATATAGGCCTATATATATATATAGGCCTATGTATATATATAGGCCTATATATACATATATTCATTCACATATATCATTCATTTCATTCATTCATATGTATATATGAATGAATTCCAAAATATGGAAACTAGAGCGATTTTTTTATTTTTTTAAATTTTGTCATGCTTCTCTTCTTTATGTATGGTATATTCACATGTAAATCTTCGGGAGGGTGGGAGGAAAGAACAGAACTAGAGGGAAATGGTGATAAAATGCAACAGTGGAGTGAACTGGACACTGATGAAAGTGAATTATACAACTCATAGGTGGAGGGGGGCAATATACTATGGGAAAGGAAATGTACTCATTAGCTGACTAATGTAATTGTAATCCCTCTGTACGTCACCTTTACAATAACAATCAAGTAAATAAGAAGGAAAAGTAAAAGAAAACTGAGCTCAAGCCCAGTGCTGGGAGAGAGAAGGGGAAGAGAAGATACAGGAGGAGGTGGTGGAAGAGATCCAGAAGAGAGGCATATAAAGATGGCCATAGAAAGATTCATCTCTAGCCAGGCGCCAGTGGCTCATGTCTATAATCCTAGCTACTCAGGAGGCTGAGATCTCAGAATCATGGTTCAAAGCCAGCGCTGGCAGGAAAGTCCATGAGACTTATCTCCAATAAACCGCTAGAAAACCGGAAGTGGCACTGTGGCTCAAGAGATAGAGCGCTCACCTTGAGCTGAAGAGCGCAAGGAAGAAAGAAAGATTCATCTCTATCTAATACAGAATTTATTTGTTTATTGGATTTTTTTTCATTACTAAGTTATAAACCAAAGAAAGCAGAGACTTTTTTTTTGTTCACTAACACACTCCCAGAATCTAGAATAGGTCTGGTACATAATAAATGTTCAATAAGTACTCACTAGTTAAGAAAACAATAGAAGAATCAACCAGCAAGTGCCAGGAGCTCCACATATTATGTGAGTAGATAGGAGAATGATGGGTCGGTTGCTAACAGGAAGGACAGAAAGCACAGCCAGGGTTGAGGAGATACAACCACATTGATTCAAGCTTGTTCGGTTTGATGTGAGTTAGCAAGCAGAAATGTGCTTTCTCTAATTTCAAATTTACTTGCCCAGCCAGCTCCAAAATATTTTTAAGTCTTCCAAGTCTAAGTCTTTTGGAAGACTTACACTACTGCTCTGATAACACAGTGAAACATAATAAGACACAGAAAAAAGACAAAAATGGAAGATGCAGAGCTGATGCTTTGGGGCAAAATGTCAATGCAAAGACACAAGGATAAGCAATTCAATTTCACATGTAACCTCTTTGAAATCCTATTTCAGTCTGTCTTTCTTGTACTGGGCATTTTATTATAGAAATTCTAAATTGATTTGTTCATTGATGGATTGATTCTACTTCCAATGCTTACCCCTCTTCATATGCAGCCCTGAGGCAATGCTGACAAGCAAGACTGAAGGATCAGAGAAAGCACTCAGTCAAGAAAACCTCTGCAGATGCACAGAAGATGAAACAGAGCTTTTACCAGTGCTGATCTTGGAGCACATCCCTCCCTAAGCACTTGCCCAGAGTCAGGCCCTGTGGGAAGATGGAGGATCTGAGGAACCAGCAGACATGTGAGGACACGCAGAGTAGCAAGTGATGTTAGTACGTTTGTCCTTCTCTCCATACTCCAGGGCCAAAATCCAAAGATGCTCAAATCCCTTATGTAAAGTGACATAGTATTTGCATGCAAGCCAACTGCATCTTCTTGTGCCCTTTAAATTATCTCTAGGATCATTTGTGAAACCTAACACAATGTAAATATTGTTATGTTCTACCATTTAGAGAATAATGACAAGGAAAAAAATCGTCTATATATCTTCAACACAGATGGATTTATTTCAATACTTTGACCCAACATATGTTGGATCCACAGATGCAGAATCTGTAAGTATGGAAGTTGACTCTATATTATTCAAGCCCTAGTCCCCTCCACCCCTTCTTACTCCCTAGTCAGTGAGGTACTTCAACCAGTGAGGATGTGTTTCAAAGCAGCCTCCATCATTTTTGAAAACCTACCCTGGTTTGTTAGAGTAGTTCCTAGGTCTTAAAAGTGGAATAAACTTCACCTTCCTGCTTTTCTTTTTTCATATGATTTTTTTTGGGGGGGTCCGGTCATGGGACCTGAACTCTTGGCTTGGGTGCTGTCCCTCAGCTCTTCATCTCAAGGCTAGCACTCTACCACTTGAGCCACAGCGCCACTTCTGGCTTTTTTTTTTCTGCTTATGTGGTGCTGAGGAATCGAACCCAGGGCCTTAAGCATGCAAGGCAAGCACTCTACCACTGAGCCAACTTCCCAGCCCCTCCTATGATTTTTATTGTAAAAATACTGTACACCTCTTTCCCAGCTCTTTCCCAGCTCCCTCTCTTTCCCAGCTCTTTCTTTCCTAGCTCTCTTTCCCAGCTCTCTTTCCCAGCTCTCTCCCAGCTCTTTCCCACCTCTTTCCCAGGTCTCTTTCCCAGCTTTTTCCCAGATCTTTCTCAGGCCTTTCCCAGTCTTTCCCTGTGGAGGGCCAACATGGCCTGGTGCCAGCCAGAACAATGAATACCTGAATACCACATGCATGGTGTTGTTCTTACTTGGCTACCTCTTTTTAGAAACCTAACATAAATGGTGCTGTTCTTACTCAGTAACCTCTTTTTAAAAACCTAACGTTAATGGTGTCATGACTCGGATAAAGGGCTTAAAGTCAGGATAGGTGGGATTCCTCTGGTTTTTTTTCCTCTTTTTTCTTTTTTTGTTTGTTCTTCCCTTTTTGCTCTGAGGAATACGCACAGTTCTGACAGCTTTTTGCAAACCTGTCTGCCTGATGTGGGCACAGCACATTGATACCATTGCTGGCTTTCACATCCATGTCCACACCACTTCTCTACTCTGGTGAGTGAAACTACTCTCTACGGTTCTCTGTTGCTCAGTCTCTGTCCAGACGTGGCGCCATGCCAGAGAGCTCCTACAGCCTTTAGCTGAAAGGCTGGTCACCTCCGAAGCCGAGGATGCTTGGTTTTGGGGGCTTGGCCATTTCTCTCTAGAGGGCTCTGGGGGAAGTCAGGACACCACTTCTGCCTGGTCAGCTTTCCTTCACTCACCAGACTGACTCTCCTACTCATTTAATGGGGTGCTGCAAGTCACATCCAAGCGGTGAAACCCCTTTGAAATGCCTCCTGTGCTCCCTGGAAAGTCAGAGCACCTCATTTTTATGCCATTCTCAGATGTAGACAGTTTTTGCCACTGCAATGGTAAATGATCAGAAGTCTGTTTACTTTCAGGCTCTCTTTGCTCTCTCTCTCTCTGCCATTCATGTCCAACTTTCCCTATCTCTCCCTTTCTCTTTTCTACATTTTGGCTTGTGTCCTGAAGAGTACAACACAGGCTGGGTCCTGGGGACCCCCCTCTAGGTTCCCTCTCAAAGGCTAGCCAATGTAGGCTTGATCTATTTGTTCAGGGTTTCTTTGCATTTTTTCAGAAATTCACCATCTTGAATTCGCCATCTTGGTTACATGGTGGGTTAAGGGTTTGGCCCCATCTGACCCTTAACCTTCCACTAAGTTTACTACTCCATCCATCTATTCTAAGGTGCCTTGATAACAAGTTGTTCTTTTCACAGGCACTGGTAAATGAGGCCCAACCATCTGATGTGCTTTGTTAGCAAAGATGTTTAAACAAATTGTTGTCAAAATTTTAGGTTTTGAGTTTTGCCTTTTTTTGTTTTGTGTTGTGTATTCTACTATTGACTATGTGGTTCTAAAATACTGGGCATATCTGTGCTAAAATTCTCATCACATCTGAGGAGTTTTGTCATTGCAGAATATTTGTTGGTCAATTCTTGATAAGAACCAGGTAAATTCTACTTATTCTACTTGATCTCCTTGTTGCTTTAATTGGAAATAATAAAGGCCTTTTGTGGCAAAGATTGCAGTTCAAAGCCAGCCCAGGCTGAAAAATCCCTAAGACTGCATCTCCCAACTAACCTGCAAAGAGCCAGGCTGAAAGCATGGCTCAAGACTTTTATCTCTAACCAGCAAACACTGCAAGTGGTACTATAACTCAAAGTGGTAGAGTGCTAGCCTTCAGCAGAAGTGCTCAGGGATAGTGCCCAGGCCTTGAGTTCAAACCTCCTTGAATACCAACGGGGACAAGCCATCCCAGAAAAAAGCACCTAGACTCAGCCAGTCTGGGGAACAAGGGAACATGGAGAAGAGTAAGAGGAGATGATGTGACATCAACAACTTTGTGCCTGCCCTTTCAAAATTAACCAGAACCGGGAGGTCAGTAGAAATAAGAAGCCTGCCCATACCAATGTATATACCTGTCTACCTATTAACTGAACAGGAATTTATATTCTTGCCTTTGTCACCTGACTTCTCTACTTAGTCACCAGATGTCAGAAGTAGCTAGGGACATTTCTACCAACATTTTCAGCCCCAAGTCCTACCTCTTGCCATTTATTTGTTTTCTAGTATTTTTTTCTCAGTCCCTCAATGCCTCATGAGACTTCTCCAGACTTCATCTAAGGACTCACGCCACCAAGGGACAGCTGCTGCTCGCTGCCTTTTCTGGGAGGGGACCAAATTCCAACCTTTTACCCCTATTGTCAATGCCCCTTGTCAGCAGGAAGTAGCCAGAGAGAATCCACGCCCCATTTCATGATTATTAAAAGGTTGGAATGTATGGTCCGCTCCTGGATGGAGAGCAGACTCCACCCTCTTCGCAGCAAAGTCTCCACCCAGTACCTGCGTTACCTAGGCAACTGGCACACCTGGAAGAGGTCACATCTGCATCCGCTGAGGTCACATCTGAATTTGATATGGCCACACCTTTCTCCGCCCATACCCTAGATAAGGCCTAGCTCAGGCCCAGTTGCTCTCTTTTCTAGCTCTTTTCTAGCTCTTTTCCAGCTCTCTCTCTTTCCCAGCTCTCTCTCTTTCCCAGCTCTCTTTCCCAGGCCTTTCCCAGCCACGTGGAGGGCGAACATGGCCTGGTACCAGCCAGAACAATGAATAAACCTACCCCTTACCTGAAAAAAAAAAAAAAACTGTACAGAGTGATTACAGTTACATGAGTAAGGTAATGAGTACATTTTTTATCTAGCATTGTTGCCTCCTTTGTTTTTCTCCTACCATCCCTTCCTTCCCCACCTCCCCAACTAGTACTCCTCCCCCCACAGCGAAGTTGTAAAGTTTGTTTTCAACATAGTGTCTTGTACATCTCATTGTTACAATGGGCCAACCTGTATCCCTATTTAAGCATTTTGCTTTTTCCCTTCCCCTCCCTAAATTAGAAAAATGTTTATACAAGATACCAGGCACTGGAATCCAATACAGTGAAAACAGGGGTTATACCATCAGAAAGAAGACATTGCCCCATTTGTTAGGAAATGGAAAGACTTTGAAAAAATTACATTAAGTTAAGTAAGCCAGGCCCAAAGAAACATAGGTCCCATGGTTTCCCTTATTTGCAATAACTAGTATAAGATGAGGACAAGCAGAAAAGGTCAAAAGCTATGTACATATGAACATATAAGATGATGTTAAGCGAAATGAACCCTAAGATAGGGACACAAATGGTTTTTTCTTTCTTGCTGTTGTTTTTCATGTTCTTATAAAGTACTATGTGCTTTTTTTTTACCTTTCTGATTTTCTGTTTGAAAGTTTCATGACTTCTTACAGTGGATATGAAGTGCCATTGGACAACGAATGTTGAAGTCCTTTGCTTTGTTTATTTCAGGTGAATTTTTTTAGTGCTTCACTAGTGAAATCACAAAAGCCAAAGTCTGGATGTTAAAATCTGGTTATTAGCAGAGAAGGGTTGGGTGGTCATACAAGAAGCTAGACTCAGCTCACCTATTCTGGTTGGTGGACAGAAGCAGGCAGTGGCACCAGGCAGCTTCCAACTGAGTTCCCATATATTTTTTAAAATATTTTTTATAAAGATATTATAGAGAAGGGTTACAGTCACATGAGTAAGGTAATGAGTACATTTCCTATGGACCATTGTTATCCTCTTTCCCATGTATCTTTTAATATATCAAAGCTGCAAAAAAAAATCCTTATAAAATCTAAGAAAAAAGCCTGACAATGGTGGCTCACACCTATAATCCTAGCTACTCAGGAGGCTGAGATGTGAGGATCACAATTCAAAGCCAGCCAGGACAGGAAAGTCCATGAGACTATTATCTCCAATAAACCACCAGAAAATTGGAAGTGGCGCAGTGGCTCAAGCGGTAGAGTGCTCGCCTTGAGCTGAAGAGTTCAGGGACAGCACCTAGGCCCAGAGTTCAAGCTCCTAAGAAAATGCTATCATCAACACATTTGTTTTTTTTTGGTTTTTTGTTTTTTGTTTTTGGTCGGTCAAGGGGTGTGAGCCACCGGCGCCCGGCTGGTACTTTTTTTTTGGGGGGGGGTCCAGTCGTGGGGCCTGAACTCTGGGCCTGAGTGCTGTCCCTCAGCTCTTCAGCTCAAGGCTAGCACTCTACTACTTGAGCCACAGTGCCACTTCCGGCGTTTTTCTTTTTGCTTAAGTGGTGCTGAGGAATGGAACCCAGGGCCTCAGGCATGCAAGGCAAGCGCTCTACCACTGAGCCACCTTCCCAGCCCTGGTACTTGTTTTTGTCATGAAGTACTAAGATAAATAACATATTTCCCTGAAATATCTGGTGTAAACTTTTATATCTCAGCCTGTTGATGTATAATCAAACCAGTACTCATGGCTTTTAACTTTTGAGTTCATTTTAATCCTAAATTAAAAGAAATTGAAAAGTATGGATTGCTCTTAACTATTGTATTTATCCAGTATGACTGTTAAATTGCCCTTTGGATATTTCATGTGGCTCTAATACCATTACAGTTATTAACATTGCCTTTCTGGCTAGAGTATTTTCCTTTCAATAGAATGCCAGGACCTGTCACAGAGGAGGAGTGACTTGTGAAAGTCTCAAAGTGCATGCTCACGTTCCATCTATGAAGTGGTACATTATTTGCATATAAACTCATTGAAGTACCCCATGTAATTTAATCAACCAGAATACAACTGTTCCTACCCAGGCAAAGGCAAGATGTCCTTCTTTATAATGCATGTAGCATGCACGTACGTAGCCAGTCAGGGTAGAAAACAAGACCTCCTTGTATGTGTGTGTGTGTGTGTGTGTGTGTGTGTGTGTGTGTGTGTGTGTGTGTGTGTATTATATACTTTATTTTGGATGATGATATATTTATATTGAATATAACTACTCAGACTACATTTTAAAACATTAAACAGATTGTAATTATACTATTATATACATTCTCTGTATAAACAAGTTAGATTCTGCAGGATTTTCTTCTAATAAATATCATGTGTTAACTCACTGGAAAGTAAGACAGTGAATTAGCAACAATCTGTTAACTGAACAGAGGTTGTATACAAGGCCTTGAGAGAGGTTTCCTCAGAACTCTAATCCTAGTAGCAATCAGGACCCAGGAAGCTAGAATTTTTTTCCTCCTAAGAATTTGCTAAATGACACTAATTCACACAGTGGTGCTAATGGGTGACTGTAAATGTATTATTTCTTTAAGGACATCTGTATTGCTTACAATTAGTGCAATTCTAATGAAGTGGGTGACATTAATTTTGAACTACTGGTGAGACTCATACTTCAGGGAATGTAAACAAGAGGGTTTTTTCTTTGTGGTCCTTGTTTACACTTTTTTTGTCTTGTTTGTTCACCTCTATGTCTTTGAGAGTGTAACATGGGGCACAGAAATGGAGGGGCAAAGGGTGAAAGGGTAAAATGCAGCAGTGGTGCTCACTAAACACTATGTAGACAATGAACGTGTGAGTGGGGACTGGAGGGGAAAACTGGGAGAGATCCAGGGAAGGGATGACATTGTCCTAAAAGAAATAGACTCATTACCTGACTTATGTAACTGTAACCTCTCTGTACATCACTTTTATGTTAACAATAATAAGTAAAAAGTAAAAGAAAAGAATAGATTCATGATACATACAACTTGAGAGCTGGCTGGAGGATTTCCTAACAGGAGAATTTGTTTGGCCACCTTTAAGGTGGAAAATCACCAGCTCATCTGACAACCATGGAGTGTCTAAATTTCATTCCTGGTCAATTGGGAATTCGGAACACAGAAGGAAAATCATCTACAAGCAATTTCCAAATTAAAATCTTAAATCTGTGCCACTGGACAAGTTTCAAGTTTCCTTGAGCCCCTGTTTGTTCATTTGTAAAATGGAGATAATACTGGCCCGCACTTCACTAGCCTTTGGTGTAGTGATGTTAAGATCTTTAGCATAGAATGCCAAATACAGAGAGCACCCCATACATGGCAGTTATTAGAATTTCATTTTATGAGTTAAGATTAATTCATTCTAGAGTCAAAACATCTCCAAGTGAGGAAGGCCTGTCAGGGTCTCAGTCACGTCTGTGCAGGACTGCTTCCAAGAGACTCAACATTTGACATAAATCTTCCATCAGGACCAGAGCCAACAAAGGGGAGGAGGAGGGGAAGTGGTGTGAAGGCATCTTTGCCAAAAAATGAGCCAGGATGGGCGAAAATATAACCTGATTTGTCTAGCATGATTGGATTTCTGAGCCCAAAAGGGTTGCAAGTTATCCTCCTGAAACTGGATGAAAATTCTAACCTTGGGTGATACTTTCTGAAAGGCACTTTGCAAACAAGTCCTATCCCAAATCTCTTATACACCACAGCTGTGAAAATCCAGAGGTCGCCAATTAAGTATTCGAGATTTCTTTCCAACTCAACTAATAATTGAGAGGCTGCTTTGAAAGGCTCGCTGTGCATCACTTACGTCTGAGAGTAGCTCGGTGACACTCAGCTGGTGCCTGGCACTGGTAGAGATGATCACTGAAGCATGGAAGGTTACGCCAAGAATCACAACATTGCCACCTGCACTCTAGCTGGGAATGGCCAGCCTGCCAGGAAAAGTCAGTACCTGCCTCGTGTGCTCTTTTCCAATGCCAGAGTCTGAGGGACACCATTAGGTATCAGCTCCACCCATCTGCAACTCGACCTTGTTTCCTGTGTCATTGTCCGCTCTGAGCCTTGGTGGCTTCACTTGCCAAGGGCTGACAATCAGGAGCACCTGCTTTAATGAATCTCATTTTCATCAAGTGCTTTCATACCCTTGACAGAATACTGTGACCCAGTACAAAGAAAAAAACCATTATCATTACTGACCTTGGAGACAAAAGAGAGATATCTTTTCAGGCTATTTACAATTAAAAAGATGCAACCTAACATTTATAAAATGCTTGTCATCACATATACACGAAATAAAAATTATAAATGAACCAGGCCGTGGTGGCTCATGCCTGTAATCCTAACTACTCAGGAGACTGAGATCTGAAGATCATGGTTTGAAGTCAGTCGAACAGGAAAGTCTGTGAGACTCTTATCTCCAATTAATCACCGAAAAGCGAAAGTGAGACTTTGGTTCAAGTGGTAGGGCGCTAGCCATGAGCAAAATAGCTCAAGGACAACACCAAGGCCCTGAGTTCAAGCCCAAGGATTGGTATAAAAAATAAAATAAATGAAATAGATTATCAATGCACAGTTTTGAAATATTAATTTACTACTACTGCTTATTTCTTCTAAAGACAATGTGGCCTGTACAGAGTTGCTGTATGGATGGCCAGAGCTGGCTCCTGAGTCTCCGGTCACTACACAGGCCTCCCTTTGACCAACAGGCCTCTCATTGTAAGAGGCAGCTCTGTCTCTGCTGATGTCAAAAGCCCCATTCTATCCGGGGTGGGTTGTTCTCATGAAGGATGCTCTCACACACATTCTGCTGCGTATAGGGCCAGACGAAGCTCTGCAGATGGCACTGCCACCACCCCTGTCACCTTTGCCCATCACACAGACGGAACTCTTTCCAGATTTGTGCACAAAGCTCAATTCAGAGTTTGCCTGGGACCCATGCATGCTTGGCCCGCAGATGGGCAGAGAAGGGGAGAAAGGGATCCCAGTGTTTCTCCACAGTGGCCTGGGAAAGCTTGGGAATTCTTGGCTTCCTGACCAGCTTCAACTCTAGGCTGCAAAAAGCGTATCAGGAGGTTGCCAATGGTTGCATTCAGTCCACAAAACTGTGTCAGTGCAATCCTGTGAGGGAAGCCATCAATGCACAAAAGTCAGGAAATCCGCACCAGCCTTTCCCACAGCCCATGAGCCTTCCAGACACAGGTGACACTTGTCCCCAGGCTAGGCCCTGGACTGCAGCCTTGGCAGTCACAGAGCCATTGTGGAAGCCATCCCCAGGAACATTGGCCTCAAGAGATTCAGCCAAGGAAAAAAATGATCTCTGTATTCAGTACATTACCACTTACATTCTTTAAAATATTCAGCTCTTGAACGCCAAGAAATGAAAACAAAAGGATTTTTTTTACTATACTGTTTGAAGTTATTTCTTTTTTCTTTCTTTCTTTTTTCTTTGGATTTCCTCCCTGTTGGCACTGTTTTTTACTTCTGTACTACACTTTTCCTTGTATATACATTTATCTGATTTGGGGAAAAGAAAGGGGAATCACAGAAATGATGGGACAAAGGGTGAATCAATGTAACAGTGATGCTCACTAGACATTATGTTGGAAATGAACTTTACAATTTGGGGGGAGGGGAGTAGAGAGAGGAAGTAGAAGAAAAGGAAGGAGGAGGTAACACTGTTCAAAAAGAAATGTACTCATTATCTTACTTATGTAACTGTAACCCCTCTGTACATCTCCCTTACAATATTTTTTAAATCACCTTTTTAATGAAGTTGCATTTCTTGAAAAGTACAGAAATGGTGAGTGAGCAGCTTTAGTGAGTTTTCACAACATAAATGTATCTCTATAAAGAACAATCAAAAAACTGAACGTTGCCAGCCTCAAAATGAGCCCCTTCCCTGTCTTTAATATGATGATAATAGGTGACTAGAAAAATGTAATGAAAGAATATGGTATGAATACACTCTGAGATGCTAGAGGAGATTAGCAAATTGAAAAGTGTTTACTGGAACCAGGTGTGGTGGTGCACCCCTAAATCCCAGCACTACCTAGCAAGAGGAAGGAAGGAAGGAAGGAAGGAAGGAAGGAAGGAAGGAAGGAAGGAAGGAAGGAAGGAAGGAAGGAAGGAAGGAAGGAAGGGAGGAAGGGAGGAAGGAAGGGAGGGAGGGAGGGAGGGAGGGAGGGAGGGAGGGAGGGAGGGAGGGAGGGAGGGTGGGAGGGAGGGAGGGAGGGAAGGAAGGAAAGAGAAAGGAAAGAAAGAGTAAGAACAAATGAAAGAGAGAAAGAAAAGAAAAGGAAGAGAGGAGAAGAGAAAGAAAGGAAAGAAGGGAGGGAGGGAGGGAGGGAGAATGGTTTAGGGAGAAATGTGTCATTCCTAGTAATTCTGTGAAAGCTAAGTGATACAGACCACAGGGGGAGGAGAAGCAAGGGAAGGGAAGGGAGGGGACATCTTTAGGGGACACACTGGATGCTGCGTCCTGCACAGCAGGATAAAGCTATGGGTGCTCTGGAAGTTTGCCCTTGCACTATCCAAAGGTAGGTGGCACCTGTATGCTGTTTTCCAGGCAGATACTCCTGGTAGAGGAAACAGACACCTTGAGACAACCACCAGGCAGGTCAGTCCTGGGCCACCAAGCCTCAGAATTTGAACATCTGGAGTCAGTCTTGGCCCACAACAATTTTGTAGACTTCTCAATGAAAGTAGATGAAGAGACAGACATGGTGACCCAGAGTTTCTTCTCCTTGTTCCTGATGGCATCTGAACAATTGTTCTCCAGTAGAATGGCCCTCAGTTCACGTACATACAGAGCTGATTCGAATCCAAGGCTCTGCCACCTCCACCTTGTTAATGATTAGCTGTCTTTGAATGTCACTGCAGGCCTGTGTGTGTGTGTGTGTGGGTGTGGGTGTGTGTGTGTGTCTGTGTGTGTCTGTGTGTGTGTCTGTGTGTGTGTCTGTGTCTGTGTGTCTGTGTCTGTGTCTGTGTGAAATGTTCCCTTCCTCCTCCTGCAGCAAATTCCTACACATTCCGCTAGTTCCAGGGTAAATGTCCACACTCCATGTAAGTTTCCTGGCTTAGTCCTTTATCACCGACCCCAATAACTGATCAAGGGCTCCTTTTATGGCTCTTACCATAATACAATATATTTCAATTGCCTTCCCTGATGCCCGTCCCCACTGAATAGACTGAGATTTCCCTCCTTCCATGTCAGCATTCTCTGAGCCTACAATAGAACCTGGCCCATGCTGAACAAATAAGGGAGGGAGGGAGAGGTTATTGGATGGATGGATGGATGGATGGATGGATGGATGGTGGACGGATACCTGAAAGTGCTTTCTAAAGTGCAAATTATTCTAATTCACCCATTCTATAACTGCCATAACTGTTAGTTGTCTGGAATTCAATCTTCCCTTCCCCCACCCCCAGATAATTCATTTTGTCCTCTACATTAACACCTAATTTTATGCCATTCCTACAATGAGTGCTGTACACCTTAACTAGGTATGAGGGTGCTTGCCACTTAACAGGCTGAGACATGGGAGGTTTCACATGATGAAAGTTTGGAAAGAAAGACCATTAAATGAATTGTTGGCCCTGGCTTAGATCTTGCACATGAACTGTTTTCTTTTTCTATAAAAGACTTAGATGAGAAACCATTGGAACAATCTGAATAAGAGCTGTAGGCCAGATACCCAGCATATCAATGTGAATTTTCTAATTTTGATCCTTTCGTGGTGGTTCCGTCTTTGAAAATACAGTTGAAGTACTGGGCTATAGAAGGGTCTGTACATGTGGCACGCATCAATGTCACCTCTGCTTGTCTCAGAAAGGGTAAGGTTGCATAGATCTGAGAGCAACATGGCCAACTGGGAAGCACTGGAGAATCCAAGTAAGGCAGCTGCCTAAAGGACAGCTTGGACTGTCCCTTTACCACAGGTCCTGGATACTGAGCAGGTCCATTAATACCTCTGCTTCCCTGCTTCATCTTCAGATGAGGAAGTCAATGCTTAGTTCTTATCTAGATCTAATCCTTTCAAGGTCTTACTCCATGTCAAGTTGCTAGGAGACTCAGGCACAGAGAGTGAAGCAATTTACTCAAGGTTTCACAGCAGAATGAAGACCAAAAATGAACCACTCTATGTGTCATTCCTAGCACTTCCATGACAGCTAAGTGACACCTACCAAATCTATAGACAGCTTTGCTGTTTGGGCCATGGAATTTGCTCAGTAGCATTATTTGATAGGTAGGTAGGCGGGTGAGTAGGTAGGTAGGTAGGTAGAGATAGATAGATAGATAGATAGATAGATAGATAGATAGATAGATAGATAGATAGATATTGTATGAAGGGGTTGCCATTCAACAAAGCAATTTATGACTCAGTGAATCTTGATCAATATCACCTTTCAACATTCTCATCCATACCTCCTAAACCACCCTTCCTTCAATTTTCTTAATTCTGTACAAAGTTGTGTTATCTTTTTGATGTAATATTTTATTGTCTTTAAGTAGTTATACAAGGGAGTTACCATTCAACAAAGCAGTTCACGAATACAGTGAATCTTGATCAATGTCACCCCTTTCAACATTCTCACTCATCCCTTCCAAATCCTCACCTTTTTTAAATCTTTGTATGATCTATATTGAATTTTGACTGTATTTCCCCCTTCCCTTGTCTTCATTCATCTACCCTCCTCCCCTGACTCCAACCCAACACTTTCAAGCACCTGGTTCCTGATGTTTATTTGGTTGAACGCTAATGTTGCACCTCCATGGTCAAGGCACTGAGCTACTTATCTGCGCTAGTTTCGTCCATCCTCAGTGCTAAGGCTCTCACTAAAGCTCTTATGGGATTTCATCAACTCATCTATTGCATAAGCTAAACACCAGGGATCTCAGGGAAGAGCTTTAAAACAGAAATAAGCAGGGATTTTAAAACTTGGTTATGAGTTTCATTAAGGTGTGGGACTGTAGCTCAGTGGTGAAGTGCTTGCCTAGATTGGGCATGGCCCTGGGTTCTGTCCTCAGCACAAAAGGAAAAAAAAAAGAAAAGATTCCTGTAGACTTGGACTCAGGTCATTTTTCATACTATTTGGGCTCCACAGAATGACACAGAAAGATTTCCATTCAGTCATGACTGTAATGTACACATATTAACCATGTGGTTGGACCTTTTTCTAGGAATTGTGCTAATACATCTTGTCCAGTAAAAAGTAAACAAACCACCACTGGTACTGTTCAAAGAAGTCACTCTTATGTAATTTATGCTGACTTTTTCCAGAACAGATGTTGATGGTGCGGACTTTCCTGGTATTGATTCTGAGCGGATGGCTGTCTGGCCAGACTCCTCCCAAAGTCAAGGCAAGGAGAGATCATTTTCTAGAACTGCTGTAAGAAAGTACCACAGATCCTTCTTGGAGTCTCGGAGGCTATAGAAGTCTGATGAAGATACAGGTTCTTCTGAGACTTCTCTTGGGCTTGATGGCTGCAGACTGTCTTTCCTGTGTAGTTGGTTCTTAGTCTCCTCTCCTTATAAGGACAGTGGTCATTGAGTTAGGGCTTATCCTAACTGCATTTTAACTTAATTGCCTCATTAAAGACCCTATCTCCAAATATAATTCCATTCTGTAGAACCCATGTTTAGGACATCAAGATATGACATCAAGATACGAATTTGGGGGGAGAACACAACTCTACAGAAATAGAGACAAGCCACTTTCAGCTCTAGGCATGAGTAGTTCTTGGGAACTCACCGAATGTAAAATACTGTGTCTAGCCTTCTGATGTTGCCTCTCTCCCTGGAAACAAATTAATCCATGAGAGGGTTCATTCTAGCAAAGTTTCTAGAATCATCTCTGGCAAATTCAATTTCAAAAATTCCCTTTCGAACTTGGCTCATCACCCCCCCCCCCGAGACATCCCCACACAGACAACCCTGTACTATCATCATCAGTGTAACTCTGTGTACCCAGAAATACAAGTCACTTCATGCATAATGTGTTGGCATGATTGCTAAATTCAACACCCAGCCAATATGGCTAAGCAACTTGGAAATAATCCATCCCCTTAATAGCTGATATAATTTTAGTACTTTATTTACTATAAACATTGAATTTTGCCTTCAGGCCTCATAAAAGAACAGCATTGACAACTTCCAGAAACATATTTGAAATGGCTAACAGGGTATGCAGCTGATGAAGCGTTCCCAGTGAGCCATGGCCAGAATGAGAAACTGGAGAGAGGAAAACACTAACCCAAGATTAAAGCTGTGCTGCCACTCCCAGATCTCCCTGCCTTACTCCTGACTTCTGGCTGAAGAGTAGAGGTCTGCAGCCTGAAGTTGCTGCTGGTTTTTAGAAAACTTTATTCTAGCTCTCTTTCCAGGTCAGTGAAATAGAAATTGAAAAAAAACACAACTGTGTCCTCTCTACACTGAACTAAAAGGGGGAAAGTCAGTTAGAAGGCTAAAACTAAATATTGGTAAAGAGTCAGAATAAACTAAATAAATACTATTTTAAGAATCTAATTTGTCAAAGTCAATTAACCCGTTGAATCTATTGTTCTGATTCTGGTACTGTGTACTGGTTTATGTTTGTTCCTGATAAAGTTGGATTGGTTCCCAATAGTAAAATGTTTGTTGTCAACACCTTGAGAAGATTTAGATCTAGATTTTTATTGCCCTTAATCTGTCCTTGCTGATGCTTTGAAGCTCTAAACTTCCATAAGATGTAACAGACCATGACCGGGCCACATAGGATGCTATGCTTTTACATATGACACTCAATAGTGTTACAAAAACATATGGCCACCAGAGGGCAACAGAGACCAGACGCTGTGGTGTGTTTCCTCAAGTCTCAAGGTGCTTCCTTCCCTCAGAGGAAAACCTCTTGATAACAGAAATCTGAAAGAACCCAGGAGTAAATGCCCAGAGCTCCCTGGTAGCAAAACTTTGCCTATCCTGTGTGGTGCTGGGCAAGGACTCAAAGCTGCTAGTGTTGAGGGTGGTCCCAAGTGATGTGTGTAGGGAAGGACCCCAGATAAGGGCATCACTGAACAATTCATGGGCATTAGAAGTGACCAAGTTTGTGAAGTGAACACAGTTTCCAAGGTCCCAGGCTCTTTCTGAAATCTGGGGAACAGAAAAAAAGCACCCTGAAGGAGGAGCAGATTCTGGAAGAATATCTAGCCTGGCCAGAACAGAGTAGAAGGTAGATAAGCTTTAGGACAAGCTATTGGTAAAGAGCAAAGAGGACTGTGTTTGTATTTGAGTTGTATGTTTGGTGTGTAATCTTTTCTGTGTTACAGATGCAAGAAGGACATGCAAGAGGTCAGCAAGTGGTGTGGACTGCAGTCAGGATCAGACAAAATTTGTCTCACTGGTACCGTTTACTGTGAAACACACCAAGACCCCTACAGTAGATCCCCAGCACGGCATGCACAAGACCCCAACCTGCCAGGCTCACATCTGCAATCCTAACTATTCAAGAAGCTGAGATCTGAGAGTCATAATTTGAAGTCATCCGGAACAGAAAAGTGCATTACATTTTTATCTCCAATTAACTAGCCAAAAGAGGGAAGTAGAGCTATGGCTCAAGTGGTAGAGCTCTAGTCTTAAACAAAAACAGCTAAGGGACACACCTAGGCCTTGAGTTTACGCCCCAGTACCAGCATGAAAAAAAAAAATCGTGGAACAAAGACACCATAGGACCTGGGAGAAAAAGTTGTATAATAAGGAAAACACCACCAGCCTAGCCCTCCATGAGACAGTCAAGTTCACAGCCCTCTTCCTGCATTGGGTAAGTGCCGTGATTGCTTTGTCCACCAAAGCTAGAAGACAAGCCAGCAGAGTGGAGAAGAGAAGCTTCGCAGGGTGACAGCCTCCATCCAGGGTGGCCCGGCGCTCTGTGCCTACCTCCCCTGCAGTTCCCACACATGGGTTTCCATTCATCTCTGTGATTGATGCCCCCACAGCCCGCCTGGAAACTCTGCCTGTGAGCTAATTATTATGGGGCCTGACCTGCGTCTGCTGGTCAGGAGTGGGTAAGGCGATCTCGTTAGGTGAGAGCTGGCTGCTCACAGGAGGGTAGCCTTTGATGCGAGCTGAGCAGAAAGTTTGGCCGAAACTCAACCTCTTAGCACAGATTACTCAAGAGGAGGAAAGCAGAATGCATTGTGGAAGTTTTCAAGAAGGAGACAAAGATGCCTGTGTTTTGTATTGCTCAGCTGCCTCGAGAAAATGTCCATTTGTTTTCTTTACACTCCTTTTACATTTTAAGTGGAATCTAGTGAATGTGTCTTTTCACGATTCCCAATTTCTCCATTCTCACTACACCTCATGTTGCCATCTTAATGAAGCATCATTTTTCCACAGGGTGTGGGAACAAAACCTATTTAATGACCCCTCAGAGCAAACACTGGGTTCTTCAAATACTTCCCTGAATTAAAACCCCCCCACCCCACAATCTACTTCCTTTTCAAAATGCCACTTTGCCAACTACTGCAAACCAATAAACAGGGCTTTCCTTTACCCTCAAGCCAGGGGCCCCTGTGGAGTCTGACAGCCTGTGGCATCCATGGGAAATCTCAGCTCTTGGCAGCACAGCCGCTCTGGGAGGGTGTGGTGGCACGGGCAGCGGTGCCCTGGGAGGATCAACAGCAGGTGCATGGCCTGCAGCACACGGGGTTAGTATGTGCAGAGGCCCCTCATGGCACAGATGAGGAAACAGTGGCCACAGAGGTGCTGCAAGAAGAATAGTGAGGGTGTAGAGTTTATCTGGGTGGGTTTTGTGTGTCCCATGCAAAGCACCTATTTCTGGGATCTTCCAAACTAGAATTTCTAGAGGCAGGGAAGGAAATTCACTTTTTAGCAACATCCCTCATGGTAGCTACCATGCAGGCTGACTCCAAGGAAGAACTTGTAGTAGAAGATTGAACAGTCTGGCATCAGAACCAAGTTCAAATCCCATCTCTGCTTTTTACTAGCTTTGTAACTGGCAAACCAATGTTTCTGAGATCCATTTCCTGGTCTGGCCCTAGGGAAGCGGTGGCGTCTATGTGATGCTGTAGTCACAATGGGCCTTGGAGCCCAACACAAGGCACCCCTCAATCTCATGTCACCATCATCTAGAGGCTGGCACTATCCAACACTGGATTTGAGTCTCAGAAATGCCAGAATTGTATGAGCGTGGGCTCCTCAGGGGACCCCCTCTGAACCTCAGCTTCCTTCTCTGTAAAAGGAAATGTTTCCTCTTCCCAGGAAGGTTCCAAAGGTTAAAGGGAATATCACATTCTAGTTGAGAAACAGAACCCTTCTAGGTCTTTCCAGAAGACAGAATTGAAAGCAGGTGTTAGGAAAAACCAAGCAGGCGAAAGTAAAGAAGACAGAGAACAGAACCGGCTTCAGTCATTGGTGCAGAGGGACTCCAAGTAGCATGGAGCAGCTGGAGAAACAAGGAGCACTGAGCCTGGGGGTTACATCTGTAGGGTGTGGAAGTTTGGGGTTTGTAGTGCCCTTGCTGTTGTAGCAGAAGGTCCTGTTTTGGATTTGTGAAGTCTTTGAAGTTCTGGCAGAAGGTCCTGTACCTTGAGAGGACAAAGTGGGGGAGGGGGGGAGAGGATCTGGAGGTAATATCTTGCTGAGAATAGCTCAAGGATAGAGATTCTGATAAGATTCCTGGGGGAGGAGGGGCAGGGGAGGATTGCCAGGAAGGAGGGCGTGGTCAGTGGGCCATTGGAGTACCTTAGAGCTGTGAGAGTCAAGCAAATTCCTATCAGCAGGAATTTATGGAAAACCAAGTTGGCAAACAGAACAGAGACCACCTAGAGATTAGTTATTGGAAAGATAAAGGAAGGTAGTCATTTTACAGAACTCGGGATCAAGGTCATTCACTAGTAGGAGCTCAAGCCAGGTGTAAGGGGGCTCACACCTTACAAAGAATTAGTTGCTGCAGTGTGCCTCTCTCACACCAGTAGTTGTAGCCATTCAGGAGGCTGAGATCCAGAGTATCTCAGCTTGAAGGCAACCCAAGCAGGAGAGTCTGTGAGTTTCTGTCCCAAAATAACCAGGAAAAAAGTAGGGCTGTAAGTATGGCTCAAGTGGTAGTGTGATAGCCAAGCAAGCAAGCTGAGCAAGCCTGAGGCCTTGAGTTCAAACCCTAGTACTGACAAAAAGACAGCTGTTACTGGACAGAAAGTAGACAGAGAGGGAGAAAGGTCCTGGCATTTCCCTCTCCCTCCTCCCTGCCCCCCAGTAGTCTCTTGTCCTGCCATTGTCCTGACTAGCCCAGAGGAGGTGGAAGTCTAAAGACAGGGCCTGGGAACCTTAGCTTGTGGAGACACAGAGCAGATAGGGCAGAGGTTGGATCTTGGAGCAAATGGGTAAATTGCTAGCACACACACACACACACAGAAATACTCTTCCACTCTGTGCCTCTGGCACAGAGGAAACATTTTGTTAGTACTTCTCCTTGTAATTGTTAACAACATAATATAACTGTCCAAAACAGGCTCTTTGCAACAAAAGAGAGGCCAGGTATAAACAGAAAGTGTATGTTTGTGGAAGCCTGCCTTTCTTTAGCCACACACAAACATTCCATCTCCAGGGATCTCAGGGCTGAGGAATACTCAGCCCGAGGGCTGCAGATGACTGGATAGACACATATGGTTCTCATCCACAGCCTGTGGCCATCTGCCTGTATTGATCATTTACAGCAAGCCATGGATTATGTTATCAATGGCCTTTGATAGAAAAAAGGATCCCCCAGCCCTCTACGCTGTAAGAGGACCAATCCTGAAATCAACTCACAAATGTGCCAAGTGGCTTTCAGTTCTTCACCTATGAAAACATGAATAATGCACTAGTTCACAAAATGCTGGGGCAGACCGAGCTCATTCACACTTTGTACACTTTGTACACTTAAACATGCTAAGCAAATGCAGGCTTTGTTTGTATTCTTCAAACAAGACATTTTCCAGAAAATGAACAGCCAGGTTCACTATGATGTATGGTTTCAGTGTAATTCCCCTTTGTTCCAACCAGTTTTTCAAAATCATCATGTGGTTTGCAGCAGGCAGATGGAAACCCAATTTGAGCAAATAATGGTTAAGTTACTTAATTCAGTACTACCAAAGTAGTACTTCAGGCCAGAAGAGAACCCCTGAACTGATGTAATAATAATATATTATGTACAAAGAGAATTATTACATGTCTCCTCACACCTAGATTCTTGTCCAGTGTTTGCTTGTTTGTTTTCTCTTCTTTTCTTTTTTGACAATGCTGGAGTTTGACCTCGGGACTTGCACTGGCCAGGCAGTTGCTCTACCGCTCAACCAAGCCCCTGCCTACCAAGTTTTCTGTCTCCATTGATAAAGTTGTAATTGTTAACAACAAAATATAACCATCCAAAAAGGGATCTTTGCTACAAAAGAGATTCCAGGTACATAATAATATAGTAAGTACATACACATAACCAATAGTGCATATTATAAAATATATTGTTTGGCAATTTATTTGTATACTTTTTTTTTGCCTGTCCCGTTGTTTGAACTCAGAGCCTGAGCACTGTCTCTGAGCTTCTTTTGCTCACTCTACCACTTGAGCCACAGTGCCACTTCAGACTTTTTTCTGTTTATATGTTACTGAGGAATTGAAACCAGGGTTTCATGCATGCTAGGCAAGCACTCTAACACTGAGCCACATTCCCAGCACATTATCTGTATACTTTAGAAGCAGTGTTACCATATCATTTATTTTTTTAGAAGATAAAATTCCCAAATGCAACATTTGGTAAGTTTTATATGTTCCTGATTATGTAATTGGAATTCTAATCACAAAAGCATTATTGCTTTAAATGCACATTACTTATGAGCAATAAACTGCAGTTGATATTTTTACCATGAGAACTTATTCACATTTATAATTTTGGTTTCTTATTTATTTCTTTATGTTGTTCATTATTCCAAGTAATTGCATTGGGATATATTCTGAAATTGACTATCTTCATTTTAAAATCTTGCGTTTCTGCTGGGTGCCTGTGGTCCATGCCTATAATCCTAGCTATTCGGGAGGCTGACACTGAGGATTGCCATTCAAAGCCAGCCTGGGCAGGAAAGCCTTTGAGACTCTTATCCTGATCTCTAATTAGCCACCAAAACAAAAGAGGTAGAAGTGCCACTCTAGAAGTAGAGCCCTTTCCTTGAATGATAAGAGTTCAGGAACAGCTCCCAGGCTCTGAATTCAAACCCAGGACCAGCTACATATGCAGTATTTATATATAATGTTTCCTACCCATAAGAAAATACATTATGTCATAAATGTTGTTGATTTAACAAAGAGGAGGGGTGTTAGAGGCATGACTCTGGTGGTAGAGAGCCAGCCAATGAGTGATAGCATCAGGTACAGAGTTCCAGTCCAAGTCTCAGACCAAAAACAAAAACAACAAAGAGGAGGATATATGATCAGACTTCCAGCATGCCCTGGAGGTTCCTCAATCACCCAGCAGGTGGCAGAGCTGGTTCAACGTTGGTGAACCAGGTTTGAAGCCTTAAGCAGGCCCAGGTAGAGGTACAACCCAGGCAGCCTGAGAAGGGCAGAGACAGAGAGCAGCTCCTCAGCTCAGTCCGGAGACACAGGAGATGGAGCTTTGGAGCCTGTACAGGTAGTGGAGCCTATTGTTCAGAAGAGCTCATGGGGACAATCAACCCCAGATCTCTGTCCTTAACATTTGCCAAGAAACAAAGGTATCTGGATGGGAATATTTTCAGGAGGGGTAAAGAGAAGATGCTTGAGGTTAACAGTACTGGGAGATAGACAAAGAACTCAAAACTCTTCATTTTCCTTGGACATAGAGCTAAAATGAGTGACATTGAACAACACTTCCCACCCAAGAATATGGAGAAAAGCTTGGCCTTGAATGGCAAAAACAATATATATGAAGAACATATAAGAGTCTACTCCAGTCTGGTTGTCTAGGACATTGCTGAAATGTGTTCAAAAATACCTAAAAGGGGGAGCTGAGCACTGGTGGGTGGCTAATGCCTGTAATCCTAGCTACTCAGGAGACTGAGATCTAAGGATCATGGTTCAAAGCCAGCCTGGGCAGGAAAGTCCGTGAAACTCTTAGTTCCAATAAACCATCAGAAAACCAGAAGTGGTGCTGTGGCTCAAGTGATAGAGCACTAGCCTTGAGCTGAAAAGCTGAGGGACAGTGCCCAGGCCCAGAGTTCAAGTCCCATAAGCACTCCTCTTCCCCCTACCCCCCCCCCAAAAATATTACTTAAATGGACAGTCAAAGGGATTCAAGAATTTCCCTAGGAAGGTGGACCTGAGAAGAGAACAGAGAAGAACAGAGATGTGATTAATTCTGTGGCACTCCATCAGGAGATGGTTGAACTTGCAAGCCCAGCCAGTCTCACTCCCCCAGCCAGCAAATTTGAAGTTCCAGAGGGAGCAATACCCACCACACTTGCTGAAGGGAGGCCACTGAGCTCCCACAGACCCCGTACTCTGGTTAGTGACAAGGGTTTACATATAGCCTCAGACACCATTGTGATTAATGGTCAAAATCAGAAAACTTCTCTCCTTCCTCTCATCCGTGTTCAACAATAACTTCTTGATTATAATTTTTACTTACCAGAAAGATTGCTTAGAGAAATGATATGTTCTGTGTGTGATCTATTTCCAATTTTGTTTGTTGGTTTGTCTCTGGTTAATTGAAGATAAGAATCTCATGCATTTTCTTGCCCAGAGTAGCTTCCAACTGCGATCCTCAGATCTCAACCTCCTGAATAGCTAGGACTGAAGATGTGAGCCACTAGCACTGGGTAAAATAATATGCTTTTATGACTTAAATATTGAACTCAAAAGGACATTCCAAGTTCATATTAAATAATACTGTCCCTTTGATATATACCTCAGTCTCTTATCACATTGATGAATGGGAGTCTACCCTCAGAGAACTGGATTCCTAGCAAATATGTTGAGCGTTTTAAATGTTCAAAACTTCAAACCTGAGGACCTGACCCGGGACAGCATAAATTGTACAGACTTGAGGGTTATACACATTGAGACAGACTGTCTGACTGAAAGTTTCCCTCAGCTTTGCTACATGACATCCTTTAAATTTAGAGCAATCTACTGTCTTAGCTGTGCATATGCTAATGATCTTCAAATGTTCCCCATTGTAAAACAGCTTGATACCTACACTCAGGCCAGATCTGTGCTGCAGGAAAGGATTCAGGGACTTTGAACTTCTATAAGTAAATGCATTAGTACTAGACATTAAATTGTGATCTGCTACAGTGTAGCTTAGATTTGATGAGTTATAGAACAATCCAGACAGATTTCTGTGTTGACTAAGCAAAATTTACTTCCAAATCTGCTATAGACATTGAACTGAGACATTACAGTTTCTTTATTTTATTTTCTTAGTACCAGGAAGAGATGAACTTAGACCCTCAAGCTTGCCAGGCAGGTACCCTACCACATGAGTCACATTCCTAGCTTTCTTTATGTTCTCTGTTTTGGGGGGGGGGTGAGAATGGGGGAAAGTTTGTTTATTTTCTTTTGCTTCAGTTATTTTTCAGATAGAGTTCACTATTTTTTTTTTGATCAGTCTTTTTTCAATCAGCTCTTCAGCTCAAGGCTAGTGTTCTACCATTTGAACTATAGCGCCACTTCTGGTTTTCTGGTGGTTTACTGGAGATAAGAATCTCACGGGCTTTCCTGCCTGGGCTAGCTTTGAACTGTGATCCTCAGATCTCAGCCTCCTGAGTAGCTAGGATTACAGGCATGAGTTGCCAGCACCTAGCTGAGTCTCACATATTTTACCCAGGGCTAGCCTTAGCTAGAATTATAGGTGTAAGTCACCAGCACCCAACCCATGTTTTCTTGACTTAGCCAAAGCATCAAAGAAAAATGCATTAAAAATAAGTAAATAAATAAACTTGAAAACCTTACTTTAAGCTGGGCACCAGTGACTCACACCTGAAGCCAGCCTTGGCAGGAAGAACATTAAGACTCCTAACTCTAAATAACCACCAAAAAGCTGGAATTGGATCTGTGGCTCAAGCTGTACAAACCAACCTTGAGCAAACAAAGCTTAGGGACAGTGCCAGGTCCTGAATTCAAGCCCCAGAACTGGCACAAAATAAAAAACAAAGCAAAACAAAAAAAATCTTATTCAAATTTCGAATTCCACCAGGTATGGTAATGTGAGCTTGTAATCCCAACAGTCAATAAGCTAAGGCAGGAAAATCTTGAGTTCTAGGCCAGCTCAACGATATCATGAGATAGTCTTAAAGGTTGTTTAAGAACCTATTTATGGGGCTGGGAAGGTGGCTCAGTGGTAGAGTGCTTGCCTTGCATGCATGAGGCCCTGGATTCAATTCCTCAGCACCACATAAGCAAAAAGAAAAAAGCTGGAAGTGGCGCTGTGGCTCAAGTGGTAGAGCGCTAGCCTTGAGCTGAAGAGCTGAGGGACAGCGCCCTGGCCCAGAGTTCAGGCCCCACAACCGGACCCAAAAAAAAAAAAGAACCTATTTATTTATTTGTTTGTTTGTTTATTTATTTAAATGTGTTGTTTGCTCAGGCTAGCCAGTTGTGGTAGTGTTCTGTCTCACAGTGCTGGGTGGCAGCAACCAGCCACAGACCCCAGTCAGCCCCTCTGTCACAAAATGACTGACACCCCATTTCCCCATGGTGCACTGAGCTGCTGTATCATGATGTCCATAGGTTGGGTGTACTGAAGCCAATGAGTTCATCAGGATAACCTTTTGTCAGTGGCAACACATCTCGCTAGTAGGTTATTCCCTACCATACGCTTACCTGGGCCTGGGTAATAAGCACAACAGAGAGAGAGAAAAAATGAAAACTTCCCTTCCCTGATGCTCCCATGCCGTTGCTAAAACAGATTTATTTATACTAATAGAATAACACAGTATGGCAAGAACATTTCAACTTTGAGCAAATATGATGGCCCTCTGTGTGCCAGGCAGCAGGTGGCCAGCACTTGTGCATTTTATGGTCAGCCAAAGCACAGAGTCTCTCGGGCTGGGCTGGCTCAGCCATGCCCATCACAGCCCACCCGGGTAACTGACACTACCCCATCATTTACCATGTCTGCCACTGAGAGTTCACCCTGCGTATTTATTTTATGTTGATATAAAGCAGCCTATAAAGAGGTTTTTAAATTGTGCCTCTGTGTGGAATAGACCTGTATTTTTATATTTGATAAGTACAATGGTTTGGGGGTTTGTTTTTGGATTCTGGTTTGCTTGTTTGTTCTTGTGCCTATACTATGGCTTGATCTCAGTGCCCGGGCTCTTTTCATTAGCCTTTTCATTCAAGGTTGGTACTCTACCACTTGAGTCACAGCCCTACTTCTGGACTGTTGCGGGCTAATTGGAGATAAGAGCTTCATGAACTTTCTTGCTCAGGCTAACTTCAAATGGAGCTTCTCAAATCTCAGGCTCCTGTGTAGATAAGATTACAGGTGTGAGCCACCTGTACCCAGCAGGGTAATATGCTATTGATATTAAACAATTGCCATTCCATTCAGATCTTATTTAGGTATGATAAAGACATATGATATTTATATTAAAAGTATATTTCAAAACATTAAACTTCTGTGTTTTTTTATCTTCTCCTAAACTTTCTTTAAAGATATAGAGTGTATCTTTAGATAACACTGAAGAGTATTTCCATTCTGTTCACATGTTCTCAATCATTCAACATAGCACACATCCAAGTGCTGCGTACTGGGGAGAGAAAACAGCTCCTGTTCAAGGTATGTTCTCTCTAGAGGGAGAAATTTGTAACACAATGCAGAGTAAGAATTAAAATCAAAATGCATCCAGATGCTTTGGAGTAAGAAATCACTGCTCAAAGAAAATAGTTCTGACCTCATTATGAAAATAAACTTCCCTGTTGGGTAAAGAAGGGTACCTCATGCCTGTAATTCTACCTATTCAGAAAGCTAAGACCTGGGAAGTCAAAGTTCAAAGACAAGAAGTAAAGGGAAGAGGAGGAAAGGGAAGGGGAGAGAAGCCTATGAAAATTCCAAAAGGAGAAAATAGAAAACAAGGAAAAGAAAAAAATACGTAAATAATGATTAAGGATTGCTTTGATTAATAAAAGAAACAGTTCAGATTTAAAATTATAAAAATTTCAGAGCCAGGTGCTGGTGGCTCACATCTAAGCCAGCCTCGGCAGGAAAGTCCATGAAACTTTTATCTCCAATTAACACCAGAAAACCAGAAGTGGCACTGTGGCTCAAGGGGTAGAGTACTCGCCTTGAGCTGAAGAGCTGAGGGACAGCCTGCAGGCCCAGAGTTCAAGCCCGACAACCAACAACAACAAAAAAATCCTGAGGAGGATAAGTAATAATGCATCTATAAACATATCATAGTTACAAATAGAACACCAGCTAAAAGTAAGTTTTAAAAGCAAACAACAACTATGGATTCCTAACAAAGCACAGCAAAACAATAGCAGATTTCTCATCACCCATTACAGGAGAAGGCTATTCAATATACCTTTAAAAGTCAAGAACAAATACTTATGTAGCTAACTCTACCTCCAAAATTAGGGGACAGCACCCAGAGGCTGAGGCAAGAGAATGACAAGAGAATGCTGGCCTACTTAGCAAAATATGGCTACGTAGTATTCTTGTTAATAAACAAGAATAGGAGTGATTGATATTCGATTAGCCTTCAATATTCTATTACTTAAAAATAACATTGTAAACTGGGTGACAGTGGGTCATGCCTGTAATCCTAACTACTCAGAAGGCTGAGATCTGAAGATGGCAGTTCAAAGCCAGCCAAAGCAGGAAAGGCCACAAAATTCTAATCTCCAATAAAACACCAGAAAACCAGAAGTGCACTGTAGCTCAAGTGGTAAAGTGCTAGCCTTGAGCTGAAGAGCTGAGGGACAGTGCTCAGGCCCAGAGTTCAAACCCCATGACCAACAAAAAATTAAATTAAATTAAAAATGAAAAAAATAACATTGTAGGGCTCAAATATCGTGGTACATACCTGTAATCCCAGCTACTCAGGAACTGGAGATTGGGAGAATTATGCTTCCCAACAGACAAGAGACATAAGGTAAAAGGATTGTGGTACAAAGCTGATTCATTCAAAAAAATATGAGCCCTCAACCTGAAAAAAAAATAAAGCAAAGGGGACTGTGGCCCAACTGGCAATAAAGCCACTTTCAAACCCCACACTACCAAAAAAGCTATTCTAATTAATAGCGTCTTGAGTTTTTGCTAGCATGCCTCTAAGCTAAATTCCTACAGGTGAGAAAATATGTGTCAGAATAAATCAACATGTAATTCTGCTTGAATCTGCATAGACATTTCCCCAGTTTGCAGTCTCTCTAGCAAGATATAGGTTCCCAACAGGTACATGGTCAAATTTTTAGGTGTATTCTAATCTGATTACTAAAAATATTATATTTCATATAGCCATATTTCTACTTTTTCCACAATCTGGTGTCTCTGATATGGGTCTTACAATGGATAGCAGTAAATAGCTACAGTTGGAAGCATCCTTTGTCATATTTTATACTTGATATACTCTGAATTCAATGAAATATGTTATATTATTCATCTCAATCAGTATAAACAGAGTAGGGTGACACTATCCAAAAACAAAATGTACTCCTTACATGATTTACATAACTGTAACCTCCCATACATTACCTTTATAATAATCATAAAATTATATATATATATATATATATATATATAAACAGACTATACAGGCCAATTAAAGCCAAATATTTTCAGATGAAATATATAACTTCCATATCTTACTATATGAGGCTTCAAAATGTTAATGCTGTATACATTAACATTCCCCAAGCTCAGAGGCTGAGGGAGGATGATGAGCCCAAGGCCTGCTTAGTCTTGAACTTGATATAGCAAGACCTGGTCTCAAAATAGTCCTTACATTGTAGGCAGAAAACTTAATATTAACGTGATGGAGAAAGCACTTTAAGCAAGTATTAACAAACAAAAAACTTCTATAGATACTTTTTAATATCAGGCCAAACAAAATTTAAGGGAAAAGTAACATTGTAGATAGGTGGTATTCTTATGTGATAAGTAAAACATTAAAATCCAAATTCTAAATTTCTCTGTGCCTAAAAATATTACCTCAAAATGTATAAACTTAAAAGGAGTAGTTGAAGAACTTAACATTACAAAAGAGAATACATCTTTCTACCAATCAGTGACAGTTCCAATCAACAAAATGTAGTAACAACTATAAAAAACAAATTGAACAAGGTAACTAATAGCTGATACAACTAACTGATATAGTAACCTTTCCCCTTCCAAATTGTTATAAAACACAGATGGAAACCAGCCAATATCATACAAATTGTAACTTTAGGATTGGTTGCAACATTTTACTAGCTGGGTGGATTTTATCAAGTTACATTAATGTGTGTGTGTGTGTGTGTGTGTGTGTGTGTGTGTGTGTGTGTGTGTGTGTGTGTGTGTGTATAACTGTGCTGGGCTTTGAACTCAGAGCCTCATTCTTGCTTTACAGAATCTCTACTGCTGAGCCATGACTCCATTTCTTTTCACACTGATTGGTGAGGGAAGGGGAGGCCTGAGCACTGTCCCTGAGCTTCTTTTGCTCAAGGCTAGTATTCCACCACTTGAGCCACAGCTTTACTTCTGGCTTTTTTGGCAGACTCTTAGAGATAAAATCATCACAGATTTTCCTGCATGGGCTGGCTTTGAACATGATCCTCAGGTCTCAGATTCCTGAGTAGCTAGGATTACAGGTGTGAACTACTGATGCCAGGCTGTGCTGATTATTTTTGAAATTGGGTCTCACTTCCTGCCTGAGTGCTCACTTATTTTATATTACCCATTTTAGCTAAGCTAACAGATAATGTGCCACCGTGCCTAGCTTCTTTCTTTCAGAAGATGTCTCAGAGACTTTTCTGTCTTGGAATTATAATCTTCCTGATTTCAGCCTCTTATGTGCTGGGATCATAGGTCCAGACTCAGCAATTGTTGGAGAAGAGCTTTGTTATGTATACTCAGGCTAGCCTTTAAACTGTGATTCACCCAATCTCAGCCTCTCAAATAGCTAGGATCAAGACATGAGCCACTAGTGCCAGCTTACTTTATCCTTTTACACTCAGCCTATGAAATGGAGATGATACTTACCTGGTATCATTGTCCTGAGGAGACACAAGATGGCAGTGGAAGGTGATTTGCTCTTCTAGCTTGGCTTTTCCACCACCAGAATGAATCAAGGGGCTGGGCCTTCAGGAGATCACCAGCTAAAAGTGAAGCCCTGAGCAATGGGAAAAATGAAGAATCTTGAAAATTTGCTCCTTAGAGGAAGTAGAAAGAGAAATTAAAGGAGAGGCATGATAGCAGAAGGAGAGCAAGGGTGGCAGATAGAGCCATTCAAGGGGTAAAGAAAGCTTGGCTTTTGTCTTCTGCAAAATGTGGTTGGCCACAGGCATTCATGTGAGATGCCAGCAGAGAAGAGACCTGCTGGCAGCTGTTCGACAGTTGCTACTTTCCCTTCCCTCCTACCTCCTCACCAGCATCTAAGTTCCTCTGCTAAGCCCTACTCACATTCAGATGACAATGTGGAAGTGCCTGCAGCTCTCCAGGTCAGGATTAGGAATCCTGCTCTGCTCTGCATTGCTCCACTCAGCATTGTTCACACTTCAGTACCAGAAACTGCTCTATCCCACTAGACTTGAAGCTCCATGTCGACAGGAGCCATGTGTGTTTACGCATTCCACAGTAACCCACGATGCTGACTAAACACAGAACCGAAGCTCAGAAAGTGGAATTCATTATATAGACTATAAAAATTAAGAAAAATAAGGGTAGGGTAGGTCAAGGAGGGTGAAATGCTGAAGGGGAGACCTATCAAGATACAGTGCATACATAAACTGCTTTGTTAAATGGCAAAAAGAATTCAATACATATCTTCCAAGGTTAAGAAAAGTGAGGGAAGTGGTGGATTGGGAGGGCTGGGTGAGAATGTTGGAAGGGGTGCATGAACTGCTTTGTTGAATGGCAACTCCTTTACACAAAGTATTAAGTTCATGCCAACCTACAGAGAGAGAGAGAGAGAGAGAGAGAGAGAGAGAGAGAGAGAGAGAGAGAGAGAGAGAGAGAGAGAGAGAGAGAGAGAGAGAGAGAGAGAGAGAGAAGGCAGAAGTCAGGAGCTGGTGGCTTACACCCTATAACTCTAGCTACCCAGGAGGCTGAGATCTGACAAACAGTTCAAAGCCAGCCCAGGCAGGAAAGTCCTTGAAATGTTTTATCTCTAATTACCCACCAATAAAAGCTAAATGTGTGGAGCTGTGGTTCAAGTGGTAAAGTGCTAGCTTTGAGCTAGGATTAGAACGAGAGAGAGAGAGAGAGAGAGAGAGAGAGAGAGAGAGAGAGAGAGAGAGAGAGAGAGAGAAGGCAGTTGAGGCATTAGATAGAAAGGATGACATGACTCACCTCATGCTCAAGCATTTTGGCAATGCTAGAAATCGAACCCAGGACCTCCCATGCACTAGGCAAGCACTCAACCACTAAGCTACAACCCCAACCCTCAACCTTCATCCTTTTTAAAAGAGTAGACTGTGTCATTGCCTAGGTAGGGGCCAAGAACTGTTTCTGAGTCTCACCCTCATCCAGGGCTGAGTTTTCAGTGTGGTGAACACCTGGAAGATGCTGTCCACTGTCTCAATGGAAGCAGGTCCTTCCAACTTAACTCTGTGGATTCCTCAGTTTCTCTCTAGCAACAAGACACTAGAAGTCTAAGAAGAGACGAAGAAGGTAAAATAAAAAAATCTGCTCCAGAATGGATGGATATTCCTTCCCTGATCCTTGGGTTCCAGGATCAGATTCAGATCAAAGGGCAAAGGTAGAAGCTTCATCTGGAGCAGCAAATATGAAAAAACATATTAGTGCCACAATTCCAACAGCCAAAAAGGGCCCCAGGGTTATAGGGAGAATGAGTTTAATCCTGAGTATAAGGCTAAGGGTTCCAACCCAGAAGACTAGAAACTGAGGGCAAGCAAATTTAGGGAGGGACATAAAAAAACAGATTATGTAAATGTGCTTAAGCAATATATAATAGTGAGTATTGTTAAAAAAAATAAACAACTATTTCAATCACTAGCAGGTCCAGCTTGCTTTTGCAGGCCAGCCCAAGCATCGTGTGTAAACAAGTGTGTCCTGTTTTGAGCATAGAAAATGGAATGAATCACTGCTCTGGTCAATGTTTTGTTTCTCAAGGTCTAGGAACAAAGGCTTTTCTGTGCATGGTCTTCAAGTATAAGGATTCTAAGCAACCCTACTCATGATGGGCAAGGCTGATACTTCAACTAGTGGTGAGAGCAACATCTAGGGCAGATTAGAGAGGAGAATTCACCTCTCTTGTAGCTGACTGAAAGGGTAACCAGAAAGAGAGAGAGAGCCCAGCCTCTGTATTAAAACAACAATAACAATAACAACAGATGCACAGAATTTCAGGCAGTACCTTTAAATAAATGGAGGCCTCACAAGTAAAGCAAGCGATTCAAGGGAGTTTTATTTTGGGGGGTGGTGAGGGGGTGGCAGTGGCCCACACCTTTAATCATGACTACTCAGGATGCTGAGATCCAGAGGATCACTGAAACCAGCCCAGGCAGTAAATTCTAGTAGAGTGGTGTTAGCATTTCGCTCTTCTGCTAACACCAGTAAAAGGCTGGGCTAGAGTTGTGGATTAAGTGATGAGGAACACTAATCAGGCACACCCCGAGTTCATACCCTGTCATTTCCCACCCTGAGAAAAAGAAAAACGTATAAAGGACTTAAAACTTCTCAGCTTCTAAAGCAATACAATGTTCCAAGTATTTCCACCAATGAAATTGTTTCCTGTGTCCAAATTCTACATTATCCTTAGTGCCACTCCCAGATGACCATAAAAAACACTGAAAAAAATAACCCAGCACTCAGAATCCACAATAGATCAGTTGACCGAGGGGTTCATTAAGTCCCTGCAAGCAATAGATGCTCCTGAGATCCTGGGTTCTGTAATTTGTTACAGACTTCATAGATTTGGCCATGGACCCATTATCAGAATGACTCTGCCTGACCCTAAGTGGGAGGTGTTTATTAAAGTTACTTTACTTCCCTTCCACTATTTTGTATCAGCTATGTTAGAAGAGTATATCTTTTAATACTCCATGGATTACATGGTATCTTCTATATCCCATAGGTATATCCCGCAGAATAGATTATGTTCCATGAAGACAGAAACAACACTGAAATGAAAGAGAAACTCACCCTCCAAAAAAATCATGGAGTCTAACCCCAAAGTTTATCTCAATACAAATTCTTGGATGCAGTGTCAGAGCATGGATTTGCAGTATCCTGCATATGGATATTGTATGCAATTGCTATTTATATGAAACAGATCATCTCAAGTGGAAGAGCTTTAAATGCATAAGAAAAAAAAGTGTCTGATTTGTATGTGACAGTGAGGGATCTTGCAGTTCAAACCCATTTCCCAGTACCATTAACCTCGATAACATGCACACCCATACAGCCATTTTTGTATAGGTGACCACCCTCCTAACCCATCTTCCATTGGACTAACAATGTATCTTAACATAAGCTAAACTACTACCACTGTCCCTCAGATTCCACAGGGGATTAGTTCATGGACCCCCCTGAAGATACTGAAATTCTCACATACTCAAGCCTTTGATATAATTTTTGATTGTGAAAATACTGAACAGAAGGGTTACAATTACATGGGCAAGATAATGAGTAAGATATAAAATATTAATACAGTGTTTGCATACAACTTACCTACATACTCCTGTATAAATCACCCAGATTATTTATAATACCTCATGCAATGTAAATAAAATGCAAATAGTTATAATACTGTATTGTTTGTGGAATAATGACAAGAAAAGTCTAGTGTTCTGTATGAAAGAGTTGCTTATTTGTCTGTTTTGCCAGTACCAGGCTGTGAACTCAGGGCCTTGTGCTCTCTTGCTTAGCTAGCACTCTGCCACTTGAGCCACATCTCTAGCCTGGCCTTTTGCTGGCTATTTTGGAGATGGAGTCTCATTGATTTTTCTGCCCAAGCTGGCTTCAAACCACAGTCCTTCAGGTCTCTGCCTCCTGAATAGTTAGAATTGTAGCTGTGAACCAATGTTGAAAATATGTATTTTTTTATAATTTGATCCACACTTGGGTGATTCTGTGTATGTAGAACACACATATACAGAATGTTTACCCCTCATCAAAGGAAATAAGAAATGCAATCAAAAGATTCTCACTTCTTAGCTGGGTGTGGTGTGGCTCATGCCTTGTGATCCCAGGTACTCTGGAAGCTGAAGTAGAAAATGACAAATTCAAGGCCCTTCTGAGCTACATAGTGAGACCCTGTCAAATATGAGTGTAAGAAAGGAAGGGAGGGAGAGGATTAACCGGGGAAGGAAGGAAGGAAAGAAGGAAGGAAAGAAGGAAGGAAGGAAGGAAGGAAGGAAGGAAGGAAGGAAGGAAGGAAGGAAGGAAAGAAGGAAGGAAGGAAGGAGGGAAGGAACCAAAAGATTCTTACTTTAGTGTGGCTTCTTTCTGAATGGAGGAAATAAATCCCTATGATTTGATTGTGACCAAAATTTCCAATAAAGATAATAAGAAGCAACAGGGAATCATCTACAGAGAAGAATTAGCAGACACACAGAGACCAGCAGATATGGACACAGGAAGACCTAGTTCCAGCCAAATCTCTTAGGTAGATTACAACAGAGTTTAAGGGATAATGGTCTAGATTATTCAGTTCAGGTTCTTGGTCTGGGGTACCTGCATTGGTAATGTTGGAGCATTTGGTTGCAAGTACAGAATCCTGGGCATGGGATCCAATGGATCAAGGCATCTGTATGTCAGTTTTGTGGCAGTACTGGGTTTGATCTCAGGGTGTCACACTTGCTTAGTCAGCTGGTGCTCTATCACTTGAGCCATGACTCCAAATTTGCTTTTTGTTGGCTATTTTGGAGATGGAGTCTAGCCAATTTTTCTGTCTGAACTTGCTTTAAACTACCATCCATGGGCTGGAAAGTTGGCTCAATGGTAGAGTGCTTGCCTTGCATGCATGTGGCCCTGGGTTCGATTCCTCAGCACCACATAAGCAGAAAAAGCTGGAATTGGTAGAGCGCTAGTCTACAGATGAAGAGCTGAAGGACAGCGCCCAGACTCAGAGTTCAGGCCCCATGACCGACAAAAAAAAAAAAAGAAGAAGAAGAAAGAAAAAAAAAAAACCCTACCATCCATCCAGCCTTTTGTGTAACTAGGATTACAGGCATGAGCTATGAGCACCCAGCCATAAACTTCATTAGGACTGTTTCATCTATCTCCAAAATTCTGGATGATAGTATTACTACCTCATGTGAGGGTGGTACGCATTAAACAGAAGTCATACACTTTGGGACTTTTTCCGAATTGGGCCTGCTGTAGTTAGAGGGCATATTAAATAGAACATATTAAATTTGCCCAAGCTGGGGGCATCTAGCCCAGTGACAGAGCACATATATAGTCTGCACATAGTTCTAGGTCCAATTCCTAGCATTAAAACATAAAATAAAATAATCATTCATTCATTCATTCACTATATACCAGTCTGAGTATCATTTCTGAGTAAGAGTGAAGTCTTTTTATGGACAAATGAGAGAATGACTCTTTCTAACCCAGAATCATGCCATAAAATTCGAACATAGTTTCAAGAGACAGAGTAGAAGTACAGAGTAGAGGGCCATGAAATGAGAATATAACTTCAATAATTCCAAAAGTCCATGGATCTGCACAACATTTTTGCATATCTGTTTCTAAATCTCAATTCTAGAGGATAAGTAGCATGTGAAGAATTCCAGAAAGGAAAAAAACTACTGCCTTTGAGAATGTGCTCAGATATATATTATTCTTCCTCTCTGGGTACTTTATTGCCAGCAGATTTTCAAGACTTTAAAAAATGAATACATGGGGGCTGGGAAGGTGGCTCAGTGGTATAATGCTTGCCTTTCAGGCATGAAGCCCTGGGTTCGATTCCTCAGCACCACATAAGCAGAAAAAGCCAGAAGTGGTGCTGTGGCTCAAGTGGTAGAGCACTGGCCTTGAGCTAAAGAGCTGAGGGACAGCGCCCAGGCCCAGAGTTTAAGCCCCACGACCGACAAAAAAAAAAAAAAAGAATACATGAAAGAACTGATACCTCATCAATGTAATCCTCGCTACTCAGAAGGCTAAGGTCTGAAAGATCATGATTCAAGGCATCTTAGACAGAAAAATCCTTGAAACTCCATCTTCAAAATAACCAGCAAAGACAAATGCTGGTAACTCATGTTTGTAATCCTAGCACTCAGGAAGTTAAGATATGAACATTGCAGGTTGATGCCAGATTGGCCATGCAAATACAAAAGACTTTTACCTACAGTAAACCAGCAACAATTCAAAAGTGGAGGTGTGGCTCAAGAGATAGAACACCAGACTTTAGCTAAAAAGCTAAGGGGCTGGGAGCCGGTGGCTCACGCCTGCAATCCTAGCTACTCGGGAGGCTGAGATCTGACGATCATGGCTCAAAGCCAGCCTCCGCAGGAAAGTCAGTGAGATTCTTATCTCCAATAAACCACCAGAAAACTGGAAGTGGTGCTGTGGCTCAAGTGGTAGAGAGTTTGCCTTGAGCTGAAGAGCTGAGGGACAGCGCCCAGGCCGAGTTCAAGCCCCACGTACAACAACAACAACAAAAAAACTAATGGACACTGCAGAAGTCCTGTGTTCAAACCCCAGTACTGGAACTAACTAAACAAACTAAATAAACAAATAAATCAATGAATAACCAGCTATCAAAGAGCTGGACTGGAGTCATGGATCAAGTGGTACAGTAACAGACATGAGCAAGAAAGCTAAGCAAGCACATGACTCCACGTTCAAACTCCAGTACTAGGAAAGAGTGAAGAAGAGCAAGAGAAGGAAGAAAAAAGGAGAAGTAGAAAGGAATGCACCTGCCAACCAGACCCTGTTTCTGAGACTGACCATGTTAGGAATCTTTCTACTTTTGGATTGCTACCGCAATACTGAGCCCTGAATAGAGAGTGGGAATTACTCCACATAGATTAGCACTGGATATCTCAAAAACAATGGGATGTATAGGCATATTTATGGTACAGGTTCTCTAGAGTTATGGGAGATGCAAAGCATGACATTTCTCTTTCCTCTGTTTCCTGTTTCAGAGGGTGGCTTCATGTTGAGTTGCAGGCTGCCATTCCTTTCTAAATAACCCTCTGAAAATAAACAACTAAAAAAAAAAAAAAAAAAAAAAAAAAAGATTCCTCAAAGGTAGCAGTGGTAGCTTTGAACATTTCCAACCCTGAGGATGGAGCCACCTCCTCAACTTCAAGTGGGTAGAGAACAGAGAGCCTTGTGTTGAGAGTAACACAGGAAGACAATTAAATAATTGGAAGATAAAACCTTTGGGGAAGGGCTAAAGGAAATAAGATATTTAGCCTGGAGAAGAGAAGGCTAAGGAATGACCTAATTATAGGCTTCAAGTACATGAAGAATTAATCAACAGCAGATGGTGGCCAGCTGTTTTCAATTCCCATTGAATACAGTACAACAGAAAATTGGCTTAGAGGGTAATAGAAAGGATTTAGGATTGATAAAAGAAGGAATTTACTGGGTTTTGAGGGTCACACAGGTTAAGAGGAGATAGACTCTGTTACTTACGGAAGTGACAGCCCTCCTTCCCTGAGGTTTGCTGGCATAGAGTGGCTTGTGTGTACTGAAGGGGAAAGAGCTCTATTCTGCTGTGGAGAAGCCAGCCCAGATCGGTGGCTCTTCCCTCCACCTGCTCATTGGCTTCTTTTTTGTTTTCCATGACTCATGACCACACCAAGGGGCAGTTATCAAGTGCCAAGGGTATACTGCGAGGTGAAGGAAAAATATATAGATTCCACTTTTGCCTCCCAACTTTAGACATTTGACACTTCTAAGTATTTACTGCAGTCTGTGAGTGCCAGACACAGGTATAAGGAGAGCAGCCTGGTGGGTGACTCAGGGCTGCTCTCCAGAGCAGTGTGTGGGTGTATCAAAGATTAGAGAGAATAGAGAAAATAGTGTAAAATAATGATTTTTACAGAAGCATAGGAAATGTATCATGCCTGTAATCCTACCTACTCAGAAGGCTGAGATCTAAGGATCACAGTTTAAAACTAGCCATGGCAGGAAAATCAGGGAGACTCTATCATCAAAAAGTGGAGCTGCAGCACAAGTGGTAAAGTGCTAGCCTTAAGGAAAAAGACTCAGAGACAGTGCCCAAGCCCAGAGCTGAA
Organism: Dipodomys merriami; assembly: GCF_024711535.1. Lineage (NCBI taxonomy): Eukaryota > Metazoa > Chordata > Mammalia > Rodentia > Heteromyidae > Dipodomys > Dipodomys merriami. Next base: position 34,307,072 of record NW_027205603.1, read on the forward strand.
GCCCTAGGACCAGCACACACACACACACACACACACACACACAAACACACACACACACACACTGCTGCAGAAAGGTGTCAGCTTTGATAGACCTTAATGACAAGAAACTACATTTTCATTCCTCAGACCTTAATGATGAGAATCTACATTTTCATTCCTCAGACACTAGGCAATAAGTAGAAATATATAGGCCAACAGTGTCTTAGCTTCTCTCCCTCCCCCCCTCTCTCTTTCTCTCTCTCTCTCTCTCTCCCTTGTGACTCTCAACTCTCTTGGCCTTAAACTAAGAAAGTTAAACATACCTAGAGGCTTAACTGGGCTCTAGTCCAGGTCACCAAGACAGAAGAAATAGAGACAAAACTTCCCCCTTAGACGTTTATGTTTATGCTGGGCACGGTGATCCATGCCTCTAATCCCAGCACTCAGGAGACTGAGGCAGGAGGAAAACAGCCTTCCTGGGCTACTAAGTGAGATCCTGTCTCAAAAAATAAAATAATAAAATAAAGGCAGATATTTGCAGAAATGATCTTCTGTGCAACATGAATCCACTAGGACTGGTGGTGAGAAGAATTGACTGACAAAGGCATTGGTACTAAATGGCACACTGAATTCAGGAGAGAGTGCCAAGTGTAAAGAAAGCTAGTGAGAGGGAATTCCAATCCTAGCTATGTCGCTAATTAGTACCGGTCACTTAATGTCAAAGGAGACAAAACAGCAAAGTCAGCTGCAAATGACTGCAGATCCCAGCTGCCCTGGTGGTGTTGCAAGTCAAAGATCCTCTCTTGGCACAGCAAGGGGGAAGTCTGCAGTTCTGTTGGCAGTTCTAACCTGAAATAACCACTACCAGTCAGCACATTCATTGCCAGAAGAGCCTTTCCACTAAAATCACAACTTAGAGCTTTTGTATTGGAGGAACAGTGAAGACTCAGGTGATGACAATTGGTTATCCAGTGATGCATTGTGTGTGAAGGATAGAGCCTCAATCTCTTTACCTGTAAAAATGGAAATGATAGAGGTAAATCATATCCATAATAACAGGTGTTATTTTGACCTAAGGCAGGGCCAGGAAGATGCTCAATTGTCAGGGTAAACTCCAAGTTCCTGCTTTGATTTACTGCAGCTGCTGAATGCACCTGTACATTCAGAGTGTAAGAAAAGACCAAAGCTATGAAGATTGGGCAATGCAGCAGGGGAAGACACACATGAATATAAAAGTATACCCAGGTGTGTGTGTGTGTGTGTGTGTGTGTGTGTGTGTGTGTGTGTGTGTGTGTGTGTGTGTAGTTCAAATAGAATCAGACACTCATGCAAGTCATAATTTCTTCTCTCAGATCAGACTCAAGGTAGTCATGAGAGGGCAACTATAGCAAAATTCAGGCAAGATGTGTGATAGAAACAGAGACAAGAAATGTAGGAGCATCTGCCTCCAGTCCCAACCTCCTATGTATCCAATGTTTTCCAGTATTTCTCTTATGTACTGGTACTCAAACTGGGGCTTTACAGCACTTACCTAAAAGAAGACTTTAGAAATGTCTTGTATATGCTTGGTTATTTGATAACAAAGGGATGCTTTTAGCCTTTCTCTTGGCCATCATTGAGCTTATATGCTAGTAGGGAAGGAAGAAAGTAAACAAGAAAACAAGTCAGTCAATCACACTAAATAATGGGAAGTGCTTGAACAACAATGGTAACTCATTTGAAGGGATCAGAGAATGGCTTGGTGAGGAGTGGGTATTTGACATAGTACAAGGATCTGTGAAAGCCCGTTTATAAACACTGTTAAGACCTACATAAAGTAAGACAATCAAACATATAAAAGTGAGAAGAGTTCTGGGTTCTGGTGGCTTACCCTGTAATCTTAGCTATTCAGGAGGTTGAGCTCTAAGGATCGAGGTTCAAAGCCAGTCTGGGCAGGAAAGTCCATGAGATTCTTATCTCTAATAAACTACTAAAAAACCAGAAGTGAAGTGTGGTTCAAAAGGTAAAGTACTAGCCTTGAGCATAAAAGGCTCAGGGACAGAGCTCAGGCCCTGAGTTCAAGCCTCCGGGCTGGCACCAAAAAAAAAAAAAAAAAAAATTAATGAGAAGAGTATTTCAGGCCAAAGGAAGAGCAAATGTAAACAGCCTGCATTCAGAATATATAGAACAAAGTGCTAAGAGATAGGTGAGCAAGGGGGAAACCCATAGGAAATAAATGTGCAAACTTAATTAGGAATTGACTACAAAGGGCCTGATGGGCCCCAATAAAGAATTTGAACGGGATTTCACATAAGACAGAAAGCCATTTTTTTAAAAGCAGAGAGTGCCCTCCTATCTCACTAATATTTTAAAAGACTAGGCTGTGTGAATGCATCTACAGAAAGAAGATGAAAGAATGATTTAAAATTGAGGAAACATCCAATTGGCCAAACGCCATCCAACAAAGGAAGGACAGCTGGGAGCCAGTAACTAACACGTGTAGTCCCAGCTACTCAAGAGGCTGAGATCTGAGCAGCAGAGTCCAAAGCTAGCTCACAGACAGAAAAGTCTGTGGGATCTTATCTTCAATTAACTACCAAAAAAAGCTAGAAGTGGAGCTGTGGCTCTAGTCACAGAACTCACCCAGTGTAAGCCCAAGGACTGGCACCAAAAAAAAAAAAAAAAAAAAAGTGAAGGGCAGAGTCCAAACAAGCTGCACATGGGAGCAGAGTCATTCCCAAGAAGAAAGGCAGTGGGACCTATGAAGAAAATGGCAAGTCTCACAGGACTTCATGGCTAAATGAGTCAGTGGAGAGAGGGAAGAGAGTGCACTGAGAGTAGTCTCCTAGCAACTATGCCATGTATATAGTGATGTTAGTCACCAATAGGAAATCCGAGGGCAGAGCTGTTTTGAGAAGCGATGATCTAAGAACTATATGGTCAGAATCACAAGTGCAGAAGTGAAACAGACAGAGAAAGAGAATTCTAAATCAGACACCAGAGCACACCAAAATTTTAGAAGTTGCTAAAATGAAAAGCATCTTTTTTAAATGAAGAAGACTCAGGAGAAAGACAGAACCAGGGCTAGTCAATAATGTCAAATGCTACAGAGAACACACAGGGAATCCCCCAGAAGTGGGCCATTGTGCCTAAGGGTTCCCCATAATGTCATACTTAATATCTTATACCCCTTAAGTACTATTTGAACCCCTAGATCACTGTAACCATCTGGAAGTCTGGAATCATTTCTATAATTGTTATCATTGAACCCATCATACACCCCCAAGAGTGCAACACTATGTTTGATTTTTAATAGCACTCCATAAATATCTGCTGAATTCACATATAGGCAGTTATTCATGTCCCAGTTGCTCTGGGACAGTGAAAGTAAGTCTATTCACAAGTAGCTAACAAGTGAATGAGCAATGAAGAAATAAACGTACAATACATCTTACATCTGAGGGTGTGTGATTAAAAATATTCTAAGCCAGGTGCTTCTGGCTCACATCTGCTTAGGAAGCTGAGATCTGAGAATCACAGATTGAAGGCAGCCCGGGCATGAAAATCTATGACTTTTGTGGCGCTGTAGCTCAAGTGGTAGAGCGCTCGCCTTGAGTTGAAGAGCTTAGGGACAACGCCCAGGCCCAAAGTTCAAGCCCCACGACCGACAAAAAAAAAAAACAAAAACAAAACAAAACAAAACGAAAATCTATGACTTTTATCCTCAATAAACTTAAAAAAAAAAAAAAAGAAGTGGAGCTATAGTTTAAGTGGTAGAGAGCTAGCCTTGAACAAAAAAATTTAGGGATATCACAAGAATAGTCACAAGAAATAAAATATATGTTGGGGTACCATTTGTTCTCTGTCTGTCTGTCTGTCTGTCTGTCTCTGTCTCTGTGTGGTGTGTGTGTGTGTGTGTGTGTGTGTGTGTGTGTGTGTGTGTGTGTGTGTGTGTGTGTGTGTGTGTAATCAAGCTGAAACTCAGCTCCTTCAGTGAGCAGAAACTAGAGTGAGGAGGGTTAAAAGTAGAAAACTATCAGAGACAAAGCTACAGAAAAGTGAAAAGTGTTGGAACAAGAGCTCAGACAGAAGCTGAGTACAGTAGCTCATGCCTGTAACTCTATAATCTGGAAGTTAAGATTGGGAGGATGGAAGTTAGAGGACAAAGCTAACAAAAATAAGTTTTCAAGACCTCATTTCAGCCATTAAAAAGCTGGGCACAGCCGGGCGCTGGTGGCTCACGCCTGTAATCCTAGCTACTCAGGAGGCTGAGATCTGAGGATCGCGGTTCAAAGCCAGCCCGGGCAAGACAGACCGTGAGACTCTTATCTCCAATAAACCACCAGAAAACCGGAAGTGGTGCTGTAGCTCAAGTGGTAGAGCGCTTGCCTTGAGCTGAAGAGCTGAGGGACAACGCCCAGGCCCAGAGTTCAAGCCCCACGACCGACAAAAAAAAAAAAAAAAAAAAGCTGGGCACAGTAGTATATGCCTGTCATCCTAGCTATACAGGTAGCACTAACAGATTGATAATGGTCCAGGCTCACCTGAAAAAAAGGCAAGACCTAAAAAATAATGAAAGCAAAAGATGTTAGAAGAAGCTGGGGGCCAATGGCTCACACCTGTAATCTTAGCTATTCAGGAGGCTGAGATCTGAGGATCATGGTTTGAAACTAGCCCAGGCAAGGAAGTCCATGAGATTCTTTTCCTCCATTAACTACCAAAAAGTCATAGTGGAGCTGTGGCTCAAGTGATAGAGCACTATCTTTGAGCACAAAAGCTCAGGGACAGTGCCCAGTCCCTGAGTTCAAGCCCCAGGACTGACTAACACACACACACACACACACACACACACACACACACACACACACACACACACACACACACACATTAGGGGAATAGCTCAAGTGGTAGTATGTCTGTCTAGCAAGCACAAGGCCCTGAGTTAAAATCCCAATACCTCTAAAAATTTTTTAATGAAATAAAGTAGAAGCTTAGATAAAGGAATGACCATGAACTGCAGAAAAAAAGGCAACTCTAAGATTGAGAGAAAGATTTCTGTGTAAAAACACACACAAAAAAAAAAAAACGTTTATAGAAGAAAGGAGGTGCAGAAAGTGGGAATGACTATAGTTTTGAGGGGATAGTCCTGCCAAAGCCCTTTCTTCACTGAGACCACTTACAACCCCATGCCATCTTTAACATCCATAATTCACTAAAAGGACTCAAAAGCTTCTGGAAGCTTTTGTTTTGTTTTGTTTTTGTGTTTGTGTTTGTTTTATCCTAATGGTGATATACAGAGGGGTTACAGTTACATAAGTCAGGTAATAAGTACATTTCTTTTTGAATAATGTTACTCCCTCCCTTATTTTCTCCCAGTTTTTCCCTCCCAAACCCTCTCCCTTCTGAAAGCTTTTATATTCATGACTACAGTTTATTACGATGAAATAATACCGAGTTAGCCAAGGGAAAAGATGCATGGGGCAGAGACCAAGAGTGTCCAAACCCTAACCTTCAATTGTCCTCTTATGTGTAAGAGTATGTGACAATATGCAGAGTATTGCTGACCAGGGAAGGCCACCCCAGCTTTATCCGGGCTCATTCACATTCCCTACCCATGTCAATAACTAATCTTTAACCCGCCCTACCCATGTCAATAACTAATCTTTAACCCAGCCATCCCCAGTGGTCAGACTATTACCTTTCAATCCCAGCCTCTCCAGGGGCAAAACTGATATTCCGGGTACTGAAGCCCAACATAGTCAGACCTTCTGATAACCCAAGTCCATGCCACTCCCAACCCACACAATATTCAGAGGACTTGGAGATTTTATCAAACTAGCAAAGGAAAAACAGACAGACCTCTCTTGGGTAAAGGTAATTCTTCACTGCACTCAAGGTACTATGTTGATACATTGTGTTGATAATGTTGATAAAGAAAAGGGGTAAGAAGCTTAAAACTTGCTAACTAGCCTAGGTTGGCCTCAAATTTTAATCGTCTTCCCTTATTCTCCTAAGTGCCAGGAAGTAATGGGACACCCAGGCATGTGATAATACTCCCAGATGTGAATGAAATAGACTTAAAATAATATATGTATTAGGGCTGGGAAGGTGGCTCTGTGGTAGAGCGCTTGCCTTGCATGCATGAGGCCCTGGGTTCGATTCCTCAGTACCACATAAGCAAAAAGAAAAAAGCCAGAAGTGGCGCTGTGGCTCAAGTGATAGAGCACTAGCCTTGAGCTGAAGAGCTGAGGGACAGTGCCCAGGCCCAATCAGGCCCCACGACCGGACACACCCCCCCCAAAAAAAGAAACAACAACAACAACAAAAACCTCTCCTAAGAGCTTCAACACTAGAGAGGAAACACGAGGTGTAAATACCAAATTGAACCATTTTGCAATATTTTAATTATAATTCTTTGTTACTTGTATTCTGAAAGTATATTATATAATGTATATTACACACACACACACACACACACACACACACACATATAGTTGGTCTCGGGGCTTGAACTCTGGGCCTGGGCACTGTCCCACAGCTCTATCAGCTCAAGGCTAGCACTCTACCACTTGAGCCACAGTGCCACTTCCAGTTTCCTGGTGGTTTATTGGAGAGTAGAATCTCACAGACTTTCCTGTCCAAGCTAGCTTTCAACCACAATCCTCAGATCTTAGCCTCCTGAGTAGCTAGGATTACAAGCATGAGCCACCAGCACTGAGCTTAGGAGAAGTTTTGTTTTTGCTTTTTTTTTTTTTAATTGTGAAAATACTGAACAGAGGGGTTACAATTACATGGGCAAGATAATGAGTACATTTCTTATCGAGCATTGTAGCCTTAGAAGTTTTGTAAGAATCTATTCTACTTTGTGGCCAAGTCTTCCTCCTTCACACTCTTTAATTTACTACAATCTGTATACTACAATACCATTAACAATGCACCCGTCTGTAAATGCAATAAACACAAGCCAAAAACTTTCCTCAAATAAGAAAAAAATAGTCGCTCAGCTTCTACATGTCTTTTACAAATGTTTTAGTAGCTGTTATGAAAGATTCTCTATTAAGACTCTTGCTTTTAAATCTATAAAGCTATAAATCTATATAAGTAATGCAGCCTAAGAAACCATTCTGAGTACATATTAATACTCTCAATTATGCATGTGTTTTATACTCTAATGTTGAGATACAAGGTCTTTAGGGGAAGTTGTGGCCTAAAACTTGTTTACTAAGTTAGAGGAAAATAATTAGGAACTGTAATTAAGATTTAAAGAACCCAAAACTGAGTGAAGTAATAGTACAGTATCTATCTTCTAGCCTTGTATTCTACCTCTATCAGACAAGAAGGTGGACCAAGAATAAATAGCCTAGGTTGGCCTCAAATTTTAATCCTCTTCCCTTATTCTCCTAAGTGCCAGGAAGTAATGGGACACCCAGGCATGTGATAATACACCCAGAAATAAGAAAATATAAAAATTTTAAATCCTATGTTTTTATTTAAGCTACTGAAATATGAGCATGATGAGATATTTAAAAACCCTACTTTTTAGAGTAGGACAACCATTCCTACATGAGCAAAAGCCACATGCCGTACAACCCTAGGGACAATTTTCTAGTCCAAGCTTGGATGAGCACAGGAAGCACCGGTAGAGGGCACTGCTGAGACAGAAAACAGGGCTAAAGTTGTTCGGTCACTCTAGATGCTGCAACAAATAAGATATCTGAAAGTGCCCCAAATTCCGATTTCTATCTTCCTAACTTTGGAATTCTATCACTCAAGACTTCGAGTAAATGGTGACACTGATAGCTAGGAGTTTCCAAAGGCTGCAAAAGCTGTGGGGGATGGAGGAGGGGGTAGGACTAATCTTACCTCAAGATAACGCAAAGTAGAGGTAAAGAAACTAACCCAAATTGCATCCAACTGGAGAGTGTCTTCATGACAGAAGACATAGTTAGCAAGAAAAATAGAAAGCCCACAGAATGGGAGAAGATCTCTACTAGCTATGCATCAGACAAGGGCCTCATATCTAAAATATACTCAGAGCTCAAAAAATTAAACCTCCCAAAACCATATAAAAAAAGGAACTCAATTAAAAAATGGGCTAAAGACTTAAAGAGAGACTTTTCTGAAGAATAAATAAGAATGGCCAATAGACAAACGAAGAGATGTTAGACACCTCTGGCCATAAAAGAAATGTAAATCAAAACTACATTGAGATTCTACCTCACCCCAGTTAGAATGGCCATTATCAAGAAAACAAACAATAATAGATGCTGGCAGGCATGTGGCCAAATGGGAACCTTGTTACTCTGTTGGTGGGAATGTAAACTTGTTCAACTACTCTGGAAAACAGTATAGAGGTTCCTCAAAAGACTAAACATAGAACTTCCCTATAACCCTGCAATCCCATTCCTGAGAATTTATCCAAATGACCATCAAGGCCAAACTAAAACTACCAGCACAACCATGATCATTGCAGCATTATTTACCATAGCTAAGATATGGAACCACCCAGTTGCCCCTAAGTAGATAAATGGATCAAGAAAATGGGTATATAATACACAATGGAATTCTATGTTTCCATCAGAAAGAATGATATTGCCCCATTCCTAAGGAAAGACTTAGGAAAAAATTATACTAAGCAAAGTAATCCAGCCAAAGAAATATAGGCTATATGGTTTCCTTCATTCATAAATAATTATATTTTGATTTTTAAAATTTAATTTTATTGTAAGGGTGATGTCAGAGGGGTTACAGTTACGTAAGGCAATGAGTACATTTCTTGTTGAACAGTGTTAACCCCTCCCTTGTTTTCTCCCACTTTCCCTCCCTCTTCCCTGCAAATTGTAAAGTTCATTTCCAACATAGTGTCTTGTGAGTATTAGTGTTGCATTGGTTCAACCTTTGTCTTTTGTCTCACCATTTTGTGATTCCCCTTCCCTTCCCTAAATCAGATAAACGTATATATATATATATATATATATATATATATACACACACACACATATATATATATATATATATATATATATATATATATATATATATACACACACACACATATATATATATATATATATATATATATATATATATATATAAGACCCAGGGTACTAAAATCAAAAATAGGGACAACAAGGGATAAACCAAAGGAGGGGGAAAAACAAAAGAAAAAAGAAATAACTTCACACAATACATTAAAAAAAAAACAAAGAAACAAAAAAATCTCTTTTTTCCACATCTTGGAGTTCATTTCGATTAGCATCATGTTATATGGACATAAGTACATAGCTATTGAACTATTGTGATCCCCTGTTAGGATTATCTTAGACATATACTAATTATTACAAATGAGGTAAATCATGGAGCCTATTTTTTTGTAATAATTAGAATAGCGGGCTGGGAAGTTGGCTCAGTGGTACAGTGCTTGCCTCGCATGCATGAGGCCCTGGGTTTGATTCCTCAGCAATACATAAGGAGAAAAAAGCCAGAAGTGGTGCTGTGGCTCAAGCAGTAGAGCACTAGTCCTGAGCTGAAGAGCTGAGGGACAGCGCCCAGACCCAGAGTTCAGCCCCCACAACCGACTAAAAAAAAAAAAATTAACTAGAATATGCCTATAAACCTACAGGTAAACCCAATGGAGAGTAAAAGACAAATAATCATATCAGGATATGATTATTAAACAACAGTCTAAGCATTCACACAGTGAGAAGATATTCTTAGGAAAGGATTACAAGGGCTCAATAGCTGTGTGCATATGATCATATAAAATGATGCTTATAGAAAAGATCTCCAAGAAATGGAGGCAATGAGTTTTTTTGTTGTTGTTGTGAAAATACCATACAGAGGGGTTACAATTACATGGGCAAGGTAATGAATACATTTCTTATCAAGCATTGTTGCCTCCTCCTTTGTTTCCCCTTCCCATCCCTTCCGGTCTCCCTCCCCCCGACTCCCTGCCCCCTTACTCCCCCCTTCCCTCTTTCCCCCCCAGCCAAAGTTGTAAAGTTCGTTTTTCAACATAATGTCTTGTACATCTCATTGTTGCAATGGGTCCACCTGTATCCCTATTTAAACAATTTGTTTTTTCCCTTCCCCTCCACAAATTATACCAACATCAAATACAGTGAAAACAGGGGTTATACTGTGGGGGAGAGACATACAAAGCAACTAAGAAATCATCTTATAAATAAGTTAGAAACAATAGCAAGAAAGAAAAAACACTTGAGTCCTTATCTTGGGGTTCATTTCACCTAACATCAACTTATCTGATCGTTTCTGCTTGTCTCAGACATATACTAGTTATTGCAAATAAGGGAAACCATGGGACCTATGTTTCTTTGGGCCTGGCTTACTTGGCAATGGGTTTTTTATTGTAGTTTTTGCAGTTCATTTTTTTTTTCTTTTCTTCTTTTCTTTTTCCTTTGGTTTATTCCCTCTGTCACTGGTTTTTATTTCTGTAATCTTTGTCTTGTATATAAGTTTATCTGATTTGGGACGAGGAAGGAGAAGCACAGAAATAGTAGGACAAAAGGTGAACCAATTCAACAATGAAACCCACTAGACATTATGTTGAAAATGAACTATACAACTGGGCGTGGGGTGGGGTAGGGAGTCAGGAGGGGAAAACCTGGGAGAGATGAAGGAAGGGATGACACTATTCAAAAGGAAATGTACTTATGACCTGGCTTATGTAACTGTAACCCTCTGTACATCACCTTTACAATTAAAAAAATTAAAGAAAAGAAAAACTAACCCAGGAGGCTAAATATCCCCAGTCTACCTAAATTCCTAAGTAATTTAAAGATCATCTTCACACCATGATTCTAAAAAAGGAAAAAGCCTACACTTTCTAGGGTACAATAATCTCATGTGTACATATGATAGGATTTCACGACATAGTTCCATAGTCCAGGCTTGTCTTTAACTCAGTATATGGTATGTATGTACTGGCTTCAAGCATGTAGTTTGGCTTCAAACTTGTCCCATACTCCCAAGATCAAGGGTGACTAGTATTACCATCATGTCCTGTCTTTAAAAAAAAATTTAGTATTAACACTTAACATTATTTTATATTAACTATAGAAAGGAATTTCACTATGATATTTCCATAAATGTACTGTTTTTTATTAGACTGAGTTTTATTATTCTAGCTTCCTATAAGCATGGATAATAATCAATACTATTCAATAATATTCACCCACTCATATCAACTTCCAACATGTTCTCCATCAATAAAACAGCCACTTTTTACATTCATGTAATTTTAAAGTCTAAATTCCATGTGTTAGAGAAAATATATGCTATTTGTCTTTCTGAGTCAGACTTATTTTTACATAACCTGATGTCCCCCAGACACATCCATTTTCTGTGAATGACATGATTGATTCTTTTCTTTGGCAATATTGAGATTTAAACTCAAGGCCTCACACTTGTTAAACTGATGCTCTACAATGGGAAGCCTGGCTTTATACTGGTTATTTTGAAGAAGTCTAACAAACTTTTCTGACCACATTGGAGCCAAAACATAGTCCTCTAGATCTCGACCTCCTAAGTATCTAGGATTATGCGCAGGAACCACAAGCATCCATCAACTTTATTTCTTATGGCTAATAATACTCCATTGTGTGTAGGGGGTGGTGTGTGCCTGTGTGTGTGCATGTGTGTCTGTGTACCTACCACATTTTCTTTAAGTTTTATAAGTTAATGGACACATAAACTGATTTAGTTGCTTGACTATTGTAAACATTGCTGCAATAAACATTATGTGCAAGAATCTCTGTTGCAGGCAGACTTACATTTCTTTGCATATGCTCAGGAGTGGTAATAGCAGATTTTTAAAATTTTTGAAGAACCTCCATAATGTCATCTATAGTAGCTTCACTAATTTACATTCCAATCAATAGTATATAAGGATGTCCTCACCAACATTTGTGTTTGCTCTCTCCATAATAGCCATTCTGACTAGGATGAAAGGGAATCTAGGTGTCATTTTAATTTACATTTCCTTTATGGCTAAGGCACTGAACATTTCTTCAAATATTTATTGGCCATTTTACTTCTTTTGAGAATTATTTGCATGTTTGCTCATTTATTGAGCTTTTTTTGTTTTTGTTTTTGTTTTTTGGTGGTCCTGGGGTTTAAACTCGTGGCCTAGGTGCTATCCCTGAGCCTTTGTGCTCAAGGCTAGAACTCTACCACTTGAGTCACAGTGTCACTTCCAGTTTTTTCTGAGTAGTTTCCTGGAGATAAGAGTCTCATGGACTTTCCTGCCTGGTCTGGCTTTGAACTGTGATTCTCAGATCTCAGCCTCCTAAGTAGCTAGGATTACAGGCATGAGCCACTAGCACCCAGCTAGATTTTTCTTTTAATACTTAATTTTTGAGCTCTTTATATATTCTGCATATTAATCTTAGCCTATTGATTTGCTGGCAGATTTTCTTTCATTCTGTGGGCTATTTCCAAATTCTGGTAATTTCTTTTGATGTGCAGCTTTTTTCTTTTTTTCTTTTTCGGTACTTGGGTTGAAACTTAGGGTCTTGTGATTCCTTCATTTGCTTGTTCAGCTAGTACTCTATCACTTGAGTCAAGCCTCCAATCCAGTTTTTTGTTGGTTAATTTGGAGATGGAGTTTTGCAAACTTTCCTACCCAAACTGTCTTCAAAATGGAATCCTCTGCCTGGATCACACTTGTAATCCTATCTACTCTGAAGCTGAGATCTGAGGGTCATGGTTCAAAGCCAGCTCAAGCAGGAAAGTCCATGAGACTCTCATCTCCAATAAACTACCCACAAAAAGCTAGAAGTGGAGCAGTGGCTCAGGTGATAAAGTGCTAGCCTTGAGCAAAAGAAGCTTAGTGACAGTGCCTAAGTTCAAGCTTATGGCAGGTACCAGAGAGGGAGGGAGGGAAGGGAAGGGAGGGGAAAAGAGAGAGACCCTCTGGATCTCAGTCCCCTGAGTAGCTAGGATTACATACAGGCACGAGCCATGGCATCTATTTTAAGCTATTTACTTTGATACAATCCCATTTCTCAATTCTTACCCCTATTTCCTGAGTTACTAGAGTCCTGTTCTGAAAGTCATTGGCTATGCCCTCAAGTGTTTTCTCTAGGCTTTCCTCCAGTAGTTTCAAGCGTTCACATCTTTTGCTAAGGTCTTTGGTCCATTTTTATTGAGTTTTTGTACAGGGCAGAAAATAGTAATCTAGTTTTATTCTTTTATGTGTGTACATCTAGTATTTCCAAAACCATTTGTTGAAGAGATTCTCTTTTCCAAGCTAAGTTTTTGGAACCTTTGTCAAATATCAAGTGGCTGTAGCTATGTGCATTTATGTCTAGATCTTTTTTTCTATTGCAAAGGCCTGTATGTCCATTTCTGTGCCAGAACAATGCTGTTTTTATTAATATGGCTTGGTAGTATAATTTGAAGTCCAGTGTTCTTACCACAATTGTTCTTTTATCCAGATTGCTTTGGCTTTTCAGAATTTTAGGATTGACTTTTCTATTTCTATAAAGAATGACATTGGAATTTTCATTGGGATTAAGGTGAAGCTATAGATTACATTTGTGACAATAGCCATTTTAACAATATTAATTCTGCCACTCCATGATTATGAGAGGTTTTATTATCTTCTACTGTCTTCTTCAATTTCCTTCTTTAGAATTTTATAATTTTCATTATAGAAATCTTTCATCTCCTTAGTTAAGCTTATTTCTGGATTTTTAAGCTACTGTGACTCAATTGTTTTTTTTCTGTTTCCTTTCTCAGCTTGTTCATTATTGATATACAGAAAAGCCACAGATTTTGGAGTATTGATTGTGTAGACTTCATTCTGCTATTTTGCCAAAAGTATTTATCAGATAGAAGAATTTTTTGATGGAGAGTTTAGAGCTTTTTAGGTATATCATCATATTATCTCTAAATGAGGATAATTTGACTTTATCCTTTCCAATTTATGTTCCTCTTATCTCTTTCTCCTTAGCTGAGAATTCAAACACTGTATTGAAGAAAAACTGACAGAATGAAAATTCTTTCTCATTCTTCAGACAAAAATTATTTAAATTTTTCCTCACTTAAACAATGTTAGCTACCCATCTGTCATAGGTAGCCTATATTATGTAGAGTTACATTCCTCTATTTCTATGTTTTTTTCATTTGATTGATTGGTTGATTTTGGGATTAGTACCAGGGCTTGAATTCAGGGCCTTTCAGTCATGGCTCACTACTTGAGCCATGCTTCTAATCCAGTTTTTTGCTGATTAATTGGAGATGGAGTCTCAGAGACTTTCTTTCTGAGCTACCTTCAAACCACAATCCTCCAGTCCTCAGATTTGAGTAACTGGGATTATTGGCTCCTAGCTATTGTATTTCTAGTTTCCTTGGATTTTTTTTTAATTTAATTTTATTTTATTTGAGAACATACTGTACAGAGGGGCTACAATTACATGGGCAGGATAATGCATACATTTCTTACCAAGCATTGCAGCCTCCTCCTTTGTTTACCCTTCACCTCCCTTCCCAGCCTCCCCCCTCCCCCACCCAATTATACCCCCCTCCCCCCCCCACACCGACATTGTAAAGTTGGTTTTGACATGACATTTTGTACTTCTCATTGTTGCAACAGGTCCACCTGAATCCTTAAACGACTTGTTTGTCCCCATCTCCTCCACATGTTATACTGACATCAAATATAGTGAAAGCGGGGGTTACACTGTGGGGGAGGGACATACAAAGCAACAAAGAAATAATCTTATAAATGCGTTAGAAACACATGCATGAAAGAAATGAAAACCTTAAAATACATATTTAAGGGTTCATTTTCCTAACATCACATTATCTGACCTTTTCCGCTTGACTCATACCTATACTAGATATTGCAAATAAGGGAAACCATGGGACCTATGCTTCTTTGGGCCTGGCTTTTTCCTTGGATTTTTATCATGAAAATAATTTTTCAGGGGTTTTTATTGTGCCTGTTGAGATGATCAGGTGATTTTTGTCCTTTATTCTGTTTATGCTTTGGATTACATTTATGTCCTTTAATCTGTTTATGCTTTGGATTACATTTATGATTTTTTATGTTGAATCATCTTTATATCCCTAGAAAGAAGCCAACTTGGACATGACGTATGATCTTTTAATGTTTTGTTGAATTTGGTTTACTTTTTGCATCTATGCTTAGCAAAGAAATTACTGTTTAATTTTCTTTTTTGTTGTTATCTTTACTTAGTTTGGCATTAGGGTACGGTAATACTGGTCACTTAGAATAATTGTGGTAGCATTCCTTTCCTACTTTATGGAATAGTTTCAGAAGTTTTTATGTTGTTTTTGTTTTTTATTTAAGTCTGGTAGTATTCCTCAGTGAATCCACATGTTGTTTTTTGTTGGAAGAATATTTACTGCTTGTTATAATATGTTTAAGTTATTTATATTCTTATGGTTCAAATTTAGTATATTATTTGTCTGGAAATATATGCATTTCTTCTTGATTTTCCAGTTTATTGGAATATAAGTTTTGAAAATATACTTTAATGAACCTCTGAATTTAATTGATATTGCTGTGTTATCTCCCATTCACCTGTAATTTTACTAATTTTTCTCTTAGTCACTTGGGCTAAGTTTTGTCAATAGTGTTTGATTCTTTGTATCATGTTTTAGTCTCCATTTAATTAATTAATGCTATGATCATTACAATTTCTTGTTATTTACTACTTATGAGTTTAGCTTTTCTGATTTTTTTTGTTTTGTTTGTAAACTTGAGGTGCATTATTAGGTGATATGCTGGAGATGAAGTTATATATGTGAAACTTTTTTAAACATAGGCATTTGAAACTATAAACTTTCCTTTCAGCATTGCCTTGTGTCCCAAAGGTTCTAATAAGTTGCACTAATTTTCATTTTACTATAGAAATTTTGTTTCCTACCCTTATTTTTTCAGTGACTAATGGATCAATCAGCAGCATATTATTCATTCTCCATAAGTTGTATATTTGTGTATATTTTCCCATTTGCACTCATTGTTGATTTCTCATTTTAGTCCATTGTGGTTTGATAAAATATAAGAAGGTGTTTCAATTTTCTTTTATTTCCTGAGACTTGCTTTATGCCCTAAAATGTGATCTGTTCTGGAGAGAAAGTTTTCTGGGCTGTTCAGAAGAATGTACATTTTTCAGTTCTTCAGTGGACTATTACATAGATGTTTATAAAGTTCATTTAATCTGTAGTGCCTTCTTTGTTGTTGGTGGTAGTGGTTGTGGGGCTTGAACTCAGGGCCTGGGCACTGTCCCTGAGCCTTTTAGTACTGAAGGCTAGACCTCTACCACTTGAGCAACAGCACTATTTCTGGTTTTGGAGTGGTTAATTGGAGTCCCACAGGGACTTCTCTGCTCAAACCGGCTTCAAACCTCGATCCTCAGATCTCACCTCTTAAGAAGCTAAGATCATAGGTGTGAGCCACTGGCACTTGGCTTGTAGTGCCTTTTAAATCTAAGTTTACTTGTGATTTTTTTTTATCTGAATAACTTACCTATTTATGATCATAAGGTACTAGAGTCACTTACTGTTCATGTATTATCTCTGGTTTTATTTCTAGTAGTATTTGTTTTATAAAGTAGTGTAGCAACATTTGTTATGTATATGTTGAGAATTATTATAATCTCTTGATGGATTGTTCCCTTTATCAACATAAATTGACCTTCTTTTTCTCTTTTAAATTTTGTTTGTTTGAAATCTTCTTCATCATATATGGGAATTACTACTTCTGCTTGATTTATGGCCTCGTTTCTATGGATTGTCTCTTTCCATTCTTTCACTTTAAGCCTGTTTGTCTTTGCCACTGAAGCATATTGCTTATAGACAACAAATGATCAGGTCTTGTTCTTTAATCTTTAATCTAATCTACAAGTCTGGGTCTTTTGATTACAGACCATTAACATTCTGACATATTTCTGAAAGGTATTACTAATTCCTGTCATTTTGTTGTTTTGGTAATGTTTTGTTTTTTCATGATCCTTCTTTGCTTACCTACTCATGTACTATGGTTTACTCTTTTCTATGTTCTTTTCTATATAGTTATCTTTTTGTTTTATCTTTCTCTTCTGTGTATAGGATTCCTTTAAGTATTTTCTGTAGCGCTGGCTTAGTGGCCATTAGTTTCTTTAGTTTCCACTTATGGTATGTTTATACTACTGAAATTATAAAAAATAGCTTTGCTGCACAATAGCTAGGTTATGGAAAAAACCCAGATGCCCCACCACAGATGAATGGATCCAAAAATTGTGGTATCTATACACAATGGAATATTATGCAGCCATTAGAAATGACAAAATAATGGCATTTGCAGGGAAATGGATGGAGCTAGAAGGAACCATGTTGAGCGAGGTAAGCCAAGAGCAAAGAGACAAATGATACATGGTCTCCCTGATAAGTGGATGCTAAATCCAAAATGTTAGGTGATACAACAAAACTAACAGGACTTAAGAAACAAAGAACTCCCACTCATCTGGTCGAACCACTACTAAATATCCCCATGCGGCTGATCACATGCATAGTGTATATGTGTACACTGTTATATGTTATAGACTGTGATAGACAATTTGCTCCAGGAAAGTTAGAATGAACTTGTGACTTTAAATGAGCATCATTATTCCACAATACTGTGAAATTCGGGAAATTATGTAATCACTTAATCACAAAAAAAAAAAAAAGAACCTCAGGGAAGGTAGGGAGGGAAGGGATGGTAGGGGGAAAACAATGGAGCGGGTAACAATGCTCAATAGGAAGTGTACTCATTACCTTACTCATGTAACTGTAACCCTCTGTATAGTATCCTTACAATAAAAAATAAAAAATATTTTTAAAAATAGTTTTGCTGGAAACTACAAACTAAGTTGGCAGTTATTTCCCTCAAGGTTTAAAATACACCATTCCATGCTATGTTTTTAGATTCTCTGCTAACAAATCTGATAGGTTTATCTTATTTTATTTGTGACTTGATGCTTCCCTCTTGCAGCTCTCATTTTTCCTAGTTGTTTATAATCAATGTTTCAACTATACTATGATTATAAAGAAGTTCTCTGGTCTCATTTGTTTCATCCTCTGAAATCCTACTGTACCTGGTACTTATCTCTTTCCCTAGATTTAGGGGAATTTTCTGCTTTTGTTTCATTAATTGTTGTTTTCTATGCTATTACCTTTCATTTCTTTTTCTTTCTTCTGTGCCCTTGATTCATAGGCTTAGCATTTCCTCCCAGCTATCTTGTCTGCTTTATTCATTTTTCTTTCTTTCTCTTTTAACCATTGTCTGAATGTTCTAATTTACCTACCTTGTCTCCATACCCCAACAGTCTGTCTTCTATTTGATCCAATCTACTGATAAAGCTTTCAGGTGAGTTTTATTTGATTTTTTCAAGATTTCTATATCTTTATTGAATTCCTCTTTTATATCCTGTATTGTCTTTGCTATTTTTTTAAATTCATTCACGTGTTTATTCATTTCTCCTTTAGCAATCATTCTTATAATAATTCTTTTGAATTCTTGTCTGAAACTTCAGTTGGGGTCATTATTATGGAATTGCTCACTTTTGGATCAGTCATATTGCCTTGGGTTCTTCCCCTTCCCTCCCCCGCCACATTCCTTGTGTTTCTTTGTTGAAGTTTGTACAGCTGAGGCTGAATCAGTTGTGGGCCTTGATCATCTGTAGTCTCTCAATGTTCCGTTATGACTGGGTAGCAGCAGGATTGATGATGTTTCTCACCACTGAACTGGAGTTAGAACTTAGTAGTCAGATATTTTTGCACACGTGCTCAGGGTATCAGGCCCAATCCCCAGCATCACTCAAAGACAGGATTATCTGGAATCTCTTTTAGTTCTTACTTTACGGGTTTGTATTATACATGGGTTGAGGGTAGATTCAGTCAACATTCAGTTGTAGCTTTTTTTTTTTTTTGGTAGGTCTTGGGGCTTGAACTCAGGTCCTGGGCACTGTCTGTGAGCTCTCTCACTCAAGGCTAGTGCTCTACAACTTTGAGCCACAGCACCACTTCTGGTTTTCTGGTGGTTAATTGGAGATAAGAGTCTCATGGACCTTCCCGCACAGGCTGGCTTTGAACCACAACCCTCAGATCTCAGCCTCCTGAGTATTATAGGCTACTATTTTAGGCATTAGCCACCAGCACCCAGATTCAATTGTAGTTTCTGAGATGCTTTTACTTTAGAAGTTTCCTTTCTGTGTATATTGGAAGCTGCTACTGGCTGCAAGCAAGTTTGTAACCTGTGGCCAGACACAGTCCCACTTACTCCACAGGTCACTCGGTTTGTGTCTCCAAGGTCAGCAAGCATCTAACCATAGGAATATTCCCCAAAACATATCAGTGGCAGGGGATGGGAAGGCATGAACAGAACACTGAGCTTTGGACTGGAGAGAAAAAACTGAGTGACTCAGGCTAAGGTCTTTTTATTTTCTTATACAGTCATCAATTAGCACCCTGTGGGAAAGACTCTACTATCCATGGACTCTGTGCTTTGTTTCTTCATTAATCTTCAAGGAGTGGAACTAGCTTTCATCAGAGAGTGTAGGGCCATAGATACCTTTACTGGTGTGTGTGTGTGTGTGTGTGTGTGTGTGTGTGTGTGTGTGTGCGTGCGCGCGTGCGCACATGCACTCATATGTGCTCAGTGCTCCTGGGACTTGAACTCAGCACCTAGGTACTATCCCTGAGTAATTTTTCTCAAGGCTAACATTCTAGCATTTGAGCCACAGCTCCACTTCTGACATTTTGTGGTAGTTAAGTGAAGATAAGAGTCTTATAGACTTTCTTGTCCTGACTGGCTTTAAATCAAGATCCTTGGATCTCAGCCTCTTGAATAGCTAGGATTATAGGCACTAGTGGCACCTGGCTGCATCCTCACTCTTCAAACTCACTGCTTAAACTTCTCAGTGGGAGCATGTCAAAACATCCCCCTCTCCATAACTCTTCTCATGGTAATCTCCCACTATGACAGATTATTCCTGTGCTCTCTGGGTCATAATTGTTTGTCTTCACATTCTCAGAGGAACTTGGTCTCATAAAGTAGACTCCTTTCTCAAGATGATACTTGCCTATAGGAATATGAGATGTAGGGAGTTATAAAACATCTTCTCCAATACTCACCTGACACTCAGGATTAGTCACTGTCATATCAAGTCCCCATAGCATATTTAACACTTGCTGGAAATGTGGACTTATCTCATGGCTAAGTTTGTCAGTCTGTTTTACCTTGTGGTTGCCTCTTCAACTTCCTCTTTTACTTAGAGCTCCAGACTGTTTTGTACTTTTTCTCTGTCAACTTTCTGTCTCTCCATGTTTTTTAGCTGTCCCAAGCCTCTTTTATGATTATAGGTGCTCTTCCACTCTCTTTAGAATATAATTTCTCCTGTTACCCTGTCTCTACTTATTCATGGAATCAAAAGAGAAAGTATCTAAGCCACCATCTTTCTCAAAATATTTCCCTGTTTTTTAACTATCTGCCACACAAAAAATTAAGAAGTGTACAGAAAAATATAAGCCATCATTAAAATAAAATGCAGAAAGTAAAAATAGGCACAAGGTTAATCCATGCATTTGAATTAGCAGATTGAAATTTTTTATTTTTATTTTATTTTTTTTTTTTTTGTCGGTCATGGGGCTTGAACTCTGGGCTTGGGCGCTGTCCCTCAGCTCTTCAGCTCAAGGCGAGCGCTCTACCACTTGAGCTACAGCGCCACTTCCGGTTTTCTAGTGGTTTATTGGAGATAGGAGTCTCACGGTCTTTCCTGCCCGGGCTGGCTTTGAACCGCGATTCTCAGATCTCAGCCTCCTGAGTAGCTAGGATTACAGGCGTGAGCCACCGGCGCCCGGCAGATTGAAATTTTTTAAACAACATATTATAAATATGTTATAAAAAGATGGACAAAATAAGAGGATGTTGAGTGATGAATGGAAAATATAAAAACAATAAAATGTACATCTAGTACTGAAAAATACAGTATCTGAAATGAAGACACACAGGTTCAAAAGCAGAAGAAAGGATCAATTAAAACAACACAAAATTTACAACAAAGGAGCAAACTAAATTTAAAAGAACAGAGTGTTGTGAACAAATGCAGCAATGGCACTCACTGGACACTGTTAAAATTGAACTATCCAACTTGTGGGTGGGGACAGGAGGGGAAAACTGGGAGAGAGGAAAGAAGGGGTGACATTTTCCAAAAAGAAATGTACTCTTTACCTGATTTATGTCACTGTACATCACCCTCTGCATGTCACCTTTATAATAACAATTAAAATGTTCTTAAAAGAAGTAAGATAAGAAGGAAAAATAAAATAATAATAAAAAGAGCAGAGTATTAAAGGTTTGTGGGACATTATCAGATGTGACTCACATATAATTGGAGTGACAGAAAGAGAGGATCTGAACAGATAATGATTGAGATTTTTCCAGTTTCTTTTTGGCAATACTGGAGTATGCACTCCAGACTATTTCCTCAAAATTCTTCCTAAGGAAACCTTTCTTTGTATGTGGAAGTATATCTGACTTTAAAATATACATCTTTACATTATGTTTACCCAAAAAACAATATAGATCTATTTAAAATAAAAAGGCAACTGTAATACATATATTTCGATAAAATTTTCTTTAAAATATGCCATACTAAAGATAAGTGGTTAGCACAATTTGAAACTAAATTTACTACACTATATTCTTCTTTAGTCTGTCCTACTAACATTTTGCCTTCTGTAGTTATAATCACCATCTTCCTCTCAGCTATTCAAAAAAAAGTCAACAAAAAACAAAAAAGTAATCAAGTCCTTACTCTCATTCTTTCCTTACTTGTAAATTTTGATTATGCCAGTGTTTAACTGGCATAGATTTGTAGAGATGGACTTTAATTTTTTAATACTTTACAAGCTGACTCCCACTTTATCATTATTTTATTAAAATGTGTAAGTAACACATTTTATTTTTTATTTTATTTTTTATTTCTGTATCCTGTCTTATTTACTTATTTATTTATTTTGGTCAGTCATGGGGCTTGAACTCTGAACCTGAATGCTATACAACTTTGGGGGGAGGGAAGTCAGCAGGGAAAAAACTGGGAGAAAATAAGGGGGGAGGAACCTGCTAAAAAAGAAATGCACTCATGACCTAACTTATGTAACTGTAACGCCTCTCTACATCCTTTCACAATAAAATTTGAAAAAAAAATAGAAAACTCAAAGATAAATTAGTACATTGTTAAAATTAAATATTTTATACTTCAAAGAACACTATCAAAAGCTGAAAACTCAAACCACAGGAAAGAAAAATATTGTGTACGATACAAGTATCAAAAATATATTTTAAAAATTATTATAACTCAACAGTTACAGTAATAGTAGTAAGTGACCCAATTCAAATATGGGCATATCATGCTTATCATTATAGGCTCATGCCTGTAATTTTAGCCACTCAGGAGGCAGAGATCTGAGTATTGTAATTCAAAGCCACCCTGGGCAAGAAAATCTGTGAGACTCTTAACTCCAATTAACCACCAAAAAGCCAGAAGTAAAGCTGTAGCTACAGCACCAGCCTTGAGCAAAAAAGCTAACAGACAGCATCCAGGCTATGAGTTTAAGTCCCAGCACACACACACACACACACACACACACACACACACACACACACACACACACACACACACACACACACACATACACTCACACATTCATATATATATATGTATATATATATATATATATATGAATTCAATTATTTGCTCTCACACATTCATGTATGAATGTGTGAGAGCAAATAATTGAATGGACACTTCTCCAAAGAAGTTATGCAAAGACCAATAAACACATTAAAATGGTTCAGCATCATTAGTTTTTAAATGTAAATTCAAATCACAAATGAGATTTAACTTCCACTAGAATACATACTTATGATCAAGATTGATAAATCTCTATTTAGATTGATCAGGAAAAAGGGCACATTTCTAATACCAGGAACAAAAAAGATACATCACTAGAACAGATATTATATATTACCAGGGCCTGGGAAGGTGGCTCAGTGGTAAAGTGCTTGCCTCGCATGCATGAGGCCCTGAGTTTGATTCCTCAGTGCTACATAAACAGAAAAAAATGGAAGTGGCGCTATGGCTCAAGTAGTAGAGCATTTGCCTTGAGCTGAAGAGCTCAGAGGCAGTGCCCAGGCCCGGAGTTCAAGCCCTACGACCGACCAAAAAATATAGATAGATAGATAGACAGACAGATAGATATAGCCAGATACAGTACTAGCCTAGAGCAAAAAAAGTTCAAGGACAGCACCCAGGCCCTGAGTTCATGCCCTAGAACAGTTAAAAAAAAAAAAAAAAAAAGCAGGGCTAGAGGCATAGCACAAGTTTTAGAGTGTCAGCCCAAGCAAGCATGAGGAAGTGAATTCAAGCTCATAAAAATTATTACTATTAATTTTTAAATTTTAACTATTTTCATTTATTAAAATTTGTATTTTAATAAAAATACTCAGTTGAAAACTGTTCTATCCTGTTACCTTTTATATTGTTACTGCCAACAGAGCACAAGTTAAGTAAAAATTTTGATCAAATCAAGTAAGTTGTAATTTGTTAAGATAAAAGAAAAAATAATCTTATAAAAACATGCATCTGTTACCCAAAAAACACAAATTAAAAGCACTCCCTTGGGCTGGCAATGTGGCTTAGTGGTAGAGTGCTTGCCTAGCATGCATGAAGTCCTGGGTTCAATTCCTCAGTACCACATAAACAGGAAAAAGCTGCAAGTGGCACTGTGGCTCAAGTGGTAGAGCGCTAGCCTTGAGCAAAAAAAGTTCAGGGACAGTACCCAGATGCTGAGTTTAAGATGAAAGGAAAGGAAAGGAAAGGAAAGGAAAGGAGAGGAGAGGAAAGGAGAGGAGAGGAGAGGAGAGGAAAGAAGAGAAGAGGAGAGGAGGAAGGAGTGAGCCTCTCTCAAGAAGAATCTCATGGATGGGCTGGGAAGGTGGCTCAGTGGTAGAGTGCTTGCCTTGCATGCATGAGGCCCTGGGTTTGATTCTTCAGCACCATATATGCAGAAAAAGCTGGAAGTGGCACTGCAGCTCAAGTGGTAGAGTGATAAGTCTTGAGATGAATAGCTCAGCGACAGTGCCCAGGCCCAGAGTTCACGCTTCATAATATGAAAATAGCCACATAGTATACCTATTTAAGAAATTGAATTCATTTCAAAATCTGCCCACAAATCAAACTTCAATCCCAGATGACTTTATTGTGGAATTCTACTAAACATTATAGAAAAGAATAATACCATCCTCACAGAAAGTTTTACAGAAGAATTAGGTGAAGGAAATCCTTGCTCTATGAGGCCAGGGTTACTTCAATACTGAGTTCACTTTTTTAAAGAAGAAAACTATATGTCATTATCCCTCATGACTATGTTTTCAAAAACATTTTTTAAATTTTATTGAGAGCTTAGACATGTCCACTCAAGCCTATAAACCAGCTACTTGGGAGGTAGAGATTGCAGAATCATGGTCCAAATCTAGCCTGGGTATAAAAGTTGGGAGCCTTGGCCTATGGCCAGGAGGACGGGGCCTGTGTCCATGCCTATGTCAGTCTATTGGGGCCTTGGCAGCCATTGTGGCCTTGACCATAGTGGGGAGCACCAAGATGTAGTGACCAGCTACCTGTAGATTCTGTCCTCCAAGAAAATTCTGCCATGATTGGGTTGGACTCCCAGATAAATATTCAAACCTTCAACCTATTCATTTTTACATCCTAGAAAATGAATCACCATTGGAACAAAAGCTTAGAGGATGAAGACGAAAAAAACACAAGAATAGACCCAGCAGTTTTGGGCAAACCAAAATTTGACTTTTAGTAAGGATAAAGAATCAGTCATTTCAGGAGGAGGAGGAGGAGGAGGAGGGGGGGGGAGGAGGAGGAGGGGGAGGAGGGGGAGGAGGGGGAGGAGGAGGGGGAGGAGGAGGAGGAGGGGGGGGGGAGGAAGAGGAGGGGGAGGAGGGGGAGGAGGGGGAGGGGGAGGAGGAGGAGGAGGGGGAGGAGGAGGAGGAGGAGGAGGAGGAGGAGGAGGAGGAGGAGGAGGAGGAGGAGGAGGAGGAGGAGGAGGAGGAGGAGGAGGAGGAGGAGGAGGAGGAGGAGGAGGAGGAGGAGGAGGAGGAGGAGGAGGAGGAGGAGGAGGAGGAGGAGGAGGAGGAGGAGGAGGAGGAGGAGGAGGAGGAGGAGGAGGAGGAGGAGGAGGATCAGTCATTTGCTCGAGACTGACTGCAAACTGAAAGCCAGGGCCTGAAAACAGGTAAGGTCAAAAAGCAACACTGACTGCAGAAGAAATGGCTTTACAAGGAATTTTTAAGTAACACTTTTCAGAAGCACGTGTATACAAGAGACTAGGGCAGGCATAATTTGCCTTCACCTTCTTCATGAGGGAAGGGGAAAGGATTTGGAACAAGCTGACACAGAAGCAAGAGAACAGGAACCCCTCCCTGACCCGCCTGCCTCTCCCATGTCCAGCATCCACTCTGAGGGCCCTGGAAACTCTTGAGTGACCACAGCCTGGTGTTTTTGGTAGGGACTTGGCCTCTGTGTCAGAGCAGGGATACCTGCTCCCTATTTTTCTGTGGATTCCCACATGGCTTATTGTCACAAATCCAATGTAAACAAAGTGTGAAAAAAAATTAGGAGTCTCCATCTCTCCACAATAGAAGCACTACAGCTGAGCACAGTGGGAAACACCTGTCATCCCCAGAAACATGGGGAAGTACAAGTAAGATTATCAAAACCCATGCTAGGCCTGGCATAAAGATCCTACCTCAAAAATAACCAATGCATGGCTCAAGTGGTAGAGACCCTGACTAGCAAGTGTTAAGACCTAAGGCTCAATCCCCAGTATAATAACAAAAAATTACAACCCTCTTTATCCACAGATTACATCACACATATAGAAAATGCAATCAAGCCAAATAGCTATTAAAATTCATAAATCAATGTAGCAAAGCTGTGGGATCCAAAATCAGTCTACTAATTCTAATTGTTTTTCTACATACCCTCATCCCTCAGTCTCCATGGGGGACTGATTCCAAGACTCCTAAGGATACTTGTCTTCATTTGCTTGAATCTCTGATATAAAATGACATAGTATTTGTAAAGAATTTGTATACTTCCTACCATGTGTTTTATATCAGCACAGATTATTTATAATCCTTAATACAATGTAAATGCTATATAAATAGCTATTATACTGCATTGTTTCAGAAATAGTGACAAAAATAAGTCTGAAAAGAAAGGAAGAAAGACGGGAGAGAAAGAAGTCTTCTCATCTACAAACATGTAGCAGACATCACATTTCACACTACTCTGGTGAAAAATAATATAAAATACTAAACTCATCACCCCATGGTGCCTCTCAGACTCCAGGGCCCATCCTGAAGACAAGTTGTGCTGAAGCCGTATTTTTACTAAGATTCTCAGGCTTACTAGAAAGAAAAATATATTATTTGCAGGGAAATGGATAGACCTAGAACAAATCATTATAAGTGAGGAAAACCAAGTTCAGAGAGACAACTGGCACATGTGTTCTGTCTTATACGGAAGTTAGATCTAAAATACAGTGGGACATAATAAATTATACATGACTCTAGGCATTCACACACAATGAGACCAAAAGAGGAATATAAAGACAATGCCTATGTGCCTCTGATCATATAAAATAATATTTATTGAACTCCAGGAAATGGAAACAGGAAGTTTTTTTCTTTGTTGTTGTTGTTTTCTTTTTGTCTTGTTTGTTCATTTATCTGTCATTGGGAGGGTAAGGGAAGGCCACAGAAATGCAGAGACAAAGGGTCAACAAATGCAACAACAGTATTTACTAGATACTATGTTGAAAATGAACTATGTATACAACTTGTGGGTGAAGATGGGAAGGAGAAACTGGGAGAGAGGAAAGGGGTGACATGGTCCAAAAAGAAATGTACCCTTTATCTGACTTAGGTAACTGTAACTGCTCTGTACATCATCTTTATAATAACAATAAAAATATTTTTAAAAGATTCTTAGGCTTAAAGCACTTGAGCTTGTGAGAGGCACTTAAACTCCATCCCCAGCACCACAAAAAAAGATCACTGAATACAGTTTTAGTGTCATGTTTTGTGGTTTCCACAATAGTTCTGAGAGTGCTAGAAGCTATAGGAATTTACATCTGGGTGTTCTCTTCCTGTCAAGTCTGTACAGTTTAAGAAATAGAATCAAACACGTGGAATTTAAGCAGTACTGGGGCTTGAACTCAGATGCTAGACACAATATCTTAGCTTTTCCACTCAAGTCTGGTTCTTTACCACTTGAACCACAGCTCTGCTTTGAGCTATTCTAGTGGTTAATTTGAGGTAAGTCTCACATACTTTTCTACCCAGGTAGCCTTCAAACTGCAATCCTCAGATCTACTAGACTTATATCATGAGCCACCAGCACTTGGCTACACCTGAAATTTTATCAGGATTTTTTTAGGTCTTTTAGGTGTGTTGCTCAAATTTTTTAGTCAGTGTCCAAAATTTTGGGTTTGAAATCCAGCATTATAAATCCTGTTCCCTTAATAAAAGTTATATAACCTTATGACAAAAGTTTTCTGTAATATGAAAATAATAATGGCACCTCTACCCCATCCAGAGTGCCAAGAACAGTGGTAAATTTACACAATAACTTGAAAAAGTGTTGAGTGTAGTAATCCTAGTATTCAGGAGGTTGAGGCAGGAGGATTGGCAGTTCAAGGCAAATCTAAGCTAAAGAGCAATACTTTATCTCAAATGTATAAAAGTGCCAGCAAACTCAACACAGGCTTAAGGAAATCTATACCTGATTTTCACACATAAGGAGTTTGCAGTACAGCCAAGTTCACTAGCTACAATGATGTCTTGGGGACTTGACTTTCCTCTTCTCGTCTCAGTTCTTCTCATGTGTCTGTATGGTCATACAGACTTCTTTAGTTGGCAATCCAGGCTCAACCTTCTGCATCACAGAATTCAAGTTGTCTTCCACACTGTTCAAAGCAAGGTCTCAGAATTGAGTCACATTAGGCCCATCCCAAAGCAATCACAGAATGGATGCAATGTTCTCAATTACTCTCCCTGAGTGACATGCCATTACCTGGAGCACATGCTCAGAAAGGCAAAGTAGGTGAGACCTGAAAGAACATATGGTTTCTGGTACCAGAAAGGCACGGATGCTAGGCCAGTAAAGCTACACATCATTAGTATACATTTTTCTTGATGGATATCCAACCCCCTGGACTGAGGGGTTGCTTAGCTCCATTCAATAGAAGTACCTCAGGCTGGGAATGTGGTCTAGTGGAAGAGTGTTTGCCTAGCATGCATGAGGCCCTGGGTTCAATTCCTCAGTACCACATAAACAGAAAAGGCTGGAAGTGGCGCTGTGGCTCAAGTGGTAGAGTGCTAGCCTTGGGCAAATGAAGCTCAGAGAGAGTGCCCAACCCTGAGTTCCAGCCCTAGGGTTGGCAAAAAAAAAAAAATCAGTGGTAGTACCGTCTTTCATAAGGTTGGAGCTTGGTGTGACTTGGGAGCAGATGTGGTTAGCTAAGTTGTATGGTCATTAGAGAGTCACTGAGGGTGACTGAGAGGATGGTATGAAAGGAAGTAGAATGGATAAACGGGACACACTGTTATCCCAGGGGCAGCCTGCACAAGCACCTGGCCCCCACCACTGTGGGGGGCTCTCTGGAGTCGAAGTGGTCCTTCAGCCAACCCTAAGTTGGCACAAGAAGTTTTCTTTATATTCTGCCATCCATTAATCAGGTGTGCAAAAACTACTTGGGGATTGAGAACAAGATTTTGAGGAGGACAATTGTCTTCTGTTGAGAACATTTCTAATGAGACATATAGAAAAGAGTTTCCTGAAGACAGCAGGGCCAGCATCTTGATGGATTGGATATCCATCAAGAAACCACTGTACCTGATGGAGAACCATGGCCATATGTTTAAAACCACCCCAGGAGCACACAGGTAACAGTGAGGTTGCAGAGCCTTATCTAACACTACTAAAATGCAGAGGATAACACTTAAGTGATTATTTAATGTTTGAATCTAATCAATAAAAAATATAAGATTATGAAGCTGAGTTGGGGAAAGCTTTGTGCATTTTGTCTCAACAGCCAAGACTGCAACCTGGGCTTTGCTTGAGAGCCAATATGTTGTTGTTGTTGTTGTTTCCCATGGAAATTCTTAGTCAATCATGGATGGTAGCTATCTGAAATCAGGACATATCTGAAATCAAGGACATAAAGATGAGCTGAGAGCATCTGCAACCTGGAAGTATTTATGACTCCCAAGGGTAGAAGTAATAGTCAGTACTAAGGGCTTATGGGTACATCCATGCCATGTCATTCTGGTTGGACTGTCTCTGGTTGATTGATAGGATGCTGAGTCAGAGAATGGGCTGACTCAACTCACAGAGCTTTTGATTTCAACAGAAAAGCCAGGCATTCTCACAGTGTGGGGATAGGGTGTTAGGTAGGTGTGAGAGGGGGTAGGTGGGAGAGTTGATTCCCTACATCAGTGTCTCCCTTCACTTCCAGGCATGTCATGATTCATGATTCCCACAGGTTGCCAATGAAAGGTCATTACACACAAGCCCATGGCAAAAAGCCAGAGCTTAGATGAAATGAACTTGTAGAGGTAGGGAATAAACAACATCATCAGAACTTTGACATATTGGAAGCAGTGGCTGGCTAGAAGCAGAAGTAGGAAAAATACTTAGCTGCTGAGCCAGTAAGACTTAGAATAAATAGTTTTAAAGGTTTAGAGTTCATGCATTAATCTCTAGCTGATTAAGTATTTGGACCATTTCCAAGTACTGAACACAGAGGTGAAAAAATGATTCAACAAGCTACCACAAATCTGTGGCCCACCAACGCTTAGAATGTATTTTTGCTTAGGACAAAACTTTGCAACCAGAGAGGGTTTTGTGGATTAAGTGGTTATTTTCTGGGTTTGTTTTTGTTTTCGTTTTAGTCCTGGGTTTGGAGCACACACCTTATCATTAAGCTTCACCCATTCCTAGCCCTGAGTTTGTTTTTCATTTTTCAAATCAGAAAATTCCAAGGACATGTATTTTGCATTCATCTTATGTTGTCATAAGAAACCCAGAATTTAAAATTACTCAGGATTTGAATTCAAAGAATGTCAAAATGATCAGTACCAGCCTTATGTTATCAGCTATATAATCAAATAGTTGAGGAGAAACAGAAAAAAACTAGATAAGAGTTTAGAGCTAGAGAGATTTGGGCTCAGTCTTCAGCTCTGTCACTTGCTAGCTATGTGGCTTTAGGCAAATTTTTCAATCTTTCTAGCCTGTTCAGTCACTGTAAAGTGTAGAAAATAGGTTACTTTATTGGGCTAGGGATGTAGTTCAGTGGTAGAGTACCTACTTAGCATGCCTGAGATGCTAGATTCAATAGCCAACACCACCAGAGAGGGAGGTAGAGGGAATGAGGGGAGAAGGAAGGAAGGAAGGAAGGAAGGAAGGAAGGAAGGAAGGAAGGAAGGAAGGAAGGAAGGAAGGAAGGAAGGGAGGGAGGGAGGGAGGGAGGGAGGGAGGGAGGGAGGGAGGAAGGAAGGAAGGAAGGAAGGAAGGGTGAGTTATCTAATGGGACGCCATGAGTATTAAATAAGATAATATGGGTAAAATGTTAATGTAGTGCCAAGGAAATACTGTCCATGAAGACAGCAACTACTGATAACATTATGTTGATGTAGTTCTTGTCAATATTCTAGACTATCTAACTCTAGATAATAAGATCCTTGAATAAAAAGGGACATGTTGAAAAAACTTCAAGAAACTATTATCTAGAAAAATATGCCATCTAGAGAAATAGACCAAAAATTAGATAAGAATCCTACTTTTTCTTTCCTTTTTTTCTTTCTTTTTTTGGGTGTGTGTGTGTGCTTCAAGCTTGCTAGGCAAGTCCTCTCATGTCTCCATCCCTTTTTTCTGTTTTGCACTGGTTATTTTAACATAGAGCCTCAATTTTTGCCTGGCACATATCTACACAGTGATCCTACTAATTTATGTTCCCTTAATAGCTGGAAAGACAAGTGTGCATCACCATACCCATATTCTTCCATTGAGAAGGATTCTCATTTGCCTTTTGCCGGGGCTGGTCTGGGACTGAAATCTTCCAGCTGTCTGAGTATCTAGGATTACAGGAGTGAGGAACCATGTTTGTTTCTACCTTTTTCTTCACTTGATTTCCTCTAGTAAATACCTTCACAGAGACACCCAGACGTCTGCTTCACTATGTCTAAGTTATCTTCATAATTCTTCCAAGTTGATAACAAGGTTAATCATCACTTGAGTGGCTGAAGAAGGATCATGAGTTTTCCAAGCTAGTCTAAGCCACATAGTGAGGAAAAATGACTGATTATATGATGTGAAAAAGTGATAAAAAAATTATAAAATCTATACTCATGTGTATGTGTGTTGTGCACGTGTGCGTGCCCACATGTGGGGGGGAGGGGGCGAGTGGATCCTGGGACTGGTGCTTGAACTTAGGGCCTGGGCACTGCTCCTGAGTTTTTTTGCTCATGGCTAGCACTCTACCATTTGAGCCACAGCTTTACTTCTGGACTTTCTTTTTCTTTTGGTCGGTCGTGAGGCCTGAACTCTGGGCCTAGGTGCTGTCCCTCAGCTCTTCAGCTCAAGGCTAGTGCTCTACACTTGAGCCACAGTGCCACTTCCAGCTTTTTCTGCTTATGTGGTGCTGAGGAATCGAACCCAGGGCTTCATGTATGCAAGGCAAGCACTGTACCACTAAGCCACCTTCCCAGGCCCCTTCTGGACTTTTTTTGTATTTAATTGGTGATGAGTCTCTTCCTGCCCAACTGGCTTTGATCCATTGTCCTCAGATCTCAGCCTCTTAAGTCACTAGTATTAAGGCTTGAGCCACCAGTGCCCAACATGATAGATTAGTGTTGACTTTATATTTCTGATCATAAGCATCTTCTAAATTTTTTTAAATATATATATTTATAATTGTTATTGGTACTGGGAACTGAGCTCATAATTTTCACTCCAACTCACCTTTAAGGTCATAGCAGATGTTCTACTACTTGAGTCATGTCTCCTGCTCAGGCTTTTTGCTAGTTAATTGGAAACATTTGTTTCTAGGATGTGTCTGTTCAGGCTGGCTTCAAACTTTGATCCTACAATTTCAGCCTCTTGAGTGAAATTGTAGACATGAGATTCCAGAGCTTGGGTTTTATCCATAGTAGTGGAGTTTAAGGGGTTTTGTTCTATTCTGGTGATAAGGATTGAACTTTTTTTTTGGTTGTGGGGCCTGAACTCTGGGCCTGGGTGCTGTCTCTCAGCTCTTCAGCTCAAGGCTAGCACTCTACCACTTGAGCCACAGCACCACTTCCATTTTTTTTTCTGCTTATGTGGTGCTGAGGAATCAAACCCTGGGCTTCATACATGCGAGGCAGGCACTCTACCACTGAGCCACCATCCCAGCCCAGGATTGAACTTTTTTAGCCTCATGTTTCTGAGCTACATATGTAGTCCTAAATTGAGGGTTTTTAAATGATGTATAGAAGGAATGGGAGAAAAATCATCTAAAAGAAGATTAATAGCCATAATATATAAAGAACTCAAAAAATTAAAAACCTAAGGAATAAAATTCAATCAATAAATGGACAAATGAGTCAAACAGACATTTCTCAAAAGGAGTAGAAATGGCCAATAATACATGAAAAAAAAGTTCAACATCTCTACTCATCAGGGAAATGCCAAACCACATTGAAATTCCATCTCACTCAGTCAGAATGGTATCATCAAGAAAATCCAAAACAAGTGCTGGCAAGAATTAGGCAAAAAAGAACCCTTATATTATACACAGTTGGTGGAACATAAATTAGTACAGCCACTGTGGAAATTAGTGGAAATTCCTCAAAAGATGAAAAATAAAACTACTATGTAATCCAGCTATACCACTCCTGAGACTATTCCCAAATGACTCAAAGTCAGCATACAAGAGTGGCACAGAATACCCAAGATGATAGCCAAGTTATGAAATCAGCGTAGGTGTCCATCATCTAGACAAATGGTATATACACATAAAAAATAATAAAATTATGTCCTGTGTAGGACAACAGATGGAACTGGAAATCTTCGTGTCAAGGAAAAGTAAGCCACACTCAGACAGGAATTGCATGTTTTCTATCATAAGTGGAATCTATATCTAAAAAAGGTGTGAAAATGGGAGAGTATTCAAGGGAGGAAGAGGACCAGGAGGAGGAATATGCTCAATTTGCATATAGCAATAAAAAACTTTTTAAACAATCTACTATCTGAAGTAATAATAATTACCACAGAACGACAAATTACAAACCCATAGCTAAGATTTAAGGAAATACTAAAAAAAAACAAATGTGCTTATTCTCAGAAGTTAGTATTCTCATAGTAAGGTGGCAAAATTACAAAAGCATAGTGGTTGGATAGTGGAAAAGGTATATCACAAATAAAGTTTGGCCATACTTTTTCTTGCAGAATAAAGGTGTTTTGGATTGTAAGAGTATCAGCATCATAGTTTGGTAAGAACTTAATTGAATATTGTATATCTCTTAACATAAAGTTCTCCAAGAAATGTCAATTGTTTGAAATTAGAATGCTTTTCAGAAAAAAATATATATTAGAAGCATATATTAGATCAGATCAGATATATATTAGATCAGCAATGGTTGTTATGAGGAGCTGGCTACTTAGAAAGAAACTACTAGAAGGGGACAACGTCAAGAATACAGTTTTGATTTGTTTGTTTTTAAAGGAGTATTTTCTAATCAAGAAAGAGCATAACAAGACACCCACACAATCAAGTACTGACACAATATACCCTGGAGACAAGACTCTGTCACAGAAGGCCTCTGACAAGTCCCATTATCTTTAGAAGCTTCCATGAGTCATCTCTCTCAGAAAGGTGACTCCTGTTCCACCCCCAGCTTTGCCCAGTTTTTCCTTGGCACTCACCCACATGTACTCCACACGAGCCCAGGGCTTACTCATCATTGCAAGCACAGCCTGAACTCTGCTGCTTCACTTCTGCTCCTTCTGTCAGTCTGGACTGTTGTGCATCCATCCCTCTCCTCAGAATGGAAGCACCTTAGTTGCCCTGCCCTCTACTACCCTGCCTGGACTACTTGGACACCATTATCTGGTTCCACTGACTCCTCTCTCCTTGGATAATCTTAACATTTTCCCCATCTTTGTGTACTCTACAGCAATGAGCACAGTGCCTTATAAATGTTGGTTGAATTTCACTGAAGGTGGCCTCAGACTGAAGGTATCAAATAGTGATAAACTCAAATACTTGTAGAGTGGAGTGATCATTAAATTAACACCAGAGTCAAATGAGTTACAGAAAGTAAACCACATTTGTGATCTATCTCAGATTTAAAAAAACCCAGATAAACAACTTTTTTAATGTTCACATTTTCTTCTATTTTTATTAGAATACATTAGTTTTTCTTAGGGGTGTTTCAATGTAACATGTCCATACATATATACAATGTATCAACCATACCCCTTCTATTCTTTCTGCTGACCCACTCTCCCCCCACCCCTCGCCACTGCTTTCCAAAATATTTTCATCAGGTTTCATTGTTCTCTTTTCATACATGTAAATTACTTCTATCATATTCATCCCCTTTCACCCCCAACACTAATCCTCCTCTCCCCACACAGTGGCATCTTCTTTCTGGTTGAAGTAACCAGAAAGTTTTAAGTTTTTAAGTAATTTTACAGGAGCCAATTTTAGTTTATTTTTTAATATTTACTACTAGATATCATATCAGCATACTTTGTAAGAAATGGTCTGGTGCTATATAGAGATTATAATATATAATATGATATATATTATATATGGGGCTCTCTCTATATATACATACATATATATATGGGGTTCTATGAATCACAAATTGGCCATATTCAGTCCTTAACTATAGAAGTATGTGCTGAGTGCTGGTGCCTCATGCTTGAGATCCTAGCTATTCAGGAGGCTAAGATCTAAGTACAGCAGTTTGAAGCCAGCCTAGACAGGAAAGTCTGTGAGTCAGTGAGACTATTTTTTTGTTTGTTTGTTTTTTGTCCATAATGGGGCTTGAACTCTAGGCCTGGACACTGTCCCTTAGCTCATCAGCTCAAGGCAAGCTCTCTACCACTTGAGCCATAGTGCCACCTCTGGTTTTCTGGTGGTTAACTGGAAATAAGAGTCTCATAAACTTTCCTGCCCTGGCCGACTTTGAACCATGATCCTCAGATCTCAGCCTCCCGAGTAGCTAGGATTACAGGCATGAGCCACTGATGCCCCGCAAAACTTTTTTTTTTTTTTTTTTTTTTGTCAGTCATGGGGCTTGAACTCTAGGCCTGGGTGCTGTCCCTCAGCTCTTCAGCTCAAGGCAAGCACTCTACCATTTTAACCACAGAGCCACTTCTTGTGAGACTGTTTATCTCCAATTAACTATGAAAAAAAAAAAAAGCTGGAAGTGGACCTGTACTAGTAGTAGTAGAGTGCTAGTCTCTTGAGCAAAAAAGCTCAGGGACAGCTTCCAGGCCCCAAGGTCAAGCCTAGGACCAGGACACATACACACACACACACACACACACACACACACACACACACACACACACACACACACACACACACACACACACACACACACACACACACACACACACAGTACAACTGTGGTGTCTAATGCGTAGGCACATGGACTCCATGTCCATACTTCTTATAGTTGAGTGACCTGGAAATCAAGAAATATAGGCCATATGGCAAATGTTCTCTAACTGTTCATGTAAATCATTCTTCTTACAACCATTTGTTATTCTGAAGCTTGTGGAGGTGGCAGGATTGGGGGAAGGGGGGGGGGGTGTCCAAGCAGCCATTTACAGAGATCCTCAAAAATGTAATCAAGGCTGTCACAGCAATCTGAGCTTAGTTCCCAGTAGGTGGCCAGCATGACCCACTGGCCACGTGATCTTCTAACTATCTCAGCACAGCAACCCCCGCCAAGAGAATCAGGAAGCCCCTGATCAATCAAAAGAGTCATGAAAAATAATCCTCTGTTATGTAGAGTGGTGTTTGACTCAGCAGTGGAAAACACACACTGGGCTACAAGAACAAAACCAGAAAAACCAACACAATCGAGAAGGTTTGAGAATCCTTTCCAGAGGAAATGTATTATATACACGAAATCTGAAAGAAAAGAAAAATACAAGTTAAATTCTAGGCAGAGAGAGAAAGAGAGAGCAAAAGTCTATGTTTGAAGTGAACATGTCTTTTAAAAAATAAATGAAGGTTATTTTCATGTGAATCGTTTTCTAACTATGAATCATATAGAAAGGAAAACATGTATTATGCATACTGATATATTTTGTACAGTAATAGTATAAGGAAATGAAAGCCCAGAGCTAAAACTGATATGTCTATTCATGCTTATTAATATAGACTTGCTAATATGAGCCATCTGTGACACACTTTGTGCTAGGACCATCTGTAATGTTCTTAATCTAATGGTTTAAATGATGGCTCACACCCTCATTAGAAGATATTAGCACCTCAAAATATATTTGCTGGAAATGGCCATACAAGATACTACATGGTAAACTAACCTACCTAAGTGCTAGAAGAAAAGAAGCCAACAGACCTTAAGCCCCTTCCACAATCTAGGACATTTCTTTTATCCATCAATCATCTCAGAAGTCCCACAAACAAGTATTATTCCTTTTTTACTAAAAGAAAGCAAGGCTTTCAAAGGTTTATTAACTTACCCATGATCACACAGCTCAAAAATGGCAGAGCCAAGATATAAATCTCAGGAAGGGATGATAGGGAAAAAACAAAGAAGGAGGTAACAATGCTCCATAGGAAATCTACTAATTACCCTACTCATGTAACTGTACCCTCTCTGTACAGTGTCTTTACAATATTTTATATATATATATATATATATATATATATATATATATATATATATATATATGGAAAAAAGTAAATCTCAGGTTCTCTGCCTCCAGAATCTATGCTCTCTGTGGAGGCTATTGTTGGCTGCCTTCCCTGCCCTGGCTTCCCCTTCCTTCTAGACATGTTTTTTTGTCAGTCATGGGGCTTGAACTCTGGGCTTGGGTGCTGTCCCTGTTCTCTTCAGCTCAAGGCCAACGCTCTACCGCTTGAGCCACAGCACCACTTCCTGTTTTCTAGTGGTTTATTGGAGATAAGAGTCTCACAGACTTTCCTGCCTGGGCTGGCTTTGAACCGTGATCCTCAGATCTCAGCCTCCTGAGTAGCTAGGATTACAGGTGTGAGCTACCGGCACTGGGCTCCTTCTGGACTTTTGTTCAAGCATTTACATCCTCCCATGAAGCTAAGCCAGCAATCTTTGAGGGTAGGTCTCTTGACTGTAGCAGAGTTTCTTAGCAATAGGTGCAACTAGTATCTCAGGCTGGCTGATTCTTTGCTATATAGGGAGGTCTTACACATCTTTGGAGATTTAGCACTACTGACCTTCACTAGATATCATTCTAACAACTCAGAATGCCCAGTGCACAGATATATGCCAGTGTTCAGCTTAAAAATGGCTATTCCACAGGGCGTGTTGTGCCTCGTGACAATGATGGGTTTTACCCAGGAATTTTCCCAGTGGTGGGTAAGCCAACCACTTGAAAGGAATTTCTGTGCCATAATGACTAGTCCATGAGTGGGAAAGCAGCTTGGGCCAATGACATCCATTGCCCAGGACCTAGAAGTACAAATATTTACACCCAAAATAAAAATGTTACCTAACTTTCTGTTCACAATTTCGGCTTCCTTTTGCATCTTCCTTCCACATTGCTCTCTCCTCTTTGTAGAGGTTCCCTTTCTGGTGCAGAGTACATTTCTTTGCTTGCCTTCTTGGTCCTGCCTTTTCTCACATCCAAAGAATTATCTGCCTCGAGTATTTTCGCTTTTCTTAACTATGAAGCCTCTCCCTTTTTGCAGCTCTATCCCCAAATCACAGGCATATAGCTAGACGCCTTCCCTCAATTACTAGTCTTACTTTCCCTCTCTTGCCCTTCACAGCCAAATTCCTACAAATGATATCTCCACCTGCTTTCCACTCCTTCCTCAGATAGTCCTTACTGTTATCTCATTAAGGCCTCTAATTTACCTAATGAAACTACATGTCAATGTTTACCGATTATCTATCTACCCAATAAGAATTTTCATGCCTCCACTATCTTCTACTGTGTTAGCCAATTCCTCAGTCAACAATTCTTGCTTCCTGTGGTGTCTGTACCACCACTGCTCTGCATGGGGTTAAGCAATAATTATAGGAGGCACTTCTTTTGGACTAAGCCCCTGCAGTGGGCCCCAGGAGACCAGGCTACCAACCAACATGGAGTCCCTCATGCTAAAACTGCACATTACCAACTGCTCAACACCTCTTCAGGGAAATCAGGGTTAGAAAGACAATAGCCAAATTCCCAAGCAGCCCAGCTGGAATTGTCTTGATAAGAATGTTTCCTCTACTTTAATCTTTATATAGAAGTAATCTGAAAAAAAAAAGAAACAGTTATTTTCTATTGTTCTTTCTCCTTGCTCTATGGTAAAAGGAAAGTAACTTTGAAATGATCAGTTGGTTTTTTGGGGGGGAAGAGGAGGAGGTTCTTTGATTTTATGGTGCTTTGTAAAGTTAGGTTGTCTATCACTTGAGCCATATAACCAGTTCTTTCTACTCTGGCTATTTTTGAGATAAGGTCTTGAGTTTATGCCCAGATTGACCTGGATTGTGAAACTCCTGTTTATGTCTCCTTCATAGCTGGGATGATAGGTATGTATGTACCAACGCACCCAGCTATTTCTATTAAGATGGATCTCTGTTTCCTGTAAAGTGTAAGGTCCTGTGTTCCATCCTCAGCTCTGGAAATAAAAAAAAATAGATATCTGAAATTTTCCAGGTATTTTTCTTGTTGCTTTTTGTTTAGGCTTGTCTGGAAACCCTGATCCTTCCAAGTATAGAATTGCAGGTGTGAGCCATGACACCTGGCTCTAATCAAGCCTTTGACTATCAAATCAACCTTTCATGCTTGGCTCACATTTGTGTCACCAAAACAAAGGAAATAAGGTAAATAAAACTAGGAAGTTTGAAGGAAAGATACATGATTAACTGATTGCTATATCACAAAAGACGCTTCTAGAACCACAAGCCTGCTCAGAGGACACCACAACCTTATATAAAAAGTACTTCTG
Source organism: Dipodomys merriami (assembly GCF_024711535.1). Classification (NCBI taxonomy): domain Eukaryota; kingdom Metazoa; phylum Chordata; class Mammalia; order Rodentia; family Heteromyidae; genus Dipodomys; species Dipodomys merriami. The sequence continues at coordinate 34,346,342 of NW_027205603.1, forward strand.
CAAGAGCATCTACCCAGTCACTGTTCAACCTCAGACTACAATCATCCTTGTTAATAACCAATGTGACCAAAGATTGCTATTTCAAAATATCTGACGTTCATTGTGTCTTTAAAACCTTCCCCTAGGCTAAGGTAATGACTCAGTGGTAAAGTGTTTGCCCAGCATGCACCAGGCCCTGTATCTAATCCTCAGAAAAACACACATACACAAGTATATATATTATGCTGAGACAAAATTTTGTGTTTCTAACCTTTTGATTATTTGAATATAACTTGTCTTGTAATATTCTGGTTTTATTTGGAACCTTAATTATTCTGAGAAGATATCCAGGAACTTCACCAGATTGCCAAAGGATCTGTTGTTAAAAGGTGGGAAATGAAATAAACAAAAGTATTGCCTAGTGTTTTCTGCTTTGTGTTTTCTTTTGGTGCTGGGGGTAGAAATCAGGTCTTTGCATGATATGCTTATCTTTACCACTAGGCTACACCCAACTCTACTGCCTAATCTTTTTTTTTGGGGGGGGGGGAATCCGGTCGTGGGGCCTGAACTCTGGGCCTGGGCACTATCCCTCAGCTCTTCAGCTCAAGGCTAGCACTCTACCACTTGAGCCACAGCACCACTTCCAGCTTTTTTCTTTTTGCTTATGTGGTGCTGAGGAATCGAACCCAGGGCCTCAGGCATGCAAGGCAAGAGCCCTACCACTGAGCCACCTTCCCAGCCCCCTGCCTAATCTTTTAAAACAATGTTTTCTTGGATTACTCCTTCTCAATCCAGTGTTTGTTTTGTTGCATGTTTTGAGACAGGGTCTCATCATGTAATGAATGGGGCCTGGAGCTATTCTTATTCCTGCCTAAGCCTCTTAAGTGCTGCAATTACAAGTGTGCACCACTACACCCAACTACTTCTTCCAATTTTTAATATTTGAATATGGGACCACTTACCCCTTACCTCTCCATGGGTGTGTGTGTGTGTGTGTGTGTGTGTGTGTGTGTGTGTGTGTGTGTGTGTGTCTGTGTGTGTGTGTCAGTTCTGGGCTTGAATTCAGGGCCTTCATCTCTCACTCTAGTTTGCATTTTTTGCTTGTTAACTGGAGATAAGAATCTTTCAGGCTTGTTTACCTGGGCTGGCTTCAAACCTTGATCCTCAGATGTCAGCCTCAGATGTAGCTAGGATTACAGGTGAGAAGCATCAAGGCTGAGTTCCTCCCCATCATTTTTAAATGTTCAAAAACACCTGGGACTGATGATATAGTCATTGTATTTTACAACGATGTTTGGGCTAAGAACTTGAAAAAAGTTTGTATGCTCAGAATTAATGTTACAAAGCAGCATATGTGTATAGACATATGTGTATGTGTATACACATATGGATATTATGTAATGTCAGATATATGTGATAACTGCAGACCAGTGCTGCATGCTTCCCACATCCTGGGCAACGAATAGAAATCTTACCACTGATAGGATTTTGAAGGTTAAGAAACTGAGATACAAGCTGGGTACTGTTGGCTCATGCCTGTAATCCCACCTGCTCAGGAGGCTGAGATCTGAGGATTGCAATTTGAAGCCAGCCCAGGCAGGAAAGTCCAACTTACCAGCAAGAAGTCAAAAGTATAGGTATGGCTTATGTGTTAGGTAGAGGGCCAGCCTTAAGCAGAAAAGCCAAACAAGAGTGTGAGGCCCTGATTCAAGCCCTAGTACTGGCACCAAAACAAACCAACAAACCCTGAGGTACAGATGCATGGCAGGTCATTTGGTCAGTAATTAATGAAGTTAAGCTCTTAAAAGACAGCAAAATGAAGTTATGAGAATGACTAAGTTCCAGACTGGCTCCCAAGGCTAGAACTTGAGGGTAACTGGACTGAACTTTTTAAGATATCTTAAGTGTCCATTCAATAGTAATGAAGTTGTTCAGCCTTAGTGCTTACAAAAAAAGATCTGAAGCCAGGTGCCAGTGGCTCATACCTCTAACCCTAGCTACTCAGGAGGCTGAGAGATCTGAGGATCAGGGTACAAAGCCAGCTTGGGCAGGAAAATCCCTAAGACTCTTATCTCCAATTAACCACCAAAAAGTTGGAAGTGGAGTTGTTGCTTGTGTTCAAGAACACTCTAGCTTTGAGCTTAAGCTCAGGAAGAGTGCCCAGGCCCTGAGATCAAGCCACAGGACTGGCACTACTACTACTGCTACTGCTACTGCTACTGCTACTACTACTACTACTGCTGCTGATACCAAGAATTAGTATACTAAGAGTGTAGCTCAATATAGAGCACTTATTTAGCATGTTCAATGCCCTGAGTTCCATCCTTGGCATAGAAAAACAAAATTGGTATTACCTATTGAAACACAAGTCAGAGGAGGGCCTTTTCTCTTCCTTCTTGGCTCTGGGGATAGAAACTCTGAGCTTCACCTGTAGCTCAGGAAAGTATTTTATTCATCCACCTATTGGGTTCTGGATACATCTATAGGGCCAAAGTTATAAATGTTTTCTAAGGCCAAAAGAGTCAAAGTGAGATAATCAGGGTTACTCAATACTGATGAAATAAGAAAACAAATGAGCCAGTTAAAGGCATTGGTTTCTTAGATTTTCTTCCCTACAAAGGTCATCCCAAAAGGACAATGGAGCCAAGCATTGTGGTACATTCTTCTAATCCCTAGCACCTGGGAGGCTGAGTCAGAAGACTTGAGTTTAAGACAAGCCTGGGCTACATAGCAAGACCTAGTCGCAAAAATAAATAAACAAATAGATACATAACTCTTATTCTCTGCATTTATGTTTATTAAATATTCCATAGACTCTACTCTTCTCCAAAACAGAAAGAAAGGAAGGAAGGAAGGAAGGAAGGAAGGAAGGAAGGAAGGAAGGAAAGAAGGAAGGAAGGAAGGAAGGAAGGAAGGAAGGAAGGAAGGAAGGAAGGAAGGAAGGAAGGAAGGAAGGAAAAGAGAAAAACTGGTTTATGCATTTTGCCTATCTCTGTTTCTGGAACAGTGATTTCTTATTACAATTTGACCTTCTGTATTGAAGATGCAGTCTCATAAAATAGGCTAATGTAAGTCCATTCCTGAAAGATGGATTTGCTTCTACTGCACAGAGAAATCCAGTTTCTAAGCCTGATTTACTGCATGTACCATCCTGTGAATTCTCTTGAGAGACCCAAATACGGCCTTCTTTTCCAACACAAAGCATACATTACTTCCTTCTGGAGGACAAGTATGCTCTTCTGCACTATGTGCAGATAATCCAAATACGTCTGTGGAAGTCAGAAGTCTCATTAAACTTACAGATCCAGCCTCAAGTGCTGTCACATACTAGCTGTCCTGACATGAGAAATTATTTAACCTCCTTTAGCCTCAGTCTTTCTATACAATGAAGATTGTTTTTAATGCATTAGGTTTGCTGTGGAGATTAGATGATTTGAAGTGATTTCTTACACATTTTAAACTATATTAAATTTTTTTGGGAATTTCTGGCATGGCTCAAGTGGTAGAGCAAATTCTTAGCAGGCACAAGGCCCTGTGTGCCAAGTGTTTACCCCAGTACCACAAAGAAAAAAATCTGTACAGGGAATTTTAAGAATAATTATCAGAGAGCCGGGCGCTGGTGGCTCATGCCTGTAATCCTAGCTACTCAGGAGGCTGAGATCTGAGGATCTCGGTTCAAAGCCAGCCCGGGCAGGAAAGACCGTGAGACTCCTATCTCCAATAAACCACCAGAAAACCGGAAGTGGCGCTGTAGCTCAAGTGGTAGAACGCTCGCCTTGAGCTGAAGAGCTGAGGGACAGCGTCCAGGCCCAGAGTTCAAGCCCCATGACCAACAAAAAAAAAAAAAAAAAAAAAGAATAATTATCAGAGGCTCAATAGAATACACAAACACATAATCTGTAATTGAGGAACTGTAAACATCTACCACAAAAACAAAAACAAAAACAGCTTTCTATAGCTTCAACACTCTCTCTTGCTGCCTTTCAGCTACTTCTGAGGTCTTTCTTTTCTTTTGTTACTTCTGTGTCCTATCACATTTATTTATTTTTAATTAAAAAAATTAGGTAGGGGCTGGGAATGCGGCTTAGTTCAATTCCTCAGCACCACATAAACAGAAAAAGTTTAAGTGGTGCTGTTGCTCCAGTGGTAGAGTGCTAGCCTTGAGCAAGAAGAAGCTCAGGGATGGGGCTTAGGCCCCAGGACTGGCAAAAAAAAAAAAAAACTAAACTAAAATTAAACAAAAAGAATTAGGTAGTACCGGGATTTGAACACAGTGCCTGTGCTTTCTAAGCCTGCACTCTGCCCCTTGAGCAATATCCCCAATGGCAGAGCCAGGAAAGGTCTCACAGCTGTCAGGATGTCAAATCTGACCATATGCCAACAATCTCCATATATTTAAATGAAAATGTCGACATGAGGGTGGTTACCATAAAGACTGTCTTTCACATTGCCAGTGCGCTATGTCAGTCTTTTACAATGTTCTAACAATGTGTAACTCCAACCTTAATGCCTCAGGGAGCGTGGGGTCCTTACCACCTGTCTCAGTAGAACATAATCTAAGCAGGTGTGAGGCTCTAGCACCAAAGCCCAAACAAAAACAATAATTAACAACAACAACTAATGGGTAATGGGGCTTAAAATATTAGTGTTACCAGAAATTTGGGGCAGTTAAATTGACTTTGGTCCATGTGTCTGGTAAGAGAAGAATTCATGCAAGTCAAGAACATAGTAAAAGTGATAGAAATATAGGAATGTTTATTAGAAAAGCAATATGTCACAGAAAGAGAGCACTGGATACAGACATGCCAAAAGTCAGCACTTCTGGCCATCTCAGCCATCTTGTATCAACTTTTTGGTTACAGAGATTGGCTTTGAGTTGAACTGGAAGAACTGTGCCCTTGAAGATGGCACTCTGATTGATGGGTCTCCTTTCTGTTCCCTATAAGTACTCGGCACCAAAGCTTAGTGCTCTGTCTTTATGTAAGGAATATCTTACTTCCTTATTCTTTTGTAGTGCCCTGACCACATTTCCATAACGGGCACGACAGGTTTTGGTTTATCAGCTTATCCTGCCATCTGCAAGTCTGATAGGCCTGACTGCCTGATTGTCTACTAACTCCTATCATTTGTAAGGTCAGGTTCCTGCTGACAAAGATAATCAGCAGTGTAGATAGCAAAATACCACTGATATTATATGGCTCTGTATAAGTCAGTGTTTCTATGTGGTTGTGTTTTTTTTTGCTGTTGTTATTATTTGATTTTAAACAACAACAACAACAATAAATCCATAACTTCTTGCAATGTAGCTCAGGCTAGCTTGAAATCTATAACTCTCAGCCTCAGCCTCCTTGTAGGACAGCAAAGATGGCGCTGAGAGGAGTTGAGTGGGCAGAGCCCGAGTTGTTTATGTTAAAATCTGACTATATACTACAACCAGGCGAAGTGGCGTTAGTGCGTGAACAGCTCTCGGACAGCAGGAAAAGTATAGAAAGCTTAGGCGCATGATAGGGTGACCTCTACAATGGTTGGTTGTTTCCTTTTCCTACCCTTCCATGCCACGAGGGTTTTTTGCTTTTTAAAGTGCTTGCTGAGTGGTAATAAATGAGTTCCTACTTGACTTGACTCCCGGCTGTGCCTGACTGTCTCGGGACTAAGGGAGGCTGGGGAACTTTCCTCGGACCCCATCTGTCTTCCACAGGATGGACGGAGACCTAAGTGCTGTGAAGAAGTCTGTCTTTAATGTACGCAGATATAATTGAGAATCCTATACACTATAACTTAGTGTATATGTTTTCTCCTAGCATATAGACATCACATAATTATATTATGTAAGCCTCTAGAATTCCTATCTCTACTGAGTAGATGATAAAAAGTTTGAAGAAGATATTTTCAAGGTCAGTTAGTGGTAAGAAAGAGACTTCAATCCAGGCCTCCAAGAATCCAATATTGGGCCTTTCTTCCAATCACTTTTCCACAGAGAGCCTAGGCAAATTGTAAGAATTCAGACAAAAATAGTTTAAGAATACTTTTTTTTTTTTTTTTTGGCCTGTTCCAGAGCTTGAACTATGGGCTTGAGCACTGTCCCTGAGCTTTTGTGCTCAAGGCTAGCACTCTACCACTTGAGCCACAGCTCTACTTCTGGCTCTGTGGGGGGGGGGGGATGGGGGGAGTGATATTAATTGGAGATAAGTCTCACAGACTTTCCTGCCCAGGCTGGCTTTGAACAGAGATCATCAGATCTCTCTAGCTAACTCCTGAGTAGGTAGGATTATAGGTATCAGCCACTGACACCCAGCACAGTTCTGGTTTTTTAATTTATGTCTAAGTTTTAAAAATTATCACTTAAAAACATTTGGGCTGGGAAGGTAGCTCAATGGTAGAGTGCTTTTCTAGTATGCATGAAGCCCTGGGTTTGATTCCTCAGTACCACATAAACAGAAAAAGCTGGAAATGGCACTGTGGATCAAGTGGTAGAGCACTAGCCTTGAGCTGAAGAGCTGAGGGACAGTGCCCAGGCCCAGAGTTCAAGCCCCACAAACAAGCAAAAAAAAAAAAAAAATTGATGAGGGCTGGTGTTAGGTTTTTAATTTATGTTAGGTTTTTAAAAAGAGGTAGCCGAGTAAGAACATCACCACGCACGTGGTATTCAGGTAAGGGGTAGGTTTATTCACCGTTCTGGCTGGCACTAGGCCATGATGGCCCTTCACGTGGCTGGGAAAGAGAGAGCCAGGAAAGAGAGCTGGGACAGAGAAGACAGCTAGAAAAAGAGAGCGTCTGGGTCTGGTCTAGGCCTTATCTAGGGTATGGGCGGAGAAAGGTGTAGCCACATCAAATTCAGATGTGACCTCAGCAGATGCAGATGTGACCTCTTCCAGGTGTCCCAGTTGCCTAGGTAATGCAGGTACTGGGTGGAGACTTTGCTGGAGGAGGGTGGAGTCTGCTAGCCATCCAGGAGCAGACCTTACAGCTGGGAAGGTGGCTCAGTGGTAGAGTGCTTGCCTTGCATGCATGAGGCCCTGGGTTTGATTCCTCAGTACCACATAAGCAAAAAGCCTGGAAGTGGTGCTATGGCTCAAGTGGTAGAACACTAGCCTTGAGCTGAAGAGCTGAGGGACAGTGTCCAGGACCAAAGTTCAGGCCCTACAACTGGCAAAAAAAAAAAAAATGATGAGTTACATTTTCAAACACATTTTCATACAAGAGAGCTTCTTGTTATTATTAATTTCTCTTATTTCTCAATATTAATTTCTCTTCAGAGCACCTAAGTCCTTTTGAACAACTTTCTAATGGTTACTTTATTACAAAAAGAATAGCCAACATTGAAGTTTCTATATACTGACCAAGGACATGAATTTGCTAGCATTGATTTTTATCTCTTCAAGTAAGCTTTCAAAGGAAGAGTAGAGTGGAAAAGAGAAAAGTCTTTTCTGGCTTTGATGACAGGTCACAAATAGGTCAGGAAAAGAGATTTAAAGCATGGAATGGTGCAAATGGAATGCTGCCCAACTACAACAGAAACTGGCAGATAAGGTGGATAGTTAAGGGAAACAAAGCATACCAAGAGGGTGTTGATGTGCTTAGAAAGACTCGTGAAAGCCATTGTTATAAAAAAGAATGCTCCAGAGGCGCAGTGTAATTGGTTCTCCCTCTGTAAAACAACCCTTATTTCCCAAACAAAAATTCTTTCCTCTAAAATAATAAAGCACATCTTCAGTGATCTGCATCTGGCCCAAACTATTCACCACCCAACACAATGAAACTAATCTCCTTTAAGTTGGGGTCTTTGTTGGGCTCATTTCACTTGTCTGAGATTTTAGGAACACAGGGTGAGTGGAGGACCTGGAGTGGGGACATAAGAACAAAGGAACTGCCATCAATGTGAAAGACCCCCGACTTCGGGTGTCCCCCATATCAGGACCTCCCTGCCCCAAGCACCAGTCAGACGACACCAGATGCAAAAGGCAAGAGGGTTTTATTTGGGCATGCCCAGGTTCCCAGGTGCACGTGACCTCGAGATCCGCAAGGTTCGGGTCAGTGGCTGGGAACCCCGAGCAGTCCCGGGGATGGTCCTTTTATGGGACCCCTCTGTCCGTTACAGGAGTGCCCGCGCTTTTTCAGCCAGTAAATTTAAAGTGTTACAACCTGGTCTGCACGCAGGCAGCCAATCCTTTTAAAACAAATCATGTGTTTTGGCCAATCACTGTTCGAGGGGGTCCCTCGGTGTACGTGCCGAGTTGTGTGTCTCCGGCCCTTGGTATGAGGAAGTGACCTTTGTCCGAGTCGACGCCTAATCGTTCGCTCACACCAGGGGGCTGACTGCGGGGTGGGGTTAGTTATCAAAAGGGGGAATATGGGGGTAATATAATTTTCTTAGCAAAGCATGTTACAGAAGCCAGAAATAGCGTGGTTAGATACAAAACTCTGTTCCCCTAAAAAAAGGAGGCTCAGGGCCTGGTTGGTTAGGGAGGGGGTCTTTCATTCCCCCATTTCTTTTGTTAGTGCCTCTAACCTTAGAGGCTTTGTCCTTTTTTTTATTTTAACTACCAGTTCCCTGTTGTCTGAGGGCTTGATATTGTTGGGTCAAAACTAGGGCCTGTACTACCGATAGGCAGTCTTTTACAAATTGTATCAAGCGGTTCACAATGCAAGGGCCTAAAGTAAGGATTAGCATTAGTAGTATAAGTGGTCCCATTAAGGAGGATAATAGGGTAGTGAACCAGGAGACTTGTTCCATAATCCTTCATACCAGCTCTGTTGGGACTCAAATTCCCGCTTTCTTTTATCTAGCCTCTCTTTGAGTTTGTCTAGGGTCTCGATTATTACTCCTGTTTTGTTAGCGTAAAAACAACACTCTTCTTTTAAGGCTGCACATAGGCCCCCTTCCTTTAGAAAAAGCAAGTCTAACCCCCTTCGATTTTGGAGGACTACCTCAGCTAAGGAGCTTATGGAGTCTGTCAACGCCCGGACAGACTTTTCTAGGGTCTTTAAGTCTTTATTTACAGCCTGATGTAGGAGCATGTATTGATCTGCCTTCATCAGGGCTGTGGTTCCTGTGGCGATTCCGGCCATTATTCCTCCAAGGCCCAAAAGAACAGCTAGGGAGAGAGTTACAGGTTCTCTGTTGTCCCTGTATACAGGGTTCTCGAAATACTGGAGGACAAATTCATCGGGATGGTAGGTGATGCGGGGCCAAATTTGCACTAGTACACAATAATCCCTAGTTGGGTTAAAAACGGCTGTTGACACACACGGGGTAATTCCAGTGTTACAAGCCCAATTTTCCTTTGGCTTGCAGAACCTTTATCTTAGAACAGCCTTAAGGCACCACTGTGATGCAGAAGCTTGCTAGATTTTAAGGCTAAGAGTATTACCTCCATTGATAACACACTCAGGTTATTACCATACCAGAGCCAAACTAGGCTGTGACCATAGAGTGGATTTCCAGTCATTATGCACTGAAGTGCCTAAGACAAGCAAGCCAGTGATATCCTTGTCCCCAATATCCACTGTGGGAAGAGAAGGTTTCTGGATATCACCCAAAAGAATGTCCCACAAGATCTTAGATTTAGCAGCAGTCAACCAGGAAGCAGACTCAGGTGATGGAATCAAGCAGGAGTTCCTCCAAGTGACTGTCAGGCCGTCGTTGAACTTTACCCATTAGGGTATGCAGCAGCAGCAGCAACCGTAACAGCAGCAGCAGCAACAGCAGGATCTCTCAGTGGCTCCAAGGGACTGTCACACCTCATGCTTGGCTGTAAATTCCTACACAGACTGGTTAAGGATACATTGCATAGGCTTGGCAGGCTTTGATCCTGCTGGTTTTTAAGATCTTTTAAACAATAGCTCAGGACAATTTACCAAAATCACAACTTTTTACTAACCAGATATTTTAGTAAATAGACACAGAAGGCTTAGTCTTGTAACCATCTCTGACAAATGCAGTCTCCACACCTTGCACACCTACAAGAGTTAACACTATTTTTTATGCCCTTTTTTAAAAATTATTTTATCTATTTTGCCTCATTTTTCCAAAACTGACTCTGGACCCTTGATCTTAAAATGGGGGTAGAAGGGCGAAGGTCCATCTTCTGTAACTTCTTCAAGCTGACTTTAGGGGCGTTGATCTTACCTAGCCAGGATTAGATGTCATTAAGAACAATATTTAACTTTTGACAACTGCACAGACCTTTTCTCCAGCTATAGCAGTGTAGCTTGTTTAGCACTCTGGTTTGTAAAAGCATCTTTCTGGATGACTTAGGAATGTGATCTCTAGTGACCCTAACACAATGCCTGAGTTACCTTTGCAGGCCTTTAGACAGATATCAATAGAAACACACTCTCAGGTTTACAAACTTTTTCCTGAGAAGATGAATTTCATGTAACTGGTGTCAGCTCAATATTACTGCCAATTAGAGCTTTTGGCACATAAAGGGGTTAAGATTTAAACTACCCCCCATATTTTATAACATTAGCTTTTTTACTATCACAGAGGACTGGCAAGTTCCTGTCCCTTACAAGGTAGTCATGAACATTAGGCATGCTTCCAAACTATCTTCCTATGACCTCCCGGTTCTGATCAGTTTTGAAGGGCCACGCACAAATGACTCTAGGATCTGACATTTCTGCCATCCAAGCAGTGGCTTACTGCCTCTGGATGTTCCTCCATTGTTTTTGTCCCAGGAGTGTCTTCTCTACACTGGATAAATGCCTCATTGGCATTTTCCTTAGCTGGTTGCTGGACTTGAACTCGGGGCCTGAGCACTGTCCCTCAGCTCTACAGCTCAAGGCTAGCACTCTGCCACTTTGAGTCCCAGACTCGGGGCTTGAATGCTGTCCCTTAACTCTTCAGTCCAGGGCTAGTACTCTGCCACTGTGAGTCCCAAAGCATCTCTGCTTGCTCTTTCAGCACTCTGCTGGCTGAGTAGAGGTGACAGTCTCACAGGGACCTTTTTCTGCCCGGGCTGGCTTTGAACCAGTTTGCAGATCAATGAGTCTTATAAAAGGCCACTTTACTCCAATTGAAAGCAACAAGGTGGTCAACATAGAAGTAGCTTTTAAGCATGCTCTTACCTGAAACTTATTAAGAGTCAAAGTTACATCTGACAAACTATAGGAATCCTCTGTGCTTTGCTCTGGACTTTGCTGGAAACTCGAAAAACCTATAAGAGCAAACTAGAATAGCAATTATTTTGGTAATCCTAATTTTTCCTTTGTGCACATTGAGGCCAATGTCAAGAACAATTTTACATTTAAACTTTATATCCAAAAATCCATTCCCTATTTTTTTAAACCTCTTATTAATCACCTTTAATATTTTATACTTTAGTTATTATTTGCGTTTTGAAAAGATCCCTTGAAATCTTGAGGCCAAGTGTCACTCATTGCCTCTTGGCTTCTTGTTTTAAAACAGACATACATTAAGATTTTTAAACTCAGATGACAATTTTTCCTTAATGAGAAAATAACAATCATCATAACTGAACCAAAAAGTTAGACTTAGCGTCTTTATGACTTTTAAAAACATCCTAATTGTAAACATTAAAAGCAAGTCACATTATACAAATAACTTTTTAACCCTCTTTTTAAGGCCTTCCTAATTTTAATGTTAACACATCCAAGGGGAAGTTTTAGCAATACTAATCAGATCATCACATCACTCATTTTAATCATGTTTTCAGTGGCTATCCACAGGGAAAAGAGACAGAACAACGATGGGCCACTTGGCCCCTCCTATGGAATAGGCAGGCACACACCCAATCCGACTCTTTAGGGTTAGATGAACTGCGTTTGTGCCAGCTTGCCTCACCATGGGTGGACTCCTCCCAGGGCCTGTCCCACCATGCATGACCAGCTGAACTGCACTTCTGCTTGTTCACCCCTTACCCCTAAAGATAGGTCTTCTGTTGGCTTCTAAGTTTTTCCCCCTGTCTCTTCTCTTGGTTCTCGAATGAAATACACAGTTTTAGACAGACAGAACAGGTAACATCTTTGACAGTGTTAAACTAACTTTTACATTTAAATTTTTATTATTTTTCCCCAAATTTTAGCCAAGGGAATTAAATGCCAAACTGCCAATGCATTTTGTTAAGCCAGATAACTTGATTACAGTATAAACAGACTTATGCATTTTAAAATATTAGCTTTTAAAATACCAGATTTTTTAATTTGCAAGTTAAAGAATCTTTAAAAAGCCATTTAAAACAATGTGAAGATTCTTTAAAATTTTTGGTAATGTCCAAACCTCATAATCTTTTGAATTTTAAATTTAAACTCACCCAATTGTTACAGCATGCTGACAATTCTCATCTTTGAACACGTTCACAGACACACACAAAACACTCACACAGATCTTAAAGTGCGCAAAAATCAAAATCAGTTGTATGTACGCCTTCTAAAGTTTTTAAACAAAAATTTAAGACAGTATTTCTTTTAGAACTAGGTACCTTTGTTGGGCTTCATTTTCACAGAGCTTGCTTGTTAGCAAGGCTTTTGAATCTCTTCTGAGTTGGAGGAGGGCTGGGGGAGGGAGTCACCTAAAACAAAACTGGCCTGATTTATTTATTTATTTATTTTACCCAATTTACGCCCTCGCCTGTCCTCCAGCAGCCTCCACTGGGAGAAGGTGCAGCCTGAGGCTTGAAGGGAACCAAACTAGCCCAGTAACCTTCCATGCCTCGCAGGGAGGGTGGGCATAGCAGGTCTGTGACCAAGCCCAGTTGGAACTTTTATTCCCTCAGAGATGTTTAAATAAATAAATAACAAAAACACAGATACACACAAAAACCAAGGATCCACATTTAAAACTGGTACCAATTTTAAAACAGAACTAGACAAGAACCAAAGGCTGAGTTGGGGACTAATGGGCCCCAGTTTATCCCTACCGGAACTCTGTGCTGTTCTCACTCAGCAAGCTGAATCCAGAGTCTGCTGGGTGAGCCTGCCACACTCACCCAGAACTTTCCTACCCCAGAAAACATAAAACAAACACACTAAAGTTAACAAGACAAACAAGTGGCCACAAAGACAAAATCAGGTCTCAGTGAATGGGGCGACATCTCACCACTTACCAGGGGACTCAACACCCCCTCTACTCATTCCAGAGAAATTTTTCTATTAGATTCCTGCAGACGTTGACCCAGGGGCCTTCCAAGGCAGAGGAGAATTCCCAGTCATCTTGGGGCAAGGGAAAGAAGTCCCTAGCGGCCGTCCCCTCAGACTGACAGGTTCTCCCCCACGCTCAGACCCCCTAAGCCAAGGCCTGAGGCTGAGATCTAACTGGGGCCACTCGCAGGTGGTCAGTGGCAATTTCATAATTGACAAACAAGCAAGTTCCCAAAACCTGACAATCTCGGCTCAGGCTGTAACTTCCAGTGATCTATAGTCAGACTTAAGGGGGTTGTTAGTTGCTGCCCCATCCCTTTAAGGGCAACAAAACAGACAACAGAGACAATTAACACTAAACAGAAACAGACAAAAACAGACAGGCGCCAAACAGAAAAAGCAACTTCAGATGGGAGTGGCCGACCACGGCAAAATCCCCGGGAAGGAGAGAGATTCCACGTTCCCTCCTTTCCCGGAGAAGGAGAGAGATTCCACGTTCCCTCCTTCCTCCAGGTCACCCTGGAGTAGGACTCCAGGGCGGGGCCAGGAAGAGAGAGTTTACTTCTCCAGTGGTCTAGGGTTAAAGACAGAGGAGTAACAACAGCCTGACCCATGTTAAAAAGAATAAGAGTTAAACCAACACTGAACACAAAAAGAACCAAAAACGGACGGGTTAAGACAAACGCTGCGCGGCTCCGGTCACGAACCGAAAGCAGATTTTCAGACGGGGAAGCAAAATCCCCGGGAAGGAGAGAGATTCCACGTTCCCTCCTTTCCCCGGGAAGGAGAGAGATTCCACGTTCCCTCCTTCCTCCAGACATGAGCTTCGAAAAATCGAGCCCCTCTAATCCCTGAGGCGTCCCCCAGGGTGGCGGGGGAGAAGTCCGAGCTCGTCAGCTCCTTCTCAAGCCGCCCAGATACAGAGCTATTACGCGTAATAGTACAGACGCTGCGCGGAGACAAACACCAGACAGACAGAGACAAAGACAAAGGCCGGCTTACCTCCTGGTGGGTCCGAGCTGGAGTGGGTCAGGGGGCGATCCCGGACGAGCCCCCAAGATGAAAGACCCCCGACTTCGGGTGTCCCCCATATCAGGACCTCCCTGCCCCAAGCACCAGTCAGACGACACCAGATGCAAAAGGCAAGAGGGTTTTATTTGGGCATGCCCAGGTTCCCAGGTGCACGTGACCTCGAGATCCGCAAGGTTCGGGTCAGTGGCTGGGAACCCCGAGCAGTCCCGGGGATGGTCCTTTTATGGGACCCCTCTGTCCGTTACAGGAGTGCCCGCGCTTTTTCAGCCAGTAAATTTAAAGTGTTACAACCTGGTCTGCACGCAGGCAGCCAATCCTTTTAAAACAAATCATGTGTTTTGGCCAATCACTGTTCGAGGGGGTCCCTCGGTGTACGTGCCGAGTTGTGTGTCTCCGGCCCTTGGTATGAGGAAGTGACCTTTGTCCGAGTCGACGCCTAATCGTTCGCTCACACCAGGGGGCTGACTGCGGGGTGGGGTTAGTTATCAAAAGGGGGAATATGGGGGTAATATAATTTTCTTAGCAAAGCATGTTACAGAAGCCAGAAATAGCGTGGTTAGATACAAAACTCTGTTCCCCTAAAAAAAGGAGGCTCAGGGCCTGGTTGGTTAGGGAGGGGGTCTTTCAAATGTTTATCATCTACTGTGCACACAACACAGTGCAAGTCACTTTACATATGCATCTCATGGGGTAGACCAAAGTTTAGAGACTTTAGTGACTTATCTAAGATCATCTAACTGGTAAGGTAGAAAAGTCAGGATTTGAATGTAATTCTTTCTACAGAGCTTCGATACAGACCTTATTAAGTAGTTACTGGAAAATGAGTCCTGTCTTGGTTCTTAGAAATGGCTGAAAGAAGGCATTTCACAATGGTTCTTCGTTATTTCCGGGTTAGGATCCTTAGCAAGAATCTCTCCCATAAAATCACACATACGCAATATCAAACATCATTTTGCGTACCATTTTGGGCAGACTGGTTACAGAACCATGTAGAAGAGGTAAGAAACTCAAAATTAAAAATCTTCCAACCTGGCATTCTCTCCCCTCTCACAATCTGAGAGTAATCAAGACCAGAAAAAAAAAAAGGAAATATATGAAAGTTCAATTGGAAATAGGAAGTTAAAGACTCTAATATAGTCTTGTAGTTTTGAAAGTCATAGAGAACTTGAACAAGAAACATTAGAAAATGTAGTCTTAGCAATCTTAAACTTCACAATTCTGACCATACACGATGTAAAACTGAGATGAGGTTACTGGAATTCAACCCCAAGAGAATGAAAAGTAATTGAAAACAGAATTCAGTGGAAAATCCCAGTAGGCATACTACCACTTAAGAAAAGAGGCATTTATTTCTGTCACTTCAGCTGGGGGATTTTTCCTGAAAAGTGTATTTGAATTTTATGGACTTAATAAAATGTTTTGTTGTTGTTATTGTGTTTTTTTGTTTTGTCAGTTGTGGAGCCTGAACTCTGGGCCTGGGCGCTGTGCCTGAGCTCTTCAGCTCAAGGCTAGTGTTCTACTTGAGCACAACGCCACTCCCAGCTTCTTCTGCTTATGTGGTGATGAATCAAACCCAGGGCCTCATGCAAGCAAGGCAAGCACTCTACCACTGAGCCACCTTCCCAGCCCTAATAAAATGTTTTAAATGGTGTTTATGTTTATATCCTCTATTGTTTCTAAGAGAATTTAAGAGAGTTTATAAGTTTAGAAGAAATATTATGAATTACATATTTTAAAAAGGAGGCAAAAATAGAGCCAGGAAGGGAGATGACTTTAAAACATGAACTTATACAATGATTACACATTACTCCCTTCAAAGTAATTTCAAAAAATTGTACAGCTTCAAGTTCTATGTATTAAGTATATATCTTTCATTGTTTGTAATAGACTTTCATATACGTTTACTTTATTTGATCCTACATTTTTCAGATAAGGAAACTGCAGCTTGGAGAAGATTTGAAAATGAAGTGTTGCTGTTTTCATTACATTAAACTGTGCAATTTGCCATTCTGGGCATAAAGAAATAAATCCGTGCAAGCACAGGGCACATTTGGTGTTTTTACATGAAAAGGATTTCCACCTTTGCTATAGGTAGCTTTAGATCTGGAGGGTTAAATAGACACAAATTAAAGGGATTCAGACTTGGGATAGGCTTTGTAAGTAATTACCATCTGTGTTTTACCTATGAGTGTATATAAGTTATGAGAGGCCAAATGACTTGTCAGAATCATCCAGTAGTAGAGCCAAGACCAGAAGCCAGATTTCCTATCCTTGCAACACATTGCTTCTGTAATCTGTATATCTATTTCTCCATGTGTGTATATTTATGTATGTGCCAGTCCTGGAGCTTGAACTTAAAGACTGTCCTTGAGCTCAAGACTAGCACTATACCACTTGAGCCACAGATCCACTTCAGACTTTTTGGGTGGTTAATTGAAGAGAAAAGAGTCTCATGAACTTTCTTTCCCAGGCTGGCTTCAAACCATGATCCTCAGATCTCAGCCTTTTGAGTTGCTAGGATTTCAGGCATGACCCCCTACCACTTGGCTTGTATATCTACTGCTATGATTTCTATATTCCCAATTTTGACCTTCTTTCCCTTTGGAATTTTCCCTTTGAGTTTCTATTGGGTAAAATGTTAGGTGCATGCCAACATGGCATACAAGGCCCTGCATGGCTCACCAGAGACCTGGCCAGCTAGTCATCTCCTTAGACAACAGGGGAATGCTTCAGATCCCTACAGATGCTCAGCTTCTGTGTAATATACAGGTGTCCTGTTGAGACTGTGATGATGATCAGACCCCTGCTAGTAAGGACTTGAGTTTCTGGCCCAACGTCCAAGAAGACCTGAGTGAAGTTACTTAGGTAGAAAGGACTAAGCTGACTATTGAACCTCGATGCCTTAAGCAAAGATCTCCTCTCCCTCAAATTAAAAGTGAACCAAAATTTGCAATTCTGAAGAAATTTCCATATCATATTCTTGTGTGCTATCCTTATCATATTCTTGTGTGCTATCCCTGAACCTTGAATAAAACTGACCACAAATATTCTAGGGAAAAAAACCTTGGCAAAACCATCCAAACCATGGAGCAACCAATCATACCTAGCCTAGTATGACAGTGTCAGCAATAACACAAAGACAGGTCCCCAAAGGGAGAACATTTTAGACAGCAGGAACTAGGGCTAATAAGTCACTCCTCAACCAGCAATGAGTCTCTTTCCACTGTTATCAGTAGATGATCCAGATAGTAAAATAGCTTCCACATTGCAACCTGTATTTGCCTGAGGGGCAAATTTATATGCATGTATGAAAATGGATTAATAAAATGAGAAAATTTGAGGGCCAGGTAACATGTCCCAATGGTAGAGCACCTGCCTAGTAAGCACAAAGCCCTGAGTTCAAACCCCAGTACCACAACAATAAGAAAAATGTTTAAAGAAAGTACTATATGTATGGACTGATCAAAGTACATTGTGTACATGTATGGAAAGATCACAACGCAACCTCTTTGCATAGTTTATAGTAATTTAAAAAAGAGAAGTAATTTTCTGGACAGACCTATGACTTTTGCCTTAATTCTCCTCATACATAATCCTTATCATTTCCCCCAACTTTTGACCAATTTGTATTCATATTTCTGGTTCAAAAATCATCTTCCCTAGGTAATTTTCAGACACAAAAAATTTATCTCCTACCTTTTCCAAAACTTGAGATTAAAAAAAAATTATCACCCATTAGTTGTACAAGGGGTTTCATTGTGACATTTCCACATATGTACATAATGTATCCAACTCAACCTGTCACTCTCTCCATCCCACTACCCTTTAAACATTTTTTAAAGATTTCATTGTTTTGTTTTCATATACCCAAATAAACTCCAACCATATTCATCCTCATTCACTTCTCTGTACATTCTGTCCATCCCTACATCCCACCTTAGTCCCCCTTTAATTCTCCTGACTTGCAAAACGTGCTTCTTTAGAGTAGGGTCTGCCTCTAGTTGCAGTAACTAGCAACACATGAAACAGTTTGTATTCGATCAATGTTAGTTGAATGCATAGGTATCACTCTTTTCCTTTACTATATTGAAGTTATTTGTGAAAACAGGAAAAGTTTTTGAGCTGCACATACAAAAATTAAATTAAGAAGTAGTTTTCCCTTCATTCTTAAATCAGTTGTTGCTCATGGTATTTCAGTGTTTTCCAATTATTTTAATTTTTGGCACTATTGGTTTGTTGCTGGTTATTCTGGATATGGTAGACGTTTCTGCCTGGGGTGGCTTTGAACTGAGATAAACTGGGATCCTCTGGATCTCAGCATCCCTGAGTAGCTAGAATTAGAGGCAGAGTCACTGGTACCCAGCTTATTTTTTTTTTCCACATAGTGAACATAGACATAAAATAAGGTATGTTAGACATAAAAATAGTTTGTATGATTGTTCTATGACATATAACATGCAAGTAAATTTGAGTATTTATAAACAGAACTGTCTTTTTTTTTTAATTTTTTTTTTGGTCCAGTTGTGGGGCCTGAACTCTGGGCCTGGGTGCTGTCCCTCAGCTCTTCAGCTCAAGGCTAGCACTCTACCACTTGAGCCACAAGTGCCACTTCTGGCTTTTTTCTTTTTGCTTATGTGGTGCTGAGGAATCGAACCCAGGGCCTCAGGCATGCAAGACAAACGCTCTACCACTAAGCCACCTTCCCAGCCCCAAACAGAACTGTCTTGTTCCTCCTGTGTTGTCAGGATTATTTATCTGTTGGGACTGGTGTTTGAACCAGGGCCCTCTACCTTGCTAGGCAAAAGTTCTACTACAGGAGCCACACTTCCCTCCCCCACCCAATGCTCTTTTTGCTTTTTCTTTTAGCTTTGATCTCCTGCTGACTTCCTCCTCCCAGCCCCCACTCACTCGGAGATCCTTCTACCTACTCCTCCCACCACGTAGGCCTGGCCTTTATTTAAGAGCAGCATAGTATTCCATCGTACAGACACGCCATTATTTTTCGCCGTCCGATTCGAATTTGCAAGAAACACTCAAGACTTCTAAGAAACCACGGGCCCAGCTGCCAATGCCACAGCCCTCACTCCCACCTCCACCCCCACCAGCCACCCCCTGCATCCCGGGCCCCCGCCGCCTTCTCACGATCCCCACCCACGCCCCGGTCCCCGGTTCCCGGTTCCCCATCGCAGGGCAGAGGGCCTCGGCGCCGGCGCGTGGGGCAGCGACGTAATCGAATCCCCATTCCTCCCCCACCTCCCCACGGTCATCCGGCCGCCCGGGCCGCCCGCTCAAACGTGCTAGAAGATCGGTGTGCGCCTCGCCCAGCCGGCGAGGCTCGGGGAGCACGGGGAGGACCCGGCACGGCAGGCTCTGCGCGGGGCGGGGCTCCGGCGGGGTGGGCGGAGCTCCGGGGCAGGCGGGCGCGGCCGGCGTGCGGGGCTCCTCCCCTTTCCTCCGGCTGCGCCAGCGGCTGCAGCACTTCCGGGTCGGCGCGGAGGCGGGGCGAAGGCGCCGCGGTGGCTGTTATTGTTCGGCTGGGCTCGGCCGGGCGCTGTCTCACTGCCCTCCGCGGTTGTCAGTTTGTCGTGCTTCCTCTCGGCCTCGGACTCCCGGCGACTGACGGCGACGGCGGCGGGCGGGGCCTGGTGTTTCGCGGCTGAGCGGCGCCGGGGCGAGGGGCGCGGAGGAGGAGCAGTAGCTGGAGGAGGAGCCGTGTGCCCTGGCACGGAGCGGCCGCGGCCATGGCGTACGCCTATCTCTTCAAGTACATCATCATCGGAGACACAGGTGAGGGCCCTGTGCGCGGCCGGGCGGGTGTCGGCGGCCCTCAGGTCCCGGCTGAGGGGCAAACGGCGCCGGGCGGCGGCGCGGGCGCGGACTCCGCCCGGCGCCTCCCGCCCGCCCGCCCGCCCGCGTCGCTCCATTTCCGCAGTGCTGGAGCTGGTGACGTGGGCGCTGCGAGCGGCCGCGGCCTGGCCAGGCCCGGCCTGCCACCTCCGCCCCGGCCGGGCCTGCAGCCCAGCCCCGGGGCTGCCGCTTTCCACCCCTTGTCGGGAGCCTGTGTGTGACCGCACGGGGGACCCGGCCCAGAGCCATCAGGGCTCGGACTCCGATGGCTGGCACCCTGTCCCCGGGGCCGTCACCTGGGTCTCTCGCTGCCCCCCCCCCTCCGAAAAGGAAGAGGGAGGCCGACCTAGTAGAGCAGGTGACAGGGCTGGGGTCCTGATTTCCCTGCACGGTCTCGCCTCTTTGCGACCTGCACGAATCCGACAAAGGCCTAGACCAGGCGCACCCCGATCGATGGGGGCCAGCCAGCCGAGAGAAACCTTTGAAATTCTCATTTTTAACCCCTTCAGCTCCCAAGTCAGGATAGGTCACATCACGTGACTTGACGGCTGAGCAATCCCTTTAAACCCGCTGTAGAGTTCTTCCACTTGCCACGTGTAACCTGGGGTTATTTGATTTGGTGGTAAGGCAAGGCCGAGCCGTGCAATGCTCTAAATGTGTTCGTATGTTGTGCATGTGCAGAGGTCGTTGATATTTTTAGTTGGTCAAGGTTGTGGTCACAAGCTTGAAGCGGAAACAAAAAAACCCTCAGAGAAGTAAATAAAGCAATTGTAAAATAATTTTAATACCTGTGATTTGGACATTACTTTGAATCTAATAATAAACCTAAGGCTTGTGCAGGTGTTACAACTATTAATATACCAGAGTCTGATTTCAGTGGTGACTCTTGCACAACTTTGGACCCTTTGCACAACTTGGGAAATGTAAGCAGCGGCTTGTGGTTGCACTAATGATGAAGCATGTTCTATAAGTAACTGTGGAAGCAAGTTGACCCCCTCCTAGAAGAAAACTTTTCTGCTGCAATTTAGTGTTTTTCAGGAGGATTTTTTTCTCTGTGTGTGTATGTGTGTGTGTGTGTCTGTCTGTCTGTGTCTGTCTCTGTGTGTGTCTCTGTCTCTGTCTCTGTGTGTCGGTGTGTGTGTCTGTGTGTATCTGTGTCTGTATCTGTCTCTGAGTGTTTTGGGAATAAGTGTTTTGTGAAATCCTGGATAAAGCAATGTTTTGCAAATGTAGCAGATTTATAAACTTTTTAAAATGTACTACATTTGGAAGGAGAAGGAAGAAGCATTCTAAATTCATTTAGGTTATTAAAATGGAGTTGGATAGAGATGTTGAAAAATAGAAGAGTGATTCTGGCCACTTGGTTATATGAGCAGCAGCGACCTTAGACTTCGCAGGTTGTCTTCCAGTGTCTCTACGATGGATAAATGAAGTATTGTTAGGGAGTATCTGGGTTCCATTTTCATGAAAAGTGCCCTATGTCATTCAAATGGAAGACACTCCTTTCTTGGCATTGCTGCTGTTATGACCTAGTTCTGACACTGAATACTTGACACTGGACTGTGTAGGGTAGCACTTCCTCCACTCCAGTTCAACCAGTACTCTTCACTCAGCTTAATCTTTCTGAAGATGGGTGTCAGGGTGCAGCTCCTGACATTTGTATAGTTTGCTCACTCACATTTTTCTAGTTTGACCTTCAGCGAACTCCATATTTTAGTCCCTGTCTACTTTCCCTGCTCCTCATCTTGCTTCTGCCAGGAAAGTCTAGCCATTGGTTTCTGGGGATTCTCCGGGCCCTGTTGCTCCCTCTACTTGGAATGCCTTCTGCCACAGTTCTTCCCATAAAATATTATCAGTCCTTAGAATTCTTACCCGAGGTAGGCAGATTGAACATACATCGAGCTATTGACTATGCCAAGATTTTCCTGATTTCCTGGTTGAAAGTGACTATTTCTTTTTTGAAGTTAATGTCTTTGAAGTTGTAGCATTCTTCTGCTGTAATACCCAGACTGCTTTATTTTGTGGAGGCCTACTTGTGTAGGCCTCCATATTTGATCATAGTCCTGTTAACTCTGTGTTTCAGAAAGAGCCAAACAAAAAGTAAACCATATACATGTAGTTAAATTAATAATCCGATGCCACTGTGTTCCTATTAATATACATGAATAAGTTAGATTTCTGTAGCACATGTCTGTTGTTTTCTTGCTTATTGATTGTGCTTAAAATCTTAGACTATATTTACTTAATTCAGAGAATACCCATAGTTATAATGTGGCCCTCCCCTGTAAAGATAATATTAAGTCAGTAGTTTGTGCCTGTAAAGATGGTATTAAGTCAGTAGTTTGTGTCCCATTTTGATTTAAAAAAATTATAATGTAAAAAAGATGCATCTTAGAATTGCTAATTTCCCTGTCACTCACTTTGCCTAGCCTTTAAATCAGTCATTCTTGGCTTTTCCTGCTATCAGTTGTATGTGTTGTAAAATAATAAATGTGTGAAAGTGCTTTGATTTTTTTTTTCCTAGAAGAAACTGCATTTTTCCTTATACAAGACCCATCTTTCAAAGCAGTTTTAAAATTTACAGGAACATAATGATAACTTTTTACTGTACAACTAAATATAGTTTTAAGGTAGCTTTTATTAGTGGTGTCTTAATAATTTATGGGAATACCATTTAAATCTAGACATATAAAGTAGAAAGTTGTTAAGCCTGACCTAAAGTGTAAAAAAATAAGAGAAAAATTGTTATTTATTTATTTATTTTCAGTTTGGGGCTTGAACTCAGGCCTGGGCACTGTCCCTGAGCTCTTCAGCTCAAGGCAAGCACTATACCACTTGAGCCACTGTACCATTTCCAGTTTTCTGGTGGTTAATTGAACAGTCTCACAGACTTTCCTGCCTGGGCTGGCTTTGAACAGTGATCCTCAACTCTTAGCCTCCTGAGTATTTAGGATTACAGGTGTGAGCCAGCAGTGCCTGGCAAACCTTTTATTTTTGCTCCTAAATTTCTGGCATGTGTGCACCATTTTAACTTCACCACTAACTCTTTTGCCTCTTAGCCAGGTTATGGATAGGCACAAACTTTACTTCTATCTGAAATGCCCTTGCCCTGCCTCAAAAAAGAAGAGTGTGCTAGTGGCCAGTTCAAAGCCAGCCCTGGCAGGAAAGTCTGTGAGACTCTATTTCCAGTTAACGACCAGAAAGCCAGAAGTGGCACTGTGGCTCAAGTGGTAGAGCTCTAGCCTTGAGCTGAAGAGTTCAGGGACAGCGCCCAGGCCTAGAGTTCAAGCCCCATGACTGACAAAAAAAAAAAAAAGAAAGATTGTAAAAATTTGTTACTGTTTTATTATGTTTGTGTTCTTTGGATTTTTTTCTTTTTGTTCTGTTTTGTTTTTCTTGATCGTAGACAAGACTGTCCTTGAAGGGGAGATTTTTCCTTCCCTAAGGGATGGAATTATAAGCTCTGGCCACACTGGCTCTCTTCTTACTTTTAAGATAATGAGAAACCCCACCTTTCTCTCTTGCATTAGTTCCTTCCTCTTTACACTTCATTCTCTGTTCCAGTGCTTTTCCTCCTCTGTTTCTGCTTGGATTTTAAATAATTTTTGTTAGAAATGTTGTTGACTGTATTTTATTTTTTTATTTTGTTTTATTTTTTTGGGTCCAGTAGTGGGGCCTGAACTCTGGGCCTGGGTGCTGTCCCTCAGCTCTTCAGCTCAAGTCTAGTACTCTATCACTTGAGCCACAGTGCCACTTCTGTTTTTTTTTTTTTTCTTTTTGCTTATGTGGTACTGAGGAATGGAACCCAGGGCCTCATGCATGCAAGGCAAGCACTCTACCACTGAGCCACCTTCCCAGCCCCTTGACTGTGTTTTAGATAACAATGGTAGGCATTCAGTGAGTTTTAATAAGCCTGTGTGCCCTTGGGGGAGGTGATGCCAAGCTTTATTGAAAAGGTGATGTTTGAGCTGAAATTAGAGCCATGAGATGAATTTGCCATATGGGCATGGGAGAAATCTTTAGCTCAGAGGAAGTATGCATTTGGAGCTAGGAGAGTAACCTGGATTAGAGATTTGGGTACTAATAAAAGGGAACACTCGGCTGGGAAGGTGGCTCAGTGGTAGAGTGCTTGCCTTGCATGCATAAGGCCGTGTGTTCCATTCCTTAGCACCACATAAACAAAAAGCTGAAGTGGCGCTGTGGCTTAAGTGATAGAGTGCTAGCTTTGAGCTGAAGAGCTGAGGGATAGCCCAGGCCCAGAGTTCAAGCCCCAGGACCAACAACAACAAAAAGGGATTACTAATTATCCAAGTGTTCATCATTGGAACTGTTGGAATTACAATGTAGGGAAATATAATTGCTTATAACAAGTGTTTATTAATAAATTTCTACTCTGAGAAATTTCTTCCCAGATTTACTTCTCTATCTGTCCTCTCCCTTGCTTTGGATAGAGGCTTGTTGATTTTAACGTGTTTCAAATAGCTGCAGAGTGAAATTATATATCATACTCCCATAAAGCAAGCTCTTGTTTATTTGATGAGAATAATTATGGAGCACATGCAAAATTATTGACAAATGGAGATCTGATGGAGTTTCTGAAATGAAGTAGGTGATGAATTTTGAAAGAGAAAGCTTGAGTGTGATGGTAGGGAATATTATCAGATGAAGAGACTTAGAAATATGAATCAAATAGAAAGATCTGGAATTACAGTATTGAGTCCACAGAAGAGACAAATCTCAGAAAAGATGGGGTCACAGTGTCAAATGCTCTAGAAACCAGAAGACATTTGGTTAAAATGGCAGGAGTACCATAGTATTTTGCCACACTGTTGGATTAAGCAGTGAATGACAAACTAGTGTGGTGGTTCACTTCAGTAATCCCAGCACTCACAAGGCTGAAGCAGGGGCTCTTCAGTGTGAGGTTAGCCTGGGCTATATAAGACCCTGTTTCATAAACAAAACAGAAAGAAGTGAATAGGGCGGGGCAAAGTAAGGTCCAGAAGTGTAACATATGGTTTCCTCTGTGTTTTTAAAAGAATTATGGATTTTTAAGTATACAGTATAAATGTGTAGAAAAAAATTCATAAGCTCTACAGTTAGTTACTTTTAGGGATGAAAAAATCTACTTGTAGGACAACTGGTGTTGGTGAGATGGGCCTTTCTCTATTGTGAAGTTTTTTTTCCTTTTTGTTTTGAAGTTTTTAAGGAGTATCAGATCTTTTTATAAGAGACTGGAAAATTAATATGCAAAGCATGGGCTATTTCACTGAAGAGTTTGTGTGAAATTTTAGAGTAGGAAGTTATAACGATTTGGTTGCAACATCAGGTTAGCTAGCAGTGTGTTTGTGTATGCACGGTTTTTTTTTTCTGTTTGTTTGTTTGTTTTGTCGGTCATGGGGCCTGAACTCTTCAGCTCAAGGCTAGCGCTCTACCACTTGAGCCACAGTGCCACTTCTGGCTTTTTCTGCTTATGTGGTGTTGAGGAATCAAACCCAGGGCCCCATGCTTGCAAGGCAAGCAGCCACCTTCCCAGCCCTATATGCATGTTATTTTAAGATAGAAAAGTCTTGAGATTGAAAGTTTGAAAGTAGATGAGTTGATGGAATGGGAGTAGATTACATAGTGGAGGGTGGGTTTTTTTTTAAATTGTTGTTAGTTTTTAAAAACTCTCTCCCTCCCTCCCTCCATTTTCTTTTGGTAGATAAAAGAATCTTTTGAATTTGGCTGGAGTGCTGGTGGCTCATGCCTATAATCCTAGCTACTCATGAGACTGAGATCTGAGGATCACTGTTCAGAGCCAGCTGTGCAGGCCCTTACCTCCATTTAGCCACCAGAAAACCAGAAGCATCAAAAGTGGCAAAGTGGCGCTGTGGCTCAAGTGGTAGAATGCTGGCCTTGAGCTGAATTGCTCAGGGACAACATTCAGGCCCGGAATTAAAGCCCCATGACCGACAAAACAAACAAACAAACAAGAGTCTTTTGAATTTGTTTGCCGGGGCTGGCTTTGAACTTCTGTCTCAGGATTACAAGTGTGAATTGCTAGCACCCCCCTATAGCTCAGTAGAATTTTTAAAGAAAAAACTTCTTGTGGAAGACCCAAATTTGAAATTTTGAAGGTTTTTTTGTTTGTGTGTTTTTTTAGATTTTGTGGGTTATCTGGAAAAATAATTCTGAGGTAAATGTTGGTGATGGTTGTACAACATCCTGAAGCACATATCACTTCTGAACTGTAGTCCTAAAAGTGGTTAAGATATTTAAACTTCGTTATACATATTTAACCACAATAAAAAATGTATTTTTAGACAGTTGGAAAAAATAAACTGGGAAGTTTAGAGCTGCAAACTATCCATTTTTTGTTCTAAGATGTATCATGCATATAAAAGAACAGTATAATATGCATTCATAGTCTTAATAGTTTTATAGAATAAAAATACTATGTTTAAGGAATATATATGTGAACATACCTCTTCCTTATTTTTGCTAGTTTAAATTTTATATTAATCCATCTAGGGCTTTTTATTTATTTATTTATTGCGGGGTATGGAGCTTCAATTCGGCCTGGGCACCGTCCCTTCTGTTCTTTAGCTCAAGATGAACTCTCTACCACTCAAGCCACGGCGCCACTTCCGGTTTCTGGTGGTTAATTAGAGATAAGAGTCTCACAGACTTTCCTGCCAGGGTGGCTTGGAACAGTGGTCCTCAGATCTCAACCCCCTGAGTAAGCTAAGATTACAGGTGTGAGCTACTGTCACCGCCTTTTTTTTTTTTTTTTTTTTTTTTTTTAAGCGATGAGGTTTGGAGATTAAATTCAGTGCCTTGTTTATGCTAAGTAAGCATGCTTGCACTGAGCTACATGCTCAGCCTTTGATTTTATAGATGGGGTTTCATTAAGTAGCTGTGGATGACATGGAATTCACTATGTAGAGAAAAGCTGGCTCTGGACTCAGACATCCTGTTGCCATTGCATCCTGAATGCAGAAATTGCGTGTGTACACTGGCAGTCTTAGCTCTATGATTTCCTTTTTATAGGAATTAAAGCATGCCTAAAATTATTTAGTTTTACCTTCATTTAGTGTATTTAGTTGTTTGGTCCATAGATAAAAATTGAAACATGCATAAAACACACCTCTTAATATCATCTAGAATTTAGATGATGGGCTTCTTTTATACTTGAATTTCTACTATGTGTATGTCATATGTATGTGAGGTTTTGTTGTTGAAGGTTTTTTTTTAATTACTCAGTTGTTTTGCTGCTTCCTTTCCATAATATTTGTTGCTTCTGCCATAAGGCTGTTGGCTCTTCTCATTTCTTTTTACCTTTCCTCCCATAGTGAGCCTCATTTCAAATAATGCCCCTCCCCTTCCTTGTTGGTGCTCTTGTTCTTTGTGTCCCACCTATTTCTGCTCCAGCAAGAAATTAATTTTCTCCTTTATCTCTTTCCATTCCCTTTTTAATCTCTCTAAGCTCTCTAATTTTGTTGTTATGTTTGGGTAGACCCTGATTTTCACAACTCAGCTGTTTTTTCTTTCCTTCTGGCCCAGCTGTGCTTGCTCCATTTTGTTATTCTCTGCTCATCCTCTTGCTGTGAGGCTATGTCCTTTTCTATCAGAGGCAGCCATATGTGGATTTCCTTGACTTTTTCTTATTTTTGGACTTCTACATAAAACATTCCCATTTGATTTCATCAACTTTTCTTATTTTCAAGTTTTAAAATGCCCTACATTTTAGCTGTTATTCTTCATTTACAAGCAAAGGGTATCTGTCAAAAAGATGATTGGTTTTCTGAGATACTATATGTAACTCGTTGTCCCCTTTTAGTTCCTGCTATGTTTCTCACTACCAACAACTTTGGTCTTCTCAGAGCTGCTCTTTTTGTAGCTCTAGACATCACTATTTTAAAATACATTTTTTTAAGCAAGCGTTTTTGTAATAGTACTATAACATTCTGTTATTGTCAGGTTTTTTTAACCTGTTTTTCTAAAAGTAGTCTTCCCTTTCCTAATGTCAAATTTTCTTCTTTCTGAGATTGTATTTAAGTAATCCCTAAGGTATACCAAGGTAGATTTATATGGAATTCTCCATCACAGTAGCTCTTGGCATGGTCTCACTAGTAGATTCTCATGAGAACTTGTTCACTTTTTATAGTTCTTTATATACTGTCAATGCTGGGGAAGTATTCTACTCTGGAGCTACATCCCTAGCCCTTGTTGGTTTTATGAGTTAGTCTTGAAATACTGTAGCCCAGCGTGGCAGGGAACTCCATCCACCTTGCCACTTATGGAATCACAGACATGTGCTTCCACACCCAGTGTTAAAGGCCATTTAAAATCCATTAATACTTCATGTATGAAGTTAGAATTTCATGGGTGAAAAAATTATTCTTACAAATTGGTAGAGTGAATGAAAAGTTAGGGCTGTTCATGCCAGGGTAGCCTGGCTCTATTTCCCTTTGTCTTCCTCATCCCTGTTTCCCACCTCATAGTTTTTAGTTTTGATAGCTGTGATGAAGCTTATGTTTCTCCCAGTTCTCTCTTTAAAAGGTTCCCATTTCAGGTATGGCTGACAGTTGCTGTATTTATGGCCAAATCTGAAGGAGAAAGGAAGAAATGAGTATTAATATCTGCATGCCTCAGCTAGCTCTTTGAAAGCAGCATAGTGCCTGGCATGGTTAATGCTTCAGAATGATGAATGTGTGCTAGGTAGGCTCTGCTGAGTAGGCTTACATGGCATTGACCAATTTATTTCCTCCTTATTTCCAGAAGGATTTAAGAGAAGAAAATTACAATTTTTATGTAAATTAGGGAAGGAGACATTAATTTTCTGTTACTATAATAGCAAACTATAAGAAAATGAGCAGCTCAAATGGCACTAAAATTAAGGTTTCAATAAGGTGGATTTTCCTTCTAATAATGAGTCACTGATTTCATGTTGTCGAAAGAGTTTACTTCCATATTGCTGTAAGGCTTTGATTTCTGTTTCTTTGCTAGCTATCATTTGAGGGCTGTTCCCACATGCACACACTTTTTTGGGGGTCACTGGGCCCCTTTCTCCACCTTCAAAGGCATGGTCCACATTGTTCTTATGTTTCATCTCTAACTCCTTTTAGGTCATCATCCTATTTTTCTTTAAGAAAGGTTCACTACGTCTAAGGATTAGATTGGACTCACCTGGATAGTCCAGGATACTCTTTATCTGAAGTTGTTTTTGTTGGGTTTGTTTTGGTTTGTTTTGGTTTTATTTGGTGGTTGGTGCTAGAAATGGAAGTGGAATCCACGGCCTCACTCATGCTAATCAAGTGCTTTGCCACTGAGCTATATACCCAGCTCCTCAAAGTCTAGTCATAGGGCAACATGTACATAGGTCCCCCTCTGTACTTTTTCATCCTTTTTTTCTTTTTCCTTCCATTTTTTAACTTGATTTTGATTGGGAAATAAACATTACAGAAGTGTACCTTTCACCTCTCTTCCCAAAGATGTGTCTTGAGATATTTATCAGTTGACTCTCACTCCCATCCTGACTAATCTGCCTCTTCCCCACCTTAGGGGCCTGTGTTCTTTTCTGTTGCTATATATGGGTCTCACTATATGGCTGAGGCTGGCCTTGAACTAGCTGTGTAGCCCAGGTTGGCCTGGATCTTGTTGTCTTCCTGCCTCAGCCTGTAAGGGCTGGGATTTGGGCAAGAACCAATACTTGAAGCTTCCATTGCTGTATTTCTTAAAAAATTAAATCAGAGTTTGTTTTTTGTTTTGTTTTTGCTGGTCCTGGAGCTTGAACCTCAGGGCCTATGCACTTGTTCCTAAGCCTTTTTGAGTAGTTTATTAGGGATAAGAGTCTCACAGACTTTTCTGCCCAAATTGGATTCAAGCCAAGATCCTCAGATCTCAGCCTCCTGAGTAGCTAGGATTACAGGTGTAAGCCCTCAGCACCCAGCTCAGAGTTTGCATTTTATTGAGAAAATTGAATGCTGTTGTATGCATTGTAATTATTAATAGAATAGGATTTCTACTATCAGATGACACTGTGGTTCAGTCAGATAGTCAGGGATCAAGCCATAGATTACAGGAAGGTGAAGTAAGCACATGTTCCACAGAGAAAGCAATATGATGGTCAAATTTTCCAAGATGTGCATTGTTCCTTTTAAGTTACTGTAGAAAGATTCTAATGGTTTGTAGAATTGAACAATTAATTTAAATTCTTGAGATTTATCTTTGAAATTCAAGTGTCAGTTTTCCTTCATTTACTTACAGTATATATGTCTGTGTAAGTAGTGTATTCATGCTTGCTTTGCTGCTCTCAACATTATTAAGATAGATGAATTTTAGATTTGCTCATCTTTAACAATGAATGATAAATATCTTAGTTAAAACAATATATTATTCCAAATCCTCTATGGTTATTTTCTTAGATAATGTTCTTGGATACTTTCCAAAAGTCTAGTATTTATAATTAGACTATGCTGATGAGTGTTATGGCTCTAGTGCTTATTTATGATCAATCCTCTTCATCTTCAATTTTCTCAAAGAAAAAAAAGCAATAGTAATGCCTGCCTTGGCTTACTTCACAGAGTTTTTGATAGCCTGGTGTTAACAATGTGTGCAGATATCTTGTAAGCTGCAAAATTCTTTATTTCCTGCTAATATTTATTTTTTCTTCCTGTTGAGCATCCTGAAATTTAGTGGGATAGGTTTTTTTTTTTTTTTTTTTTGTCGGTCGTGGGGCTTGAACTCTGGGCCTGGGCGCTGTCCCTCAGCTCTTCAGCTCAAGGCGAGCGCTCTACCACTTGAGCTACAGCACCACTTCCGGTTTTCTGGTGGTTTATTTGAGATAGGAGTCTCACGGTCTCTCCTGCCCGGGCTGGCTTTGAACCGCGATCCTCAGATCTCAGCCTCCTGAGTAGCTAGGATTACAGGTGTGAGCCACCAGCGCCCGGCTAGTGGGATAGGTTTTGACTATAGAAAAAGCTATTCACTTTGCTAACTTGGAACTTATTGCTTAAAGTGAAAGAAATAAGATCATGTGTAAATTACAAAATGACCAGCTGTTTGATTCTGATCTCACCCTGGACTCGGTAAAAGAAAAAAGTCCTTTCTATCTCAGATCTCTACATGAACCAATTGAAACCGAAAGGACTGTCAAGAAAATGAAGTGGTGCAGTTTTAGAAAAAATAGGATAAGGCCAATAGTCACCTTCTACCTTGATTTTGTCTATGCCTACTGTTGCTACTGTTTGATAGATATTGCTTAAGTGATCTCTCTCTCTCTCTCTTTCTCTCTCTCTCTCTCTCTCTCTCTCTCTCTCTCCATGTCTCCTTGCCTCCCCTCCCTCTTTTTTTCTTTCCCCTCTACTCTCTCCCCTCTCCCCTCTTTTTTTTTGTTTTGTGCAGATCCTGGGGCTTGAACTCAGGGCCTGGCACTGTCCCTGATATTTTGTACTCAAGGGTAGCACTCTTATCACTTACCACAGCTCTCCTTCCTGACTTTTTTAGTGGTTAATTGGAGATAAAAGTTTCATGATGGGGCTAGGAAGGTGGCTCAGTGGTAGTTGCCTTGCATGCATGAGGCCCTTGGTTCAATTCCTCAGCACCACATAAGCAGAAAAAGCCGGAAGTGGGGCTGAGGCTCAAGTGGTAGAGCGCTAGTCTACAGCTGAAGAACTGAGGGACAACGCCCAGGCCCAGAATTCAGGCCCCACGACTGACCAAAAAAAAAAAAAAATGTCTCATGAACTTTCCTGCCTGGGCTGGCTTCAAACTGTGATCATTAGATCTCATGCTCCTAAGTAATTAGTATTATAGGAGTGAGCCACTGGTATCTGGCTTCTCTCAATTTTGAACCCCTTTGGAAAAAGATAATTTTGTAGATCTGCAAAAGACAAATTTAGGGGCTGGGAAGGTGGCTCAGTGGTAGAATGCTTGCCTTGCATGAATGAGGCCTGGGTTTGATTCCTCAGCACCGCATAAGCAGAAATAGCGGGAAGTGGCACTGTGGCTTAAGTGGTAGAGTGCTAGCCTTGAGCTGAAGAGCTGAGGGACAGCACCCAGGCCCAGAGTTCAGGCCTCACAACTGACAAAAAAATTTATAGATCAATGGTTATCTTATGACTTCGGGTAATGTCTTTTTAGTTCAGCTTCAGAGACTAAAGTTCACATGTACCAAATTACTTAATGTGCAGAGCTCTACTTGATACAAGAATTAATAAAGAATGAAGACTAGCAGTGTGGCTCAAGTGCTAGAGTCCTTTCCTAGCACATGTGAGGTCCTGAGATGAATCCAGTCCCTTGTTAGATAAATAATCATTCATAATGTAAAATAATAATGATTATATGACTGGAGAGTTGATTTACCAGTCCTGTAAGTAAAGATATTAGTTACACTCTTTCAGGGTAACCTTGGATTTACGGTGAAGAAGTTCTACTGGTTTCACAGCTAAGCAGATATTTAACTGATTTAATAACAGTAGATAGTAGGCTGCCCATATAGGCAAGCTGGAGGAAGCTAGCTGCCATATGGAGTCCCAAATTTTTGCATTTAATAATGTAAGTTGGATAAAATCCAATTTGGGTGAAAGAAATAATGCATGATGTAGATTATCCAAAATGACAATGATACTCTGACTGACTGGCTAAATTTAGCAAGGTGGAATTAAATAAAAAATGAATACAAATAAAAGATGAATGGCTCCTGTTTACATAACAGTAAGCGTCTAAAACTTATTAAGGTCTAACATACCTGGATTCATATGAATCAGATTGGTAGTAAAACCAACAAAAAAATAAATGTGGGGGCTGGGAAGATGGCTCAGTGGTAGAGCGCTTGCCTTGCATGCATGAGGCCCTGGGTTCGATTCCTCAGCACCACATAAGCAAAAAGAAAAAAGCCGGAAGTGGTGCTGTGGCTCAAGTGGTAGAGCGCTAGCCTTGAGCTGAAGAGCTGAGGAACAGCGCCCAGGCCCAGAGTTCAGGCCCACGACTGGACCCCAAAAAAATAAAAATATAAAAAAATAAATGTGATGCTCAGTGAGTAAAAGTATGTTGCACATATAAGGCAAAGTAACAGATTTATCCTGCCAGGCCTAACTGCAAGTCAGTTATAGAAACTAAAGTTTCAGAGAGAAATCTATAAACTAGAGTCTGTTCAGGAGTCCAGTAAGGATAACATGATTGTATCAAGTACGACATTGTAAAAACTTAGTCACAAGTATTCCCAGCCATACCACTCCTAGGCATCTACCCTGAGCAACAGGAACCAAGATACAAGGACACATGCACCTCCATGTTCATTGCAGCACTGTTCACAATAGCCAAGATATGGAAACAACCCAGATGCCCCACAACAGATGAATGGATCCAAAAATTGTGATACCTATATACAATCGAATATTATGCAGCCATTAGATAGGACAAAATAATGGCATTTGCAGGGAAATAGATGGAACTAGAAATAATCATTTTGAGTGAGGTAAGCCAAGAGCAAAGAGACAAATGGCACGTGGTCTCCCTGATATGTGGATGGGCACATGTCTCTCTGATATGTGGATGTTAAATATAAAACGTAAGGAGATAGGACAAGTGACCAGGACTCCAGAAACAAAGGACCTCCACTCATCTTGTCGTATCATTACTAAATGACCCCATGCCGTTGACCACATATGGTATATATGCTCATATCTGAGGGAAACTAGGAGGAGGACACAGAATTAGAGGGAAACAGAGGAAAACACTGGGCATTGATGAAAATGAACCAAGCAACTCAAGGGCAGCGATGGGAGGGAGGGAATGAGAGAGATAGAGGGAACAGCTAACACTTGATGTGGAAGAAATAGCTGTATTGTCAAAGCTCATAGACTTCACAAACTTTATAGACCATACTAATGACAATTTGCCTCATGAAGGTTAGAATGTGTTTGTGACTTTAAGTATCACTATCTCACAATACTGTGAAATTTATGTAATGACTTAATCAAAATAAAAAATTATTTTTAAAAAACGTAGTCACAAGTATCTTAAAGAAGAATAAATGGCTTTCAGATACTTGGGAAACTGTCATATTAAAGAGAGTTTAGACTTACCCTTTATGGCTTTTTGTGGGCAGAACTAGGACCATGAGTAGAAGAAAGAAAGAGTATACACCTTGCGAAATGGAAAGAGCTTGTTAAGGGGTAAATTGGTTTATAGTAGAGCTTTGCAAGCAGGGGTTTTGTTATTGCTTAGTAGGACTTAAAGGTAGCATATACAAAATGTAGAGGGCTGGATTTGATTTCTAATACTTTAAAAATAAATTTAAAATCAATTCTAAGGGCTATTCATGAAGAAAAATCTTGATGAGTAGTGAAGGAATCACAACATGGAAGTCCTTTAGTAAAAACTTACTGACTTAAAAATTAAAAGATTCCTGTGGGTTAGAAAAATGAACAAGACTATAAAGGGAGAATGTTTCTCACAATAATTACAAGCAAATATGATAGCTATTTGAACAGAGTACTAAAGGATCATGAAGGATACTATTTCTAACTGTAAATGGCTCATAGTAGATTTAGATTTTAAGTAAACATTTACTGTGCACATGGTTAGTTTGTTGGAGACAGACTCTTGGTAGGTATCCCAGGCTGGCATAAAACCTAGTCTTCCTCCTTGGTTTCAAGTGCTGGGATTATTAGTGTGTGCCACAATGTCTGAATCCATTGAATATTTTTTGTATGCTGAGTACCACATACTGCGACTGATTCATATTCCCCAAGTAATCGTACTTACCCATTAACCCATCTTACAAGTGAAACATGCAGATTTGGTCATTCTTTTTTGAATAATTCTCTACCTAATAGTGCTATATGATTAGTTTGTATTCTTGCCCCTCTTCATGTTAATTAAGTGGTAGCAATTGAGCTGAGTTCCTCACACTTATTTTTCTTTGAAATTGTAATGAATTTAACAAGGGTTGTTATACAAAATAAGTAGTAAGAGTTAAGAGTTGGGGAAGTTGGAGGAACAGAAGTACAAAGACTAAAGGAATCTTGGAACTATATTATGAAGAGCATTGTGTGACACAGGCCAATGAGTTGGGTTTATCCTCTAAAAACCTTCAAAGCTTTATTCCTCATTTTCTAGAAAAGCACTAGAAATTTGTGTAAATTTTTAGTCTTTGCTATGGGTAAGTCTTGTTAAAAAGAATGGAGTAATAGTTTTCAGGGGCTTTTGGAGGAATAAAGGAAATAAAAATCTTCTGTGTGACTAGTTATTGGCTTCTTGGTAATTTTCTTAGCAGACCACCATTTAATGTAACCATTTTTTTTTTGTCACAGAGAAGTAGATATTGGTTATTTAAATGCCATGTCCAAAGGAGGTAGTTGGATGTGGTCAGAACAAGCATTGCTAATATACTTTCGGTGATAATAGATATTTTCCTTATATTTTATGTATGTAAAATTGGTAAACCAGGGCTTGTATATGTTCTTCCAGAATTTTTCTGTGCATATATAAGCCTAGAGTGTGAGGGAGATGAGTACATGTATGCACGTGTCCTAATCCCACCAATAAATTATACAAGTAATACTGTTCCATGATTTTATTTGTTCACTTCGGTAAGTTCTAGGTGACATACTAATCAACACATATAAATCTGTCTTGTTCTTTCCAACCATTTTTTTTCCTAACTGAGTCATAAATGATCAGTTTCTTATTCTGTTTGTCTGAGTTTGTGGATACCAACATTACAGAACAATTAAAGTTAAGCTGATTTTATTGAAAATGTGTAATGGTAACAGAACTGATAGGCAGGCAGTAGAATCAAGCTTGGAAATGAACAAAGTTACTGTTAAGGCATTAAGTTTGCAGTTAAGTTACTGTGTCAATATAGCTTACTTAAGATGACCCTGGGAATGTACTGTGCCATTGGATTCTGCTAGATCTTATCTCTTGAGGGACCCTGACATTGCAGCACCCTCTCAGGATTCCAAGTTCTGAACAGGAACTTCTGATTGGCTAATCATTGGTCCATGTTTCTAAACCCAACTACCAGGCAGTTCAAAGAAGATTATTCTAGTGCTTAGTTGCCATAAACAACAAATGTCTACTTGCATCTTTGGACAGATATTTTTATATCTGCTAACCACATTATGGTTAGCATTCTTGCATGTTTATGAAAGACATCAAATTTCTGGGTCAACTCCTATTTACACTTGAATTTTGATGATGCCAAATAGCCCTTCATTAAAAAACATACAGTTCAAATATATAAGTTTAGGTTACTTTTTTTATTTCATGTGCTTCAATTTAACAGACTAACCTTATGTTAACTGATACCTACTTTGTATAATTTAGCAGTTTAGTTTTGTCACTGTTAGCATATTACTGCTTTGGCTCTTACTAATTTAATCTGCCAATTACATGAAATCATTCTTTTGCTTACAGAGTTCAACGCTGACACAAATCATTTATATCATAATATACTACTTAGAAACCATGTACAATAGACTTAGTGTATAACGATATGTATGTATCTAAACATGGAGTCATTGGGAGAAAGGAATATGCTTTCTAAGCTACTTCAGAAAAATGTATTTCTCAGGTGCTATAGTTTGGTGGATGGGTGTTTCTTGAGACAACAATGTCTTACTATGGCTCAATCTGGCCTCCTGTTCACAGGCCTCCTGTGTGATGGATTTCAGGTTTGTACCACTGCACCTAGTGGAAATATTCTTCAAAAAAAAAAATCCTCCTCTGGGCTCTGGTTGCTCATACCTCTAATCCTAGCTGCTCAGGAGGCTGAGATCTAAGAATTACAGTTTGTAGTGTATATCTGTGAGGCTAGCTACTAAAGAGGTCATAGGTAGGAGGTCCTCAGACTGGTTCCTGGGAAAAACATTAGACCTTACCTGACAGTAAAAGGGCTGGGTCCTGAGTTCAGATCTCAGTACTGCACAAACCCCTTCAAGAAAAATGCTCATCTTTATTCTTCTGTCTCCTTTACTCATCCATCTCTAATACAATCATAGGTACTGGAGATTAGGAAGATGTTATGTAGTTACTGTGCTTGTCAAAAGAAGTAGTAGTAAGGCCCTTACCTAAGGTAACTGTAGTCAAAATGAAAAGATCATAATTAAGAGTTAGAATTAATGAAGGATTTTATAGGAAGTGAGGAAGAATTGAAAGTGAAAAGTTTTCAGGTGTTTTTCACTTTTAGAGTACATACTTCAAATGCAAGCTCTTATTTCTTAAATGTTATGCATACATGTGATAATACTAAAAATATGAAGGGCTAAAGGGCATATATGGGGATAGATGATGAGTCTGTACTAAAAGTAGTCAATCAGGTTTTTATGTTAAAACATTTAAAAAGATCATTATAAATGTGAGCTGCCTTGGTAAATTTCTTCTAAAAAGTACATTATGGAATGGTGACAAGGATTCTTTGCTAGAGACCCTGAAAAAGTGATCAGTCACATTGATAGTATGTACCCTTGATATTATAAAAATAGCACTGTGCCTCTGTGTTTTCTTCCCAAACACTGATAACACCAGTCTAATCATGAAAAAGAAAAAAAAAATCAAGTCTAGCACAGAACATGCTACAAAATACCCTAGCAGTACTCCTCAAAACTGTCAAGATCAAGGACAAAGACTATCTTGAGAAACTCTCATCACAAAGGAAACTTAAGGACATGACAACTAGATGTAATAATGGTTTCCTAGACGGGATCCCAATAGCAAAAACTAAAGAAAAGAAAATAAAAACTTTGAGGATTTAAAGACAGAGTTTGTGAAAGGAATATGGGAGACAATTGAGCATGAAGCTCAGTTGTAGAGCACTTGCCTCTAACCATGTACAAGGTGTTGTGTTTGATCCACTACAAAAAGAGAAAAACAAATGTGGGGGGAGGAATAAACTGCCAAGTCTTTTCCATTCGTGAGTCTTTTATAGGGGCTTAGCACAGAGTTGCTGAATTCTTAGTATTGCTTGCAGCTCTTTACAAGGTCAGTTTTTACCTTTCAATGAAGCCTAACTTCATCTGTTAGCTAGAATATAGGTCTAAATTTGATTTCCTGATGTTCATGCTACATCCAGAATGAGCAAGGTAATTATAGAATTGTCAGTGTTCCTTCTCCAGCTTTGATAATAAAAGTACTGTTTTCTCCTGAAACAAGTCAATTATTTTATATATTCCTCCAGAAAAATCTCCATATTTAAAAATTAGAATGTCTAACTCATTTTGTGAAAGGATGTGTGTGTGTTACAGGAACTCTCCTTGAGGGTATAGCACTTGAGTTAGGTCTTCAAGATGAGTAGATATTAACTAAGTGGATGAAAAGCCACTGGCAGTTAAAGAATACTAAATGAATATGTACTATTTAGATATGGTGTAACATGCTTGTAACTAAGACCAGCAGTTGGGAGGCTGAGATAGCAGCCTTTCCAGTTTGAAGCCTACCTGTACAAAAATAGTACAAAGGCCCAGTGTGTAAGAGAGAGCTTTCAGCTGTGGTTATCCACTTATGTTCTTGGCTTTGATCATGTTCTAGAATTGTTTCAGTATTGGATAGTTCCAGTCTTGTAGAAGAAAGATACAGACATATTTGATTTACATCAAGTAAAGGAGGGATCAGTTCTCATATCATCTTACTACTTTTTCTAATTGAAACTTTAGCAATTCTTCCTGCATTATCAGCATACTTGTTTCTATACCTTCTTGTTTGTAGGGGAAAGAAGTTTTGGGCTTCTTTTGGGGAACTTCTTTTAAACCGTTTTTTTTTTGGGGGGGTCCAGTCATGGGGCCTGAACTCTGGGCCTGGACGCTGTCCCTCAGCTCTTCAGCTCAAGGCTAGCGCTCTACTACTTGAGCCACAGCGCCACTTCCGGCTTTTTTCTTTTTGCTTATGTGGTGCTGAGGAATTGAACCCAGGGCCTCAGGCATGCAAGGCAAGCACTCTACCTCTGAGCCATCTTCCCAGCCCCCTTTTAAACCCTTTCTTTGCCAACTCCAGTGCCTAGAACATAGTAGGTATGTATTCAAATGTTTTTTTCAATGACTACCTTCCCTTCCTTCGTAGCTTTCAGATGACAGGCTTCTCAGATGAATACACTATATATTCCCTATATCTTTTTCCCTTCACGACTCATTGCTTATGTTTGAATTACATTACTGGTAGCACTGGGAAATATAGAAGGAATCAGCAAGACTAAGCAGACTAACAGCATAAAAGTCTAAAGAGAAAGGAATGAAAGATAACTCTTGATTATAGTATTGGTTTCCTTTGGTCACTGAAAGAAATTACAACAATTTTGGTAGCTTAAAACTGTAGAAATGTGTTTTCTTGCTGTTAGGAAGGCCAGAACTCTGAAATTGTAAGGTCAGAGCAAGCAAGGCTCCTGAGAGCTTCAGGAAGATTTTTTCCTTGCCTCTCCCAGCTTTCTAGTGGTTCAGATATACATACCTTCATTTGCCTCTGTGGCTTTCTTCCCTGTGCCTTTTTTGTTATCTTTCTCTCTTTTCATTAGTGTATATAACTGCATAAAACAAATTTCATTATGACATTTTCACACATACATATAATGAACTTCCTTCCTCTACCCCACTCTCATTTCCTCTCCCTCCTCCCCTTGATCCTATTCTTCTTTCCTAATAGTCCCCCTTTTATTTTATGTCCTTTTTGTCCCAGTAGATTCTGCGTTTGAGAATTTTCATGTGAAACAAGTTAAATAAGTCTGGCTTTATTTCACTTAATAACGATCTCCAATTCCATCCATTCTCCTGGTAAAATTGTGGGTGTGTGTGGGTGTGAGAGAGAGAGAGAGGAGAAAGAGAGAGATTTATCCATTCATCTTTTGACCCTTTTATAAGGACACTTGTCATTAGATTTAGGTAAATTTATCTTGATCCTTAATTACATCTGCAAAGGTATTCCAAATAAAGTCACATTACAGGTTCTGGAGTTAGAATTTTACTGATCTCTTTGAGTGCCACATCTACTCTACCCACTACAGTCAGTTATCAGGGCAATGGTATACAATTAAAATATCAGCCATAAATTAATTTTAAAAAATTTTAAAGAAAGGAGAATATTGATCTTCTGGAGGTAAGGGGACAATATTATAGCTAACAACCTGAAAATAATTCTAAAATCAGTCTGTTTAAAAGAAAAATAATAAATTATAATTGATTTCTTTAATTTTTAAGTATATTAATTACTTTATTCAGGGTCAGATGAGGTTTTTTTCTTTCAGTGAATCTTGACAATCCTTAGTTTAACCTTTGTGTTAAAATTGTGAATTTGTAGAATACTTTGATATTTTACCATTTGAACCTCCAGCCACCAAGAGAAGTCCTCATATCTAGACCAGGTTGGCTTCAAACTTGAGATGCACCTATCTTAGCCTCTCAAGTGCTGGAATTTCAGGCATAGGCTACCCCACATGGATGGTAACTAGTTTGACAGATGTCTCGGGTTATGAAGTAATCCAGATGGATTTTTGAATAGTGATGTTGTACTGTAAAACCTCTATTCTTTCCAGTTTCTCATACTGAATTTATTAATATTTTATTTTACTTTATTTGGTCGGTTGTGGGGCTTGAACTCAGGGCCTGGGAGCTGTCCCTCAGCTCTTCAGCTCATGGCAAGCGTTCTACCACTTGAGCCACAGCGCCACTTCCGGTTTTCTAGTGGTTTATTGGAGACTAGACCTTTTTGCTTGGGCTGGCTTTTAACCATGATCCTCAGATCTCAGCCTCCTAAGTAGCTAGGATTACAGGTGTGAGCCACTGGTACCCAGCCTAATTTTCTATTTTAGAAGGCAGACTTTACTGTTTTTCATGCTCCATTTTTTTTTCCTCTATTTGTAATGATAGCATGACTTTACTGTTTCTCATGTTCCATTTTTTTCTCCATTTGTAATGATAGCATGAAAAAGAGTAAAATTCTGTGATATTTGTTAGGCGCAATAATGATAGCATGAAAAAGAGTAAAATTCTGTGATATTTGTTAGGTGCAAAGTCAGCAACTCAGGAGGATGAGGCAGGAGAATCATATATTTGGGTCTTGCTTTGGGCATGTTTCTTTTTCTAACTCTGTGGCAGCAAAAGGAACATAATATTTAAATCCAGGCTTGCCACCTCTCTGTCGTAAGTTCTATGTTTCAGGGCTGTCCATTCTTTGGTATGAATTTTTATTTTTTTCATTGGTACCAAGGTTTTTACTCAAGGTCTCACTCTTGCTTGGCTTGCTTCCTCTACTGGGATTCTACAACTTAAGCCACATTTCCAACCAAAAACTTAGAATTCTACATGGATTATTTATATTCCAAGACAGGAGAGGGTGTTCAGTCACAGATATTTTTCTTTCCTTTTTTTTTTTTGGGGGGGGGGGTGGGAGGGTCTGGTGGTGAGCCTGAACTCTGGGCCTGGGCGCCGTCCCTCAGCTCTTAAGCTCAAGGCTAACACTCTACCATTTGAGCCACAGCGCCACTTCCGGCTTTTTTCTTTTTGCTTATGTGGTGCTGAGGAATCGAACCCAGGGCCTCAGGCATGCAAGGCAAGCACTCTACCACTGAGCCACCTTCCCAGTCCCTTTCCTTCTTTTTAACTTCACTTTCTCCCTTTACTCACCTGTCAAGGATACCCACATAAAACTTTTCTAAGTAGTTAGGCATAAGCTCCAGCACTTATACATACTTCAAATGAAGGTGGGGTTTTTTTTTTTTTGTCTTGTGTTTGTAAAAACAGGGCTATCACAAATTTTTAACAATCTTGAAATTGGCAGAAGACAAGGAAAAGTAAACAGCACTTAATCCAGTGTTTCTTATGGGGAAAGGTCCTTTGCCTAAAAATCAGTAGAGGAATTTGCAAACATACCCTTCAAAGACTTATTGAGTCTCTGGTGTAGATCTTCAGGATTGCATTTCTAATGAGGTTGTAATTGTTTGACACAGACTACATATTTATGCCACCATTCTCAGTAACATTGTGTCCTATAGTGGGACAGTGACTTTAACCCGGAAGAAAAGTAGTATAAATAAAAGAAATAATAACAGATGTTAAAAAGCCCAGGACCATTAGCTGGGTGCCGGTGGCTCACGCCTGAGGATTGCAGTTCAAAGCCAGCCCCCCGGCAGGAAAGTCCATGAGACTCTTATCTCCAATAAACTACCAGAAAACCAGAAATGGCACTGTGGCTCAAGTGGTAGAACGCTTGCCTTGAGTTGAAGAGCTGAGAGACAGCCCCCAGGCCCAGAGTTCAAGCCCCATGACTGACAAAAACAAAACAAAACAAAACAAACCACAGCAATCTTCATGAAAAGTGATGATTCTGTAAGCTAGGGGAGAGATGGAGCCTGGGCAATAGTTTTCTTCAGGGAATCCTGAGATATCAGCCTTTGCCATCTGGATACTCCTGCAAAATCTCAAAGCAGTTGTTTGTGTTAGACCTTTTTTTTTTTTCTTAAGCCTTCTCAAACAAATTTTGATTTAAAGTTAAGGCTAATGATAGTTCTATTTGTAAAAGTTGACTGATCTTGCCTTGAAAGAAGTTGGTATGTTTTGAAGATGAGAGACTTGAGTGTACATGTCCCCTGAGGAAAAGACTCAATAAGAGGGAAGTACAAAAGATTCAGGAGGGAGAAAAGGATTTGAAAGATCTCAGAATGGTTCTAATTTTAATAGTAAAGGAATACTACTTTTTTTTTTAGTTAAGTTTTTTATTGTGAAAATGCTGTGCAGAAGGGTTACAGTTACATGAGCAAGGTAATGAGTACATTTCTTTTCCAGCATTGTTGCTTCCTCCTTTGTTTTTCCCTTACCTTCTTTCCCACCTCCTCAGCTACCCCCCCCGGCCCCCCCCTACCTAAATTGTAAAGTTCGTTTTTCGACATAGAGTCTTGTACATCTCATTGTTGCAGTGGGTCAATCTGTATCCCTATTTAAACAATTTGTTTTTTTTTCCTTCCCCTCCCCAAATTATACCAACATCAAATATAGTGAAAACGGGTTATACTGTGGGGGAGGGACATACAAAGCAACAACAAAATCACATGGAATACTACTACTTCTATAGGATTAAGAGCAGAATAGATAACATGGACATTTGGAGAAAGCTTGGGAGGAGGTAAAGAAATAAATAATTGGAAAAATGTATGTTTATTTTATCTCTTTTGTTGTTTGTTTCATAAGATAATAGTGCATGTGTGTGTGTGTGTGTGCGTGCGTGCGTGTGTGTGTGCATGTGTGTGTGTGCGTGTGTGTGTGTGTGTGTGTGTGTGTGTGTGTGTGTGTGTGTGTGTGTGTGTGTGTGTTCTGGGACTTGAACTTGGGTCCTGGGAACTGTCCCTGAGCCTTTTTGCTCAAGACTAGCACACTACCACTTGAGCCACAATTCTACTTCTGGCATTTTGGTAGTTAATTGGAGATGAGAGCCTCACACTTTCTTGCCATTGTTGGCTTTGAACCACAATCCTTAGAGCTCTGCCTCTGGAGTAGCTAGGATTACAGGCATGAAGCACCATCATCCAATATCCAGTAATTTTTTTTAAGTTACTAAGAATCAGTAACTTGCATTTGCAAGCATTCTAATCTCCAACCCTTTTTGTTCTAATTTCATTTTAAGGTTGTGTTTCACTAACTATGCCAAGATCTGGCCTCAGAATTTTGCTTCATTCCTGCCTCTGCTCTCAGTCATGTAGAGCTGGGATTAGTAGGTATACACCATAATGAATTTGTGCAGTATTTCTTACACAGTTCCTATGTGTTTTAAGTATGTTAACTGAATAAATTCTCACAGCTATGAGATTAGATATTATCCTTATTTTGAAAATGATACATAAACAGGCCAAGTGGTTTATCCATTTAGGGCTGACAATTCAACCAGAATCTCTAGAGGTATGATGTCTGAGCATAAGTTTGGGATTTTGTGATAATGATGGAAAACTAGAAGGTGATTTGGGATGGGAATTATTTCATATGGGACTGTAGGGGAAGGCATTTGTGATGTTGGAAAGTCAAGCATGGATATCTTTGCATGGAGAGAAGAGAATGGATCTATAAAGGTCTGGTCTGTGTGCAGATTAAAAGATTGAGTAGAGATAGATGTATTCACCCAGCTCACACTTGGTTTTAGTTTATCTTATCCCTGCACAAGAATTTTTAAAAGAAAACTAGATTTTTTTCCCCTTAAGTTTCATTCTTGACTTAGACAAATAATGAGTAGCAATGCGAGCATAAGTAAGAGGGATTCCTAGGCCTGGGAATGAAGCTTGATGGTAGAGCATGTGCATAGGTCGGGGGTTTGATTTGCTTCACCATGAAAATAAAATGAAAAGAGGTCCTTCTCAGAAGTTTGTTGTAAAAGTTTAAATCCTGGTTTTCAGCCCAAAGAAAAGGTTCTGAAATATTATGTCAGTCTTTGTCCAAAATGATTGCTTATAGCCAGGTGCCAGGGGCTCACGCATGCAAGCCTAGCTACTCAGGAGGGTGAGATCTGAGGATCACAGTTCAAAGCTAGCCTGAGCAGGAAAATTTGTGAGACTCTTATCTAG
The DNA here is from genome assembly GCF_024711535.1 of Dipodomys merriami. Classification (NCBI taxonomy): domain Eukaryota; kingdom Metazoa; phylum Chordata; class Mammalia; order Rodentia; family Heteromyidae; genus Dipodomys; species Dipodomys merriami. The sequence goes on from NW_027205603.1 coordinate 34,390,818, forward strand.
TAAACCACCAGAAAACTGGAGTGGCGCTGTGGCTCAAGTACTAACGCGCTTGCATTGCACTGAAGAGCTCAGGGACAGCGCCCACGCCCAGAGTTCAAGTCCCATGAATGACCAAAAAAAAAAAAGATTGCTTTTTTTTTTTTTTAATTCAGTGGTTAACAAACAAGCATGTGATTTGTCTTTATCTTTTTTTTCCCCCTGATTCCTTTCTTCCTGAAGCTTTAAGTGTAACTCTTTGCGGAGAAGTCTCAAATTTGTATCTAGTCTGAACATCCTTCCTGAAATGTACAGTATACCCATGTATTGCCTGCTTAGCTTTGCCCCTTGAATATGTAATTGACTAAAGCACCAAGGAAGAAGGTAAAGGAGGGCATGGAATTCTTGAAGGCATTTCAGAGAGAACTGATGAGATTGGTGATAAGTAAAAGGAAGAATTAGACGTGTGTTTCTGAAGTTCTTGTTAGTATGGTCCATTGAGTAACACTTCCAGGCATTAGAAAATATTGGTACAGCTGAATTTAATTTTCCTGTGTTTCTGGTAGGGTGAAGGATTGGTTGGGAGGATATTAGGCAGGAGAGTGGACACAAATGAAGTAAGTTTTCGAAGTTTTTGTTATTTTGTTGTGTTCACTTTAAACCCACCTCAAACCCATGACTCTTTTGCCTCATCTTCTCCAGTACTGGGATTGTACGTCAGCACTACCAGTGAAATCTGTGATCTCTAACTAATTTTTTCTATACCATATGGATAATTTATGGTAATTTTCCTTTCATTTTTGATTTTGTATATAGGATATATTTGTTTAGTATATAAAACAAATTCCTTTTGTATACTTGGTACCCACTCTTAGAAAAACTACCCTTTTGTCTTCTTGTACCTGAAAGACTATTAAAAGAGTTTTAAAAAATACTTTTTTTTTCCCTTTGTGGTACTAAGATTTGAACTTGGTACTTCACATTTGCTGGACAGGCAGTACTGTTTGAACCTTAGCCCCCCTAGCTCCATAATCTTCACAAACATTAGTAGAATTTTGAAAAAAAACTATTTCCTAAAACAAAATCATGTTTACAGTTTTTTAAATTTGTTACTATTGGCATTTTTAGCAATGTTTAGTGTTTGACCCTAAGTTAAATCATTCAGCAAAATTACAAGTACCTTCTCTGTGCTTAACCCCAAGGGGTAAAATGTTCATAGTCCCTTTTCTTGTTGAGTTCACTGAACATCCTAGTTTAAGTGCCACTTCACAAAGACCTCCTTTCAGGGGCCTTGGAATGTAGTTAAGTGACACAACACCTGCCTAGCATGTGTGAAGCCCTGGGTTCAATTCCCAAAACTAACACACACACACACACACACACACACACACACCTGGGTTCAATTCACACACACACACACACACACACACACACACACACACACACACACACACACACACACACACACACACACACACACACACACACACACACACACACACACACACACACACACACACACACACACACCTCTGTGGGAGAAGAGGGAGGGGCTACGACTCTGAGCCCTGGGTTCAATTCCCAAAACACACACACACACACACACACACACACACACACACACACACACACACACACACACACACACACACACACACACACACACACACACACACACACACACACACACACACACCCCTCTGTGGGAGAAGAGGGAGGGGCTACGACTCTGAGCCCTGGGTTCAATTCCCAAAACACACACACACACACCCCTCTGTGGGGGAAGAAGGAGGGGGCTACAACTCTGAGCCCTGGGTTCAATTCCCAAAACTAGCACACACACACACCCCCTGTGGGGGAAGAGGGAGGGGGCTACGACTCTCTCTTTGAGTCTTAAGTTTTTAGTGTTTCGTACAAAGGCAGGATACTTTAAGTTAAACATAGTCTAGTGAAGGAATGAGGAAGTTTTTCTTAGTGGACCTGTGTTGAAAGTAAGTATTCAATATCTAACGCCCTTAGAGGTCAAATAAGGTGATTATAAACACTTTTTCCTTTGAATTTTAGAATTTAGAAGTTATCCATGAACTTTATAAGGTCAGATTTAGTAGAGGAAAGAAATGAAATTAAGGTTGTTTTTGTTTATGAAATGAATTTGCAAGAAAAGAAAAGCATGCTACTTTTCTCCAAACCATTACTGGCTTGTCTGTAGGTATATGTGATAAACTAAACTATAAGGAGAACTTGGGGCTGGGAAGGTGGCTCAGTGATAGAGCGCTTGCCTTGCATGCATGAGGCCCTGGGTTCATTCCTCAGCACCACATAAGCAAAAAGAAAAAAGCCAGAAGTGGTGCTGTGGTTCAAGTGGTAGAGCTCTATGCTAGCCTTGAGCTGAAGAGCTGAGGGACAGTGCCCAGGCCCAGAGTTCAGGCCCCACGACTGGACCCCCCCTCCCAAAAAAAAAAAGAAAGAAAGAAGGAGAACTTGGTATTTTTAAAATATTTTCACTGTTACAGAGAAAATACTGTGGTAGAGGCTACTAGGAGAGATCTATCTCTATCACTCCTAGCTTAACCCGGGGTTAAGCTGTCACATCTGACTTTGACATTAAATGCTGAGTGAATAAGAAAAGGTAAAGAAGACATGGTGAAAAAAAAAATTAGACACTGAGAAATAGTAGTACCAGAACTCTGGCTGCCTATTTATTTGCCTTTGTAAAATAATTCTTCACTTCTGTGAGTTTTGGACCTTACTGTATGCTGTTTTTTTTCTTCCAGGTGTAGGCAAATCATGCTTGTTGCTACAGTTTACAGACAAGAGGTTTCAGCCCGTGCATGACCTCACAATTGGTAAGTTTTATGAAAGAGAAAAACATAAAAAATTTAGAGTAGTTTTGGTATGCTAGGGGATCTATTCTGTTACTATTGATTCCAAAATCAGTGAAACTACATTTATTCAGAATTTAGTCTCTTTTTAAAAAATAAGTAATATATAGTCTTGCTCTATCCTCCATTCCCTCCCACGAGGTCTTGCTCTGTAAACTCATTCCTCCTGCCTCAGCCTCCTGAGTGCAGGGATTACAGGCATGCACTGTTTCACCCAGCTTTAGAAACAAAGTGTAATAAAAATAAGTGTTATCCAACTTTTCACAAGTTGTTAGAATACAACAGACACTAATTTTGTTTAAGATTTCAGTTGTTTTTAATTAATGACAAAGCAAACTCCTCTCCTCTCTCTCCAGCAACCTACTGAGGATTGAACCCAGGGCCTCAGACATGATAGGCAAATGTTCTAACTTTACTAGCAAGTTACATTTGTGCCATACTCCCAATCTTTTGAAATTTTAAATTTTGTTTTTGGGGTTGGGTCTTGGTAACATTGTCCAGGTTGGTCTTGAACTCTTGGTCCTACTGCCTCCACCTCCAAGTGGCTGGGATTATGGGCATGTGCCACTATGTATACTGAAACTATAGATAGACAGCATGATTCATCATGAGAATAGTGATTATGGAACAGCTCATTGGAAATTGAATCAAGTTCTTGCTAACTATATGTTCAGGTCACTTTACTCCTCCATCTCTATTTTTTTTATCTGTATAATAACAGTAATGCCAAGCCCACAAAATAATTGTGAGTATAAGTAACTGAATATTAAATGTAAAGTACTGGCACTTAATAAATGTTGTAGGTTACCTATAATTATTAACTAAGAAAAACTATCATCAGGTAATTGTGAAGAATAAATAAGATAGTTACTCTAAGAAATACCCAGTAAGTAATAGCTGTTACTATTTAGAATAGTGATACTGCCTACTTTTGTTAATATACAAAGGTATAAAATTGAAATGAGTGGTACTCATTAGACAATACATTGAAAGTGAAATATACAACTTGTGGGTGGAGATGGAAGGGAAAAATTGGGAGAGAGCAAGGAAGGGGTGATATTGTCTAAAAAGAAATGTACTCTACCTGATTTATATAACTATAACCCCTTTGTACATCACGTTTTAATAACAACGAAAAATTTTAAAAATTGAGTGAAAATCTAACAGGTTTTTGTAATTGTCCTGTTTGTTTAAAACTTACATTTATATCCTGAAAGGTAAGGAATGTAAGTGGAGATTTTTCTATACCATAGACTTTTAACAACTAGAGATTTGTCAAATATCAAGAAAAACATGGGGCTGGGAAGGTGGCTCAGTGGTAGAGTACTTGCTTTGCCTGGGTTCGATTACTCAGCACCACATAAACAGAAAAAGATGAAAGTGGTGCTGTGTGTGGCTCAAGTGCTAGAGTGCTAGCCTTGAGCTGAAGAGCTCAGGGACAGCACCCATGACCCATGACCGACTCCTTTGGAGTAAAACTAGTGTGTAACTAGTTTCCAATTGTATTTAGTTTTTTCTGGTTGGAATTTGAAAAAAAAGAAAACCTAAATAAAATAGGTGGAAGTTCCCTGACTATTCAGGTGAATATACAAAAAGAAAAAGAAAAGAAAAACATAATCTTGTTTAATGACTTTTCAGTTACTATTTATTTTCTGTTGAATTTATTAGATTTATGGCATGTTGATTCTCATATGCTATGCATTTTAAAAATAGAAGATCAAAGATATACCTGGGCGCTGGTGGCTCACGCCTGTAATCCTAGCTACGCAGGAGGCTGAGATTTGAGGATCACTGTTCAAAGCCAGCTGGAGCAGGAAAGCCCGTGAGACTCTTATCTCCAATAAACCACTCAGAAAACCAGAAGTGGTGCTGTGGCTCAAGTGGTAGAGTGCTTGCCTTGAGCTGAAGAGCTGAGGGACAAGTGCCAAGGCCCAGAGTTCAAGACCCACAACCGACAAAAAAAAAAAAAAAAACCCAAAAAACAGAAAATCATAGATGGAACTCATGAATAAGATTATCATATCAATAATTTCAACCAACCACATGTACTTCATGAGTATATTGAAATCTTTAACAACTAATGTCAATAAGAAGATATATTTTCATTTTGAAAGTTTCAAATAAATATGTATAGTAATGATGGTTAAAACAGACAATAGTGTTTCATACTGGTCCTCCTAACTTTAACTTTTGTGTGTAGGGTCTACTCTTTGCTCGATAGATTTGAAACCTTTGCAACCACATTAGACAATACAAAATCCTAAGACAGCTAACAAAACTCGTGTTTTTAATGTAGAATATGAAATTAAAGTGTTCTTCCTTTTCATTGAAATGTATATATTTGCCATCCTGTGGCACACCCAATGGAGAGGATGGGCCTACGTCTGCTGTTGGAAATTGGCATAAGCTGTACTTGAGAGAGATGAGGGAATAGACTGAAGACAGTTACTAGGAAAACTGTAACCCATGTAGCTGCCAGCTGCCAGCTGCCTGGGAGCAGACACTAGGAAATAGAAAGCTTCAAGAAAAGAAAAGCTGGGTGTCTTTCTCTGTTACTGTCATCCTAAGTTGACTGCAGATTTTCTATTACTATAGTTCCAGCCCTTTGCCTGGCAGGTCCCACTGATGGTCTCCTAAGTTCAAATAACACCAATTTCTCCTCCCAACCTCTGTGTGGTAGCAGCTTCCTACTATAGTTAATCTCTGGGCTTTCTCCCCAACTCTTTTCTGAATTTCTTGGCTCTTCCTTTATTATAGCATTTCTATTAAATTCCCTTAGTACTTAAATATTTAAGTTTGGTTTCTTGTTTTCTGATTATACTCTGATGTCTCTCCTCCCTCCCCTCATCTAAATAAATAATATCCACCTAACTCATTTTAAGGAAAAGGAGAGTTTATTACTTATTAATTTATTTGTGTCTCACAGAAACTGAGGAAAGAGGGAGACAGTTAAATCAGCCTGGAACTAGAGCTTGTAGCTCTTAAGGAGGAAACAATAAGTTCTTCCTTAATCTTATATTCTTTCCTCTTATCTCATTCTTTCCTCATCTCTCCTTGAGTTCTCTCTCCTTATTAACCAGTGTTTTTGGTTTCCCTCTCTATGATGGACAGTGATCATTATCAGTAACTCCAAAGTTCATATACCTTTCAGAATAACAGAAATTCTCTTAACCCAATTCCAAGTTCCCTGGACAAGAAGTTCATTGCTTCAAGTTGGTTCAGGCCTACTCACCCCTTATTTTGTCAGCTTTGGCTATGAGTCCAGAGTCACTTTGTACAACGTGGTTACCAAATTAGTAATAGTGGGTAATGTCTGTCCTTAAGCTTCTTTCTACTATAATGATCAGTTCCTTACTCTGTTTATGAACCACTGACTCCTTAACTTACAATTCTTCTGTCTGCATTCTCCCTTTCTCTTTTACTTTTTCCCTAACACGTAAAGATAATAATACAACAATTTTTTTGTCTTTCTGATTCACAAATATTATAAATACTATAATAAGCTGAATGAAAAGCAAAAGTAGAGAAAAATGGATACTTTAGAATATCGGTAGGGGAGCTACTTGGGACATATAAGTTTGAGATGCTTACTAGACAGAGAGGAGAGATGCTGAATATGTAGTTTGATATGTCCATCTTAGGTAAGGGATTAACTAGAATAGATTCATGAAAGAGTAGATGGAGAGAAACTGGAATAGAAAATATGGACAGTTCTTTGTAAGGAATCTTGTAAAATGAGAGAAAAGGTTAGAAGCTGGAAAAGAAGTTGGAATAATGGAATAACCATCAAAATGGAAAAACTAAATTATGGCCAGAGAAAAAAAGAACTGCTAAAGTGGCATCTTGAGCCTGGTTAGGTCTTTCACAGGTAGAACCTAAGAAAGAACTCCTCTGCCTCTCCTCTGTTTCTTAGTTAAACAAAAACCATGGTTATCAACTAAGAGTAAAAATAAAGAAAGTACTGCATACTTAAAAAAATAAGAAAGGGGGCTGGGAAGTTGGCTCAGAGTGCTTGTCTCATATGCATGAGGCCCTGGGTTCAATACCTCAGTACCGCATAAGCAGAAAAGATGCCAGAAGTGGCCCTGTGGCTCAAGTGGTAGAGTGCTAGCCTTGAGCTAAAGAGCTGAGGGACAGCGTCCAGGCCCAAAGTTCAGCCCCCACGACTGACCAAAAAAAAGAGAAGGTACAGTGTAGTTTCATGAACAAATGGAATGTAAGTGCATTCCATCTAAAATAATTCTTAGGCAGCACTAAAGGTTCACTTCAAACTAGTATCCATAAATTTAAAATGAGACTAGTTAACATAACACTGTGTTTTCCTCCAGCCATGTTGAGTTGTTGGATTTGACCTGTAGTTTAACTATAAGGATATGACAAAAGACTGAGTGTATTCAGGAATGAGTATAAGCAAAAGGAAATGCATTAGTATATCTAGAGTGGTATTTAGAGCCTGCAGGAGAGGGAAGATTTGGCCTTAATTATAGGCAGAAGCAAAGCTCTTTTTAGAGGTCAGGAAGCAGGAGCTTGAAATAGCAGAAGTTTTATTAACTCTTTCATCAGCTAGAATTGAATGGTCATCAGTCAGTGATTGTCTCCTGATGATGTCAGTTCCACAGGGGTCATCTGCTTGCCCACATTGTTTTGCTCACCCACCTTTGTTATCAGTGGCATTCTTGGGGCAAATTTGACTATACATTGAAGAAGTCTTGAAGCCCACTGAGCAGTGTAGATAATTTTTGGATTATGGTTAAAAGTCACCTCTCCTTTCCCTGCCCTCTTCCTCCTTTCCTTTTCTTTTGTGAGTAGAAGGAATGGGTTTATGAAAAGGCTTCTGTGTTAGATATCTTGTTGGCACATACAATTTTGTTTATTCTTTCCTTGTAAGTATTATTTAAAAAACTTTTGTGCGTACACAGTGAGACCAAGGGAGGATAGTCTCTTTAAGAGAAGAACAGAAAGGCACAATGCCTATGTGCATCTGACCATACAAAATAATATTTATGAAAATGAACTCAAGAAATTGAAGATAAGAGGTTTTTCTCTTTTTTGCTATTTTTGTTTTCTTTTTGTCCTATTTGTTTATGTGTCTTTGGGAGTGAGGGGGGAGCACAGAAATGGAGAGACAAGGTAAACAAATGCAGCAGTGGTACTCAATGAATGCTATGTTGAAAATGAACTATGTAACTTGTGGATGGGGATGGGTGGGAGAGAGTTGGGAGAGAGCCAGTGAAGTGATGACATTGACCAAAAAGAAATGTATTCTTTTTTCCCCCCTCTTTCTTTCTTTTTTTTGTTAGTCAACTGTGGGGCTTGAACTCAGCCTGGGCACTGAGCTCTTTTCCTCAAAGGTAGCGCTCTACCACTTCCAGCCACAGCTCCACTTCCCATTTTCTGGTACTTAATTAGAGATAAGAGTCTCATGGGTTTTCTGCCCTGCTAACTTTGAACCACAATTTTGAGATCTCAGACACTTGAGTAGCTAGGATTACAAGCGTGAGGTACCAGGACCCAGCAAGAAATGTACTCTTTTTTTTTTTTTTTGGTTGGTTGTGGGGCCTGAACTCCGGGCCTGGGTACTGTCCCTCAACTCTTCAGCTCAAGACTAGTGCTATACCACTTGAGCCACAGCGCCACTTCTAGCTTTTTCCACCTATGTGGTACTGAAGAATCGAACCCAGGGCTTCATGCATGCAAGGCAAGCACTCTTACCCGTGAGCCACCTTCCCAGCTCAAGAAATGTACTCTTTACCTGACTTATGTAACTGTAACCCTTCTGTATATCACCTTTATAATAATAAAAAATTTTGTACCACACTTAGCCAGTTTTTCCCCTCAGGTATTTCATTGTTATGTTATTAGTGGTATTTTCGTGTGTGTCCCTACCCTGTGGCCTTAGATGTGAATATATTAAACACTGTAAATAGTTTTATATGACAAATTATATTTTTGCATTTTTCTTTCTAGTACATCATGACTCCTGAGTCTCTCTTCTCTAGATTTCCTGTTTCTAAGCCTCAGAAACATAACCGTCATCATCAACTTATTGGCACTGAGTGTGGTCTAGGATGGAATAAGCATTAAAATGTAGAATTTTATTTTGTGGACAGACAAATCACCTTTCTTACATGTCTAATCATAGTGGAAGGAATTATAGGAGAGGTTGAGATGGATTTTTCTTTTTCTTTTTTTCTTTTTTCTTTCTTTCTTTTTTATTTATGGTCCGGTTGTGGGGCCTGAACTCTGGGCCTGGGCGCTGTCCCTCAGCTCTTCAACTCAAGACTAGCGCTATACCACTTGAGCCACAGCACCACCTCTGGCTTTTTTTTTCTTTTTGCTTATGTGGTGCTGGGGAATCGAACCCAGGGCCTCATGCATGCAAGACAAGTGCTCTACCACTGAGCCACCTTCCCAGCCCCTCTTTCTTTCTTTATTTTATTTATTTATTTATTTATTTTATTTTTTTACCACTCATGGGGCTTGAACTGTGGGCTTGGGCTCTGTCTCTCAGGCCAAGGCAAGTTCTCTACCACTTTAGCCACAGCGCCACTGGTAGTTAATTGGAGATACAAGTCTCATGGATTTTTCTGCCTGGGCTGGCTTGGAACCATGATCCTCACATCTTAGCCTCCTGAGTAGCTAGGATTATAGGCATGAGCCACTGGCACCTGGCTGGATTTGTTTTCTTTTTGAGATAGGGTTTAACTATAGTTTAGTCTCGCCTCAAACAGGGGATCCTCCTGCTTCAGCCTATGAAGTACTGACATAACAGGTGTGAACCACCACGTCCAGTTAACTAAAAGAAAATTTGACATAGGGCAGTATGTCCTTTTTCTGAGAACTAGGAGTAGTGTTCTTCCTGGGTTACTAACATCTCTAGGGACCATATGCCTTGCCATCTTGACTTCTGATCTTCTCCTGTTTTCATAATTAAATGAGTGTTTTCTAAAGAAATGGTAAATACAAGTAAAAAGCAAAAAAGAAAAGAAACTTGTAAGTGTAAAGTCTATATTCCTTTAATCTACAGTCCTCCTATAATCATTGACATACATATTGAAAAACATGTACAGAAAATTATTCCATCATTCACTACTGAAAATTTGAAGTAATTTAAGCCTTGCTAGTGAAGACCACAGTCAATAGATATCTATTATATTTATTATAATATTTTAAAAATATTTCTAGTTTAAGTTTTATTAGTACTTCTGCTTAACTTAGTTTTTAAGGATAGCAGTTAATATTTTTCCAAATTGATCTGTATATCATATAGCATAGCATATTCTGGAAATAAACATTCTGTGCTTTAATCCTTGAATGTGAAATATATGCCAAATATCTTGTAACACATCATTTTCTGCTCTATTTAGGTGTAGAGTTTGGTGCTCGAATGATAACCATTGATGGGAAACAGATAAAACTTCAGATATGGGATACAGTAAGTATAGCAAAAATAATACTATATGACCACAATGAAAGTACCTTGGATGCTTGTCTTTAGTGTTTTTTTTTCCTACTACAACTTTTTTAGGTACTAAACCCTACAGCCATTAAATAAAATGTAGGAGAGAAGATTGTTGTTTTTTGGATTTTTTTTTTTAACTTACGTGATTCTTCTCCAAGGTATTGGAAACCAGTGTTTTTAATCTAAGGGGGTATTCATTATGATGTCTAAATGGAAATGTTCCAGAAAAAAACTTTTTAAGAAAAATAATTGAATGTCTAAAGTATATATGAAGTAAAATAAGATTTTCAGTACCATAAATAACTTACCCTGAAGTTTATTAAGTATGGCTTAATCTAACCACCACTTAAAGCCACCTTGTTCTTAATCTATTGGAATAATTTTTTTCATTACCCTGTTCAGTGAGCACCTGCTATAGGACAGGCTGTGTAGGTTTTTGTTTTTGTTTTTGTTTTTTTGTCGGTTGTGGGGCCTGAATTCTGCGCCTGGGCGCTGTCCCTCAGCTCTTCAGCTCAAGGTGAGCGCTCTACCACTTGAGCTATAGCACCACTTCAGGTTTTCTGGTGGTTTATTGGAGATAGGAGTCTCTCGGTCTTTCCTGCCCAGGCTGGCTTTGAACCGAGATCCTCAGATCTCAGCCTCCTGAGTAGCTAGGATTACAGGCATGAGCCACCAGCACCGGGCTAGGCTGTGTAGTTTTTATGGTTTTTATAGTTTTTCATCTGAAGTCCAAAATAAGAAAAATTTTTTCTGTGACTATTTTTCTTTTCTCCCACCTATGTAAAAGTGAGATTGTGGTATATTTACTATGGACACTCTAAGGCAGCAGTTTTCAAACTTGGTGATTTCAGAACTCAATAGTGATCCCAAACAGTTTACCTTGTATGGCTTACAGCTATAAGTATTTACTATACTAAAAAGCTGAGAAACAGTTTAGATATTCAATTTTGTTTTCTCCTTTGTGATTCTGGGGATCTAGCCCAAGTATATAGCTACATACATGATAGAAAAGTGCCCTACCACTAAGCTATACCCCTAGCCCTGTTCATTAAAAAAAAAAGTATTAAACTCATTACTTAATAAGGTAAACAATACGATTAACTGTATTTTTCAAAAACAAAGAACAACTATATTTTGTAGTGAGAAGAGTGGTATCATGTTACGATTTTGAAATCTCTCTACTGTCTACCTAACACAAGACACTGGATTCTCGTATCTGCTTCTGCATTGAGTCTTACATGATTTTAGTTGAAGTATATGAAGAAAATCCAGCCTCACACAAATAGGTACGTAGGAAAAAGAACCACATGGACCTTAAAGATTCTCAGGGACTCCTTGGGGTTCTGAGATCACACTTTGATCATACCACTACTCTAGGGCATCAGGACTTTTTCACAAAACCCCAGAGGAAAAAACGCAAAGGTCTTGTATCAGCAAAGATAATCTCTAATGAAATATTAAAATATGGAGTATGCAGTCATCTTGTATACCGTAGTGATTTAATTTTAGTTTCTTATTTGTTTATACAGTAGCAATTCAAAGAAGGAACTGTGGAAAATACCTAGTCTTAGAGACTGGATATTTGAGACCCAGCAAGTTCCTGAGGGCAATTGAAAGACCCTAGTTTTATAATATTTCCTGTTTCCCACAGTTGTCTTTTATTTATTTATTTATTTATTTATTTATTTATTTATTTATTTATTTATTTATTTATTTATTTATTTTTGGGTCCGGTCTTGGGGGCCTGAACTTTGGGCCTGGGCGCTGTCCCTCAGTTCTTCAGCTCAAGGCTAGCGCTCTACCACTTGAGCCACAGCACCACTTCCAGCTTTTTTCTTTTTGCTTATGTGGTGTTGAGGAATCGAACCCAGGGTCTCATGCATGCAAGGCAAGCGCTCTACCACTGAGCCAGCTTCCTAGCCCCAACACAATTGTCTTTTAAATGGTAAACTTTGCATCTCTATCCTGCTCTGGCTAGAGTTCTCTTAAACTCTTAGTTCTGTTGCTTTCTGACCTCCTCCTCCTCTCTAGTGAAGATTTTTACTATTTCTTAAGTATCCTTCCTGAGCCTAAAACACCTTAAAACTTTGATTTCCATTATCTCAGTAGGATTTCAAAACTGTTTGAAGGGTTCAGAAGTAGAGTGCTTGCCTAGCATGTTCCACGTACTAGGTTTAATCCCCAGTACTGCCAAAAAGATAAGAAAAGAAAAGATACATACAATCTTTTTCTAGAGGTTTCATATTTTGTATTTCTATATTAAGAGAGGGTTTGTTTTCAGAAGTGATTTATATAAACTAGATTGCTTTCTTCACTAACTTTGTACCCAAACACATCATTTAGGGTGGTATAGTTAGAACTAGACTACTTGGTATGCTTAACACAGTTTTCATACCTTATGTACATGAATATTTGCTTTGCTTACTTTTTTCCTTTTAATATCAGCATAGGTATTAATTCTTTCCTGAAGCCTTTTAGACACCCATGGGAATAAGATATTCTTTCCATGATACTTTATGTATATTTTTATTAAAGTTCTTAGTTTTTTGTTCATATATTTATCTTCCTTATGGTGAGGGAAGAAACTATATCTGATTTAGTTTTGCATCTTGCATTCTTTGCTCAGTGACAGATACAGTGTTTGGTAAATTTTACTATACTACTAAGTATAGAATCTCATGTTGTGTTGAAAACGGTGACTGATCGAGATATTCATAAACTGCTTTGCTAAATGGAAACTCTTGTACAACTATTTAAAGATAATTTAAAAAACTTTTAAAAAGTTAAACATAATTTATTTATTTTTTGGGTCCGGTTGTAGGGCCTGAACTCTGGGCCTGGGCGCTGTCCCTCAGCTCTTCAGCTCAAGGCTAGCGCTCTATCACTTGAGCCACAGTGCCACTGCTGGCTTTTTTCTTTTTGCTTATGTGGTGCTGAGGAATCGAACCCAGGCCTCAAGCATGCAAGGCAAGCGCTCTACCACTGAGCCACCTTCCCAGTACAACATAATTTTTTAAAATTATATTTAATTAAAATAAATTTTAATAGAATTCTCTCTAAACAAGTTGTAGCATCATTGATTATTCAGGAAACATCTACCAAGTGCATAGTTTCAGAAAAGGAAAATAATTATTACTCTGCTATACTTCAGGCACAAACTACCTCGTTTTGTAATTCTAGTTTATTTTACTGTTCTTTTCTTTGGGGGGGAGGTGCTGTCAAGGGATTTAACTCAAGGCCTCATGTTTGCTAGGTAGGCATTCTACCACTGGAGCCATGGCACTAGCCCTTTGTTCTTTTTCCTATTTTTTCTGAGAGAGACTTGCAATTTTTTTTTTTTGTCCTGGGCCAGCCTGGACCATAGATAGACCTCCTACATATTCCTCCTCCCAACTGGGATCACAGTCCCGTGCCACCAAGTCCAACTTGTCAGTTGAGATAAGGTCTTGCTAAGGTGTTTGCTTTGACTATCTGGCCTGGAACCAAGATCCTCCCAATCTCTACCTTCGGAGTAGCTGATATTGCAGGTGTATGACACTGCACCTAACCCTTGTCTATTGTTTTATTCTTAAAATACTGCGTAAACATGAGCAAGCCCTTCATTCCCCAGTTGTCTCTTTTTGTAAAATCTCCTGTTTTTAGTTTATTTTCTCCCAGGAGAAGTCTTTAAAAAGAAATCTTACTAAGCTAGACAATATGAGAGGGAAATAGAAGACAACCCCTGTTTGTACTTCTCTAGGAAGACAGAGTAGTGTTTTTCTTCCTCTGTGTCGAAAAGAGACTCTTGTGCCATTGAACACATCATAACCTCTACCAAAGAATTCCAGAGTTCATAGAATGCATGGTTTTAGGAACCAGTGACCAATTCCTGATTTTAGCTAAGCATGTTGGTCATGCTTGTAATTGTAGCACTGAGGAGGCTAAGGCAAAAGGATCATAAATTTGAGGTCAGCCTGAGATACATTTCAAGTTAAAAGCCAACCAGGGCTGAAGAAAAGGAAAGTTGTATTTTGCTTGGCCTGGTAACTCAAGGCTAGGCTCGGCCATTTGAGACATGCCTCCAGCCTGGCTTTTGCTTGTTATTTGAGGATGGAGTCTCAAAGACTTATCTGCCTGGTCTGTCTTTGAACCACAGTCCTCTGATCTTATCATCCCTAGTAGCTATAAAATTATATTTGTGAGCCACCATCCATCTGCCCAGCTAGAAAGTTATTTCTTAAAGCTTTGTTTTAGAGATTTGTATTCTTTTTTTTTTTTTTTTTAATGTATCTGCCAGTAGATAACTCTTTGGAGTTCTTCACACCATCAAGTCAGTTTTGCAGTTGAAAACAACTATAAAAATCTATCAGTGACTACCCTAAAGAGACTTTTTTTTTTAAAGCAAAGCCAAATATGTCAACCAGATAATCAGATTAAGTAAATGAAAAAAGAAGTAGAGAAGTCTGTTTTCTGTGAGGCCCTATCCACCTTTTTATATTTATAAATGTTTTGCTCATCAAATAAGAGCTAATGAAATTATTAGCAAAATTCTGTGGACACTTAAAATCTCCCCTCAAGAAGCTAGAAGGAGGGCACAGAATCAGAAGGAAACAGGGGAAAACATAAAACAGATTGGCCCATCAGCTGCACTGAACATTGATAAACTAAGCAAGGGCAGCGATGGGAGGGAGGGAATAAGAGGGAAAGAGAGAACAGCTTACACTAAGCAAAAGGAAAGAAATGTACATATCACCGAATGTGGAAGACATAGTTGTATTGTGTAATCTCATAGAATTCACAAACATTATAGAACATGATAATGACACTGCCTTATGAACAAGACACAAACACATTTGTGTCTTTAACTATCACTATTTCACAATACTGTGAAATTTGTGAATTTTATGTAATCATTTAATCTCAGTAAAAAAATATTTTTTTAAAAAAAGCTCCCCCAAGACTGATGCTCTATTACTTGAGCCACAGTTTCAAGTGTTTAATTTGAACTAAAACTTAAGGACTTTCCTGTTCCCAGCAGGCTTTGAACCTCGATTCTCAGATTTCAGCCTTTTGAGTAGCTAGGATTACAGATGTAAACCACTGGCATGTGCCTCTACAACATTTTAAAGCATTCAGCAACCACTGTTCTTTTTAGGTATTTACAGCTCTAGTTTATCCTCCCAGGATCTGCTTTAGTTTCTATCAGAAACTTTTTTCAAAGTCCAGATTTAAATAGTCCAATTAACATTGGCACCATCCTCTCTGTCAATAAAAATCAGCCTAAAAATCAGTTTGCTTCTCTGAAATCTGATTGTCATCCAAAATAGGTTTGGGTAGAAGATTTCAAAATCATTTAATGATAGCAATTTTAAGGTTTTTTTTTTTCTTTTTTCTTTTTCTTTTTTTTTTTTTTTCCAGGGCTGAGGACCAAACCCAGAGGCTTGCGTGCACCAGGCGGGCGCCCTTCCGCTGGGCTAAACCCCCAGCCCCAATGATAGCAATTTTAGAAGTATATGAGAGTTTGATGTTTAGACAGTGAATAACTTGACTACAATTTTTTATTTTGTTCTTGTTTCCTGTTTTATATAGCTCAAGTTTTGAGATAGATAACTAGAAATGAAAAAGTAAGAGTAGTATGGTAAAATTAACTCACCTACCTCTTAGTTTTCTAGCTTCATTGGCTCTTGGGGATCAATCATGATAACATATTTTACTTCCTACTATAAATGCACTCATTACTATGAATTAGACTGTCCCTCAAAGAGAACTAAAGAGGAAAAGCACATTTGAACATTATGTTCCTTTTTTCTAATCAATAGTATTAGGACTGAAAGACCACATGAAAGTACCTTTAGATTTGTGAGGAGAGAACGATAGCAGAAAAGCTAGGCAAGCTGCCTAGCTTTGTGGAAAAACAAATTAGAGGTTGAAACTAATTCTCCAAGGGAATAAAAATCATACAAGTAGAGAAAGATAGTTTTTCAGGCAGGGAGTTAAGGACATATATAAAAGCAAGAATAGTCAGGCACCAGTAGAAGGGGAAAAAAATCAACTATATGAACAAACATTTAATCTATGTACTTATTTATTGGGTGTTTAAGAGGCTCACCAGATAGTATAGATAGTATAAGGTAGCCTTAACCATGTGATTGCCTATCTCAGACTCCCACACCTGAGAGTACAGGTATATTATATCTCACCTGGCTACAAAACATTTATTGAGTAATAAAAAAACTTCTTGAAGTCAGATTCTTAAGAGCTTAGAACTTTAATCCAAGCAAGCTACTTTAAAAATTTTGGGCAGTGCCATACTATATGTAAAGTATATATTTTGTAGAGAAAAATAGAGGAAAGATGATCACGAGTTGCCAGCCTGGATTACAAAATTGACGTCAGCAGTTATGGGACGTTAGGTGAACTGATGTGACTATTGTAAGTAAGGTACTTTTTAAATTCAAAAATTATATTTGCTTTTTGAGAACTAACATCCACAAAAGAACATATTTGTTTGCATTTTCACATGACACACATTTCACATTTCACATACCTTTGCTTGGAGTCATCATGGAAGAGGAGCAGGCACTGTTTCACAGTTCCTCTCGCCTGTCCTTTCAGAACTTCTTCTTTTTTTTAATTTTGGGAGGCATTTCTTTTCTTTTTTATGTAAATAAGATTTAAACAGTGCAAATGGTCAAGTTTCTTTGATTTAATGACTCATTTGGAAAACGAAGGTCTTTCAAACTTGTTCTATCACTGATTCTAATTCAAGGTGTTTCTGAAAATATGCATGCCTATTACTTCAAGGCCAACTTATTACATGTATGTGGGTATCATACTGACATTTTGGGTATCATACTGACATTTTTATGCAGTCAACCACCCTTTTATTTTTAGATGAAAGATTCTCATGTTCCAGTCTGGCACTCCTGATTCTAGCTGGTTTGCTTCCTGGTGCTTATACAGCCATTCTTTGTTTCATTAAGTGCATTTTTCTCTTTTATATGATGAGCTACTATCAGAAATGCCTTATAAAGATTTCTGTCTCGGGGCTGGGAAGGTGGCTCAGTGGTAGAGCACTTGCCTTGCATGCATGAGGCCCTGGGTTCAATTCCTTAGCACCACATAAGCAAAACGAATAAAAGCTGGAAGTGGTGCTGTGGCTCAAGTGGTAGAGCACTAGCCTTGAGCTGAAGAGCTGAGGGACAGCGCCCAGGCCCAGAGTTCAGGCCCTATGACCGGACTCCCCCACACACACACAAAAAAAGATTTCTGTCTTGTTTGGTTTCAAGCTTCAAAACCCTTCAAATGCAACATCTATATTTAAGTTAACATTCTTTATGTTATGTAGACCAATCAGTTTAGACAGGCATGCATAAAACACTTTTCTTTCTTTTTTTTTTTTGTCAGTCGTGGGGCTTGAACTCTGGTCCTGGGCACTGTCCCTGAGCTCTTTTTTTTGGGGGGGGGGGTCATGTCGTGGGGCCTGAACTCTGGGCCTGGGCACTGTCCCTCAGCTCTTCAGCTCAAGGCTAGCGCTCTACCACTTGAACCACAACACCACTTCTGGCTTTTTTTTCCTGCTTATGAGGTGCTGAGGAATCGAACCCAGGGCCTCAAGCATGCAAGGCAACCGCTCTACCACTGAGCCACCTTCCCAGCCCTATCCCTGAGCTCTTGAGCTCAAGAATAGCGCTCTACCACTTGAGCCACAGTGCCACTTCTGGCTTTTTCTGCTTATGTGGTGCTGAGGAATTGAATCTAGGCATGATGTATGTAAGGCAAGCACTCTACCACTGAGGCACTTCCCAGCACTAAACACTTTCTTTTTTTTTTTTTTTTTTTTTTTTGGTCATGGGCTTGAACTCTGCGCCTGGGCGTTGTCCCTCAGCTCTTCAGCTCAAGGGTAGCACTCTACCACTTGAGCCACAGCACCACTTCCCTAAAACACTTTTTAAAAACAAAATTATTTTGTTTTAGTATAGCCAAGAAAATTCACCGCTGGATTGCTTTTTTGCTGTTAGTTTGGATATGATTATAGAGAAACCATAACACACTATTGTACAAGGTTGATCAAGGCTGCCAGTAGCATTACCAGAAACCAGGCCAAGGTGTCTTATTCTCATACAAGAAGTCAGGCTTTGAATCTAAAGACTTCTGAATATGGATCTTCATTTACTATAAAATAATCATAAATTTAAGATTCATGGCTAAATTTTAGTCTTTGGTTAGAATGTATATTTTTTATTTGCTTGCATTTCTGTCTGATTGTGTATTAATAAGCAAAATCCAGATTCAAGGGTGACATTGGTCAAGATACATTGTACTTATGACATGACTTAGGGGATTGTAACTCCTTGTACAGCGGCTTAATAAAACTTTTTTTTTTTTTTTGCCAGTTCTGGGGCTTGAATTTAGCGCCTGGGTGCTGTCCCTGAGCTTTTTTGGCTCAAAGCTAGCACTCTACCACTTGAGCCACAGTGCCACTTCCAGCTTTTTCATACTGAGGAATTGAGCCCTGGGCTTCACGCTTGCTAGGCAAGCACTGTATCACTAAGCCACATTCCCAGCCATAAAACTTTTTTTTTTTACAAATCCAGATTTAGCTGGGTGTTGGTGACTCATGCCTGTAATCCTAGCTACTCAGGCTGAGATCTGAGGATCATGGTTCAGAGCTAGCCCCAGCAGGAAAGTCTGTGAGACTTTTATCTCCAATAAACCAACCGAAAACTGAAAGTGGTGCTGTGGCTCAAGTAGTAGAGCACTAGCTTTGAGCTGAATTGCTGAGGGAAGCACCCAGGCCCAAAGTTCAAACCCCATGAACAGCCAAAAAAAAAAAAAAAAATTCCAGATTTAGTGGATTCAGTATGAATTGGTGCATTGTAGAAGTCATTTCCATTTTGGAACATATTTTCTGTTCTTTTCAGATTTGGGGAAGATTTATAGGAGTTTCTTTTTTTTCCTTTTCCTAAGTTTATTTCCCTTTTTGTTATTTTGTAAATACTAAAGCTTTACAGTTTTATCTATACTAATTTTTTATTATTATCAGATGATGTACAGAGGATTTCAGTTTCATAACTGTACTGATATTGGTCTAGAAATATATTTTTTATTTTGAGATTAGGTGATTACATAAATTTCACATATTTCACAGTATTGTGGAATAGTGATACTTATTAAAGTCACAACACATTTTAACCTTCACAAGGCAAATTGTCATTATCATGGTCTATAAAGTTTGTAAAGTCTATGAGCTTTGATGATACAACTATTTCACATCAGGTGATATTTACATTTCTTTCCTTTTGCTTAGTGTAAGCTGTTTCTCTTTCTCTCATTGATGGACCCCTCTGTTGTGCATGTTTTCCAGTTTCCCTCTGATTCTGTGTCCTCCTAGCTTCCTTGAGTTGCGTGCATGTATCTACCATATATGTGGTCAAGAACATGGTGTCATTTAGCAATGATACAACAAAATGAGTGGAAGTCCTTTGTTTCTCAGAGTCCTGTTTACTTCTCCTTGCATTTTGGCTGTAGCATCCACATATCAGGGAATTCATGTGCCATTTGTCTCTGCTTTTGGCTTAACCTCGCTCAAAATGATTTGCTCTAGTTCCATCAATTTCCCTGCAGATGCCATTATTTTGTCCTTTCTAATGGCTGTATAATATTCCATTGTATATAGGTACCACAATTTTGGGATCCACTCATCTATAGTGGGGTCTCTGGGTTGTTTCTATCTTGGCTGTTAGCAATGTATTCTTTTTAACTCATTTGATAGAATGTTTCAAGGAGGTATTTTTGTTTAGTTGTACTGGTCTTAGGATATGAACTCAGAGCCTTGGTGCTGCCCCTAAGCTTTTGCTCAAGACTAGTTCTCTACAGCTTGAGCTACAGCTCAATTACAACTTTTTAATGCTTAATTGGAGATGAGAGTCTCACAGACTTTCCTGCTTAGGCTGGCTTTGAACCACGATTCTCAGATCTCAGCCTCCTGAATAGCTAGTATTACAGATATGAGCCACCACACACCTAAAGAGGTTTGGTTTTTTTGTTTTTGTTTTTGTTTTTGTTTTTTTTTTTTTTTTTTTTTTTTTTGTTGGTCGTGGGGCTTGAACTCTGGGCCTGGACGCTGTCCCTCAGCTCTTTAGCTCAAGGCGAGCGCTCTACCACTTGAGCTACAGCGCCACTTCCGGTTTTCTGGTGGTTTATTGGAGATAGGAGTCTCACAGTCTCTCCTGCCCGGGCTGGCTTTGAACCGCGATCCTCAGATCTCAGCCTCCTGAGTAGCTAGGATTACAGGCGTGAGCCACCGGCGCCCGGCTTGTTTTTGTTTTTTGTCAAAGGCTTTTACCCTTTCTGGATGGTTATTAGCCAGCTGAATTGTAAGAGGTTTAAACATTTTTTATTCGAACCTATAAAGTATACATCATTTTTGTATTATTTGCCACAGAATCTCTTCTTGGTATATGTGATTAACAATAAAATGAATCACTTAAAGATTTAGTCATAAGCCAGGGGTCTGTGGCTCACGCCTATAATCCTAGCTACTCAGGAGGCTGAGATCTGAGGATTGTGGTTCAAAGCCAGACCAGGCAGGAATGTCTGTTAGACTCTTATCTCCAATAGACCACCAGAAAACCGGAAGTGGCACCTTGGCTCAAGTGGTAGAGCCCTAGCCTTGAGCTAAAGAGCTGAAGAACAGCGCCCACGCCCAGAGTTAAAGCCCTATGACCCAGGAGAGGAGAGGGGGAGTTTTTAATCTTAAGTTTTCCCATGCTAAGCAATTAGAAGAGGAAAATGAATCCCTAGTCCATTTTAAATTTATATTTTAAAGGACTGTTTAGAAAGGTATTATATACACTAGGTATCATTGATCTTTTTTTTTTTTTTTAATTTATTTTTTGGTCCTGGGGCTTGAACTCAGATCCTGGGCTCTATCCCTGAGCCTCTCTGTGCTCAAGGTTAGTGCTCTACCACTTGAGCCATAGCACCATTTCTGGCTTTTTCAGAGTAGTTTATTGGAGATGAGTCTCACAGACTTTGCTCTCCAGGCTGTCTTCAAATGATGATCCTCATCTCAACCTCCTAAGTAGCTAGGATTATAGGCATGAGCCTCCAGTGTCCTGCTAGTGTCATTGATTTTTATCCTCAAAATGTGAAATGGGTTGGTTATTTTTGCAGCTTCTTTAATGTGATGGCTTTCTCTTAATTTAGCATAAAACATTCTAAGGGCTATACTTTTTACCAAAAAAAGAGTTTTTGTTTTAAATTTCTATATAAAAGTTATTGAATTTTTAGCAAAACCACCTATTTAAGTAGAATAGAGGATTGACAATTTTGTGCATGTAGCTAAGACATTTGGTTTTCTTCTTCCATTCAGCAAGCTTTCTATGTATTAAACTGAGTCTAGGCACTAAGGATAAGTGATATTGAAGGAAATTTAGTTGGAGAGCCCAGGAATAAGCTCTTAGGGAGTATTGGGGCAAAACTAGGCTTTATATTTACATTGGAAAATCAGAACTGAGAGTATATGTAAACCTGACTGTTTTTCAAGTCAATAGACTTGGGGGAAAAAAAGTTAAAACCATCTTTATGTTTACCTAATTATTCTCAAAGATAGAAGTGATTAGAGCTGAGGATGTTAGCTCATTGGTAGGCACTTGCCTAGCATGTACTATCCCCAGCACTACAGATTAAAAATATAAAATAACTTATGATATAAGCTATCTTGGTTTTAAACTCAGAGGCAGTAGTCATATTCCTCATCAACCTATACTCTCATCAGCCTTTCTTAAAAACAATGTTAAGCCGGGCACCAGTGGCCTAGCTACTCAGGAGGCTGAGATCTGAGGATCACAGATAAAAGCCAGCCTGGGCAGGAAAGTCCAAAGACTCTTATCTCCAGTTAACCACCAGAAAACTGGAAGTGGCACTGTGGCTCAAGTGGTAGAGTACTTGCCTTGAGCTGAAGAGCTCAGGGCCAGTGCCCAGGCCCAAAGTTCAAGCACTATGATGGACAAAAAAAAACCCAGAATGTTAGTACTGTGAATTAGAAAAAAGTGTGTTTCATAAGTGGATATAAAGATGACTTACATCCTGGTGCCTTTTATCGAACATTATATATCAAATATAGGGAAATAAATATACAGAAGATAATTAAATACATTCAGAACCATTTTCTGTTTTTTATAATGATTACTCAAACAATTCCATCTTGTGACTATTGAAAGCTCACTGCAGCTTCTGATATAACTGATAAAATCTGCATCCATGGCCTTCCAACAACCTTTACACCAGCAGATGGTGGGCGTAAAGATGTCATTCATCATTTATTTACAATGGACTTTATTCTAGTGTCAACAGCTGCCCCAGGGAATTGGTTATTGAATTCAAATATGAAGCTCTGAGTTATTTGTTCCCTTTCAAATTTGTCTTCAGAGCTTAGTTGCTAGGAGTCTATTCTGTGCTCTAATAATGATTCATGTATTGTGAAGCCATTCAGTAAATTGGGATGTCAAGGATTGCCAGAAAGGGTTAAGGGTCTTGTTTGAAGGTGTGACGATGGTTGCAGGAATGACTGCTTATGCATCCTAGTGACTTTTGAGCAGTGGCATTATGTGACTTTTGCTTAAGACTGATGCTCATAAGACAGTATCTTAGAAATGAACTGTACAATTTGAGGGGGTGTTAGCAGGGAGGGAAAGTGGGAGAAAAATGAGGGAGGGGTAACAAGTTAGACAAGAAATATACTCACAACCTTACATATGTAACTGAACCCCCTATACATAATCTTGACAATACATTTTTTTTAAGACTGATGAAGTTTTCTTCTTTATTCTTTCCTTCCCTTCTTCCTCATAGACCAATGTATAAATAACATAAAAATATAGTGGATGTCATTTTAAGGAAAACTCAACCTTTTCTCTTCTCACAGGCAGGACAAGAGTCCTTTCGATCTATCACAAGGTCATATTACAGAGGGGCAGCGGGGGCTTTACTAGTGTATGATATTACAAGGTGAGTACTAGTTAGTTTTGCCAAGAAAGTACAAGAAAATATTTCTAAATAAGCATGGCTAATATTAATAAGTATAGCTTTCCTTTATTTCTATGCTACTCATCTTTAAAACTGTCTTGACTCCAATTTAAATTTACTATAAAATTCCTGCAACTGACTTCCTTTTCTCATTCATTCATTCATTATTTATGCCTGTTCTAGAGCTTGATAACTCACTCACAGCTAACAGTCTACCACTGAGCCATACCTCCAGTCTGGCTGTTTTGCTAGTTAACTGAAAATAGTCTCAGGAATTTTTCTGTGTAGGCTGGCTTCAAACTATGATCCTCCAGTCTTTCCTTACTGAGTAGGTAGGATTATAAGAGTGAGTCCCTGGTGCTTGGCCCCTGTTCTTATTTAGATAAGCATCTCAAATTAATGGCTTTGGTAATATTTATTCATTGCAATTTTCTCAATTGTGATTGCATATAATTTCTAAACTGATATGTAATCAATGTACTCTAAGCCCAGAAATGATACATAAGATCTGCTTCTCATTATGTAAGTAGATAAGACTAAAAATGGTTAATGTGAACATAATGTATACTGTTTATTGTGGACTTCTAAGGGAATGGTTTGCAAAAGTAACCACTGTTTTATGTTGTTTAGGAGAGATACGTTCAATCATTTGACAACCTGGTTAGAAGATGCCCGCCAGCATTCCAATTCCAACATGGTCATAATGCTTATTGGAAATAAAAGGTAAAAGGATGGGTTTGGAGCTTACTTGATATTAGTGATGAACATGTAGTTTACTATATATGTGAATACTTTTTTGTAAATTTGCCTACATGGAATTGATTGACTTTTTTAAAAGATTAGAGCTGGGCACTGGTGGCTCACACCTGTAATCCTAGCTATTCAGGAGGCCAAGAGTTGAGGAACATGGTTCAAAGCCAGCGGGGCAGGAAAGTCCATAGATGCTTATATCCAGTTACCCACCAGAAAACCGGAAGTGGCCCTGTGGCTCAAGTGGTAGTAGAGTGTTTGCCTTGAGCTGAAGAACTCAGGGTTAGTGCCAAGGCCCAGAGTTAAAGCCCCATGACCGACCAAAAAAAAAAAAAAAGAAAGTATTTCTTTAGATTTTTAAAATACATACAATAAACTCTGTTAGAAATGACTGTTATTGTTATTATTTGATATTTTTTGTTCAAAGGTATACTTTTTAAAATAATCTAGAGTTTTATCTGACTACTAAGATAAAGCTCATCTACCTGAGGGAGTAACTGTTAGGAATTATCTAAGTTGTTTTAAATACTTGGCAGTAGAAATAAGTCTGCAGAACTCAAAAAATTGCTACTTCTTTTTTTAAATTTAAGGTTCATTGTTTCAATTATTAATACTATGCAGTGATGAAATAAGTGAATTTTAAAGTCCTAAAACATTGTTAATGTTGTTTAGTAACTATTAGCTTTATATTAGTGTCAAACTGATGTTGTTTTTTTCAGTGTTATTTTACTTGGAGAGTTTTTTAGGCAATGATAAATATTGACAAGGTGACTTTAAAATTTGTATACAATGCCAAAGCTATACACTGCCATAACTAACAACTTTAAGGTGAACACAATTGAAGGATTTACTTATTTTAGTACTGTGGGTTTTAAGATTTATTATATAAAGCTGCTAAATCTGGTATTGACATAATTATTATCTTTCTGCTGCTATGGAAAAATAAGGAAAAAATTATTTTAAAAAGAAAAGGTTTGTTTTAGCTCATAGTTTTACATCTCAGGCCGTGGTAATTTGGCTCTGTTGCTTTTGGTTCTGTGACAAGGCAGTAGTACATCATGGCAGAAACTACTTACCTCATGGTAGTACAAAGGGTGGAGGGAGACAGGGTTCCATTATCCCCTGAAAAGCACACTCCTGCTAACCTAATTTCTGTCTAAGTAGGCCCAACCGCCTAAAGTTTTCACCACCTCCCAGTAGCACCATCTGCTGGGGGCTAAACCCTTCAACCCATGAACTTCTGTGGAGCATTAAAGATCCCACTGTATAACAGAAAATATATCACTAAGTATATCTATACCTGTATGGTCAGTCAATTTTTGATAGAGGCACTTACACAGTGAAGGAAAAGTTAATCTTTTCATTAAAAGGTCCTGAATTGTTGAAAAAGATAACTGCTAGTGGGATCTACCACTTTGGAAAAAATTGGGTAGTTCCTCTAGAAACTGAACATATATCCACTGTACTGTCTATACATTACTCCCAGATGTTTATCCATATTAACAACAAAAATCTATTTTCATATGTAAAGTATTGCACACATGGTTATATCAGATTTATTTGTCATGGCCCCAAGTTAATTGGCAGTCCAAATGCTGATTGACATACATAGATATGTATTTAATTTCAACTACTTTTCTGTCAGTTATAACTCAAGCTATTAAAAAAGATTCTAAAGTAACATTGTATATTATGATTTTAAAATTTATTATTTTAATCAAAACAGGTTTATTAAGAGATAATACTTAAGTGACATGTGCATTATAAAAATTCAAATACATAGAGGAAAAACTGAACGTAGTGTTTACATAAGAAATGTTTTACCCTCCCCCACAGTATAACCCCTGCTTCCACTTATTACATGTCAGTATAATTTGTGGAGGGGAAGGGGAAAATCAAATCATTTAAAATAGGGATACAGGTGGACCCATTGCAACAATGAGATGTACAAGTTATGTCGAAAACGAACTTTACAACTTTGGTGGGGGCGGGGGATGAGGATTGGGGGGGGGTCGGAGGGAGGATGGGAATGGATGGGAAACAAAGGAGGAGGCTACAATGCTTGATAAGAAATGTACTCATTATCTTGCCCATGTAATTGTAATCCCTCTGTACAGTATTTTCACAATAAAAAAAAGAAAAAAATGTTTTAGTACTCATAGGATCATATGTAAGAATCTAATGAAAAAGGACAGAGAAAAACAAATAAAATGTTACTGGAAAAAGTGAATTGGGATATATATCAGAATAAGGAAGAATCAAATTTCAAATTAGATGCATTAAGTAGTAGGAAGCCAGTGAAGGAATTTGAGAAGGGAAGTTACCTAGTCAGAATGACAGATGACACAAATTTTTCTTACTGTGGCACTTAAAATGGTTATATAAGCCAGGTACAGCTGGCTCACATCTGTAATCCTAGCTACTCAGGAGGCTAGATCTGAGGATCACAATTCAAAGCCAGCTTGGGCAGGAAAGTCTGTGAGACTCTTATCTCCAGTAAACTACTCAGAAAAAGCTGCAAGTGACTCTGTGGCTCAAGTGGTAGAGTGCTCACCTTGAGCAAAAGAAGCCCAGGGATAGAGCCCAGCCCCAGAGTTCCCAGGACCGGCAAAAAAAATTAAAATAAAAAAATGCTTATATAAGAAATAGGAAGCAGAATTTAAAAGGATGAAAGTTTTGGGGTTTTTGTTTTGTGGGTGGAGATGTGGGGTTTGAACTCAGGAACTGAGCACTGTCCCTGAGTGTTTTTGCCAAAGGCTACCTATCACTCTACCCCTTGTACCATAGCTCCACTACTTTGGAAGATTTTTGGTGGTTAATTGGGGATAAGAGTCTCACAGACTTTCCTACCAAGGTTGGCTTCAAACTACTATTCTCAGCTCTCAGCCTCCTAAGTAGATAGGATTACAGGCATGAGCCACCAGTGCCCAGCAAGGATGAGTTTTTAATAGAAAAAGTACTGTAATAGAATCTAAACAAAAAAGGTCAAAAACCAGTACTTTAAAAGACAGAGACATAAGTAATGGAAGCAGCTTAAATGAGATGAAAGAAATCTGAAATCTGATAAAATTATATATCAAGTATAGATGGAATTTCACAGCTATTATAAAGTAATAATAAATAATAAAGTTTTTTAAACTTTCACACACAAAAAAACAACAGTAGAAAAAGATTGCTACTTTTCCTTCTTCTGCACTAATATAATTCTGGTAAGGTGAAACTCAGTTGAATAGTTTCTTCCAAACTTTCTGCCTTGGCTTAGGCTTTGTCTTTCTGTCTCTACCGTTTTCCCATAGTTTTTGCTCTAAAGAGAAACAGAATCAAACTAAGATTAATGATCTAATTGTTTTTTGAACACTTTGGATTGAATTGAACAATTTCTTAGGACTTCTGGGAGTTGGAACCATATTTCATAGAAATGCAGGTAGAATGATCAAAAGATGAAAAGATAAGCCCTCATCTTTCAAATCATTTTCTTTGAGCAAAATGTTTTTCTTTGGTAATCCACTGCTCAGAAGCAGGATGTTGGACTGGCAGCTCCCTTCAGGTGTTTGCATTCTGTGACTCTTAACTAGGAATCTTTCTTTTGCTGGATTGTTGGTTTTTTTTTAAAGTAGACAGTGTATTCTAGACATTTTGACCTTTACAATACTATGAATATTACAGTGTCAAGTGGTAAAAGTTAATTGAAAAGAATGGTCAGCTTAACTTAGAATTCTACGGTACACTTGTCACGGAAGCCTTGTACTGTGTTGATTAATAATGTGACCCTTTTATATCCTGGGTTTAGTGATTTAGAATCTAGAAGAGAAGTAAAAAAAGAAGAAGGCGAAGCTTTTGCACGAGAACATGGACTTATCTTCATGGAAACTTCTGCCAAGACTGCTTCCAATGTAGAAGAGGTAAAAATAAGAGGCCCTTTTAAATGTGCATTATCTTTTTACTTCCAGAAATGTTTCATATATCTTAACATTTATTTACTGGTGCTCACTTCAAAAGTCTACTGGTCCATGATAACCCTTGAATGCCATAAAGTACTTTTTATCTTTCTTTTGAAATACCTTATAACATTACTGTGTTTTGTTTTTGTAGTGGTACTGGGGGTTTGAATTCAGGGTTTGAACTTGGCCTTGCTCGGTTTGTGTTCTGCTCCCTGAACCACACTTCTAGCTTTGATTCCTCTTCCCTCCCAGTTACTTTTAGCATATTTGGCTTGCTTTTGGGCTTGGCACATGCTTGAGCCAATTTTTGTCTACATTAGGCTCCCCATCATTGCTGGAATCACAAATATGCTAGCTTCCCTTTGTGTAGATAGAGTCTCAGAAAGATTTTTTTTTTTTTTTTTTTTTTTGCCCAAATTGGTCTGGAACTGTGATCCTCCCAATGTCAGCTTCCTGTGTAGCTTTAAACAACAGACTTGTGCCACTGTGCCCAGCTATGGATTGAAAAGATATCACTATCTATAGTTTCTTTCCCACCTAATCTGACCTTAAACCATTGTCCTGCCCATTTTAGTCCCCAACTAGCTGAGATTAAGAGTGGCTAGCACCTGGCTCTAACATTCATTTTCTATGAGATTGTAATCTTCTGAAGCTTTCTTGAGACCTGTATTGTGTTACTATATCTATATAATATTACTGCTGGGTAACATTATTCAAAGCCCGGAGATTCTGCCATCTTTACTAGATGAAATTCACATTATTTCAATTATTTCCACTAACCCTGCATAGTTAGTTTTTTAATGCATCATTTTTATATTGTATGTATTTCAATATAGTATTTATATATATACTACATAAGGTAAATGTATTACTGTGTTTTTATTTTAACAAAAGGAAATCAGGCTAAGAAATTATTCAAAGTATTGCTAATTTCTACTGCAGAAAATTCTAGAAAACAACACTATCTTCAACATAGTTCTACAGTCAGTACATGTTTGGTTTTTTGTTTTGCTTGTTTTGGCAATTCTGGGGATGAAACTCAGGGTTTTGTGCTTGTTAGCAGTCATTCATCCATGTAAGCCATGTTTCTAGCACCAGTCAGTAAATATTTAAGAATAATGCCTGCTGCTCTTCTAATTAACCTTTAAATCTATAGCACTTGTATTTTCACTGAAGAATTCTTTCTTAAGTAAAATATTATAATTACCTAATTCAATGAAATATCTTGTGATGATTCTAAATGCATTTTCCAATAATGACAACTTGTTGATAGATAAGAGTAACATTCCATGTTATATAACACCCAGTGAGAAATCTGCTCCACCTTTGTCCAACTTCAGATAGACATGTAAACACCTGTTTCAAAGAGAAGTTCTTCTCTTAGAAAAACTGCATTTGAAAAAATCATAAAGACCACTTTATGAGGAAGAAGGAATTCAAGACATCTGAAACATGACCTTATTAATTATTAACAATATATATCTTGATTTTAAGAACTAAAATCCAAACTTGTCTGCATTTTACTATAACAAGTAGTAGTATTTATTAAGGGGTACATTACTGCTGTCCTTTTAGCTGAATATTTAAATGAAATATATATCTGAATGCTTTGGTGGGACTTATTACAAAAAATTCAGTTGTGATT
Source organism: Dipodomys merriami (assembly GCF_024711535.1). Taxonomy (NCBI): domain Eukaryota; kingdom Metazoa; phylum Chordata; class Mammalia; order Rodentia; family Heteromyidae; genus Dipodomys; species Dipodomys merriami. Next base: position 34,420,485 of record NW_027205603.1, read on the forward strand.
ACTAAAGTGATTAAATTTGATCTGAGCAGAGATTTGCTTTATTTGTGAGAGAACAGGCTTTTAACAGTGAAAATTAATTTGCCTACCAAAAGCCAGATTTTAAGAAATTTTCTGACATGATTTTATTTGTAAAGAACTCATAAATAAGCATCACATAATTATCTATTATTATCTAAAAAAACTAAAAAATACTTTATCACTTGATAAAGTGTTTTAAAATGATGCCAGGTAGTGGCTGGGAAGGTGGCTCAGCGGTAGAGTGCATGCCTTGCAAGCATGAGGCCCTGGGTTTGAATCCTCAGCACCACATAAGCAGAAAAAGCCGGAAGTGGCACTGTGGCTCAAGTGGTAGAGCACTAGCCTTGAGCTGAAGAGCCTAGGGACAGCGCCTAGTCCCAGAGTTTAGGCCCCATGACTGACAAATAAATAAAATAAATAAATAAATAAATAAAATGATGCAAGGTATCATGGTACACCTTTAACCTCAGCACTTGCGGGGCAGAGGCAGGAGAATCACAAGTTTAGGACCAGTCTGAGCTATATAGAAAGACTTACAAAGAAACAAAAAGATGAGGGACAATTTTGTGATCTAAAACAGTAGAATTAAGGAGGGAAGAAACAGATGGGATGGGGGAAAATGACTGAAGGAGTGACTGATCAAGAAGCAGTTGATACTAAGATTGACATATAACCCTCCTTCTATAACTTTTTGAAGATCAAAAAAAGTTTTTAAATAATTTTTTTAAATGGAAAGAGTAGGATCAAACTTAAATTTTCTTTTTTCTTTTTGGCCAGTCCTGGGGCTTGAACTTAGGGTCTGGGCACTGTCCCTGAGCCTCTTTGTGCTCAAGGCTAGCTCTCTACCACTTGAACTACAGCACTACTTCCAGCTTTTTGGAGTAGTTTATTGGAGATAAGAGTCTCGTGGAGACTTTTCTGCCTAGGCTGGCTTGAAACCGCAGTCCTCACTTCAGCGTTTTTAAGTAGCTAGGATTACAGGCATGAGCCACCGGAGCCCAGATAACTTAGCTTTCTTAATATGACTGGTTATACATGAAAGTGATTGCCAAGATACTTATGCTTCTGGAAAGACAGAGCCAACTTACTTTTCCTCATTCTGTTAAGTACAAGGGGAACATTATTATGAAATAAATACAAGAATTTTCTGAAAGATGGAGTGAAACAAAGCAGACCAATTTCAGATCTTATACCTGTGAAAACAAAATACTAACTTCCGTGGTTTTCATTTTTGTTTCATACTTCATAATGCCTACTAGAGAAACTGACAAACTGCAAAAGGCCCAATGGGCACATGGGAAAAAAGCTCACTCTAGACAAAGAACCAGGAAATGGTCATCTTGCTAACACAGAGAGCTCTTAGAAAATAACCACTTTTTACAGAAAAAAAAGTGAGGCACTATATGTACTATCTCTGGACAACTAAGGAGGTTTCCCACTATTATTTAACAGTGATGAAGTGAAACCATACCCCCTTGTTATAGTACTGTCAAAGGAAGCCATTAGAACGGGAGTTTAAATAAGATGTAGACTCTCATAATTTAGCCTACAGAATGTCCAAGATTCCAATGAAAATCTCTCTCCTAAAACCAGGAAGCTCTCAAATCAAATGAAAACAGCTGTAGATGCCAATACCAAGATGAGAAAGATACTAGATTAAGATTATGCTTTTAACTTTATAAAGAAAGGTTTGTTTTAGCTCATGGTTCTAGAGGTTCAAAATTGAGGGGCCACAGTCCTAAGATAGTAGGTAGTGAGATACTGGGAGAGAATATATGTGTGTATTCTTGAGCTAAGATTTTTAAATGCCTCAATTAGGAACGTGCTTGAAACAAATGAAAAATAATCTCAGCAAAAGTAGAAGGTTTCAGCAAAAGAAATGGTGTACACATGGCCAAGATCAAGAGCTATATCATATACATCCAGTCCTGAGAATAGTCCAGAACTAGCATAAGAAATCCTGATGGTGAAGATATGACACATAGGATTACAGGTAAGACCAGCCCAGGCAAAAGGTAGTTAGACACTATGTCAAAGTTAACAATACAGGAATGATGCTACATGCCTGTAGTCCTGGCTATGCTGGAGGCTGGAGGCAAAGGTAGGATTCTGGGCTGAAGCCAGTCCAGGCTAAATATATGGTTCAAGTTGTAGAGCACTTACTGAGCAGACACAGGCCTAAAATGTGTAGTTACTAGACATAGCTGTAAGATATTTAAAGCAAAAAACTGATAGAATTTTTATCTGAGGTGCACACAGGGTATACTCCAAGATGGACCACATGGGAGGCCATAAAATAAACCTCAGTAGGTTTCAAAGTATTTAGTCGTACCAACTATATTCTCTGATCACAATGGTACTAAACTAGCAATGAATAAAAGATAACTGGAAAAACCTACAAACACATAGAAATCAAATGTACTTCTAATGTATAGTATTAAAAGCACACAGTAGAAAAGAAAAGTCTCAAATTAATCTTTTTTTTTTTTTTTTTTTTTTTTTGCTATTCATGGGGCTTGAACTGTGGGCCTGGGTGCTGTTCCTCAGCTCTTCAGCTCAAGGCGAGCACTCTACCACTTGAGCCACAGCACCACTTCTGGTTTTCTGGTGGTTTATCAGAGATAAGAATCTCACAGACTTTCCTGCATGGGCTGGTTTTGAACCATGATCCTCAGATCTCACCCTCCTGAGTAGCTAGGATTGTTGGCATGAGCCACCAGCGCCTGGCAATTAAAAACTGAAAAGGAAAATAAAACTTAGGGAAATAGAAGGAAAGAAATAAAAACAGATTTTAGTGAAATTGAGAACAAAACCAGTGCAACGAAAAGCTGGATTTTTTTTTAACATCAGTTAAATCAACAAATATAGCAAGACTGACAGGAAAGACAGTGCAAATTATCAACATCAATAACAAACTAAAAGTTTACTATAAGTCTTGCAGACACAAAAGGATAAGAGAGAATACTGTAAATGGATCAGTTTCTCAAAAGAAGAAAAATCAGCCTTACCCAGTGTGAAATAACCAAGTTGTATTTTTTTTTTTTTTTTTTTGGTCAGCCAGTAAGACTATCTACAAGTTCCAATATAAGGATTCAAGGGTTTTGCAGCTCATACTTTTTTTTTTTTATTGTCGGTCATGGGGCCTGAACTGTGGACCTGGGTGCTGTCCCTGAACTCTTCAACTCAAGGCTAGTGCTCTACCACTTGAGCCACCGCTCATACTATCTTTTAAGGACCCATTTTATCTTCATCCTCTCCTTTTATGTTCAACTTTTCGTTTTTTATATACCTATAATCACTGCAAGGTGGATTCAACTTCTTAGGCATCCCATAATCCTACAGTAACATAAGAAGCTTATGTATGGTTTTGTAAAATCCAGTGAGTCAATGCAGACTTCTAACTTCCTAGTGGAATTACTCAGATCTGATGAAGACTTGTTAAATAGTGGGTGTTTTGGCCTCATCTGGAATTACTTAACTGTATCTTTCATATGATTAACCTCACAAGATGAAATATAGATGAGATGTTAGGAAAATAAGTGGCTAGGTAGATGAAGAAACAGATAGATTGAGTATGGGAGAAGGAGTCCTAGGGACTCTGCCCTGTCTGGGCTTACCCATCCTCTAGGATCTTCAATGTGTTCAGCTGTCTGCATGCTCTTGAAATAATTTGAATAGCCTATGATCTATTAAGGAAGTTGAATTTATAGTTTTGAAACTTCCCTGAAAGAAATCTCTAAGACCAGATGGTTTCACCAGAGAACAGTACTAAACATTTGTTTAATGAAGGAATGAACACCAATTCCAGACCATATTTTTTAAGAAAATAAGATAATAGAATACTTTTTATTTCATGAAATTAATACTGTCCCAACACTAAAATTAAAAACAATATTAAAAAAAGAGAGAAAAGTACAGGCTGATAGTTTTTAATAGATTCTTTAACAAAAATTTTGAGCAAAATCCCAACAGAGTTTCAATGTATATATGTGGATGTTTATGTAAAATTACTATACACAGTTCTATTTGTGGCTTTTTGGTGGTTCCACAGTTCTACTTCTGGCTTTTTGGTAATTTGTCTTGACTGGCTTTGAACCATGATCCTAAAATTTCATCCTCCTGAAGAGTTGGGATTACAGATCTGAGCCACTGGCACCTGGCCACTTTTTCAGTCAAGATCAAGAAAAATATCATGACTTCATCTCAACAAATTGTGTGCTTGTGCAAAACTAGGACATCTATAACCCTTTCTAGGCTAGAGGCAAAGGTAGGAGGGTCAAGTCCAAGGCTGGTCCTAAGCAAAAATGCAAGCCTCTACTTGAAAAACATCTAAAGCAAAACGGTCTGGGCATGTGGCTCCAGTAGTGTAGAGCATTTGACTAGCAGGCCCGACATCATGTTCAAACCCCAGTACTGCCATAAAAAACCATGTAACTCAAAGGAAGAAATAAAACTGTCCTAGTGGATGGCATATTGTTTCAGTAGAAAATCTCAGGAATAAAGCTAAGACAGTTCAGCAAAGTTAATAGATACAAGATACAAAAATTGTATTTATGTGTGCTAGTGATATATGAATACCATAATACAATTTATAATCACAAAAATAAAATAAATATGTAGGTGTAACTCTAAGAACACATACAAAATATAAATATATTGGTAATTAGAAAACACTGATGAAAAAAGTAGGAAAGTCCCAAACAGAAAGATATACTATGTTCATTGTTTTGTATATTAAAGCTTAAAAAGATGATACTTCTTTACAAATTGACAAAGTTTTAAAGTGCTTCTACTCAAACAAAATTCCAATTTGTGGCAACAGGCAATATTATAAAATGTATGTGGAAAGGCAAAAGACTATGGGAGTTGAAACAACTCAGAAATTAAAAAAAAAAAAAAAAGTAAAATGGGATGAATCAGTCTCCTAGCTTTCAGTGTAATAATTGGTAAAGGGTTAGCAACTTGAGTCTCACATGTGACATAAAAGCTAACTCAAAAATGGATTGTGAACTTAAATGTGAAACAGTCATCATTCAGAGGGAAAAAATTAGGGGAAAGCCTTTAAGATCTGGTTGTAGGCATTCTTGTCACCAAAAAAATGATTCAACGACAATTGATTTTAGCCTTCAAAAATTTGTGTTTTTTGAAAGACTATTGTGTAACAAAATCTACAGGTTGAAAGAAAATACATGCAAGCCACGTATCAACACAGGTCTAGTATCTAGAATATAAAACTCCCAAAACTCAGTGGTTTAGTTTTTTAAAATAATGACTAGAAGTCGAGCAAAAGACATGGGCAGATATTGCATCGAAGAGGATGTACACATGGCAGATGAACACTTGAAAAGATAATTGGCATCACTAGTCATTCATTAAGGAAATAGGAATTAAAACCTCAGTGAAAATTGGCAACAAATAAGTTGAGGAAATAGATGAGCTTGGGAGAGATGGAGGAAAATAATGAAAGGGGTAACTGATAAAAATGCATTGAAAAAAATGCATTGTGCTCACAAACTGACAAGTTGAATTTGACATATCTTTGTACAACTACTGAAAAGCAATAAATAGTAAATAAATCCTCAGTGAGATAACACTAAGCGCCTGTCAGAATTGCTAAAATATTTTTTTAAGTGACAGCATCAAATGGCTGGTGAGGATGTGCAGAATCACTCATTCATTGCTGATGGGAATGTAAAATTATATAGCCACTGTGAAAACAGTTTATTTAGCAGTGCTTAAACAATAAAAATGCAGCTACCCTACTGCAACCTAGAAGTTGTGCCCAGGGCACTTCAGAGAAATAAAGACTTACTGTTTATACAAAAACCTGTAAATGTCCAAATTAGAGACATGAACCCAGGGCTAAGGTGTCCAATAGGAGGGAAGTAGTGGATGCTCCAAAAAGACAAGCAGGATCCTGTGGTGAAAGCATTTAACAATTTATAACAGTGTACTTTAGTTTTGTAAATCCAAGTGTTCACACAGAATCTTTTGTATTATTTCTTAGACCTGCGTTAAGAATCTGTAATTCCTTTAAAAAGTTTAGTAATAATAACCATGTGCAAGCAACTTGATTTGGATTTGATTCTTTTTTAACACCACAATAGCAATTTATAATATAAAATTTCATAAAATGGAGCCTTCTAGCCACAATTAGATATTAATGTAGGACAGTGGCTATAAAGATGAAGCTGTTTTGTGACTTCATGAGTAGTATAGCATTTTTATAAGTATCTGTTAATAGATTTTTGTTAAGTGTAATTTTCATGAGCTTTCCTGTCATATTTTTGCAACAGCACATTTCATACAATAAGGTCTCTCTTAAATGTTAAGGGTTTAGCATATATGCGAAATGAAGACAACTAGAGCATATAGAGACACCTGGTTAGATGATAAAACAAACTACACATTCACAATGTTTATGCATGTCAGGTGTTTATGCACAATTACTGATATCGTTAAGTAAAAATTGTTTTGTGACAATATATTTCAATTCAAAAGCTTGTTTTTCTATATTATTTGTATAAGAAAGCATTTGGTAAGCTCACAGCTCTTTAACCAGTGTTATCATGTACATTTTTTGTTTTTGTTTTTTTAAATGCATTTTATTGTTTTTTTGTTTTTGTTTTTGTTTTTTTTTGGGGGGGTCAGGTCGTGGGGCTTGAACTCTGGGCCTGGGCGCTGTCCCTCAGCTCTTCAGCTCAAGGCTAGCGCTCTACCACTTGAGCCACAGCGCCACTTCTGGCTTTTTTCGTTTTGCTTATGTGGTGCTGAGGAACCAAACCCAGGGCCTCAGGCATGCAAGGCAAGCGCTCTACCACTGACCCACCTTCCTAGCCCCTTGTTTTTGTTTTTTTAAAAAGGCATTTGTCTAGCATGAGCAATGCTCTGAATTTAATCCCCAACTCAGTAAATAACTCAGTAAATAAACAAACTCACACATCTAGCTCTGCTGATTTTTATTTAACCCTAGCTTTCCAAACATGATTTAGCTATTGCCTCCCTACCTATGCCATGATCATCCCCAGATGAAAAGGGGAAATTCTTTGACACCTGTTAACATACTCTAGATTGATATCTCTAATTTTGTTTATTCGTGTACTTCATAGTTGCATCTAGGTTATGCTAAGAGTCATGAAGACGACATTAGCTTTTTTTTTAATTGGTTGTCTTTTAGAAGAGTGCTTCTCAAATGTTAACATATAATCAGATTACCTAAGAATCCTGTTTTATAATTCAGTCTGATTCAGGAAGTGTGTGGTGTGGACTGGGAGCCTGAATATGAAACAGCCCTTCATTAATGCTGATGCTGCTGACCTGGAATCACTTTGCGGAATGGTAGAAACTATAGAAATCCAGAGGGTTCTACTACCTAGCAGGAAAATCTAGTGTAATGCTCCTCTGTGCAGTCCCTCAGAAACATTTTATAAACCTTATGACCTCCACCTTTTCCTTTTCTACTACTCTTGGCACCTAATGTGTAACTATCCAATCAAGTTTTGACCATCTTAAAAATAAAAACCTTCTGGGACTCCTCTTGGGTTCTCTCTCCAAATGGCAAATCTCTTTACTTTCTTTTCACAGCTTTCCTTTCACTTTCAAATAAACTTTCTCTGTTTACCTTAAAAATAAATAAAAACCTGCCACTCCAGTTCTGGGTATGTTTCTTTTCAGCTTCCTACAGTTCAGTCTTAATTAACTTCCTGCCCCATGGCCATGGTCATTCTGGACTTGCTCATTCCTACACCTAACAAATACTTTTTTTTTTTCTTTTAAAAGTCCATCAGAGGCCACGATAAAAAAATTTTTTTTAAACAAAACTGCTTTTTTGCTTTACAAAACTAATTTTAAATGGGAGTATAGTAGAAGTAAGAAAAATAAATCACTATTATTCTAAAAAAAAAAAAGTTCATCAGAGGGGATTTTTGATACTTTTGACATCTCTTTTTAAGTGAAAGAAAAAAATATGGTGGGTACTAGGATTTGAACTCAGGGCCTCATGCAATGCTACCACTGGAGCCTCACTCCCAGCCATTTTGGCTTTAGTTATTTTTAGTATATTTTATATGATTATATATATATTGTATATTGTAGACTAGTATAGAATCTCATCTAGGCAGAGTATAGATGACATGTGTGTGCCACCCTACCAGTTTTTATTAGTTGAGATGGAATCTCACTTTCTGCCCAGGGATGGCCTTGAATTGTGATTGTACTTATCTCAGCCTCTGTAATAGCTAGAATTACAAGCATAAGCCCTATGCCCAGCACTATTGACTGTGGCCTTATAAACTTCTTTAGCTCAAATACCATTTTTTAATAGCTCTCTGGATTTCTCAAGACTTCTTTACTGGCTCTTTTTTTTTTTCCTTTTATGTGCCATATGAATCCATGTCTTTAAGATATCCTTTTATTTTTTTTTTTTTGTCTTAGAGGTGATATACAGCAAGCTTAACTTTACATATATCAGGTGATACATACATTTCATTCTTTTTGCTTAGAATCAGCTGTTCCCGCCTCTTTCATTCCCTTCTTCCCATCATTACGCTTGGGTTGCATAGTTCACTTTCATCAGTGTTCAGTGCAGCTGATGGGCCCCTCTGCTATACTTTTCACTCACTTTCCACTGGTTCTGTGCTCTCCTCCCACCTTCCCTCAGATGTGAACATGTATACACCATTTATAAGATAAAGAATATAGTAATCTAAAAACAATAACAAATTAAGAAAGTCCTTTGTTTCCCTGTCTTTACAGTCCTTTTCAGTTTGTATATTATTTTATATACATATGAGGAGATACATTACATTTGGATGCTTTTCTCCTAAGACTATCCTCTTTTGGTCTCACTGTGTATGGGTATCTTGAGTCCTGTTTACTTTGTCATATCTCATTGCATTTGAGATCTAATATCCTCATATCAGGGAGAATATGCACCTTTTGTTTCTCTGATCTTGGCTTATCTCACTCAAAATGATTTGTTCTAGTTCCATCCATTTCCCTGAGAAAGCCGTTATTTTATCTAATGGCTTTGTAAAATTCCATTGTACATAAGTGCATTTTTTAAATCCATTCATCTGTAGTGAGCATCTGGCTATTGTGAACAGTGCAGCAATGAACAGGTACCCGTGTCATATCCTGGTTTCTGTTGCTCAGGGTAGATGCCTAGGCATGGTATGGCTGGGTCATAGAGTATGTCTATGTTTACTTTTTTGAGGAACCTCCACACTGCTTTCCAGAGTGGTTGTATTAGTTTACATTCCCACCAGCAGTGCAGTAGAGTTCCTCTTTCTCTGCATCCCTGCCAGCATTGGTTGTCCAAATTTATTTTATTGGCCATTCTGACTGGGGTGAGTTGGTATCTCAGGGTTGTTTTTATTTGCATTTACTTTACGGCAATGATGATGGACATTTCCTCATATGTTTGCCATTTTTACCTCTTCTGAGAAATCTCTCTAATTTAGCTCCCTTGCCCATTTAGTAATTGGTTTATTAGATTTGGGAGGGATTAGTTTCTTGAGCTCCCTGTGTATAATGGTATTTAATGAATATTAGGCCTTTTTCTGATGTATTTCTGGTAAATATATTTTCCTAACTGGTTGGCTATCTTTCTGGTTTAGTAGCTATATCTTTAGCTGTGCAGAAACTTTATTTTTATGTGGCCTCATTTGTCAAGTCTCTCTCTGATCTGTTGTGACCCTGGGATTCTGTTCAGGAAGTTCCTGCCTGTGCCTGTAAGTTCTAGTGTTGCTCCTACTCTTGTCTTGCACTAGTTTCAGAATTTCAGGACTGATGTTGAGGTTTTTAATCCATTTTGAGTTACTGTATGGTGACAGACTGGAATCCACTTTGTTTTCTGCAAATGGCTGCCCAGATTTCCCAGCAGTAATAGTTGAAGAGCCTATGTTTTCCCACTGTATTTCTTTAGCTCCTTTGTCAACTATCAGCTGACTGTAAGTATGTGGTTTTATTTCTGGGTCTCCTAGTCTGCTCCATTGATCTTCAGGTCTATTTTTGTACCAATACCAAGCTATTTTTTGTTATTACGGCTCTATAATAGAGCTTGAAATCTGGTGTGATACCACCTGCGTTGCTTTTCTTGCATTGCTTTGGCTATTCTAGGTCTTTTGTTGTTCCATATGAATTTTTGGATTGTCTTCTCTATTTCAGTAAAGAATGTCATTGGGATTTTGATGGGTATTGTGTTGATTTTGTGTATCATTTTTGGCAGTATGGCCATTTTTGCAATATTAATTCTACCTATCTATGAACATGGAAGGTCTTTCCATTTACTGATGCCTCTTTAATTTCTTTCTTTAGTTTTTTTTATAGTTTTCACTAAATACTTTTTACACTGAAATCCTTTATATCTTTGGTTAGGTTGTTTTCATCGTTTCCCTTTCTGATTGTACATTGTTGGCATACAGAAAGACTACTGGTTTTTGAGAGTTACTTTTGATCCTGCTACTTGGATGAAGTGGTTTATTAGTTCTAAGAATTTGAGAGTGGAATTTTTTGGATCATTCAGGTATAAGATCATGTCATCTGCATGATCTTTCTTTGTGTGTATCCCTATAATGTCCTTTTCTTGCCTTATTGCTCTGGCTAAGGATTCCAGAACTATATTGAAGAAAAGTGGAGAGAGTGGGCATCCTTGCCTTGTTCCTGATTTTAGGGGAAATGGTTTTAGTATGTCCTCATTTAATATGATATTGGCTGATAGTGTGTCATATATGGCTTTTATTGTTTTAAAGAATGTTCCTTATATTCCCGATTTCTCCAGAGCTTTTAACATGAATGGATGGTGTATTTTGTCGAAGGCTTTTTCTGCATCATTGAAATGATCATGTTGTTCTTGACCTTGGCTCTGTTAACGTGTTATTGATTTGTATATGTTAAACCAGCCTTGCATCTGTGGGATTCTATAAGACTTTAAAGAGGAACAAATACCCATACTCCTCAAGCTTCTCTGTGAAATAGAAGCAGAGGGAGCAATCCCAAACTCATTCTTTGAAGCCAGTGTCACACTCATCCCAAAACCAGGTAAGGATCCAACAAAAAAAAAAAGAGAGAGAGAACTACAGACCAATCTCAATGATAAACACAGATGTAAAGCTCCTCAATAAAATATTATCCAAAAATAAATAAATAAAAATAAAAAATAAAATACTATCCAACAGAATCCAGAAACATTTAAAAAAGCATACATTAGCCAGGTACCAGTGGCTCACACCTGTAATCCCAGCTACTCAGGCTGAGATCTGAGAATCACGGTTCAAAGTCAGCCCAGGCAGGAAAGTCTGAGACTCTTATCTCCAATTAATCACCAGGCAGTGTGGCTGTGGCTCAAGTAGTAGAGCGCTTGCCTTGAACTGAAGAGCTCAAGGACAGCACCCAGGCCCAGAGTTCAAGCCCCATGACCACCACCCCCCCAAAAAGTCATACATTATGACCAAGTAGATACCCTTTTAGACTATATGTTCAGTTCCATGCTGACAGCCTGCCACACAGCAAGCTCTATGAATATTCTTCAGACCTATCTACTTTAACATATCCAAACTGAACCCAGAGCTCTGTTTTAATCTAGTCTACAAGTTGGTATCCTGTGTGTTCCCTTTTCCTTATCCCTTTACATTGATTTATTCAATTTGCATCACTTTTAACCTTATTGTTTCTACCTGTTAAATATCTTTCCCAGTTGTCCGCTATCAGAATTGCTTCCCAGTTGGACTTCCTGTCTACACTGTTGGCTATTAGTTTTTTCAAAAATTAAAATTGAATGTCACTGTCCGGTGTTATTTAAATTCTTGCCCACAGCTTCAGCATCATACACTTCGTGTTGGCTGATAAGGCCCTTTGATTGCCAGCCTCCTACAATGTGCTCTGCATAGTAAACTAAGAATTGATAAGCTGTGTAGTGCTTTACCCCGTCTATACAAACTGTTCTCTGCTCTTGAAATGGCCTTTTTTTCCTGCCTGATCTTCAAGGATTTGGTCAAGTCTGAACCTGCTCTGGAGTGGCTTTCAGTGAAATCTTTTCTGTATTTCACCTCTGCTGCCAGCCACCGTACATATCATATACATTCTGAATTGGTAGAATCGTTCCTCTGAAAAGACAGCTTTTCTTCGTCTCTACATCCCAAACACTGAGGGCAGCACCTCTCACATACTGGATAACAGAAGTATTCATGGTCAGGTGTTTTGTTGTTAGGTTACTTGTTTGATTTATACCAATACTGGGGCTTTGAACTCAAGGCCTAGCATTCTCACTTGGCTTTTCCTCTCAAGGCTGGCACCTTAGCACTTGAGCCATACCTATATGTCTAGCTTTTGCTAACTAATTGGAGATGAGAGTCTCAGAGTCCTTTCTATCCAGGCTAGCTTTGAACCGCAATCCTTAGATCTCAGCCTCCTAAGTAGCTAGGACTGAAACATGAGAGCTGGGAATGTGGCTTAGTGCTGGGAATGCTTGCTTAGCATGGATAAAGCCCTGGGTTCGATTCCTCATACCACATAAGCAGAAAATATTGGAAGTGATGCTGTAGTTCAAGTGGTAGAGTGCTATCTTTGAGCAAAAGAAGCTCAAATACAGTGCCCATGCCCTGAGTTCAAGTATCAGGACTAACAACAACAACAAAAAAAAGTGAAACATGAGCCATCAGTTCCCAGCTTTGTTGTTTGTTTGCTTCTCTTCAGTTTCTAGTTGGGTAATGATTTGGCCCTACAAGTGGAAGGAAGTCTATCGCAACATTATCTTTGTTTTCAGCATTCTAAAACAGGAGATTTGAGAAAATTTAGGTAAGTATATTGGCTCCTCCTTTGAACAGATGATCTTCAAGCTGTGGGAGATGATTAGCAAAGGTTATGGAAGGCTTGCACAAACACCCTTGCCATAAGCCTCATGCCACCTATTTGAATATACTAAAAATAGCCTAGAATTATATATTTCCTTCTGTAATTCTGCCTTTGGTCTTCTTTGTGCATTTTCCCTCTAAGTTAATGTACATTCAGTTTTATATTCACTTTGAAGACCTCAGAAGTCTCAATATAAACAATTAGTACAAATTGGTATAAATAATGATTAAGTGCGACATTTGATCAACAGTGTAATTCTGATACTCTGTGTGTGGGGGGGGGGGGTTGTTTTGTCTTTGCTGGTCCTGGGGATTAAACTCAGGGCCTTGGCATTGTCTGTGAGCATTTTTGCTCAAGGCTATAGTGCTGTACCACTTGAGCCACAGTTATACTTCTGGCTCTTTGAGGGGGTGGGGGGGCATTAATTGAAGGTAACAATCAAGAATCTCATGGACTTTACTGCCTGGGCTGGCTCCTGAGTAGCTAAGATTACAGATGTGAACCACCAGTACCTGGCTCTCAACCTTTCAGCCATTTGATCTTCTCCTGGGATCTTCTCCTTTATTCAGGAATTTTACCTAGAAATTCGCATGAAATCATAAAAATACCGAAACATTTAAAAAATAAAACTTCTGACATAGGTCCCACTTGGTGGCTCAGTTTGCCCTAGAACTCAAAATCCTCATGTCTTCCAAGTATTGAGATTGTAGGCATTCACTATCACACCTGGCTCTTTTATATGCAGGGATGTGCTAATGAGCACACATGCGCAGTAGGGATTAAACCCAGGGTCTTGCCCATGTCATGCCAGTCAAGTGCTCTACCACAAACTGCATTCCCCGACAATACCAAAAACTATATCAAAATTCATGAAGATTTGGGAAAGGATGCCTTCTCTAGTGCACTGAAATCTTTGGTTATCTTGTAGCAAGTTCTGGTAAGGATGTGAAGACAAGGAAACACTTCTGCTATATATACAAATGCTATTATGGAGGTTCCTCGGAAAACTAAAGTAGAACTACCATGTAATCTAACAATCACACTACTGGGCACATAGCCAAAATGAATGAATTCAGTATATCAGCAAGACATCTGCATTTTCACATTTATTGTCTCATTGTGCACAATAGCCAAGTTTAAAATAAAACAGCCTAAGTGCTTACCAACTGATGAATGGATAAAGAAAACATGCTACATATGCACAATGAAATGCTATTAGACCATTACAAAGAGAGAAATTCTATCATTTGCAATAACATGAGTGAAATTGATGATTGTTATGTTATATGAAATAAACCAGGCACAAAAAGACAAATACCACATCATTTCACTCATATAGAATCTAAAAGATCTGATTTCATAGAAATGAAGTTGAGAGAGGTCTGTTTGCCAGACACTAGGGAGAATACTGGAGAAGGAAAGGTTCTACTTGAATAACAGGAGGTTTGGTGTACAGTTGAAGAATAATGTAGATGATAATATAGTATATACTTCATAAAAGTAGAGTTAATTTTAATGTGTTCACCATAAATAAATAATAAAGTATGTTGGTGCATCCAAGCACACAGGGGCAAAGGTAGGAAGTTCTGGAGCTGTGGCTAACCTAGACTTCATAGCCCCTGTTGGAAAAAAAAAAAAAGATAAATGGTAGATTCAACCTGATTTAATAAATTTTAAACAATATAAATGTATCAAAATTTCACAAGGTAACCCACAAACATAATTTTTGTTTTAATGTATTGCTTAAAAATTTAAAAAAAATTAAAAACATGCCTTTGAAGTCCAGTGTAGAAAGTTGTTTGTGATCCCAAAAGTAAACTTAATTAAAATATCTCAAGCTATTGGAAATCAGGTATAGAAATTGCTGGCTTACTTACTAAAGTACTGAAGATAAAGCCAAGATGTAATGAAAATACATCTTGCCAATCCTTGCACTGTCAGGCTACTTAACTGACAGCATAGGTGATGTCTAAGGGGAAACGTATGACTTAATAAGATGTTACTAAGTAGAAGAAGGCTCATTTCAACATCCCTTGCTTATACTTGTGTTCTTTCCCAGGACTTGGATGTCTACAGACTTAATATGCATTGAGAAGTCATCTTTCTTGGGCTTTGTTGTAAGTGGTAGAACAAGTATTTTTAGATAGCTGGAATATAATTGTAAACTGCTGAAGGCTTTGTGTTCCCTTAAAAGACACTGCTTGACTGGCCTTAGCGTCTTCACCTCTACTTGGGCCAGCATTCTTGGGAGCTTTATTAGTGACCTAAACTGAACTCTCAAAAGTTGCATCTATTTTCTCTACCCAACCCAAAGCAGCTAATACGTATATAACAACTCACACATAAACCCACAGTGTACACATGTAGTTACATATAGATTGCCAACTGCCAAGACCATCCTACATGAAGATGTCATAAGCATTAGAATTTTATTTAGAACTTTTCATTCCTTCTTTAAAACCAACTTTTTTCTTTCTTAATTTACCTCAATTCCTTCCATCTCAATCATTTAAACAAAAAGTGGAGTAATAAGCACCTTACCATTTTCACCTGTAATTGACCAACTCTTGTAAATTTCTTGAAAGTACATGTTTGATCCTTGCCACCATCCTAATTCCTCAGATAGTTGTTTCTTACCTGAATTATTGTTCTAGAGTGCTCATTGGTCTCCATTTTGCCAGCCTTGCCTCCTTACTATTCATCTCCAAAACTGTCCTCCATTTTGCCTCTTGGTTGCTTTTTTTTCCAGAGTTCCTTATTGCTTATAGGGCCACCTCTAATGGTAGCTCACGTATTTGCCTGTTTCCTGCTTCCAGTGGAATTGAGCTTAAAATCGCAGTTTTTCCTAACTTGAGTTGTCCTAAAATGAGTGGGAGCTTGTTATCTTTCAGGCCTTCTCACACAGGCTTCACTTTCTCAGTAGTGGTCATGCAGGTTTCTATGCTGTGTTCCAAACATGCATCTGTCCTAAACTACCATACCCTTTAGGTTTGGGATATTCCTACACCTGAGTATCCTCAATACCCAATACGAAACAAGCACTTGGTAAGTGATTACTGAATGGAAGAACTAGATTAATAAGGAAGCGAACATATCTTTCAGTAGTCTCTGACAGGGACAACAGGAAATCCTTAAATACTATGGTATTCCCAAGCCCCTTTGTTGTTGTTGTTGTTGGTCGTGGGGGCTTGAACTCTGGGCCTGAGCGCTGTCCCTCAGCTCTTCAGCTCAAGGCTAGTGCTCTACCACTTGAGCTACAGCGCCACTTCCAGTTTTCTGGTGGTTTATTGGAGACAAGAGTTTCACGGATTTTCCTGCCAGGGCTGGCTTTGAACCTCGATCCTCAGATCTCAGCATCCTGAGTAGCTAGGATTACAGGCATGAGCCACGGGCTCCCAAGCCCTTTTAATCTAGTAGTTTTATATCTTGTTCTTCTGCTAAGATTACATATATTTTTTGTAGGTATAGAAGGTTTCCTGGATTGAACCCAGGGTCTCACACATGCTAATGAACACATGCTTTACCACTGGGTTGTACATACTTACAAAGGTAATGCTAGAAATCTAAAATAACTTCATTAGGAGGATTTTTATTTTTTTAATGTTTACTTTTTTATTGTTGTTATAAAGGTAATGTACAGAGACGTTGCAGTCACATAAGTCAGGTAATAGGTGCATTTTTGTGTTGTTGTTGTTGTTGTTTTGCCAGTCCTGGAGCTTGAACTCTGGGCCTGTGTGCAGTCCCTGAGCCTTTGTGCACAAGGCTAGCATACTACCACTTGAGCCACAGCACCACATCCATCTTTTTCTGAGTAGTTTATTGGAGATAAGGATAATGGACTTTTCTGCCCGGGCTGGCTTGGAACTGTGATCCTCATAGCTCAGACTTCTGAATAGCAGGTGGGAGCCACCAGCATCCAGCTATGAGTACATCTTTTTTACACAATGTCTCTCCTCTCGTGCTCTTGTATTTTTATTTTTAAATTATATGTACTGCATAATAGTTGTGCAAATTAATAGATTTAATGTGACTTTTACATATGTACATATATTTTCATTGTGCCTACCTCCTCCCTTCTCTTGCCCCACCCCCATTTCTTTTCCCTTTCCTAAGAGTTCCACTTAGCTAGAGGGTTTGTTCAGGATGTGGACAGTATATGCTTTTTATGTCCAGTTTAAACTTGAACATATATGAAAATTTCCTTTGTCTTGTATTATTCAAAGATAAGTAGTCCTAATAAAAGAAAAATAAATGTGGTGAGAAGAATAACAGATTCTACTCCTGCTTCTGATACAATTGTGTGTGGTCTCAGGCAAGTCAATTCTCTTTGTACTCAGTCCATGTATTAAATAAGACAGTATTATTATGGATCAGCAAGATAAGCAGTGACCCTCTTTTTCAGTGAAATTCAAGGAAACTATGAAAGAAGTAAAAGCAGAACAACTCCACTGTAGATTACAGATTCTGTGGAGAATGAAAGGGACAAGGAAGAGGTCTCTTTACTGAGCTGTTCCTACTCCCTGCCTCATCCCCAGAAGGCAGCCCCAGCAGAAGTGTGCCTGGAAATACAACCTGAAAAACCTTGTGTTACAAGTCTTCTTCCACTAAAATTAGCTATATTATAATGATGAGATCCAAACATATGAATGTCACAAAATTTGGAGTGTTTGCTTAAGGTCCCTAATTTTTTTTTAATATTTCATAGGGCTTACCCTCCTTGCATAATGGTCTTATCTCAGTCTATCTTATTCTTTAGGGCTCATGCTGCATATGATTTGTAGTTGATTCACTCTATTAATATTTTGGCTTACTTAATCAAAGTATTTGAATTGAATAAAGACCACAGTGTTTGTAGGACATTTAAGCACCTATGTCCACTACTGTTGCTCCCCAGTGACATAGTCCTAAAACATTCATGAGAGCTGACCCACACTGAGTATTCAGTGCTTCACACTAAGCCAGCCGCCCTGTGGAACAGGTACCATTAGTTCCCTCATTTTACAGACAGGTGAAGCAGTAGGCTTGTGTAACACAGCTAGCCCATGGTGAAACTGATGTTTGAATCAGGAAAGACTGGGTTCACTCTTAGCCATCCAGTTCATTTTACAGCTATAAGTTTTCTTGAAAGAATGTTTAATTTCTAGTATTTATATACAGCATTTTAATTTTTTTAGAAATCATTAAAGCTATGGGCACTTAGTATAGTGATTAATGCATAGTAATTACTTGATAAATATTTGTTCGCTTAGACACCTGTTGCTTTCAGGCACTGATAAAACTGAAAAGTCACTTTGCAAGATACCTTACTTTCTAGTAACTGTTCAAGATATTTAAGTAATTGTCTAGCAAGTCCAAGTCTCTGAGTTCAAACCCAGTACCACGACAGAAAGAGACAGAGAGAAAAGGGAGGGGGGAAGGAGAGGGAGAGGGAGAGGGAGAGGGAGAGGGAAAGAATTAAATGAAATTGTCCAAGAACTTCCAGGAGTCTTACCTAACAGATGCCATTGTTCTTAATCTTGCCACCAGGTGGCAGTATGTTGACTCCATTGAAAACAGTTTTTCAGATTAAGAATTGTTAAACCCTAAAGAGTGCTCCATGTTCCCTCCAGTCAGTTGGTTTTTGGTTTTTGGGGGTTTTGCAGGGGTCGGGGTCGGTGATGGGGCCTGAACTCAGCCTGGGCGCTGTCCCTCAGTTCTTCAGCTCAAGGCTAGTTCTCTACCACTCGAGTCACAACACCACTTCCGGCTTTTCTACTTATGTGGTACTGAGGAATCGAGCCCAGGGCTTCATGTATGCTAGGCAAGCACTCTACCACTGAGCCACCTTCCCAGCCCCTCATCCCAGTCAGTTTTGAAGGTCTTTTATTTCCCTCTGATAGCTAATAAAGTCTTTTTTCCTGTGTCTTGAACTGACATCTGAACTGGTATGCTTAGATTCTCCCAATGGTTTTGTTCAGCAACAGTAGGAACTGTGTTCTCTTGTTTGTATCTTCCATGACATCTAGAGGAGTTCTGAATATGTGGTAACAGTAAATGTCCAGGCCTAAATGTCAGTGATACCTAAGATGCACAGAAGCATGTGAATTCACTGACTCTGTTTGAATCACAGCCCATTTACTGTGTTTTGTGCTTATATTAATTTTAATTTTTGCTGTAGAACTCCCAGGAATTTTATCTTAGGTTAGATATTATTAGTACCATTCAGGTAATTGCTGTCAAGGGTTCAAGCATCATTTGTCAGAGATGAAAAGCAAGAGAATTGATGGCTAATAAAATAAAGGTAAAGCACTAAACATGGCAGTTAATTTAAGGGTGGTAAAGGAGGAGGACTGGTAGTAAAATGAAGACAGGCAGACTGCTAGCGCTGAGAGGCGCACTCACTACACAGGAAGCAAGAAGACTACCAAGGTTAGCTGCTGCACATGACCAGGAGTCTGTTCCTACTTAATCATGGGTCTTCCCAGTGTTTCACAGTGCTTATAATGAAATAATTTGACATCCGTTTCTCAGCAGTTTTTGTCATACACTAAACCTATTAATTTTACCTAGTGGTTGCCATTAGTAACATCTTAAGAAATGTATACATAAACAGGGAAATTACCAGCATTTCATAGAAGCCAAGTGTGCCTGTTACGTACTTAATTAAAAAAAAAAAAAAAACAGCAAAATACCAAACTAGAGACATGTCTAAAGTAGTAGAACAGGAGCTATGAGAAAGAAACACTAATGAGAGCCCAAGGCCTTGAGGTCAAGCCCCAGTACCGGCACAAAAATAAAATGTTTAACAATCTCCAGATAAACTGTTTTTGAGGAAACAGCTCAACCACTCAATTCTGTGAGAAACAGTAGGACCTCAGATATTTGCCAAGCAATACTTATATTTTTGTATATTATGTATGTCCATAAAGAACTCAGTGGTTATTCCATGCATGGTGATCCACTCCTGTAACCCCAGTGCTCAGGAAAGTGTGGTATGAGGATCTCAGGTTCAAAGCCAGCCCTGGGCTACACAGTGAAGACCTGCCTCCAAATAAATTTTAAGGATGAATTAAAACACCTACACCTTGAAAAATATGGAGATTGATCCTAAATGAAGAGAGTGAAATTATCCATTTTTATGTCCCAGCAAATTTATTATAAAATAATATTTTTAAAATTGTTTTTAGATCTCAACCAATTTTTCATCATTATCAAAATATATTGCAACATTAGTGGGAAGATAACTGTGACATTCAGCAGCACTACCTAGAAATTATATTTAGCCGGGCGCCAGTGGCTCTCGCTTATAATCCTAGCTACTTAGGAGTCTGAGATCTGAGGATCATGGTTCAAAGCCAGCCAGGGCAGGAAAGTCCATGAGACTCTTTATCTCCAATAAACCACTAGAAAACCAAAAGTGGAACTGTGGCTCAAGCGATAGAGCACTCACGTTGAGCTGAAGAGCGCAGGGACAGCAGTCCGAGTTCAAGCCCCACACCTGACCAAAAAAAAAAAAGAGAAAGAAAATAAGAAAAATTATATTTAATCAATATAATGCTTATTAGTATTAGGCTCATGTTCCTATGAACCAGTTATTTGGGAACTCAACAATTTAAGTCAAAAGTCATACACTTAAAAAAAAAACATAGTCATAATATACATATTTGTCAATGGTAGATGGTTTTGTACTCTTACATTTAGTTCCTAAGTATAAATATTAAATGCATACTTTTCATGGTAAAGAATCCAAGATAATCCATTTACAAGTTATTCTCTATAATATACTCAGAAGGATAAGGAATATTTTAATTTGGTATTAGAGCTCCAAAGTAGAAAGGAAGCATTATCCAAAAATACTCAATTGAGATAATAAAAAATTATAATGAAAAAATAGTTGTTACTGAGGTACCAGTGGCTCACACCTATAATCCTAACTACCCAGGAGGGTGAGGTCCAAGGATCGCGGTTCAAAGCCAGCGTAGGCAGGAAAGTTCATGACACTCTTATCTCCAATTAACTACCAAAAGGCTGGAAATAATGCTGTGGCTCAAAATGGTAGAGCATTAGCCCTGAGCACAGAAACTCAGGGACAGCACCAAAGCCCTGAGTTAAACCCTAGGACATACACCAAAAAAAAAAAAAAATTAATTTCATGTCTTTCAAATGTAAAGTACATCTTAAGTCCTTCAACTATGTTTTTGTTTTTTGTTGGCTTTTTAAATTTTATTTATTTATTTATTTATTGTTAGTTGTGGCACTTGAACACAGGGCCTGAGCACTTTTGCTCAAGGCTTGTGCTTTACCACTTTGAGCCACAGCACCTCTTCTGGTTTTCTGGTGGTTAAAAGTGCTTATAAAAAAACATTAAGTGGTATGTAGGTAATTTAGTATTTTGATAAATTTTATATACCATAGCTCTGTGGGGGGGGGGGGCATGCATGCGTGCTGGTTCTGGGGCTTGAATTCGAGGCTGGGCGCTATCCTTGAGCATTTTTGCTCAATGTTAGCACTGTTACCAGTTGAACCACAGCTCCAGTTCTGGCTTCTTTGGTGGTTAATTGGAAATAAGAGTCTCACAGACTTATCCTGCTGTGCTAGCTTTGAGCCGTGATCCTCAAATCTCAGCCTCTTGAGATTTCAGGCATGAGGCACTGGTACCTGGCTATTACTGTAGCTTTTTGTGCCCATTTTTAAAGAGATTCATCAGTGGTTAAGAATAAAAGACCATTTATGTCCATGTATTAGCACTTTTAATAATGACCTTGCCATATAGAACTACTTGTTTATATGAAGTTGTAGCTCATTTCTAGGACCTTGTAGTTCTGGTCAACATTGTAGTGGAATGTGCACACGTGGGTGCCCCTACAAGGAATTCCAGCATTTTATGGAGACATTTATGTCTGGAGATTTATGTCTGTTGACTTCAGTATTTACTTAGCCCGGTTTCTAGGCCATCACAGTAATTGACATGTTATTGGAAATAAAGCTAAATTTTTTCCTTATTTATAGGGATAAGTTCAGTTTTGAAGAATGTGAATCAATTCATAGTTGGCTGAGAGCCAATTTCCCCTTTAAAGCCTGCATACACATGAAAAGTGTACTCCCATCCTAAGTGCCTTCTGAATCTGCAGTGATTAATTCTTCTCATTATTTTGCTGCGGATTCTCATGACCCTCTGTGATGATTCGATCAGCCACTTAGACTTTATGCATATTCATGTTTCTGTGCTCCCGCTGCAGTCATTCAAGTCTCCTGCACTGACTGGTGTGTGCTTGGTGCAGTAATTGAGCTGCAATAGATTGATTACTCTAGGGAGCTGTAAGGACTTTAAAGGTGAAAACATATCAGTCCTGTTAATTAGGAAACAAAAGCTCTGATAGCAAGTTCAATAGTCAAATATTACCAATGTAAAAGAGATGACAGATATTATTTGTTCCTCTGTAAGTACTATTTATGTCTTTAAATTTGAATTAGGTCTTTATCAGTGGTATAAGAGAGTAACTTTCTTTTTTGTTACCATCCAAAAAAGCTAGTCTCACCATGGAGGGTACATAAGCTACCTAGGTGGCATGCATAGTTTTCATGTGTACTGTGTTTGCATTGTGATATTCATCCCCCCTCCTTGGTCATGATTTTTCCTTTTACTAATTATAATTAATACGTCATAAAAGTTCACCAGTTTACACTGTACAATTCAGCGAGCTTTAGTTTATTTACAAAACTGTGAAACCATCACTACAATCTTACTTTCAGAACATTTTCATGACTCCTGAAGAAATCCCACAGTTATTAGAAGTCCCATTTCCTTTTTCTAACTCCAAGTAACTAGTAATCTGCTTCTGATCTCTGTGAATTGGTCTGTTCTAGACATTTCATATGCATGGAGTATGTGGCCTTTTTGGTTTTATTTCATTTTGCATGCTGTCAAGATTTGTAGCCTGAATCAGCACCTCCTTTCTTTTTAAGACTGAATAATACTCCATTTGTTATCATTAGCTTACATCTTTGTTTTCATTTATTGGTATATGAATGTATTTCTACATTTTTGGCTATTGTGAATAATGCTGCTAACAGAGCTCAGTTTCCATATATCATTGCTCTATACTTTACCTTAGGAAGAAAGCATTCAGTCTTCATGATAGAGTATGATATTAGGTGTGATTTTCTTTGTTGCTGTTTATCAAGCTGAGAAAATTTCTCCTCTGTCCTAATTTGTTGAGATGAAACGTTGGATTTTTTTTGCATCTGTTGAAATGATCATGTGGTTGTCTTTTATTGAGTGCCTTTACATTTTTATGTGCTGAACATTATGATACTCTAGAACTTTTATATAAAATGTTTATTTACTCTTGTGATTTCTGTTCTTTATATTTCAGGCATTTATTAATACAGCAAAAGAAATTTATGAAAAAATCCAGGAAGGAGTTTTTGACATCAACAATGAGGTATATACATACGAAAATTATTGGGTAATACTGATTTAGAATTGGCTTTTACTATTATTTGGAGTCATCACTTTATGCTTTTTAAATTTCTAAAGTGGATCAATGATAGTCCCCTAACACATTCCAGCTGGAACTACTGTACTTCAGTAGTTAAATGTTTGTGTTCTGTTGTGTTCTAGTAGGGTGGCCCTAAGAGCAAAGAAAACTCCCTTTTACCCACGTGTCCATATGGTGACATCTGCTTTGGGGAATAATATTCTGATGTAGAAATGTATATAGTATGTCACAATGCAAAATGCTCCCTTTTTTAGATGAAAGAAGGAAATTCCCAATTTAAACTTATTCCCAGTATAGCAGAGCATGTTTTCAGGAGACTAAATTAATGTGCATAATTGGCAAAGATGCATATTTTTAATGTTACTTTGAGCCCATTTTGTTCAACACAATTAGGCTAATAAAACTTTGGAAAATATAATTCAGAAAGTTTACAAGCTAAAGGTTTGGGTTTTGTTTTGCTTTTTTTTATTGTTGGTGGTGGTGGTATTTTGTTTTTGTCGATTTTGGTGCTTGAACTCAGGGCCTTGAGCTCTTTCACTCAAGGCTAGCACTCTACCATTTTGAGCCACAATGACACTTCCAGTTTTCTGGTAATTGGTTGGAGATGAAGAGTCTCACAGACTTTTCCTGTCCAGGTTGGCTTTGAACCGCGATCCTCAGATCCCCAGCCTCCTCCTGAGTAGCTAGGTAGGATTACAGATGTGTGCCACTGGCGCCTGGCACCTAAGGGATTTTTACCTAAATTCCTACTCTACATTTATCCTTAATTTCAAGTATTTTTAAATATTTATGTGGATAGAATGTATTCTTTCTTATGCATAAATATTTTTGCCAATCTGTGTTAAGACTTGTGGCTTTTTTTTTTTTTTTTTGCTTATGTGGTGCTGAGGAATTGAACCCAGGGCCTCATGCACGCAAAGCAAGCGCTCTATCACTGAGCCACCTTCCCAGCCCAAGACTTGTGGCTTTCAAGAGAGAAGCCCTTGTTCAGAGTGTAGTTGCAGCTGGAAGTGTTTTTTACATGGGGGCCGTGACAGTAGTGATACATCTCCTGGCCTGCACACAGATGAGGCTCAGCTCCCTGCCTCAGGTTCTCACTAAAATAAGCAGCATTTGCCTAAGGTTTCCAAAGAAAGTACTTGACTTAGACTCATTCATATCCCTTCTTCCCTAACCCCCTTTCTCTCTCCTGCTCTCACTGAGGTTTGAACTTCTAGCCTCAGGCTTATTAAGGAGGCGCTCTACCACTCACACCATGTTCCCAGCCCTCTCAGTCCTTTTCCTTTGAAATAATACAGTCCTAAATCCTACCTTCTTGACTTAGATGGTGGTACTTCTTGAGTTAATTTAGTGGTAACACCATTCAGATACTCTTGCCCTGTAATTTGAACAGTAATCGAGCCTCTGTTTAAGAGAGAGCACGTTTTGTTCCGTCTGGTTTCATATAGTATCTGACTGCTTTACCATGCCATTTGCAGCTTTGATTGTAATCTGCTGTCAGGAGCCAACAGGCCGTGCTATTTATTTGGCCTGATGCCAAGTCTGACTCCCTGATTCCTCAAGAAGTTGCTACCAGCCCAGAGGGGGCAAAACCAATGAGCCATAGGGCATGCTTTTTATTAAAGAGGAGTCAAAAGAGCGAAAAGAAACCACATCAGCTGCTGTCAATACTGAGCCAGTGCCAGAAACCCCAAGGCTACTACTGTTGCAGAACAACTGCCAAGCACTATAAATCTGAGATTTACTGTGACGTAAAGTTTCCTTAAGAGCTTAATTTCTGAAGCTACTGTATTACTTTTCTCAAAGTGTTGTATTTTTAGGTAAAATCCACTTGAGGGAGTGAGGGTTAAGACATAAGTGTGAGTTTGATGAATGAAAGAACTACTCTGTGTGTGGGTTCTTGGCAACCTGCCATGTCTTTGGGGATCATAGAAATTATTGATGACACAGAACACTCATATGCCCTTAGCCTGTACAGCTGATTCAACACGGAACAGAAATGCTGTCTAGAGAAAAGATTTTACGTCGTCTTAGAGCAGCAGGGGCTTTGGGTATTTTTGCCCTTTAAAGGTTTCTTGTAATAACTGTTTTAAGCAGTTTTTTCATTCTGAGGATTCCCTGAAAAAAGCAGCATTAGACCATTTCTGTTTGCCTACTATGATAAAGAATTATTTTCAGTAACATCTCACAGCGTCCTATTTTAAAAGAAGGAACAGATTGTTGCCGTTGTTTATAAAATCCACTTATTTTGCAGAGTTGTTTGATACAATTATGTCATTAAGAATGATTTTTTAACGTAATTTGTTTACTGTCCAGTCAGGTCCCCTGGTATTTATTATTCTATTCTCTTGTGTCTCAGGCAAATGGCATTAAAATTGGCCCTCAGCATGCTGCTACTAACGCAACCCACGCAGGCAGCCAGGGAGGACAGCAGGCTGGCGGAGGCTGCTGCTGAGTCTGTTTTTACCGTCTAGCTGCCCAGTGGAGCTCCTCCTTCACCCTCTCTCCTCATGCTCAGCTGAGACATGAAACTGTTTGAAATGGCTTTATGTCACAGAAGACTTTAATCCTTCAAATTCTTGTATAACTTTGAATAAATGGTTAATGTTCACTTAAAAGACAGATTTTGGAGATTGTATTCCTATCTATTTGCATTTGATTTCTAGGTCAATCGATGTGATTATTTTTGTTAAATGTTGTCTTGTGCCCTTAACTAAGAACTGAGTTGTATTGAACACTACAAAGTCATCTTGAGTATTTAAATCAGTTTGTGTAGTTAGGTTTCCCAACCCCAGTGGTTACCTAATGTTTAATATTACAGAACTGTCCTCAAAAAGTTTGTCAATTTTCACAGCTATAAGGAGAACCAGAAGGACTTTTAATTCTGTATTTATCATTTACTTTGTGTATATATAGTTTAATAACCTGCTTGGGTGTAATTTGCCAAGCTTGACTTCTTTAATGCATTTGCATAAAATCTATACTGTTTAAAGCTTGAAGCTACAGAAACATTGTTAGGAATTGCTTGGACACCGAATTTTAAACTTTTTGACATTGTTAACAAGCATGTTCATCTTTTCTTGTCACTAGTCCAAGAAAAATATGCTTAATGTATATTACTAAAGGCTATGTCTGTGTTAACCTGTTTTAATGCCAAAAGTTTGCTATTTGTCCACAATTTCCTTAAGACCTCTTCAGAAAAGGATTTGTTTGCCTTAATGAGTACTGTTGGGTAGAAACACAGTATGATGAGTGAAAGGGCAGAAGCAAGAAATCCCACCCTCAGGCGACCCTGAGGGGAGTGAGCACCCACATGTAGATGGCACATTATGAGGACTTTAATCTTTCTTTAACCACAATAATGTTTTCCTTTTATTCACATGATTTCTAAGTATATTTTTCATGCAGGACAGTTTTTCAACCTTGATGTACAGTGACTGTAAAATTTTTCTTTCAGTGGCAACTTAATAATCTTTAAAATATGGTAAGCATCTTGTCTGTTTTGAAAGGGATATGACAATAAATCTACCAGTTGGAAATTCCTGTTGAAAAGTAGAAAAGCTTTAGTAATTTACTCAATGTGGTGGTTTTATCCTTCTTTTTCCTTTTTCTCCCTTGGTCTATAATGAAATTGTTATAGCAGTGCAAAATAAAATCCTCTGTATAAAAGTGTTCCTTTTTTTTCTGACATATCTTGTTTTTTTAAGGTATATACATTTATATACATTTTTAATCTATTTACAGCTTTTCCTTGTGTTTGAATGTGTTCTTTTCTACAAGTCAGAATGCTTAAAATACTTTAAAAAGTTTTACTAAAACATAAAACCTCCACAGTGTGAAATTCTTACTGACGTGATGCAAACAGGTGCTTCCCACTCAGCCAGTACAAGAACATTCCTGCCGTACGGACACATAAAGAAGGCTCCCATGATGATGCTCACCACTACTCGATGTGCTCAGTCCTCCTGATAAATATACAAAGTTAAGACAGCTAGGAAATAATATCTGCTGTATATCAAGTT
Source organism: Dipodomys merriami (assembly GCF_024711535.1). NCBI lineage: Eukaryota > Metazoa > Chordata > Mammalia > Rodentia > Heteromyidae > Dipodomys > Dipodomys merriami. The sequence goes on from NW_027205603.1 coordinate 34,447,858, forward strand.
GAAGAATGATTCTTTAGAAATTTTTTAACTGTTAACTTTTCCAGAAATGTAATGCATTTTTTCATGCTCTATTCCCTAATTCTTTTCTGAATCAAGTAAAAGAAAAATCAGTGCTAAGAACAAGCAACAAATTGGCACCCTGAGAAAATGGCAGCCTACGGTTCAGTCCCCACTGCAGCCCTAATGTGCCTTGTGGGGAGCTAAGACTCCCTGTGGCTGGTTACCACTTTCTACACAGAGTCCTTCTACCTCGGGGAAGTATGGTAGGAGTCCATGAATTGACCAGGCAGTATTTTATTCACCCTGTCATAAATAGTGTAATTTTAGGACCTACAATTGCCTTGTGCTATAATTGGGGGAGGGGGTGCGTGGGCCCTGTCCCTGAGCATATTTGTCAGGGCTAGTGCTCTACCACTTTAGCCACAACTCTACTTCTGACTTAATGGTAATTAATTGGAAATCAGAGTCTCAAAGACATTCATGCCCAGGCTAGCTTTGAACTGTGATCCTTAGATCTCAGCCCCCTGATTAGCTAGGATTACAGACAAGAGCCACCAGCACCAAACTATAATGAGTTTCTAATATTTGATCATTTTGTGTTAGAGTGCTTTTCCTGGGACTTGAACTCAGGGCTTAAGTATGGTCGCTAGCTTTTGTGCTCAAGGATAGTATGCTTACCACTTGAGCCACAGCTCCACTTCCAGCTTTTTGGTGGTTAATTGGAGATAGAGTCTCACAGACTTCTCAATCTGGCTTTGACTGTGATCCTTAAATCTTAGCTTACTGCATACCTAGGTTTGAGCCACTGATGCCCAGCATTGATCAATGTTTTTAATATCTCCGTGCATTGGATAACTTGAAAATCAGTCACAGGAAAAATAAATGCAGCTTTTAATGTCTCAGCATGTAATACTCCAGATTTGCAGTTTTCATAAAGACTCTTATTTCTCATCTCTGAGACTAGAAAAACCTAACCGCAGTATGACAACACCCCACGTTCTGATGAGGCTCTTTGGAGTATAAATTGGAAGTGTTTTGCTGGACAGGAGATGGGGTAGTGTTTTATACACATATATTTGCTACTGACCCAGAAATCTCCATTGCAAGACCCTAGTGGCACCCCAACAGTGCAGAAGTTCAAGGTCTTGTCCCTTGTTGCAGCATTGGTCGTATGTGCAAAACACTTGAAGTTACCTCAGTGTCTGCATAGGAGTGTGATTCAGTGACCAGTGCCTCGCCACACAATAGGCTCTTAACACACCCTTATAAAACAGGAGGATCACTATGAACTGATGTGACTTTCAAGATAGAAAAGCAACATGCAAGAACATCAGTGGTTTACCATACTTAGTACAAGGCAGTTTAAGAACATGTACTTCTCTGTGCAGAAGAAACGAACTAGAAGCTGATTACCTACAGAGGCTGGATATACAAGGGTGAGAGTAAGATCTGGTTACAATGAGAAGGGGACACCAATCTCAATATACAGTTTTGTGCAGCCCTGACTCGAGTCTTGGCATGTCTCACATACTCCATAATAAAAGTCAGCTGTGATGCCAGAAATAGGGATTCTAAAGTAATGCATGTACCTAACTTCAAAGAACAATACCACAGTAAAGGGAGTAGGGATAAAAACCAACATATGTAACTGGAAAATAGTGTGAACACTTAAGTTGTAAGGATAAAGACAAAAGGAACTATACACAAATGGCTGCCACAGAAAAAGGAGGTGGATTAACAATTCCTAAACTGCCTTTTACTAATATTATATATAAAATACTAATATTGAGCACATAAACTGTAGTATAGTTTGTGTGTGTGTGCGCGCACCTGTGTACATGTGTCTAGGGCTGGGAATGTGGCTTAGTGGTAGAATGCTTAACATGCATGAAGCCCTGGGTTCAACTCAGTACCACATAAACAGAAAGCCAGAAGTGGCTCTGTGGCTCAAGTAGTAAGAGTGCTAGCCTTGAACAAAAGAAGCTGAACTCAGTCCAGGCCCTGAGTTCAAGCCCCAGGACTGGCCAAAAAAAAAAAAAAAAGTTGATGTCTAAAATGTACCCTGTGATGTCAAATCAAAGTAGAGATGGTGCATGCTTGTGGGTTTTGTAATATGTACAGATACAGATGTAGGTATACACTGTAGGTGAATTGAATACACATTTCCCAACTCTGACCTTATAGAATGCCCAGAAACAAAACCTAGAATCAATAAGTATACATATTGCCCAGATACTGGTTTCTAAATAACCACTTGCTAATAAAGAGAATGAAGAATCCTTGGAGAAGTATGTTAATTCCTGTACTGAGACAGAGAAATTAGAAGATAAGCCAGAAAGGGAAAGTTGGAAAATAACCGAAGAAAAAGATTTGTCAAGGGAGAGGCCATCTTATTGCCAATTCAGACAATTTAAGAAGTAATGGGTTGCAAATCATGGGGTGAAACAGAATTAGTGGGCACATGACAAAAATATTGCATACTTGAGGTATCCTCAAGATACAGAAGGAAAACAAGTAAATGTAGGAAAACCTGACATCCCCTTCATTGAGTGATCAATAAAACCTAAGGACCAGCTGGGTATGAATGGCTCATTCCTGTAATTCTAACCACTCAGTCTGAGATCTGGAGGGTCGTGGTAAAAAGCCATTCCAGGCAGAAGTGTCTGAGAGATTTTGCCTCCAAGTAATTCACCAAAAAGCTAGACTGGATGCATGGTTTAAGTGGTAGAGCACCAAGCAAGGACAAGGCCCTGAGTTCAAGCTGAAGTATGGGCAGGGGAAGGGAAATCCACTTGAGGATTACAAGTACCTTCTTATGGTATGTGCTGAGTAGGGAGTGTTTGTTTTTGTTTTTTGTTAAAGTGATGTACGTAAGTTACATAAGTAAGGTAGTGGTTACATTTCTTGTCCAACTTGTTATCCCTTCCCTCCTGAATTCTGGACCCATGTTAATGATATTTAATCAATGTTAATTCCTTGGCTTTGATGACAGTCCTATGGTTACTTACACAAGAGGCTAACATTGAGTAAGCTGCGTTGTAAGTATATAGAAACAGCTGCTTTTGCAATCTTGTAGGTCTATTTGAAAATATTGGGCTAAATGTCGTGAGGCCTACAAAAAACCAATGCATTACAATAAAATTGCAGTGACTTTTTTTTTTCCTAATGTTAATTGCTTTCCTGTCTTTAATTATTTCCTCCAAAATAGAAAGGGGAAGTACACACACACACACTCAAAAGCACTCTTTAAGTAGTTGTACAAAGAAGTTCCCATCCTACAAAACAGTATATGAATGCAAGGTGTCCGACAACATTGTCACCCCTCGCTCCTAACCTCTTCCAAATGCTTTTAAAATATTCTAGAACCAAAGTACCAATTCTCCTAGGGGTTAAAAGCCAGTGTTTATTTGCCTGGATGTTAAAACATGGATGTTCTGAGGGCTTACTCTCATCCTATTTTACAAAGCTTCTCGGTTTGTTTTTATCCAATGTGTCTCTTATCTACTGATGCTGACACAAGGTACCTTAAATACAACTTGGACACAACTTTCTAACCTTGACGTTAGAAGTACTATCTACCTAAGACCCAGGTATGGGTAATACTGTTCCTTTCTTAGGTTCTATGCGATTATCCATTTTCTTGCCTTCTCCAGCCTTTAGAAGTAACACATTGCTTGGCTTGCGTGCTTTTCCTCCAGTTTCAAACCACCAATGACCATTTGAGTTTCTCTCAGCGTATCATTCTGGCATGTTTTCTCCTCACTCCCTCTTCCACTTTTAAATCCTTTATACTTTATACTTTTAATATCCAGCCACATAGATCTGGGAAGTGGCAGAGTGCTTGCCTTGCATGCATGATGCCCTGGGTTCAGTTTCTCAGCACCACATAAGCAGGAAAAGCTAGAAGTGACACTGGCTCAAGTGGTAGAGTGCTAGCCTTGTGCTGAAGAGCTGAGGGTCAGCACCCAGGCCTAGAGTTCAAGCCACAGCACCACTTCCGGTTTTCTGAATGGTTTATTGGAGATAAGAGTCTCATGGACTTTTCCTGCCTGGGCTGGCTTTGAAACATGATCCCCAGATCTCAGCCTCCTGAGTAGCTAGGATTACAGGTGTGAGACACTGGCGCCCAGCTCCCAGTTTTTTATTAATCATATTTTTAAGGAAAAAATTATACTATCACAAATAATACACAGTACATTTTCCTGCCTTGACAACCTTTCATTTGATCAATAAATTTCTGCCAGGTGCCAATGGCTCACACCTGTAATCCTAGCTACTCAGGAGGCTGAGATCTGAGGATCATGGTTTGAATTCAGCCCAGGCAGGAAACTCCATAAGACTTTTATCTCCAATTAACTCAAAAACTGCAAGTGGAGCTGGGGCTCAAAGTGGTAGAGCACTAGCCCTGAGCAAAAGAGCTTAGGAACAGCACTCAGGCCCTGAATTCAAGCCCCACAACCACCAAAAAAAGAAAATTCATTTTCTCATAAAGAATTATGTAGCTATATGTGTGCAGATTAGCATAAATAATTTTTTAGTATTTAAAGTTCATTCAATGGAAGATTCATGTTTGAGTCCCTTTGATTTCTGTTGTTGTTTTTTTTTGTGAACATACTGTACAGAGGGGTTACAATTACATGGGCAGGATAATGCGTACATTTCTTATCAAGCATTGCAGCCTCCTCCTTTGTTTACCCTTCACATCCCTTCCCAGCCTCCCCGCCCCCCCTCCTCCCCCCCCCCCTTGATTTCTGTTTTTTAAAAAAGGATAAAAATAATAATAAAAGAAGCTGGACAGGAGGCTGAAATCTGAGTATCACAATTTGAAGCCAGATGGAACAGGAAAGTGTGACAGCAAATGAGGGGAAAGCAGAGAATACAGGTCACGTGATGGGTTAGTTCCCTGTGCAAACTAGAGCTCACCTTCCGCTGGCCTCTGCTGATACTATAGAAGAGGACCTGCCATTAATGGGGAAAGGGCAAAGTGGAAGACAGACTGTGAGAAGGAAATGGAGACTCAGGCTGGTGGCTACAACTGGCAACATGATGAATGAAAAGCTAATGTTCAGACTATAAAATAGAAATGAGGGGTTGGTGGAGAAAGTAGGTCTGGGTGAGTCCTGAGAGCATGTGACATCTGTGTCTGCGTGGGTGGTAGGGGAAAACTAGTTCACAGATGGTTGTTTGCATGTCAATAGCTCCTGACAATACTGTGGCACCCAGCTTCAAGACCCCAGTGCAACACAATGAAGGTAGGTATCCCAAGGAATCAGCTCTAATATTCCTGTCAGAAAAAAAAAAAAATGTAGTCGATGGTTTTATTAGGGTTTTTGTTTGGTTGGTTTTGGGTTTTTTTGCAGTGGTAGAGATTGAATCCAGGGCCTTATGCATGCTAAGCAAGCACTCTGCCACTAGCTACACCTGTAGCTCTGTTAAACTTTACAAAGGAGTGAATAACTTCAGCTTGGTTATAAGAAAAATGAGCACAAAGTATTTTAGTAGATCTCCATAATTAAATAATTCAATGGCTTGCTACACAGGACTTTGCATTTATTTACCTAATTTAAAAAGTAAACTTGGATTTGGGCTCTGGTAACTCAGGCTTGTAATCCTGGGTACTCAGGCTGAGATCTGACCATCCCAATTCAAAGCCAACTGAGGCAGGAAAGTCCAGGAGACTCTTATCTCCAATTACCACCAAAAAACTGGAAGTGGAGATATGCTCAAGTGGTAGAGCCTTGAGCAAAAAAAGCTAATGGACAATGCTCAGGCCCTGAGTTCAAGCCCCAATACTTGCATATGAAGAAAAAGAAGTGAGTATCTGTGGCTTATGCCCATAATCCTAACTACTCAGGAAGTTGAGATCCAGACCTGGCAAGAAAGTCTGTAAGATTCTTACCTCCAATTAACCACCAAAAAAAAACAGAAAAGGAGCTGTGGCCCGAGTGGTAGATCACTAGCCTTGAGCACAAAAAGGTCAAAGACAGTGTCCAAGCCCTGAGTTCAAGCCCCAAGACTGGCACCAAAAGAGGGGATGGAGGAGAGAGATGGATCAGAAAACCTGTAAGACTTCATCTCCAAAATAACCAGAAAAACTTGAGCTGAAGACATGGCTCCAGCCATGAATGAGCACCAGCTGAGTGAGCAAGCTGAGCCACTACGTGAGTCCCTGAGCTCAAATCTCAGTACCTAAAGAAAAAGTGGTGGAGAGCCTGTCTAGCAAGCATGAGGCCATGAGTTCAAACCTCAGCACCATTAAAAAAAAAAGGAGGGCTGGGAGGAAGGCAAAGTGAAACAGAGACAGGAGGATCACCTTTGGAGACTAAGGCAGCTGTGAGTGAAAGGATACTAAAGGTTACTGGATGTTGACCATTTGTCAGGTTGAATATTTAAGAGGGAGCAAGGCCCTGTAGATACTTTGACTTCCTGCTACTGGCTTCCAGAACGAGCAAAGAATCCATGTCTTGTTATTTTTAGCCGTGCATTTTCCCTGTGTAAAGGCAGCTCCAGAACATGAGGAGCTGGGCGAGTAATGCATAATACACAAGCAATAATAGCACAACCTGTGCATCTAGCATGAAAGGTGGTGTCAAAGCCAAGCTGGTAAGAGCTGCCTTGCTGCTTGACATGTGTAGAACGTATCTTGACAGAGGCAAAATTAATCTCTTGGGGTAGTCTTTTTGCTTCTTCCTGATGCACAAGAATTTAATTTACATACCAAGATGCTATTGAGAAGATTAGTATCTAAGAGACTTTTATGAAAAACCATGGATACTACCCATAGGGCTTTGGTGTGAAAGGTAGAGCTTTTGGTGTTACTTGTGCCCAGAATCCAGTTTCAGATGGAAGCAAGGGTCAGATGTGACATGGTGGCATCTATGATGGTGACAGTGGCTATAATGGCTGGAAGAAATCAGGCAAATCTGGAAAAGACGTCAATGCTGTGGAGCACAAGTGGGAAAGGCTGGTGTGGGGCTGAGCTGACGAGATGGTGTCGGTGTTGTGTTTGAGATTCTGCAATCATCATTTAGGATGATTTGAATATTCTAACTAGGTGCCAGCATCAAGTCCAAGAGTGGAGATGATAGCTGCAGGGCGAGGCAATCACTCGGGAGAAAACCACACAGTGTCGGATTTGACAATTAATTTTGCATTAAAATAGCCAGATTACAACTCCCTTCCCCCATCTCGAGACTGCAGAGATCTCACATTAGGAAACAAAACAGGCAGGGACCACAACAAAGCCAGACTCCATCTGCTGCGTCCTTGTGTACGTGGCCAGCATGAGCCCAGAGCTGCCCAGGTTCCCACTGTCAATCATGTGGGGTTTGTGCTGGTGTGTGTGTGTGTGTGTGTGTGTGTGTGTGTGTGTGTGTGTGTGTGTGTGTGTGTGTGTGTGTGTGTGTGTGTGTGTGTGTGTGTGTGCGTGTGCATTCACATGCTGGTCCTGGGGCTTGAACTCAGGGCCTGGGCACTGTCCCTTAGCTTCTTTTGCTCAAGGCTAGTGCTTTACAACTTGCACCACTGCTCTACTTTTGGCTTTTTTTGTAGCTAACTGGAGATCGGAGTCTCACATACTTTTCTGCTGTGCTGGCTTCGAACCTTGATCTTCAGATTCAGCCTCCTGAGTAGCTAGGAGAATGAGCCACCAGCACACAGCCATATGTAATATTTGAAAAAATATTTCCATCTATAGTTGAATAGTTGATTCCAAGGACACACAACCACACATACAGAGGCCAAGTCCAAGTCTATGAATTTGCACATGAATGTGTTTAACCAAAATACAAGCCGATCCCACATATAATCTTCTTCACTTTTTTTCCCTTTTTTTTTTTTTTTTTTTTTTTTTGTCAGTTGTGGGTCTGGGCGCTGTCCCTGAGCTCTTCAGCTCAAGGCAAGCCCTCTACCACTTGAGCCACAGCACCATTTCCATTTTTCCAGTGGTTAACTGGAGATAGAGTCTCACAGGGAATTTCCTGCCTGGGCTGGCTTGGAAGTATGATCCTCAGATCTGAGCCTCCTGTATAGCTAGGATTACAGGCATGAGCCACCAGTGCCTGGCTACTTCACGTTTTATACTATAATATATAACTCTCTCCACATCATTGCCAATTATCTTTACTTGTACTGGTTAGGAATGTAGGTCATGAGCACATCTCATGGTTCAAATACTGGCTCTACCACCTAATTAGCAGGAGATTGAGTCCTGTCCTCGGGTTCCTGGAGTAAGGGGTGAAATTAATATCACCCCACACCTCATGGGTCACTGGGAGGTGAGTTATGTCATGTTCTCAAAAGTTGGTTTGTCACAGAAAGTGCTCAATAAATGCCAGCTTCCGTGATTTTTCTAATTTTGATGCCTGGGTGGTATTCATGTTGTTATGTGAGCGTGTTGTAATTTACTTCACCATTTCTTGCCGGTGGCTGTAAATTCCTTAGGCAAAGAAATCAATGCTCAGTTAACATCCCTATTGTGAAATCTATGAGCACATCAATAATAATTTCTTTTTGTAAGTCCACAATGCATTTACTACACATAACATAAAACACATTGTGGTATAGCCGTGTGGAGAATCAGCTGTCACAATACCCATGATCCTAGCTGACTAGGCACCATGATCTAACCACAACATTCGCCTCTACTATGGCTGGTAAAGTATAATCTCTTTGGTAGAGTCGGTTTAAGAATTTACTATTCAGCTAGACACTAGGGGTTCGTGCCTGTATTCTTAGCTACTTTGAACATGGAGGTTCAAAGCTGACCCAGGCACTTAAGTCTGTGAGACTCTTCTCTCCAATTAATCAGCAAAAAGCTAGAAGTGGAGCTGTGGCTCAAATGATGCAGGACCAGCCTTGAGTGAAAAAGCCAAATGAGAGCATGAGGCTCCAAGTTCCAGCCACAGTACCAACAGAGAGAGAGACAGAGACAGAGAGAGAGAGAGAGAGAGAGAGAGAGAGAGAGAGAGAGAGAGAGAACATGTATGTGTGTGTGTTCGATGTACATTACGTTTCTTAATATTTAGAGAGGATATATCATGGTATATACTTTTTGCTTTCTATATATCCTGTGGGACTTAACACACGAGGCAATGACAATAATAATTTCCATTACAAAAAAAAGGATATTTGAGATTTTTAACAGCTTGCATACTTAAGAAAGTCTACATTGCTAGTAAGTAACCAGGGGTATCAATAGAACTTGAGATAAGTTCCATACTAGGTTTTTGCCAGGCACAAGTGGTTCACACCTCTAATCCTAGCTATTCAGAAGTCAAATTTTATGAACAATTCACAAAAGGAGAAACTCAAGTATCTCACAAGCAGATGGAAGAAGCACTAGCCAGTAAAATATAAATTCAAACAAGACACCAATTTTGTCTATGAAATTGGCAAAAAATATAGGATATAGATATTATTTATTCATATATTGCTGATGGGGTTTAAGGAGGTGAATTTTAATCTATGAATATGTATGTGCATGCAAGTGTGTATGTAGAAAATGACCCCATGATTGCAATTCTATGCTGCTGTTTTATACTATAGAAACTGTAGCACAAAGCTGAGCAGTGTAGCTCATATCTGTAATCCTAGATACTCAGAGGCTGGGATCTAATGATCTTGGTTCAAAGCCATCTTAGACAGACAAATTCTAGAGGCTTTCATTTGCAATTATTTAGCCAGCAAAAAGCTGGAAGTAGAGGTATGGCTCAAGTGATAGAGGACAAGCCTTGAACAGAAAAAGCTTAATGAAAAATAGATGCCCTGAGTACTTGTGTTAAAAGAAAAAAAGACATTTTAGCAAAAATGGATGAATTATGGAGTACTATGTAATCATTTAAAAGGATATGTTTTTTATGTAATAAGCTAGAGCAGTCTTTATATTATTTAAAGAAAGTATAAAACAAACTTTCTGATAAAATCCCATTTGTAAAAACAATAATAAAAAAGAAAACGTGTATAAATATTCTTTATAAGCATAAAATGAAATCTATCCCTTTACACCTAGAACTAAGTGGCAATGGTACAAAGAAATGTGGAGCGAGAAGGAGCAGGAGAAGCAGGAGACAGTGGCCTGCGCATCACACAGCCTCGCATTGTTCCTATGTTTCTGAGGGTTTTTTTTTTTATTACTTTTATGTTTCTTTTTTCTTTTTCAACACTTTTATTAAGAAACCAACCTGCAACTTATTTCCATAAACCAAAAGCCTTAAAAAGTAAATGTAGGGTTAGGCATGGTACTGCTTGCCTTTAATCTCACCTACTCTGGAAGCAGAGAGGCAGAGCAATAGTCCAGGGCCACCTCAGATAAAGACTTAGTCCCTGCCTGGAAAACAAACCAAAAGCAAACGGACTTGGGATAAGGCTCCAGGGGCAATAGGAATCTTACAGGATTTTCTTTCAGTTTTGCTAGGAACTGAAAAATCTCTAAAAACAGCTAATATTTTAAAATAAAAAGTGAAAACTTTGCTGGACAACACAGTTTTAGCTTTGTATTACAATATCAAATATAAGAGTTTTAAACGGAAAAACTTTCAACAAAAAGAATACCTTCTCAGGGGATAGGCAAGGTACCACATGCCTATAATCTCAGCTACTCAGGAAACAGAGAGGGACGAACAAGGTTCAAGTCCAGCCCAGGAAAAATATTAGCAAGTCCCATCCCAATCAATAAACAGAATATGTGGTACATGTCTTTCATACAAGCTGTGTGGGAGGCTCTAGATAGGAGGATTGCTGTCTGAAAATAGCCCAGGCAAAAATGCAAGACCCTACTCTAAAAATAACTAAAGCAGTTGGGTGCTGGTGGCTCACTCCTGTAAAACTAGCTACTCAGGAGGCTGAGATGGTTCATAGTTCAAAGCAAGCCCAGGCAGGAAAGTCCATGAGACTCCTATCCAATAAAGCTACTCAGAAAAGGGCTGAAGTGGCATTGTGGCTCAAGTGGTAGAGTGCTAGCCTTGAGCACAGAGAGGCTCAGGGTCAGAGCCTAGGCCCTGAGTTCAAGCTCCAGGACTGGAAAAATAAATAAGTAAAATAACTAAAGCAAAAAAAAGAAAAAGACTAGGGGAATGGCACAAATAGTAGAGCATAAGCTTAGCAAGCATGAGGCCCTGAATACAACCCTAGTAGAACCACACACACACACACACACACACACACACACACACACAAATGCTACCAAGCACTGGTGGCTCACCCCTGTAATCCTAGCTACTCAGGAGGCTGAGATCTGAGGATTGTAGCCAACCCAGGCAGGAAGGTCCCTGAGACTCTGATCTCCAATTAAGCACCAAACATGCCAGAAATGAAGCTGTGGCTCAAGTGGTAGAACACTAGCCTTGAGCACAAAAGTTCAGGACAGCACCTAGACCCCAGGACAGGCACTAGTGTGCGCCTGTATGTGTGTGTGTGTGTGTGTGTGTGTGTGTGTGTGAGAGAGAGAGAGAAAGAGAGAGAGAGAGAGAGAGAGAGAGAGAGAGAGAGAGAGAGAGAGAGAGAGAGAGAGAGAGAGAGAGAGAGAGAGAGAGAGAGCTGGATTCCTTTTTTTTTTTTTTTTTGGTCTGTTGTGGGGCCTGAACTCTGGGCCTGGGCGCTGTCCCTCAGCTCTTCAGTTCAAAGCAAGTACTCTGCCACTTGAGCCATAGCACCACTTCAAGACTTTTCTGTTTATGTGGTGCTGAGGAATAGAACCTAGGACCTCATGCATGCAAAGTAAGCACTGTACCACTGAGCCACCTTCCCAGCCCTTGCATTCCAATTTTTACAGTTACAATTTTACAAGTTAAATTGATTCTTAAAATATGATCCTACAATGGGGTTCTTTAGGATCTATCTGAAAACTTATGCTCAGGGCTAGATTCCAGTAGCTCACACCTATACTCCTATCCTAGCTTCTTTCTTTCTCTCTCTCTCTCTCTCTCTCTCTCTCTCTCTCTCTCTCTCTCTCTCTCTCTCTCTCTCTCTCTCTCTTTCTCTCTCTCTCTCTCTGTCTTTCTTTGTCTCTGTCTCTGCCTCTCTCTCTCTCTCTCTCTCTCTCTCTCTCTCTCTCTCTCTCTCTCTCTCTCTGTCCCCCTGTCTCCATCTCTATCTGTCTCTTCCCTCTTCTTCTCTTTCTATCTCTTGATTTTTTGAGATAGAATTTCATTAAGTACCCCTAGCTGGACTTAAACTCGGCGATTATAGGCATGTACCACCATGCTCGGCATCAAGAGATTTCTCGATTGGATATCCATAGGCAGAGTCCCAGTGATTTATTCCAGTTCAATGATTTATTCCACCTCCCCGGCACTCTGATGCCAGTGGTGGATGACAAGGGCAGCTGTTTTCCCTTCCCTCTGTCACAGTCATTGCCTACAAACCAGGGAATCTGAATGGGAGGAGGGTCCCCTGGAGCCTGCTTATAAAAAGAGAGACTGAGCCCAGTGCCAGTGGCTCACACCTGTAACTCTAGCTACCCAAGAGGCTAAGGGCTAAGGATCATGGTTCAAAGCCAACTTGGGCAAGGAAGGCTGGAAGATTCTTTTCTCCAATAAACCACAAAAAAAAGTAAAACTGTAGCTCCAGTGGTAGAGGACGAGCCTTGAGCACAAAAACTCAGGGACCGCATTGAGGCCCTGAGTTCAAGCCACACACACAAACAAAATAATAATAATTGTTATATAATTGTTATGTATAACAATTGTATATGTATAATGATTATTACATTATCTTATTATATTATAACAGTATATGATAGTCAATGGATAATGTATAATATATCATATATGAATTATAATAATTATTAATATTGATTAAAAGAGTATACGTGAAACTGCTAAGTCCTACTCTGGTCCTGTTGTCCCTCCCTCCAAGCTGGACCTCCTGGGAAGCAGAGGCCGGGTACCTCCCACTGGGACTTTAGTGGCAGAAAGATCCTTGAGGATGAAGTCTTACTGGGATGGGAGCTGGGGACCTCAGCCGAGGCCACTGGCTTCCCCATAGGAAGAAGGGACAGGTAGCAAGATGCCATGTGACACTAAAGGCAGAGCCTGCGGTGCTAGATGGACACACAAAGGCCCAGTAAAGATATCTTGAAGGGCCAGAAGCTAGAAGGGCCAGGTGGGATTCTGTCCCGCCTCCCAGCTTCCTGGGTATCAAACTTGAGGATCCAGACTTGGAGAGAGAATTTGTTCTTATGGCTTGAAGCCACAAAGTCTGTGGTGCTTTGTTATGGCAGTCCTCGGGGACAGAGTCTTGAAATGTAGCATTCAAACAACGCCCCATGCCAGATGACCACAGCACTGGAGCTACGTGCAATGATGGCGCGCAGCCAGGCCCCTCCGCCCCACATCTTCCTGCCAGTAGCATGCACAACAGCAGACTCAACATCTACCGGAGCCTCACTGTTCCCACTGTGGGGCGTCGGGCTGTGGGACTTGGTTGTCACCAGCCAACTGTACTTCCTTCAGATGAACACTTGGATTCAGAGGGTCCGGGGGAGACCAGAAACTCCAGGAATGTGGGTGCGGCTGGCCCTCTAACCACACGTGTCACAGCATGTTGAGGTCCTGGGAAGAGAGTGGGCTAACTTGAGATGGACTTGGAAAACGAAGGAAGAGCTTTTCCCAGTAAGGTGTGAATCAGAAGATAGATTCCTGCTGACTCTGGAATTCAAACTCTTGACAGCAACAAAAGAAGAGTCCCTTCATTAGCGATATTATTTTTATTGGGCTCCGATTTACTGATGAAGAAACAGTTAAAAGCCCTTGACCAAATCACCGAGATTAGTTGGTGTCACAGTTCCCAGCTTGTCAGCTGCCTCGTACCTCTCTGTGGGATTTCAGTGTTCTTCCTAAATCCAAATGACTTGAACCCATAGGGAGGCTTTAGTAATAATATCGAAACGGGGGTGCTGTGGCTTAAGCCTGTAATCCTACCTACTTGAGAGGCAGAGATCCATGAGATTGTGATTTGGGGCCAGCCCACTCATAAACGTTTGAGAGATTCTTCCTCAGCCAGTGGCTGGGTGAGGTGGATGTGACTATCATCCCAGCTGTGGGGAAAGCATTATGGCTGGGCAAAGACTCACATGTTTGTCATCTTAGTGACCTGGAGAAACGTAAGTAGGAGGATTTCAGCCAGGCCAGATTGGGCACAAAGCAAGACCCTACCTTGGAATTAATCAATGCAAAAATGGAAGAGAAGGGTGATCAAGTGGTAGAGTCCCCGTCTGGCAAGTGCGTGGCCCTAACTGGACCCCACTACTGCCAAAGAAACAACAGCAGTAATGATCATAATTTTGAAATGAGCAAATTTGTAAAGAAAGCCTAACTGCCTTCACTTATCAAAACATCTAATCATTAAAGCACAGAAATGTATTGCTGAAACAAGAAATATGATGGCACTGGTGCTGTTCTAGGGTGCTGATGGGGTAGGGAAAAAAAACATAAAATTGCTTTGCTCTATTAACATTCGACAGTGTAAAAAATGTATTGCATCAAACGAAGAACTCGCCTTGTGACTCAGCAGATGCTAAGCTTTTGTTTCTCAGGTCCCAGCAGTATGTGTAATGACTTACATCACGAAGAGAAGAGCGAGACTCTAGGATGGCCCCACCAAAGCGCGAGTGTTTTCCGTGGAGTCCCCTGTGCCCCTGCTAGCCTCTGCTGACAGTCCTCCCCGCCCAGCCCTGCACGAGTCACACTGATGGCAACTCTTTGGTGTTATTACTGTGAAGAAAGCATTTTTCAATTTCTACCACACCTGATTCAATGCTTAAAAAAAAATCCATATTAAAAAGAACTTAACAAAATCAAAGCCATAACCTCCCTGCAAAACCCAATGTGTTGTGTATCATTTTTATTCTTGGGACTAGTTTTATTAGTTTTGGATCTATTACAAGACTTCTGTAAAACATGTTGAAAGTTAAGAGGAAACAGACTCTTGGCAAGTGTGGAAAGCCAGTTACAGAAGACACTCTGCTAGAGGTAGAGCCACACAGGGAGATGGGGGGGGGAGAGTCTGCCCTCCCTTCCCCCACTGCTCAAAACACAGACTGCCGAGCACGGAGAGGAGAAAACAAAAAACAAAAACTAGCGCTCACTCACGGTGCTTAGCTTCCTAAAACATACAGTAAAACATGCATTTTGTGTACTGTTAAATCCTACAATGAAGTTCTAAGAGGACATGCCTTTTTAAGTCTGGTTTAGAGAGGACTATCTCGAAATAAGTGATTTGGAGAATGGTTATGTACTATACAAAAAAAAAAAAGAAAGAAAAAATTGCTGCTAATGAAATGAAATTACATTAAATGTTACAATGCTTGACTTTTAAATATTAATTTGCTGAGCTTTCAGGGACACAGCTGCTACATTCAGCATGGCTAAAGCATGTTGTCATTTAACACAGATTGAAGTTTTGTCTACTTAAATACTGACAAGATTGAAATAAAGGAAATTTCAGTTTTGAATTGGCTACATTGTGAAAAGGGAGAAAGCAGATCTAAAGAAAGAATTACTGGAGGAAACAAAACTGATTTTCAGCTAACATCCAATAATTCCTTCATGATGCTCTACCATTCGTGAGCCCACTCTTGGTCCCAAACAAATACCAAACATATGCCCAGCAGGGCCTCAGGGAACTTCAATTTTAGAAAGGCAAAAGAACATTGAGATATGTATTTAAAAAATAAAATAAAAAAGCTGGGTACTGATGGCTCACGCCTGTAATCCTAGCTACTCAGGAGGCTGAGTTCTGAGGATGGAGGTTCAAAGCCAGCCGGGGCAAGAAAGTCCACATGAGACTTATCTACAATTAACCACTCAAAAACCAGAAGTGGCACTGTAGCTCAAGTGGTAGAGTGCTAGCCTTGAGTACAAAGAGGCTCAGGCCATGAGTTCAAGCCCTACAACTGACAAAAAAAGAAAAAAGAAAAAGTATGCTTTGGTAAATGCCAACTCCTTTGTACAACAAAAAATTTAAAATATGATTCATCAAGAAAAAAAGAAAGAAGGTCTGAAATGTAAGATCCACCCTGGGAAGGTGGCAGACTCCTCCCTCCTCTTCGATAAGTTTCTGCCCAGTACCTGCATCACCTAGGTAACTGGCATGCCTGGAAGCAGTCACTTCCTCCACCTCCTCCTCTGAGGTCACATCCTGGGCCACCCCTGGTCACATCTCCCATTAGACTGAAGGAGAGTTCCAGACTCTGAGGTCACATCTCCATACCCCTGGCCTAGATAAGTCCTGGCCTGGGAATGGCCTCGCCCCTTTGGGCCATATGCATCTCCACCATGCCCAGCCCGGCAGCAGTTCTGAAATAAAATTCTTCCTGCCTGACTACTGTGTGGTGTTCTCTTCATTGGCTAACTATTTAAGCCTACTTATTTAATTTGCCTTACATAAAATTTCAAAAAAAATACAACAAAGTAAATGTAGTAAGAGAGGCAGCCTATGAGGAACTTGAAGACGTTTCATGGCGTTTTCTAGTCAGAAAGAACTGCATACACCAAGTTCAGAGTGCAGGAGTGGAGAAGGTTGTGAAGGTCATTTGAAGTGTTAGAGAAGAGGATGCAGACAGGAAAGCCTGAAGGTTGAACCAGAAGTACTTGAAGTAGCAGGACCAAGATGGATGTCTGGCTCAGGCACTATCTGAAGAGAAAAGAAAGACATACTAATCTGGGGTTTGCAAAAAGACTTTTCACTAAGTTAGAGACATAGGAAATCCCCAAGGGAAAGCTTCACAGGACCACAACAATGACATCTTCATTCCCCTACTCTGAGGGGGTTAGTCTTCCAGAATATTCCAGAATCTTGTCATGCACTAGGGCCAAGGAAGAGCAGCTACCTGTTAAGCAGGTAGGTGATAACTAGGGCCAGGCACACAGTGGCTCACACCTGTAATCCTAGCTACTAAGGAGGCTAAGATCTGAGGACAGTTCAAAGCCAACCTGGGCAAGGTAAGTTCATGAGACTCTTATCTCCAATAAACCACCAGGAAAGAGTAAGTGGTATTATGGCTCAAGTGGTAGAGCACTCACCTTGAGCTGAAGAGCTCAGGGACAGTGCCCAGGTCCAGAGTCCAAGCCACAACTGATGAAAGAGAGAGAGAGAGAGAGAGAGAGAGAGAGAGAGAGAGAGAGAGAGAGAGAGAGAGAGAGAGAGAGAGAAGCAAGGAAGCAAGGAGGGAGGGAAGGAGGGAAGGGAAGAAGGGAGAGAGGGAAGGAAGGAAAGAAGAAAGACAGAAAGAAAGAAAGAAAGAAAGAAAGAAAGAAAGAAAGAAAGAAAGAAAGAAAGAAAGAAAGAAAGAAAGAAAGAAGGAAAGAAAGAAAGAAAGAAAGATTAAGAAGAAAAAAAGGAAGGAAGCAGGGAGGGAAGGAGGAAAGGGAAGAAGGAAGGGAGGGAAGGAAGGAAAGAAGAAAGAAAGAAAGAAAGAAAGAAGGAAGGAAGGAAGGAAGGAAGGAAGGAAGATTAAGAAGAAGGAAGGAAGGAAGGAAGGAAGGAAGGAAGGAAGGAAGGAAGGAAGGAAGGCAGGCAGGCAGGCAAACAGGCAGGCAGACTGGGGTAGCCAGGAACCGGTGGCTCATGCCTGTAATCCTAGCTACTTAGGAGGCTGAGATCTGAGGATTGCTGTTCAAAGCCAGCCAGGGCAAGAATGTCTGTGAGACTCTTATCTACGATTAGCCACCAGAAAACGAAGTGGTGCAGTGTCTCAAGTTGTAGAGCACTTGCCTTGAGCTGAAGACAGAGTTCAAGACCCACAACCGAAAAAAAAGAAAGAAAGGGGGAGGGGGAGAGAGAGAGAGAGAGAGAGAGAGAGAGAGAGAGAGAGTGGAAAGGAAGGAAGGAGAAAGAAAGAGAGACAGAGAGAAAGAAAGAGAGAGAGAGAAAGAAAGAAAGAAAGAAACAAACAAACAAACAAAGAGGGGCTGGGAAGGTAGCTCAGCGGTAGAGTGCATGCCTTGCAAGCATGAGGCCCTGGGTTCGAATCCTCAGCACCACATAAACAGAAAAGGCCGGAAGTGGCGCTGTGGCTCCAGTGGTAGAGCATTAGCCTTGAGCTGAAGAGCTGAGGGAGAGTGCCCAGACCCAGAGTTCAGGCCCCATGACCGGCAAAAAAAAAAAAAAAAAAAGGAAGGAAGGAAGGAAGGAAGAAAGAAAGAAAGGAAAGAGAAAGAAAGAAAGAAAGAAAGAAAGAAAGAAAGAAAGAAAGAAAGAAAGAAGAAGGAAGGAAGGAAGGAAGGAAGGAAGGAAGGAGGGAAGGAGGGAAGGAAGGAACTCTAGGACAAAGATAAAACTAGGTTCTTATTAGATTTTAAATGTTTTATACAATTTTGAGACTTTAAATATAGTTCCAAACTTAACCATGGTCCAACTTGCTGTCTTTCAACTTGATGAGGGGGCAAAAACATACACACCTAACTATTCTGTGTTACTTTCAGTATGGCATCCAATAAATCTTAGGAGCTGTTCTTCTACTTTATTATAAAGTAGGTTTTGAATATGAAGAGTCTGTCACACTGTATGCTGACACATGCTTTCCAGGCATAACTAAAGGAGGCTAGGCTAAGCTGGCATGTTCAGTAGAGCTGGGTATTAAATATAATTAGAACTTAACAGTTTTTTCTTCCTACAGAGTTATGGGAACAAAATCCAATTGTAAGTATAGGGGTAACTAGGTGCTGGTGGCACACACCTGTAATCCTAGCTACTCAGGAAAGAGATGTAAGAATTGTGGTTCAAAGGCAGCCCAAGTAGACAAATCCAAATTGGCTTTTTATGTACAATTAATTAACAAAAAAAGGGCCAGAACGGGAGGCATGGTTCAAGTGGAAGAGTATCAGCTGTGAGTGAAAACTTCAAGCAAGAGCTTAAAGCCCTGAGTTCGAGACTTAGTTCTGGAAACAAATAATAAAGCAGAGGAACTATTTGAATTTAAGAAATATTACATAGTGAAAGCTTAATTATGTAATTTAGCTTTAGAAAAAAGAGAGAAAGAAAGAAAGCCGGGCACCGGTCGCTCATACCTATAATCCTAGCTACTCAGGAGGCTGAGAACTGAGGATCACAGTTCAAAGCCAGCCTGGCAGGAAAGTCCGTGAGACTCTTATCTCCAATAAACCACTAGAAAACTGGAAGTGGCGCTGTGGCTCAAGCGGTAGAGCACTCGCCTTGAGCTGAAGAGCACAGGGACAGCACCCAAGCCCAGAGTTCAAGTCCCACGACTGACCAAAAAAAAGAAAAAAAAAAAGATGCCACCACTAGCTAATAAGAGGCAGGTGGTTGTTTATATTTGGGCCTGCACCTGGAGTGCTTCAGACACCGCACACCTGCTGGTGTCAGCATGACTCTGTGGCTCAGGTTGACAGCTCTGTCTCTTTCTCCACACAGCTGGGTGTGCTCCCTGTCAGTGCTTCACAGGGCCTGCATGGCCACTTGTTAGCCAGGGATAGAGAGAGATTTGAGTGGCATGGGGGCAGGTGGGAGGGGCGCCAGGTGTAGAGAGTCCTTTAGTCCCCCTTTGACTCCAGAACATCAAATCCTAACTTGATCCTTAATCACAAAAGTCCAACACACCTCGCCAGCTCAATTTCCAGTGATAATGAGCCTCAGAAATCACATGAATTAATGAGTCACAAATGATCCCCCTCAGAATAATTTTATTTCTAACTTTTCAACCCTCCTTATGCCCTTCAAGCATGTAACAGCTGGGAATGAGGTGGCATTAACTACCGCCTGTCTATTTTTTTTGGCAGAACTACAGATTAGCACCAGAATGGTCATATACCATAGACCCAGTGCCTAAACAGACTGAGGGAGCCGAGAACTTGTGTCTCACACCTGAAATCATAGTTACTTAGAAAGTTGAGATCAGGAGGATTTCAGTTCTAAGCCAGACTGGGCATAAATGTAGGACAACTATCTCAAACAACAGCTGGACTCAGTGGTGTGTAACTGCCACCCTAGATACATAGGAAGCGAAAGTAGCAGAATTGTGGTCCAGACTGGTCTGGGCATACTGTGAGACCCTACTTTTTTTTTTTTTTTTTGTCGGCCGTGGGGCTTGAACTCTGGGCCTGGGCACTGTCCCTCAGCTCTTCAGCTCAAGGCAAGCACTCTACCACTTGAGCTACAGCGCCACTTCTGGTTTTCTGGTGGTTTATTGGAGATTGGAGTCTCATGGTCTCTCCTGCCCGGGCTGGCTTTGAACCGCGATCCTCAGATCTCAGCCTCCTGAGTAGCTAGGATTACAGGCGTGAGGCACCAGCGCCCAGCGAGACCCTACTTTTTAAAAGAAGGAACTAAGGGTAGGGCATTGGGTCATAGGGTACTGGCCTAAGAAATGCAAGGCCCTGATTACAAACTCCAGTACCACCATAGGGGGTGTGGGAGAAAGGGAGGGTAAGGGACACAGAGAGATATCAAGGAAATGCAGGGCACAACCCATCAGCCTTGATTGTCGCATGCCACTTAGGCAAAGGCACAGACCAAATAAAAAAGGTGAAAAAATAAGTCTCAAAGAAACACTGTATCTCATCTTCTGCTACTGAGAACTCTGCCATCCTTGAATCCTTCGCTGTTCTCATTTTCTAGGGAAATAGACCCTAGACCAAATAATAGAATGATGGAGAAGGCCAAGACTGCTTTTAGACTGACCCACAGGTACAGGGGTGCTCTGAAGCAGAACCAGGGTCTCACATGTGCTAGGCAAGTGCTTTACCACTGAGCTACACCTCCAGCTCTTGCTATTCTTTTATTTGACCTTTTGAAACATTTATTAAGTGTGTGTGTGTGTATGTGTGTGTGTGTGTGTGTGTGTGTGTGTGTGTATGTGTGTGTGTGCCAGTCCCAGGGCTTGAACTCAACCTGGGTGCTATCTTTGAGGTTTTTTTTGCTCAAGGATAGTATCCTACCACTTGAGCTTGAGCCACAATATCATTATTGTCTTTTGGGAAGTTTATTAGAAATCAGAGTCTCACGGGCTTTCCTGCCTAGGCTGGCTTGGGACAGTGGTCCTGGGATCTCAGGCTCCTCCATACTTAGGATTTCAGGCATGAGCTGCTCTGTTCCTTTGCAAATGACCCTATATTTCTGTGCAAATAGACCTTGGCCATGAATAGTGGCACATGGGTGAGTCTTCCCATCCTGGCTATCCATTCTCTTTCCCTTTTGATTTTACTTCTTCCATAGGCCCTGTGTGCATGTTCAACTTTCAGTACCAAAACAAGAGAATAATTTCTAAACAGTAGGTCTGCACATCTACAGAAAGAAATCTGTTCAGAAGTAATTGGAAATACATGCCACACAGCTATAATCCTAGCTACTGAGGAGGCTGAGATCTGAGGATCATGGTTCAAAGCCAGCCCAGGCAGAAAAGTCCGTAAGACTCTTAACTCCAGGGGCTGGGAAGGTGGCTCAGTGGTAGAGCACTTGCCTTGCGTGCATGAAGCCCTGGGTTTGATTCTTCAGCACCACATAAGAAAAGAAAAAAGCCAGAAGTGGCGCTGTGCCTTAAGTGGTAGAGCGCTAGCCTTGAGCTGAAGAGCTGAGGGACAGCGCCCAGGCCTAGAGTTCAGGCACCATAACTGGACCCCCCCTCCCCCCACACCAAAAAAAAAAAAAAAAAAAAAAAAAAAAGACTCTTAACTCCAATAAACCACCAAAACCCAGAAGTGGTGCTATGGCTCAAGTGATAGAGTGCTATAGCCCTGAGCTAAAGAGGTGAGGGACAGTACCCAGGCCCAGAGTTCAAGCCCCACGACCGACCAAAAACAAACAAACAAACAAATAGGACCTAGGACAGAATCCTGCCAACCAAGGAACTTTGAGCAAGAGACTAAAGCGTAGAGTTTCAAGCACCTTGTTTAAAATATATAGTTACACCTATGCCCTTTATGAAGATTAAGACTCTTAGAATTGTGTTTGGCATATAGGAAGTGTTCCATAAATAAATGTTACTGTATCTAAATAAATTTGTTATAAATGGGATACAGAAAAAATATCATAAAGGATCCCAGGCTTATTTTGTGAGGCCCCATATATTTGTATTGTGTTACCTGCTGCTGTGTTTATTATAAACAACCAAGACTTATTTCACTCAGCTTAATCTCTAAATTTTAATCATTTACTAGCAGATAATAAAATCAGCTTAATTACAAAATACAAACTAAATTTGCTTCTCATACACAGTTATTCATATTTCACTTCTTGGGAGAGTTACAATCTTTGTCCTGATAATTTCTGCTTTTTTATTCTGGCATTGTGATGATGGTTTAGTGAGTCCAAAGAGCCCATAATAACTATAATTTGAGGAAACCTGAAACAATGCTTGACTTTTTTTGTATCTATTCCCCTTTCCATATCTTAAAAAGGGGAAGGTTGAGATCTGAGGATCACAGTTCAAAGCCAGCTTTGGCAGGAAAGTCTGTGAAACTCTGATTTCCAGTTTACCACCCAAAAGCTGTAGTGGAGTTGCGATTCAAGTAGTACAGCATAACCTTTGAGCAAAAAGTCAGGTACAGTTCCCAGGCCCTGAGTTCAAGCCCCAGATCTCCCTGTCCCCTCCCCCCCAACACAATCTCTAATAAGAAATGAGGTCCTATCTCTTGCAATGAATCCTAAGTCATTAAATTTACCCTCTTTTTTGAATGCTTCTGCCCCTGCATTTGTCATTTCTGAGCTTTTAATTCTAGTTGATTACTCATTTAAATATTACTACTAGGAGAATTAAAGCAAGAAACAGATGCTTTAAAAAAAAAACACAAAACATCTCCTTATCAACATGTTGCCTCTAACTTTACAGTAGTTCACCACCCAGTTTTCTTAAAAAGCAAATTACTGTTTATTCAAAGTTCTCAACAATTTCAATTTGTGTATCTCTTATTCTGTGTATTTCCTCTTTTTGCTGCCCTTCTACTTCTTTAGAAATATAATTGTTAATCTATTCTTTCATACTGGGAACAAAATAGGAAAGTCAACCCTTCTTTATTATGTTTCATTTCCTAGAAAATGTGGTTAGGAGGGAAAAGTCCTCCTCCTCGCATTCGCTGATAACCCCGACCTCTTCTATGCATTTATCTACTGTTCTAATTTTCCCTTACTCCCAAATTACACTCTACGAGATTATAAATCCACTTAAACAGCTCCCATATAAGTCCTCAAGTATTCCTTAGAAAAGAACCCCCCCCCCCATTTCACGGCCTGGAGACAACATCCACACACAGGACAGACCAAGGTTTGAAGAGACTGGACTCAGGATCAACAGTATCTTAACCACAGAAGCAAACTTGCAAATCTTCCAGGGTACTGTCCTCACTTTACATAGGGAGAGACTAAGACCCAACAAGCACGGACTGCGCCCCCTGCAAGTAGAGAAACGCAGGCTTTGTGGATACATTGTTGATTTTACGAGGGGGCATTCAGAGGAGCCGTCACCGGTCTGGATGAGAGAACTCGTGCCTGTGAGCGGAGCTGGTTTCATACCTCTGTCCGACTCCCTTAACAGTATCCATTTTAGAGGAAACCTTTATGTCCGACACAATGACTTTGCTTCCCTGTGGGAGAGGATGCTGCTGCTTTCAACAGCGCTTCGAGGCCATTCACTGCGATCTCAATAAAAAAGTTCCGTGTTTTCCCTCCAAGGTGCTCCCACCCTCGCGGGCACCCCCAGGGCGGCCGCGGCGCCGCGCGCGCCCCGCACCCACCGAGCGCGGCGCGCGCGGCGCGGCGGGGACAGAGACGGCCGCCACCAGACAATGTCCTGCATTCACCACCTCCTCGACCAATCACAGGCCGGCGCCTCCGGGCTCCGTGCGGCGCCACCGGCCACGGCCGCGGCCCCAGGAAAGCCCGGGCTCGGGGCGGCCATCTGCGGCCATCCGGGGCAGAGGCGCCCGAGCTCCCACCGCAGCGGGCGTGGAGGAGGGGTGCGGGTGGCGGGCGCCACGACGGTCCCCCCGGGGACGGAGTTGGCGCACAGAGGGCAGGACGCGCCCTCTCTCCGGCTCGAACGCGGCGCTGTCCCTTTAAGACGATCCTCCTCCCGAGGCTGTGAAACGCGTCGGCGGCCCCGCCGCGGGGGGCCGTGACATCCGGGCTACCGGGCTGGCGACGGCCCTCCGGTCAGCTCGGGGTCTTCGCGGAGCACCACTGCAGTCAGGGGGTGTCACGAGGCTGGAGGGGACTTTCGGGACACGCGGGCCTCAAGCTAACGGCTTAGCAGGCTGCAATCACTCCCCATCCCGGACAACCAGACCGGGACGCCCGGGATCGCACGCGGGTCACGGACGCTCAGCCCGCGGGGCCGCGCGGCGCGCGCCAGCCTCCGACCCGCCCCACCTCCTGCGCGTGCCTGGGGGGGCGGGGCCTTCCGGAGACAACCAATCAGAGCCTGGCAGCTCGGGCCCGCCCCTGAAGTCCGCGCGGGGCGGGGGGATTGCGCGGGAGGGAGAACTTCGTGGGGGGCGCGGTGGAGAAGGGCGGACCGTACGGAGCCGGGCCGTGGGGCGAGGCGGGAGGATGCGGGCTGAGCCGACGGGCTTCGCCTCCCGGGGAGGTGGGGGGGCCGCGCGTGAGAGCCCGCGCGAGCCGGAGGCCGGGGGAGGCGCGGGAGAGCAGGTGGTGCGGACGGTGCGGGGTGGGGGTGGGGGGAGCGCGGGACGGATCGCCGGGGCGGTGCGGGGAGGGGGCACCCGCCGGTGCGTCCTGGGGGTGGGAAGATGGGGATGGACGTCCTGAGCTGCTGAGCGAACAGCCAGAAGCTGTCGGGGTTGGTTCGTGCAGGACGGAGACTCCGGGGAAGTTGGGGGGATTGTCCCCCCTTTCAGGCTACGGGGCTGCGTCGTGTCCGCGTGGATGTTTATTAACATCGGACTATTTCATCGTGGGGGTTGGGAGAAAGCACAACCCATTCCCGTGATCTAGGTTACCGTCAGAAAAAGGGGGTGTGGGGGCCCCATCGGGCGGGGGCCTTGGGGTGATGTAGGGTAGGGGCAGGAAGATTACTGCCGGGTTTTACCGTCAAGTCACGAACCAGCCCTCCTCCCGAATCTCGTATCTCCTCCCTGCCCGATTCACAGCCGTGCCGCTCACCCCTGACCTAGCTCACCACGCGTTCTGAGGTTCGTGTGTATCTGAAGAAATACAAGCCCCGGCGGGTCTCCTGCGGCGCGGGGTTCCTGGGGGAGCCACTTTCTCCCGCGTGTGCTGCGTCGGTGGTCCCCTCTGCTCTCCGAGCATCACCCTGCTTCCGGACCACCCTTGTCTTGAAAGTCCAGGCGTATTTAACTTACATCCGACAGACATCTTAGAGCGCTGTTTGTCTTCCCCACAGTCTGGTCGATCACCAGCCCCCACTCGCAACTCACTGAGCCACAGACATCCACGACGCACGTCGGGCTTGGTTAGCACCCCAGCCGCATTCTGCCCCAGTGCAGACGGTGGGGAGTCTCCCACCTGGACGGCCTCGGCGAGCCGCTCTCGGCGCTTTCTGCCTTCGCCCCGGCCTCGCCCCACCTCCACAGGGCAAACAGAAGCTCCATTTTTAATCCGATCGTGTTAGTTCCGTTTTACATCTTTTAATGGCTCTCCGATGCCCTGGGGATAAATCTTTTCTCCTAAAATGTGCTTTAGAAGGGCCACCGAATGTTGTTTTCCCCTTTCACCCTCAGCTACATCTTTTTTTCCTGGGTACACTTTTCCCTTCCTGCCTCGGGTTAACCTGAGCTGCTTTCCCATGTCTCCTTGCCTTGTTTGACGACTTCCCTTGGCTCAAGGTCTTCCCTCAAAGGAGGATTCGGGTGCCACGCAGCCCGGCCTCAAGTACACCCAGGGCCTTACATGGAGTTCACCTGACATGAGGGGTCCCATACCAGGTCAGCCCCCTGCAGTTCCTCCTTTCCTAGGATGGTCCTGGCAGTTCGTCGTCAGAGGCCAACAACCTTTTTAGAATATCTAGTAATGACTGCACAAAACAAAAAAATGAGCACCCCTGGATATCTGCAGACATTCTTTTTTTCCAGTATTTTTATCTTGAATCCTTTCTTACTTAAGTTTCTCTTAAGAATCAACATGATTTAAAAGATGATACAAATTGTCAAACAAATGAGGTTTCGTTACAACTCTAAATCTTCTTTAGCTATAGGGTGAGTGGGTTTGTGAAATGAAATTTGACAACATGGCTGGCTGTTCAGAAAAGAGGCAGAAGTGTTCACTTTAAAATTGAGCTGAAACATTTCCAAAGGAAAAGAATACAAGAAACTTCTAATTCCTTGCTTATTATTAACTGTTAAGGGAGCAATTACCAACATGTTAAGAAATTATCCTGGCACTGGGTTGATTTTGTTTTTAGTGCTGGTTCGTTTACCATTTTTCTTTTGTTTATATGAGATGTCAGTGCAACAAATTGAGATTTCCATTTTCCTGTGTTTACTCCAGCTAGCAATGCTAACATATGTACTTTTGGTCTGTAGCATGTTTAAACACGGCTCTGCTACACCCTTTCCTATAAGGTTAAACAAGAAATCTTTGTTGAGCAGTGTAATATGCAGAGGAGAGGATAGGGGAATAAATCTTAACTACTACAAACTATTTCCCTTTAGCCTAACACTGAAGGAGATCCTTGTTGGGTTTTCTAACTGCTATGCAACTAGTCTGTTGCCACTGATACACTGGTGGGAAGGAGGATTTTTTTTTTTTTAAGAAAGAAAATGAAAGGGAGGAAAGTATCTTATTTAGAGTAAATAAGATACAAAGGTTAAGCAACAATGTACTTTACAGTAAGGAAAAGAAAAATAATTTGCTTCAGTACTTTTGTGCTAGAATTCACATATGACCCATTAATTTAGTGAAAACAGTATTTAAAGCAGAAGCATGAATTATAATTATTTACTGTTTCTTCGGGGAAAAAAATTCTCCAAGTATGTATGTTATCTGTTTTCAGGACATACAACGTAAGTAAATAAGTAAATGTTAGAGGAAAAGTTTCTCTTTTGGATGTGGGTTTGCATAATTTTGAGTTTGGAAAGCATTTTTAGGCGTTCTTATTTGGTAAAAGTCTTGTATGCACTTTAGTTACATTTTAGCTGGCTACATCTTCCACTTTTTATACTGATTGAACATGTTTTTTTCCAACCTTGGTGAAATGGTAAAAGATTTTTTTAAAAACGTTTGATTAAAAGTTTTTATCATCTAGTTTTAACAGTATCTATACAATGGAAACACATTTCAGCCTTATTAAAAACCTGCCAAACTCAATTAGGTGACCAAACTCCATTAAGGGGAGAACTAAGATCACCATTTGCCACATTTGTTGGTTTTAGCAGAGATTTCCAGCTAATTGGGAATTAAAAAGAAACTGGTAAAGATATGCAGAGTGAGGTAGAGCATGGGAGAGTGGGAGAGGGTGTGATAGGGAACAGACTCAGGTGTGAGTCCTCCAGTCTCATATTTCTAAAGTTAAATCTGGTACTTAGTTTCCACCTTTAGCATGGGAGCAGACCTTTGCCCTCTTGAGCATCTCACAGTACAGATGTAAGGCTTGAATCAGGGCAATGTGTATTATAAGCCTTAAAATGTTAGACTGTTACTTTCCTATATATTCCACGTTGGACTTAGAGGCATTTGGTTTGCATAAAAATAATAAAATAAATAAACATGCCTACCTATCCAGTCACTCATTACATAATGATGTTTTAGTGAACAATGAAACATATATATATATATATAGTGTGTGTGTGTACAAAGTGTTGGGTCTTAGTTTATATAAACTCACTTTGATGTTCACATAAGGACAAAATCACCAACAGTGTAGTTTTTGAAATGTTTCCCTTCATCAAATGGTGTAGGACAAAATATATACCATATCTAATTCAAACAGTATAAAAAATCATAAAGAGGAAATAAATTACCTTCACATAAACTCTGATAATCTAAAGGGATTTTCATGTATTTACATTTTCTCATAGGTAAGAGCTCAATTGAAGTATTCTAACAAAAAATAATCACAATAAGTTTACAGTTGCTCCTAGAATAGTCTAGATTTTGTTGTGTTCAGGTATTAAACAATAAGCAAAGGAATATTCATAATGAAAGGAAACAATAAAAATAAAACAATAAGGCAAATTTTTGATCAAGTGTATCTTATTCAGTGATCACCACCAAATATTGAGAAGGGAAAATATAGCCAGGCATTGGTGCCTCACTCCTGTAATCCTAGGTACTCAGGAGGCTGAGATCTGGGGATGGCTATTCAAAACTAGGCTGGGCAGGGAAATCTGTGAGACTCTTATCTCCAATTACACACACACACACACACACACACACACACACACATGAAAAAAGAAAAAGAAGATATTCTCATTGATAGTATTTATTATTTATTTGCATCTTTTGACCCAGAATAAATCTGAGGGCTAGAGTAGCTAAGTATCAATAATAAGAGCTGGTTTTCGACTAGCCTTACTTAACACCTTCACTCAACTTCAAAATATTTGGCCAGTGGTTAATCCCTTCAAGGTTTGACTGAGAACCTGTATGTGCAAATGCCATAACACACTCTGTATAGATGGCCAACATAAAGACAAGATATGTTTTCTCAAAGGAAATTAAAATACAGTTGTGAAAAAGATTAGAACATTTCAGACCTAACACATTTGTAAGTGATGTTCTCTTTTGCAAGGGAAGGGGAGCAGAAGGATGGGCAGTTCACCTAGTTGCTTGTCTTTGCAGCCTTCCAGTGTTCGCTTGGCAAGCAGCAGAGCAGAGTAGGTCATGCCTGAGCCACTCAGTATCCTCCCAGCAAGAAGCAGAGGGGGCTAGGCCTAGGCCCTTCCCCCCAACCCCGCCCCGCAGTGAGCTGCCAAGATGGGGACTCATCTTGGAGCCCCTAACCCTGACCTGCCACCATCTGCCATCACAGCCCTGTTGTGATCCTAACAGTTACTTTTCTGAAGTTGCCCTGGGGATTGAGCACTGGGCCTGGGTGTTGTCCCTGAGCTTTTGTGCTGAAGGCATGCAGGTGTGCATTCTACCAGTTGAGCCACAGCTCCACCTCTGGTGTTTTTGTTTTGTTTTGTTTGTTTGTTTGGAAGGTAATTGGAGTTGAGTCTTCAACTTTCCTGTCTAGGCTGGCTTCAAACCATGAACCTCAGATCTCAGCCTCCTGAGTATCTAGAATTACAGGTGTGAGCTACCAGAACTGGGGCTTTTTGCCTGCTTAGAGCAGATACTGTCCTTCCGCTGATTAGATCAAAAGGAGTGAGATTGGATTTGTAGGAGAGACTGTGCACAGCAAAGGTACAGGTACAGAAAGGCTTAAGGACCAAGGGGACCAGAGACACTTGGATGGTCTCACTTAAGAACAATCTCTTTAGTCTCTCTGACCTCCAGGGTCTGTTCCTGTAGCCCTATCCATGTTCCTTGCCTGCCATGGAATTCAAGCACATTCTAGCTTGACAGTAAACTTGGGTACTAGAAGAAAAGCATACGGAAGAAGGCGTGAATTCTCTGTGATTCTGAGCCATTTACATCTTGTATGAATTTCAATCTCTGTTTGTGCAAGAAACCAAGCAGTGGATGGCCTTCCTTTTCTACTCTGTTTCTCATTTTCCCTGCTAACTTCTCCTCGCTTCTGGCTCTTGTCCACTAATTAAGCCTCTACCACTGGTAGCCAAATACCTTGCAAGTTTCAGATATGGAAACAACCCAAATGTCCATTAATGGGTGGATAAACAAAATATCATATGTCCACTCCACACCGTGAAGTATTATTTAGCCTTAAAAAGGAATAAAATTCTGGCAATATAACGTGCATAAACTCTGAAGACCTCAAGCTAAATGAAAATAGCTGGACACACACATATTGTAGGATTCCATTTAGGTGAGGGACATAGAACAAGACAATTCCCTGAAACTGGAGGCAGAATAAAATTACCTAAGGCTGGAGAGAGGGAGGGGGAATAATGAGTTTAATAGGTGCAAGGTTTTAGTTGGAGAGGTTGAAACTGTAGAAATAGTAATGATGGTTACACAATATTGTGAGTGTAATGAATGCTACTTAACTGAATACTTGAAATAGCTAAAATTGCAAGTGTTATGTTATGTGCATTTTACTACAATAAAAAATATCAGATAAACCTTTAGTGGTCCCCTGGCTGTAGACCTGTTTTGTGTAATCTGCAAAATGTACTTCTTTTTTCTGGGTAGCTGTTTGAGGTTCACCCTCTTAGTCATAGAGCCTCCTCCAAACCTCTCTCCAGGGATTGTCTTCATTCTCCCTCCCTTCCATTCCTAGACCTGATCAGGTATCCACATTTCCCAAACCTTCCCAAGCAAAACTCTGCATTGGTCTCCATCAAAGCTGTCTTCCAGCCTGCATCCCTGTCTCTGGAGTTCACCAGAGACATGGCTGTGAACTGTTCCATTTCGGAAAGGCATGTATTGGCAGTAAATAACCACAGCTCTCCATCTTTCTTTGTGTGACTGGTTTTACTACTCCTGCTCTTGAATCTCACAAAGATTCCTTTCTTCCCCTATATCCTTCATCTATCCATTCTCTTCTGAATGGGTTCTTGAACATAGCTGAACATTCACAGTATTGTGTCCAAAACATGTTGCTTCATTGCCACTCAACGTGAAATTCATCAGTCCTCTGCTGTGAATCCATTGGTGACTTCCTGTCCCACTCTTTGACACTTTATTCTCTGTAAGTCTCGATCTCTAACACCATAGCAGCTACTAATGTCATGTAATAGAGCACTGCTTTGTGAGGTTCCGGCATGGATGGATCCATATGGACAAAATTTCTGTGATTCTCTATCTCCCCCTCTTCCTCTTCCTTCTCACCCCCTCCTCCTCCTTTTCTTCCTCCTCCTTCTCCTCCTACTCCTCTTCCTTCTTTTTTTTGCTGGAATGGACCCCAGGACCTCTTCTCTTCTCTTTTGTCTGATAAACTCTTTTGTTCTTCAAGTCTCAATGGAGACCTCACATTTGAGAAACCGTTCCCTGGTCCCTATCTCTGGGTCCAAGAGGAAGGAAATCCCTATAGCCCCTCTGTGTATTCCCACCATAACTATGTTATCATTTCCCCAGATGTGAGACTTAGGAAGGAAGGGATGATGTCTTACTCACTTTGGCAAACCCAGATGATGATCTGAGACAGTTAAATAAGTCAATGAAAATATTAGTATATATAGCTGTACGAAGTATGTTTGTTGTGACATTTTCACAGATGCATGCAATGAATCCTGATCAAATTTATTTTGTTTGTTGCTTGCCCTTACACTTTTCCTTCCTTCTTAAAACAATTTCAACACATTTCATCATTCTGTTATCTACATGCAAATTTCAAACTACTTCAACCATATTTATACTTCACAGAAAAGACTGTGTTAGAGATATGGTCTAGTTGATGATAATTTGGCTGATCATTTTGTTTCTTTGATTTTATTATGTTGCAAATATAACTCATTAACTTTTACATTCCTTTTCCCCCAATGGCTAGCTAATTTTAATATTCTGTATATCAGTTTGGCTTCAAATAGCAGTGAACATTAGCACAAACAAAACAAGTTTTGTTTTTGTTTTGCTTTGAGATGCGGCCTGCTATGTTGCCTAGCAACTTCCTGGGTCATATTGATCCTTTGATATCACTCTTTGAAGTAAACTGGGACTATAAGTATGTACTTCCACAGCTGGCAAAGTAAAAGGTTAGACAATGCCAGTCTGATAGAAGTCTCTACTTCAACCTATTCTCTTCCAGTTACCATAACTATGCTATGCTGCTGTTCTTGTGGCCTAAGATGGGGGCTGGGCTGGAATTCTAGGCAATAAGATAGAGGAAGAAATATAAAAGGAGTAGAGAGCAAGTATCAAGTCTCCAGAAAGCTACAGCCATTTTTCCTTTCCTTTCCCCTTTTCCCTTTTCTCTTTCTGCTTCCTCTTTTCCCTTTCCACTTCCCCTTTTCCTTTCTCCCTTCTCCCTTCCCCTTTCTTGCCCTTTTCTTCACATTTTCTTTCCTTTCATTTTTCTCTGTTACTCTATTTCCTTTTCTCTTTTTCTTTTGTTTCTATGTTTAATTTTTTTGAGACAGGATTTACTGTGTAGTCTAGGTTAGCAATCCTAGCAATCTTCCTTGCCTATTCTTTTCAAGCATTGGGAATTCAGGTGGGTACCACCATATCTGGCTACTACTACTACTACTACCACCACCACCACCACCACCATCACTACTATGATTATTATTGGATCAATTTAATTCACATCTAGCTGTAGAATGAGATATATAGCCTTGTCTTGAAAAGACATATATCCCTCTAAACACTCTATTATTATGGAAGAAGAGGAGCAATAAATATTGGAGAGAAGGGTAGGAGGAGTAGATCATATATTTATTCTAAATAAATCTAAATATGACATTTTATGCAGGTACATTTATACTTCAAATGTATTCTTCCCAAATCCTAATTTTGTTTATCAGAGATTATGACATTTAGACTCAGTAGTTTTTCAAGTAACAAGTTAATGAGCTTCCAGGTCTCTCCCCCCTCTGAAGAGGTAAAGTAAGGAGTTGTCATTATGAACTTATCATTTAGATGTAGTACAAAGATGGAGTAAGGGGTTTGGGGGTAAATAGAATTAAGGTACTCAATAGTTACAAAAGGATTTTACATATTTCTTTTTTTGTTGGTCGTGGGTCTTGAACTCTGGGACTGGACGCTTCAGCTCAAGACTAGCACTTTACCACTTGAGCCACAGCACCACTTCCAGTTTTCTGGTGATGAATAGGAGATAAGAGTCTCTTCCCCGGGCTGACTTTGAACCTTGATCCTCAGATTTCAGCCTCCTGAGTAGCTAGGATTTCAGGCATGAGCCATAGGCTCCTGGTAGGATTTTACATCTTAAAACTTTTGTGTGGGGGGGGGAGGGGACGGGCAGTCCTGGGGCTTGAACTCTGGGCCTGGGCACTGTCCCAGAGCTTTTGTGCTCAAGGCTAGTACTCTCTAGCCTTTTGGCTCCACTTTCGGCTTTCTGCTGGTTAATTGAAGATAAGAGTCTCCTACTTTCCTGCCCAAGCTGGCTTCAAACCCTAATCCTCGGATCTTAGCCTCCTGAGTAGCTAGGATTATAGGCATGAGCAACTGGTGCCAGCTTACATTTAAACACATTTATTGTGACTTTGGAATCTCACTGATCTTCCTTGTTTTCTTCCCAACTTCCCTGGCCTGTTCCTCCCTACCTCTGCTTTATCAGGACCTGCAGTTCCACTCGGGGCAGCTGGGAGGCTCTGTTTCACCATGGGCTACTGTGGACACAGATTTATTCTCGGGTGTCAGTTAACAACCTTTTCCAATCACCCAACAAGAGGTGCCTTCAACGGCCATAACAACATCTCCTCATCAGGCCGGAGTGTAGGTGAGCACTGCTCAGTTATCTGGCACTAGAGGTGATCCCTGCCTGAACTTGAGTGTCTGTACCTCCTCCTTACCAGGCTCAGCAGAGGTGCTATTCCTACACCCATTTCTCTGTTCATCTTTCCCCTCTCCCCTCATTTCCATACTTTGTTCTTCCTTCTTCCCCTCTGACCATTTCTTCTCATCTTTTTCTTCCCTTACAATCCCTTTCAGTGTCTTTGGAAATTCTGATTCCTCTCTTGATGTTGTCCTCTTTTGCCAAATCTATTCCACTGTGAACCAACTTATAGGAACCTCTGGGCTTACTGCTGGACCAATCCTCTCTGCCTCCTCCTCGGCTGAGGACATACTGCTCCAGCCCCCATCTTCTGTTACTCTGTAAGCTGCTTCCTTCCTTCCTGCAGGCTTGTGAGAGTGTCTCTCCTTTGAAAAAGGGCTCTCTTGTCTTCTCTGCCCTGTTCTGTCATCACCAAATAAGGAAATCCACAGTATCCTCTGCTCCATTACTCCACCACAACTTCTTGCTTAATTCCTGGTCATCTGGTTGCACCCAGCACATCTTTATGAAACTAACATGATGATGTCATCCTTGGCCTCCAAATGACCTCATCTGATGAAGGCATCGGATTCCTTGATTCTAGCATGGCATCCTTGCCACTGCCCTTCCATCAGTTTCCTCTCCCCTTGGTTACACTGCACATCCTGTTCACCCTTACTTCTTATGACCATTCTATTTAGTAATGAAAACAATGCTAAGAAAGAATATTTGATGAACATTTATTTTGTATGGGGCAGAATATAAGATGATTTACACGCATGATACCATCTAGTTCTCATGATGAATTTTACAAGAGGAATGCAATTACTATCCCCACTTGCAGATGAGAAAATAAAAGACTTGGAGGTTTTCAGAGGTTACTGAGGTGCTGAAGGAAATAGAGCTAATAGATTAGAGCAACATTCAAGCTCAGGCTCAAAGAATCCCAAAGCAATGACCTTTTGCCAGGGATGTTTTCTCCTGTTTCTATTCTGGGAAAAAACAAAACTGTTGTCTCTCTGTTTTTTATTTCACTTTAAATGTGGTGCTGTCTTGGGACTCCTGAGAGGCTGCCGGTATCACTTATCTATGCTCACATACTTTCCTAAAGAAGTGCTTAACCTTCATAAGATGAACTCTTCCTTTTGCTTGTGTGTGTGCGTGTGTGTGTGTGTGTGTGTCTGTGTCTGTGTCTGTGTGTGTGTCTGTGTGTCTGTCTGTCTGTCTGTTTGTACTGGAGCTTGAACTTAGGGGATAGGTGATATCCCTGAGATTTTTTTTCTCAAGGCTGGAACTCTACTGCTTGAGCTACAGCTCAACTTCTGGCTTTTTGGTGATTAATTAGACATAGGAGTCTCGTGGTGTTTTCTTCCCTGGGCCAGCTTTGAATCTTCTCAGATCCTTGCCTTCTGAGTAGCTAGGGTTACAGATGTAATCCACTGGTACACAGATCTCTTTTAATTTAATTAATTAATTTTTTTGGTCAGTTGTGGCTAGCACTCTACTACTTTAAGCCAAAGTTTCACTTCTGATTTCCTGGTAGTTAATTAGAAATAGGAGTCTCATGGACTT
Source organism: Dipodomys merriami (assembly GCF_024711535.1). NCBI lineage: Eukaryota > Metazoa > Chordata > Mammalia > Rodentia > Heteromyidae > Dipodomys > Dipodomys merriami. Next base: position 34,482,857 of record NW_027205603.1, read on the forward strand.
TCCTGCTTGGGCTGGCTTTGAACTGCGATTCTCAAATCTCAGCCACCTGAGTAGCTAGGATTACAGATGTGAACCACCAGCGTCCTGCCACTTTTTTTTTGTTGTTCCTGTACTACGCATTTGAACTCAGAGCCTAGTGCCCTGCCACTTGAGCCATACCTCCACTTCCAGCTCCTTGGTGGTTAACTGCTGATAAAAGTCTCATGAAGCTGGGTGCTAGTGGCTCTCATCTGTAATCCTAGCCATTCTGGAGGCTAAGATCTGAGGATCATGGTTCAAAGCTAGTCTGGGCAGGAAAGTCTGTGAGACTCTTATCTCCAATTAATCACCCCAAAACTGAAAGTGGCGCTGTGGTTCAAAGTGGTATAGCACTAGCCTGGAGCACAAAACCTCAGGGACAACACCCAGACCCTGAGTTCAAGCCCCATGACTGACCAAAAAAGAAAAAAATAAAAGAGTCTCATAGACTTTCTTGCCTGGGCAGGCTTTGAACCATGATCTTCAGATCTCAGCCTCCTGAGTAGCTAGAATTACAAGCAGACATGAGCCACTGGCTCCCACATCCTTTTCATTATTTTTAATGGGAACCATTTAAACAATACACATCAACTGTACAGTTCTCCTTAGGTACTATCATACAAGCCTAACAAAAACCATCATTCTCCTTCTGTACCTGCTCTGATTATTTCAACAGTCTTGGAGTTTGAACTTATGTTTGCTATGTAGATGTTCTACAGTTGTGCTATACTTCCAGCTCTTTCACTGTAAGTACAGTCATATATACCATAATGACATGCTAGTCAAGGACAGTCAACAAATATCATGGCTATCCCATGGGATTATAATGGAAAGTCCCTATTACATATAGTGTTGCAGCCTTCTGAATTCCATCACATAAGGCATTGCTCAGGTGTGTGTGGTGATGCTGGGCATCAACCATTACAACCCACTGCCCTGGCAGGCACCCAGCATGTACAGTACACACTTGATAATGACAATACATCACTATGAGAACTGGGTTATTCATTTGCCTTTTAATTATTCTATAGTCAATAATGCAGGTGACATCAACAACACCCATTTCATGTTTGTCCTGTCTCGTACTGCATCAAGCAGCCATGTCAAGTGATTGTTCTCAACCATCTAGGTCAGTGGAGATTCATGCTGATGTCCTTTCAGTGAAGAAATAGCTTAATGACGCACTTAATAATTGTAATAATTAATTAATTGTAGATAAAAGATGCATGTGCTTTTCTGCCCAAGCTGGCTTTGAACCACTATCCTCAGACATGAGTGACCAAAAGAAGGGGAGGTGTGCTGGCTTACAAAAAGGACTAATTTAAAAAGACTGAATCACAAAATATTAATGTGTCCAATAGTTAAACAGAAGTTCTTTTTTTTCTTTTTTTTAAATTTTATTTTATTTTATTTGAGAACATACTGTACAGAGGGGCTACAATTACATAGGCAGGATAATGCATACATTTCTTACCAAGCATTGCAGCCTCCTCCTTTGTTTACCCTTCACCTCCCTTCCCAGCCTCCCCCCTCCCCCCAACCAATTATACCCCCCTCCCCCCCCACACCGACATTGTAAAGTTGGTTTTGACATGACATTTTGTACTTCTCATTGTTGCAACAGGTCCACCTGAATCCTTAAACGACTTGTTTGTCCCCATCTCCTCCACATGTTATACTGACATCAAATATAGTGAAAGCGGGGGTTACACTGTGGGGGAGGGACATACAAAGCAACAAAGAAATAATCTTATAAATGCGTTAGAAACACATGCATGAAAGAAACAAAAACATTAAAATACATATTTAAGGGTTCATTTTCCTAACATCACATATCTGACCTTTTCCGCTTGACTCATACCTATACTAGGTATTGCAAATAAGGGAAACCATGGGACCTATGCTTCTTTGGGCCTGGCTTACTTCACTTAATATAATTTTTTCCAAACCTTTCCATTTCCTAACAAATGGGGAAATGTCATTCTTTCTGATGGAGGCATAGAATTCCATTGTGTATATATACCACATTTTCTTGATCCATTCATCTACTGAGGGGCATCTGGGTTGGTTCTATGTCTTAGCTATGGTAAATAATGCTGCAATAAACATAGTTGTGCTGGTAGGTTTAGTGTGGTCTTGTTTGTAAACATTTGGATAAATGCCCAAAAGTGGGATTGCTGGATCATAGGGGAGATCTATGTGAAGTCTTTTGAGGAACCTCCATACTGCTTTCCAAAGTGGTTGAACAAGTTTACATTCCCACCAACAATGAAGTAAGGTTCCTTTCTGTCCACATCCCCTCCAGCATCTGTTGTTGTTAGAGTTCTTGATTTTTGCTGTTCTAACTGGAGTGAGGTGATATCTCAATGTTGTTTTGATTTGCATTTCTTTTATGGCTAGGGATGTTGAACATTTCTTCATGTGTCTATTGGCCATCCTTCTTTCTTCTTCAGAGAAGCTTCTCTTTAAGTCTTTCGCCCACTTATTTATTGGGCAGTTGTTTCTTTGAGGATTTGTTGTTGGGTGGTTTAATTTTTTGAGTTCCAAGTATATTTTAGATATGAGACCCTTGTCCGTTGTATGGCTAGTAAAGATCTTCTCCCAATCGGTGGACTTTCTATTGATCTTGCTAGCTATGTCATTTGCCCTGCAGAAGCTCTGCAACCTTATGCAATCCCATTTGTCCAACCTTTCTTTGATTTGTTGTGCTTCCGGGTCTCTATTCAGAAAATTTCGGCCTGAGCCAAGGAGACCTAGGGTTTCTCCTATTCCATCCTGTAATGTTTTCAGAGTGTCTGCTTTGAGTTCAAGGTCTTTGATCCATTTGGAGTTGATTCTGGTGCAGGGCGATATATAAGGATCTAGCTTTAGTTTTCTACATGTAGTTAACCAATTTTGCCAGCACCATTTACTGAAGAGGCTGTCTTTTTTCCATTCTATTGTTTTAGCTTCCTTATCGAAGATTAGATGGCTATAGGTCTGTAGGTTCATTTCTGGGTTTTCAATTCTATTCCATTGGTCCTGAGGTCTAAACAGAAGTTCTTTAGGCACCATTTATGTTAGGTTTTAAAAAAGAGGTAGCCAAGTAAGAACAGCACCAGCACACACGTGGTATTCAGGTTAGGGGTAGGTTTATTCAGTAGACCTGCTGGGACCAAGCAAGGTTGGCACTCCACGCGGCTGGGAAAAGAGAGAGGAAAGAAAGGAAAGAGAGAGGAAAGAGAGAGAAAAGAGCTAGAAAAGAGCAGAGAGAGCAGAGAGAGAAAGACAAGAACAGAGAGAGAGCTAGGTAGCAGAGAGAGCTAGAATAGAACAGAGAGAGCAGAGGTAAGAACAGAGCAGCAAGAGTAAACAGAAGTTCTTAATATTAGCAAATATCTAGCTAGATCAAATTTCCTCAATTGTCTCATAAATCTATTTCTCTTTGAGTTTGTCTCTGCAGATTTTGACTCAAATAAATTACATTTTTTTTTTGGGGGGGGGTCTGGTCGTGGGGCCTGAACTCTGAGCCTGGGTACTGTCCCTCAGCTCTTCAGCTCAAGGCGAGTGCTCTACCACTTGAGCCACAGCGCCACTTCCGGTTTTCTGGTCGTTTATTGGAGATAAGAGTCTCATGGTCTCTCCTGCCTGGGCTGGCTTTGAACCGCGATCCTCAGATCTCAGCCTCCTGAGTAGCTAGGATTACAGGCGTGAGCCACCAGCGCTGGGCTCAAATAAATTACATTTTATTATGCGGTTCTTTAAGTCTTGTTTAATCTCCAGACTCTCTTTTCCTTCTTTTTCTTTTTCCCATCCACTTGTTGGTAACAACACTTTTGTTCTGTGAAATAACTCACATTCTAAATTTTGCTGATGACTATCTACTATGATTATCTCCCCATAAAATACATGAAACTTAGGGTAAGCTCTGGGGGCCTGACCTGGTTCAAATTCATTTTTTTGTAAGACAGCTTCATCAGCAATACATATGGAAATTACATAGATAATTTCCATGAGAAATCTTATCTACATAATTGATTATCAGCTTGATTCTTTTTTTTTTTGGGGTCCGGTCGTGGGGCCTGAACTCTGGGCCTGGGCGCTGTCCCTCAGCTCTTCAGCTCAGGGCTAGCACTCTACCACTTGAGCCGCAGCGCCACTTCTGGCTTTTTTTTCTTTATGTGGTGCTGAGGAATCGAACCCAGGGCCTCATTCATGCAAGGCAAGCGTTCTACCACTGAGCCACCTTCCCAGCCACAGCTTGATTCTTTTATCTGGCCAACTTGTATATAATTTCATTCCATATAGATAGTCAACCATCACCTCAAATTCAACCTGCACAGAAATCCTTTGCCTGAGACAAATACTCAACACCTCTCTTCTGTCATTTCTTTTGTCCTTTTAAATCACTTAATCTCTAAGTCTCAGTCACCTTCCCCTTCTTCACATTCTAATACTCCTTTGATTTTATTGTTTTTTTTTTTTCTTTTCTTGCTCTCTTTTTTTTAGTTGTAGGGCTTGAACTTAGGGCCTACGCATTGTCCTTGAGCTCTTTCACTGAAGGCTTTCATTCTACTATTTTGAGCCACAGCTCCATTTCTCGTTTTCTGGTGGCAAATTGGAGATAAGATCTCTCTGACTTTCCTGCCCTGGCTGGCTTTGAACTGAGATCCTCAAATCTCAGCCTCCTGAGTAGCTAGAATTACAAGTGTGAGCCACCAGAGCCTAGCCCTTTGTCTCTATTTTAGAGATAGGGTCTTGCTACATTGTCCAGCCTGGCATGAAACTCTTGGACTCAAGTGATCCTATTTCCTTAAGTCTCCTTAAGCTGGGTGCTGGTGGCTCACGCCTGTAATCCTAGTTACTCAGGAGACTAAGATCTGAGGATCCCGGGTTCAAAGCCAGCCCAGTCAGGAAAGTCCGTGAGACTCTTATTTCCAATAAACCACTAGAAAACTGGAAGTGGTGCTGTGGCTCAAGCAGTAGAGCGCTCGCCTTGAGCTGAAGAGCTGAGGGACACCACCCAAGCCCAGAGTTCAAGCCCCATGACTGGCAAAAAAAAAAAATAAATAAAAGCCTCCTGACTGAATAGCTGGGATTACAGACATGAGCCACAGCACCCAATACTCCAGTATTCAATTCTGAAAACCTGGCAGGTCTTCTTTGGTAGTTTCAGAATCTTTTCTTTTTGAATGTTATACCCATTATCCTAGTACAAGCTACTGATCTACTCCACAAACTGCCACTTGACAAATCACCTATAACATCTTGCACTCTTTTTATGTACTTGCTTACTCACCAAACTTCAAAGACTCCCTATTACTTTGGAAGAAATTGTAAACCACTGAGATTAAATCCACGCAATCTGGTTCCAACCCATGTTTCCACGGTACATGTTGCTCAACAATAGATTTTTTCCCCATTGCTAAGGAAATCAATGGAGTTGGGTATATTTAGAACTAGATATCACTTGTTTAATATTAGATACTCAAATAAACTCTCCAAATCAAGTCCTGGGATATGGCAAAACTTCCCTTTAAGGATAATTCTGGATTTGTCTCAGGGGATACTAGAGAAAGAAAGGGAAGGCCCTGACAAAACATTGGTTGCTAGCTTTCTTAATTTTCATAAAAGAACGTGCATCCTTCCACCTGTTTGATTTCCAGGACACATGATTTACCATGGCTCAACAGTACAGAATACCAGCCACCTAGCTCTGACCACCTATCACCTGCTGTGTGCCTTTTAGTACAAACCAAATACATAAGCACCCAATACAAATAAGTGCCAGCTGAGGGGAAAATGTCTGGGAAATTTCTCTAGGAGACATGATTATCGTTATCTTTTCCAAGAACTTCAATAAATCAGTGAACATCCTTATCCTGCAGGACCTTTAAACAAGGTGCCCTTGTACATTATCCTGGCTTCCACTGTTCTTGACCTGCCACAACTCACTGTCCTCTGATGATGAATCCCTGTGACACTTCCTTATAAAGTTCAGGAACAGAAAACACTGGCGTAAAAGCTGGTATACATATCATCTTTCTGTGATAAAAGCTGTTTACTTTGGATTTTGTTTTTGGGCTTTGGGGTCCCCCCCCTGGTTGTCAGGAGACTACATTTGTGATGCTCAATACCTTTTGGTTAGAAATGTTATACTTGGGGCTGGGAAGGTAGCTCAGTGGTAGAACGCTTGCCTTGCATGCTCGAGGCCCTGGGTTCGATTCCTCAGCACCACATAAGCAAAAAGAAAAAAGCTGGAAGTGGCGCTGTGGCTCAAGTGGTAGAGTGCTAGCCTTGAGCTGAAGAGCTGAGGGACAGTGCCCAGGCCCAGAGTTCAAGCCCCACGACCGGACCAAAAAAAAAAAAAAAAGAAATGTTATACTTTTCCCCTAGGTTCCAATTCAGTTCTCATTTTTTGCTTCCTGACTTTTCTTTCCTCCCTCCCTCCCTCCCTCCCTCCTTCCTTCCTTCCTTCCTTCCTTTCTTCCTTCCTTTCTGTCTTTCTGTCTTTCTTTTTTTCTTTCTTTTTTCTTCTTTCTTTTTTTTGGTGCCAATCCTAGAGCTTGAACTCAAGGTCTGAGTGCTGTCCCTGAGCTTTGTTGCTCAAGGCTAGCTACCACTTGAGCCACAGCTTCATTCTGGCTCCCCCCCCTTCGCCCCCATTTATTGGAAATAAGAGTCTCATGGCCCTTCCTACCTGGACTAGCTTGGAACCATGATCCTCAAGTCGTAGCCTCCCGAGTAGCTAGAATTACAGCCATGAGTCAGGAGTGCTGCTTTAATGACTTAATGTTGCTCTGCCTCTTACAAGTATCTCAATATTCACTTGGGATGAAGTAGTATATGCATTAAGTAGTAAAATACTACCACATTCCTCTATCCCCAGGCAAAGGTGAGGCAATTACCTCATAAGAATCCAAGTTTGGCCTGGAGCTAGGACTACAGGCTCTGCCTACTGAGGGAGCTGAGATCTGAGGATCACAGTTCAAAGCCAGTCTGGACAGGACAGTCCATGAGGCTATTATGTCAAATAGCCAAAAGTGGAACTGTGGCACAAGTGGTAGAGTGATAGCCTTGAGTAAAAAAGTTCAATCATTCCCTCACTGCCCCCGCAAAAGCCTAGGCCCAAGTTCAAGCTTCAAACTGGAAACATATCCCTCCCTCTCTCTTTCACACACACACACACACACACACACACACACACACACACACACACACACACACACACACACACACACACAGAATCCAAGTTTGTGTTGGGTACCAGTGGCTCATACCTGTGATTCATACCTGTAATTCATACCTGTATCCTAGTTACTCAAGAAGCTGAGATTTGATAATCATCATTCAAAGCTACCCCAGGCAGGGAAGTTTGTGAGACTATTATCTCCAATTACCCACCAAGAAAAGACTGAGGTGGTGCTGTGGCTCAAGTGGCAGAGGGTTAGCCTTGAGCAAAAAAGCTCAGGGACAGTACCTAGGCCTTGAGTTAAAGCCCTAGGATTGGCACAAAAAAATAAAAATTCAGGTTTGCATATTGTGTGCTTTCTAATTAGACAATTGTCCCTCATTCCTCTTCTCCCTGTCCCCAGATTTTGCCTACACTGTGGAGCTTATTCAAATACTCTTTCTTCATGAATTATTTTCCTTTGAAAGTTTCCTATACTACTTTTCCCTCATCATCTATCACTTTCCATTCAGTGTTTTGTTTTGTTCTAGCTTCACAAAATTTAAAAATTTTAAAGCAATATGTGAACAGAAAATGGATAATTGGAAGAAAAAGGTATTTTCTTGCTGAGTGCTGGTGGCTTATGCTTGTCTCCCTAGCTACTTAGCAGGCTGGCATCCAGAGGAGCACAGTTCAAAGCCAGCCCAGGTAGAAAATAACAAGTGAAAAGCACAGCAGGAGGCATGACTCAAGTGGTAGACGACAACTGAGTGTGCAGGTTGAGCAATAATGAGGCCTTGAGTTCAAACACTGGAAATGGTAAAAAGATAAAATAAAATAAAATAAAAAATAAAAGAAAGAAAGAACAAGTATTCCTTCAAGTGAAATCCTTTGTATTAGAGATAAGAACTATTGCTAGGGGCTGGGAAGGTGGCTCAGTGGTAGAGCGCTTGCCTTGCATGCATGAGGCCCTGGGTTCAATTCCTCAGCACCACATAAGCAAAAAGAAAAAAGCCTGAGGTGGCACGTTGGCTCAAGTGGTAGAGTGCTAGCCTTGAGCTGAAGAGCTGAGGGACAGCGTCCAGGCCCACAGTTCAGGCTCCACGACTGGACCCCTCCCCCCCACCAAAAAGAAAAAAAGAACTATTGCTAGTTCTTGGTATATTATTACAGATACAATCTCTACATTTGCAATGCATACATAGGTAGACATGGGTATATGTTTATGCCCCCTCCCCCGCCCTCATACTGGGGCTTGAACTCAGGGCTTCAGTGCCAGTCTCTAGCTTTTCTGGTTAGCTCTCTTTTAAGGTTAGCTCTCTACTACTTGATCCACAGCTCAATTTTCAGCTTTTTGCTGGTTAGTTAGAGATAGGAGTGTCACATACTTTCCTGCCGGGGCTGGTTTTGAACTGTGATCCTCAGATCTCAGCCTTTTGAATAGCTAAGTTTACAGGTAAAATCCACTGGCGCTCAGCCTGTATGTCTATGTTTTCTGAGTCCTTCTTCTTCACAACTTTTTTTTCACAAGTATATTTTTCTGAATCTAGATTTTTTTCTCATTTAATAGTAAAGTTTGGCGATTACAGCACACCAACTCATGAATATCTACCTCATTCTTTCTAATACCTGTGTGATTTCTATTGTTGAGATAAACCATGTGGTGTGGCTTAGTGATAGAGTGCTTGCCTAATATGCATGAAGCCCTGGGTTCGATTTCTCAGTACCACATAAACAGAAAAAGCCCAAAGTGGTGCTGTGGCTCAAGTAGTAGAGTGCTAACCTTAAGCAAAAGAAGCTTAGGGACAGTGACCAGGACCTGAGTTCAAGCCCCAGGACTGGTTAAAAAAAAAATACTGGGCTGGGAAGGTGGCTCAGTAGTAGAGTTCTTGCCTTGCATGCATGAGGCCCTAGGTTTGATTCCTCAGCACCACATAAGCAGAAAAAGCCTGAAGTGATGCTGTGGCTCAAGTGGTAGAGCGCTAGCCTTGAGCTGAAGAGTGAGGGACAGCACCCAGGCCCAGAGTTCAGGCCCCATGACCAAATGTGTATGTGTGTGTGTGTGTGTGTGTGTGTGTGTGTGTGTGTGTGTGTGTGTGTGTGTGTGAGTGTGTGTGTGAGTGTGTGTGTGTGTATCATACTTTACTTGGTTTGTTGTCCCATTGTAGGGTCTGTCTTTTTTTTTTTTATATGCTGTAAGAGTAATAGAAGAAGCCGGGCGCTGGTGGCTCACGCCTGTAATCCTAGCTACTCAGGAGGCTGAGATCTGAGGATCGCGGTTCAAAGCCAGCCCGGGCAGGAGAGACCGTGAGACTCCTATCTCAAATAAACCACCAGAAAACCGGAAGTGGTGCTGTAGCTCAAGTGGTAGAGCTCTCGCCTTGAGCTGAAGAGCTGAGGGACAGCGCCCAGGCCCAGAGTTCAAGCCCCATGACCGACAAAAAAAAAAAAAAAAAAGAGTAATAGAAGAAATGTGTCCACATATTCCCCCACAAATTCAATAAAAAGCCTTCCATATAGTAATGCAGTAACCCACTATAGATTTTTGTCAGTCATCAAGTAACAAGTCATTCTACTTTATGATAATATTTAGGACGAACTTGAGAACATCTTAACATCTTAGAGCATTACTGAAATCAACTATGGGTCTTTCCCTAAAGCTTTCCACATTATAATATACCTTTGTTATTATCAAGCATATTCTAGAAGTTTAACCTTGAGGCATTCGAAGTTTCAGCACCTTAGCTCATGAAGAGAGAGGCTAAGGGGCCTAGTACACGGCATTGGCTCCCAGGGGAGGCACCAGCCCAGCTCCCAGGTCCAGACAAGTGCAGGGAATCTTCAGGACTCAGAGGACCTCTTCAAGGTTAGAGCACAGCTGGGCATTAGGAAATGATGTCAACTTCATTTCCCCAAAGTGAGATTTTCACCATGACATGGTAGAGGAATGAGGAAAGAGGGGAAGATGGTGGGAAGGTCTTATGAGTTCTGGAGTCCCTGAACACTGGTTGGATAGGTGGTCTCTTAAATAGGCACAAAGCTACACCTATATTCACAGCAGCATGGTGAACAATAGCAAAAAGGTGGAAACATTCCAAGTGTCAACGGCCAGATGAATGGATAAACAGAATGTGCTATAGCCATACAGTAGGCTATTGCTCAGCCTTAAAAGGGAAGGAAATTCCAACACATGCTGCAACATGGGTAGACTTGCACAACACTGTGCTAGGTGAAATAAAACAACCCCCAAAGGTCACATATTGTAAGATTCCACTTCTATGAGGTACCTAGAACAGCCAAATTAGAGAAACAGAGGAGAATCGAAGTTGCAGCAGCTGGGAAGAGGGGAAATAGTGAGTTTTTAAAAAATGGGGACAGAGTTTCTATGTGGGGACATGGACACTTTGTGAATAGTCATGGTAGTGATGATGTACAGATGCATTTAATGTCACTGAATTCCATGCTTAAAATTGATTATCACATATCACAATAAGAAAAAAAAAGACATCCATCAAGGGAACATATACCATAGATTATGGTCTTGTTCCACCAAGTTCAGTCATTCCTGTTCTATTGCCTTGAGTTTTGCCACATTTGAGCACACAGACTCAGATAGGTGGATATGGTCTGGCAATATGACATTTTTTTCTCTGAGAGAGATAATAAATGAATAGGCCACCCACTGAAACATACAAAGCTATATTACATCAACTTCTGACCCAGGAGACTTAGCAATGGTTCAGGAGAAGCCCACAACAGCAACTGTGAAGGCAGGCAGGGGCTGGAGGATGAATGGTTGGCAACCTGGCATCAGGTCAGCTTCTGTCTTTGAGTCCATGATGCTCTACCCCGTGAGCTGAGTTTCACAGCAGCATTGCACATCCGGAAGATCTCCAGAGAGGAGCTGAGAAAATAGTACATTTTGATGTCTTGCTAGTTTTCTAAATGAAAAACCCCAGTATAGCAGCTCAATTATATTATAAACACATTATAAACATATTAAAAAGTAATTACTTTGGAGGAAGTTAGCTATGTCAAAATACAAATTAAGATAAAATTAGGAACATATCCTCTTTCAGACTCAAGAATATTTTTTGAAAGTGATCATTGCTTTTCTGTATCCAGCCATCCCAGCACCTTCAATGTCACGTTTAGTTCATGAGCATTTGTTGAGTGCCTCTTGTATGCCAAGCACCATGCAAGTTGCTGGCATCAACCTGACCTCTTGCAAATCAGAGTAGTGCTATGACTGCCATATTTCAACATAGAGCAGCTAGGTAGGGAGCCGGCAATGTTTCCACAAAGAAAAGGGATTAATCATAATTACTTGCCTAATTCTCCAGTCAGACTTACCATAGCTGCAGCCCTGGGCAAGATCCTGTGGGAATTACAGTACAAACTTGTCCATCAAATGCAGAGGAAAAGCGGAGGGAAGTACAAATGCTTGGATACAAAGGAGTTCAAGTTTGCAGTGGACTGTGCCAAATGCAAGCAGTCTTCTGGCAGTTGTTATATTCATTGATCAAGGGGGTCAAAAGACCTGGGATTGGATCCCATCCTTGTCATTCATCACAAGGTGACCCTAGACACCTCTCAACACCTCACCTTCCTCTCTTGTAAAGTGAGGGATATATGTACATGATCTGTAAGACTCAAACTCAGTATTCTATTTATGATGGTTATTTGACTAGGAGGAAGAAGACTGGAATACCATGTGCCAGAAGTATTGGCAAATATGTAAGAACCACCATTTTGAATCATTAACTCCCATTTCTGCATGAGAAGCAGGACATTAAAAATATTTTCCATTTCTCTGACTTTAACCCTATTATCCTAAAATAAATCTTCACTAAAACTTAAAAAATATTGGCAAATATATAAACGTAGGAGGATCCTGAAGTCTGACTCAAGAAATTAAGCACCCTTATGGGACTGGGAAGGTGGCTCAGTGGTAGAGTGCTTGCCTTGCATGCTCAAGGCTCTGGGTTCGATTCCTCAGCACGACATAAGAAAAAAGCAGGAAGTGGAGCCGTGGCTCAAGTGGTAGAGTGCTAGCCTTGAGCTGAAGAGCTGAGGGACAGTGCCCAGGCTGAGTTCAGGCCCCATGACCGGACCCCAAAAAAAAAAAAGAAGAAGAAGAAGAAAAAAAAAGAAATTAAGCACCCTTAAATGATGACTTATTCTCATTTTATGTACCAAAGCACAGCTTCAAGTTTGACCAACTTTTACCTGGCATTATACAACATTATGCATTATGCTAACATTATGTTCATTATGACATCATGACTTCTTTTTTTTTGTGTGTGGGGGGTCCAGTTGTGGGCCTGAACTCTGAGCCTGGGTGCTGTCCCTCAGCTCTTCAGCTCAAGGCTAGTGCTCTACCACTTGAGCCACAGTGCCACTTCTGGCTTTTTTTTTTTTTTTGCTTATGTGATGCTGAGGAATCGAACCCAGGCCTCAAGCATGCAAGGCAAGCGCTCTACCACTGTGCCACCTTCCCAGCCCCAATGACATCATGACTTCTGAGATTATCAAAGCAAAATAGCAAAATAGTCCTTGGCTTAACATCATCCATAATTGAACCAAAGGAGCCATCCAACCATTTGGGAAGGAAGAGGAGATGTGGCTAGTTATTTACTTGTTGTAGCTACTACCATCATTGTTTCTCTGCTTCCCCCCCCCAAAAAAAAAGATGGGGGAATGAATGACCAGGATGGGCAGAAATCCCTATCTATCATATGTATACCCGATACCACTCATTGTATATTTAAGCAAAGGACTCATGACTATGGCTGCTCCCTAGCTCCAGGAAACAACTCAAGCTGATCCCGCCTGGCCCCTGGGGATGTGACACTGACTATGTGACCAACAGTCCCTCTGGGTCTCTGAAGAAGAGAATGACTGTCCTGAGTGAGTCTGCATTCACTGTGTGTGCTCCTCCTTGCCAGGGGCCATCCCCACCTAAGAACATTACACATCAACTTGGTTCTATTTCAATCTAGCTCAGGAGTTAAGGAGTGGTTTTTCTTTACTTTCTGGCTGCAGTTTCATTTTCTCCCTGTCACAACTCTTCCCAAACCTCAACATTCTCCTGTCTCTTGATCACCCAGGACCATTTTAATCTCACCAAGTGGTAACCTATTGAATCAATCATGGTGCTTAACTTTCCGCCGTCTTTCTCCACCTGCACCTACCAGCTTATTGCCATTTTCAGCAATTGCTTTTCTTTTATTTCAGAGAAACAAGTAGTATTACCATCATTCCTTAGATTGAGTCATATACAAAAACTAATAATCTCCTATGGAGTTGTTGCTTTCTTGTCCCTGGCTCCTGCCTCTTACTCTAAAAGAACTATCACTTTGATAGTAAAATGACAACCAGAAAACAAAACAAAAGCAAAAGCCAAAATGCATTCTTTAATATGATTTTTTTCTGGATAATATCCTATTTTTCTTTTCATAACTAAGATTTTAGTAAGAGTCTGGAGTCTACACTGGTTGCACATGAACTGGTTGCATGAACTTCGCTCCCTTGGCAACCTAACCTCTGCTCTTAACACTAGAAACTGAAAATTTCCAATGAATGATAAAATCCAATGAAGACCTTCATCCATTCTCTATTTGAGCTTGGGCACTGTCATTCTTATCCTTCTACAGACTTGATTTGATGTCTTTTTTTCCCCTCCCATATAGATCTTTGTGTTTTTCTCTATTATTATTACTGTTATTCTTTTGGCAGTACTAAGATTTGAACTAGGGCCTCATACTTGCTAGAAAAGTGCTCTGTTGTCGAACCATATCTCTAGCTGTTTATTATTTTGTGCCCCCCTTTAACTCTTTCTTTCGTTCTTTCATTCTTTCTTTCTTTTGTTGGTAGGTCATGGGGCCTGAACTCTGGCATGGGTGTTGTCCCTGAGCTCTTTAGCTCAAGGCTAGCACTCTACCACTTGAGCCACAGTGCCACTTCTGGCTTTTTCTGCTTATATGGTGCTGAGGAATCAAACCCAGGGCCTCATGCATGCAAGGCAAGCACTCTACCACTGAGCCACCTTTCCAGCCCCTTCTTTTCTTTTCTTTTCTTTTCTTTCTCCCTCCTTCCCTTCCCTCCTCCCTCCCCCACTCTCTTCTCTTTCTCTTAGCATGCATTTACATGGATAAGAAATACTCATCAAGGGGCTGGGAAGGTGGCTCAGTGGTAGAGCACTTGCCTTGCATGCTCGAGGCCCTGGGTTAGATTCCTCAGCACCACATAAGAAAAAAGCCGGAAGTGGCGCTGGGGCTCAAGTGGTAGGGCGCTAGCCTTGGGCTGAAGAGCTGAGGGACAGCGCCCAGGCCCAGAGTTCAGGCCCCATGACTGGACCCCCCAAAAGAAAAAGAAAAAAAAAGAAATACTCATCAAGGCATTTCTCAATGCCAGCAGTGAGTGGAAAAAAGTGAGAGTATGAGACGCCAAGTTCAAGCCCCAGTAACAGCACACACACACACACATTCACACACATTCACATACACACACTCATACACACACATGCACACACACATACTCACACACACACACTCATACACACACACACACACTCTCTGATCATCAATGGATCATATCTCTGGGTATGTGTTTTTCTTTGACACGTTGATTTCAGGCCTGACCATGGACTTACTTTGGCCAGTGGAATGCCAGCCCACCTGAAACAAGCTGGGACCTGATAAATGTATGTGCCCTGGGACATCCCTCCAGGTGGCTGTGATGTCACCAGGGCTACCAAGATGTAGAACCAAGTGGAGGGGGGATTGACTCTGCTCCAGCTCCCAAATGAATCCCAAACTACTCAGCTCATGAATTACAATTTGTTGTTTTAGGCCACTAACTTTTGGAGCTGTTTGATATATAGTTAACTGAAAAAGGCTTTCTCATCCCCCAAATAATCTCACCTAGTCCCATGGATTCAATGCCATTTACACCTTATAATTTTCAACCTCCACCTCTAAATCAGGTCAATCTTCTAATTTTACACATATCACAAATCACTCTGGATTTGCACACCAAAGCCGTTTGTTCTCTTTCCACTTCATTGCATCTGTTGTTCCTTATCTTGGTTAGTGTGGCAGGTAGGTATCCAATCACTCAAGGCAGCAACTCAGGGATGAGTCTTCATCTCTCACTGTCCTTTGTTTTTTGTTGTAGTCCAGGCAGCCCTGAATCCAGTGGTCTTCCTGTTTCCAGATTCCCAGGGTCTCGAATTAAAGATAAGCGCTATCACACATAGTGGAGAACTACCATTCTGTATAGACTATGAGATCTCAGAATCATACAACTTGCACAATTCCCTTCATTCCATCCTTCCTTCCTTCCTTCCTTCCTTCCTTCCTTCCTTCTTTCCTTCCCTTTCTCTTCCTTTCCTTTCCTTTCCTTTCCTTTCCTTTCCTTTCCTTTCCTTTCCTTTCCTTTCCTTTCCTCTCCTCTCCTCTCCTCTCCTCTCCTCTCCTCTCCTCTCCTCTCCTCTCCTCTCCTCTCCTCTCCTCTTCTCTCCTCTCCTCTCCTCTCCTCTCCTCTCCTTTCTGCTTGTCCTGAGGCTTAAACTCAAGACCTAGGCACTGCCCTTGAATTTAAAAAAAATTTTTTTTGATCAAGGCTAGCCTTCTACCACTTGAGCCACATTTCCACTTTCCTGTCTGAGCTAGCTTTGAATCATAGTTCTCAGATCTCAGCCTCTTGAGTAGCTAGGATTACAAGCATGAAGCTACTGGTGCCCAGGCCACATTTTATATCTTTTTTTTTTTTTTTTGTCGGTTGTGGGCCTGAACTCTGGGCCTGGGCGCTGTCCCTCAGCTCTTCAGCTCAAGGTTAGCCCTCTACCACTTGAGCCACAGCACCACTTCCAGTTTTTTTCTGTTTATGTGGTACTGAAGAATTGAACCCAGGGCCTCATGCATGCAAGGCAAGCACTCTACCACTGAGCCACCTTCCCAGCCCTTTTTAAAAATTCCTTTTTTTTTTGCTGAGGGGGCACAATTTATATCTTAAAACAAGTTTTGTAAGCATATATTAGTTGTTTGAGGGGGGATTTTATGATAACATTTCCATATGTATACCCAATATACTCTAATCAAACTTATCCTTCCATTCTTCTTCCCTCCTTAAAACAATCTGAACAGATTTCACTGTTCTATTTTCATACATGCATGTGAATACATGTATATTCACCTTTATTCTCCTTCTCCCCCTTCCACTGATACCCATTGCCCCAACCATTTATTTATTTTCTTTATTATTTATTTATTTTTGAGACAAGGTCTCACTGTGAAGCCCAGGCTGCCTTCAAGCTCGCCATCTTCCTGTTTCAGCTTTCTGAATGTTGAGATTATAGGGGTGTGCCACCACACCCAGCTCATAAAATTTCTTAATGTGTTACAAATCCTCTCTGACCTGGCCTACCTTTTATTTCCATCCTCACTTCCTTCCCACTGTGTGCTCTGCTCTAATGGATCCAAATGATTGCAGTGCTGACGCTAGCCATCTGTCCCATGTGTGTCTCAGCTGGTTTTCATGCCTGGTGGACCTCCCATCTCCTGCCAACTGCAAAGTCCGGCAAGGCTTGCTTTCTTTGTGAAGCCTTCCTGGCATATCTAGGCGGAAGTAGAATAGTGATTTCTTCTTCTGGGTTATCATTGCATCCAATGTGAACCTTGTGAACCTTTTCATTGCTATGATGCTTAAATGCCTGGCTGACTTGCCCCATGGAGCTCATGACGTTCCCTCCAGAGCAAGGTTTGCTTTAGATTTGTGACTTCAGGGCTCAGCACAGTGAGTGATGAGCAGCAAGCTCCCAATAACTAGTGGAGGACAAGACACTCTATTTTCCAGTTTAAAAGCTTTGCAGAACTATCTTATTATTAACTAAGCACTATATATTTCCATGTGCTAGACTAGAAGCGGAGTGATATGCTGAGGGGGCTGCCTAATATTACTTACATATGTTTGGAGGCACCAAGCCACAAGTGTTGGAGCTGATAATTGAGGCCCAAAGAGGTGAAGATGTATTGTGAACCACTGGACCATTACCCCCTACACTCCTCACTGGCCCTATCCAGATAGGATACTGCCTTCCTCCACCATGGAGTGGAGAAATCCTTCATTTGTGCCTCTTTCCCATCCCCCTGAGTGTGCCTCCAACAAGCATTTGGTGATGTCTTGACTCTGGATAGCATACACCCATTGGCTTTGTTTCTCCTACCCTCTTTCCCACCGTATTCTCTTTTGGACATACTGGATCCTCCACATATTTCTCTCTAAATTGGATCTGCTTTTCCACATTCATTCTCCTTAAGGAGTTCTCAATACAAGTCTGACTTGCTGGAAACACTTCAGTGACAGTCCATAACCTTTGGGATGAAATGTAGAGCTTTCCTTAGCCTTTGCCACAACTCCAGTCTGATCTCCTTCCAGTCTACTTCCATACCTCCACTGGGGGCTCCAAAACATAAGATATTGGCCCTTACCAAGTAGCTCATAATCCAATAGGAAGAAAGGACAACAATTCATCATGATTCAACATAAGCAAGCATTGCAGGAGAACAAAGGAAGGCCAGGCAATGCATCCTGGGGTAAGAATGTCAGAGAACACTGTGGAAGAACATGGCTTAACCTCTGTGTTCTGCTCTTAATGGAACCACTTGTGGCAATCTCAACTCAGGTTTGGGACTATCAAACTTCTTTGTTCTCTGTTGGAAGTAGCTTTTGTTCCTCCCCTACCTTGGGTCTGACATTCTCTGTTGTGTTAGTGCAAAGCTCACATATTCTAGGAAGAACCACTACTTATTTATTTTTCTTCTTCTATTGTCTTTCCGTCTGTCTCCTTTCTGTCTCTGTCTCTGTCTCTCTCTCTCTCCTGAAGATGGAACCCAAGGCCTCTTCTGTAAGTGCTCTACCACTGAGCTACAGTCCCTTCCCGGAATCAGTCCTTTATGCTGTCACTCACCAGGAGCTCTAAAAGGACAAGGACCATACCATGTCCCCAAGGCTCAGAAAAGTGTAAGAACTCACCAAAGTAGGGCTCCAAGTTAGCTTTCTTTGGAGCCAGCAATTCTAGAATTCTAGAAACTGTGGTTTTGTTTTTGCTGATGGTATGATTCCAAACAGGTGCCTAGAAAAGTACTTATTAGTATTCTGGGCTAATGGAGATAAAATGGGAATTTTCTCTAATGATTTTTTAACCACTATGCTATCTGCTTACTTAAGAGATATGGTGGGCTTATTGCTAAACACTGCACATCACAGATACCTGACAAAACAGTACATAATCTTGAGGAAAATGATTGAAGCAATTCATATTCTTATACTATCTTAACTCAGAGAAACAAATTCAACAAAGAAATGTAATCACACAGAGAAACCAAAGCCAGGTACACTTTAATTGGCATAAGATAGACTAAACATTAAGTTTAAAGCAGTATAAGTAACAAGGAACAAGGCAATATTGCATGGTATGCTGTAATTTTAGATTACATAATATGTATATTAGGACATCTCAATGTAAAGGGATATGGCAAATTTGCTAAGGAATACATGAGTATCTTTTCTTTCTTTTCCTCCCTTTCTTTTTCTTTTCCTACCTTCCCCATCCCCCCTCTCTCTTTCTTTCCTTTTGCCTTCCTTCCTTCCTTCCTTTCTTCCTTTTTCTTTCTTTCTTTCTTTCTTTCTTTCTTTCTTTCTTTCTTTCTTTCTTTCTTTCTTTCTTTCGTTCCTCTCTCTCTCTCTCTCTCTCTCTCTCTCTCTCTCTCTCTCTCTCTGTGCTAGTGCTGGGATGTGTTCTTACTCTTGGATTTTTCTGCTCATGGCTGGTTCTCTTCCACTTGTAGCCATACCTCCAGTCCTGGCTTTTTGCTAATTAATTGGAGGTTAAGAGTCTCAAGGTTGTCTGTCCAGGCTGGCTGCAAAACATGATTTGCAGAACTCAGTCTCCTGAGTAGCTATGATTATAGGTATGAGCCACTAGTGACTATCTTGTTTTTATTACCCCCTTTTCTTTCTTTCTTTTCTTTTTTTTGGGGGTCCAGTCATGGGGCCTGAACTCTGGGCCTGGGCGCTGTCCCTCAGCTCTTCAGCTCAAGGCTAGAGCTCTACCACTTGAGCCACAGCGCCACTTCCAGCTTTTTTCTTTTATTTTGCTTATGTGGTGCTGAGGAATCGAACTCAGGGCCTCATGCATGCAAGGCAAGCACTCTACCACTGAGCCACCTTCCCAGCCCTCTTTTTTTTTTTTTTAATTGTGTTTTTGGGATTTGAACTAAGGGCCTCTTGATTGGATGATGCTCTACCACATGAGCCATACCTCTAGTCCTTTGCTGGTTAATTGGAGATGGAATCTTGAAGACTTTTCTGACTGGGCTGGGTTCAAATAATAATCCTCCACATCTCAGCCTCCTGGATTGATAAGATTACAAGTGTAAGCCATAAACATCGCGTATGAAAAAAATTATAGGAAAAGATTATGTCAAGTTGTTTTTTTTTTTTTTTTTTTTTGTGGCAGGAGGGTGGTCCTGGAGGTTGAACCCAGTGCCTGGGTTCTGTCCCTGAGCCTCCTTGTTTTCAAGGTTAGCACTCTTAACACTTGAGCCACTTCTGGACTTTTCTGTTAATTGGAGATAGTGTCAGGGATTTTCCTGCCTGGACTGAGTTCAAGCTAGGTTCCTCAGATCTCAGCCTCCTAAGTAGCTAGGATTGCAAATGTGAGCTCCTAGCTTCTGGCTTAGGAAACCCTCCCCCCTACCCTTTTTTTTTTTTTTTTTTTTTTTTTTTTTTTTTAATAGGTCATAAGGCCTTGGGTCTTTTTCTCAAGTGCTCTCTGCTTGGCTTTATTTGATTAGTGCTCCATTTCCCAGGTCTCTAATACCTTTCTACTGCCTTCTGGCTACAAGTTACTCAGGCCTTTCCCACTTCCCAGAGACTAAGACTCCCAAATTACCATCTTTCTTATCACTAAATCAAAACTATTGATCCACTAGACTGTGGGTAACACAAGGGCAACAAATTTTGTGTTTAGTTTATTACTGTTCCTCCACAACCTAGAACCTGGCTGAACCAAGCTTCTTCGGAACTCAATGCCCAACAAATGACTAAGTCTTTTAACTTCTTTAGTTTCAGTTAAGTGTTGGAAACAAAGTAACTCATTACACCAGTTTACATTCATCCGTGAATGACCCTTATCTTGCCCAAAGATATTTGCATAAAAAAGCTTGTGAATTTAAACTATTCTCTGAGAGAAAGGTTCAATAGAGAACCAAATGGAGAGAAAAAGGTTCCGGGCTTAGGGTAGTGGGGCAGAAGGAAGCTATGTCTTAAGGACAATTCTGCCTAGGAGTTTGTCCTTGCACATTTCCAATTCTACTGGCTCTTCAACTTCTGCACCTAGACAACTTTGCAAAGTTTAGACTACTTCTTCAAGATGTCTTAGGATAAGGACCAGGATGAGAGAGAGAGAGAGAGAGAGAGAGAGAGAGAGAGAGAGAGAGAGAGAGAGAGAGAGAGAGAGAGAGAGAGAGAGAGAGAGAGAGAGAGTATTAAGTCAAAGAGGCACTGTGCAGGGCTGTTTTTACATTGTATACTGGTTGTATTATTTTACAATTTCTGTTATATTACCATAATTCTATATTCTGGTAAAGTTTTAGTAGATTCTTAACTTCTTAGTGAAATATACAATAGACTAGGGACCTTCTCATAATCACTTCATGTTTTTTGTTGATACAAGTTAACAGCAATATTATACTTTCACTAGGTCATTTTTTTAAGGTTGCAAATTGGCTTGAAATAGATATTGAGGTGGGACATATTGTAAAAGGTAAGTAATAAGTCTGTCTATATCATATCAGTTTTTAACGTACTCAAATATAGTCAGGTACTACTCACTTTTTTCTAAACACTGGTCCTGTCTTCCACACTTTTCTCTCTACTCCCCAAACCATTTACCATGTGCTTACATTGAAGGATACAAACTTCATGGAAATTCTGACTAAACTCAGAATTGTGATTCTCGATTGTGAAATTAGTCTATAAAGAGGAGGTTTATTTTAGTTTTTCCAAACTTCCTTCTAGATGGTGTGTGTGTGTGTGTGTGTGTGTGTGTGTGTGTGTGTGTGTGTGTGTGTGTGTATAAACATTTGGGTAAATCTAGGATGATCAAATTTAGTTATTGAATAGTTGTAGTATTTACCTAATGACATAGTTTTTGATTCATTTTTTTTGTACAAACACAAATGTTTCAATTTCAGGCTTAGTACTACAGGTAATGTAACCGTCTTAAATAGTGAATGAACTTTTTCATATTCTGCACAGTTTGCATTTTCTCAGTTATTTTGTAGCCCAGTAATAGCAAGTCGCTCTGCTTTGCCACAGGACAATGAAAGGACGGTACTGTTTCTTCTTGACTTAAAACATAAGTGTAATCTAGAACCTAATAAAACAATCTTAAAAATTATACCTACTCGGAATTTTGCAAATAAAAGGTGCTTAGTAAGTATTTGGAGATCTATTTCTTTAAAAACCAAAAAATCCGGGGTGAACATTTATTTTGTACCGGGATGAGACATAGAATAAGATCTTATATCTAAAGCGAGAGGATCATCTACAAATGCCATATTGGCCAACGAACGAATAAAGCAATCTAGTTCAGACACGTTTAATAATGGGCACACATCCTATTTTTTTTGTTTGTTTCATAACCATTGCTCTCCCCTCCCCCCGCTTTTGGCATGGTAACAAATTCAACAAAATCAACGCCATCTAGATAAACTTTTTGATTTAGTGTTGGATCCGGCTGTCCTTTACTGAGGCGGCCCGAAAGCAGCGTGGAGAAGCAGGCGCGAATGTATCTGACATGAAATGTGTCCATTCTAAATAATTTCTTGTGGGAAAACAATTTCGGGTTGCAGGATAATTACAGACGAGACATCTAGACACCTCCTCCAGCCCCCGCCGACCCCTCCGTGTTGGAAGCCCCTGGCTGCGGCCGGGGTATCGCTGCCTCCCGGGAGCCCCTGCTTCCTGCCCCGGGGCGGCGCACCGTGACTCCGGGAAGGTGCTGCTGGGGGAAACGTGGCACCCACTCCGGTCCGCGCCCCGGGCGCCGCCGCACCAGGGCCGAGCGCTCCGAGGAGCCCAGCAAAAAGGCTGCGCAGCGGTAGCGCACTCACTGTCCCGGGGAACGGCCCGCAGCACCCGCGCCCGCCCGGGGACGGGAAGTGGCGCCCAGCCCGCCCTCTGCGGCCCGCGGCCCCGCAGCCCCGCGCCGCCCCCTTTCTCTCGGCCTCTCTCTCGGCCTCCGCCACCCCGGCCGAATTCTTGCATAAATTATGCCAGGCGCGCCTGACGTCAGGTGGCGGCGCGCGAGCGCGGGCGCGGGCGCGGCGCGGAGGGAGCCGGCCTCGGGTGCGCGCGGCACCGAAGCCCCGGGCGCGCGCGGTGAGCCGGGCGCGCGCAGGCGCTGGCGTGCTGGGGCCGCGGCGGCGGCGGCGGCGGCGACGGCGGCGGCGACGGCGGCAGCGGCGGCGGCGGCGGCGGCGGCGGCGCGGGGGTTGAGCCGTGGTGGTGCGGACGCGCTCGTGCTCGGGAACTATCGGATTAAACTTGAATCGAGTGAAATTACACAAAGGAGCGCCGCGGAGGAGGCGGCCCGGGGACCCGGAGACCCTGAAACTCGCCAGAGCCCCGTTCAACCCTCGGCTAACTCCGCACCCGTGGATTCTGCCCCCTGGCCGCGGCCGCCGAGCCAACTCCGGAGCCCGCTCTGCGTTTTGTTTTCCCCTCGGCTTCCAGACAGCGAAGGAGCCCGAGCGACCGAGCCGGTGAGCGTCTGGCGAGAGTTCACCCGGCGCCCCCGGGAGGGGCGGCGGCGGCAGGAAATCGCTCCGGGCCGGGGCCGGGGCCGCGCGAGGAGTTGGGAGCGAGGAGTTGGGCGTGTGCGGGGCGAGGGCCGAAGGCGGGCGGGGGTCGGGGCCGCCGCCGGAGCGCCGGGCCGCCCGCGCGGTGTCGCCGGTGCCGCCGCCCGCGGGGCCCGAACCCGCGCCCCGAGCGCCGCCCGGCGCCCCAACTTTTGCCTGCGTCCGCGGGACCGGCGGCGACGGGGGCGCGCGGGGCGGCCGAGGGTCACTTCCTCGCATGTAAATGGCTTTTTGTTGTGCTGCCGGCGTTGGGGGGGGACGGGGGACAGGAGGGAGCGTGTCTGCGCGCGGGGGAGCGCGAGCGCGTTTCCTCCCGCCGCCGCCGAGCACGAGTTGCCGGCTCCATTCGAGAGAAAAGGGAAGGAGGAAAAGTTGGGCTCCAACTCAAGTGCGAGCGGGCGATGGGCGCGCGGGCGCGGGGCGGCTGAGCGGCGGCGGCTGCGGCTCGGGGACGGCGGCGACCCCTGTCTCCCGCCCCCGCCCCCCGCTCCGGACCGACCACGCCGCGCTCGCCGGGAGCGGCGGCCGCACCGGCGCGAACAAAGTGCGTCCCTCCCGGGCGCGGTGGCGCCAGCCCGCGCGGGGACGGCCACCGGGCGAGGTGGGTCGGTGGTGGGGAAAGTGCGCGGGGTGCCGCGTGGGGCGGGGGCGGCGCGAACACGCGGCGCGGGGCGCGGGGGGGGGTGTCCCGAGCCCAGCCGGTGCCAACCGCGGGAGCGGAGTTGGGAGGCTGTAGCCGGGGGGCTCTCGGGGGCTCCCTGGTGCTTCCCAAGTGCGCGAGGAGGAGAAGAAAGGGAGCCGGGCCGGGACGAGCGCGAGGAGGCGCGGCGTGGAGGGGACCCCACCTTGCCGAGCTGGCCGGGCCGGTGGCGGCGGCGGCGACGGCAGCATAATAGCGACTTTAACCCCCGAACGCAACTCGGGGGCTCCGCATCCCCCACCCCCACGCCTGCCGGGGGTCAGTGCGCCGCGCGGGGCGGGGAGGGGGTTCACTAGGTGGCCCCCGAGTTGGCCTGGGTGCGCTCTGTCCCCGCAGAGAGCCGCGGCTCGGAGCGTGAACGGCGGAGGTGGCTGGAGGCCAAGCGGTCAGCGGGGAGAGGAAGGAGGGCGGCGGGGGACGCGTTGTTTGTTTGGTTCGCACCAGGGACTGGGCTCGCCGGGGACGCGGGTGCTCGGGCGGGGGCGCCGGCACCGGGTGGGCTGCTGTGCGGGGCGGGCGCCGCAGCGCCGGGCGAGCGCGGAGGTGGCGGGGGCGACCGACTCAGGCGAGAGTAGTGGGGGGGGGGGGGCGGGGAGCTGGTCAGGAGGCTCCGGGGAAGGAGCCGTCGGCCCCGAGCAGCCATCATTACCGAGCCGCCTTTCTCCGGATGGCTCTGCCTCGAGTAGCCCCGCGCCGTGGGAGCGCACCCCAAACTCCCGGCCGGTCGCCCGCTTTGTGAGCGCCCCCGTGGAGCGGGCGGCGCGGGGAGTGCTCGGGCTAGGGTAGGAAGGTTTTCCCGGAGGTCACTTTTAGAGACTGTTCACGCCTTGGTTTTAAACTAGTTTTTTTTTTTCCTCCCTCTTCTGAACAGACAATGGACAAAAGAAAAGTAGCAACCCACATGGAGAGTTTCCTTTTGAATTGCTAGAATTACACTATCCAGCTCTCCACTTGCTAAGTACACTTTTTAGTTTCCCATTGTATATTATCTAGCAATCGATTTAAATAACTTACTTAAACTGTGTCTATTCTCAGCGCTCGATTTCTGGAATACATTAAATACCTTAATTTATTTTTAAAAGATCATGTAAAGGCCCGGATTTTTATTTTCAAAAAAAATTAATTTAAGCTTTCTTTACAGTGGGTACTGCCTTTCTAAGGTTGAGTGCTATTCCCCCCACCCCCGATTCTCTTTCAGAAGTGGGGTGGGGGGGTGAGAGTACTCATCAGTAATCAGTAGAGCAAAATACCTCTTTTTATTTCCTCACAGATCCATTCTAACCATGAGGAAAGAAAATCTTAGTGACTGTGATCTTAGCAGCATGGGTGTCTGATTTATCCCGGTTATAATTACATTTAGATTGCAGTAATGTTCAAGTATTGGTGATTCCTATTTCATAAATAACTTGGGTGATTTTATGAAGTTGAATCCTTTCCCCAGCCCCCAGCGTACATCTGTCCGCAGTGTTTTTGTCTTGCTGTTGCACAACAGAAACCCTCTAGTCTTTACCCTAAAATGGCAGCTTTCATTTGACTGGGGCCCATTCATTGACGATGATAATAAAGAGGCTGAAAGCTAGATGCTTGGGGCATGGAGTAGGACTCGGTTTGCCTTTCTAGGTGATAAGTAGGAGACATTTTAAGTCTTCTACTGTGCTCAGGAAAAGTTTATTTTCCTTGAAAAACTGTATTGTAAGGAAAAAAGTTGCAAAGTAAAGTGAGAGTTTGGAAACGAAAGGGGCTTACAGGATAATTCAGGAGCTGATTTTAAAAAATCCTGTCCAATGGTGGAAATACAGCATTCTCTTTTTATTTTTTATTTCTTGGTAATCTGATTAAGGGATTTTTTTTTTGGTGAGGTTTGTAACAGGTGAATTTCCTGAGCACAACGCTAGAAATTAAAATTATTTTCTGGAACTGGGGTTTTTATTATAGTCTTTTGATATTTTCTATTTCTCCTTCAGTGCAAGTCACCAAACTGAAGTTTGAAGAATTCTATCCTTTATGCCTTCAAGATTCAAATGGTTCTAGATAAATGTATTATTTAATAGTAAAAAAGCTGGCATGTGAATTCTAAACCCTATGTATACTGCCTTAATGGAATTACTTAAAAATTGCTTCTATGTGGAAGAGAAATGTAGAATAGTTATGTAGGTGATAATTTAAAACTCAAGCATCAATTTACTCTATAAGAGAAGAAAAAGGACATACTTTTTGCTCAAGTTGAAAATATAGAAGTAAAATTTAAAATTATACAACCAAGAACTTAGGTTTTAAAATGGTAGTTTTGTGGATTCACCTGGACTTGGTGTTGGTTTTAATCACTTTCACTTACAAGAACATTTCCAGAACTTTTTCCATAATGAGTCTTTTGTTATTGAGGTAAAGTGAATAATATGAGAAGTACCTTTCTGATGCTAAATATCAAAGAATTGCTTCACACACAAGCAAAATAAATAATTAAATGCTGTTGTTTTTAAGCAGTTAGGTCATAAGAATAAGAATACTTTCATTTGTGTATCTGCCTTGTAATCCATAGGGCAATATGAGTGACAAGTTTAGTGTTGGTTGTGCTTTCAAAGCATAGATTGACCTTTTACAAACACTGGGAAATTTACTAGCCATCTATTCACCATCATTTAGTTCATTTTCACTGGCAAACCTTGGAAAGCATTCCACTTGTAAGCAGTAAGGGGTAGTCCTTTCCCTCAGGGGGTTTATCATCTATCTAGTAGGAAAGAACATTCTTCTGTCAGTCAGGTACTTGCCTCTGACTGCTATGCTAGATGAACTTTGGAGGCAGTTATCTTTCATCCTTCATTATCTGAAATACTGCCTTTTCGGTTTAGTGGCAGACACTATGGCCATCTCAAAAACATCTATAAATAAAGGCACTGTAGGAATAAAATGTTAAGGCTGAGCAGTGTGTGTGACTACAAAAAATGGCTCTTAAACTGTATCTTCTTAAGAAGATACACATTCTTAAGAATGTGATTCACTATCAGAATTCAAATGATTCCTGCATGTAAAACAAGCTAAATTCACTGAACAGATAGGGAAGAAACATTTTGGGTGATATAGGAATGATGTCAGGGACATAACGATTCAGCAACTTTAAATTGTCTTATTCACAAGACATATTTCTGTATTTTCACAGAACTACCCTGTGTGTGTGTGTGTGTGTGTGTGTGTGTGTGTGTGTGTGTGTGTGTGTGTGTGTAATTCAAATCAGAGCTAACCATTCTATCCTAACAGGTTTTTAAAGTCATTGTATTTTCTTAGTTTGGGAGATAACCTATTCTTTCTTGAGTAAATTTTGCTAGTCGTCTAAAATATTTTGACATTCAAAGATGACAAATGATGTTAATAAAAGTAATTGCAAGTAAACGATCACATATTTTTACAAAATATGGAATGATTTGTTTCAGTTTGGGTATCCTTCAGGTTATGAAGGATATCTAAATTGTACCGTTGGATGGTAATTAAAAACACTATGATTATCCTTCCATTTTATTTTAACCAGTATATTAAAATTTTACATGAGGTCACACTGGTGTGATAAAGATAATAAGTAGGCAATTCAGAAATCGTCATCATATTGTAAAATAAAAATTTATTTTTATAATCATTAGAGTCTTTAGATATTTAGAACCTGAGTACCTTAGAGCCAGTTGAACTTTCTTACTTTACAGATTAAGAAAGTGGAGGTTAAGTTAAAGCAGCTAGGTTATTGCAGAGTTCACTTTAGTCACAGTAGTCTTCCTGGTGCCTAACATGATGCCATGCAGAAGAAATACTGGGTTTGATTTATCTTTGTTGAATTGCTGCACTAGCTTTGGGAGAGAGTAGGGTTAAAAAGTACATTTTGGCTTTACAGTCTCAGCATAGGAAAATCCAGTTTTTAAGCCAATTATAATTTATTTACCTCTATTGTGTTCGATGTCCCCCCCACCATTGTCTAGAAAAATACAGAAATAATTTTTCTAATAGTTCATTTCTCTTTACTGTTTTCAGTTTAGAACTATGTATTCATTACCATGATTAGATTCCTGTACATTGTAAGTAATGTTAGGCCTCTGTAAACATGACAGTTTTCTCACAGAAGTGTTTTGTAGGGGATCTGTTTGTTTTTACTTGGAAAATTAAAGGTATTCTTTTATATTTTGATGGTACTGGGGTTTGATATCAGAGCCTCAGATTTGATAGGCGTGTACTTACCACTTGAGCCATATCCTCAGCCAAGAATATCTGTTTAAAAATAAGAACGTAGATCACTAATGAAGAAATATGACTTGGTGGAAAAGGCTGATTGGTTCTCAGACTTGTCTACTTATGCTGATGTGGAAGCAGACACTTCTTTAAGTGGCCCTTTGAGCCCCACACTATCTGTGTAGGTGGCAGGCAGGCTTGGATCTCCTGGCTAATGAATCTGGACTCTCATTAATTTTCCTGTTTCAGTTATTTGTTGGGTACCTGCACCTGAAAGATGCAGTGATACAAATTGGGAATGCAATGGTGACCTGAGAAGACTTGCTAGGCCTACAAACAGAACAACAACAAACGGCTACAAGACTATGAGTGCTGTACAGTAAATACTGGGAAGAGTGAGAACTTATGATTTTGAGCTTCAACTAGTTGTGTAGAAGTTATAACCCCCTAGGAAGTGGTTTTAGCACCACAGCAGAATAAAGCGGGCATTTCAGGCACTGCCAACTGACCTGGGGAAGGCTTCATGTTTGTGGTCTTCACAGAGCTTCAAGATGAAACTCAAGCAGCAGGCAGTATCAGCTTGGGTAGGATTCTATGCAATTTGGAGTTTTGAAGAAAGCAGTCGGAGCCATGGAAGAGCTTATAATTGAGCAATTTTGGCGTGATAAGTGTTTTGAAGATGAGTTGGTGGCTGTGGACAATATTTTGCCTACTTTTGTTGTGATTAATGTAATGAA
This sequence comes from Dipodomys merriami, assembly GCF_024711535.1. NCBI lineage: Eukaryota > Metazoa > Chordata > Mammalia > Rodentia > Heteromyidae > Dipodomys > Dipodomys merriami. The sequence goes on from NW_027205603.1 coordinate 34,511,600, forward strand.
GGAATATAAAATATTTTGACTAGATTGATGTTTGTAGAGATGGAGGGGATGGCACAAGAAATGGCCAATTTAAGAACTACTTAGGAGTTTCATGAATGGAATTTGAGGATGGGTGGAAAAGTCTCTAGGATATGGATTTCTAGTACATTGCTGCTTGGCTGGCTAGTGATGCTATTCATGGAAACATAGGGCCCCTGACAAGGATCACTTTTGAGGAAGAAGATCATGAGTTCTTAGAACATGACTGAGAGTCATTGATACTGATAATGGATCATGATAACATTGTTAAAGGTCCTATTATATTGCTAGTGGCATTTCCAGTGTTCCAAAAATAATTTTCTGGTTTTATCCCCCAAATGTTACTGTATGGTGAGCCCACCAGGGAGTGTTTGGTTTGCTTAGGGAAATGGGAAAGGGGAGGGAACCATAGTTACTTGGCTACAGTGTGGCACTTTGTAGTAGTTCTCTCACCATAGACATAGCAGGGAAGCCTGTGGTAATCAGAAGTGCACATTTATTCTTTTGTGTTGTCTTCTCTGCAGGCTGCTTTCTGTACTAGTTACATATTCATCCCCAACCAGGTCCTTGGGCTGTGGGGGGGGGTGGGTGGGGGGGAGGAAATTACTGGTGGATGCCATGCTGGTAGGACTGGTCTTCTCACAGAGAGGGGGTTAATTGTGTTAGATAGTTGCAGTTCTCCATAGGTGTGGTAGAAATGAATACCATATTTAAACAGTTGTGGAGGAAATAACAGCCTTGGTCAAGATACTGCCTTCATTTTTAGAGATATATTAGCCCATTTAATATGTACATTGTTTTCAAAAACTACTTTGTTTATTATAAAAAGTAGATTATATGGCATGACTACTGGTGGCAAATGAGATTGACACATCCAGCAAAGCTTCTGAGCTGTAGATTTTAATATTTTAGGAAACATTATAAATTTTCTGAGCATTATCCTTGAAACAGATTTTTATTGATGTTGGTTTTTTTAAGTGCTTGGCAGAAATGAGTTTTTTGTTTTTTTGTTTTTTGTCTGTTGTGGGGCCTGAACTCTGCCTTGGTGCTGTTCCTCAGCTCTTCAGCCCAAGGCTAGCGCTCTACCACTTGAGCCACAGCGCCACTTCTGGTTTTCTGGTGGTTTATTGGAGATAAGAATCTCAACGGATTTTCCTGCCCAGGCTGGCTTTGAACCAAAATCCTCAGATCTCAGCCTCTCCTGAGTAGCTAGGATTACAGGTATGGGCCAATGGCCCTTGGCTCTGTGTTGTTTTTTAGCGGAGGCATAAAAGAGTTGTTTAAAAAAGAGGACCCGTGTCCTCTTCTGACTTCAGCAGAGGAAGTCATGTGGTAGATTTGAATTTTTCACCAGGTATTTATTTCATTAATACTGCAAGTAACCCATGCTTCCATTCCCAGCTTCTGTGTAGTGAAAGGTGGGAAATAGACAAGTATTAGAATTGATAGGGTAACTGCTCTCCCAGGTTCCTCAGGTGGAAATAGTCACAGATTTCCACACAGGATGCTGCTAATAAGCAGTGTGTAAAACCCTGGTAATGGACTTTCCTCATGGTTCTACAGATTTGGGGGACTACTTTGACCTTGCAGAATATGGGTGGGAAATTCTGCAGGCCACATAAAGTCCATAAAAATCATGATGGGATAGATAGGTATGCTTCTCCAGTGAATCTCTTGGCTGCTCATGGCCATCTTCCTTTATTGGTAATTTTGTATGGCTTTGAAATTATGTTATAAGTATCCAAATGGCTTTTGGCAGAAAAGCATTTTCCCACCCCTGCTTTAGAGAGTATACTTTATTCTCTGTTCATCTTTTTGAAAAAAGCATAAACATTTTAGAAATCTGTTCTGTTGATATAGAAAACATAATTATGGGTGTACATAATATTTCAACATACCTAAAAACCATTAGACATCTTTAACATAATACTGGGCATGTAAATAGTAAGAAGACCTTTGAAGAATTACAAGTATGCTTACGTTTCCAAGACAGTGTCTGCCAGTGCACTAAGTGAATAATAGTCAGCTTGAACGTAGTGAAAACTGTGCTTTAGATTGTGATGTATTTTAAAGTTTGTGACTTAGCAATTACTTTATTTACAGGCAGGCCTGGCATGGTACCAAAACTGTTAACTCTAGATGCTTAGAGTATACTTTCTTGGAAGTCTTTATATTCTTGGGTACTTGACCTTGTTTGTAGTTGCGCTTGAAATTTTGCTTTGACCAAATTCAAGTTTGATAACTTTTTTTCATGGAGTAGGAAGTGTATTTTATGTTTTAGTTTGATAATTTTTGTCAGAAACATCTCCTATACTCATCCTGAGAATTTCAAAATCTTGATTAAATTAAGGGACAGCACCCTCCCTCAAAAAAAGTGTGTTTGGGTAATGAAGAATAAACAAAGCAACTTTAAATATATTGGTAATATCTGGGTGTGGGTAGCTCAGGCCTGTAATTTTAGTTACTTAGTAGGAGAGTTAGATCTCAGGATCAAGGTTTAAAGTCAGCTCAGGAAGAAAAGCCTGTGTTACTCTTTACTCTCTAATTAGCCACCAAAAGTTCAGAAGTGGACGTGTGGCTCAAGTGGTAGAGCACCATACTTGATTGAAAAAGCTAAGGGACAACACCCAAGTTCACAATTCAAGCCTCTATTTTGGCACCAAAAAACAACAAAACCAAACCAAACTAAACCCTGATTTTTATAATTACAATGTTGAGCTAGGTATTATGTTGAGTGCTTTTTGTTTTGCTTTGTTTTAGTGATGGGGGTTGAAACTAGGGCCGCATACATGCTAAACATGGGCTCTGCCATTAATGCTCACCCTAGCCATTTTTTTTTTTTTTGGTCAGCCGTGGGGCTTGAACTCTGGGCCTGGGCGCTGTCCCTCAGCTCTTCAGCTCAAGGCGAGCGTTCTACCACTTGAGCTACAGCGCCACTTCCGGTTTTCTGGTGGTTTATTGGAGATAGGAGTCTCACGGTCTCTCCTGCCCTGGCTGGCTTTGAACCGCGATCCTCAGATCTCAGCCTCCTGAGTAGCTAGGATTACAGGCGTGAGCCACCAGCGCCCGGCACCCTAGCCATTTTTAATATGCTATCTTACTGGGTATTGTTATTTCCGTTTTATTGATGAAGAGTCAGAAGAATTAGAAGTTAAATTACTGAACACTACGAATAGGTAGTTGAGGAATTTGAATCCAGATGGCTAGACTGTAGAGTCTTCATGTGTAACCCCTTTGCCGATGTTGCCACCCAAACCAGCTTGAAGCTTATCAAGTAAGCAAAGATAGTTTAAAAATACAGCAACACATAGTAATCATATAGCATACTTTCTGCTGCATCCTATCAACCCAAGTTTTTACTTCTGTCCACATTGCCACTATTTATGCTTCCTGTGTTTGTGGGTTTCTTGGGATATCTTGGCATTTAAAATGACAGTGTCTGTGTCTTTCATCCCTAAGACCTTCCTCTTCTATGGGGCTGAGGAGAACAGTTGGTCTTGTGGGGGTGAGAATTTCAGCTCTTAGATCAGCAAGACCAGGAGATGTATCACAAAAATGGTGATAATACAACCCATCTACCCAAGGATATGGTGAAGATTAACTGTTACAGTGTACCGGAAGGATTTGGTAGAGCATATGGCATATTTATTGAGGAGTTACTATTTTTATTAGCTGACTTTTAATCATCGAACTTATCAAACCATGTGTCTTGATTTTGATATTAATTTAAAAGTTTCCCAAACTGTCATTCTGAATTATGACTGAACAAGAATACATGCTGATTTTCTACAGTTCTGTTTTCCTCAGTGCTAGACATTTGAAACATAATATTTACATATGCATTTGTCCAGTAGGATGGACAGATGCTCTTTATTCTGTTTTTGATAACAGAGGTGACTTAGATGTCATTGGTCCTTAAAATGACAATGATAGAGAAGTTCTTCTGATCTATCAGTAAAATTATTCTCTGGACTTGAGTTATGGCTGATTTCTAGAGAATTCATCATTCTTCTTTTACCCCAAACTTCAATTCTGCCAGTAGGAGGAAATAGATCAGTGGCACAGGCATAGTCAGTCAGTTTTTGAATCCAGCAGAGACCACAGTATAGTCTCAAGATCTGTGAGAACTTCAGGTCCTCAAGTCTCAGGACACTTGAGTCAGCCTCATTTCTCAGCTTCTGTTAACTGGAAGGAAGAGACAAGCTGGGGCTAATCCTAAAGGAAGTTTAGCATCGGAGTAGCAGCTAGAGAGAGAGAAGGTTTCCATCCTCAGGAAAGAAGGAGAAGATAGTGGGGTAACTTCCTGAGAATCCCTCTGTGCTCCAAAGATACATCAGAAGCTGAAGAGGTGGAGCACAATTTTCCATCTTATTTTTCATTTAAAAGTGACTTAAGGGAGTTACAATATACATATATATTTGTGCTATTCTTCCACCTTTACTGTATCAAAATAAAAATATATATATATATATTTTTTTGTCGGTCATGGGGCTTGAACTCCAGGCCTGGGCGCTGTCCCTCAGCTCTTCAGCTCAAGGCGAGCGCTCTACCACTTGAGCTACAGCGCCACTTCCGGTTTTCTGGTGGTTTATTGGAGATAGGAGTCTCATGGTCTCTCCTGCCCGGGCTGGCTTTGAACCGCGATCCTCAGATCTCAGCCTCCTGAGTAGCTAGGATTACAGGCGTGAGCCACCAGCGCCCGGCCAAAATAAAAATATTTTAAAAGAGAATAAAGACATGAAGGGATTGATTTGAATAGTTGGCGTTTATGGAAATTGGACTTTGTTCGAGTTAGCATTTTGCTAATCTGTTTACACAGACTGTTTTCACTGAATCTTGAAGCAGGATTAGTCAAAATGCTGAGGTAGGAATGATAATTGCTATTCTACCATTGATAAAGTTTTGGACATTGTTTAATGAATTTGCCTAGCATCAAAATTTTTAATGGTGCAGTTGACTTAAATTAGGACAGATATATTAAAAATCTTGTAGCATTAACTGCTCTGTAGAAATTGCTTTGAGTGGTTCCATTAAAATAATGTAGTTCTTAGAAAGGTAGCAAGAACCTAGATTGAGATCTTACAAACCTGTGTTTTCTAGGACAGCTCCTGGAGAGAAATTGAGAGGCTGAAGGTTGTCTATTAATGGATTATAGTCCACGAGGCCCCCTTTCCTCAGATGCTGTATCTTATCAGTCACAAACACTTTTAACCTAAAAAGACACATGCTCATTGCAAAACTTACTAGTATGCCAACTCTTTTTCCATTGATCATTCCAAGACACAGCCTCACATTAAAAAGTATTTAGCCTACTGCAAAATCAGTTTTCTCAAAGTATTTCCTCGGGATTTTTCTAAGACATGATTTGCTTGTAGCATCTTTTCTTCCTGCATAAGATTAGAGTTGCCCTGGATGCTACTTAGTCTCCCAGTTACAGCTTTCTTTTCTTCCCTTTAACTTTGTCAATATACAGGCTCCTTGAAATACTTGCAAACTGCTTCTGCTAACACAGAAGACAACAAGCCATAATTTCGAATAATAAATCAGACAGCCATGTGCCGTATTGTCATTGCCATATTGTCATCTGACAATATTCTGTCAGTGAATGGCTGCATGTATGGTGGTCTCAAGAGTTTATTTCCTAGTGATGTCATAGCCTTCCTTCAGTAGGGATACTCTAGGCTGCTTGCACAATGATAACATCAAATGATGAAGCAGTCCTTAGTAAACATCTCTGTCATTAAGTGACATATGACTGTACTAGTAGGTATAGATAGAATTCCAGTGTGTGAGTCAGTAGACATACATGTTATGGGTGTGGGTGTCAGTTTCTTTGCCAGTGGTTTTCCTTTTTTTACCCCAAAGTGATAAAATATCAAGTTCCATCATGATGTTTCTGGGTTTTGTACACATACTTGTTTTTCTTTCACAATTGAATAATCATTGATGACTTCAGTACATTGAGCTTCTACTTAAAACATTAGTTTTATTTTCCATACACTTAAACATTTAACTTTGCCTCATTTGCGTGTTTTTCAGAGTTACATTTTTCACCCCCAAAATCGTTAAAGCCATCCATTTTCCCATTTACCGAAAAACTAACTGGTGTATGAAACAAGCCTCATTTATAAGGAACACTGGTCATTCTGGGATGCCAAGATCCATACCATTTAGGTGCTAGGGTCCAGCAAGAAAAGGAAAATCTGTCTTACACGCTGTCAGATTGGACAGTTGTACAAAATAAGTAATTTCCTGAAATTGTTGAGCACACAGGTGATGACAAATAGTTGAATTGCTGTCTGGCAGGACATACTACAGTTTTACAACAGGGATATTTGCATGTTAGCTATGGTCTGTTGTCTCTGTCAGTGTGGTGAAAGAAAGGTGAATAGACAGTCCATGGAGCAACTCAAGAGACTCAGACTTGTTACTGGCAGAGTGATTGATGGTTGAAAGCTGCTGGTCATTCTACACATCTCAGGATTTTCCAACCTGGAAATGCTCACCCATTGGCATTCATTATCTTTTATGGATCATTACACAATACTTACACTAATACTAATAGCGTGAGTAGGCAAACCTGTATAAAATGACATTCTTCAAAAGAGTGCTTGTAGCTGAGCAGGGTGACTTCAGCCAGTAAGCCTTGTTAATCAGAAGGCTGAGATCTGGGGCATCACAGTTTGAGGCCAGCCTGGGCAGAAAAGCTTGCTACTCTCCATCTTCAGAATATCCAACAAAGAGCCATCTCTAGTGGCTCACGCCTTTAATCTTAGCTACTCAGGAGGCTGAGCTCTGAGGATCACGGTTCAAAGCCAGCCCAGGCAGGAAAGGCCATGAGACTCTTTATCTCCAATAAACCACTCAGAAAACCAGAAGTGGCACTGTGGCTCAAGTGGTAGAGTGCTCGTCTTGAGCTGAAGAGCTGAGGGACAGCATCCAGGTCCAGAGTTCAAGCCCCAAGACCGACAAAAAAACCCCAAAGAACAACATAAAGAAGGGCTTGGAGGTATGCCTCAAATGGTAGAGTGCCAACCTAGCAGGTGTGAGACCTAGAGTTCAAACCCAGTACTGTCCAAAAAGGAGAGAGAGATTGATTGATTGTGTTTAGGCTATCTGTTGAAACTAATCTGTTGGGACTTGAATTCTGGGCTTCTAGCTCTTGGTTCTTTTGCTCATGGCTGGCTCTCTACAACTTGAGCCATACCTCCACATGTAGCTGTTTTCTTTTTTCTTTTTTGGTGCTGGTTAGTTGGAGATAAGAGTTTCTTAGATTTGTCTGCCTGGGATGTCTTTGAACCTCAATCCTTAGATCTCAGCCTCCTGAGTAGCTAGTATTATAGATGTGAGCCACTGGTGCCCAGCTAAAATTGGTCTTCTTATTCAGGGTACCAAAGCAGGAAGTCATATCCTTATATTAAATTTGCTAGTGCATGTCTTAATAAAAATGAAGAGTCCTCAGCCACAGTCAGTTTATTGAATTAAAATTTCCATGGGTAGCCAATAGTGTGGAATTTTATCTATGCATTTCCATATACTAAGGATTTTAAGATGCCATAAGTTCAGAACAATGGTATAAAATGAAAATGTTTTAGAAATATAAAAGATTTAGAAAATGATAATTCTTTTTTTTTTTTTTTTTTTGGTCAGTAATGGGGCTTGAACTCTGGGCCTGGGTGCTGTCTCTCAGCTCTTCAGTGTAAGGCTAGTGCTCTGCCACTTGAGCCACAGCACCACTTCCGGTTTTCTGGTGGTTAATTGGAGATAAGAGTCTCACAGACTTTCTTGCCCGGGCTGGCTCTGAACCATGATTCTCAGATCTCAGTCTCCTGAGTAGCTAGGATTACAGGTGTGAGCTACCGGCACCCGGCTAGAAAATGATAATTCTTACAACACACTTTGAAAAGTTACAGGTAATGTTACTCTATGTATGTGGGTCAATTGTAGCTATTCTTTGGCACATCAATTAATATACAATGGAAAGGTAGACAATGGGGTTAAGGGTTCAAAACCTGGAGTTGGAGGTATGACTGAAGTGGTAAAGTTCCAGCCAATGAGCAAGTATCACATAGAGAATTTGAGTCCTGGTTTTAGACAAAACAAAAACAAAAACCCCACAAAAAAAACCCAGAGGGCTGGGAAAGTGGCTCAGTGGCAGAGCGCTTGCCTTGCATGCTCAAGGCCCTGGATTCAATTCCTCAGCACCACATAAGCAAAAAGAAAAAAGCCGGAAGTGGCGCTGTGGCTCAAGTGGTAGAGTGCTAGCCTTGAGCTGAAGAGCTGAGGGACAGCTCCCAGGCTCAGAGTTCAGGCCCCATGACCGGACCCAAAAAAAACACAAAAAACCCAAAAAACAAGGTTCACAACCATAGTCATGCCGGGTGCCGGTGGCTCATGCCTGTAATCCTAGCTACTCAGGAGGCTGAGATATGAGGATCGAGGTTCAAAGCCAGCCTGGGCAGGGAAGTCCGTGAGACTCTTATCTCCAATTCCACTAGAAAACCAGAAGTGGCGCTGTAGCTCAAGTGGTAGAGTGCTTGCCTTAAGGGATTGTGCCCAAGCCCAGAGTTCAAGCCCCACGACCGACAAAAAACAAACAAAACAAAAACAAAAAAACCATAGTGATTTTTTTTTCCCTCTAGAACCTAGAGAACTCAGAGCTTCTAGAACTCAGAGCCTCACACTTGGTAGGCTTGCTTGGTAGGCTGGTGCTCTATCATTTGAGCTATGCCCCTAACCCTGCATTTATTGGTTATGTTGGAAATGGAATTTAATATACTTTTCTTTCCAGACTGGCTCCAAACCTTGATCATCTGGATCTCAGCCTCCTGAGTAGTTAGGATTATAGGCTTGAGCCACTGGCACCTGGCTGAAACCAGAGTCTTCAAGAATGGAAATGGAAATGAGATTGCTTTGCATCTTATTTGTTCAGTTTTATTTCATTTCTGCCACAGAGTAATTAAAATCATGTTTCATGGGTCACTGTGATTGTATTATATGGTATCCAATGAGAATAGACTTGAATAGCAGTAACTGTTGTGTGTTATTTCCAAGAGTATGTAATACACCCAGACCTCTCCTGGAAACTGTGCTCCCCATCCTGGCTGTCTAGCAGGCAGCTGTTGGGCTGAGAAGATTGCCACATACTGAGTGCTGCCATCCTGCTGTCTCCCTGACACTGAGCAGCTGATCCAGCATAGGCTGACACCACTACTGGTACCTGAACAGACAGGAACCGGTGTTGACCTGTATTTGAGGGAACCACCTTTGCTTCCATTCTTCTCATCCAAGGAAGGAGTTTCCTTGCCTGGAACTTGTCAAACATACCGTACCACTGTGGAGTTCCTCTGCAGGGCCCAAGCTTCTGCTGCTCAGCCTCCTGCAGGCCCACAGACAGGGGGCTGTTTCCAGCTCTGCTCCTCAGGGCAGGGCTTGTGGGGCAGCCTCCTTGGGTGAGGTCTCCCATCTTAGGTTATGAGAAATGGAAATGGCCTCCTTAGTGACAGGTGCCAGCTGTTGCTTTATCCTCTCCTGGCTGGTTCAGCATGTGGGTGGGGAAGAGAAGACGAGTTATTGTGGCCCTATTACCACATTCCTGGCATCATATTAGAACATTGTTATCATTAAATATTTGTGGGAGACTGTGGGTTAATCCAGTGCTATGGCAGGTTACCACAATAGTGTTCATATTGTGACACTGTGTCACAGGGAAAACTATTGGTTCACACCTGAAGTTCTGGGAAGGAGCTATGTGCTAAAGTAGGCTTGCTAAGGAACTGTGTTGCAGAGGTGGGCCATTTGATCACTGATAACCTACATCAGGACAGATGCCTGCCTTTTGAGCGGAATTTCAGGATTGGGCCTATCCAAATTCATCTAAGTTTACACTTTTATAGTGTCTTGATTTTGTTGTTGCATAAGAAAGACTTTAATGAAATGCAAAGAAGAGAATTTTGTGATTTCAGACCTTCCATCTCTAAGGAACAAAGGAAAGTTTCTGTGTGAGGCTTATAACAGAATCTCTTTGGAGTTGGTCACTACTGTGGAGGCTGAGATCTGAGGATGGTAGTCAAAACCAGCCTGGGCAGAGAAGTCCTTGAGACACTTACCTCCAATTAACCACCAAAAAGCCAGAAGAGCTACTGTGGCTCAAGAGATTGAGTGCTAGCCTTGAGCAACAAGATCAGGGACAGTGCCCAGGCCCTGAGTTCATGTTCCAACAAGAGCGAACGTGTGTGTGTGTGTGTGTGTGTGTGTGTGTGTGTGTGTGTGTGTGTGTGTGTGTGTGTGTGTGTGTGTTTTGTGTGTGTACACGCATGTGTGTGCACACACACAATAATTTTTAGAAGCATGGGTCCCCCTTGTGAGAAGTTACTTTATTATTTTTATAAATGTAAGAATTACACTGTGCAGCCTTTTAGGATGTTCTATCTTTTTGATGTAACTTCACTATTAAAGGTATGCTGATGTCTGGGTGATACTAAAATGTCACTGCTAGCTCAGATGTACAGATGAATACAGGACCATGTGGAACACTACTGCACAGAGTGTAAACCAAGTATTAAAGTATGGGAGTGTGTGGTAGTAGCAGGGGGAAATGATTAGGATGGTTTGACTTGAACAACAGTGTGAACAGAATCATGGAAAAGCCATCTATCCTTTGGTAAGGAGGGGCCTTTGGTACCCAGTACTCTCTCCCAGAAGATAGCTTGACAATAGCTGTGGCCCTCTGGAGATGAACCTGCGTCTTCCTCCTTTCAGCTTTCAGTTCAGGTAATCAGCTTCCCAGGGCTGAGGGAGGAATGGGAAGAACGGGGTTGGCAGGGGATATGGACAACATGGGGTATAGGTAGGGAGAGGTTAGGCTATGGTGGAATTGGAAGTTCAGGCTGGGTGAGATCCTGACTTATAAGGTTACGTGATGGAAATGGAGATGAAAGGTTAAGTTTGGCAACATGTGATGGATTGCAGTAGAAGAGAGACTAGAGGCAAAAAGTCAGAGGCTGTTGAAATAGCACAGCCAGGAGGTAGTGGAGTTTTGGTGAGGCAGAACTCAGCCTCCTGAGTAGCCAGGATTACTGGCCTGAGCCACCAGCACCTGGCCACGAGGTAGGCTCGTCACTCTGGGGACCTGGCCTGGTTTGGAATGAAGAATGACTTGTCAACATATTTTGTGAGAGAACGCAGCCCAGACGAGTTGCAGCTCAATGGGAAAGCAGAAGGGGCATCGGTAAGCAATGTATAGAAGGAAAATTTAATTATTAATAGAGGTGCTGGCAAATTATGGGAGTAATACAAGAACATATATTAAAATGCAGCAATTTCCCTCCTCCCTCTTACCAAATTGTGAAGGTTAAAAAATATTCTTCATACAGCTGGACTACAAGACCTTTACCCTCATTGTTGCCTGAGGTTTAAAAAGAACAAACATTTTGGAAAGACAGTATTTATAAGGATCTTTATAAATGGTGATTAATTAGCATGTGTTAGTCCTCTATCACAGAGAACAGTCAAAACAGTCAATAGGCTATCAGCTGTTACAAGTAAGAAGTTGGAGTGTTTTGTTCTGACAATGAAAGATGGAGAATAGCTGTTAAAAAAAAACCCAGTACTTAAGAGAATAGGAAAAGATGAATCACTTCACAAAATGGCTTAAAGCTCAGGGACAAGGGGGAGCACTTGCCTAGTATGCACAGACCCTAGATTCAATCCCTGGTATTATCCTTCCCCCTAAAAATGTTAATTTTAGGGATTGGCAGTTTCACTTAGTTAAAAGCTGATTCCAAAGTTAATGAGATCTGATTTGAATCCCTACCCAACCACTTACTAGCTATGACTTAGACAAGTATTAGCTCTGATGATCAAAGATAAGTCATAGTAATTCAGCTAGACTTCAGTTTCTTTTCTTTTTCTTTCCTTTCTTCATCTCCCTCCCTCCCTCCCTCCCTCCCTCCCTCCCTCCCTCCCTCCCTCTCCCCTCACGTTCTCTTCCCCCCACCTCTCTCTTTCCCTCTTTCCCTCTTTCCCCCTCTCTTCCTCTCTCCTTTTCTCCCTTTATCCTTTCCCCCCTTCCCTGCTGGGGTTTGAACTTAACTTGGAGGTGTGCATTGTATCCCTGAGCCAAACCACTACCACTTTTTATCTTTATTTTTATTTTTGGTCCTGGTTATATAGAAATAGGGTCTTTCTGCTCAGATATATGTGTGGCAAGATCCTATTTTCTGCCTCCCACCATAGCTGAGATGACAGTGTGCTCTACCACGCTCAGCTTCTTCTACTGTGATGAGTCTTGTGAACTTTTCTAGGCTGATCTGGAAGTCTGAACCTCTTGAACTCAGCCTCCCAAATAGGTAGGATTACCCACAAGAGCCACTAGAGCCTGGTGGTCTCAATTTCTCATTGTAATGGCAATGTGGATTCATGCAATAACAAAACTGAAATAATCATTGTTGCATTATTGGCACTCAATGTTAGATTGCAGGTGGTTTTTAATTTATTTTTAGTTTTTCAGTCATGGGGTTGGGAGCTGTCTCTGAGCTCCTTTTGCTCAGTGCTCAAGTTCTACTATTTTGAGCCATAGCTCCACTCCTGGTTTTCTGGAGGTTAACTGGAGATGAGTCTCATGGACTTTCCTCCCCGGGTTGGCTTTGAACTGTGATTCTCAAATCTCAGCCTCCTGAGTATCTACTTACACAGTGCCCAGCTTACAGGTGGTTTGCATTTTATTTTTATTAGCTTACATTAGTTATATGGGGGTTTTTCATTGTCACATTTCCACAGGTATTTACATTGCATTCCATCAATCTCACTTCCCTCCCCCCGTTACTTTTCATTCTGCCTGTTCCTCTTTCACCCTTCCTGAAACAAAGTCAACAGGTTTCATTGTTTTATTTTCATAATTGCAAATAATCAATTTCCATTGTATTCAACCTCCTTCATCCTCCTTGTTAGCCCAACACCCTCTCGGTAACACCCACTCACTGACAGATGCTATTTCTTTCGCTATTGAGAGCTTTCATTGAGTTTTTATACATACATACATACATACATACCCTCTTTATATATGTGTATACATATACATCATCCTTATATTCATATGCAATACATGTACACATGTGTACATAAATATACACACATATGTGTGTACTGTGTACACATATACATACATATATACATATATATATATGTATGTGTATACACACACAACTTCTTTTCCTTTTCCCATGCTCCTTAATAATTCTTTAGTTTGATTTGTATTCTGTTAGAGTAATTATGGATATGTCCATATGTACATGAATGTGTATATATATGCATGTCTTTTAAGTATATAGCTCTGCCACATATGAGTGAAAACATTATTTTTGTTGTTGTTTGTTTTGTGCCAGTACTGGATGCTGTCCTTTAACTTTTTCACTCAAAGTTGGCACTCTACCACTTGAGCCACAGCTCCACTTTTGGGTTTTTGCTGGTTACTTGTAGATAAGAGTCTTGTGAAATTTTCATTGAATAGCTTGGATTGCAGATTATGATCTACTGTAGCTTGGAAGTATTTTGTTTTTTGAACTTAGCTTGTCTCACTCAATATGATATCTTCCAATTGCATTCATTTTCCTGCAGATTACATGATTTCATTTTTATTGTGGCTGTGTAATATTCTAGTGTATACATGTATACATATGTATACATGTATATGTCTTATTAATCTATTGTTGGGCAGCTGTGATTCTTTTTTATGTTTTCCAAATATGGAGACATTGTAAAATATAAGAAAGTTATCTAATAGTCAGTATGGAAGTACTTATTTTTTTTACTAATTTTTTTGGCATAGACAAAACTTTAAACACTTTTAAATAATACAATGAACTTTTAATAGTACAATAAACTGTATATAATACATATATTCACTAGAGAGGTGTGTGTGTGTGTGTGTGTGTGTGTGTGTGTGTGTGTGTGTGTGTGTGTGTGTGTGTGTGTATATATGTTGGTCCTGTGGATTGAATTCAGGGCCTGAGTGCTGCCCTTGGAACTTTTTTGCTTAATTTTAGCACTCTACCATTTGAGCCATAGCCCTGATCCCAGCTTTTGGTGGTTAATTGGTGATAAGAGTTTTATGGTTTTTTTTTGTTGTTGTTTGTTTGTTTGTTTTTGTTTTTTTGGCCAGACTGGCTTTGAACTGCGTTCCTTAGATCTCAGCATTCTAGTAGTCAGGATTATAAGTGTGAACCACTGGCACCAGTCTACACAGGAATTTTAAAACAGATAATTTTAACCAACTATACATCTGAGACAGATGCTTCTTTTTTTTTCTTTTTTTTTTGTGTGTGTGTGTGTGTGTTGGTGATAGGGCTTGAACTCTGGGCCGGGGCACTGTCCCTGAGCTCTTCAGCTCAAAGTGACTGCTCTACCCCTTGAACCACCATTCCACTTCTGGTTTTCTGGTGGTTTATTGGAGATAAGAGTCTCACTGACTTTCCTTGCCCAGGCTGGCTTTGAATCATAATCCTCAGATCTCAGCCTCCTGAGTAGTTAGGATTACAGGCATGAGCCACCCGTGCCCCGCTGGGACAGATACTTCTAACTTTTGCTTTGTAGGACTTTTCCTAGATCATTTGGTAATAGTTAGATTATCTTTTTTGTCCAAAGAAATTTTGTTTTATAGTAAGCTGAATTTAAAAGAAGATGCTTCCTCCCCATTTAGTTTTCAAAGAAAACAATGTTTTAAGAAATTATATAGATGATAGATTAATTTGGTCAATACAAAACTGTACATTTAGCCCTTAGACTTCAGACGATTTAGTGCTAGCATTTGTACATCTTGCCTAATTGTTTAAATATGTGAGCATGATTTTGATATTTGGGAGGTGGAGAAAAACCCCTTGAGACTTCTGGGCTTCAGTTAAAAGGCTTATTGTGTCTTGGCTTGAGTTGATGTAGGTTAGTAGGAAGGCTTTGGCATCTGGAACTCTTTCACCTTAGAATTGTGTCTTTCTCATAGAAGAGACACATTTGGGTAGCACATGGCCCAGAGAAGCTTTCAGGCAATACTATTATTATTTTACTATTATTATTTTTTTTCAAAGGAGGCCAACAGCTTTGCACTTAAAATAGCTCCAAAGTTCTTAGTTATCTTAATTTACTCTTTTTTCTTTTTAAAAAATTGATATTAGGTGGTTACATAAATTTCACATTTCACAGCATTGTGGAATAGTGATTCTTACTTAAAATCACAAACTTTATTTTATCTTATTTGGCAAATAGGAAGGTTAAAAAAAGGGGGGGGGAACCCACAGTATAACCCCTGCCTTCACTATATTTGATGTCAGTATAACTTGTGGAGGAGATGGGGAAAAACAAGTCGTTTAAGGATACAGGTGGACCTGTTGCAACAATGAGAAGTACAAGTTGTCATGTCCAAAACGAGCTTTACAACGTTGGTGCGGGGGTGGGGGGGGAGGGAGGGGAGGGGGGGAAGGATTGGGTGGGGGGGAGGCTGGGAAGGGATGTGAAGGGTAAACAAAGGAGGAGGCTACAATGTTTGATAAGAAATGTACGCATTATCCTGCCCATGTAATTGTAACCCCTCTGTACAGTATGTTCACAAAATAAAATAAAAAAATTGAAAAGTAAAAAAAAATTTAAAAAAGGGAGGGAAGACAAGTTTTTAATATTGTCAATAAGTTAATTGTCAATAAATGGGCTAAGGACAACATAAAATTTGAAAACCATGGAATCTAGAGTATAAGCAACTACATTTTATTTTTGTGTTTTATTAAATATAAGAGAATATTAGTTGTATTTGCTATCTGATATTAAAACATGAAAAAAAACATGTTTTAAATAGATAACTATAGTAATGAATAAAAGAATTCCCTCACTTCACAATCACTTAATTTTGCAGTTCTGCTCATTGGACAGAAAAGAAAACTCAATGGGATGTATTTGAAATTAGAATGGAACTTAAGCCTGTATTCTTTAGCAAAAGTGGGTCTCACTTTAACCACACCTGCTACCACCTCTTACCATGTTCTGCATAGAACACATGGAGTACAGCATATATGGATTGGTAAAGCATGTATTCCAACATGCTGCACTAGTGGACCTAATGCAAACAGTGGACAACTTTTTATAGTATTAACCTGCCAGATGGCTGTCAATGTATTGGGTACCATAAAACAGTGTCACCAAGACTGTTCCATAAGAGGTGATGCCAAAACATTAAAACTCACACTGAACTGTGAAGTACACTAACCAATCAGGACTTGGTGATAATCAAGTATTTGAGTTTAGATCCTTAGCTTTAGCATAAGGCTAGTGCCTGCATTGTACATAGGCAAAATTAGGAGAATGAATGGTTACTGTTTATAAGAAGTTTAAAATCTAATTATTTAGGGATACAAAGCAAGGCCCCCTCATTTTTTTTTTTTTTTTTTTTTTTGCATCCTATGTTATTTGAGTGACTTTGGCCCAGTTCAGTGTTGAGTTGAACAGAAGACTATAAGATAATCTTGCATCTCAGAGGTATGACTATTATAAGCATGTAAGAGATTTTTCACCAGCCTCAGAGGAAAATCTCTGATAAAATATCAGTTTAAAATTTAAAGATTTCTCAAGTGTATTATGAAAAGTTGGGAGGGGAAGTACTGCATGAAGGTTAGAAGCAATGGATCTGAAGTCAGACTGCCTGTGTTCAAAGCTTAGTTACATTGCTGTATACCTTTGGATCTTGGGTAAGGAATTATGTACTTATTTTCATGTTTATAAACAGGCTTACCAATATCTTCCCTAGCACTTGGCATATGCCAAGTAACAATTAAACATACTTGTTATTGATATTGTTATAGCTGTGTTATCTTTCCAATGAAGAGGGCTTGAAAGTGAGATTTGAAAGAATTTGTAGTGTTTTGGTGTCTATATATGACTGGAGCTTTTACATCAAGATGGTAGATATTAAGCTGAGTACAACTTAAAGGCAATAAGACATTAATGTTTTTGAAGTAACAAAATTGAATATATTTGTAACAACCACTAGTAGGACATGAGGCAGGAAGCCCTGGTCAAAAGTGTCCGGATTTCCCCTTGACATGTGATTAGCTATGGGGTATTTTCAACATAGGGTATATGTAAATTAGAATGTGTAGGAGCAATGCTTTATAAAACATGACAAAAGCTTCTCTGTTTTCCTCTAAGACTTCTATTCATATTTTAAATGATATAACCAATTATTTACTTATTTATTTTTGGTGTGGGTCTTAAGAGCTTGAGCTCAGGGCCTGGGCATTGTCTTTGAGCTTTTTTGGCTCAAGACTAGTGCCCTACCATCTCCTACAGCTTCACTTCCAGCTTTTTGGTAGCGTATTAGAGATAAGCATCTCATGAACTTTCCAGACTGGGCTGGTTTTGAACCATGATCCTCAGATCACAGCCTCCTGAGTACTTTAAGATTACAGGCAGGAGCCACTAATGTCTAGCTATACTTTTAATGTCACAAGCGAGTATATGACAAACTATAAATAAACAGAAAATTTGAAATTGTCAATCTTGACTTCTTAAAAATTAATGTTTCAAGTTTAACCTAAAGGCATTCTGTTTTAATACATTTCAGGTTTATTTTATTTGTGAGCCACTAGTGTCTGGCTGTCCTTCCCAAGTCACAAGCCATAAATAAACTGAGAAGGTTTGGAATTGTCAATCTTGATTTCTTAAAAATTAATGTTTCAAGTTTAACATAAAGGCATCTGTTTTAATACATTTCAGGTTTATTTTATTTTATTTTGGCCAGTCCTTGGCCAGTCATGGGCACTGTCCCTGTGCTTCTTTTGCTCAAGGCTAGCACTCTACCACTTGAACCACAGTGCCACTCCAGCCTTTTCTGTTTATGTGGTACTGAGGAATTGATCCCATGGCTTCATGCATGCTAGGCAAGCACTCTACTGCTCAGCCACATTCCCAGCCCTCAGTTTTTTTTTTTTTTAAGCAACGGTTTATTTATTTATTAGAACGTGGTAAAAGTAGGGAGAATTAGAAAAAAAGGAGAGTGAAACTTTTTTTTTTTCTGATCACACAGGAAATGGGAATAAAGATTTTTTTTTTAAATTTGTATACCTTAGATTGTCTATTCTCTGGCCCTACTCTCCCCTGCTATGGAATATACTGTAAGTTTTCTATCTTCCCTCACCCCAGGCCCTCACAGCTTCTCTCTAGTGTTGAGGGGGCCAACACTAGAGATTAGAGTAAGATATAAGGTAAGATCACACACACACACACACACACACACACACACACACACACACACACACACACACAACTTATAGTTCATTTTCCCTATTCTGTGTTCATTGACTTGAAAGACTATCCTTCACACTGTACTTTCCAGTTACATAGAGTTAGATGAAGTCCTGTTGTTGTTTGATAGTTTCAGATTTTTTCTATGGAAATATTTTAAATTCCAAACCACATTTTAAAATCTCAGAGGGGGAAACAAAGGAGGAGGCAACAATGCTAGATAAGAAATATACTCATTATCTTGCTCATGTAATTGTAACCCCTCTGTATGCTATTTTCACAATTAAAAAAACATTAAAAAAAAAAAGCTCAGAGGGAATGAGACAGTATTGAATTAATATGGATGTTTGCTTATCCTAGGCTTTTTATAAACATATTGGCAGCTTTTCACTTGTACAAGTTGTGCCTGGGACATTTGTAGATTTTCACTATTTCAGAAATCTGTCTACATCTTTAGGAGAGTAGGCCATGGAACATGTTAGTTAATTATTGACCTTAGCTGACCTCATGAAAACCAAGGTTCCCTTTTTTTTGGTCAGTTGTGGAGCCTGAACTCTGGGCTTGGGTATTGTCCCTCATCTCTTCAGCTCAAGGCTAGTGCTCTATCACTTGAGCCACAGCGCCACTTCTGGCTTTTTTTGTTTATGTGGTGCTGAGGAATCCAACTGAGGGCCTCATGCATGCAAGGCAAGCACTCTACCACTCAGCCACCTTCCCAGCCTCCCAAGGTTCCTTTTATGTCTCTATCCAGCATCATATCTAGAGGAATCATCACCATAGAATTAGGAGATTACTTTGTTTACCTTAACATGATGAGATAATGCCACATCAAGTGACTGAATAGTTGGTGGAATAGTTGGGTGCTGGCCAGGTACCTGTTTAGCCAATCATATGGTCCCAGCTCTGTCTGCTGGTGAGGTGACATGGAGGCAGTATAACCTAGCAGTTCAGAGTATGGGCCCTGGAGCTGGAACCTGCTTTTAATTTAGACAGCTCACCTCCCATGTGACCTTGGAAACAGTACTTAAATTCTGAGGACAAGACCAGTGCCTTATGCAGATGTTCCAAGTAAAATGAAATGATAACATGAGGGTGAGGGCACAGCTTGTCATTGGCTGAGAGCACAATACTTTTCAGAAGTGGTAGGCTGGATTTATAGTCCAGGGCAGCATGTTTGTGTGCATTATGTCAGTGCTTGAGCCCAGTGAGGTTTGCTAGAAATATGAGTGGGCTGTACAGTAATCCAGTGGAAAGTGAATTGAATCCCTGGACAAAAATTTGAGGTGATCCTGTTGCAACAATGAGAAGTACAAGTTGTCATGTCCAAAACGAGCTTAACAACGTCGGTGTGGGGGGGTGGGGGGGAAGGAGAAGGATTGGGATTGGGGGGGAGGGGGGAGGCTGGGAAGGGATGTGAAGGGTAAACCAAAGGAGGAGGCTGCAATGCTTGGTAAGAAATGTACGCATTATCCTGCCCATGTAATTGTAACCCCTCTGTACAGTATGTTCACAAATAAAATAAAATTAAATTTAAAAAAATTTGAGGTGATTTAGAATATCCTAAGATGGTATCAGATGTGCAGCAGGAGCTCATCCAGGTTGGCAGATGCTAGGCAAGGTTTTAAAGAAGTCATAATGAATACATCTTGATAATAAGGAGCAGCGACCAGGTTAGTCACTACATTTGTGAGAGAACACGTGTGAGATGTCCAAAGATTGATTATATGCCTCTCCCTTTTCCTCTCCCTCTCCCTCTCATTCTCCTTTTCCCCTTTCCTCTTCCCCTTTCTCTCCCCTTCCCTTTTCCTCTCTTGTATTCCCTCTCCCCTTCTTTCTTCTTCTCCCCCTCTCCCTACCCATCCCTTCCTGGCTGGCTTTGAACCTTGATTTCAGCCTCCTGAGTAGCTAGGATTACAGGTGTGAATCACCAGCACCTGAACAGGGGTAGTTTTAAGGATTGTTTGAGATGGTGGATATGTATGCATGCATATGTACATGCCTGTGTGTTTTGCACTTAGCACGGTGCCCTGACCTTGGTGAGCAGTCTAGATTTCTTTTTCTTTCTCTCTTTCTTTCTCTCTCTTTCTTTCTTTCTTTCTTTCTTTCTTTCTTTCTTTCTTTCTTTCTTTCTTTCTTTCTTTCTTTCTTTCTTTTCTTTTCTTTTTTTTTTTTTTTTTTGTCGGTCGTGGGGCTTGAACTCTGGGGCTAGGTGCTGTCCCTCAGCTCTTCAGCTCAAGGTGAGTGCTCTACCACTTGAGCCACAGCTCCACTTCTGGTTTTCTGGTGATTTATTGGAGATAAGAGTTTCACAGACTTTCCTGCCCTGGCTGGTTTCAAACTGCAGTCCTCAGATCTCAGCCTCCTGAGTAGCTAGGATTATAGGTGTGAGCCACCAGCGCCCAGCTAGATTTCTTTTTTCCTTCTACTTTAATGCCAGTTTTTTTTTTTTAATACATAGTGGGTATATGATCTAGGAAATTCAGGATTTTCTTTTGATAGTTTATGCTTCTTCTTTGACTAGATTTCCAACGTGTAAGTGGTTATATTTTGTTACCTATTCTGTCTTGTCCTTGTTTTGATTTCCTTTTAACCTATTACAACTTCATAAAACAACAGGAATCCATTTAGTGTTGTGAGTTTTAGTAAGCCCCTCTAGCAATGAGCTCATGAGAAGGTGGAAATTGTGATTGATTGTGCCCTTGAAAACAAAACTTTACACTAGTGCTTTCTCTACTAGACTTCTTCAGTTGTTGGTGTACATAATGTGAAAGTGACAAGGGAACTGCTGCTTGTATTCCTACTGGCCTCCAGTTTCCTAGTGGGTCTTGTCCGTTATCTGTTGCTGTGTAACAAAAAATCCTGAACTTTAGTAGCTTTAAACAGAAGCCATCTATTTAGCTCAGTTTCATGTGTTGGCATTTTGGACTTGTCTCAACTGGGCTCCCTCCAGCATTGGGGTCACCTGGCAGTTGATGACCTCACTCTACTGTCTGTGGTTAGTGGGGTTGTGTATGTGCATGTGTGTGTATGCTTCTGGTTTGTGGGTCTTCTGTTTGAGCAGAATGTCCCAGTTTATGGATGTTGTGGCAGATGGGAGGGCAGCCCCAGTGCTATGGTCTCTCTTACTTAAGCAAGTCACATGGCCAGGCAGCATGGAATCACTTCCAGCAAGGTATGGAACCATCACGGCAGCCATCTTACATCTTTACCAGTGATGTGCATCTCTGTCTCTTTCTTTTTTTTTGTCGGTTGTGGGGCTTGAACTCTGGGCTTGGACGCTGTCCCTGTGCTCTTCAGCTCAAGGCGAGCGCTCTACCGCTTGAGCCACAGCACCACTTCCGGTTTTCGAGTGGTTTATTGGAGATAAGAGTCTCATGGACTTTTCTGCCCGGGCTGGCTTTGAACCATGATCCTTAGACCTCAGCCTCCTGAGTAGCTAGGATTACAGGCATGAGCCATTGGCACCTGGCATCTCTGTTTCTTTCTGTCTCTATGTCTTGCTTTTTTTTTTTTAACACCTGACAAAATTTACTATGGTCACAATTTTTAAATATGTAGCTTGGTAGCACAAGGTTTATCCATCACCACATCTTTTTCTCTAACTTTACATTGTAAAATGGATGTTGTCCATTACATAATACATTATCTACATGTATGTGCCTCTTCTTGCTTCCATAAAGTGCCTTTGGTCAATGGTTGGTCCTATTCCTTAGGGAGAGCATGGTCAAATTTGTTACCTTTTCATCCTCATCAATTAAGGTAGTGTTTTTTGTTTGTTTGTTTGTTTTTTGTTGGTCGTGGGGCTTGACCTCTGGGCCTGGGTGCTCTCCTTCAGCTCTTCAGCTCAAGACTAGTGCTCTACCACTTGAGCCACAGTGCCACTTCCAGCTTTTTTCTGCTTATGTGGTGCTGAGGAATCCAACCCAGGGCCTCATGCATGCAAGGCAAGCACTCTACACTGAGCCACCTTCCTAGCCCCTGATTAAGGTAGTGTTAGGGGTAGCAAACAAAAGAAGAAAAGAAAAAGACAGATGGATATTTGATTTTCTTCATTTTAGTATTCAAACTTTGAAACATTTTTGGAGTAAGTTCTTGAAGTTCTATTTGGCTACAGCTCTGTAAATTGTGATAATGATCTGTGCCCCATTCTTCACCAGTGATGGTGGTTCTAAGAACAAACACAAGTCCACAGAGTACTTAAATAACTGGGACCTCAGAACTCTCCTGTGTTTAGTTATATTACTGTCTATGAGTATAATCAGAACAAGGGTCTTCATCGTCCTCATTTTGGTATAGCTGTCAGGCCATTGTCATTAGGCAGCTGTTTCTGATCTCAGCCTCCTCACTTTACCCAGTTATCAAGCTCAGGCTGCTGTTTTGTTAATCTTCTCAGAAGCAGCTCATAATTCTTATCTCTTCTTGTATCTGACTTTATTCTTCCAAATGAATCTCAATTTGCCTGTGTTTCAGCTCCTTCATTACAACACAAAACTTTTCCTTCATCTTTCAAGACCCACCACTTATGTGCCTGTTCTCACCCTTGAAGCATGGTTCAGCTTTGCTTTAACCATGTGCCCATTCTTAGACTTCCCCTCTCCCTTCTTCTATGCTGTCCCCAAAGACAAACTCATTAATAAAATCTTTCCCCTTTAAAAATGTCCTCAGGGCTGTCTTACTCTACCAGATGTTTTTTTATTTTACCTTTACTAAGGCATTGAGAATAAAACACTATGTCATGTTTATTGATCCAAAGAATAGTTAGGAAAATCTGTGGGCTGGGTACCATGCTGAGTAGTGAGGATACAGACGTGAACAAATGTATATCAGGTGTTGAAGACAAGTGGGCCAGATGGATATTAATCAAATAATGTACCCTGTGTGATTGTAGTAAAGTTTTAATGAATAAAAATATGTTTGTAATAATAGTATATGCTGGGTAAGACAGGTGTGGTGGTTCTTCCATAGCATCCCAGCAACTTGGAAGGTAGAGGTAGGAGGATGGATAATCATGCTCTACAGTTTCTCTGAAAAATAAACTAAAAGCAAAAGGACTAGAATCCTGGCCCAACTGGTAGAACAAATGCAGAGGCTCTAGATTTGCTCTACATAGAGAAGGGGTGGGAAAGCAGTATATGGTGCTACAGATAATGGAAGGCATTTAACTTAACTTGAGATCTAGAAAGATTGCCCTGAGAATAGTAAGCTTGAGCTGAGGTGTTCTCTTGCCCCAAGCTCCTGTGGCTGAACAACCACATATATAGATTGGAGGGGCTACAAGAGGTGGGGTGTGATTGGGACCAAATCCAGGGCTTTGCTCATGCTGGGCAAGTCCTGGTAATAGGTGAGATGGATTGGTGCAATGAGGTGGTCATAAATACAGACAGAGGTGAGTGGATCTGGGAAGGATTTGCTGGCAAATTAGAAATGGAATTTGTAGGGGAAAGAATGTATGACTGGTGACTGCTGGATTGCTGGTTTGCCCAAATAGCTAGCTGATGGCTGATGTTCAGGGGACCACCTCTATCTGGCCTTGTCGTGTCTCTGAATTAACAAGAAATGATTCCCTTTTCCAGGCTTCATGGTTTGGCTAGAGTGGCATAATAGCTGCCTTTTGCCATCCATTTTCTTCCCCTGTTTCTTGAACAGTGAAGAAACTGCTAAGCGTACTCTTCATTGAAGTGCTAACTGCTACCAAGATACAGGCTCACCAACTTTCTTCCTTTCTAAACCTTGTGAGATTCCTCCTCCTCCCCCTCCTCCTCCTCCTCCTCCTCCTCCTCCTCCTCCTCCTCCTCCCCCCTCCTCCTCCTCCACCTCCTCCTCCTCCTCCCTCCTCCTCCTCCTCCTCCTCCTCCTCCTCCTCCTCCTCCTCCTCCTCCTCTTCTTCTTCTTGTTCTTCTTCTTGTTGTTGTTGTTGTTGTTCTTCTTCTTCTTCTTCTTCTTCTTCTTCTTCTTCTTCTTCTTCTTCTTCTTCTTCTTTTCTTTTTCTTCTTCTTCTTCTCCTTCTTCTCCTTCTCCTCCTCCTCCTCCTCCTCCTCCTCCTCCTCCTCCTCCTCCTCCTCCTCCTCCTCCTCCTCCTCCTCCTCCTCCTCCTCCTCCTCCTCCTCCTCCTCCTCCTCCTCTTCCTTCTTTAAATCAAATGTCAGTTGTGAATGCATAAAATCAAATGAGAAGGATTCATTTGAGAGGTGGGTTATAAAGGACTATATGGCAAGGGCAGTCTTGAAAGTGAGAGAAATGTAGGATTCAAAAGTTGGGGGAATGGGCCTTAGCCTGGAAGAATATTGATGGAAGGAATGGGTGAACAGACTTGAAAGTAAGTGTGATATTAGGAACTCCCATACTTGCCTATGAGCGAACTCCTATTGCCCTGTGACCAGAGTGACATGTCTTACCCCTTCAACTAGATTATAAATTAAAGATAAAGAGACATGTATGTGCAAACAAGTATATGTATTCTTTCACAGCACTAGTTTGATAGTTACTTAGTTGTTGGGTTTCACTAAAAAATTGGACTCACTGAAAAGTTAGACTTCTTACTTGGGACTAAATACAATTCCTTCCTTCCCTCCCTCCTTTTCTCCTGGCTTTCCTGTCTTCCTTCCATGTTTCCACTGCTTCTTCCTCCTCCTTTTCTTCTTGTTCTTCTTACTCTTCTTGATCCTCCTGCTCCTCCTCCTCCTGCTTCTCCTCCTCCTCCTCTTTTGTGCTGAGTATTAAATCCAAAGCCTTTTGCATACTGGGCCAAGAACTCTACCATTGAGTTACATCCCTATAGGGAAATATGAAATTTCAGTTTAAAAGATAACACTACTTGGGGCTGGGAAGGTGGCTCAGTGGTAGAGCACTTGCCTTGCATGCCTGAGGCCCTGGGTTCGATTCCTCAGCACTACATAAGCAAAAAGAAAAAAGCCGGAAGTGGCGTTATAGCTCAAGTGGTAGAGCACTAGCCTTGAGCTGAAGAGCTGAGGGACAGCGCTCAGGCCCAGAGTTCAGGCCCCACGACCGCCCCCCCCCCCCAAAAAAAAAGATAACACTACTGGGCTGGGAAGGTGACTCAGTGGTAGAGTGCTTGCCTTGCATGCCTGAGGCCCTGGGTTCCATTCCTCAGCACCACATAAGCAGAAAAAAAAGCTGGAAGTGGTGCTGTGGCTCAAGTGGTAGAGCGCTAGCCTTGAGCTGAGGAGCTGAGGGACAGCGCTCAGGCCCAGAGTTCAGGCCCCACGACTGGACCCACCCCCCAAAAAAAACCAAAAAAAACCCCCAAACACTACTTTTTTGTTTTATAATTTTTTTATTGTGATTGATTACATGAATTTCACAAATTTCACAGTATTGTGAGATTGTGATAGTTAAAGTCACAAACACATTCTAACCTTCATGAGGCAAATTGTCGTTATCATGGTCTATTTTTCTTTTATCATGTGTAGACTATAAAGTGTTGTGAACGTGTTTTATGTAAAATATTCCTCCCTAATTCTTCAATGTGACTGATTTTATTTATAAGATATCTATAAATACACCTCATAGAATAAAAATGACAGAATTGTGTTAATAGTTTGGTGCTTGGGCTTTGGACAAATCCGTGCCATGTACTCTTTAAGTTTGAGAAATAAAGTACAAAGGTAAGGGTAACACCTGTAGGAAGAGAGAGAGAAAGAGGGAGAGACAGACAGACAGAGACAGGTACAGACAGAGAAGCTTCTTGTGATAAAGGCTCTTTAACCCCTAATTAATCAGTATTATAAAGTGAATCACATTTGTGTGTACTTTATTTCTTGCCAAGCACTTCAGCACATATTGGCACATATGGAAAAAATGCTGTTTTATAGAAGAAACTTAGGATTCCCCAAGGCCATACATTTAGTAGGTAGAAAAGCATACTGATTCTAGGACTCACTACTCCCAACAGTGAAGTACCATTCCCCTCCCAGAGTCCTGAAAGGATAATTCCGAAACTTCAGGCGTGGATGCTGTTCCTGATCTTTTTTTGCTCACAGTTCCATTTCTGTACTTGTGCATTTATTTATTTGAGGTTAATTAGAAATAAGAGTCTCACAAACTTTCCCATGCCAACCACTAGCACCTGGATAATCAACCAACCAACATACTGTCTCCTTTCCCTTTCCCTTTCTCTTTACCCCCTTCTCCTTCCCTTTCCCCTTTCCCTTTCCCTTTTCTCTTTCCCTTTCCCTTTCCCTTTCTGTGTTTCCCCTTCCCTTTCCCTTCCCTCCTCCCTCTCTCTTCCTCTCTTCTTCTCATTCTTCTTTCTTTTCTGTTCTGGGGCTTGAACCTTTCCCTTTCTGTGTTTCCCCTTCCCTTTCCCTTCCCTCCTCCCTCTCTCTTCCTCTCTTCTTCTCATTCTTCTTTCTTTTCTGTTCTGGGGCTTGAACTCAGAGCCTGGGCACTGTCCCTGAGCTTCTTTTGCTCAAGTCTAGCACTCGTTTGCTCAAGGTTAGCACTCTACCATTTGAGCCACAACACCACTGCTGGCTTTTTCTGTTTATGTGGTACTGAGAAATTGAACCTAGGGCTTTATGCATGCTAGATAAACACTCTAGCACTAAGCCACATTCCCAGCCCTACCTGTCTGTCTGTCTGTCTGTCTGTCTGTCTGTCTGTCTGTCTGTCTCCCCCCCCCTCTTTAAAAGGAAGCCTTTGCAAGGCAATTCTGAGCAATGTGGAGAGACTGGACATATACACCTTTTACACTATGGTGATTATGTAATTTATCCAGTTTTTGAGCAATAACAGCTAATTTTCTGATTACTATTGAGATTTTCATTAGGCCCATGCAACATATTTTAAAATTGGTTAAACTTTGAATTTGGAGTTGGTTGAACCATTCATTACAATTGCACAAGTTGTTAACTTTTTGGAAGAAGTTAGTGTAAGAATCCATCCCAGCCATCCCAAGGGACCATGCGAGGGCAGGCAGGTACAGGAGAAGAAGGGTTATTATAAGCAGGTTTATTAGTTGGGGCCATCTTGCCTACAGGAGAGGGAGAAGTATGGTGTCTGCCCCTATCCATGTGATAGCTTATAAGTCTAGGGCTGGAGATGTGAAGTACTCTGCGTGGTTAGGAAGGTCTGCATGGAGAGTGGGAGTAGTCAGCTATCCTGGTGGGAACTCTACGGAAGGGAGGAGCTCAGGTGTGGGTGGAGCTGGGGGGCTCCAAGCTGCTCTCTGGAAAATATACTGGGTGTGGCTGAGGACATGAGGTGGGGAAAATAGCAAGTTAGGAAAGATTTTGTGTCACATTCTTCTAGTATTTAATAGTTTGACATTCTTGATAAAGTAACAATAATATTAGAGAATATTTTTGTGCTTTACTACTGTTTGTGCTTTACTACTGTTTTACATATAGTTAATAAAAATAATTTCTTGGGGAAAAGAAATGAAACAACGGAGCACCCAAATTCATCCAAGAAACACCACTTTCCCTCAAATCTCACATAGATCCAAAGACATTAATTGTTGGGGACTTTAACACACCACTATCCCCACTAGATAGATCAACTCGGCAAAAACTCAACAGAGAAACCACAGATCTAAACAATTGCACACATCAACTAGATTTAACTGATATCTACTGAATATTTTACCCAGCATCATCAGAATACACGTTTTTCTCAGCAGCCCATGGAACATTTTCCAAAATAGACCACATTTTAGGTCACAAAGCAAACGTCCAAATTCAGAAACACTGAAGTTATGCCCTGCATTCTCTCAGACAAGGGAGGAAAATTAGAACTCAAAACCAAAAGCCACCTAAGAAAGCCCTGTAACACATGGAGACTGAACAATCACCAGTGGGTCATAGAAGAGATTAGAAAGGAAATTCAAATATTCATGATATTCAACAAAAATGAACACACAAATTACCATCTCCTCTGGGACACAGCAAAGGCAGTACTCAGAGGCAAGTTTATAGCTCTGAGTTCCTACATCAACAAATTGGAGAGATCTGAAACCAACAATTTAATGAGACATCTGAACTTCCTTGAAAAAGAGCAGCAAGCTAAACCCCAAACCAGTAGACGGAAAGAAATCATTAAAATTAAATCAGAATTAAATGAATTAGAATCCAAAAATACCATAGAAAGACTCAACAAAACAGAGTTGATTCTTCGAAAAAATTAACAAAATTGACAGACCCTTAGCAAATCTTATCAGAAAAAGAAGAGAACACACCCAAATGAACAAACTCAGAGATGAGAATGGAAACATCACCATAGAAACAACCAAGATTCAGAACATTATAAAGGAATACTTCTCAAATCTTTACACTAATAAGTTTGAGAACCTGGAAGAAATGGACGATTTCCTAGCAAATATCGACATGCCAAAACTAAACCAAGATGAGTTCAACCAACTTAACAGGCCCATATTAATCATTGAAATGAAAAACCTCCCATCTAAGAAAAGCCCAGGACTGGATGGATTTACAGCAGAATTCTACAAGGCCTTCAAAGCAGAACTCATACCAATACTCCTTCAACTCTTCAGTGAAATTGAAAGAGAAAGTTCACTACCGAACTCTTTCTATGAAGCCATCATAACTTTCATTCCAAAACCAGGCAGGGACTCAAAGAAAGAGAACTATAGACCCATTTCTTTGATGAACATCAATGCAAAACTTCTCAACAAAATTTTGGCCAGTCGACTTTTCGACCAAAACAATTCATCCAAAAAGTCATAGACCATAATCAAACAGGATTCATTTCAGGGATGCAAAGCTGGTTCAATATAGGCAAACCAATTAATATAATTAATCACATCAACAAGAGCAAGGATAAGAAACACATGGTTATCTCAATAGATGCAGAAAAAGCATTTGACAAGATCCAACACCCCTTTATGATGAAGGCTCTGGAAAAACTAGGAATCCATGGGAACATTCCTCAATACAATAAAGGCTGTATATGACAAACCTACAGCCAGCATTATACTCAATGGTGAAAAACTAAAGCCATTTCCACTAAAGTCAGGAACGAGGCAAGGATGTCCACTCTCTCCACTGCTCTTCAATCTAGTATTAGAATGCCTAGCTACAGCAATAAGACAAGATGGAAACATAAGGGGATCCAAATAGGGAAAGATGAAGTAAAACTCTCTGTCTTTGCAGATGACATGATCTTGTATTTAAAGAATCCCATGGGGGCTGGGAAGGTAGAGCGCTTGCCTTGCATGCATGAGGCCCTGGGTTCGATTCCTCAGCACCACATAAGCACAGAAAAAAAAGCTGGAGGTGGTGCTGTGACTCAAGTGGTAGAGCGCTAGCGTTGAGCTGAAGAGCTGAGCGACAGCGCCCAGGCCCAGAGTTTTAGGTCCCACAACTGGACCCCCCCCTCAAAAAAAAAAAATCCCATGGACTCCACTCCCAAATCACTCAAGCTGATTCAAAACTTTGGCAAAGTAGCAGGGTATAAAATTTACCCTAAAAAATCAATGATTTTTCTGTATGCCAACAATAAAAATAGCGCAGCTGAAATCAGGAAATCAATTCCTTTTGTAATAGCCCCACAAAAAATAAAATACCTAGGAATTAACAAAAGAAGTAAAGGACCTCAATGATGAAAACTTTAAAAACCTGAAAAAGGAAATCAAAACAGAACTTAGAAAGTGACAAAACCTCCCATGCTCCTAGATTGGCAAGATCAACATGAAAATGGCAATATTTCCCAAGGCTATCTACAAATTCAATGCAGAACCTATCAATATTCCAACCCATTCTTCAAGGAAATAGAAGAGGCAATCCAAAAATTCATAAGGAACAATAAAAGACCCTGAATAGCAAAAAATGATCCTTAACAGAAAGAACAGTGCTGGAGGGATATCAATACCAAATTTCAAACTACAAAGCCACTACTGGCACGAGAACAGACCTCAGGACCAATGGAATAGAATTGAAAACCTAGAAATGAACCCACAGACCTATAGCTACCTAATCTTTGTTAAGGGAGCTAAAAAAATAGAATAGAATAAAGACAGCCTCTTCAGTAAATGGTGCTGGAAAAATTGGTTAATCACTTGTAGAAAATTAAAGCTAGCTCCTTATACATCACCCTGCACCAGAATCAACTCCAAATGGATCAAAGACCTCAGAGTCAAGGCAGACACTCTGAAAACATTACAGGATGGAATAGGAGAAACCCTAGGTCTCCTTGGCACAGGCCAAAATTTTCTTATTAGAGGCCCAGAAACACAACAAATCAAAGAAAGGTTGGACAAATGGGATTGCATGAAGTTGCAGAGCTTCTGCATGGCAAAGGACATAGCTAGCAAGATCAATAGAAAGCCCATGACTGGGAGAAGACCTTCACTAGCCATACAGTGGACAAGGTTCTCATATCTAAAATATGCCTGGAACTCAAAAAATTAAATCCCCCAACAACAAATCCTCAAAGAAACAACTGTCCAATAAACAAGTGGGCTAAAGACTTAAAGAGAAACTTCTCTGAAGAGGAAAGAAGATTGGCCAATAGACACATGAAGAAATGCTCAACCTCTCTAGCCATAAAAGAAATGCAAATCAAAGCAACATTGAGATTCTACCTCATCCCAGTTAGAATGGCTATAATGAAGAATTCTAGTAACAACAGATGGTGAAGGGGATGTGGCCAGAAGGGAACCCTACTACATTGTTGGTGGGAGTGTAAACTTGTTCAACCACTTGGAAAGTTCCACATAGAGCTCCCCTATGACCCAGCAATCCCACTTTTGGGCATTTACCCAAATGATCACAAACAAGACCATACTAAAGCTACCAGCACAACTATATTTATTGCAGCATTATTTACCATAGATATGGAACCCACCCAGCTGCCCCTCAGTAGATGAATGGATCAAGAAAATGTGGTATAGATACACAATGGAATTCTATGTCTCCATCAGAAAGAATGACATTGCCCATTTGTTAGGAAATGGAAAGGCTTGGAAAAAATTATATTAAGTGAAGTAAGCCAGGCCCAAAGAAACATAGCTCCCATGGTTTTCCTTATTTGCAATAAGTAGTATATGTCTGAGTCTAGCAGAAAAAGTCATATAAGATGATGTTAAGCAAAATGAACCCCAAGATGTGTTCAAATGTTTTTTTTTTCTTTCACGTAATTGTTTCTAACATATTTATAAGATGATTTCGTTGTTGCTTTGTATGTCCCTCCCCCACGGTATATCCCCTGTTTTCAGTGTATTTGATGTTGGTATAATTTGTGGGAGGGAAGGGAAAAAACAAATTGTTTAAATAGGGATACGGGTGGACCTATTGCAACAATGAGATGTACAAGACGTTATGTTGAAAACGAACTTTACAACTTTGGTGCGGGGTGGCGGGGGGCCGGGTGGAGTTGGGAAGGGATGGTAAGGGGAAATAGGAGGCAACAATGCTTGATAAGAAATGTACTCATTACCTTGCTCATGTAATTGTAACCCCTGTGTATGATATTTTCACAATAAAAAATTAAAAATAAAAAAACAACAAATTTTTTAAATAGGGATTACAAGTTGACCCATTGCAACAATGAGATGTACAAGACACTATGTTTATGCTATGTTGAAAAACGTACTTTAGGGGCTGGGAAGGTGGCTCAGTGGTAGAGCGCTTGCCTTGCATGCTCGAGGCCCTGGGTTCGATTCCTCAGCACCACATAAGCAAAAAGAAAAAAAGCCGGAAGTGGCACTGTGGCTCAAGTGGTAGAGCGCTAGCCTTGAGCTGAAGAGCTGAGGGACAGCGCCCAGGCCCAGAGTTCAGGCCCCACGACCGGACCCCAAAAAAAAAAAGAAAAACGTACTTTACAATTTAGACGGGGTGGGGGTGCGGGTTGAGGAGAAGTAGTTGTAGAGATGGGAGGGAAGGGATGATAGAGAAAAAACAAAGAAGGAGGCTACAATGCTTGATAAGAAATGTACTCATTACCTTGCTTATGTGATTGTGACCCCTCTGTACAGTATTTTCATAATAAAAACTTATTTAAAAAAAGAGGATGACACTGACCAAGAAGCATTATACTCATAACCTGACTTATGAAGTTGTAACTCTTTCATACAACTACTTTAAAAATAGTAACTTTCCCCAGCTTATAAAACACACATACACACATACATACAAAGTTCCTTCAACATTACCTTAAATTTACTTTAAAATTACTAGTTTACAAAGATCTTTAAATTTATATATTGACCCTAAGATTTGGTATAGGAGTTTTCAGTTTGAGATTAAAAAAAAAAATCTCATAAAAGTTAACAAGGAAAATCTTGATACTGTCTTCTGTGGTCTTGGAATTTGTTTATTTCTACATCCACAGAAGCTGAAATAGGCAAATACTGATAAAATGAATTTATAGTGATTTCAATTAAAACGTGTCTCTATACCCAGCCATCTGCTTCCATTGATAGCTCTTTTTCTTGAGTGACTCTCATTTCTGCTAGATTTGAATATTGTCATTTGCTGTTGTAGTCTTACACCATTCATTTGTTCCCCAAGCAGACAACTTAAATAGGTCTCTCGATATGATAAATACTTCTCCTATTGATTAATGTAAAAAGTTTATGTTACTGTTCTAGAAGAATCTACTTTGAGGAATTACAATCATGATCATGAACTGATTGGGTTGGGTAGTTATTAATAGGTGATCCACCCATCATTTAGATAAGTACAATTTTTAATCAAGTACTGTGTGTAGTGCATTCAAGCATTGTTCACCTTATGTGAGAGTGAGTCAGTGTTGGAAGTGTTCCTGGAGGAATCACCTTTTGTTTGGTATATAAAGCATGCATGGTGGCTGGAGATAGCGTGGAGGGAGAACATATGAGGAAAGCAACACAGTTTGTTAAGAAAAGTGTGAAATAGAGGAGATGTGAAAGTTCCCAAGGAGGACTTATTGAATGAACCTGTGTTTATTCTTACATTGAAAAGGACAATGCAGAGCTTTGTTTGAAAAATATGAGGTGTTATCATCACACCTAGCTCTCTGCAGCTATTCTCCCAGTCACTCATCTTTGACTCTCTTTTCTTGCAGTCTTCCATTTCTGGAACCTTGTTTTGTTAATTTTCTCTTTTCAGGCTACCCACCCTTCAGTGTCTACCAATCTATGTTGGACCATGTAAAGACATTGTAGAATTCTGATTAGTCTGTATATGCTCATATCTTACCACTTCACACTTATTCTGTACACAAACTTTGTGTTTTCCCCTGGAAAACCGAATTGACTGCATTTACCTGGCACCTAGTCCTTCCATTCTTCTTGCTGAGCTAAATTTCTATCCATAGTATCTATTTTTCTTTAAATATATCTTATATTCAGGTATACACAGAGGAGGATTGCAATGTTGTAACTCCTTCAGACAACTAACTTACAGTTTAACAATATGAGTATTATTAGGAAGTTGCTATGCATGTTGTTGGGATTGGGGGAGGTCAAGGAGGGAGGGAATGCAGACAAATGGAGAGAGGAAGGGTGGGGAAATAGGTTATACTATTCACTGTACATATGTGAAAATGGGACTTGGGCAAGGTTGGGAAAGATAGGGGAGAATGATGAAAGGGGTGACACTGATCAAGATATATTGTACTCATAAATTGACATGTTGGATTGAAAGCCCATTGTGAGACTACTTCAGGATAATAATAATAATAATAATAAAAAATCCCACAGTCAGGCCTAACTTGATTATCATGGTCCCTAACACAGTTGTTTTCCTCCTTCGTGCTTCTGTTTGCCGTTTCGTCTACCCAAACCCAACTTTGCTGGTCAAAATTCTGCTTTTCTTTGGTTCAGTTTCAAATGCTACTTCTTTTGTTAAGCTATTTATGATTCTTTAACCGAAGGCAACTTCCTTTCCTTATGCTGTCTTTCTAGCTGTGGGGGGGCACATTCCACCCCACCCCCCGACTTTCCATTTAATGAGAGGTGTGAAAGTAAATCAAAGGCAGGGTCTTCTCTCCAGGCTTGGTGTTCCCTTGTGGTCTTGACTGATCCCCTTCTCTCCCCATTTTTCTGATGATCTCATCACTGTGTCCTTACTAACACTGGCTTCTTCTTCTTTTGCATTAGTGTTTTCTTACTCTCTTGCTTTCTTTTTCTTTCATGGTATGGGGGTTTACCATCCAGGGCCTCTTGGCATACTAGGCAAGGGCTCTTATCACTTGAGCATGCTCCCAGTCCTTTTATTTATATTTTGTGTTTGAGATAAGGTCTCATTAACTTTACCTGTGTGACCTCCTGTTGCCTCCAAACTACTTGGGGTTATAAGCATACTCCACTGCAGCTGACTATAAACTTATGAAGGCATCTAGGTATGTTTTGGTATTTTTTTTGGGGGGGGTCCGGTACTGGGACCTGAACTCTGGGCCTGGGCACTATCCCTCAGCACTTCAGCTCAAGGATAGCGCTCTACCACTTGAGGCACAGTGCCACTTCCAGCTTTTTTCTTTTTGCTTATGTGGTGCTGAGGAATCAAACCCAGGGCCTCAGGCATCCAAGGCAAGTGCTCTACCACTGAGCCACCTTCCCAGCCCATGTTTTGGTATTTTGTTTAGTATTTTCCTATTCATGGTTAAAGTCTAATTTCTAAAATAGTTGGAACTTTATTAAGTAACCATGGTGTTTTGTAGAGCATTTAATATTTCAATTAACTTGATAAAATGGTAGATTCTTTTAAATAAGAGGGAAATTTTGTGTGTGCATGTGCACACACACGTGCACAATTGGAATCCAGCTAAGTTAGAGGAAGGTCAATACAGTGTAAGAATCACCAAAACTTACTCATTTTATTTTTGTGTTCCCACAACATGCAGTAAACACTGTGTGTGTGTGTGTGTGTGTGTGTGTGTGTGTGTGCGCACGCGCGTGCGCGCACACATATGTGCGCACATACTGCTCCTACTGCTTGAACTCAGCCTGGATGTAGTCCTAGGCTTCTTTCATTCAAGGTTAGTGCTCTGCCACTTGCGCCAGAGCTCCACTTCTCATAGACTTTTCTGCTTGGGCTGGCTTTGAACAGTGATCCTCAGATGTCAGCCTCCTGAGTAGCTAGGATTACCTGGCTTGATTTTATTGAGAATGAAATAAAAAATTCCGAGGTAGAAGTTGTTATCTTGCAACTAAATTACTCCAATACTAAATCACATTGTACCATTGTTACTTTTCTTATTTTTCTGTCTGCTTTGAGTTCATCAAGTATTTCTTGTTTACTTTTTATGCCCAGTACCGAACCCAGTGTCTGATACATTCTGTGTACATTTAAGTCTTTTTAAAATAAAAATTAAAAATGTATTTTGTGATGAAAGGAGGGGTTACAATTACATGGTCAATGTAATGAGTACATTTCTTATCAAGCATTGTTGCCTCCTTTTTGTTTCCCCTTCCCATCTCTTCTCATTTCCCACCCCTTAAACTCCCCCCCCCCACCAAATTTGTTAAAGTTTGTTTTTCGACATAATGACTTGTACAGCTCATTGTTGCAATGTGTCCACCTGTATCCTTAGTTAAATGATTTGTTTTTCCCCTTCCCCTCCCCAGATTATACCGACATCAAATACAGTGAAAACAGGGTTATACTGTGGGGGAGGGACATACAAAGCAATGTTCTTAGTTCCATCGTCGTTCTTATGTAGCCTTTTGCACTGTGGCCATTTTTCTTTGCCTTGCTAGTGGTATTAGTTCCAAAGGCTGTATTCTTCCTTCTGGTGATTCCAAGTGGCTTTCATACTGGAAATAAGCAGCAGAGGACAGCAACCATGGCTGCTGTCTATAAGGCATGATTCATGCCGGTTGTGCCCTCAGCTCTGTCCCTTTGCCTTGTGGACAGTATGAACAGCCTTCCTTTCTAGATTGTATCAGTTATATTAATACTGGTTTTGTTGGATTAAAAATTAATTTCGAGCTGGGTGACAGTGGCTCACATCTATAATCCTAGCTACTCAGGAGGCTGAGATCTGAGGCTTGCAGTTCAAAGCCAGCTGGGGCAGGAAAGTCTGTGAAACTGTTATCTTTAGTTAAATCACAGAAAAAGCCTAAAGTGGTAGAGCGAAAGGAGCTCAGGGGCAGCACCCAGGCCCAGAGTTCAAGACTCTCAGGACTGGCCAAAAATAGAAAGAAAAAAAGAGGGTTAAAAAAAAGGGAAAAAAGGGCTGGGATGGTGGTGGCTCAGTGGTAGAGCATTTGCCTTGCATGCATGAAGCCCTGGGTTCGATTCCTCAGCACCACATAAGCAAAAAGAAAAAAAAAAGCCAGAAGTGGCACTGTGGCTCAAGTGGTAGAGCGCTAGCCTTGAGCTGAAGAGCTGAGGGACAGCGCCCAGGCCCAGAGTTCAGGCCCTATGACCAGCCCCCCCCCCCAAAAAAAAAAAAAAGAATCAATTCATACCAATATTCAGAAACCCAGTGTTTCTTCTGCTGTTGAGAACACAGAATTTTTATCTCCTTTTCACTGCCTTTTGGCATCATTCTAGAGAGCATTTAATGCCATATCTAAGTCATTAATCTTGCTGTATTTTCAGTGTGAGTGTTTATGTCATGGATGGTTAGGCTGAAACCTCTCCGATTTATAAAACCTGCATTTTAAGCAGAATAGAACTGTGTGTTTTAAGAAGGTGGTGTGGTCATAAGAGGTCAAGTGAACTTGACTGAGGAATACTTCAGCTGAGAAGTTGACAGGGCTGCGACGTCTATCGTTTAGACTCCTCCATGAAACACATGATGTGTGTGGACAGGCATATTTGTGAGCTCTGGTAGCAAGAAGGGATGCTCAGGAAACTACTGTGATGGTTGTCTTTAGAATGTAAGACTAGGGTTGTCAGTGGAAGAAGGAAGACATTTTTCAATTTGTAGCCCTCTACTGTTGTATTCTTTTCCTTGTCACATCATAGGCTACTTTAATACTGGGTAAAACAGACATTTGACGAACATGGTATATGACCCAGAGATCCCTATAGTTTTTTACTGACTGGCACTTCAGAGTCTTATGGACAAGCAGAGCTATATTAAAAGAAAGTCTGAGACTGTGCAGCTTTAGAGTTTACCCATCAAATAACTGTTTGTTTAGGGATTTTTTATTAATAGAGTTAAGTTCAGTCCCTTGCTAGAACTTTACAAGAAGAAACAAAAGGTAACCCTGTGGGAGAGTCTGAGGTCTACTGTGTTCTACCTTCTCCCATATGAGATGAGAAGCTTACGATGGAGTCCAGATCCCTTTCAAGACAGAGTATGGCAGTCTCATCAGATGTAGCTTGGCAGCTTAGCGACTTATAATGAGGGTGGCATGTAATTAGAAATTGTCCGTGTCTTTTCTGAGTACTGATGAAAACTGTGGCTCAGAGGTTAATTCAAATAATAATTAATATTGGTCTCTGTCAGTTCACGGTGATAATGAAATCTTTCGTTATTTGATGACTTTGACTTTGAATGTTGAGTGAGCAGTAGAAATGGTTTATTTTTTATGCTAATTGTGAGGAAACTCTTACACCTGAACACAGTATGGTAAAGCATTCCATTTGAAAGATGTTGAATGCAGAATTTCTTTGTAGCCTATAGAAGCTGTGGCATGATGTAGAAATATGAGTGTTATTTCCTAAAGTGATAATTTTCTAGAGTGAGATTAGGAAGTGCTAGTAATCCTCTCATTGGGATCATAGGAAACTTTTGCTAGTCTCAACATTTGCTGATTTTTCTGGGGTATGTAGCATACAGCATTAAGTTACCCGTTAAATCTTCATAGATTATCTGTACTAATTATCTTCACAGATTACCTGTACTAATTAACCTAAGAATGAAAACTAGAAAACCTTGAGCTCTTTTTCAACCTTGAAAGCCAGTGCTTCTGTAAGTTGGTACACCACATTTGATGAACATTTTTTATGTGTAGATGTTGGAGCTATAAAGTATGTGACATAGTGGTACAAAGAAGTTCTTTGGAAATGTTTAAGTATTTAACACATATCAACAGTAGCTTTAGAAAGCTGCAAATGCCATGTGATTGTTTAACCATAATCATTTTGGTAGAAAGAAGATAGGACTTTTAAAGGAATAATTATGAATGCTTCATTCTGAAACTTGATTTAAGAGTACAGTTTTCTTTTTTAAATTGTTAATTGAATTACTACAGCTTAATCTCTGATGGTGATTGATATTTAGTTTCATTCTTAGCAATACATTGTTTATAGGGAAAAGTAGTTGAGCCAAAGAAATTATGTAACGTTTGAGGACTCTGAGATGCTTCAGATAACCAACTAGTGGCACCTTGGAAAAGTGGACAGAAAAGCAAATAGATTCCATGTACCTTTCACTGAACCATGGACTTACACTCATCTCCTTCCTTGCATTCTGTGCCTGTTATTTTCTTTAAAAAATGCTTTAATGTGTATCACTGAAAAAAAGAAAACTTATGAAGTTAAGTTGCTATAGAAGCTTGTGTGGACATTTTAAGGAAGTTTCTTTTTTCTTTTTTCTTTTTTTAGCTAGAGTATGGTGGGTGTTAGGTAGTTGTTGGACAGTTAAACCATTGATCAGACAAACAATTATTTCATTTACAAAAGCACTTTTCTGTCTGAGTTATTGGTTTCCACATCACTGAGAGCCCAGATGCTTCAGAGGAGGTGGTTTGTGGAGGAGCTTTGCTCTGCTCTGTGTGGCACAGACAGGATTCTAGAAAGACTTGAGAAACATCACTCTGTAATCACAGTCATCATTCCCTAGAAGACAGGTCTTGTTGTTTCTCTCCTGAGAAATATGTGGCTTCCTCCCCACCCCCCCCCAAATAAAAACAACAGCAACAACAACAGTGAAGGGTAACACTTTCATTCCAAAATCTCTGTATCTGGCTTTCAGGGTGCTCTGGGCTAAAGCTTGGGGCCAAATTTAACTGTCAAATGTGGGATGGGTCCAGGGAAGCCTGTGGGAGGCAGGTGCTGTGCTGTGCTGTGCACTGGGGTTCATAGGAAGAGGTCATGACTGGGGCAGTGTGAGTACGGCTATATCTTGAGTTTCCCACTCCTGGAATAGGTATCAAAGCCCAGAAGCTGTACAGGATGGGTAATAACTAGTTGGAAGAGCTCAACTGAAGGGGCTCTATTGGGTGAGATTCATAGCAGAAATACAGCAGGAATTCCCCCTAGCCACTGGTGGCTGTCACCAGCATGGCATTCATTTCAACTTAGGTAACCAGTTCTACCAGTACCAGGGTTTTTGTTTTGCTCCCACTAAAATTCACTAGTCTTCTTTGCACGATGAATAGATTTTTTTTTAATTGTGAAAATACTGTACAGAGGGGTTACAATTACATGGGCAAGATAATGAGTACATTTCTTATCAAGCATTGCAGCCTCCTCCTTTGTTTCCCTTTCCCATCCCTTCCCATCCTCCCTGCCCCCCACTCATTCCCTCCCCCCCACCAGCCCCGCACCAAAGTTGTAAAGTTGGTATTCGACATAACGACTTGTACATCTCATTGTTGCAATGGGTCCACCTGTATCCCTATTTAAATGATTTGTTTTTCCCCTTCCCCTCCACAAATTATACCGACATCAAATACAGTGAAATCCAGTCATAGTTTTGTGGCATCCTTCACTAATTGTTTAGAAAATTCTGATTCAGTGAATTGCATAAACTTTTAAAATACTGATTTCATTATACTTTATTAAAAACCGATTAGAAACTGTTAAGCTCAAGGCAGTATATACACATTTACTGAAATTCTGATTTTTCACTTGAATGCTCAAATTTTATCATTGGCAAACAAAACTGTCAATTGTTTTCCTTGAAGTGACAGATTATTTTGTTCATTTTGAAACTCCTGCCAAATATTCAAGTCTGCATAACTGTGGTTTGTCAGTCACTTTTCTTCCCAGAGAAAATGGTGTTTTTTGAAGAAAGGTTGCACTTCCAGTCACACAATTTAAACTTCTCAATCTGCTTTGAACTGATTGGTTTCTGAGTTAACTTGCAGAAGACTGCAAGTATATTGGAGGGCACATCTCCTGTATGGAAGGGCTACTCAGGGGAAGTGGACACTGCATGTTAAAAGGAAACATATTCATAGCGTGGTTGACTTAGAAACCGGAAGTTATGTAAATGAATGTTACTTCTTTCAGCATAGTCACCTTGGAGGTGACTACATTCAGCAACAATGCCAACAGTTAGAATGTTGTTAAAATGTCACCTAATTTGGATTCTAAACTTGCTACAGATTCTGTGTTTGGAGACACTTTTAAAATTAGATAGCCTAAAATATCTGTTAACCTTTTTCCAATTGTATATAAATAGAGTTCTCTAGACTAAGAGCACCCTGTTGCCAAACTATGAACCATGTAGGCCTACTCTTCAGCCATTTAGGTGTTTATTACTGCAGGATTCAGCACTGTTTGGAGCAAGCACCATTCTCAGGCATCAGGGCAAGGCTCTTATCCTTCTATCTGGGACTGCCTGGGTGACCTTGAGCACAGCATTTACCTTCTACTATACTCATGACGTGAAGTGTTGACTTAGCTCTTAGCAATTTTTTACTATGATTCACAGACTCAAGAAGCATAAACAGGATTCCCTTTACAGTCCAGGACAGTGGTGCAGTGGGGGTTTGCTCTGCAGCCTTCCCTTTATATCATTTCTGGCCAGCCCTGGCTTAGCCTTCCAAGACAGCAGGCTTCCTTCCTCTGACTGAGTTTTTGGAAGGGAAAGTTTACTCTTCTGTTTTTTGGTGATGAGATTGAAGCAAGGCATATGCTTTACCTTTGACCTACACATTAGCCCTAGTGTTTCATTCTTTTAAAAAGGATTCTTTTCTTTATTTGAAGTTAGGATACATTAGTTTTATAATAGGAGTTTTATTGGGACATAGTTTGTCAGTGTATCCTGATCAACTTAATTGCCTCTTCTCACCCTCTCTATTCCACTCCCCCTTCTTGAAACAATGTCAGCAGGTTTCATTGTTCTATGTAATACATGCTGAGAGGCTACCTGGACCATATTAGTCTTCATTCACCCTCTTTGTTAACCCTCCCCTACTGGTGCACACCCACCATCTTACCCTGTTCCCTTCCCTCTCTCTTTCCCTTCCCCGCTTCCCTCCCTCACCCCTCCTTTTTTCTTTCCTTTTGCTTTCATTCTCTCCCTCTCTTCCTTTCTTTACATTATATGTGTATATCATATTTTGCAAGGAATAACTTTATTACTTTTTCTTCTCCCACGTTCTCAATCTCCTATTGATCAGCAGCATTCATTGAGGTTCCATTTGACATGCTATCTTCATACTTAGTTATATTGGATTTCAAAGTTAGACACTTTCCATCTTTTTTGTTTCCTCCTTCCTACATATCAGTTAGAATCATGTCCTATGTATATGTATGTGTGTTTAAAGTTATACATAGGACTTGTCTGGCTTCCACATAATCGATAACATGCTATTTGGTGTTGTTTTTGTGCAGGTACTGGGGCTTGAAATCAGGGGCCCTGTGCTTTTGATAGACTTATTCTCAGTCAGGGTTGGCACTCTGCCACTTGAACCACATCTCTAGTTTTGGCTTTTAGGTCATTAATTGGAGATAGAGTATCTTTTAGATTTGTCTGCTTCAAATCACAATCTTTAGATCTTAGCTCCCCGAGTAGGGAGGAGTATAGGCATAATAAGGTACTAGTACCTGAGTGATATTTAGCTTTTTGAACTTGTCTTATCTCACTCAACATTGTAATTTCTAGCACCAGCTCCATCCATTTTCCTACAAATGACATGATTTTACTTTTCTGTACGACTGTGTATTATTCCATGGTGTGTATGTGTGTGTGTGTGTGTGTGTGTGTGTGTGTATGTGTATGTATGTGTACCTTCTTTATCCATTCATATGTTGGTTGGCAGCTCAACTGATTCCACTGGTTGGCTGTTGTGAATAGTGCTCTAGGTATCTTTATTGTGTATTAACTTAAGACTCTTTTGTATATATACCCAATATTTGTATGGCTTAGTCATAAGGTAGGGGTGTGTGTGTGTGTGTGTGTGTGTGTGTGTGTGTGTGTGTGTGTGTGTGTGTGTGTGTGTGTGTGTGTGTGTGTGTGTGTGTGCTGTGCACACATGTTAATACTGTAGGTTGAACTCATGGCCTGCACACTGACTCTTAGCTTATTCACTCAAGACTGGTGCTCTACCACTTGAGCCACAGCTCCATTTCCAGCTTTTTGCTGATTAATCGGAATAAATGAGTCACAGACTTATCTTTCCTGGCTGTCTTCACATTGAGATCCTCAGATCTCAGGTTTCTGAGCAGTTAGGATTATAGGTGTGAGCCACTAGCACCCAGTTTCTTTCTTTTTTTTAAAGACCCTCCATGCTGATTTCCTTAGTATTTGTACTAGTTTACATTCCAACCAACAATGTATGAGGTTTCAGACAATTATTAATAATGATATGTTCCTCCCCCCACCACATACTTGCCAGTGTATGTTATTTTCTTGAAGATTGCTATTCTGACTTCAGTGAAATGTAGTATTAGTGTAGCTTTGACTTTATGACTTGGAATTTGAACATTTCTTTCTCTTTTTTTAAATTTTATTTTATTGTAAAGATGCTGTGCAGAGAGAGGGGTTACAGTTACATGAGTAAGGTAATAAGTACATTTCTTGTTGAACATTGTTACCCCTTTCTTTTATTTATTTTTTCCTACTTTCCCTTCCCTCCCCCCAAATTTGGACATTTCTTCATGTACTATTAGCCATTTATATTTCTTTTTTTTTTTTTTTTTTGTCGGTTGTGGGACTTGAACTCTGGGCCTGGGCGCTGTCCCTCAGCTCTTCAGCTCAAGGCGAGCGCTCTACTACTTGAGCTACAGCGCCACTTCCGGTTTTCTGGTGGTTTATTGGAGATAGGAGTCTCATGGTCTCTCCTGCCTGGGCTGGCTTTGAACCACGATCCTCAGATCTCAGCCTCCTGAGTAGCTAGGATTTCAGGCGAGAGCCACCAGCGCCCGGCCCATTTATATTTCTTTAAAGAACTGTCTGTCCAGTTCATTTGCCCTTTTATTAATTGGATTACTTGTTCTTTTTCTTTTCAGTTTTTTAAGCTCTTTGTATATTCTGGAAGTTTCAGGTCTTTGTATTCTTTGATCCATTT
The DNA here is from genome assembly GCF_024711535.1 of Dipodomys merriami. Lineage (NCBI taxonomy): Eukaryota > Metazoa > Chordata > Mammalia > Rodentia > Heteromyidae > Dipodomys > Dipodomys merriami. The sequence continues at coordinate 34,554,996 of NW_027205603.1, forward strand.
AGAGTTGATTTTTGTGCAGGGTAAGAGAGGGGTAGAGTTTCAATTTCCTGCAAGTGAATACCCAGTTTTCACAGCACCATCTGTTGAAGAGGCTGCCTTTTCTCCAATGTATGTTTTTGGCTCCTTTGTAAAAAATTAGATCATTGTAGCTGTGTGGTTTTATTATTAGATTTTCTATTCGGTTCAATTTTTTTTTTTTTTTTGGAATCTATTTTGTGCCAGTACCAACACTATTTGTGTTACCATTGCTCTGTAGTATAATTTGAGGTCTAGTTTACATTCTTTATTACAACAAATTTCTGGTACATGTGTAGTAAAAGACAGACCTGAATGATAATGTCAATGTTGCTCTTTTTACTCAAAATTCTTTTTGCTGTTGGGGTCTTTTATGATTCCATATGAATTTTTCAGATTAATTTTCATGTTGCTGGGAAGAATGACATTAGGAATTTGAGAAAAGCATTGGTTCTATTGAATGTTTTTGTCGGTATGGCCATTTTCACAATATTGATTCTGCCAGTTGATAAGAATGGGAGGCCTTCCCATTTTCTGATGTCTTCACTGTCTGTCTTCAGTGTTTTTTAGTTTTCATTGTAAAGTTCCTGAGTTAGTACTTTGGAAATTTATTGTTTCTGAGGTTATTGTTTTCCTATTTTGTTCTCAGATTATTCACTATTGGCATATAAAAAAAAGCTACTGATTTTTATGTGTTGATTTTATATTCTGTTACATTTCCAAAAGCATTTATCAGAGTCTATAGGGTCTGTTAAATACAGGATTTTATCATACACAAATAAGAATAATTTGACTTCTTCTTTGTCTATTTGGATCCTTTTTATTTCTTTCTTCTGCCTTGTTGTTCTCGGTCAAAATAATTCTAGTACAATATTGAGTAAGAATGGAGAATGTAAACACCCTTGTCTTGTTCCTGACTTTAGGAGAAATTATTTAAGTTTTTCTTCATTTAATATAATGCTGGCTGTAGGTTTATCATATATAGCTTTTATTAAGTTCAGGTTCTTTTTTTTCTGGTTAATTGGAGATAAGAGTCTCATGGATTTTCCTGCCTAGACTGGATGCAAGCCATGATCCTCAGATCTTAGCCTCCTGAGTGGCTAGGATTATGGGTGTAAGCCACTAACACCCCTACCTCGCTTTTTTTATTTGTAGTTTCTTCTGAGCTTCTATCATAAAAGGATTTTGGTTTTGTCCAGAGCATTTCTGTGTCAATTAGTGGATCTTATGATTTGTTCTTGGTCCTGTTCATGTGATATCTTATGTTTGTTGATTTATGTATGTTGAACCATCCTTGCATCCCTAGAAAGAAACCAACTTTATAATGTATATGATCTTCTTAATGTGTTGTTGAGTTTGTAAGAATTGTATTGAGAATTTTTGCCTCAGCATTTATCAAAAGAAATTAGTCCATTGTCAGTTTTTTAGTGTGCTGCTGTTTTTGGAATGAGTATAATATTTATTTTTGTAGAATGAGTTTAGTATAGTTTCCCTTTATATGTTATAAAAAAACTTTTAAGAGTATTAGTGTTAATTCTTTAAAGTCCGATGCGATTTGTCATTGAACCCTGCTGGTCCTGGGGTGGTGTTCATAGGGTGAATATTACAGTTTCAATTTCATTGCTGCTATAAATATATTTAAGTGCTTTATATCCTCTTGATTCAATTTTGATATGGTGACTATATGTTGAAATTTATTCATTTTTTTCTCTAGTTTTCAGTTTGAGGAGAGATTTAAATATTGCCTGTTGATCCTTTGGATTTCTTAGTTACTTGTTGTGATATTGCCTTTATCATTTCTAATTTTAATAATAATAGTCTCTTTTTCCTTTTAGTCAAATTAGTTGGGGTTTATCATCCTTCTCCCCCCCCATCCCCAACCAACTTTTTGTTGTATTTGATTCTTTTTCCCTTCCCTTCCCTTCCCTTCCCTTCCCTTCCCTTCCCTTCCCTTCCCTTCCCCCTCCTCTTCCCCTTCCCTTCCCCTTCCCTTCCCTTCCCCTTCCCTTCCCTCCCCTTCCCCTTCCCCTTCCCTTTCCCTTTCCCTCACCTCTCCTCCCCTTCCCTCCCCTCCCCTCCCCTTCTTTCCCTTCCCTTCTCTTCCTTTCTTTTCTTTCTTTTTTCTTTTGGTACTTGGATGTTCAGCTCTAGACCTTGGAGTTGTCCTTTAGCTTTTTGCAAAGACTGTGTCACTCTACCACCTGAGACAGAGCTCTACTTTCAGCTTTTTGGTGGTTAATTGGAGATAAGTCTCACAAACTTTCTTGCCCCAGCTGGCTTCAAATTGTGACCCTCAGATCTCCACCTCCTGAGTAGCTAGGAATACAGGTGTGCATTTGATTCTTTTTTTTTTTTTCCCTTTTGATTGTGGGGCTTGAAATCAGGACCTGATCACTGTCTCTGAGCCATTTTTTGCTCATTTTGAGCCACAGCTCCACTTCCGGTTTTTGGGCAGTTAATTGGAAATAAGGATCTTACTGGCTTTCTTGTCTGGGCTGGCTTCGAACCATTATCTTCAGATCTCAGCCTCCTGAGTAGCTAGGAATACAGGTTTGAGTCACCAGTGCCTGGCATGTATTTAATTCTTAATGCACCCTAAGAGTACATTTGAGTCTCACAAATGGTCAGATTCTATCTAGTATGATACACAGTATGTTAATGGGGAAGAAGAGTAAGGTTGGTAAAAGACAAGGGAAGAATAGTTCCCATTTACTGACTGTGCCAAGAGTTCTGTTAATGGCCACTGTGACCATGACATGAAAGACTTTCAAGTAGCCGTTTGGTAGAAGTGATGGAATACTGATTTTTGGAGATAGGGAAGCTTGACATTTAGCGAGCTTTTTTAATTTGCCTGAGGTAAAATGTTCACAATTTTACCACTAGCTTTTCCTCAGTTTTTAGGTTCTGTCCATTTCGCATTTTCTCTCAGCCATGGTAACTTCTTTTTCATGTTTGTCAATGACTCTTTTAAACTCCTGAAGTGTTGAAGAGGTCACAGATTGGACAATATTAGTCCTTGAGGTGGTGATTTTATAAATAATTTTGAATGTTTACAAACTTTTGGCAACTGTAATAAAAGCTAAAGTTGAAAAAATATTATTGCTAAATCATAGACTTGTGGAATAGGGTGGGCCCAGTTTTATTAGCTATACAGAATTGAGGGCAGATGATTCTTGGGACTAGTCCAGAAACAAAGGATAAGACATGCAAATTTGGAAATGAAATGTTTCCAATTTGCCTTTTAATATCAGGAGTTAGACACAACAGTTTTCCTGGATTATTTGTTGAAATAAATGATGTATTTTCTTTTATTCCTTCAATAAACATGTTCATAGACTGCTTTATCTTAGTTAGAGTGATACTACTGAGGATAAAAATGGGCAGGAACTGCTCTTAAGGAGTACATAGGTTGTGAGCATCAATTCTCAATCCCTGCAGATGAAAACTGCAGAAGTAGCACTCTTTATTCCAGATATGCTGAGATGGAAACATTGATAATGGGGTTTTTTGGGATGGAAGTATTTTTTTTGCTTTAAAATTTAATTAGTATTTTTATGATCATATATTTGTTGTTCAAGGGGTGTTTCATTGTAACATTTCCTCTTGTAGAAACATTCTAAAGGAATATTTTGAGACTTCTCTGGAAGGTTTGTATAATTGTGAAAGCCAATGCTAAGGATAGCTTCAGGATGGAATTTCTCACGTTTTCCTGATGAGAGATATCTCTAATATCACAATGAATTCTGAGAAAGTAGCATCCCAAAGTAGACTATCAAGACTAATTAATCTTAGTGGAGAATAGAACTTTTGTATGAGTTTTACTATTTATGATTTTTGTTGTGAACTTATACATAAGCATCCCTGGTGGATACAGTTGATGTTAACCTATTTTGTTACTGGAAAAGAAAGATATGGAGGTTATTGCCCATGACATTACTTCACAAATAAATGGGAAATGGCTAGCATTTACTTAGGCTCTGGTTCTTACATTAGAGTTTAGGAACCCTTTGCATGTTGTTTTAATGGGAAGATTGCCATTGCATGGTTTGCGAGTCTATTGTCAGTGACTGTGGAGGGAGTTATGTGCTGTCAGAGCTATTTAGCTTTTACTCTTCTGAGGGAATACATCAGCTCACTCTTCTGTCTTATGAGGTTTGTGAATTCTTTTCCCAGGGTTGGTGCCAACAGGTACTCCAGTACTTAATTTACCGTTCTCTAGGAGTGATGGTGTAGAGATTTCCTCTGATGACTGTTCAAAGGAATTGCAACTTGATATTAGAAGTACACCACTTTGCTAGTAAAACTTGGGGCTAATTTACCTGTAAGGAGTAGCTACTTTACCATTATTAATAGTTTTGAAAGTAATCTTACATTTAAAATTGAAGCTTTAACACAACTTATGTATTCAGAATACTTTTGTAGTCACTTTTTAATCAATTTGCTGTGCTTCTTGAAATTTTTATTTATTAATTTTTGTCCATGTATACTTGTGGTTTCACTGGTAGATAGCGACTGGGATTGATTGCAATTTGAGGCCACTCTGGGCAACAAGTTAGTGAGATACATTATCTCAACAAGTAAATGGCATGTGGTGTGTGTTTATAATCCCAGCTACATAGAAAGTGTAAGTAGGAATGTTTCAGTTAAAGGCTGGCCCTGGGACAAGATCTGAAATATAACTAGAACTATAAAGGGCTGGGAGTATGGCTCAAGCAGTAGAGTACCTGTCTAGGGAGCATGAGGCTATGAGTTCAACCTCTATTATGTACACCTTCCCCAGGTGTGAATTTCAGATAGGAGAACCGTACAAGACACTATATTGAAAACGAACTTTACAACTTGGGTGGGGGAGGGGAGGGGGCAGTTGGGGAGGTGGGGAAGGAACAAAGGAGGGGGTAACAATGCTCGATAGGAAATGTATTCCTTACCTTACTCATGTAACTGTAACCCCTCTGTACAGTATTTTTACAATAAAGCAAAATATATAACCTTATTTAAAAAAATAATAAGATTAGGAGAACCATGCATTCTAAATTTCAAAACTAGAGAGGCAAATCTTAGAGAGTGGTAGACTTTCCATCTCTCCACTCTGCAGTAGGAAACCAAGAAGCAGAGAGACTAACTGGATCAGCCATAGCTTGGTTAACATATTTTGCATATTTAACATTTTCAGAACAAAGCAGGAAGTATTTAATCATCTGAACTGAGTGCTAATTAAGCACTGTGTTAAGTGCTTTATATACATAATCTGATTTAGTCCTCCAGAATTAGAGGTAGCCAGGATTACCCGTACTTTACAGATGAGCAAAGTTAGTGCCTAGTTCAGGTTGAATCACTTAAGAGTGAGTTCCAAACCTTCACTGGGTTTTGAATGTTCAATGGCTTTGTTCTGTTTATTCCCTCTGTATAACAGACCTCATGACAACTACCTCTTCAGTTCACCAGGCCAATAGTTGGTGCTCATTTTTCTGCTCATCTTCTTGCCCTGGGTCTTTCCTCTCATTTCCTTGTTTGGTCTCCATCTTTCTGTATCTTTTCTTACTCCTCTAGCTGGCTATAATTGCCTATGCTTAGGTATATACTTTGTATACTTATTTGTATACTTTGTATATTTGTATGCTTGTATGCAATAGGTCTTCCAGTGCCTACTAATTATTGGCTGGCATTATTCTAAGTACTTTACAAATACGAATGCACTTCATTCTTCTAATACCTATCTGAATAAATACTATCACTAGTGTACTTTTATGCTGAGGCACAGAGAGGACAGGGACCTTGGCAAGAGTTACGTAGCTTGGATTGGAGCAGAGTCTTGCTCCACCCCTCTTCCATCCTTCCCATTTGGCAGTACTAGGGTTTGAACTGGCCTGGTGCTGGCTAGGCAGGCACTCTGTTTCTTGAGTTTCTCAAGGCCCCATCATGTTTCCCATGCTGAGTAGTTGAATACTAGTCTTCCTTCGGCTTTCTGCTAATTTCAGCCAAACTTTGGGAGTGATCTCCATTGTCTCTCCACTCTTTACCTTAGTACTAACTTCTGCCACTACAACTTCATAGTAACTCTTCGTCACTGTCACTAATACCCTCCTTGGGGAGTCTGATGTACACATCTCTGCTTCTCTTTATTATTTGAATTATCTGAGCATTTCCTTCCCAAGGCTTTCCCTTGAGCCTTGCTTCCATCTTGTAGGCTGACCCTTTTCTTATCTGTCAAGTGTTGCTGGTGTTCTTCAGGATTGTGTCCTTTTTCTTTTCTCTGGTTATTCAATACATGTTCTGTGGCAGAACTCTATGCCAAGACTGCCTTCCTTTCTTGTCCCTCCCTCCTAGCCTTGTCTCTTGAATTCCTCACTTTTGTATTATAATTCCTCTAAAGGAGTCCTGTCTGACCCTTTCCAGAAAAAAACTTGTCTCCTTTCCTCATATTTCAGTGAGTGGCATTAACATCTGCTCACTCACCCAAACCAGAACCTTATGCATTCTTCCTTCAGAGGCCAGGTCACATGATCACATGTCCATCTCCCCTTTGTACACACCTGCCATTCCCCAGCCCCTTGGGAAAGCCCAGGATTTGGACAGTTCTTCCCTCTCCCAATATGTGTTCCCCATTTTAGTAACTATAAGTTAAAAAAGCATAGCTTAGAGTTTTGATCATGGCTTCAGAGTAGAGTATAGGACCTTCACGAGCTTCCACTGAAGCCACCCTGAAATGTTTGCAGATCCCTGGGTATGTTTGGCTCTTGTTGGCCTCAGAGAGTCCTTTGCTCATTCTTGCTCTTGGCGCTTAGTGCAGCTTGGGCAGCTTCTATGCTAGCAATTTGCACATTTTCTTTTTGTTACCATAGATTTAACCCAGGGGCTTTGGCATATGCTGAGTATCTACCACTGAGCTGTACTAACAGCTCCTGTCTGTGAGTTTTCTATCAGGATGCAAAAGTTCTATATTTGCTTCTCCCAGTTTGGTAACAGTAGCCACTTTTTGGGGGAGGATTGAACTCAGGGCATCATGCTTGCTAGGCAGGCAGTCTGCCACTTGAACATACCTCCCATCAACTTTTGCATTAGCTGATTCATTTTCTCTAAGCGTGGGGCTGGGCTTTGATCTTCCTACTTATGCTTTCCCAGGTTGGGGCTGAGAAGGTGGACAGACACTGCATTCAGCCATTATGCTTCTTCCATAGCTGGGATAGTAGGTGTGTGCCACTGCTCCCAGACATTGTTTTGAGAACTTCTTTTTTTTCCCAAGCTGCCTTGAGTCAGGATCCTCTGATCTCTGTCTCAAGTAGGTAGGATTACAGTCATGAGCCACCAGCTAAACCCTTGCATACAGCTAATGTGACAGGTTAACTGAAGTTTTAAACATTTATTTAGTTTTAATTGATTTAAATGTAACCAGCCACATAATTCTAAAGTCTATTGTACTGGGCCACCCAGAGGGACTTGGGTAATTCTGCTCTTAGCTTTATCAAACCACTACTTGAAGTCCAAGAATGAAAAAAAAATTGATAGTATTTGATGCTCAGATAATTCACAAGAAAACTAACAGGAACACAGACCTTAGGAAGACCTAAGGATACTAACAGTGCAAAAAAAATCATTTTACTAAAGAAATATTTTGATTTACCAAGAACTAGCTATTTGCATATTTACTTTGTTTTATATTGGATTATATCAGAAACACAAGCTATGAAATGAAGGAATGTGGTATACTCTGTGATCAAATAACATTATAGCTTTTCCAGTGATAGTTGATACTAGATTATTAACAGTAAAGATGAGTAGAGATTGAGATTATTGAGGAAACAGTTGTAGAAAGCTTTGGACTTTCTGGAGGAAAACTATTGAAATGTTACAGGGGATAAGTAGATCAGTTCTTGTCTTTCTTGAGTATGTCAGAATGTAGGTAGAAGGTAAAGCAGGAAGGAGATGGCTGGATTCTTTGGCACTATTGATGGGAAATGCTCCAGGCCACATTGCCCTGAAGGATGGAGCAGGTCAGAAAGGTGACTTGAATGTGATGTACTGGGCTATTAGTGCCTTGACATTAGTGGGGAGATGGAAGAAGTTTTCATTCATCTCCCCAGTCCAAGCTTCTCTCTTCTCCTTTGTGAATAAAGTCTTATGGTGCCAGAGCAGCTATTGCCTCTTCCTTGTTTTGGGGCTGGAATTCCATCCATGGAAGCATTCCAGTGCTTCCTAGGCACTGGGTCTGGCAGTGAGAATACAGAATGATTGATAGACTCAACATGCAGGGCTTTCCTTGGTGGGGACTCTGAGCACATTTATGGAGCTATAATGGGACATTGAGATGGTTTGTATTGAAGGAGATATGAAAATATAGCCTACATTCTCAGCCTAACCTTTAATGGTGACATCAGAAGACCAATGAAAAGGATTCTGTTAAAAGTAAAATTAATGAATTTTACATTCATTTTGCAAAAGCCCACATTTTTGATAGGTCAACATATACTATTCAGTTTGTATGCATCCAGTAACAGTTATGTGGATAGTGATGCTATAGATAATTTTGAGTCCAGAGTGGTATTTAAGCATTCTTACCAGGAGCTGTCTTGCTGCATTAGGTGGCAGAGTTTAGCGCTGGAACATTGGGAGCTGAATGTGCTCCAGACAGGAGCCTAAGTAGCTCAGGCACTCACACCTGAGTACACAACAAAAATAGAAGATTCATATGTATAGTCTATCAGAACAGTGACTGCTCTTTTCTTGAAGATTCAAAGCAGAAGTACTCTCTTTTCTAGGATACTGTAATTTATACATAGAATCTTCAAAACAGAAAATTTTTGTATTTAAACTTGTTGATATCACAAAAACGAGTGAGAGTAGCAGTCTGAAGCCTTAGTAAACTCTGTGTTTTAAGACCGAGTCAATGTTCAATTCTCCCTCCCTCTCCCTCTCCCTCTCCCTCTCCTTCCTCCTCCCCCTCCTCCCTCTCCCTCCTTCCCTCTCTCTCAAACCAGGCCTCATTTTGCTTGGCTGGCATTCATCATGGAGCTGAATCTTGAACCTTCCCCCCCCCCCCCAATTGACCGTGTGTGTGTGTGTGTGTGTGTGTGTGTGTGTGTGTGTGTGTGTGTGTGTGTGTGTGTGTGTGTCTGTCTGTGTCTGTGTCCACAGTGCCTTCTGAGGCTTGAACTCAGAGTCTAGGCACTGTTCCTTAGCATTTTTCACTCAGGGCTAGCATTCTACCATTTGAGCCACAGCTCTACTTCTGGCTTTGTGGTGGTTAATTGAGTCCCATGGGCTTTCTTGCCCAAGCTAGTTTCAAACTTCAAACCTCAGATCTCAGCCTCCTGAATAGCTAGGATTAGTAGCTGGATGTGCACTGATAGTTTTTGAGATCGAGGCTTACTTCTTGCCTGTACCTGGACTGTGGCTGGACACTGTGATTCTCCTTTTTTTTCTTTTTTCTTCTCTTTCTTTCTCTCTCACTGGCTCGCTCTCTGTGAGTGTGAGTGTGTGTGCTGGTTTGGGGGCTTGAACTCAGGGCATGGCCATTGTCTCTGAGCTTTTTTTTTCCGCTCAAGGCTAGCACTCTACCACTTGAACCAAAGCTTCCACTTGAGATGGTGGTGGCTGCTGCTGCTTATGCTTATGCTTCTTGTTCTCATTCCTTCCTTCCTTCCTTCCTTCCTTCCTTCCTTCCTTCCTTCCTTCCTTCCTTCCTTCCTTCCTTCCTCCCTCCCTCCCTCCCTTCTTTCCTTCCTCCCTTCTTTCTTTCCTTCCTTCCTTCCTTCCCTTTCTCCTCCTCCTCTTCCTCTTTCTCCTCCTCCTCTTCCTCTTTCTCCTCCTCCTCTTCCTCTTTCTCCTCCTCCTCTTCTACTTCCTTTTCTTTCTCCTCCTTTTCCTCCTCCTGGTGATCAGAGTCTCATGGGCTTTTTTGCCTGAGCTAGCATGGAACTGAAATTTTTGGATCTCAGCCTCTTGATTAGTTAGGATTATAGGCAAGAGCATTGGTGCCTAGCTGATTATCCCACTGTAGTTAGGATGGCAGGCATACACAACCATACCTAGCTTCTTTGTTGAGATGGAATCTCCTGTACTTTTCTACCGGAGCTTGCTTAGAAGCACAGTCTTCATCCTCTGGATCTCCTATGTAGGTGGCGTGATAGACACATACCACTGTTCGCAGCAGTTGGTTGATAAGCTCTTTCACACGTATCTCTAGTCTGGCCTGAAACCATGATCCTTTTAACCTGAGCCTCCCAAGTAGCTAGGATTACAGGAATGAACTGACTGATTTTTTTTTAATGTATTTTTTTGGGGGAAGGGGCATGGTAGTAGTGGTGTCACCAAGGTTTGAATTCAAGACCTTGCACTTGCTAGGTAGGCATTCTCCACTTGAGACCTATTCCTCAGCCGCATGCGTGCGTGCGTGTGTGCGTGTGTGCTTGTCTGTGTCTGTGTCTGTGTCTGTGTCCAGCCGTCCTGGGGCTTGAACTAATGGCCTGGGTACCGTCTGTGAGCATCTTTTTCTCAAGGCTAGTGAGCTACAGTGCCACTTCTGGCTTTTTCTGAGTAGTTTATTGGAGATAAGAATCTCATGGACTTTCCTGCCTGGGCTGGCTTTGAACTTCGATCCTGAGATCTCAGCCTCCTTAGTAGCTAGGATTACAGGCGTGAGCTCCCGAGCTCCCTGCCCTTTTTATTTTGAATTTTTAGATGGGGTCTTGAGCTGGCATTGGACTGTAATCTTTATACTTACTATGCCTTGTACATAGCTGGAATCTTAGGAGTATACCATCACACTGACTTGTTTGTTGAAAAGAGGTTTTGCTCACTTTTTGGCAGGGCTGGCATCAAACTGAGGTCCTCTTATCTTTGCTACTTCTTGTAGTCTCTTATTTGCCAACTTGAGATATATTTAAATATTAATTAATAATATAAATGCCACAGTAGGCATTATGATCTTGTCAAACTGAAATATTATAAATCTACCCGTGTAGTAGAATAACATCCTGAGATCATTAATGTTACACACTCATATAAAGTATTTAAAGTTAGAATTTGTCAGCTGGTTTTTAGGAGAATACATGAGATGAGTCCTGACATTATAGCCACTTGTAATGGTACAGAGTAAGTAGCATGGTGGTACAACTAAATTAAGAGGATTTGTTTAGAAGACTGTGGTAAGCCTGACACTGGTAGCTTACTCCTGTAATTCTAGCTACTCAGGAGGCTGAGATCTGAGGACTGTAGGTAAAAGCCAGTGTGGGCAGGAAAGTTGGTGACTCTTGTCTCCAGTTACCTACCACAAAGCCAGAAGTGAAGCTGTGATCAAGGGGTAATATTAGACTTGAGCAACTGTTCAGGGACAGTGCTGAGCCCTGTGTTCAAGCCCCAGGATTGGTAGAAGTATGAGTGTTTCTCTCTCTCTCTCTCTCTCTCTCTCTCTCTCTCTCTCTCTCTCTCTCTCTCTCTCTCACACACACACACACACACACACACACACACACACACAGAGGATATATTGTAGTTTGTAAAATCAGATTTAGCTTATGACTTAATTCATTTAGAATATTATGAAAGCTGTTTCATGAAGTTAGCTTTCCCTGGAGCACACATGCTTTGCAGAAGGAAACCTGGATGATTGATGTGGAATTAGGAGAGAGGCCAGTTTAGGGCTGAGACTTCACTGTAGGCATAAGAAAACAAAAGTTAAATTTAGGGAGTTTGTGGATGAAAGTCTGTCTTTTATCATATGCTAATGTGAATGAAAACATTTATTTGGCCAAGAGAGAACATCCGGTGTGTTTAGCTGCATGAAATTGGCAGTTTGGGTTATGGTGACATTGTAGAATGTATTTGTATTTGTGGCAAATATGGGTATAGATAAAAATTTTCTAACTATGTTAAATGTTCAAATGATTATGAAGCATAGGTATGAAATTCTTATATAATACATATATAATCCCACATATATAATAAATATCTCCCAACCTTCATTCTTATTTGCCAAACATAATTTATTTGTAATAGTGATTTAATATTCCTTTAGTAAGTTGAAAATAATTAGTCTGTTCTTTTTGCTAGAGTACATATATGTGATGCAAAGGGAGCCTTATCTGTCATGAATAAACTTGCACACAAAGATAAGCAAGTGTCACAGGACACCAAGGACAGGGGTCACAAAGCAGGCTGGAGGGCTATCTAGGACTTATGGATGCCAGATGTCTGTTCTATGCCATAGTTCCTGCAAAAGAGAAATACACAAGAATAGTAGATTGAAGATTGCCACCACATTAGCAGTCAACATAACAATGCATATCCAGGCAGGTTGAGGAGATCTTTAGAATCTCCTTAGTGATTAATTTTAATAGAAATTATAGACAGAAGAAATAGCCAGATCAGATAGCTTGTGCCAACTGCACAACGTACACCAGGAACATGGCTCCTAAAAAAGCTGTTTTTCAGCCCCTTAGCCTTGTGTCCTTGTTCCCCTTGGGTCCCCTGGTAGAGGGTTGCCTTGGGGTAGCTCCTTCCTTGCATTTTCCTCTCACTTGTGTGTGTGTGTGTGTGTGTGTGTGTGTGTGTGTGTGTGTGTGTGTGTGTGTGTGTGTGTGTGTGTGTGTGTGTGTGTGTGTGTGTGTGTGTGTGTTTGCGTGCATACCTATCTGTATATCTGTATCTGTGTCTGTAAAGAAGTCTAACGTGAGTTTTTCTTTTCTTTCTTTTTAAAAATGAAGCTAAAAAGCATCAAGTTATTGGCCTTTAGGTACCAACTAAGTTTTATTTAAAATATTCCAGGATACTTTCCATATTAACATGAATGCTGTGATTAGAAAAGTTTATAAAGCTTCTGTTAGTCTTCCATTAGTTTGTACTATAAAGGTCTGCCACGTGGGTTGAAGTACATCTCTTAATTTCTTAAATTTTTTCCATTTACAGAATGAACCTGTCTCTATTTGCTTTTTCAAATCTCATGTATTAAATTCAGATTTAAGATAACATAAAGAAGTTGTAGAATGGACAAGTTTTGTATCCACACACTTCATCTGTATACAGAATTGGCATAAATAAGTATGTATTGGGCATGGCATATATAAACATAGAGATCAATGCCTGTTGGTCCTCATTTCTCTTCTGCCATGATACATAAGTGCTCCTGGTGTTACTACAATGTGTGCCCATCTATCATGAGGTCATGTTAAGTTGCACATGGGATGAATACTGTGCTGGAGAATCTGTGGACAGTAGTTCAGCCCTGTCTGGATTGGCTGCTTTCTCAGTGGGCTTAGTCTTTGAGCAGCTAGCTTAAGGGAGTGGAATTTGAAGGCTGAATTGCAAAGAATAAAGGCGTTTCTCTGAAGGACATAATTTCCACTGTTCTTGTGCTTCAGTGGCAAAGCTTGTATGTGGGGCAATGCCTCTTTTACTATGTCAAAAAAAAAGTTTGTCCTGCAGATAATATTGCTAGCTGTTTCAGTAATTTCCTTGAAACACCAGCCCCAGCACAAATGTAGGGAAAATCTTCATCTGAAATGCAATTCAAAATATCAAAACTCCTCAAAGTTATGTAGAAATAACTGAAAGATTTCTGCAAGAAAGCTGTGAAATAGTATGTTGTGTAACATAGATATTGATGGTAACTGAAATTTTTTTGCTTTGCAAAAATGGACGTATTATTAGAAAATAAAGGATCTTTAACTGTCTGCTTTTTAAAAAATGATTACAGACAAATCATTGTCATTAAGAGATACTCATCATTTGGATGAAAACAGTATTGTTTATTTTTCAGTCACAAAAGCCGAGAGTTCATTTTAGTTCTTTGAGACAAGTGTGAGATGTTCTGGCCTGAGAGCAGAACTTCCCAACTTCCACATGCAAGGGGCCATGTAGAAAAAGAGCTGGAGATCTGACATTCTGCTATTCTTAGCCACCTGTGGTATTGTCCCAGGATCCCACCCCCGTTCTAATGGCAAGGCTCTAGTCTCAGGGAGAAAGGCAGGGGAAGAAGCGTGTAAGTGCGCCTGGTGATTTTGTAGCTCTTGCCTGTTGTGTTGGGAGGCCTTGGGATAGGAATCATCTCCAGATAGGCAGTGTCAGCAGAACTGAGACCAAAAAAAAGGGCCAGGTTGCAGAGTGAGGGGAAGGAGGCAGAACAAGCACAGGTATGAAGTGAACACCAGGGTGGTGGTAGGCAGAGGAAAGGAGTCTGTGGAAATTGAGAATGGAGGGGTTCATGGAGATGTGACTACAAAGTGCCTCAGCCTCATTGGTGCATTTGGCCTGTATCCTGAAAAGTGTGGAAGGAAGTCCTGTAAGGACTTACTAGGGGTGAGGCATGGTGCAGTCTTGTTTCATCAGCACTGAAGACCTGACTCCCATCTGGGATAAAATGAGTGGGGAAGAGGAGGCAGACCTGTGAGATTTTTAGGAGTCAGAACAAGCAGATTGGGTAACAGGGTAAATATACTTAATGAGTGAGGATCATTTATTTGCTAGTAAATAACCGCAGGAGGATGAGATAGCATCTGTTTTGCTCAATGTTTTATATCAAGTGTCTGTTAAATGCCTTACTTCCTCAGAACAGACACTCATTCAGTACTTCTCAAAGGAACAATGGCAGGAAGAATTGTGGGTTACTTCCCATTTGGCTAGGTTGAAGGGAGGATGGACATACTACTACTATTTGAATGCTGACATAAAGTGGCAGTGCACAATATCAATCTAGATTGTAGTTTTCCCTGCTAAAAGTGTGTCCTCTTTATTGTTTTTGTTTTTGTTTTTTGCCAGTCATGGGGGCTGAACTCTGGGCCTGGGTGCTGTCCCTCAGCTCTTCAGCTCAAGGCTAGCGCTCTACCACTGGAGCCAAGCACCACTTCCAGCTTTTTCTGCTTATGTGGTGCTGAGGAATCGAACCCAGGGCCTCATGCATGCAAGGCAATCACTCTACCACTGAGCCATCTTCCCAGCCCCAGTGTGTCCTCTTTAATCAGTAGCACAAAACCAGAGGTGATGTAGTGTTAAGAATGAAAATCTACATTGTAAAATCCATTTCTTTTTATAGTTTAGTTATTATTATTATTATTGGTATGGAAGGGGCAAGAACAAGTTTCACTTGCTAATAAGCTAAGGTACATCCCCAAATCAGTTTTATTTATTTTTATTAATTGATTAGTTTTTAAATGTTTTGGTGTAACTGGGGTTTAAACTTAGGGCTTTGTTCTTGCTAGACAGGTCCTCTACCGCTTGAGCTCCTTCCCTTATTGCTCTGTTTTCAAATAGAGTCTCATTTTTTTTTTTTTTTTTTTTTTTTTTTTACATTTGCCTAGACTAGAATCCTTCTATTTTGTGCTTCCCACTATAGTAGATCAACAAGTACATACCACCGTGCCTTACTTTTCTTGTTGAGATGGGATCTTGTGAATTTTTTCACCATAGCTGGTGGGAACTACAGAATCCTGTAGTTCCTGGTTCTTAGCTTTCCTTGTAACTGGGATGTGAGGCTGATGCCGCTGTGCCCATCTATTGGTATATATTATTAAATAGAAATCTATATTGAAAGAGGAGAAGACTTACAGGTTGGAAGCATAAAGTATGCTATTTGGAAAGAATATTATATTTTCATCACAAGGGATAATAGGGAAATTAAAAAGAATACTAATCTCTTAATGGAAGAAATAGTTTTAATGGAAGTGGATTCCTACTATTTAATATGGACTATTTCTTTTTTTAAAAATAAAGTTTTATTTAAAGAACACAATCACAACTTACATATTGATCCAGCTGTTTTTGCGTATAACAGTACAATTGAATTTTTTTATTAATAAGTTTTTTTATTGTGAAAATACCGTACAGAAGTGTTACAATTACATGAGCAAGGTAATGAGTACATTTCTTTTTTTTTTTTTTTTTTTGGTCCGGTCGTGGGGCCTGAACTCTGGGCCTGGGCACTGTTCCTCAGCTCTTCAGCTCAAGACTAGTGCTCTACCACTTGAGCCACAGCGCCACTTCCGGCTTTTTTCTTTTTTCTTATGTGGTGCTGAGGAATTGAACCCAGGGCCTCATGCATGCAAGGCAAGCACTCTACCACTGAGCCAACTTCCCAGCCCATGAGTACATTTCTTATCAAGCATTGTTGCCTCCTTCTTTGTTTCCCCTTACCATCCCTGCCCTCCCATCTCTCCCACCGCCCGCCCCCCAATATGGACTATTTCTACAAAAATGACCTAAGAAGAAATATATAACACTATGCATTCTGTAAATGTGTATATCATATAATTTTAATAGCTGTCCACAGATTTGTTTTTTTTTTTTGGGGGGGTCCGGTTATGGGGCCTGAACTCTGGGCCTGGGCACTGTCCCTCAGCTCTTCAACTCAAGGCTAGCGCTCTACCACTTGAGCCACAGCTCCACTTCCGGTTTTTTTCTTTTTGCTTATGTGGTGCTGAGGAATCGAACCCAGGGCCTCATGCATGCAAGGCAAGTGCTCTGAGCCACCTTCCCAGCCCCATAGATTTGTTTGTAATGATGGAGACATTCCTTGTATGTGCTAATAAGTAGTTACCAACAACACACAGCTATTGAGGCCTGAAATGTGGCTTGTGAGACCAAGAACCTGGAATTTAGATTCCATTTTGTTTCAATAAAATTAAATGGCAACATGTGGCTAGAGGCTGCTGGATTAGGCTCACCACCACAGTGTCTGCACTACAGAAGCACACAGCACTAATGAGGGAGAAAGTGTGGCTTGGGCCAAAGGGTTCTGGAAGGTTATCATTAGTTCTAGGAGGCAGATCTGGAACTTACTTGTGATGAACTGATGTTCTGATTTTGGTAACTTGGAGGTGTTTCCTGATCGGAGTACTTGTCAGTTCTTTCTCCTTGCCCTTTCTCAATTGGATGTTGGATGCTTGTTTGGAACTGAGAGATTGCTTGCTGTCTGCAAGATTTATAACCTGGCTGTGAAAGAACTTTCAGTATGAATGGAACTTAGCAGTGTGAGCCCTTTGTCTTTAGTGTGTCCACTATCAGCAGTGGATCCCTTCCATGTCTTGATATGACTTGTTACCTTGGTGATTGAGAGGTCTCTTGATGGATTGTGCTGAAGGTGGTAGTGATGTACTGTTTTCCTACTTGCTAGATAGTCCCATGGAAATTCTGATACATGCTCAAGTTTTCAGTGCAGAATCCTTTCTACAATTATCTTCTATGTCTCAGGGTTTTTGGAAGTGAGTGAGAAGGATTTTAAAGAAAACCTAAAGTCAAGCTATATAGGAGCACAATGGTCTTCAGCATGCAATAGCAAATATCCTATGACTCCATACTTGCCATATATTGGCTAAATATGAAAGTTTGCTTGAGATGGCATTTGCTTATGGAATTGGAGAAAAGTGGTTGAGCGATAGGAAATAGTTTATATTTGAAAGGTGTTTTGAATTTATCTCCTTAGTAGCTTTCCAGTCTACACTTGTGACATGAAATTAAATTAAAGCTCAGCTGTACAAGTGCTTTGAGACTAGCAGAGTGGTTAGGAATGGTTTTAAGTATTAGAAGGTCAGAATTAAACTGTACTCATAGAATTTTCCTGTCTGGGCTTTGAATCAAGTTTCTTAATCTCAGCCTCCTGAGTAGTGAACTACCAGTACCCAGCTGCATTTGTCTATTTTTAATCCCAATAAAATTTACTCATCTTTCCAATTTGGTTCTCATATGTGTTTGACTCCTAAAAGTTTTGTATTGTATAACTGAAAAAATTACAGATGGTTATATTTACTTTTACTGTCATCATTTACTTGTATAGGAGATTATATTTTTAAAAATAAACTCTGTAGGGTGACAGAAACCAACATTGGCCTTTTACTGCCTTACCCTTTTTTTTAAATCCATTTGTTGCTTTTACTTGGGATAATTGTCATTAGTATATTTTGCATAAGATTTGAAGACAACTTCAGTCTTTGTTGAGCAAAAATTAACATGTCTTCATAATATTTACCAACTTGGCAATATGTGCAGTTAGTTAGTTTCATGGTGTCTCTGCAGTGTTAATGGGTCTACGCATTTACCGTGCCCCAGACACATATGCCTTGTTATTGTTCTTTAGTTCACATGTCATTCTTCATACATTGGGTGAAATGGAAATTATAATGTGTACTTTTTGGCTACTTTTAAATGTACCTACAAGTAAATGTAAAACTGTACATTGAATGGTGCTTCATCTAGGAATCAAAAATGTAGACACTGAATGTGGGGGGAGAAGTTTCAAAATACAGTTTTCAATAAATATCCTGTTGTTGGTCATGGGGCTTGAACTCAGGGCCTGGGTGCTGTTCCTGAGCTCTGCTCAAGACCAGCAATCTACCACTTTGAGCTGTAGCTCTTCTTCTGGTTTTCTGGTGGTTAACTGGAGATGTAAGAGTCTTACAGACTTTCCTACCTTGGCTGGCTTTGAACCTTAATAGTCAGATCTCAGTCTCCTGAGTAGCTAGGGTTACAGGCATGAGCCACCAGTACCGGGCTTTAAATAAATATGTTATGGAAAGAAAACTCATATGTTGCATTTGTAACATGGGAAACTAGGTATTTAGATGGCTTTGATTAAATAAAAAATGCCCAAAATTACTTAATTTGATCAGCTCAAATCAGAAATATGAACTGCAGCTAACTAGGACTACTGGCATAGTTGCCAGTCAGATCTAGAGGTCAGGAAGGCAGTGGTGGCCTGGTGTGAGCCATGGCTGAGAACAGGCTGCAAAAGCCAAGTCTTTGAACTTCTCTTCTAGGGTCCGAGTGTGGTCACACGGAAGGACATACTTACTTGGTACATGCCACATGGGCATTTTTCCATGCCTCTGAGAATGGACTTTCACAGGGAGTGAGTTAAAAACTGAAAGGAGGAGGAGCAAAGGCAAGTGTCAGATATTTGGAGTGAGGACTGTCTGTGTCTTCCTAGTCCTGTGACAACAACGCCTTTCTCAACTTCTGTAGAGCCTTAAGCTGATGATGTTCCTGCTGCTGCTTCTAGTTTTTTTTTTTTTTTTTCTTTTCTGCCCTGGACCCAGTGGGCCTACAGGAGTGGGGTACCAGGAGGCCAAAGGCATCTGCTTCCTCTGTGCTCCTTTCTCCTGGAGCAGGTTTGGAGCCACTTTGAGACAGTGGCAGTTCCTCCCATGGCATTTGGTGGACCCAAGAGAATTAAGCCGTTTCCTATAAAGTAAAGTCTTTCAGGACATATAAGTAGACATTTCTTTCCTTAACCTAATGTGAAAGGTTATTTGGTAAGTGGTTAGTGCGGGTAGTCTGCATGGCTGATTGAAGCTATTATCAAGTGCATTCTAGTATTTATTTTCTTGAAAGTTAGAGTGAACCTTGAGTAAATGAAGACTGACTGCTTAAGCTTTTTAAGCATAAATTCAATTTATAAATATTTGTTATATTTGGCAGTGGAGATTTCTGCTTCTCTTTATTTTGGATTGTTGTACAGGAAAGCAGTATGTTTTTAGCAAAACAGCTTTCGTGATTCTTGCCTGTCTGATGACCTCTGTATATGGAGAAAGTAGATCAGAAAATTCTTGGCAGTTAGTGGAGGAATGAGGTGACCTTTGGCTTTACCTGACAGCTGTCACCTGAAGACTACAGACCTGGAGACCCTCTCAGGTGTTATGTCTGTAGTCCTGACAGTGAGCAAGAATGCTGTTTACATTTTCTGTAAGCAGATTCTCCCCTTGTTAGGAATATGTTAGAATAGAGTAAGTAGAAATGGAATATTTAATCTGCCTTCGCTGGAAGCCCTCAGCAGAATTGGTCAATCCACTTTTCCTTTTCCATATCCGTACAGAAGTGTGTCAGTAGAATTTATGCTGGAGATTGTTCATAGCGTCACTTTGAAAACTCATCAATAAGGTACAGTATTTTTTTTTTCAACTAGGACAGTATCACACAATACTAATGAAAGAGAAAAAATGAATTAAATTCCACAGATGTTTAAGATTTCAGGCATTTTTCTTATGTGAACTACTTCTTTATTTGGTTGTTGATTCAATTAGCACTCAGCAAAAACACTTCCTGTTTTGATTGTGGAAACATTCTTTAAATTGGTCATTCTAAGCTGACACCTACTCTGTTAGGAAGAGTTTGTTTAAAATGTTTAGCTGTAGTGTGTATGGTGTGCTACAATCACAAGCATTTAGGATGCTGACTGGGCCTGCCCACCTCTCTTCCCTCCTGCTCTGCCTGCCTTGTCCGACACAGGCTTTAGGTGGTGGTAAGACCTGCACGGATAGTTTGAACTTTATTTTGTTAAAATAACTTCACATTTTCACTAGTTCTAGGGACCATTCTTGTTCTTCTAACAAGAATAAGTCCTCTACCAAGTGTCCTTCCAGGTCAGGTCAGGACCTGGTCAATCACCAGAGCCCAGCATGCATGCCTGTTGGTGAATAATGAGGCTGGTAGTTGGGCCCTTCTGCCATCAACACAGACCAGGAATGTTGTGGCCCAGAGCCATGAATGAAATTGGTCCTCTTGGAGAATGAATGCTTTTCTTGTAGTCTCTTTCTGAATCTTGTATATTCCTGCCATTAAGCATAATGAAATTATGAATTTATTATACTGTCCTTGAGCTTGCTTTTCAGCATCATTATGAGCGCTTTCTTGTTAGATGCCTCTGTTGCTATTACACAGTTATATGTGGGCTGTAAATATCTAATTTGTACGAAATGACTGATTTTGGTATTTGTATAATCCTCTAGTCAATTTAAGTTGAGCTTTTCACAGTCCCCAGTGCTGCTGCTGCTCATCTGATTACACTGCTCAGGGGAATAAGGTTAAGGGCGGCTGTTGGTAACCAGAGCATTTCCAGGGCTTTAGTTCAGCAGATGGGCTGCTTGGCTATATTCATACATCTGTTTGCCTGCTGTGGCAGCTGCTGCTGCTTCATGTTGTGTTCTTTTGTTCTGTTCCATCCAAGAATGGAATGCTAGGAAGTGTAGTGAATGGATTAATTTAAGGTTAAGGTTAGTGTTTTGCTTGCTTTCTAAGTAACCGATCATAATACTGCTTCTAGTAGAAGCTAATGAGTTTCTCTTAAAGTGAACTAGATTTATAAAATACAGCTCAGCAAGGGGGCTAGATTAGTATTGTTGATGGAAACCAAATCAAATGCATAAAATACTGCCAGATTTATCATTTGTTCCTAATACTTTATTTTCTTCCTTTTTTCTCTCCCTAACATTCTCCCCTTCTAGGACCTACATCCAGACTTTGCCTGACACTGCAGGATCCAAGAGAATTAAGGAAATATGGAATGACATGAAGAAGATTAGTTAAGGATTATAGGCTTCGAGGACACACACCTCAGTGAAGTGAAGCACAGACAAGCTCCCAAGCTGTGGTTTGGAAGAGCAGCGTATTGGAAGATGGCAGATCCAGGAATGATGAGTCTTTTTGGCGAGGATGGGAATATCTTCAGCGAAGGCCTTGAAGGTCTTGGAGAATGTGGATACCCCGAAAACCCAGTAAATCCCATGGGTCAGCAGATGCCAATAGACCAGGGCTTTGCCTCTTTGCAGCCATCCCTTCATCATCCTTCCACGAATCAAAATCAAACCAAGTTGACCCATTTTGATCACTATAATCAGTATGAACAGAAGATGCATCTGATGGATCAGCCTAACAGAATGATGGGCAGTGCCCCTGGGAATGGACTGGCATCTCCACACTCACAGTATCACACCCCCCCTGTTCCCCAGGTGCCCCATGGTGGCAGTGGTGGTCAGATGGGAGTCTACCCCGGCATGCAGAATGAAAGGCACGGTCAATCTTTTGTGGACAGTGGCTCCATGTGGGGGCCCCGGGCTGTTCAGGTACCAGACCAGATACGAGCTCCCTACCAGCAACAGCAGCCACAGCCACAGCCACCACAGCCAGCTCCATCGGGGCCACCAGCACAGGGCCACCCTCAGCACATGCAGCAGATGGGCAGCTATATGGCACGTGGGGATTTTTCCATGCAGCAGCATGGTCAGCCACAGCAGAGGATGAGCCAGTTTTCCCAAGGTCAAGAGGGCCTCAATCAAGGAAATCCTTTCATTGCCACCTCAGGACCTGGCCACTTGTCCCACGTGCCCCAACAGAGTCCCAGCATGGCCCCCTCCTTGCGTCACTCGGTGCAACAGTTCCATCACCACCCCCCTACTGCTCTCCATGGAGAATCTGTTGCCCACAGTCCCAGATTCTCCCCGAATCCTCCTCAACAAGGGGCTGTTAGGCCACAAACACTTACCTTTAGCTCTCGGAGCCAGACAGTCCCCTCTCCTACTATAAACAACTCAGGGCAGTATTCTCGATATCCTTACAGTAACCTAAATCAGGGATTAGTTAACAATACAGGGATGAATCAAAATTTAGGCCTTACAAATAATACCCCAATGAATCAGTCCGTACCAAGATACCCCAGTGCTGTAGGATTCCCATCAAGCAGTGGTCAAGGACTAATGCACCAGCAGCCCATCCACCCCAGTGGCTCACTTAACCAAATGAACACACAAACTATGCATCCTTCACAGCCTCAGGGAACTTACGCCTCTCCACCTCCCATGTCACCCATGAAAGCAATGAGTAATCCAGCAGGCACGCCTCCTCCACAAGTCAGGCCTGGAAGTGCTGGGATACCAATGGATGTTGGCAGTTATCCAAATATGCCCCACCCTCAGCCATCTCACCAGCCCCCTGGTGCCATGGGAATTGGACAGAGGAATATGGGCCCTAGAAACATGCAGCAGTCGCGTCCATTTATGGGCATGTCCTCAGCACCAAGGGAGTTGACAGGGCACATGAGACCAAATGGTTGTCCTGGTGTTGGCCTTGCAGATCCACAAGCAATCCAGGAACGACTGATGCCTGGCCAACAACATCCTGGTCAGCAGCCGTCTTTTCAGCAGTTGCCAACCTGTGCTCCACTGCAGGCCCACCCGGGCTTGCATCACCAGTCTTCACCTCCACACCCCCATCACCAGCCTTGGGCACAGCTCCACCCATCACCCCAGAACACCCCGCAGAAAGTGCCTGTGCATCAGGTAAGGGGGCCACAGAGCCTTCCTGTATGACAGTCAAGTTTAGCCTGGTTACCTTGTCTAATAGAATTTTCCTTTAAACCTTGTGAAAAGCTTTTTCATTACGAACACTTTAATTTTTATCTTGTAAGCTTTCTCAGAAACTCTTTTTTCCCTTTTGTTGCTCCCTTTATTTACTCACCTTTCCTTCCGTTCCTTCCTTCCCTTCTTCCCTTCCTTCCTTCCATCCTTCCGCTCCATTATCTGCCAAGGATGCAGATGTGTTGTTAACTGAGACTAGATCCCTTCCAGCAGGAAACTGGACAGTGGATACTCACCAAATGAATGTTTTTGTTTTCTTCTCTTTCTTCTTTGCTCATTTTTACTTCCCTTTTCTCTTTTAAGGAATACACTGAAACTTGATTTCCAGCAAAGTTTTATATATTTGTAGTAGACTCCTCCATCTTTTATGAATTTTTTTTCCTTAGGAAGGAAACTATAAAATTTTTATTCGTGTAATATTTATTTTACCAACTTGAGTGTCAATATGAATTTAAATTGTGACTGTAGGACATCACAGTAAGTGATGGTTCAGTCTCAAAGAGATATGGATACTTAGCACCGAAGTAGTCGTCTTCCTGTTTTGTAAACAGAGTTTTAAAAATTATCTTTTACAATTTATAAGATAATAAATGTGTTTTAAACCCTAGCATTCACAACATCAGTTTGCTATAAATTTTGGTGATTATATCCTTGACCTGTAGAAAAGATACTAACATCCATATGTGCAGATATTCTGAGTCCCTGTTTCCCCCTCCCAAATATATTGCAGAATTGATTAAAGCTATTTTGGAGAGCACAGTAGGTTTTGGAACTATAAAGCATAGTGCTTGTTTTTGATGAACTTATATCAGTTTGGGAAAACCTGATCTTTTTGTGAAGATATAGCATAAAAGACCATGCATAATTATGTGACAAGTATCCTGAGAAAGGAGATACCAGTGGGTGAGAATGCTTGAAATTTGACTGGGACTCACCCTGAGGAAGCGATCTTGGTGAGAATTTCATTTTGGTGGTTTGTTTGAGTGGTTTCCTGAACAAGGGCAGCTGGAAACAAAGCCACTGTCTAGGAAACAAAGCCACTTTAACATCTCCCTTGGAATTTAGGCTGAGAGAGTGAAGCTTAGGGATGGACCTGAAGCTGCTCTCAGTGTTCAGGCATATTTGGTGATTATCAGAAGAGCTCTGAAATCAAGGACAGCCTAGTACCACAGGAAAGAGAATGAGCTGCTTGCAGAGAGTACAGTACTCTTGCTCCCTGGAAAAGTTTTTGCTAAGAAGGAATCTTTTTACAGTGGTGGTGTTCTAGACTTTCAAGCAGTCTGCGGGAGACATCCAGGAAATGGTTGTAGTCAGATGCCTGGGTGAGAATTGCTGCCCTCTGAGTTACAGGGGCACAGACACCTCCCCGGACATTTCTGAGGATGTGTTGTACTCTGGCACTGAGCACTGAGCACTGGAAGGCCCGGTATCTTGAGCTAGAGGAAGGGAGACCCTTCAGTGTGCTAGCCTCTGCTCCAGTGTCCCTTTATAGACAACGTTGTAACTCTGAAGAGATGTAGACAAAGACGTTTGCAGTGTTTCTGTTATAAATGCAGTCTTGTTTGCCATTTTTGTTTATGGTATTTGCCTTCTTAATTATTTTTGTTGTTAGTAGGGTTTGAACTCAGAGCTTCATGCTTGTGCTCTACTACGTAAGCCATGCCTCCAGTCCTGTTTTTTGCTGGTTTTAAAAATAGGTTCTAGAGAACTTTTCAGCTCAGGATGGCCTCAAACTGTTAGCGTGCTGCTCTCAGCCTCCTAGTGTATAGCTAGGATTACAGCTGTGAAACACCTGTGCCAGGCAGTGTTTGCTTTCTTGTTTGTGTTTAACTTTGTATCCTCTTCAGACATTGAAGCACTCAGTTTTGAAAATAATACTGGGGGTCTGGGAAGGTGGCTCAGTGGTAGAGTGCTTGCCTTGCATGCATGAGGCCCTGGGTTCGATTCCTCAGCACCACATAAGCAAAACGAAAAAAGCTGGAAGTGGTGCTGTGGCTCAAGTGGTAGAGCGCTAGCCTTGAGCTGAAGAGCTGAGGGACAGTGCCCAGGCCCAGAGTTCAGGCCCCATGACTGGACACCCCCCCCCAAAAAAAAAGAAAAGAATACTGGGGAGACATAAATTCTGGGGAAAAGTATAGACTTTAACATCAAGAAACTATTTGAAGACCTGTTCTCTCACTGTAGCTTAGTGATCTTGGGCAAGTGATTGAGCAGGAACAATGATAGCCATCCCAATGCATGTTGAGATTAAGTGGGATGGTATGTTACTTCTGTATGTTAATTCTGTAGCTTTTATTTTCTAATCTCCTGCAGCTCAAAACCTTGTTTTATCATTGTTATTGTACAATGTAGATACTATGTAAAATTTTATTTTTTAATAAATAGGTTAAATATTAATTACAAAATACGGAATTTGATTTGTGCAACTAATACTTTTCTCTCCGCCAATTTAGCCTATATTGCCAGGTGAGGAAGATAATGATTTGGATAATGCAAAATAATTACATAATCATATAATCCTAAAATCTCTCTCTACCTACTGGACCCTGGCAAATATTTCTATCTAATTATATTTTGTTTTAAAATGACTAAATCTTTGTTTCCTTCCCCTCCCACCCCATTTGGTGAGCTCAGAATTTGGCAGGTGCTACCATTTGAAGCATGCCTTCAGCCTTTTTTGCTTATTTTTCAGATAGGATCTGGATTAATGCCTGAGTGGCTTCCACAGTGATCCTTCTACTTAGGATTCCTGTGTAGCTTGGGTGACAGACGTACACCAAGCTGTCCATCTTATTGGTTGAGATGGGATCTTATCTATTTTTTTTTTTTTTTTTTTGCCTATTCTGACCTCCAGCTTTTTTGATCTTCCTGATCTTTGCCTCCTAGGTATTTAGTATTGAATGTATGAGGCACTATACCAGGCTTATTTTGCATTTAATATATGGTAGAATGGTAGTTCAAAATTATGCTGGGTGGGGCTGGGAAGGTGGCTCAGTGGTAGAGTGCTTGCCTTGCATGCATGCGGCCCTGGGTTCGATTCCTCAGTACCACATAAGCAAAAAGAAAAAAAAGCCGGAAGTGGTGCTGTGGCTCAAGTGATAGAGCTCTAGCCTTGAGCTGAAGAGCTGAGGGACAGCATCCAGGCCCAGAGTTTAGGCTTCATGACCGGACCCCCCCCCCCAAAAAAAAAAATTATGCTGGGTAATGGGGAGACTATTAGATTAGATTGAAATAATTTACTAACAGAATTAACACATTCATAGTGCCCTATTGAGTTTTTTTGAAAATAGTTATGCTCTTTAAATATTTCATGAGCTCTGGTTGGGTACTTTCTAAATTACATAACATTTAAACATATTTAGATACCTCTAGAACGGTTTATATTGAGAAATTAATACAGAAAAGTATTATAACGAAAAGATTCATTGAATTAGTACATGGAAAACTGCATTTTTGTTTTTGGACATATTCTCTAGTGGAAGCTCTAGAATCTGATTATTTGGTAAGAATTACAGGGAAAGCTATGGCTTCATTATAGCTTATTTTTCTAACTCTAGATTATACCTTTTTTTCATTAGCAAATTAAGACAGCGGTTCTCAAGCCTTTTGATTTTAGATCTCTGCACATTCACAAAATTTATTGTTTATATATATGGGCTGTATGTATTAGTGTCAGATGTCTGAGAAATTTGAATTGAAGGAAATAAAAATGCTGTTTTGTTAATCATTTAAAAATAATATTAGAGCCTGGAAGTTTAGACAAGTGGTAGAGCATGTACTTAGCATGTGTAAGGGCCTGGGTTGAATTCCCATTACCAGCCTCCCACCCAAAAATATGGTCTGTGTGCAAGTTAGGAACCTCTGGAGAAGTTCACTGTTTATTCAAAGTGATGATGGAGAGTGAGAAGACAAATGACTTCTCAGGGTGTTATAGCAAAGTAGCTGTGACACCATGGACCCTGCAGAGTCCTCAGCACATGAATTTAGAGCTATGATTTGAAGAAGGAGAGTACAGGCTTTGGGGGCTTAGATGCTGATGGAAGTACAAGCAATCCCCCCCCCCCCACCTTAACATTGGATAGGTTCCTTGGCCTTTGAGGCTCACTTGTGTTATCTCTAAAGAGAAGGTTTATATACACCTTCCTGGTTGGAGGCATAGTGAGATTAGCAATAACATCTTTTAGGTTTTCCAAATCAAGACATTATCTTGTAGCATGTATTCAGAAGTGCTTGCTGTCAGATTTGAAAAATAGTCTCACTTATTTCAATGTCAAACATTGTTTTGGGCTATGTTTTCTTGGTATTAGGGAACGTTTATCAAATATTGAGGCACTGAGGGAGAGAGAACAGTCTTTCTGTGGGGAAAGAAGTACAAATGGGAATGTACTATGAGATGTGTACCATCGACCCCAGCCATCCATCTGTGGGTAGCTGAAGTCTTAAGGTGTTACCCATTGAGTGGTGACTGGGGCCTATGGGGCTTTTTTGGGGGAAAAGTGATATCCTGTGGGGGATCAGTCCAAGTTCAGAGAAAGGGCAGGGAGAGTTAAACTAGGCTTAGGAAACAGTAAGTATAGAGATGAGAGAGACCCAAGTAGCTCACCTGTATTGGAATGTGGGGCTGAGATGTTGGAGAGGAAGTTTGCATAGTCCTAGCTCATGTCCCTGGCTTCCCCTGGGGTATGTATGAGAACAGCTTAAAAGGGAAACAAGAGTAGCATTTTGTTAATTTTAAGAGTCTGCCAGAACAAAGAATGGATATATAGATTGTCCTTCAGGTTATAGGCAAGTATTTGAGTTTCACAAAGGTGTTCCAGGTTGTATGTGGGTTACTCTAACATGGAGACGTCTGGTGGGATTTTTAATAGTCTGCAACATTGCACTCTTAGGATAAATGTTTTTGGGATGTATTTATTTGTGTACCTTAATTTGAAATATAGTCATTATGAAAGGGAGAATAGAAGTTAAGATTCAGGTAACGGACAATAGTTTTCCTGTGCCATTTTTTCTCTGTAAGATCAAAAAAACAAATCTAAAAGCCTCAGTGGTGTAGTTTTTTTTTCAGTCCTATCTCTCTGTAACATCTTATGAATATCTAAATTATATCCCTATCTCTATCTCTATATCTATATATAGATATACATATTATGTAAACATTTTTAGGAAAACCTTTTTCTGGTAACTACTGAAGCTCTGTTTACTCTGTAAATGCAGAGTTATACAAATGTGCAGAATAATAGACAACTATTAAGTAAATCTGTGGAAAAAGTTGGGCATGCACTAACTATCTCAAACATCATGTATGGAAGTTGTGATCAGAAATGGAGAGGGGAGACTTGTTCATGGAGAGTAGCTGTTTCTATTAGTACTACCTTTGACATTACTTTTTATACCCTTTAAAAGGTCTGTAGAAGATGGAAAAATAAAGCATCTCTAAAGAAAACTTAGCTTTCTATGTAAGTGACATGAAGGCATGCTTGCAAGCTTTCAGAGAACAGGTGTTCAGATAGACCTCATTAGAGCAGGTGGACCTCTGCTGCATGCAGAACTAAGGCAGTTTTTCCTATGGGCTGGTGGCCGGGTTGTCTCTTCATTAATATTGGTAAAGCCAGTACCTTCCTTCCTTCCATTGCCTCATCTACTGTTTGGTTGCTTGTCACAGCTTTGAGTCTTTCATGAAAGCTCTCAAATATTTCTTCTGACTACCTCAGTTTCTGTAGTGTATGGCATCATAAGCAACCTCCCTATGTTTTCTCTTGGAATTTGTGTGTTAAAATAGAAAGTGCCAAGTATAGAGTTTGAAAGAGGAAAACTTTGCCTTATCTGTCCTTTGCCCTATGGATGAGCTCTTCAGTGATTGTTCTTTTGTAAAAAGGTATTATCTCAGTGACTCTCAAAAGTGTTATAATTAGGGGCTGGGAAGGTGGCTCTGAGTGCCTGCCTCGCATGCATGAGGCCCTGGGTTTGATTCCTCAGCACCACGCAAGCAGAAAAGGCTGGAAGTGGTGCTGCTGTGGCTCAAGTGGTAGAGCGCTAGCCTTTTCCTTCCTTCCTTCCTTCCTTCCTTCCTTCCTTCCTTCCTTCCTTCCTTCCTTCCTTCTTTCTTTTCTTTCTTTCTTTTCTTTCTTTCTTTCTTTCTTTCTTTCTTTCTTTCTTTCTTTCTTTCTTTCTTTCTTTCTTTCTTTCTTTCTTTCTTTCTTTCTTCCTTTCTTTCTTTCTTTCTTTCTTTCTGTCATTGGGCTTGAACTCTGGGCCTGGGCACTGTCCCTTAGCTCTTCAGCTCAAGGCTAGCACTCTACCACTTGAGCCACAGCACCACTTCTGGTTTTCTTGTGGTTTATTGGAGGTAAGAGTCTCACAGACTTTCCTGCTGGGGCTGGCTTTGAACCGAGATCCTCAGATCTCAACCTCCTGAGTATCTAGGATTACAGGCGTGAGCCACTGGCGTGCCTGACTCCAATCTATTTTCTTTTTTTTTCCCTCCTTTTTTTTGTCAGTCATGGGGGCTGAACTTCTGGGCCTGGATGCTGTACCTCAGCTTTTCAGCTCAAGGTTAGTGCTCTACCACTTGAGCCACAGCTTTTTCTATTTATGTGGTGCTGAGGAATCAAACCCAGGGCCTCATGCATGCAAGGCAAGCACTCTGCCACTGAGCTATCTTCAAAAGCTGGTGTGTATTTTACACAATTGGACTGAGCAATATTTCAGGTGCTCAGTAGTCACATATGCAGTTAGTGTTTGCCATATTAAACAGAACAGTATTATCAGATCCTTTCCATATTAATTGGATCAAATTTTTACAAAGAGCCGGTCACAGTCAGTCATGGTAGCTCAAGCCTGAAATCCTCACTACTGGGGGAATCACAGTTCAAGGCCAGCCTGCCATAAAAAAGCTTGCTGGACATCATTTCAACAATTGGCCGGGCACAGTGGTCTGACTATTACCCCAGCAACATGGGTGTAACATAAATAGGAGATTTGCAGTCCAGGTTGTCCCAGGTATGAAGTGAGTCCTCAAAAAATAATCAACATTAAAAAGTAGGAGGTGGGTCTGGTGGTGGTGACTCATGCCTGTAATGCTAGCAATTTAGGAGGCTGAGATCTGAGGATCATGATTCAAGGCCAGCCCAGGCAGGAAAATCTGAGACTTTTCTTTTCTTTTCTTTTCTTTTTTTTTTTTTTTTTTTTTTTTTTTTTTGGGTCCAGTCATGGGGCCTGGGTGCTGTCTCTCAGCTCTTCAGCTCAAAGCTAGCACTCTACCACTTGAGCCACAGCTCCACTTCTGGCTTTTTTTCTTTTTGCTTATGTGGTGCTGGGGAATTGAACCCAGGGCCTCAGGCATGCAAGGCAAGCGCTCTACCACTGAGCCACCTTCCCAGCCCCAAAATCCGAGACTTTTATCTCCAATAAACCACCAGGAAACCAGAAGTGGCACTGTAGCTCAAGTGGTAAGGTGCTAGCCTTGGGCTGAAGAGCTGTGGGACAGTGCCCAGTCCCAGAGTTCAAGCTCCATGACCAAACCCTCCCCCCACCCCCCAAAAAAAAGTAGGAGGTGGGACTGGGCACTGTTGATTCATACCTGTAATCCTAGCTACTCAGGAGATTGTGATTGGAGAATCACAGTTTGAAGTTTAAAGCCAGACCAGACAGACAACTTTGAGAAACTGTTATCTTCAATTAACCGCCAAAAAATCAGAAGTGGTGGTAAGGCTCAGTGGTAGAGTGTCAGACTGAGCAAAAAGCTAAGCAAGAACATGAGGCTCTGAGTTCAAGCCCTAGTACTGGCACCAAAAAGGGGGGATCTGGAAGGGTGGCTCAAGTAGTTGAGTACCTGAGTTCAGTTGCCTAAAAAATAATTATAGACCAATAATTAATTTTTTACATAGATAACTTTACTTATGTAATTAAAAATTGTTTAGTCTTGCTATGGAATTCATCCTCCAAGACAGGGGTCACCTATCCCCATTAAGGTGGAAAAATAGTATTTGAAAGTATCAATAACCATAGATTTCGAGGAGTGTTTGTGGGTAAGAGACATTAGTATCAGTTCATGAAAGGTGGCATGTAAAAGTTTCATTTGTTTGGGATTCCTAGAAGGCTGATCAAATGATAATACTCTTATAGGAAAAAGTAGCATGTTTCTCTGAATGGTGAGTCATGGCCAATTTCAAAATTTTAGTTTCAAATAGTATGTGAGTTTTTTTAGCACTTACATTTATTCCTCAATTTTCTGTAATAGCAGTGATTGTTTCTTTAAGGAATTGGCTCTTTCTTTCTTTCTTTCTTTCTTTCTTTCTTTCTTTCTTTCTTTCTTTCTTTCTTTCTTTCTTTCTTTCTTTCTTTCTTTCTTTCTTTCTTTCTTTCTCAAGGCTAGCACTCTACCACTTGAGCCACAGTGCCACTTCTGGCTTTTTTTCTTTTTGCTTATGTGGTGCTGAGGAATCGAACCCAGGGCCACAAGCATGCAAGGCAAGCGCTCTATCACTGAGCCACCTTCCCAGCCCCAGGAATTGGTTCTTTAGTTTCTTCAAAGGGAAGGGGAAGTCTTGCTTTTTGCTAATATGACCTTTCCCTTTCCCTTTTTGTTTTCTGCAGTCATTTGGAAAAGTAGTCTGGAACTACAGGACACAGTTGACTTGGGAAGTGAATGGGAGGACAATTAGGGAAAAATGTTGCTAGAACCCTTCTGTGATGCCTTAATGTCACTTTTCATGCTCATAGTTACAATTGTGAATCTGTAGATCAGCAGAAATGGTCCTCAGTTTTCCTTTTCTGCCGAACACTGCTTTTTTTCCTTACATTTATCCTGAAGGGAATCTGTAGCAAACTTGAGCTTATGTTTTTGCCTTGTAAAACTGTAGTAAGTGAAAGTGCGCCTGAGAGTAAGATGGTGGTGGAGGGAGGGATGTCAGGGGCCACCTACTTTTGTACCTAATACACAGTGTACAGAGCATGAGAAAACTTCCTAGGAATAGGGCATGGCATTAGAGCTGGGGGTTGTGGAGAATTTAAAGGAAGCTGGCCAAATGCCAAGAAAAAGTCAACATAGATTCAGGAACTTGTCATCTGGCTGCTCTTTTCTTGGCAGTTTCCAGGATACTGAGAGTGATAGCCCATAATGGTGCAAGGTGTTCCCTTACCCCTTATTTTAATGTTTGAATATTAAGTAGTCATCCAGGCAGTTATTTGAGGAAACATGTATTTTTGATGTTCCTTAATGAAAAGCCTACTTCTGATCTGCTTTAATGTGTGTTTGACCTGTTCCTCACTGCTTTCTGTGTTTAATTGTGAATAATTTGATACTCTTGAGTTTCAGGAGAATCTTAAGACATTTAATCTCAACTGTGTGAAAGCAAAAACTCTTTAAGATAAAAGAAAGTAATATTAATCCCAAGAGCTTTCCCATTTTATTTGTTTGGGAAGAGGGCATGGAAAATTAGAAAATGTTAGGGAAGGACAAGTAAGACTGTTGAAGAAGACAACCAGGATTCTTGGGAAACCTTGAGAGTTTCTGACTACAAGTGTTTAACTGAATTTATATCTCTCCTGCCTCCTGCAAGGCTGGCTTCGGGGGCTTGCAGCATCAGCATTAGATCTTAACTTAACCCATTTGGTGGACTAGGAAATATCCTGGCCTCCTGCCAGTATAGGGGGCTGAGATGTTGAATCTTTATCCTTGGTAATCACTAGACAAGGAATGATAGAGTTTAGATCTTCTTTTACTGAAACCATTCCCATACCCTTTTCAAAAGTTGTACCTAACAATAAGACATTTAAAACTCTTCTCTAGGAAATTCAATGTTTAGATTTTGTTTGTTTGTTTTTAACTGTGGAGTGCATAGATTTTTGTGTTGTTCTTGTACAGGGGCCATGCTCCTCTTTGTATCATTTCAGTTTTGTGCTGCTGAAGCAAGCACAGATTATGATTCTTGGTGAGGTTTATTTATTTTGCTAGTACGGGGGGTCTGACTCAGATTGTATGCTTATATAATCCTGGTACTCTAGAGCTGAGGACAGGGAATTTGCAAAGGTGAGGGTGAAGAATCATAACTTTGAGGACTGCTTGGCCTACATAATGAAGATCTCTACAAAAATCAATAAAATTTTTTGTACTCAACTAAAGAGCTGAGGTTGTAGCTTATGTGGTAGAGTACTTGCCTACCAAATTCAAGGCCCAAGTTCAGACCACAGTATGTGCATACTCATTTCACCCATGTTACATGTACATGTTACAGAAGCACAGTCATCCTTCTACTGGAGAAGATGCTATCCATGGCAGTTCTTGTGTAGTGTCTTACCTAGCTTGATTCAGAAGTCCATTTCTCCCTCCCTCTTTTTCCTTCCCTCCCTTCCTTTTTTGAGAGTACTGGCCCTTGAACTCGGAGCTAGGCAGGCATTGTTTACCACTTTAGCTATTCCCTTTAACCCTTTTGCTTTAGTTATCTTTTTAAATAGGGTCTCATTTACTCACAGGAGGCCTCCTATTTATGCTTCCATGTAGCTGGGATGACAGATGTGTACCACTATACCCAGCATGTTTTTTTGGTTGAGAATAGGATCTTGTGAATTTTTGTCCAGATTGGCCTCAAACTATAATCTTCCTGAGTAGCTAGGAATACAGATCTGAACCACTGTGCTAAAAGTATCCCTCTTTCTGTGAAATTATGTAGATAGTAGAAGACTTAGTACAGTGAAGGAACTTTCAAAGTCTGGAAAAGATTTATCCTAGAGTCAAGCTTAACGCCTTAAGAAACCAATATTCATTCATAAATAATAGAAATGTTGGTGAAGAGAAACAGAAAACAAAAAAAAACTGGTTGCAGATTATTCATAAAATGAAAATGAGTCATAAGTTTGGTTGTAGGCTTTTCATATTAAAGTTTTGAACCATATAAGATGCTATAGTTGTATTTCATGTTAAAAGCATGACATGTTTAATTCCAAGAATAAATTAATGGGAAGGGGTGTCAGTTTATTCTTTCATGTAGTGTTTCCTGTGGCATCTCACACTTTGACCCCTGTATTCTTGGAATAGGTTGCTGTTGAGGGTAGAAGCACAGGAACTGTCAAGACAGTGGGCTTTGTGAAGTCATTCTTGAGTAGGCACTTAATTTCTTTAAACCTTCGTTTCCTGAGGACAATAACTGTACCAATTGCACAGGATTATTATGAGAATTAAATGAGATAATGGCTGTAAAGTTTTTAGCACAGCGTGTGGCATGTGGTAAGTGCCCAATAAATGTTAAATACTTTTATTATAACTGCTGCTCCAGTAGTAGTGGAAATAAGCTTCTTTTTTTGTGCCCTATACCATAAGGTGGAAAGACTATTATTGTATTTTGTGTAATGGAACTTTATCAAAGCTTTTTTTTTTTTGCCAGTCCTGGGGCTTGAACTCAGGGTGTTGGCCCTGAGCTGCTTTTGCTTAAGGTCAGTGTTCTACCAATTGAACCAGAGCTCTACTTCTGGCTTTTTGGGGGTAGCTTATTTGAGATAAAAGTCTCATGGACTTTGTTGCCTGGGCTGACTTTGAACTGTGGTCCTCAGATAATTCCCCCCCTCCCCCACCCCCACCCCGTGAGTAGGTCAGATTACAGGTGTGAGCCACATATGTTCAGCTAGACTTTATCAAAGCTTCAAAAATCATTCCCCCCCCCCCCCCAGATTTTTCTATAAGGCACATGATTCATTATGTTTTTATGGGAGGAAGAAATGAACTGTTGCATTAATGTATTTCTTTTCAATTGAGTCTTTAGGAAATGTGATACTGTATGTAAAACACCAACTGCTTTCTCATTTCATTTCTTCTTAATTTAACTTAGGGTAAAACCCATCACTTAGTTTTTAGAAGCCTTAGATGTCAAGTTAAATTGACATTCTGTTTGGTGCTACTAAGGAGGTTTGCTGGTGTTCCCTCCAGTGTCAAAGAAGTTAGCCCACTGAACTAACTATATGTAAGTCAGTATATAGGTAGGTGTACATATAATATAGTTCAATAGTACTTACTGTCTTTGCTTTGTTAATGAAAAATTTAAACTTACAGATACCGACCTGAAATCCACTTGATCCACATCACCCTGTTGTTGTTATCACCACTGTCCTGTGCAGTCTCCAAACTCTAAGATGATGTTTCACATTTGGTTAATGAGTGTGTCCCCAGGGAGTGGCATTGATTGTACTGTTTTGAATTCAGTGATTGTTGGAGGACCATACCATTTTTTAAAAATGTTTCTTTATCCTAATCCTTTCCCTAACCATTTCCCCTTAAACAGCTATTACATCTGTTTTTAGCTGAGATAGGCATAAAAGGAAATAATCATTGCAGTTGTAGCTGAGTATAGCGGCATTTTTTTAACGGCAATAAATTGATTCACATTTATTTATTTATTTATTTATTTATTTATTTATTTATTTATTTATTTATTTATTTATTTATTTATTTATTTATTTATTTTTGGTCTGTCATGGGGCTTAAACTCTGGGCCTGAATGCTATCTCTCAGCTCTTCAGCTCAAGGCTAGTGCTCTACCACTTGAGCCACAGTGCCACTTCTGGTTTTCTGAGTGCTTTATTGGAGATTAGAGTCTCATGGACTTTTCTGTCCAGGCTGGCTTTGAACTGTGATCCTCAGTTCTCAGCCTCCTGAGTAGCTAGGATTACAGGCATGAGCCAACATGCCCAGATTACCCATATATATACTACCTCAAGCTAGTTGTTGTAGAGCTTGGAGAGACTTGTGTTAGACTTGTCTGTAAACCAGTAGTTCATCAGGAGAGAGTACAGTTAAGTCTTTGCTCTAATCAAAATAAAAAGGAGAAAGCCCATTTGTGTATCTTTTTTTAAAACTTCTTCTGCTATAGCTTTAAAATATTTCAATTTTCTGGTATCTACAAAACATAATGTATCTGAAATGTTGTGTATTATATTTTTATGTGTTGCTATATTGAACTGTAGATGTACATGATATGCGTATTTATGTGTGTATTTTCATGTCATGAACATATTATAGAGTGCAGTCAGGTTGTCAACTACTTGAATTCAAACTTTAGGAAACATCTGAAATATTCCAACTATCTTTAACATATACTAACCATCTTTAAAATATATCAACTACTGAAATTTGTAAAGAAATACTGTATTGTTTCCAAAGTTGGCTTTCTAGGAGTTTGCCTTGTATTTTAATATTATGCTAATAATGATTCCTTCCTTCCTTCCTTCCTTCCTTCCTTCCTTCCTTCCTTCCTTCCTTCCTTCCTTCCTTCCTTCCTTCCTTCCTCCCTCCCTCCCTCCCTCCCTTCCTCCTTCCCTCTTTTCCTCCCTCCCTCCCTCCCTCCCTCTTTCCCTCTCTTCTTCCCTCCCTTCCTCCCTCCCTCCTTCCTTCCTCTCTCCCTCCTTCTCTATCTCTTTCTCTCCCTCCCTCCCTCTTTCTCCCCCTCCCTCCCTCCCTCCCTCCCTCCCTCTTTCTCCCCCTCCCTCCCTCCCTCTCTCTCCCCCTCTCCCCCTCTCTCTCTCTTTCTTTCTTTCTTTCTTTCTTTCTTTCTTTCTTTCTTTCTTTCTTTCTTTCTTTCTTTCTTTCTTTCTTTCTTTCTTTCTTTCTTTCTTTCTTTCTTTCTTTCTTTCTTTCTTTCATTGAAAGTCTGTAACCTAGTCCTGTCCATGAGCTTCCCATTAATGATAAAAATGTTCTCTATTTACTTTGTCAAGGATGGAAGCTGCTAGTCACTCATGACCATTGAGTCCTTGAAATATGGGACTAGGGGGACTGAGGAACTAAAACTAGAATTTAATTTAAATATCCACGTGTGTCTAATGACTGCTATCCCAAGTATGACTGGTTATTTAAATTTTCAGAAAATAAAATGTAAAACATAATAAAATCTAAAAAAGGGAGTATGTATGTATGTATCCATTGTAAGCTGTGTGCTTCTAGTATTATTTATAACACTGTAAGTACCCATTGTCTTTGGGCCCTGCTGCATCGTAATAGGATACAGATATCCACACACAACTTTTTCCTGTGTTTGAGCCAGTTGTTAAAAACAGTCTAGCATTTCAAAGTATATAGGTTTTGGTATGAAGTTATTTGCAAAAAAGTTCTGGTCACATGCATTTTAGAAAACATTGAAAATACTTGAGGTAAGATAAGCATTGTACATCTTGGGTATTATATTGTGGTCAGTTAATTAAGTCATGCATAAGATCTCAATTTTTAATGTTATCAATCAAATTTTTTGTGATTATATCACATGCTACTGAAATGCCCAGTTAAAAATTCTTAATTTTATTATGGAAACCCCACTTTAAAAAAAAGTCTAAAATACTAATTTTGTAGCTCATTGATGTAGAAATGAGCCTTTTTGGAAACCAGATAGCAATAATCATTATGTTATAAAAGTTGAGCTCCTGTGTGCTTCATCTGGATGGAAATGTCCCACTTTTTTTTTTTTTGGCATTGGGGTCATAAAAATGATTGCAGAGAAACCAAGAATTTCCCTTGGGAAGGGATTGGGTGCTTTATTATATCAAAATTCCACAGCTGCCTTGTCCAGTGAAATTTTCGGAGATGGTGGAAATGTTTTCTGAACTGTCCAGTGTCATAGTCTGTAGCTACTTGTGGCTAGGAAGCACAAGTAGAAAAACGGAGAAATTGATTTTTAAATTTATTTAAAATATTATTAAATTAAAATTTTATTTAATGTTAACCAGTTTCAACTTAAATAGGCACATTTGCCTAATATTTGCCCTCATCTCTGTTAGCATAATCCTATAGTCATAAGAGCAGCAGTCTTTAAACTTTACTGCCCCTAAAAGGATTTTGAAAGAATAGTTTAAAAAAATTCTGATTTTATTTTTCCTGTTTGAGTTACTACATTAACATGAGTTTGTCTAAATGACAGCCTCTCAGAAAACAGTATTGTCTGGGTGAAGTCAGGCACTGCTGGTTTGGATATTTCTTACTACAACTCTATTGGCTGCCAAGAGACTCCTCCTTAAGAGGATGGTGAAAAATAGGTTTTTACACTTCTGGTCAATGCACCATAATAAGATAGGGGATATGTAAAGACATGGGAAGGAAAGAACAGCCAAAGGAGAAGACACAGAGAAACACCAGAAAGCCAATGAGAAGACTTAGGTGGCCTCTTGAAGTATCTGTGTCCTATAGAAATTCTTTGATGTTCTCTAGGGTTTCACCTATCTGGTGTGAAGACCAAAGAGGATGACCCATTAAGACTTTAATATTGGCTTTCCTGTTTTACTCAACCATGTTTTCTAAACAAAGTTGCGTAAGTTGGAATGAACCCCGAGGCCAATGTTTCGAAAGAAGCTCCTTAGACATTTTTTTATGTGTGTCAAAGGCCTGAAGGAGTGCTGTAGAGCATAGCCAAGACAGTTTGAGCCTGAAAAAATTCTCAGAACACCATTTACTACCTACTGCCTATGTTGATATTTCCATGGATTGTTAAGGAGGATAGTTGGTTAGCACATTCAATAAGATGAATCGGGAAGTGGTGCTGTGGCTCAAGCAGTAGAGCGCTCACCTTGAGCTGAAGAGCAGAGGGACAGCGCCCAAGCCCAGAGTTCAAGCCCCACCACCCACCAAAAAAAAAAAAAAAAAAAGATGAATCGGTAGAAACCAGACACAGAAATTTGAATAGGTTAAGTTACTGTGTTTACTTAATTGTGCATCTTTAGAGACTAGATACCAAAGATAGAGTTATCTGTGATAGGCATGTATTTTGAACTATTATCTTGACTTATGCAGTTACTGGGATGATCCTAGGAGATAAAATAAGACTCAAGTACAAACAACACTTTCCTGCTACTGAGACTAGGTGCTGTTCCTCCACATCACTGAATATATGAATAATACTAGCGATAGATAACTGCTCATCTGTTTACAATTGTGTTTTGTTTAACGTAATAGCTCTCAGATGTTTTTTGGTTTCAGAATCCTTATGATCTTAAATGTTGAGAACTCTAAAGAGGTTTGGTTTATAATAGCTTTATTTACCTCATCAAAAATTAAATCTAGTTGGGCGCCCCAGTGGCTTATGCCTATAATCGTAGCTATTCAGGAGGCTGAGATCTGAGGATCAAGTTCAAAACCAGCTCTGGCAGAAAAGTCCATGAGACTTATCTCCAGTAAACCACTAGGAAGCTGGAAGTAGTGCTGTGGCTCAAGTGGTAGAGCACTAGCCTTGAGCTGAAGAGCTGAGGGACAGCGGCCAGGCCCAGAGTTCAAGCCCCACAACAGACAAAATAAAATAAAATCTAGGGAATTTATTGTTTAGAAGTTAATTTGCTAACATAAGTGTTAAGTTTTATAAATAAAAATGACTATTGTTCCCACATAAACCTAGAGAGGAGAGGTTATTATTTTATAGTTTTACTAGTAACTGATGTACAGCATATTAGAAGCCAGCTGGATTCTGTATCTATTGTTTCAATGTATTGTATTGGCTGAAACATGTGAAGGTAATTAGCCCTTGCACAGATATATAATTGTATAAAGGAGAAATGTTTTTAGTATCTATTCAAATAATTGTTAATAGGCTTAGATAACTATACTAAAAGTCCACAATTGGAGTTTCATTAGGTAGTGGATGAAGGGAACACCATGGGTGTTCAGGCAGGAAAAGAAGTTTATTTACCGAATTGCTGCACCACCCTGCTGTGCATGGTGGAGAAGCCATGCATGGTAGAAAAGTGCATGGCCGAAGGGGTGACATCTTCCACCCCCATCCCCACCCCTACCAAGACTTAGAGGGAAGGGAAGAAGTGTGTCGAGGTGTAGGGAAAGGCATGGCCACACTGGATCCAGATGTGACCTCAGGGCCTGGGACCCTCCTATGGTCATATAGGTGTGACCAGGGGTGGCCCAGGATGTGACTTAGCAGGAGGAGGAAGTGACTGCTTCCAGGTGTGCCAGTTACCTAGGTAACACAGATACTGTGGAAACTAGGGAGGCATCTACACTAGTCCTGCATCGCCTGGGGCAGACCTTAAAGTTAGATTTCTTTTTCTTTTTCTTTATTTTTTGGGGGGTGGGCTAGTGCTCTACTACTTGAGCCACAGTACCACTGCCAGCCTTTTCTGTTTATGTGGTGCTGAGGAATTGAACCCTGGACCTCAGGCATGCAAGGCTAGCACTGTACTACTGAGCCACCTTCCCAGCCCACCGTTGGAATTTTTTTAAAAAAAAGTTTTATTAGCATAAATTAGTTTTATGGGGGTGAGGTAGAATGTTCATTGTGACATTTCTATACCTGCATGCAATGTACTCTTCAGCCTTGATCTCTCTACCCCTCACCACTTCTTCTTCTTTTTTGTCGGTTGTGGGACTTGACCTGGGTGCTGTCCCTCAGCTCTTCAGCTCAAGATGAGTGCTCTACCACTTGAGCCACAGCGCCACTTCCAGTTTTCTGGTGATTTATTAGAGATAAGAATCTTTGAATCTCTGGCTTTGAACTGCGACTCTCAGATCTCAGCCTCCTGAGTAGCTAGGATTACAGGCATGAGCCACTGGTGCTTGGCTCCTTACCTCTTCTTAACAGTTTAAGCTGGTTTTATTGTTCTATTTTCATACGTGCATGGAAAGTATTTCAACCACGTTCACCCTCAGAACCCTCCCCGTTCACTTTCTTCCCTCCTCCTGGCACCCACTCCCAGGTGGTAATATATATTAATATGCAAAATATTTTTAAGAAAAGCATTGCCTCTGTTTCTATCACTACTGGCATCTCGGAAAATCCTTTAACAATTGGCAGTTTGCTGGGTATGGTGATGCATGCCTGTAAGCCCAGCATTAGAAAGGTGGAGGTGGAGCCTTTTGATCAAGGGTCAAAGACAGTGTGGGTAGTGAGTTTCTGGCATGCCTAGGACAGATAGAAAAGCAAGCCAAGTATGGTTGATAACCCTTCTAGATTGGGAGTAACACAGTTTGAGGTTAGCCCAGGCAAAATATTTATAAGATTCTATCTTAACAGAAAAGACTGGATGTGGTGGTATGCATCTCTCCTCCCAGCAGGAAATATAAATAGGAGGATCACAGTACAGCTGCCCTGGGCAGAAAGTGAGATGATCTCATCAAAGCAAAAAGGGACAGAGGCATGGCTCAAGTGATAGAGTACTGGCCTACCAAACATGATAGAATAGATTGCTTTGGTTTGGATACTTATCTATTTATATTTATTAACCCAACAATAATCAAAGTATATATTAACTCCCTATTTTGTGCCTAGAACTGTTCAGGGTATAGCAGTGATCATAGAACTAACATTTTAGTGAGGGAGACAACCAACAAAATAAATGAGTGTGTGCATGTGGGTAATAGCCGGTAAGTAATAGGAACTATGAAGACAAAGGCAAAAAGAGAGAAGTTTGGATGGTGGTAATTTGGGTAAGTTGATTAGAAAAGCTTCCTTGAAAGATGACAGGGAGCAGAAAACCTGAATAATGTAAGGGAACAAGCTATGCAAACTTCTGGGAAAGAATAGCTTGGGTAAAGATCCTGAAGGTGGGTTGTGTGGTGTCTTTGAAAGGCATCTGGGAGGCTGTGTGTTTGGAGTATATCAGGCTCCCACTATTCTTCGCTGAGGAATAGATTGGAAGAGAAATGTAGTTTCAAAAAGGAAAAAAATGGGGTCATACAGATGGGCTGAGCTGTACTGTTGTTAGAGAGTGAACTAGAGTCAAGGTCATAAGGCAGCAGTGTATGGTGGATTTGAAAGAGGGTGGCTAGAAAGGATGCAACTGGAGCTGAGGTTGGCAAAGAAGCTGAGAGTTGTCTTGGCCTGTGCTGTCCAGGTGGAATAAGATGTGAGCCCAATAGGCCATGCAAAATAGTTCACTTACCATTTTAAAAGCACAAAGATAAACTGGCAAAATTAACTCTTACTCTATTTTATGTAATTAAAATTTACCCAAAGAGCTGTCCTTCAACTCTAAAGCTCAAGGATAGCACTCTACCACTTGAGCCACAGTGCCACTTCCTGCTTTTTTCTGCTTAGGTGGGCTGAGAAATCGAACTCAGGGCCTCATGCAGGTGAGGCAAGCACTCTACCACTGAGTCAACTTCCCAGCCCCTATACCGGAAGTATTTTAACATAAATACTAACATTGATGTTTTCCCTTTTCTGCTGACAAGATCTTTTATCTTTTTCGATTCTGTATGTCTTTGGGATCTGGTGTGATTTCACACTTGTAGCACTTCTCATTTGAACTGGTCACTTTCCAAGAGCTCTGTTCCAGGGACATCACGGAGTAGACGACAGTTGTGAGGTAATAAGTCTTGGGTGGGAACAGTGGCTATGTGGGTAGAGAGAGAGTTGCAGCTTGAACTTGGACGTGATGAGGATTGTGTTTCTGGTGTGCTTACTGGGCAAGTTGTGCCCTCACAGTTCCTTAGAGGAATTCAGGAGAACACAAGTTTAGTTTTCAGGAAGAGTGGAGGTAAGCTGATGCCTTATGTTTGAGGTTTAGGTGGGACAATGGGACTTAGGGGGCTTTATGGTCTTAAGGCCTGTAAGGTTGAATTGAAGCTCTGTAAACCCATCACAGCCCCTTAGGACTGTTCATCCTACCCTGTTCCTGCCTTGCTCTGCTAAAGGGTTCTGTTTTGGGCTGTCATTCTCCAGCCTTACCAGGAGATGGGCTGTACAGGAAAAGAAGATGTGGGTCATAATTATCAAATGCCTTACCCTTCCATCTGAAATTACTAAAATGTTTTAGGTAAGTCATTTGGCCCTCCTCCCTTTTTTCTGATAGTATTGGGGATTAAACTCAGATGGGCTCCACTACTGGGCTACACCCCAAATTTATTCTATAAATATGTATGTTGTAATCAGTCGCAAGCCATGTTTTTAATTTAAAGAAAGTATGATTGTTATAATTTAATATCACGAGAAAAGGTTTTTATTTTTGAAGATGAAATTGTGCACAGTTTTTGTAATTCATTTAGAGTAGGGAGCCTGGTAGAGTAGCTGCCTGTGTTGCCTGTGGACTCACTCTCTTAAAGTAGGACATTAAGATGAAATCGACCCTATTCATCCATTGTTCATTCTGTTTGTTCATTTACTCATCTGTCAGCATCATCGTGTATTTACAATGTGCTATTCTCTTTGCAAACTTCAATGTAGTGTTGTAACTGCAATAAAGAGAGAACAAACGAAGACCTGTATAGAAGTAGATATGCAACTTCACTATTGCAAGGTCAAAATGAAGGCCATGTCTCAGCTAGGTAAAAGGGGTGGTGAAGAATTAATTTATACATAGTGTGGCACAGAACACTGTGCTTTCCATCAGAAAAGTTATCTTCACTTGTGTAAGGTTCACCAGACCACATGGTTCAGGCAGAAAAGAGTTTATTGTGGGGGGAGAGTAAACTGTGGCCCTACACAAGATGGAGGTACATGGAGACCAAGGGAAGGAAGAAGATAAAAAGAGAAGGGGGTTCCTGTTCAGCTGGATTACATGGGGAAAGGCGGAAGGCGAAGGTGGAAGGTGGGACCATAGTGGCTAAGGAAGTGATCTTCCATCCTGGGGAACCTCTCACCATAGGAGGTAACACACCTGGGCCTTTCAGAAAATGCCTTCAGCAGATGAGGAAGTGACCTCAGAGCCTGGGATCCTTTGCTGACTGGGTGTGCAGCTGCTGTACGGTGTAAATGAATGTGGGCACACGCAAATGCCCTTTGTAAAAGAGTGGAGAATATGTGAGCAGCTGCCAGGCACAGAGTGAGGGTGGAGATGTGAATTGATGCTCACATTTGAAGGCATGGTAAGATTTTGATATTCTAGCCACCAACTCAAGCATATATGTGTGTCAGTCCCTGCTTTGGGTGCTGGAGGTATCCATCTGTCATGCTGCACTCTGCTGTCCTTTAGGGCTCAGAGTCCAGATGACTAGTCAAGCAACATGATAAGTGTTACTTGTCCTTGTAAGGGTATCAGTCTCTAGCTGCAGAGACCAAGGAAGGCCTCAGGAGGAAATTATGTTGAAGTAGAATTTTGAAGTTTGAGGAGGAGAATGTGGGAGAAGGTATTCAAGACAGGAGGAATGATATATCAACCTCTAAATTAGGAAAAAGCAAAGTGTCTTTTGTGCCTATGATTGGGCATGATGAGGGCATAGGTGGAAAAGCAGGCCACAGGCTGGCAAGTCAGCATAGGCAGAACCCAGCCAACAGTTAAGTGCAGTTGGCAAGGATTCCACAGTAGATTGTACATTTAAAATCATAGGCAGTGTGGGGTACCACTGGCTCACACCTAGCTACCCAGGAGGCTGAGATCTGAGGATTGTAATTCAAAGCCAGCTTTGGCAGCAAAGTCCATGAAATTCTTATCTCCAGTGAGTCACCAAAAAACTAGAAGTGGTAGAGTGCTAGCTAGCCTTGAACACAAAAGCTCAGGGACCATGCCCAAACCCTGAGTTCAAGCTCCAGGACCAGCACCAAAAAA
Organism: Dipodomys merriami; assembly: GCF_024711535.1. Classification (NCBI taxonomy): domain Eukaryota; kingdom Metazoa; phylum Chordata; class Mammalia; order Rodentia; family Heteromyidae; genus Dipodomys; species Dipodomys merriami. Next base: position 34,599,581 of record NW_027205603.1, read on the forward strand.
CCCAACAACATCAACCCCAAAACAATGATACCCAGTTTATATTTAAATTGATCTCTTTGAGATGATTCTGAATGTATTATTGAAGAAGATAGGAGATGAAGTCAGGTGAGATGAAGGGCTAGGAGACTTTTGGGGACAACTTAATAAGAGTCATTGTTGTGAAATATTAGCATGGCCAGAGTATGTGCCTGGAGTAGAGGAGACGAAGTGAAGAAGTAAGTGTACTGTTGTTTCTTTAAAATTTTATTTTATTGGAAAGGTGCTGTACAGAGGGGTTACAGTTGCATGAGTAAGGCAATGAGTACATTTCTTGTCCAGCATTGTTACCCCTTCCCTTGTTGTTCTCCCACTATCCCTCCCTCTCCCTCCTCCCTCACTCCCCCCCCCTCAAAGTTGTAAAGTTTATTTCCAGTATACTGTCTTGGGGGTATCATTGTTACAATGTTGCAATGGATCATCCAGTGTCCTTGTTTTCATGTACTGTATAAAAGGGGCTGAGGAGCAGGCTGAGAGTATAGGAAGATCTATTAAAGAGAGGTTCCACAAATACTTGACACAGTCTAAGAGGTTGGGGTAGAAGGTTAGGTAGCTGAAAACTGGTCAGGCAAGAGGCAAATTAAAAAGTAGGCTGGTCGATCAATTTGGGAGAGATAGCTATTTAAATTATTCCCTGAGGCAGACTTCTTTTAAAAAGCAGCTGCTTTAACAAATTACTGTAGGGTGCTATGGGTTGGGGTGACTGAAGCAGACTTTGCTTTGGCTGTGTTTGGTCTTTAAGGCTCAGGGCAGCCTGGTGGTACATATTCAACACTGGCGTCCTGGCTCTTGTGCTGTGAGGAGTTAGGGTGCCTGTATGCTTTTCCCCGTCCTTAGGCACCTCTTTCCCCACAAGGCCTCAGAGGCTTTTTTCTTTCTCCTCCTCCCTCTGCTTTACTTGTTATGGGTGTAAGACTTCACCATTTAACAAAATAAACAAAGATTAATATTTTGTGCAAAATGAACTGCTTAATAAATATAACATTATATTGAGCAGATATTAATAATGTTACTGTGAGCAAAACTCATAGAGACACATGTGGGATGAAATTGTGCATTGCTGAGTGTTCTGGTGGTTAACAGGAAAAATAAATTGTATTTGGAGATTTCATTTACTTTTTTTTTTTTTTTTTTCTTTTTGGTCCAGTTGTGGGGCCTGAACTCTGGGCCTAGGCGCTCTTCCTCAGCTCTTCAGCTCAAGGCTAGCGCTCTACCACTTGAGCCACAGCGCCACTTCCGGCTTTTTTCTTTTTGCTTATGTGGTGCTGAGGAATCGAACCCAGGGCCTCAGGCATGCAAGGCAAGCGCTTTACCACTGAGCTACCTTCCCAGCCCTCATTTACATTTTAATTCTGCATTATCTTATTTAATATTTCTATTATAGGCTTTCAAATCAATTTATCTTTTGTTTCTATCTCAAAAAAAAAGTTCCCCTTCGAAATTATCTTCATTCCCCCTGCCCCTTACAAATACTTCATCTCCTAGACATGTGAGAATCATTGTTACTGGAGTAGGATTGATAGCAGAGACCCTTAGAGGGTCTCAGATTAGGAAAGACTTTAGAGTTTAGCTCCTCCCCCTTCATCTTAGAGGAGGGGCTTTACACACCTTGAGTGTTGAGGTGTTTTTTTTTTAACCTTAACTTGATATGTTCAAAAGCCAAACTTCACATTAAATCTTCTGAGCTCATTCTCCTATTCTTAGAACAACTTGTCTAAAAGGAATATCTCCAACTAGGAGTCTAACACTATCTGTCTAATGCCAACCTCCAGCAACATAGGAGGCCTTGGTGCCATTCTGGCCATCTGGGACATGCCTGCTCAGACCTACCTCTCATCCCTGTGAGTCTGGCTCTTGCTAGTTAGAGGTGAATCCATCTGCATGTAGTATCCTGTGTGCCATCTGTCCTGAGGGATGAGAGAGTGTGGGTCACAGACAGGAAAGCCAGAGAAGTTCCCCCTATACTATCTGTTTATACATTTCTGGATTTGCCATAACAAAAATTAAGTAGAAAATGTTTAGATCCTTGAATTAGAGAATTGATTAGTGTTAGGAAGATATTAAATGAGGGAGCTAGAAAACTTAAAACAATTCTGAGTGTTGTTAAACTGTCAAGTAAACACTCTCCCCTCCTTTGTTTACAGTTCCTTTGTTTAGAGTTCATTGGTAAACTTTAAAACACTTTCTTTTAACGTGAACAACCACATTCTTCCTATTCATTCTTCTAAATTGTATTTTAAATGGGAATAAAGATATTTGCAGGAATTAATATATTGTTCCTTTAGTTACCCTAGGTAATATCTTTTCAAAACAAGCTTTCTTTTTAAATTATAAGCAAGTTAATATAGAACAAATTACACAAATATATATCCCTAAGTAATAACATCTTTTCAAGTATACTCAGTGTTCACATATTTTCAGATCATCCCAAGTATCTATATATTCTAAAGAAGGATGCTGAAAGGATGCCAGCGCTAAGACCAGGCTAAATCACATAGCATTTAAACTCCAGCAGCGTAGTTCACAGAGTACTGCTGTTTTATAACGGTATTTAAAAATCTGTTTCTCTTCTACTCTCTCAAACTGAGTTCAGAGATATAATGGACCCCATTATAGGTAAAAGGTCTGTGACTCAGCCATCGAGCTACTCAAACTCTTGGCTGTTTTAATTGCCACCATTAAAGCTTTAGCACTTTTATCTCATAAAAATAGATATCATTGATGTAAAATGTGTGCCTGTTGAAGATACATGTGTACCTCTGCCCTTATAGTTAGCTAATCAGCCATTTAAGTTTGAAGTTAGTTAGATTTTATGCAGATGGGAACATGACATAGATCACGAATTGTTCAGTTACTCATTTAATTAAGAAGAACTTCCAGTTGTAATATGGTGGCAACTAGTTAGACCATCTCCCACAAAGAACCTTATTTTAGATTTGTCTTGCATTTTATCTACATTTAATTGGTTGGACTATAGAAACATTTTCTCAAGCTCCTCCTCTCCCCTCCCCTCTTCCCTCTCCTCTCCTCCCTTCCTGTACCCCTTTTCCTTCCCTCTCCCCTCCCTTCCCCTTTGTTAGCATATCTTAGTTGTTCAAGGGATATTTCATAGCAACATTTCCATTCATGTGTATAGTACAGCCTAATCAATCTCATCCCCCCTGTCCCTCTCCCTCATCATCCCTCCCTACTTCCTAAAACAATTTCAACAGGATTCATTCTTCTATTTTCATATATACAAATGAAGTGCTGTTGACCATATTTACCCTCATTCACTTTCTTTGTGAACCTGATTCCCCTTCACTGGTACCTGCCTCCTAATGGATCCTGTTTTGCTTTCCCGTCATTCTTTTTTTCTGGTTTATATTAAATTGTTCAAAGGAGTGTCACCATCATATTTTGTACATACATGGTATTATAATTTAGTCAGACTAACACATGAAAACATGTAGTATTTGGCTCTTATCAACATGCCAAGCCTGCTCACCTGCCTGCCCTCCCTCCCTCCCTCCTTCCCTCCTTCCCCCCTCCCCTTCCCCCCTCCCCTTCCCCCCTCCCCTTCCCCCCCTCCCTCCCTCCCTTCCTCCCTCCCTCCCTCCCTCCCTCCCTCCCTCCCTCCCTTCCTTCCTTCCTTCCTTCCTTCCTTCCTTCCTTCCTTCCTTCCTTCCTTCCTTCCTTCCTTCCTTCCTTCCTCTCTCTCTTTCTCTTTCTCTTTCTCTTTCTTTTCTTTTTATCAGTACTGGGGCTTAAACTGCATGCAGTGCCTTGCACTCTTGCTTAATTTTTTTCACTCATATCTGATGATCTATCACTTGTGCCACAGGTGCACTCCAGCTTTTGGGTGCTTAATTGGAGACAAGAGTTTCAGACTTAGCTGCCTGGGCTGATTCAAATCTCAATTCTTAGATCTCAGCCTCCTGAGTAGCTAGGATTATAGGTTTGAGCCACTGGTGCTTGGCTTTCAAAGTTGTATCTTGAACCCAATAAAATAGTGTTTCTCTGATTCTACTCCAATGATACCAGTGATTCAGGGGACATACATAAATTGCATTTCTACTCCTTTGTGGACCCACTTACTTAGATTTGAGTATGGTAAATGGAGATGTTTCTCTGTCTTCTGCTGGATGCTTATAGACAAAAATACAAGATTTGCAGGAGGGAAAATTTAAGGTGTGGAGGAAAAACCAAGAACACAAGGACTAATATTAAAATGTGGAAAGCAAGTAAATCTGAGAAGTTCTTCATTGTGCTAGCATGTGCGTCACTCATTCATATTGCTGCACACACACACACACACACACACACACACACACACACATACACGTGGACAAGTCTGCAGAGCAAAAATGAGTATATCTCAGCAAAGATTAACTGCCTGCCCCCTTGTACACACATTTCTGTTGTAAAAATATCTAAGACTTAATGGAGCATTTTGCTAGATTCCTCTATTCTGGTGTTATAGTTGTGGAATTGTATTCAGATAAGAGAAAATCTGAAAAAGAGACTCAACTGCAGACAATTTTAAACTATAAAGCCTACCCCCACAAAACATTTGTGAGCTAATATACATAGCCAGGCTTTCTTGCCCAGCTGTGTAGATTCAATTATAATAATTTTCTCAGTTGTATAACATTGCTGTTTGTTTATTACTGCGTTATTAGTCAGTGAATGAACCACCCTATTTTTGACCCCTCAGCAGTGTTTATAAAATACTTAATTGCTTTGGTATCTTCTGTTTTGTGTGTAACTCCAGCTGGAAGGAGTCCTGGGGACATAGTTCTTTTTAAGTGGTAAACTGACTTCCTAATACACAATAAACCTTTAAAAATAAGTATTAGGAGTCTTTCTTACTGCTTATTGTGCAGTTTCATATAATTTTTTTGTACTTGAAATTAGTTTTTGTTTTTTTTTTGCTGTGCCAATTTAAGTGGTAGATAACAAACATTGTATGCTCTAGTTCTTGCTGTCTAGCTTGTTGTCACTGGGTTCTTCCTGTGTGAGGAGCCTTTGTCCAGTTGATACTGTGTACTCCATGCTCTGCTTTCCTAGCCATGTTCTTCCTCCTCTTTGGTGAACCCAGCAGGATTGTTTGAATAATAGTGATTAGGTTTTTGACACAGCGTTTGAAAACCTGGCCTTGCAGAAAGCTTGCCTGGTTTGAATCCTGCCACCTCTTATTACAAGCTTGCATGCACACACACACACACACACACACACACACACACTTGTTTGTGATTTTATCAAATTTTAATCCTTTGAGTGTCTCATTTTTTCCCATTTGTAAAATGGAGTCAGGTTCACAAGGATTGTTCAGTGGTCCAGCAGCATAAGCAGCAGCAGTATTTTTATAGATGGAAGCCAGTCTTGTTTGTGGAAGCACAAAAAAAAATCAGATTAGAGTTAAGAGGATATTCAAGTATTTAGTGTATGTATCATGTTACTACAAACTTGGAGGCTTAAAGCCATATCCGTTTCTTCCATCAGAGTTTTGGTAGATCAGGGTTTTGGGCATGGTTCAGCTGGATCCACTGCTCAGAGCCTTTTTGAGCTGCAATCAGGTGTCATCAAACTGAATTTTCACATGGAGTCTTTACTGGGAAGAGATTCACTTCCAGTTCCATGCAGGTTGGCAGCAAAGTTTGCTTCCTGGGCTGTATGATGGGCCAGTTCCCGTTATTGCTGGCTATCACCCAGGCTCACACGCAGCTCCAGGAGATTGCCTGTAGTTCTTACTCCTGGTACCTTCCTTGCTGTGATTACTGACTTATTCAAAGGCATTAATAGAAATAGTCTTCTGCCCTCGTTTAAGCATCCCCCAGTGAAGCAACACCTGCCTGGATAAATGTTTTTTTGAGTAACCCCAGACTAATGATTTGGGCATCTTGATCAGACCTGTGAAATCCTCTCACCTGTGCCAAATTCTCTTGGCTTTAAGTCACAGGTCCTTCACACTTATATGAGATAATGGAGCCATTTTAGAATTCTGCCTCTCACAAGATGTAAGTTTTTATAGGACTGAAGTAGTCTATCATTAAGCATTTATTGCAGACTAAATTTGGTAGAGTGTCAGTCTCTGAATCCTAGAGAACTTGCCTAAAGTATATAAATTAACTTTATCATTGAACACCTTATACATTGATTCCCCCTCCTCCCCCCTTCAAAAATGGTTCTACTGCCAGTTTTGTACAACCCACTGGGATTGTTCAGTTAACAATACCCATAACTCTTAACAGTTACACCTTGTATCAGGTTTTGAAAATTGCCTTTTTAAATTCACAAGAATAGTTATTTTTAATATTGACCTTCCTTTTAAAGTAATAGATGCAAACACAGTATACATTGCGTTCCCAAAGCCAAAAACTCTGCATTTCACCTTTTCAGTTTAAAGAACATGCTTGCAGTTGACTGAGCAAAATACCATGTTAAGTATGCTCAGTAAAAAACTTAAGTTCTTTTTAATATGTGAGTTTAACCCTTGTGGTGAGCAGGACCTGCTTTGTGTAGATTCTCATTCATGGATAGTTAATAAACCCCTAAAGGAAAGTACACTAGATGCCAGTTGGTGAAGAAAAGAAAGAAAGAGAAGGGAATGATCACTTAGTTCTTGAAGCCCCCTGAACATATTATCTTTTCCATTGTTGCTGTTAGCTAGCAAGCAGTGTCCAATAAAAGATGAACTATCTAAGAAGCTTAGAAGTTCAGAACTGGGCAAAAACTTGAATAATTTCGATTCTTACAATGGCTCGTACTTTAGCTTGCTATTGATAAGCTTGAGGCACCTTAGTGTTCATGTTGCAGCTCTTGTAGGGAAGGTTCCTGCTGTCACCAGAGGCCCGTTCTTGTGACCCAGGAGACTCGGGATATTCGCCATTACTTCTGTAGGCGTTGAAGTATGCCAGAATTGTTTGTTTTTTCCTTACTTGGCAATGTAGTGATAGTTCTGTTGGGCTCTCTGCATTTCTCTTCCTTCTATCTAACGTAGGAGAGGAGATTCAATAGTAAAAAGTTTGGTTTCCTATATATATATATATATATATATATATATATATATATATATATATATATATATATATACCAGTTTTGGAAAACCAACACATGTGAAAACACCATTTAAATCTCATATAAACAACTAAGCTAATTTTTCTAAGTATTTATGGAGCTATGAAGACAAATCAAAAACTGTTCAATTAGCATTAGTTTTACCTCTATCCCATAGAGTGTCTGACAAACAGGCTGTCTAGTGCAAGCCTATGTATGATTGTATTGGGTACTTTTTTTTTTTTCCTTTGTGGGTGATGGGGTTTGAACTCTGGGCCTGAACGCTGTCCCTTAACTCTTCAGCTCAAGGCTAGCTCTCTACCACTTGAGCCACTGTGCGCCAATTCCGTTTTTCTGAGTGGTTTATTGGAGATAAGAGTCTTAGGGACTTTTCTGCCCGGGCTGGCTTTGAACCACAATTCTCAGATCTCAGCCTCCTGAGTAGCTAGGGTTACAAGCATGAGCCACCAGTGCCCAGCTGTATTGGGTACTTTTGATAAGTAAGAACAATTGATCTGTTATGAAGCTAGAGAAAAGAATTGCCACCCTCAAAATACATTAGATTGTGTAAAGATGCATATAAACTGGTTTGGGGAGCCTTTTCGTTTTTTCTTTTTCACTGGTCCTGGTGCTTGAAATCTGGGCCTGGATGCTGATCTTTAGCCTCTTTGCGCTCAAGGCCAGCTCTCTACCACTTTGAGCTACAGGTTCACTTTCAGTTTTGGGGTAGTTAATTGGAGATGCGAGTCTCATAGACTTTGTGCCCAGGCTCCTTAGATCTCAGCCTCCTAGATAGTTAGGATTATAGGTATGAGCCACCAGTGCCTGGCTGGGAGCATTTTCAAGACATAGCAGGAGTGGGCCTATCATTTTCTGGCCCTTAAAGACTTGTAGTAGTCCCTGGAACTGCTTGAAGACTTAGGAGGCTTAAAGATTTAGTGCAGTCTTTGAGAGTTTGGGGGTTTGGGGTAGTTTCAGGATAGGGCAGGAGTAGGCCTATCTTTTTCTGGCCCTTAAAGACTTGAAGCAGTCCCTGGGACTAAGTTGGTTATGGTAGTGACTGAATTGAGCTATAGGACTTTGAGAGTCATGATGAATTGTGTAAACTGTGAAGCACAATCAGAATACCAATTCTGACCTACATTTTAAACTTTTGGCAGAAAGTTAGTGATGTGCAAGACCTTTTGTTTATGATTAACCTCCAGTTCTTCCCCCCCCTTTTTTTTTCTATTTTGAGACACAAATTCCTAATTTGTATTAAAATCCAACATAGTCTGTAGCTCAGAGTTAGGATCTTAGAACTAAGATAGGTATGGTTTGGAGAACAATGCTCTGAGTTTGTGCTATGGATTGGAATGCTCCATAGCCATCTTTCTAGCTGAGTGTCATCACCATGGGTGCTCACCCATATTTCAGAGCTTTGTAGGGGAGGCTGGGTAAAATGATTGGGTGTTATAGTTCTGTCTCCTATGTTAGAATTCCAGTTTTGTCATTTTTCTGGCCATATAACTTTGGTTAAGGTAATCTTAAAGCTTTGGTTTTCCTTTTATAAAGTAGTAACACCTAAGTGGGCTATATACTAAATACTAAATAGAAGAGATTGCTTAGTTAAGTTTGCATCATGGTTAACCCATACAGCAAATAGTTAAAAGAACAGGGTGATGTGCTGAATGGCTCAAGGGCTTCTGGATACCGTGACCTAGCCTGTCTCTATCTTAAAACCAGGATGTGCCCTCAGCTTCCTCTTCCCATTGGCCCAGGAGGACCTGGCACCTAGCTTCAGGCATGTATGTATATATGTGTGATGTTTGTTTGTGGGAAGGAGAGCAGGAAGGGAGACAAGAGGACAGCAGCAGTACAAAGACCTTAACCTTGCTGCTGGCAGGAATAGGGATCCTCTCTGTTCTAGTTAAGAGTTTCTCAAACCTTCAGCAGAGCTGTGTAGCAAGCCAGACATTTGTAGTTCATGCCTATAATACTTGCTACTCAGGATGCTGAGATCTAGTAGATAACAGTTTTAACCCAGCCTGGGCAGAAAAGTCCATGAGACGCTGTATCCAAAATAACGAGCAAACAGCAAGGCTGAAGGTTTAGTTCAAGGGGTTAGCCAGTAGCCGAGAAACTAAGCCCATCAAGCCCAAGGCCCTGAGTTCAAAACTCTGTACTAGAAAATACAAGCAAACAAAGTAAAGAGAACTTGGCAGTGGTGTTTTCCTGCTGTGATATACCAGCTGACTGGTATATCACAATTTAATATTTTACATCTTAAAATTGTTGTTTGAAAGCCATGTGCCTGTAATCTTGACTACTCAAGAGGTTGAGATCTGAAGATCGTGGTTTGAAGCTAGCCTAGGCAGGAAAGTTCATGAGACTTACGTCCAGCAAACTATTAAAAAAGGATGTGGTGCCGGGCGCTGGTGGCTCACGCCTGTAATCCTAGCTACTCAGGAGGCTGAGATCTGAGGATCGCGGTTCAAAGCTACCCGGGCAGGAAAGACCAGGAAAGACCGTGAGACTCCTATCTCCAATAAACCACCAGAAAACCCGAAGTGGGGCTGTAGCTCAAGTGGTAGAGCGCTCGCCTTGAGCTGAAGAGCTGAGGGACAGCGCCCAGGCCCAGAGTTCAAGCCCCACGACCGACCAAAAAAAAAAAAAAAAAAAAAAAAAGGATGTGGTAGTGGAACTGTGGCTGAAGTGATAGAGTGCTAGTCTTGAGCAAAAGAAACTCAGGTGCCAGTGCTCAGGCCTTGAGTTCAATCCCCAGGACTGGCACAAAACAAAATGAATGCTATTTGATAGTACTCTGCATATGTATAAGATGTTCAGTAATCTGTATTTCACATGAAATTTAACATGGCTGCTTGACTACTGTTTTCACTATTTTGGTTCTATTAATTCAGAATGTGTTCATGGTTTAGATGAAATATAAGATGCTTGTGTTAACTTGTAGCTGTTTAAGATTTTTGTTTGAATGGCACTTTTATCATAAAGTAACTTAAAAAACAGGAGCAAAATGTCCAAGGCTAACAAATGCCTTCAGATGATTTTTAAAGTAAATGTTTTAGCAATAATTAAAAATTCAAGTCTAATTGAATCCTTTGCCTCTCTGGGCCTGACCTAACATAATTTTTTCTAGGACTTTCCATTTCTTTACAAATGGCACTATATCACTCTAATGGACGAGTAAAATATGTAGAAAATAGATTTAGTTTATAAACTAACAATAAATATATTAGGTGGTACGTAAGTGTATACAAATATATTAGCAGTAGATTCAAGGACGATCTCAAATAGTGTAATTCCTTAGAAAGACAAAATCAAAGTTCAGCAAAATAAGACACCAGGAAGCAGGTGAAAGGGATGGGATAGGGTCAGGGGAAAAGGGGTAGACAAATGAAGAGGAGAAGAGAGGTAGAAGTCTACAAAATTAAGAAGAGTGAGGGGGGAAGGGGGGAGAGAGGAAGGATGGGTGGGAATGTTGATTAAGATATAATATATTTATAAACTGCTTTGTTAAATGGCAACTCCTTGGTACAAGAACTTAATGATAATAATAAAAAAAAATTAGAAATAAAAATTAGCCTGAAGTAAGCACTAACATATACTATTGCGTTATGTTATAGTAATTTTCTAGACTATGTCTGTAACTATACAAGTTATCTTTACCTGATTATGCTAATATCCTCTTTTATTTGTACCTGTGACTTGAATTTAACATAAGAGAAATACTAATTCAGTGGTTCTTTCATTGCATTTTACATAAAATATATTTGTTCAGTCTTATACTTCTTTTTGAATCTTTGATAACTATCACCGGGAGATATAAAACACATGTATGTATGTATGTATATAACATACACTTATGTACATCTCTGTCCCTGAAAAGGTAACAGATTTTTCCTGGTTTGGGGCCATATTAGAATATTCTGAAGTAGGGCTGGGATTATGGCTTAATGGTAGAGTGCTTGCCTAATATGTGTGAGGCCCCAAGTTGGATTCTTTGGTACCACAAAAACAAAAAGAAATACGTAAAATTAATTTAAAAAAGAATATTCTGAAGTATATTTTGAAGATTTTCATTCAAAATATTACTGGAATAAAAGGGGGTTATCGTTGTTATACCTTTAGGACATGGTATACAATATACTATAGGTTGAGGACCCCTTATCAAAATTCTTAGTTCCACAACCCACATGCCCCTCAGTAGATGAATAGATCAAGAAAATGTGTAATATATACACAGTGGAGTTCTATGCCTCCATCAGAAAAAATGACATTGCCCCATTTTGTAAGGAAATGGAAAGATCCGGAAAAAATTATAGTAAGTGAAGCAAGCCAGGCCCAGAAGTATAGGTTGCATGGATTCCCTCATTTGTAATACCTAGTATAGTATATGTTTATGATATTCTTAGCAGGGGATCACAATAGCCCAATCACTAAGTGCATAATGAAGCATATAAAAATGAACTCCCAAGTCAGGTGCCGGTGGCTCACCCCTGTAATCCTAGCTACTTAGGAGGCTGAGATCTGAGGATCGTGGTTCAAAACCCAGCCCAGGCAGGAAAGTATGTGAAATTCTTATCTCCAGTAAATCACTAGAAAACTGGAAGTGGCGATGTGGCTCAAGCGGTAGAGTCCTCTCCTTGAGCTGAAGAGTTAAGGGCAACACCCAGGCTCAGAGTTCAAGCCCCACGGCCAACCAAAAAACAAAAAACCAAGAATTGGAAACAAGAGGTTCTTTTTATGTCCTGCATACAGTTATTTCTATTTATTTCTTCTAATTTAGTTTTCTCTAGCCTTTGTCTTGTATATAAGCTTATCTGATCCATAGAAGGGAAAGGGAATCACAGAAACAGCAGGACAAAGTGTTGACTAATGCAGCCATGATACTCACTAGACACCATGTTACAAATGAACTTTACGACTTGAGAGGGGAGAAGGGTGGGGGAGTAGTAAGCCGTGGAAAATGAGGGAAGAGGTTTAGAAAGAAATGTACTCATAATTTTACCTTTGTAACTGTAATCCCCTCTCCCCATTCGTCACCTTTACAATAATAATAAAAAAAAACTACACCAAAATGCTTGGGTGGAGAAGTGTTAAGATTTCAGATTTTCCTCCTCAGTTTTAAACATTTGCATATACACAGTGAGATATCTTGGAGTTGGGACCCAAGACTAAACACAAAATTCATGTTCCACTTATGCTGTATATATGGATAAAAGTAATTTTATATTTTATTTCTGTTTTTTCTTTTGGTGGGGGGAGGGTGGAGCTTGTTCTAAAGGCCTGGGCTCTGTCCCTGAGCCTCTCTGTGCTCAAGGCTAGCACCCTACCACTTGAGCCATACTGCCACGTCTGGCTTTTTCTGTTTATGTGGTACTGAGGAATCAAACCCAGGGCTTCATGCATGCTAGGCAAGCACTCTACCACTAAGCCAATTTCCCAGCCCTATATAATGTTTTAAATAACTTTTTGCATGAAATAGTTTCATAGTGTCAGATTTTCTTCTGGCAGTGTCATGGTAGGGTCAGTTTTTGACTTTGGATTTTTGAATTCGGGATGCTCAGTCTGTATCTTATATGTCCTCTCTGCAGTATTTCCTCTCTCGTCACAGCTCTGTGTGTGTGTGAGCTTAGATGACCTGAGTCCTCTTTAAATGACACCTTTGAATATCGTGAACTTTACCTTCTCAAATTAGTTCACAGGACTAATTTGAGTAATTTGAGGACTGTCAGCCTGATATTGTTCATTTGTGCTTTCTGTTCACAGGCATATCCATTCAACAAATAATTTTTCCTGGAAATTGATAAGAAAGAGCTCAATTAACCTTACTGGTTTTTCTTTTCGCTGTTGTTGTTGTTATTGTTGTTGTTGTTTTTCTTTTTTCTTTTGGGTCCAGTCGTGGGGCCTGAACTCTGGGCCTGGGCGCTGTCCCTCAGCTCTTCAGCTCAAGGCTAGCACTCTACCACTTGAGCCACAGTACCACTTCTGGCTTTTTTCTTTTTGCTTATGTGGTGCTGAGGAATTGAACCCAGGGCCTCTGGCACGCAAGGCAAGCGCTCTACCACTGAGCCACCTTCCCAGCCCCTGTTGTTGTTGTTTTTAAACAAGGCTGTAACTTGGGGCTGTGATTCCATTTACATTAAATTTAGCCAAGCAGAAAATCTAATACTTGATATACTTTAGAGTTTGTCTTCCTTTCTTTCTTTTCTTTCTTTCTTTCTTTCTTTCTTTCTTTCTTTCTTTCTTTCTTTCTTTCCTTCCTTCCTTCCTTCCTTCCTTCCTTCCTTCCTTCCTTCCTTCCTTCCTTCCTTCCTTCCTTCCTTCCTTTCTTTCTTTCTTTCTTTCTTTCTTTCTTTCTTTCTTTCTTTCGGGGGGGGGGGGGGCTCCAGTCACGGGGCCTGAACTCTGGGCCTGGGCGCTGTCCCTCAGCTCTTCAGCTCAAGGCTAGCACTCTACCACTTGAGCCACAGAGCCACTTCTGGCATTTTTTCTGCATATGTGGTACTGAGGTATCAAACCCAGGGCCTCATGCATGCAAGGCAAGTGCTCTACCACTGAGCCACCTTCCTAGCCCACTTTAGAATATTTTTGTGTTTGTTATTTTTTATTAAAGAATCAAACTTTACAAGATGTTTCAGTTGACCATTCAAACAAATATTTGCTCATCTTGATGTGGTACTTTATACCTGTCTCCCCAGCTACTCAGGAGGCAGAGATAGGAGGATCATGAGTTTGAGGCCAAGGAAAGTTACTGAGACTCTATCTCAGAAGCAAAATGTAAAATGAAAAGGCCGAGGGGATGGCCCAAGTGATAGAGCACTTGCCTAGCATGTATGAGGTCCTTGGTTCAACACTTAGTATGTTTCTAAAACTTTTTTGGGGGGTGGGTGGGTGGGGGATCAGTTATGGAGCTTGAAATCTGGGCCTGAACACTGTCCCTCAGCTCTTCAGCTCAGGCAAGCCTTCTACCACTTGAGCCACAGTGCCACTTCCGGTTTTCTGAGTGGTTTATTCTCACGGCCTTTGCTGCCCGGGTTGCCTTTGAACCTCAATCCTCTGATCTCAGCCTCCTGAGTAGTTAGGATTACAAGTGTGACTTTAAACATACCAAATAGCACACTTTACTCTTATGTAACTAAGAATTTGTGGCTTTTATTGTAAAGATGAGGTACAGTGGGGTTACAGTTACATGAGTCAGGTAACGAGTACACTTCCTTTTGAATAGTGTCATCTTCTCCCTCATTTCCTCCCAGGTTTTCCCCTCTCCTCCTCACAAAGTTGTAAAGTTCACTTTCAACATTGTGTCTAGTAGGTTTCACTGTCCCACGATTTCTGTGCTTCCCTTTCCCCTCAAATCAGATAAACGTATGTACAAAACAAAGGATGCAGATATAAAAAGTAGCCACAGAAGGGAATAAAGAGCTGCAAATAGTATAATGAAAACCTCTTGCTTCTGTTTCTTGGAGATCATTTCAGTAAGCATCATTTATATGATCTAATGCACATAGCTATCTTTAAAAGCCATTTAGGACTGTGATGTAGCTCAGTGGCAAAGCGTGCCTAGCAAGTGCAGCATCCTCGGTTCGATCCCCAGTGCCGAAAAAGAAAAGACATTATACCATAATTGGGTATGTTTTACGCTTGTATTTCTTTAGTATTCACTGGCTGGCCACTTTTTTGCCAAGATTTTATTTTCTCTGAGAACTTACATGACTCCTCATTATCGCCCTTCTTTAGCTGAATTTTCAAGAAGGCACATATTTCCGGAAGTACCACAGCACTTTGGTTTACTTAATAGTAGCCCTTTCTTTTTATAAAGCATTATTTGAATTTTTTTTACTTCTTTTATGTAAATAAATCTGTTAATACATGTTTGGAATAAAATGTGCATGCAAAGGTGTCCTGTATTACAGAATGCTGTGTTTTTAGATATTATATGTAGGCAACATTTTACACAGTTAATATTAGATAGCTTATTCCTGCTATTCAATATTGCTAATCAACTTAGACTTCAGGAGTACTGTTAGGCAATATGTGGTAAGATTTTTTTTTTAAAAAACCAGAAAATGCTGAATCATGGAAGAGAAGCACACGAGATAAATGGAAGTCTCTTTTTCCACATCTTTTCTTTCTCTCCTGTGATACTCCTCAACATTTGGGGGCGGGGGCGGGGGCGGGGGTGAGGTTAGCTTAAAAGTAGCTGAGAAAATCCTGGGCACCAGTGGCTCATACTTGTAATCATAGCTACTCAGGAGGCTGAAATCTGGAATAAAGGTGCAAAGCCAGCCTGGGCAGGAAAGACTGAAACTCTCACCTCCAGTAAACTACCAAAAAACTGCATGGGGAGCTCAGGTGATAGACTTCTAGCCTTGAGCAAAAGAAGCTCAAGGCCAGCACAGATCCCAGCAACAGCATGTGGATTGAGTGCGCGCGCGCGCGCGCGCACACACACACACACACACACACACACACACACACACACACACACACACACACACACACACACACACACACACACACACACACACACACACACACACACACACACACACACACACACACACACACGGTAGCTGAGAGAGTGCTCTCCTACTACCTCAACTCACCTTTGGTTAAACTCGAATACTGTTTCATATAGGATAACATTTTCTAATAGATATACTATGAAGAGTGGACTTACAGATAAACACAAGTAGCATATGTAATTTTATTTTGACAAAATACACACATCTGGTTCATTTGTATTTATTGCTTAAAATATTCGTTATGTTTCTGAAGTTCCAAAAGTTCATGGCACAGTTTCCATGTATTCCTTCATATTCCAAAAAATATGTGGAGTTAGGATAGAAAATATACCATGCAGAAAGTCCTGTAGGATATGTTTGAATATACCGCGGGTATCTAACATTCTCCACATTTACTTTAATAAATGAGAGGTTTTAGGAATGCCCTCTATGGTAATATCAGATGTTAATGGCATTGATTACCTGTCAGGCAGTGGGAATTGATGGGAAAATGTCCGCTGTAAAATTAAATAGCATTAGAGAAGACTGTACCATGCATCTGGTGGGGGTGACGGGGGATGGCTGGGCTGGGAGACTTTGTCAGGGTATTACTAGAAGCTCCAGGTTTTTTTCCCCACATGATTAAGGCAGGCCATCTGTTCTTTGTTAAATGTTTACAAAAACAGCTTTTCTCTAAAAGATTTAAGGAGATGTAGGTCTAGTAAACACTATAATGTTTCTGAGCACCTTTTTCACCCTTTTTTAGATAGTACCAAAACATAATTCTGTCGAGTATCAAACAAGATTAATACTTTTTTATATTTAATGCTTATTTTTTCTTTTCTATGGAAGATTAAAATTTGTACTAGGTTACTAATTTGTGTCATCATTTATTTCTAAAACAAACATCTAAAATGATTTGTATGCTGAAGTAGGTATACAAATTTTCAGTCTTTTTATGTTGTATGCTATCCCCCTTATAACTGTAGACCAGGAGATCTCTTATTTGATAATGGCATTTTGTTACTGGAGTTGATTCTATGCAGATTAAAGAAAGGAACCAGATCCGATATTAACTTGTAGTTCTAAGTTTTAATCATTGTTAAAGACTTTTCTTTCAAAGAACAACCTTTTCTTTCAAACAGGTTGATTTCTATGTCCTTTGCTCTTCCCCAAAAGTTTTCTCTTTTCAATTACATTAGTAAATGAAATGTGTTAAATAAACTTTAAGCTAAATATAAGAAAACAGTTTAAGTTAGATTTCATTAGTGCTTAGGTAAAGATAATTTGGATGGTACCTTCATTTTGGTTTTGGAACATTTATAAGGGGAAATAGAGGGCATGAGTTAGCTCTTCCGTTTGTGATTAGCTGTATTGTCACTGTATGTAAGCCATTTATGTAAGATTTATGTTTGAGTGTTTCTCCTCGAACTTATTTCTTGGCTTCTCTTACAACACTTTCAGATTCATCATTCTCTTCTGTGACCTTAAAAGGGAAATATGTATTTTAAGATTTTTAATACAAAATGAAGTTTTTTGTTTGTGTCTTTGTGGTATTGGGGATCAATCCCAGGACTTCACACATGCTAGGCAAGTGCTACTTCTGAGCTATATCCACATTCCTCCATAAGAGTTTGGAATAGACTTTGAAAATTAACCTAAACTCAGGGATGGGAAGGTGGCTCAGTGGTAGAGCTCTTGCCTTGCATGCATGAGGCCCTGGGTTCGATTCCTCAGCACCACATAAGCAAAGAAAAAAGCCAGAAGTCGTGCTGTGGCTCAAGTGGTAGAGTGCTAGCCTTGAACTGAAGAGCTGAGGGACAGCGCCCAGGCCCAGAGTTCAGGCCCACGACCGGATCCAAAAAAAAAAAAAAAAAAACTAACCTAAACTCCTCACTTTGTAGATGAACCAAATGCCATGTGAGTGAAGTGATTACCCTAGATAAGTAGCTAATAGTGGAGTTCTGGGGGAGTTGTGTGTTTTTTTGTTCTGTTTTTTTTTTCCCCCCCTGTCTTTGAAGCTAGAGAATTGAACATAGGTTTCCACAGTAGCCATAGCAAGTTTTGTCAAGAGTGGTATAACTATTTTCAGTAGTTTGGGGATCACATTTTTAGAAATGGAATGAAGCTTGTTGAGCTTTCCTAGAAAGATATTTGTGTATAAGCTTTTAAGAAAAGATGGGGTACCAGTGGCTCAACACCTGTAATCCTAGCTACTCAGGAGGCAGAGAACTGAGGATCGCAGTTCAAAGCCAGCCAGGGCACAAAAGACCATGAGGCTCTTATCTCCAGTAAGCCATCAGAAAACCAGAAGTGGTGCTGTGGCTTAAGTGGTAGAGCACTAGCCTTGAGCTGAAGAGCTGAGGGACAGTGCCCAGGCCCACAACCAACCCCCACCCCCTCCCAAAAAAAGATGGTGAGAGTCAAAGAGTACTGGATTTAGGTAACTTAGATTCAGATCTCCTGCTGGGACCTGTTACTCCTTTCTAAAAGATATGGATAGCTTTTGTTTTTTGTTTATTGTTGGGTTTGTTTTGTTTGTTTTTGGTAGGGACAACATTGGGGTTTGAACTTAAGGTCTCCTGCTCTTGTTTGGCTCTTGCTCACAATTAGTGCTGTAACACATGAGCCATACCTCTGCATTTTCCTGGCTAATTAGGGGTAGAGTCTTGTGGAATTTTCTTCCTGGACTGGCTTTGAACCAAGTTTCTTCAGGTCTCAGCCTCCTGATTACAGATGTGAGCCACCAGTGCCATGCAGTTTTTCATATTTTTGTTGTGAAATTGAGGTAAATTGGCACAAAACCTCAATACATGGCATTGGGTAAATGTTCCATGAATCTGAGTTATATTGGATCCTGAGTTATATGATGTCTGTTCGAATGCTTGATTTAATTTTTCTCTTTCCCATGCCAAGACTTCGTTTATGTTCCATTAGCCTTCGTTCTCTGGGTGTAGACCTGAACACTGTTGCCTTCCCAGCTCCTTTTGTACATTGTGCAGTATATTGACTTTGACATCAGACTCAGTACTGTCGTCATTTGTGTATCCTTGGACTTAGTATAAAATGTCATGTCTTCAACTATAAGTAAGACCATCTTATATAGTTAGTTGGGCTGGGACTGGGACTCAATCATACTATGTATGTGAAGCCCAGGCCTGCCACACACAGTAAGATTGTTCATCTTGCAGGTATTATGTGCCAGGAGAAGAATATGAAAAAAAATACAGATTTGTTAGATGTTATAATTGGCCATATGGACAATAATCTAACTCCACCCTGGTTTGGGTCATGGGCTGTGAGGTTGCTACATATCCGGGTCACTTATTATTTCAGCTGACAAGATGCTGTCCCATTTGTCAGTGTTTTCTTCTGTTGTAAAGCACTCTCTTGAACTGTTCCTAGTGAATATCAAGTATAATGCATAACAAATGAACTATTGAAGTAATTTGTGAAATTTCAAAATGTAAAGGTTAAGAACTTAAGAAAAAGCTTACTCATTTTATACCAGTATAAGAAAAGTAATCAATGCAAAATCATTGTTTGATACATGCTTTTAATTTGACATTGTAATGTCATTTAAACCAGACATAAACTTTTAGTGTATATAATGTATGTGTTGCACTTAACATTTTATCTTCCTACCAGAATCCTACAATGTTGTATATAGTTATTCTTTTTAAAAATGGCTAAGTGTTGTACTGTTAATTTACATTCACATAACCACACAGGGAAAAGAACTCTACCTTGATGTATTCTTTGTGTTTGCTTTTTCTTGTCATCCACCATTTGCCATATAGCCTGTTTAAAAAAAAAGAACAATATCTAGCTTAGTGATAGATTTTTCTTTCATTGCTGATTTTTTTCTGTATTATTACATTGAAATTTTTAAACATTCTTATTTAGAAGCTGAACATTTTTTGGATGAGAGAAAATGGTAGGTTTTACAACTGTATAGGAGGTAAAATATCTGATTCCTTGAGTATAGAATTAACTTTCAGAAACATCAGCCACCAACTTTCAGTTCCTTTCTTTACTGTAAAGAATGATAAACTGATTTCAATTCCTATTTGTGTCTCTTAGCATTCTCCATCGGAGCCCTTTCTAGAGAAACCAGTGCCGGATATGACTCAGGTTAGTGGACCGAATGCTCAGCTAGTGAAGAGCGATGATTACCTGCCATCAGTAGAACAGCAGCCACAGCAAAAGAAGAAGAAAAAGAAAAACAACCACATTATTGCAGAGGATCCCAGTAAAAGTTTTGGTAAAGATGACTTCCCTGGTGGGGTTGATAACCAAGAACTAAATAGGAACACATTGGATGGGTCTCAAGAAGAAAAAAAGAAAAAGAAAAGGCCGAAGGCAAAAAAAGATCCGAAGGAACCGAAAGAACCTAAGGAGAAAAAAGAGCCCAAGGAACCCAAGACCCCCAAAACCCCTAAGATTCCCAAAGAGCCAAAGGAAAAGAAAGCAAAAACTGCCACGCCAAAACCCAAATCCAGCAAAAAGTCAAGGTAGGCTGTGGGCAGGAACCATCACAAAAAACTGATAGTGAACCTGTGCCTGTAGCAATGATGGGCTATGAAGCTGCGGGGCAGGGTGGGCCCAAGGCATGTTTATGTCCTTCATTATTGTTGAATTTCTCTCTCTGATATTTAGGCTGGAAAGTTTAGGGTTTTTTATTATGCATTTTAAAATTTAGTATTGTCACTATGAACTGTTGATTTAGAAACATTACTGGATAAAATTATTTAAAAATCGGTTTTCCTATTTTTGTGAAAGTCTGTTATTTAGCAAATGGAATCAGGTTAGCAGCAGTTATTTGGAAGCATCATCCCATAGCCTCATCTTCAGTGGCTGTGCAGAAGTGGAGAGGAAAGATTGTAGAAGAAGAAAGCAAGATACTTGAACCCTATTTCTCAGATTTTGAAACAAGAGAATTAATTCTCTCTACTTGGCAGGCTAAGCCTTCCAGGGGCAGGTTGAAGTCCTGTTGGGTAGCACGAGAGAAATCAAATAACAGTCATCCATTAGAAATGCTCTCAAAACAGTATGAATTCTAGGTTCTAGAAAAGAGTCTACTTTACTGGATAGTCCCCAACCAACTTTCTGACCCCCCAGAAGGCATATTTATTCAGTAAGAAAATCTGAGAGGAGAAGACATTGAAGACTAATTCTTTTCATTTGTACTGAACATTTCTAACAACTGTTCTGAACCTGTTCCAAACATCTGAATCTATTTTTCAGAGTATGGCTCATGTTAGAAAATATAGTTTCCAGATGGAAGTACGGTCAGACTTTGTTAATCTAAGCCTCTTTACAAACTCTATTAGGAAACATGCCCCACCCTCTGCTACCACATGCATGTGTAAACACAAGCACACACATTCATGTACACATAGGCTCCATTCTATAGTGACCTTGAACACTTTGAGACTGCTGTCCTGTAAAACGTTGACTTGTAGGCTGCAATGTGCACACACACATAGGCACACAAATGCAGTAGAGAAGATTATGTCTCTGATGGGAAAGATACTACCACAAAATGAAAGGATGTGTTGCTTTCTAGCAGTTTCCTAGCTAGAAATATCTAAATAACTCCATACATTGTTCTATGCTATGTCAACAGGACAGTCATTTTCCTGTGAATATCATTTTTTTAATGATTTTTTTATTGAGGTTAAGTGGTTACATAAATTTCACAAATTTCACAGTATTGTGAGATTGTGATACTTAAAGTCACAAGCACATTTTAACCTTTCCTGTGAATATCTTGTCTGGTGCTCAAACAACTGAATTATTTTCAGTAATTTAAACTTCCTGATAACTTTATATTTACTTTTTGCATCTTTTATGCTTTATTGTCTGATGTCCATTTTTTCTCCTTATGAGCATTTTATTATATAAAGCCAACTTCTTTATGAGGAAATGTTTTATTAGGTGCTTATTATTTGCAGGTACTATTTTAAATGTTAGGAATATATTGCTAAATAATGAAGACAGAATTTCAGTCTGATTTTATGATTATGAGGTGGTTTGAAAAATTGTGATTACCAAAATCTGAGTATTACGCTTTTGGCAGGAAGAAGTGTGTGCTTATTTCTTCCAAGGAAAAAGAGATTAAAGTGAGGTTTGAAAAATAATGTTTGTTTTTCTCTTAAAAGTATTCTGGAATTCAAAACATATATCATTAATATTCATTTTAGGGTTACGATGTTTCTGGCTTCAGTTTTCATTGTGATCTTTTGAATTTTTCACCTAATGGTAGAAATTGATGAAAAACACTCTTTGTGAGATACTGTCATAAATTTCCAAGTATATTTACTCTTTCAAACTCTGACTGTATATCAGACTGGCCCTGTTTTAAAACTTACATGAGCATCCTTACCTCCTGTTGAGAACTGTGAGTTAACTATTAGAATGCTGTATACATTGCAGCACATTCTGATAGGAAGAAGGGGAGGATGTATTTTCTTCCAGGAAGAGAGCCTAGTTAAGTTCTTCCCTTCCCTCTGTTGCTTTGACTAGTAGTCCCAGTCAGTGTTTTGTAGGCAACAGTCTTTATCACATGGAGCCTGAAAATATTTGATTGAAATACTTCCAATAAATTTGAAGATGAACAAGTGAAAGGGAGCTGATATTATATGTCTTAGAAACTTAGGAAGCCATGTTGGGTTTTGTGGGAGGCACTGAGGCTGTGGGTTCCACCTCTGTTGGCCCTGCTAACCTCAGTGACTGTGTTGTGAAAGGTCTTCCCTGTTGGTAGTGGTCTTTTAAGGTTGGCTGTTCAAACATATGACAATTAAATTTACATTTTAAGTTAATTAACAACCAAACCATTATTTTATCAAAACACTTTGTTCTATTTCTATTGTTTGGATGAGTTCAGTTGTAGTCTCCTTGTTCTGCTACATCTACAAGGAAATAGCATTGCTGAATCAAGGATAACCAGAACGCATACTACTACATGTAAATTCTGAACGGCATAGCAGAATAATTATGTAAATTGAATATGCAGTGATGAAGGTAATAGGGGGTTTGGGTTATGTTAGTGCTGGGGTTGAATTGCCGTAGCAGTTTGCTTTTAAGCACTAGAATACAACAGTGGCAATTTTGTTTTGCAAAATGTTATGTGATACCAGTTATTTCCATCCTTGAATAAGTTAACTTGATGAATTTGTTTATACAGAAAATAATTTTCCTACACAGGGCTGAAACAGAGGGAATAAACAGAAGAGAAATAAAAATTTAGCCCTAGTAATGCTTGCATCTTTCCTCTGCAGCCCTGTATACCACATCAGTGTTGCGGTTCTACAAACAGCACACTGTCCTTTGCTGTCCTTTGAGTAGGCGGTGAAGAAGTGACCTGCTGGTGGTCTGGCTCTCTGCATTGTGTCACTGGCAGGGAGGGAGCTGGGTCAGCTGGTCTGCACCATTCACATACCTTAGGTAGTAAGGGAGAGAGAATGGCTGTTGTCAGGGGGCTGGCTTTCTTCCCATGCTTTGACCCCTGGTTTCTTTTTCTCCCTGCAGCCCACCTGGTTCTGTAAAGTGGCAAAACCTTAAAAATTTGACCATTCTCAGAACAGGACTTTTTTTCCCCTAACCACCAGAAAATAGTTTCATTTGTCTTGCCTATGCAAGAGAACTTAAAAGATTTTGCCCAGGATATGGTATATAGAACAGTAGTGGGACATAAAAAATTATTTAGCATCTCAGAAAAGAGCATTTAAAATCCAGTAAAATGAAGAAAACAGGCTACATTCCTCTTTTGTAATAAAACTGTTATTATCCTTTTCTCCTCTCTCTTTTTTCTTTTTGTTTTTTTCTTTTTCTTTTTGTCGGTCATGGGGCTTGAACTCTGGGCTTGGACGCTGTCTTTATGCTCTTCAGCTTAAGGCAAGAGCTCTACTGCTTGAGCCACAGCGCCACATCTGGTTTTCTAGTGGTTTATTGGAGATAAGAGTCACACAGACTTTCCTGCCTGGGCTGGCTTTGAACCGTGATCCTCAGATCTCAGCCTCCTGAGTAGCTAGGATTACAGGCCTGAGCCAACAGCGCCTGCAGAGAGGATGTCTCTTTGCATATGCAAGGATTCTTGCAACTGAAATATGAGGATTTGCATTCTTGTTTTTGGCATTTCTGTTGTACATGCATGCACCCTGTGGAATGAGAGAATTTGGAAGAAGTGCTTCCACCAAATGCCTCTTGAAGGATTTAGTGGTCCATTTAGCTATTCCTTGAATGAACAGAGAGAGGTGTATTTGGCCAATGACTATGAATTGACTACTGAAGTTAAATGAAGCAATATGATTTGCTGCAGATGCAGTTTCTAGGAGTACATTTTGTTACTTATTCTGTTCTCTATCCCTAGTGTTTAATTTAGTACAAAGCAAAAAAAAAATTTCAGTTGTGTGAAGATATCATTTTTATTGTCAATTGGGGAATGGATTCACTATTCTTATTTTGTGGCAAAAACTTGAAAGGTGTGCTTCACTGTGATTGCCATTAACAGTAATAGTTTATGTAGAAGTTTTTTTTTTCCTAAGGAACTTATTTTCAGATACTATTTTCTCATTTTGTTTTTACAATGAAAGGTTATTTACTTAAGAAATATGGGCTGGGAAGGTGGCTCAGTGGTAGAGCGCTTGCCTTGCATGCATGAGGCCCTGGGTTCAATTCCTCAGCATCACATAAGCAGAAGAAGCTGGAAGTGGTGCTGTGGCTCAAGTGGTAGGGTGCTAGCCTTGAGCTGAAGAGCTGAGGGACAATGCCCAGGCCCACAGTTCAGGCAACATGACTGGCAAAAAAAAAGAAAAATTTATATTTAGTGTGAAAGCCTAACAGTGATACATTTTGATAAATTAATACATATTTTATAGTGGGCTCTAGTACATGCAAAATTTCTTGATAGAAATTAGAGGTAAACACAAAAACCATTAAGTCAGGCTTGGTAATAAGTACCTCCTCCACCCCCCCACCCTCACCCCCCCCACCCCACCCCCCCCCAAAAAAAGCTGGATGCTGGTGGCTCATTGTAATCCTAGCTACTCAGGAGGCTCAGTGAGATCTGAGGATCATGGTTTGAAGACCAGGTAAGAAAAATCTGTGAGATTCTTTATCTCCAGTTAACCATCAGAAAACCAGAAGAGGAGCAGTGGCTCAATGTGGTAGAGAGTTAGCCTTGAACAAAATAACTCAAAGAGTGCTCAGGCCCCAAGCTCAAGCCCTAGTACCGACAGAAACAAAACAACAACCCTAGATATTCCGGTATTTTCCTACCAGCAACATACTTAGTACATTAACCCATAGTTTTCCTTTTTTCGCTCTCTCTTCTTATTCTTCTATTCTTGTTATTTGTGCTATCGGACAATTGGAGGGATAAATATTGACTGTTTTGACAACGATGACTGTAGAAGAGGAGATATATTTTAAAATGTGTAGTTACAAAGTGGACTTTTAAGTGCTTTCAGTATTGGGTAGAAAAAGGAAGTGAAAGTGCCCATGAGTGTCATGTGTCTGAGCCTGTGAACCTAGCCTCTCTGGTCTCTGGTTCATTAAATTGAAGCTTCAGGTTAGGGATGGGCCAGGTGCCCACATCCTGCTTGTCTCAAAGCTTGATTTTCCTATAACCAAGAAGGGAAAGGATGATTTAAATTCCCAGTCCTTTTCTTTAGAACAACTCATTTAGGGCCCTTTGTTGTCCTTGAGGGGCCCCTTTATGCCCTTCTTTTCCAACTCATTTTAAATCAAGAGAGCAAGCAAGGTGGGAGAGTCAACAGCTACTTTAAGTACAGGCTCTGTTATCTTTGGCAGCATGTAGTTTAGTTCATATCCCTGAGGAAGAGAATGCCTAGCACCACTGACCTTTGGAAGCAAGTTCTGCTCACTCGTGTAGTCTGCTTAACTCTGGAAGGGACCACACTGGGCTTGCTAGGAATATACTTCTGTCCATCCTTAAACTACAGCGGGCTTCAAAGCAGTGGTCTTCTGCCACTTTGTCTATGTCGGCAGGGTGTGATTGAGAACTCGCTTTCAGCTTGCACTGTACCCACAAAATGAAACTTGGGAAAGGTGGAGGCCATGAGTAGTCATGGGATGTTAGAGGGAAATTTTCCTGAAGACACATCTTTTTCAAACCTCTCCTCAGTGGAATTTTAAGGTGTAGCCTATTTTGCCAGATTACATGTGATTGTGATGTAGAGAAATAAAGATCAGAAGAAATAATAAGCTGATTTAAGATTAAAAGTATTATGTGAGAATGTTTTGGAAAAAATATAAAATTGTGTACACATGCAAAGTTTATTTCCTGATAACATAAAGAACTTTTTGCTAGTTGTGGCCTGCTTAAACAAAGTGTCCCTTAAATCATTTGATATTTGTGCCAAGCCATTGAACCAAGCAAGAGTCATCTCTTACTTCAGCCACCTTTATAAGTCTGTGGTTTAGCTTTAAAATACTAAGTAGAGAAATAGTGTGAATTAAGAAAATAAGACTGTTCTTTACTAGAAGGACAACATCCTTAAACTTTCATTAGAATGCTAATTTTGTGTGTGGTCCAGAATTTGATAGGAACAGCATCATTCACAGAAGTTTGACTTTTCTTGCTTTGATGGTACTCTCTTCTTTGTAGTTTGACTACTTGGCCTGCCTATTTCTCTTCCTAGCTGCAGCACCCCATTGACATGTGGGTGGTAGCATTTCTCCGTGATATTAACTACAATGGCAGATCGATGCAAGAAGATAATTACAATTTTGAATCCACCATAGTGGGGTTGTGACTGCTGAAGTTGCCTCTTTTCTTCTTCAAGTTTTAAGAATGCTTTCCATAAATAAAACTTAGTGAGTGCCTTACAGTTTGATACTTGGAACAGTATTCTGTAGTAAGTAGTAGTTGAAAGGCAAGCAGCAATTAAAAGGCATTGTGTGTGTATGTGCACACACGTGTGCATACATGCATGCCTGCAAGTGTATCTTGGTACTGGGCTTGAATTCAAGGCCTCATACTCTTGCTTGGCTGTTTTGTTCACTACCATTTGACCCATACCTCCATGTCTGGCTTTTGGCTAGTTAATTGGAGATGAATCTCATGGACTTTACTGGGGTGGCATTGAACTGCCATGGTCAGATCCCAGCCTCCTGAGTAGCTAGGATTACAGAGTAAGATACCTAAAAGGCACCAATTTTGTGTCAGTTCAAACATGTTTGTGCTTTTGACAAACATATATATACATACACACACATATTTTGACATTCTTGCTCATGGCTGGCACTCTACCACTTGACCCATACCTCTAGTCTGTCATTTTGCTGGTCAGTTGGAGATGGAATCTCACATACTTTTCTGGCTTGAAACTATAGTCCTCGAGATTTCAGCCTAAGTAGTTAGATTATGGATGTGGCCACTGTTTCCTATGATGTTACATTATAGTTCCAGAGAGGGTCAAGTAAGCAGAGTGGTAAATGTCTATGTTGAGCCTCAGTGATCAGATAACATTAGCTAACTGGACTGATTTAATTCCCGAGTTCCTCTGGAAGGTCTTAATTCAATCCATAAAGCTTATCTTTTCTTTAGACTGTATTGATGTTAAAAATCAAGTTGCTTCTTTCTGGAGAACTTTGTACTGCACTTTAACATTTTAATTTTATTATAATTATTATTACTTTTTGCCAGTCCTGGGGCTTGAACTCAGGGCCTGGTCACTGTCCCTGAGCTTCTTTTGCTAAAGGCTAACACTCTACCACTTGAGCCACAGCACTACTTCTGGCTTTTTGTGTTTATGTGTTTATATCCAGGGGTTCATGCATGCTAGGCAAGCACTGTACCACTAAGCCACATTGCCAGCCCACTTTAAAAATTTTAATTTAATTTAATTGTAAAGGTGATATACAGAGGGGTTACAGTTGCATAAGTAAGGTAATGAGTACATTTCTTGTTGAAATGTTAACCCCTCCCTCATTTTCTCCTACTTTCCTCCCAATTACCCTACCCCCAAGTTGTAAACTTCATTTCCAACATAGTGTCTTGTGAGTATTACTGTTGCATTGGTTCACCCTTTGTCCTTCGACTCATCATTTTGTTATTTCCCTTCCCTTCTCCAATCAGATATACAAGACACAGGGTACCAAAATCAAAAACAGTGACAACAGGGGATAAACCAAAAGAAACCGAAACAGAATGAAAAAGGACATTACTTCACATAATCCATAAAAACAAAAAACAGAAAATAAAAAACCCTGATTCCCATTTCTTGGATTTAATTTCTATTAGCATCATTTTATATGGCTGTATGTACATAGCTATTGAGCTATTTTTATCCTCTGCTAAGACTATTCTAGATTTATACTATTACAAATGAGAGAAACGATAGAGCCTATGTTTCTTTGGGTCTGGCTTACTTAACTTAATATGATTTTTTTTCCAAGTCTTTCCATCTCCTTCTGAAGGAAATGATGTCATTCTTTCTGATGGCAGCATAGAATTGTGTATATACAACATTTTCTTGATCCATTCATCTACTGAAATGCATCTGGATTGGTTCCATATCTTAGATATGGTACATAATACTGCAACGAACATGGTTGTGCTGGTAGCTTTAGTGTGGCCTTGTTTGTGCTCATTTGGATAAATGCCTAGAAGTGTGCTTGCTGGGTCATGGGGAGCACTATGATAAGTCTTCTGAGGAACCTCTATACTGCTTTCCAGAGTGGTTGAGCAGTTTATATTCCCACCAACAGTGTAGTAGTGTTACCTTTTGACTACATCCCTGCCAGCAGCTCTTATTATTTGTTTTCTTGATAATGGCCATTCTAACTGCACGGGTGGGGTGGAATCTCAATGTAGTTTTGATTTGCATTTCTTTTATGGCCAGAGATGTTGGATGTTTCTTCATGTGTCTATTAGCCATTCTTATTTCCTCTCTAGAGAACTCTCTTTTTAATTCTTTAGCCTATTTGTTAATGGGGTGGTTGTTTCTTTGAGGATTTGTTGTTGGGGGCTTTAATTTTTTAGGCTCTGGGTATATTTTAGATATGAGGCCCTTATCTGTTGTATAGCTAGTGAAGATCTTCTCCCAATCTGTGGGCTTTCTATTTATCTTGCTAGCTATGTCCTTTGCCATGCAGAAGCTCTGTAGTTTAATGTGATCCCATTTATTCAGCCTTTCCTTGATTTGTTGTGTTTTTGAATTTTTATTTAGGAAGTTTCAACCTGTACCAAGCAGCCCTGGTGTATCCCCTATCCCTTCCTGTAATATTTTCAATGTGTTTGCTCTTACCTCAAGGTCTTTGATCCATTTGGAGTTGATTTTGGTGCAGGGTAATATATAAGGATCTAATTTCAGTTTTCTACATATGTATAGTCAATACTGCCAGCACCATTTATCAAAGAGGCTGTCTTTCTTCCATCTGATGATTTTGGCTCCCTTATCAAAGATTAGGTTGGATCATTTCTAAGTCTTCAATTCTGTTCCTTTGCTCTCAGGCCTGTGTATGTGCCTGTATTGCACTAAACAAACAAACAAAAAGTCCTTAAAAAAATGTGGAACCCTGAAGGGTTCTGATATTATTGGAAAATATAAAATACCCAGTGCTGGTACAGATTAGGAAAAATATTCACCAGGAAAGGTTTCAGAGACCTGATAGATACCGCAAAAGGTCAAACCAAAACTAGAGTCCTTTTTCAGGCAGACACGTTCCCGCTCTAGCTCCAGTCCCATGAGTGCCACTTGGTGCAGCTTTGTTTGTAACCTTCAATGGCACAAAGTATTGAATTTGAAATGAACATTGTGAATGAAAGCAAGTTAGGCTTCTTGCTCTTTCTTGATTTTTCTTTTGTATTCTTTTCCTAAAAGTTTAATACAGCTAGTGTACTAACTTAGAACTTTATTTTTAAATTTTAAAAGTGAGAGTTTAAGTAAGTTGTCTTAATATTTTGTTTCATTAGTGATTTTCATAGAACTTGAGTTAATAGGTTGTCATTGAAATCATATATTTGTTCTTAATAAAATATAATTCACTTTCTTTCACAAGGTATCTCTTAAACAAAAAAGTAGAGTGAAGTTTTTTTGTTATTATAAAGGTGATGTATAAAGAGATTATGGTTACATAGGTCAGGTAATGTGTACATTTCTTTTTGAACAGTGTCACCTATTCCTTGCTTTCTCCTAGTTTTCCCTCCTGACTCCACTCTCCCACAAGTTGTATAGTTCATTTTCAACATATTGGCTACTGAGTATTACTGCTGAATCCGTTCACCCTGTCTCATTATTTCTGTGCTTTCCCTTACCCTCCCCCAAACAAATAAAATTACATACATGACATAAGGTACAGAAATAAAAAACAGCAGCAAAGGAGAAAACAAACAAAAATGTAAAATCAAAATAACAAAAAACTTCTTGTTTCCATTTCTTGGAATTCATTTCAATAAACACCATTTTATATGATCATATGCACATACTTATTGAGCCTTTGTGATCCTCTTCTGAGAATATCCTCCTTTTGTCTTAATGTGTGAATATTTAGAGTTCTGTATAATTTATCATGTCTAAGTGTAATTTTTTTTTTGTCTTTTACCATCCAGTGTGTTTACTTGTAGATTTATAGGCACATTCTAGTTACCACAAATGAGGGAAAACATGGAACCTGTGTTTCTTTGGGCTTGGCTTACCTTGTTAATATAAAATTTTCCAAGTCCTTCCATTGCCTTATGAAGGGTGCTATATTATTTTTCCTGATGGAAGCATAGAATTACGTTGTGTATATATACTACATTTTCTTGATCCATTTGTCTACTGAGGGGCATCTGGGTTGATTCCATATCTTTGTATATTAAACAATGCTGCAGTTAATATGGTTGTTCTGGTAGTTTTAGTGTGGTCTTGTTAGTGGTCTATTGGATAAATGCTCAGGAATGGAATTGCTAGGTCATAGGGAAGCTCTAGGTTTAATCTTTTGAGGAACCACCATACTGCTTGAGAGAGAGAGAGAGAGAGAGAGAGAGAGAGAGAGAGAGAGAGAGAGAGAGAGAGAGAGAGAGAGAGAGAGAGAGAGAAGAGAGAGAGTCCCCTAGGGCTTGAACTCATGGCCTGAGTACCCTTAGCTTATTTTGCTCAAAGCTAGTGCTCTACCACTAGAACCACAGCTCCACTTCTGTCTTTTTTGGTGTTTAGATGGAGATAAGAGTCTCATACACATTTCTGCTTGGTCTGGCTTTGAACATCAGTCCTCAGATCTCAGCCTCCTAAGGAGCTAGCATTACAGACATGAGACAGAAGCACTCTATCATTTCTGGCTCATTGGCGGTTAATTGGAGATAAGAGTCTCAGACTTTCCTGCCCAGGCTGGCTTTGAATCAGGATCCTGTGTTCTCAACCCTGAGTAGCTAGGATTAGAGTTTAGGATTTAGAGTGATGACAGCTGCTTGAAGCAAAGTCTGTGGGCATTAGGCTGGACAACTAATAACAGAGATGGATATAAGCATTGTGCTTACTTGCTTAGGGGCAGGTGTTGGACAGTGAGCTGGGCATTCCTGGGTTTTAGGTGGAGGAGTACTAGTTGTCTTGGTGTGAAGATGTTTATCTTTGGGCTTATTATCTTTCACTCAGTATTCATTTTGCTACTTTCCTCAATTTGTTCTATTGCCTGTAATTATAACATTCTAGTTTAGTCATAAGATTTTATTTAAAATTTTTATTATATTATGTTTGGTTAATTTTACTTTGTGTTTTTACAAATTTTATGCTGCATTAGTCTTTTTTATTTTTTTAAAATTATTGTAAGGGTGATAAACAGGGCAGTTACAGTTAATGTAAGTAAGGTAATGAGTTCATTTCTTTTTTACCCCCTCCCTCATTATCTCTTGCTTACCTCTCCTCACTTTTCACCCCTCCCCAAGTTGTAAAGATCATATGCAACATAGTGTCTTGTCTTCTAAACTTTCTTGTGCTTATTCTATTTTGGTTTGCTATTTTTATTTTTTACTTTTCATTGTATAAAAAGCTTACTGAGCTGGACATGGGTGGCTCATACGTGTAATCCTAGCTACTCAGGGGCCTAAGATCTGAGGTAGAGCTAGTACTCTACCACTTTTGAGCAGAAGAGCTCACGGACAGCACCCAGGCCCTGAGTTCAAACCCCAGGTCTGACCAAAAAGTAAAAAGCTCACTGGTCAGGTGTAATGGTACATGCCTGAATCTCAGCATGCAGGAAGATTGAGAGTTTAAGACTGGCCTAGGCTAAATAGTGTGTTCTACCTCAGGCTGGGCTGTGAGATCCTGTCTAGAGAAAAGAAGGGTGGGACTAGTCTTGCCTAATAGGTAGGTCTTAGAGGGAATCTGTACTGTAGTTAAGAGCAGTTCAATGGCATTGAACCGATGACCTTAACAGCTGTTTGTGCATTTCGTTATCATAACTCAGAGTTGCAGTAATTACAGGTATTCTGTGTAACATCCTACATGGCATCCTATGCCACAAATGTCTCTCTTTCTTTGTATCTATTAGGTTCACTTCTTTATTCCAAAGCCTTAATATTTGAAGTAAAAAAATATGCCTCAATAATTTTTGCCCTTCTCTTAAAAGATGAGAGCATAAAATTGTAGAGAAGCTTGCATTTCTGAAAATGAACCAGATTAATCTTCCTTACCTAAGCCTTTGGGTTGACTTTCTCCAATGTGATAAAAAAAAAAAAAAAGAATCTTCATTAACATATTCCATCTAAAGTGTTGACTAGATTGGAAACTCCCTCTCATTGTCCAGCCATTATTGACTGACCATAGTCTTTTCATTAAATTTCGTTTCATAATATGATTCCTTTCAAATTTTCTATCTTACTGAGGACGAAGGTCCTTAGAGGCTAACACTGATCAGTGTTTAACTACATTCTGTTTTGTAGCAAATAAAGTCAGCTCTGTGGTTTTATAATAAGTTCTGGCCCTTTGGATAAAGCTTTATTTAGAAAGCCTGTATGTGACAGAAAGAACTAGTCATCTATATTGTGTTTTAGTGTGGATGAAACTATCCATTCCTGTCTTCAGTGAAGAGCACCCAGCCCATCTGTATGGCCTCTCACCATCTTAGGCTGAATAGGAATTCTTCTATAATGGTAGAGTCCTTATAATGCCCCTCCTTGTGGTAAGTATAACTCTTTGAACCCAGAATTTGTGTTCTCCTAATGGGTTGCTGTTAAGAATGCTCTTCATGATGGTGATGTATGTTGTGATGACATTGGGGCACTCAGAGAATGTGGTGCTTGGTCCCTGAGCTATGGACTCTGAGCTCTTCACATTACCCACCAGTGTCACTTCACCCTCCCAATGAAATGTGAAACTAAGACTGGAGAACAATGACTCTCCAAACTTTGTAGCAGCATCCCTAGGAATATTCCTTTCTACCATGAGAAGTAGGTGGCTCTGCATCTCAGCCTCTAGCTGCATGAGTAGGGGGTTCTGTATTTTGATCATATCACTATTGATGGGAGATAAGAATTAGGAAAAGAGGGACATTTATAAAATTAGGAGATGAAATATGTACATGGTAATCCTTTCTATTGGTTTTGAAAACCTGCTTACGTTTTTGTTTCCCTCTAGTCTGTGAATATTTTGGCCCCGTTTTATTGTTTCACAGATGGTTCACCATAAAGATAGATGCTGTGTGTGTGTTTGTTGTTGTTATTGTTGTTGTTTGATTTTTGAGCTAGGCCTTCACTTCTAGACTCAGGCTGTCCTAGAACTCATTAGGTAGCTTAGGTTCTATGTTGCCTTGAACTCATGACTTTCCTGCCTCAGACTGAACCATCATAGCTACCTTTTTGTTTTTTAACAAGTTAGTGAGAAAAAGCACTTAGAATAGTGTCCACTATGTAGTAAGGACTTACTGTTGTTTCTTTTAAGTAACTAGATAAGCTAACCTTTATAATTAATTCATCTAAGCCTTAGCTCATCTGAGCAGGCACCAGGAATACAAAGAATACAAAGACTTAGGCTCCAGGTACTCTTTTGAGCCTATCAGGCAGCTGACAAAAGACACATATTCACACTACTTCAATTTTAATACATTTTAAACATGATGAATTTTGTGTATTTTACATGTTCTTTGTATAGAGACATCATGTGGCATGGCATGTAGGAAGAACAGTGAAATCATACCTAGTCCAGACTGTGGTGGTCAGAAAGTACTGCTTAGAATGAGTGATGGGCAAGCTAATGCCCAGATGAGCAGCTTGGAACAAAAGTGGGAATAAGTTTTATATGCCTGGAAAATAAGGAAGTAAAGGGCCTGGTATATTGACAGTTGTAAATACTACTGAAGCCCTGTATTAGCAGTACTTAGACTCTCAGACATTATGTATAGGATATTGGATATGTATAAGTACTTATATATAAGTACTGGATCCACATCTCAGCTGGTCACTATGGATCCTTGTGGAGATGGATTTCGAAGTGATGTTCTGGCATCATTATTCTGAACTAGGTAATATAGGAGGCAGAGCAAGTTCAGAAGAGAAGCTGGGCACTGGTGGCTCATGACTGTAATCCTAGCTACTCAGGAGGCTGAAATTTAAGGATTGCAGTTCAAAGCCAGTCAAGGCGGGAAAGTCTGAGACTTTTATCTCCAATTAACCACCAGAAAACCAGAAGTGGCGCTGTGGCTTAAAGTGTTAGAGCACTAGACTTGAGCTGAAGAGCTGAGGGATAGTGCCCAGGCCCAGAGATCAAGCCCACAACTGACCAAGAGGGAGAGAGAGGGGAGTGCGGGGGGAGGATAGACATGGTTTCTTTCTTTTTTTGGGGGGGGTCCGGTCGTGGGGCCTGAACTCTGGGCCTGGGCACTGTCCTCAGCTCTTCAGGTCAAGGCTAGTGCTCTACCCCTTGAGCCACAGTGCCACTTCCGGCTTTTTTCTTTTTGCTTATGTGGTGCTGAGGAATCGAACCCAGGGCCTCAGGCATGCAAGGCAAGCACTCTACCACTGAGCCACCTTCCTTCCCAGCCCCTAGACATGGTTTCTTATGGGCTATACTTGCCTGCTTTTCTTGTGATTGCACTTTAGGGTTGTCATGTAATAGCCATCTGTGGCTTAGCCCATAGTAGACATCTTTGTGCTGTTGGAGATCTGAGGTGCAGTATCCGTGCTAAGCCTGTCAGTGGCCTCCTCCTCCTCAATATTATAGTGTTGATTTAAGGGATATTTCTTACTAACAACTGGAAAGAACTTGCTCTTTATATCTTCAACCTTTTGACATAATATGGAAGAGGACTTTATGTATTGCTGTGTTTTTTTGAAAAGACTAGTTTTGAATCCTACAGACTTTAATAATGACTCTAAATGTAAGTTCTGTCCTTCTGTCCCACAGCTTGGATGATGGGGAGATGCGGCAGTGACTGTTGCCCTAGTTGGGTGGCAATGACAGCAGCAGTTCTGGGAATAGGGAGGAATATGGTATGGGTCTGTTTTCCTTGTTTTGTTTTTTTTTAAGCTTGTAATTAACAGTATCATTCATTGATTTTTTCCCCCTTCTTTTTATATTGCTTAGATGAAGTAAGCATAACCCTCAATGCAAGTGGAGTCTTCTCTGTAACACCCTGTAGTTGATTTGGTCTAGTGGGTCTGAGCCAAGGCCAGAGAATAGGGGTCGCTTGTCTTCCAGGTGTGTGGAATTTAACCATCTATGCCCAGTGCTACCTTTACTTTCTTCCATGACTTCTTTCCCCCATTATCTTGTTTAAACTTTATAACGAATCTTGGTGGAAGATATGATTTACCTTATTTTGTATCTGAAGAAACAGGCACAGGAGATGTAAATTATTTATCCAGGGTCACAGACCTTAAGTGACAGTTGGAATTTGATCCCAAGTCTGATTGACATATGTGCTCATCCACTATTCTATAATACCTTCTTCTATTAAAAGAAAAAACAAACTCAACACTTGACTTTAGCTTCTTGTGGGCAGAATAGTTTAAATACAAATACTTAGTTGACAGTACAAATTAGCTTATTGCAAAATAGTAACAGGCAATTTAATGTCAATAATTCAGGTTTTTTTCCTGGACTGTACAATCTGAGTGGACACTGAAGATTTTGTAGCCTTTTTTGACTCTTAGAGTATTTGATTTGTATATTGATATGTGTGATATGTGGAACTGTTAGCTGTCTTTGATCATTTATAGAACAAGGTCTAATGAGTTTGCAATCTTTCAGTAATCAGATCTGGGGTGCTTCCTTGGCTACAGATTTTTGTCTAAGCATTTGGAGAGGTCCTGTCTGACTTTCAGCCATCTTGGAGATTCCGTACAGTTCATTCTTGGGAAGAGCAGATGGAAAATCATTAGCACTTCTCTCTTCCAGCAAATAGATGTTTCCTTAGACCTGGGCTCTGGTCTGATTCCAGACAGTGAGTCTTTGCTCCTGAAGGACAGTTGCATGCAGGCCTACAACCCCACTAAATTGAACCATGTACTTCGCTCTGGTAGAGAGAGGTCACCGTGGAAAGCACTAGCTGCCAGCTCACTTTACCTGGCAGTGGTTCAACTCTTTGACAGGCCTACCTCTGATTTAAACAAATTTGAGAAATATGTAAAGTTTTGGAAGCAGTTTTGCACTGATTTGATAAAAGAAACCACAAAACACTGCAGCGCAGGTGTTGAGAATGTTTGAAAGCTGATTGAGGGAAGCAGATGGCTTTAGTCAGTGGCATCCAGCCAAAAGAGCAGGTGCTGGTCATGTGACCGCTGGTTACCAGGGTAATCTGATTGCTCTTGGCGTGCAGATGAAAGGAAAGAGGCCCAGTGTTCAGCTGTAGTATTGTATAATTTGTGGCAGTTAGAGCGGAAATAAATGCTGGAAATGGAGCCTCATAGTAGGGGAGACTTCTGTCCATGTGTAGCGTAAACACTAGGACAGTTGGATAAGGAACTGTTGTATGGATTTTTTTTAATTTAAAAAATATTACGCTTTCTGTAGGTCTCTTGGTGACTTAATGTTTTAAAGACATTGCTTTCTTTCTATATAAAAATAAAATGAACTCTTGAAACCTAAATGCTGTTTGCTGTAATAATGAATTGTTTTAAGTTACTTCCTGATGTGACTAATAAGTTAAAATGTTAATGAAACAAAATGAAAATGAACTGAACATTTAAAATAATTTAAGATGATCAAAGATTACTGTGTGTTGGAACATTTTTATATTAGCAATACTTTTGATATACTTAATGTGATACATGTTTTACTTAAATAAAAGCATATAGGTAATGTGCCCTCTTTGTAGTAGCCAAGGCTAGAAAACATGATGTTTAGTTCATTCCATTGGCTATGGTATTTTTCTGGGATTTTACAAACTTCAATAAGTAAATTTAATATTTTAATATGTATTTTACTGTGAAAATTAGAGTTGAGGCTCCCTAGAACTAGAAAAATAATGGTTTCTATACTTGAAATATTTTCAGAATCATATAGCAAATGGTAATTGATGTTAAAAAATCTTGGGTAACACAAGTGCATATTCTAACAGAATGTCAAGCCAAGGTTCTAGAGGTGCTGATAAAGTTTAAAAATTTTTTGTTGTTGTTGTTACAGTGCATTTATGCCTTTTGTCTTAATGGATCATTCAAATCCTGTTAATGTTTGTCATCAAAATACTTGGAAAAAATATGCTTTAATTAGTGGGGTTGATTTGCTATTTGTATTTCAGAGACCTAGCTTTTTGGGGGGCAGTGGATGGGAGAAAAAGCTAATTGTGGAGCTTGAGATGTAGCCTAGTGGTAGAGTGCTTACCTAGAAAGTACAGAGTGCTAGGTTCATTCTCCAGGACTGTTTGGGGATAAGAGATTGTGACAATACCCCAAAAGAAAACATATCCACTTATTTTTAACTAAAAACAAACATTAAGTAAAATTATATATTTCTGGAATTGTTTTTTTAAATTAAATGATTCTAAGTATGATAAAAATGCAATTGGATACGTACAGAATGGGGCACTTAGCACTACAGGTTTTTGTGTGTGTGTTTTTTAAAAGACTTCACTGGAAGTATGTGAAACTATCCCAAGAGATACAATGTTATGGATCATTATATTTTTTTTCTTGGACATCTTTTTAAAAGGGCTTTGTACAATACTTTTAAAACTTAAGAGTAATATTACTTCTTAGTTTGATTTTGCATGGTTTTGTGGGTTGGTAGCGGTTTTAAACAAATGTACTATGTGTGGCATTAGAGGTTTTGCATACCCTTTTATTATAATTTAGGCCAGAAATTTACTAAAGGTCATCCATATGAATTTGAGCTAGAAACTTAAATTTTTTTGACCATTGAATTATAAGTGGCCAGCACACCTGGACTTATCCATTGTCATAGACAATCTAGGACTATTAATATGGGAAATAGAAATTTTGGGAAATGTAGAAAACCACATTAAGAACTAAACACTAAGTGGTATACCTTGAATTCTAGTAATAAGAAACCTGATTCAGATGCAAGCGCTTTGAAGAAAAAGGTCAACAAGGGAAAAACAGAAGGTTCTGAAAATTCAGACTTGGACAAAACACCCCCACCATCTCCTGCTCCTGAAGAAGATGAAGACCCAGGTGTTCAGGTAATGCCATTATTCTATTCCTGAGCTTTGGATGTGTAGCATGGTAACATTAGCCACATATGTAAAGCACACTAGACCTCCTCCAGCTTTGTTATAGAGATACTTGTGAGACTGTCCTTACTTTCACCTGGAACATTATATCCTTCATGATGAGAGCTGGGGGAAACCAACCTGGAATTAAGTTTCTAACTAGAGATGATTTTGCCATCTTTTATTTCATAATTAAGAAAGGAAAAGAACCATTTTTGTTTTTATAAATTTGTATCTCCATGTTTTACATGTTATGGTTTAACACTGTTAATAGACTGTATTGGTTCATTTAAAGCTTCATTCACATTTTTCAATTCTTCCGAAATTTGGTTGCTTGGCAACTTTGATTTTTCAGATTAAAAAAACAAAATATGGGGCTGGGAAGGTGGCTCAGTGGTAGAGTTTTTGCTTTGCATGCATGAAACCCTTGGTTTGATTCCTCAACCCCACATAAGCAGAAAAAGCCAGAAGTGGCCCTGTGACTGAAGTGGTAGAAGACTAGCCTTGAGCTGAAGAGCTGAGGGACAGCGCTCAGGCCCCACAACCGACAAAACAAAACAAAACACCAAAATATAGGAGTTGGTAGTTCATACCTGAAATCCTAACTACTCAGGAGGCTGAGAGCTGAGAATTTGAAGTTCAAAGCCACCTAAAAATCCAAAAGTAGAGCTGGCTGTCAAAGTCGTAGAGCACTAACCTTGAGCGAAAAAACCTCAGGGTAAGTGCCCAGGTCCTGAGATCAAGCCCCAGGACCAACAAAAATAAACAAGCAAACAAAAAGCCAAAAACAGAACAATACATAACTTATCTTAGTGTTTTTTGACTTCTGATAGATAAGGAGATGTAGTCATGCAAAGTAAAATTTCTACCAACTGTGCAAAGTTTTCTAGCATTAGATTCTTCTGCATTTTAGAGAATTTTACAGGAATAAGTTGAAGAATTAGCCCTGAAATGAGCTTTATAAATACAGGTTCCTGGTTTGAAAGGCATGCTGTCTTCACTGATTAGACTGAGAAAGATTCTTACATGTGACAGTTAAACATGATTTCCTTGTTAGATTCTCTGGAAAGAGGCCAATCTGGTACACTGGGGGTGGCTGGGAGTGTAACTTGTGAGGATGACGTCTGAGGGAGTGTTTTCTGAGGCATCCCGCTAGACTAGGCAGCCAGCACTATGTATCTTTAGTCTAAAGAGCTGCAGATTTGTTTTGGGGTTTTGTTTTGAGTACAGCTCCTTGACATCTGTAACTTCACACAATGACCTAAGCTCAGGACCTGAGATGGGGAAAAATGGAGAGAGAATGTGAATGATTGCTTGTTTTGCTTTGGTTGTATAGCCAATCTTTTGGTTACACTTTTCTACAGTATGTGTTAATTAAATAATTTCTTTTAATCATATGTCAGTGAAAAAAATTCTAGGAAAGCAAGTAGGTATCTTTTGTAATTATTTAAGGAATCTGAAATTGAAGTCTTTTAATGATTTTGGGTTTTATTTTATGCTCAAGAATGTTTCTCCTAATTTGTATTTGCGTAAAGTAAGAATTATGGCAATAATATTTACACACTGTTAAGAATTCATGCCAGTCTAGGAAATGCTGTTAGTCTTTTACAAGACTAACTGGTTTTAAAAAGTCTATTTGTTAAGTCAGATTCAAATGGAATTTATGAAATATTAGGGTTTTCCCCCTTTATCTTCTGCATGTCAGTTACAGAAAAGTAATAATTTGTTAAACTTTGCTTGCTTTCTGATTGACTACTGTGTAAGTGTTCTGGGCTTAGTAGCTAACATGAACAGCCATACAAAGAGATATGATTTTGAAGTTTGTGATTTCCCGTCATCTTTGGTGCAGGAAGTGATACTGACTGCTTGTTTGTTATGTTTCTTCCTGTAATACATTCATGAAGGGCTTAGAGCAAAAATCTTTCAATTTTGTAATTAGTTTCCAAACACAAAAGCTGTATAATTTTAAGTAACACGAAACTGTTCACAAGGTACTACAACAAGGAGCTAGATCATGGAGACACATTTCAATCTTCTGTTCTGTACACCTAGTTTAACTCAAAGTATCTTTTACAAAACAAACCAAGTTTTAAAAAGCTGATTTATTATTTCAGTGTCACCTCACAATTTCTGACTTGTGGTTTAAATGCAATTCTAACATTGAATTTAGATCTACAGAATTCTTTTGAATAATATTCTACCTCATGATTTAAACAGTATATAATGAATAACTTTATATTGGAAAATTTTTAAAAGGAATTTTGATGCTCAAATGATTTTTAATAATTATATACAAAGGAAAGAAACCATAAAATATTAAAACAATTTTGGGCAATCTTTATATTTTTAACATTTGTGATATGACCTTGTACCTACTATCAACCCCATCAGGATTGCACAAATTTATATCACAAAGTTGATTTAAGACAAGAAACATAGATGACAAAAGTCATTCACTAATACATAGGTTTTTGTTTTTTTTTTTTAAGTAAGACCCCATTTTATTGTACTGGAACATTTCTTTAATAATGGAATGGGGTTTAATGTAAAGTGAATTTGTCTTAGACTGTGTCCAGACCCTGTCTCGTTACTTATGCTGGAAGAATACTTTGACATTGTGGCCTCAAGCATGGAAGTCTGATAAAACATCACAGATGGATCATTAGTAGCACGTCCCTCCTACGGTAATGGCATAAAGATGGAAATATAAATTAATCCATTTTAATTTAAATTGATATATTAGATGGAATACAAATATTGGGCTAAATTTCACAAAATTAAAACATTGTTCTTCATAATAGCCCTTTAGGTTTTAAAGAAATTGGCCGTCCAGATGTGAGGGATGGTAAAGTAGGCCTGGAAGCAGGAGTAAGTAGGTCAGCTTTGGAAAGAGAAGGGAAGCTGTGCAAGATAACTGGGCCATTTTTCTTTGGAAAACTGGAGCTGATTAATGATGACTCTAATCCTATTAATTGCAATGCACAATGCTTTGAATGAATTCCCTTAAGTGATCATCACATTATTTGTATGAGGGTAGTACTATCATTAACCCCATTCTATAGAACAGGAAACTGAGGTCCACATTTAAGGAACTCATTTAAACCCAT
Source organism: Dipodomys merriami (assembly GCF_024711535.1). NCBI lineage: Eukaryota > Metazoa > Chordata > Mammalia > Rodentia > Heteromyidae > Dipodomys > Dipodomys merriami. The sequence continues at coordinate 34,640,883 of NW_027205603.1, forward strand.
ACAAGAATCAGGGAAAATTCAAACAGGAACATTCAGTCCTAGGGCTCACAAGGTAAAACTGACTCCTTTGATGTAGGAAAGGGTCCAGATGGTACAACCTCCCATGGGTTTCTGTACCACCTGTCTTGGAGAGTAGGAATGTGGAGAAACCTCTGGCCTGTATCACTACTCCCTCTGGTTGAGACCACTAGCAAATCTGCTAATAAAACATTAGTCCCAGATAGTTTTGTGTCAGAAAGGTTCCCTATCCCTCCGCTGCCATGAATTTGTAGGACTGGGTGCTTCCAATCTTGAACAATCTTATTTGACATTTATATGGAATTTGTATCTGTTCCTCAGACTGGAGTGTACAAAGGTTAAAAATCCATCAAATATTATCCAAGTATCAGTGATTCACTCCTGTGAGTCAGGAGGCTGAGATCTGAGAATTGAGGTTCAAAGACAGTCCAGGCAGCAAAGTCTGTGAGTCTCTTATTTCCAGTTAAGCACTAAAAGCTGGAAGTTGAGCTGTGGCTTAAGTGGTAGAGTCCTATCCTTGGGTATAAAAGCTCAGGAACAGTACCAGGCCCTGAGGTCTAGCTCCAGGACTCGTGCCGATAAATGAATAAATACATAAATGCATAAATATGTACCCATCAAGTATCACCCATTAGGAGAAACTGGTGGGATTGTGTTGGTACTATCCTGAGATATCCTCTCTCTGCCTCACTGACCAGCTATAAAATTTATTTCATAATTATTTTTTATTGTCAAGGTGATATACAACGGGGTTGCATACATACAGTAGGTAGTGAGTACATTTCTTGTCAGACATTTTATCCCCTCCCTCATAATTCTTAAAAAGATTTGTATAAAATGATACTTTTCTCTGTTCTTTCTTATTTCCTTGTGAATTTTATCTTGCAACACTTAATACCTTCAGAAATTTTCAAAATGTTTAAGACCAAAATAAAATGCAAGCCCTGCTCTGCTCTGTTCACTCTTTTCTCCAGAATTAATACCTGTCAGTAATTTGTGTATCTTTTCAATTATTTTTTTCTGTTGCTAAAAGCGTGCTCATGTCTTTTTTTTTTTTAAGCAAATGCTTGGTGAAGCATAGAATAGTAGACAAGGCATGCTTCTTTTTATCTTTGTGTGTATTAACAGTCTATACATCTAAATGCCTAAACTTTTTGTCTTAAATAGAACCAAACAATTTAACTTGTCTCTTTTCCTCTCCCTACTATTTTTCTCCCTCCCTTCTTCTTTATTACCTTCCTTTCCCTTCTTTCTCTTCTTTTTATCGTCTCCGTCTTTTTTTATCTTACATTTTTACAAATATTCCCCAAATATTATGGGTAGCTTATGAAGTACAACTGCTGGGTTAAGGAGCTGGTATGTTTTAAATATTGATATAAATGACCACATTGTCCCACAGAAGGCATTACTGGGTTATATTTTGACCACCACAGGATTATAAAAATGCACATTTTGCCAATAGCCCTACTGATACCCAATATTATCAATCTTTTAAATTTTAAGCAGCAAAGTAAAAGTTACGATGTTAAAAAATTAAAATTTTTTTTATTCATTATGAATTTTGTCAGCCTTTCAAAAAAAATTAGCCCATTTGTTTTAGGACCAAATTAAATTGCAATAACTTTTAAATGAAATGTCTTTTTGTGAATATCTTTCAGTGCCTTAGAAAATAATGTACCAATATTTGTGTAGAACCTTATAATTTGCAAATTATTTTCTAATCCACCCACCTTTTTTACTTTTTATATGAAAAATATGCTGCCACATAGAAGTTGAAGAGTATAATGAACCTCTATAGATTCATTGGCTAGTTCCAGTATTCTGTCATTTCTGATGGATACTCTGGCTCCGTGGCTTGTGGCTGCATACATTTTCCTGTGGAAGGGCACATAACTGGGAGTGACAGAGTGATGGTCGTCCCAGGATCCACAACTGAGTTCATTATGTACTTGCCACAATGATCTTTGCACTCGATTTCCAGAATTTTCATGTATTCTTTGAGATGAAAATATATCTTACCATTCTGCATCATGTTTCAGAGCCTCAAAAATTGCTTTTTAAAACCCACTTTGTTTTGTTTTAGAAGAGAAGATCCAGCAGGCAGGTGAAGAGAAAGCGGTACACTGAAGACTTGGAGTTCAAGATTTCTGATGAGGAGGCAGATGATGCAGATGCTGCTGGCCGAGACTCACCCTCTAATACCTCTCAGTCTGAGCAGCAGGTCAGCAGCTTGATCCAGAGTAATTCACAGGGACTTTTTTTTTTAAAATAATTTTTGTGCCATTCCTGGGCTTGAACTCAGGGCCTGGGTGCTGTCGCTGAGCTTTTTTGCTCAAAGCTAACACTGTACCACAGAAGTAGAGTATAAGTAGCCACAGCTCTACTTCTGCCTTTTTTGGTAGTTAAGAGTCTCACAGGCTTTCTGGCCTGGGCTGGCTTCAAACTGTGATACTTAGATTTCAGTCTCTTGAGTAGCTAGGATTACAGGTGTGAGCTACCCTGTGCCCAGTTCTCACAGACATTTTTAAAAGATAGTCTGGAAATTTTATAGCTAGCCCTGGATCATTCAATGGCAGCATTGGACTTTCAACAGGGGACGTTCATCTAATGTTGGCTAATGTGCTAAGGGAAATTAGTTGTTTAGAAGTATCTTTTAAAAAGCCCTGTTCACTGAAATTTATTTTTATATAAGCCTGTGATATGTAATTTGACACAATTTTGGAGAATTAATGGTCTGTGCTGAGGAAGAGTCAGTGCTAGAATATGAGGCAGCTGAATTTACCTCTGAGAATTCAGTACTGTAGCTTCTGGGACTTTAATAAACCACTCAAGCTCATCTCCTGCTGTTTGGCACCATAAGAACCCCTTTATGAAATTACTGCCTTGTAGTACACAGCAGGGCACACTTTATTCTCCGTGCAATGTAAATGATGGATAAAATAGTTTGTATAAAATAAGGGTAGTAATGTAGGATTGATTATCATGAAGATTTTTAATAATGTTCTTTTCTAACTATTACTGTACTTTGGTTAACAAACTGGTAACCCATTGAAAAAGTACATTAAATGCAGCTTTGTGTTTTATTTGGTAATTTGTGCTATGTTAAATTGTTGTGTAATGTTTGATGTGACCTCCATGGATAAACGCTGCCTACAATAACAAAGTGATGAGTATATTTACCCCATGGGTATAGCTGAAGGAAAGTTATATTTTTTTTTTACTGCTATCATGCAGAGAATATTTTCTCTTAGCAGCTGTAATTTTTGAATGCTCTCTGGCTTGATGGACCCATACTAGTGTACGTAATTAACCACATAATTATGAAGTCAGAAGCACTGCTCTTCCTCTTGCTTTTCTGTAGAATGAACTTTTAGTGTTTTAGTCATTGACTTTGTACCTAGTGATTTAGAGGGTATGGAGGTAGTGTCAAAGGGGAATGATTGTTTGCTTATGTCGAATAAGGTCAGATGTTTTCTATTGAATAGATATACATCACTTTATTTTTTTCTTCAGGAATCTGTTGATGCAGAAGGCCCAGTGGTAGAAAAGATTATGAGCAGTCGGTCAGTGAAAAAGCAGGTGAGCACCACTTGGCATGATAAAACTTGTTGTGTGTATGTGACTCTTTTAGGATTGTTGTATTGTAATTTCCTTTTTAAGATTCCATTTTTGCAAAACAAAATCTCTGTGACATTTCTGGTTCCATTTGCTAATCTAATATATATTTGGGGGATATTTGATCCCAAATGAAGTTAAAATATATTAAGCAATGAAATTAAAATGTATTGTTCTTTATTATTTCATTTGGAGGTGACAAGGAACTGAGGAGTCACCAAAGAAATATATAGAAGTTTCAGAGTTACAGGCTATCTTTTTCACAAATAATTTGCACAAAGATCAAAATCATGCATTTACCTCTTATCTGTCTTTGAAAGGAAAAGGTTTATTATTTGGGCAAGTAAATGTTTTCTCACATATTTTCTAACATTTTTATATACAGTTAAAATATCTGTATTTCCCACACAAAGGTGGAATATATAGGGCAGTTATCAGTGTAATTTTGAAGAGACTATGATTTACTTTCCAAAGTTCATGTTCTGCACACGTTAGCCATGTATACCTGTTGGTAGCCATATAGCCACATCATTGAGTGGAGAATTAGAGTGACTGATTTCTGTGTTTTCTTTTTGCTGTGAAAATTCTTTTCATCCCAATTAACTGCCTTCTTGTCCAGTTTGGGTAAATGACATTGCCTTTTTGAATAAAAATATATCTAGAAAGTAGTCTCTTTGCATATGTATGTTTTTTTCTCCCCTTGAATCAATCAAGCTCTCAGTTTTTTTGTTTTTTTGTTTGTTTTAAATTGGCTTTCAAAGTGAGGGGAAGTACATGGAAGTACAGCTTGTTGTTTGTGTATTTGTATGTGTATATGTGTATGTAAATGTGTACATGTACACACACACTGGATTCTGTGACTTTTGTGCTTAAGGTTAGTGCTCTACTACTTGAGCCACAGCTCTTTTTCTAAATTTTGGGTGGTTAATTGGACATAAGAGTCTCACGGACTTTCCATTCTACGCTGGATTCTAACTGTGATTCTCAGATCTCAGCAACCTGAGAGTAGCTGGGATTATAGGCATGAGCCAACAGTGCATGACTATTTGTTTTAACATAAAATCAGTGTCAAATTATATAAAACATAATTTCTCTGTGTGAGAAATGAGGAACTGAGGAATTAGGGGACTGAAAGTGAGATTTCAGGGTTATCAAATAGGAAACTTTCGTTATTCAAATAATTCTACCAAGAGGTCCTTGAAAATGTCGTTGAATCAACAGTAAATGGTGTGACTTTGTCCCATATAATTGTATGATACAAGGTATGGATTTTCACCAGTTTATACATCCAAGTTTCTGTGAAAATAATTGGGAGCAACAGGTCAATGTAGTCTGAAATTCAATGTGTAGGTAGGTGTATAGATGGTTATCTGTTGATTTTGAATGTGAAGATATTTGCCCTGATGATTACATAATAAAAATCTCAGCCAAATCTCCCACCTGTCTAAGCAGAAATGAGTACTATTTAATTCATTAGATAGGTTTTATTTTTTGTCATTCTAATAGCTCTAGAACCATTAATTTGTGAATTGTAGATATAAGGTAAAATTTAAATACTTGACATGCTTTAAAGAATAATCCTCTTCACTGAATTGAAGTGACTTGTTTGAGTAAATAGCATGTCGTTTGGATGGGATATACTAATTTTCGTTCAATTGATAGTACTTCAGCCAGAATACTCAGCAGGTTTGGGGGTTGCATATTATAATTAATTCTGTTATTCAGAGCTACTCAGACTACACATTATGTAGGACATTGGTTTTTCTTTCTGTTTTGCCTACTCTAAGGCTTTCTACCCCTTTTTACCTCCTTCCTAGACAGGTGCCAGTGTTTCAGGAATGAGTATTATTACCATTTACTGATGATCTGATTTATCTTAAGACATTAAAAATCACTCTATATATGAAGGTGGAATATTGATTGATTTTATGAATTTGAGAATACTGAGACATAGTGGAACCTTTTCTCTGGAAAGGGTTATGTGCCTTGTGGTATGGCTTAGAAGAAGAGGAGTATTGCTCATAGAATTGTTGTGTATTACTAGTATTTCTTAAAGGGCAATAAAAGTCCATTAGAAGATACTAAACATGAATTGGTACTTAGTCAACTGCTAATATTCCCGAAACATTTTTTTTAAATCAGCTTTAAAAACACTAGTGGAAAGTATTGAAAACAGAAACAAAGGGAAATTTGAGATTTCTTTTTCCTGTGGATTCTAGCTATGCCTGCTGGTCTGTTTCATTTTACCATGAATAATTTAAGAACTAGCTGTGGAGAAGGTGTTTCTCCCCACTCCCTGGCAGGACAGCAGAAACAGGCTATAAGTTCTCTGAGCCTATCCAGTAGGTACTAACACACAGTTGGACTTCAGTGGTTTTCAAATCAATGGACATTTGTGCTGTACCTAAGTGGTGACATTGTTTCAAACTCCTCTGAGCCTGATGACTTGTGGCTCATGCCTGCAATCCTAGCTACTCAGGAGGCTGAGATCTGAGGGTAACACTTTGAAAGTTTGAAGCCATTTTGGAAAAGAAAGTCTGTGAGACTATTATCTCCAATTAAGTATCAAAACAATCAGAAGTGGAGGTGTGGCTCAAATGGTAGGTAGAGTGCTAGTTTTGAGCACAAAAGCTCAAGGATCACATCCAGGCCCAGAGTTTAAGCCCTGCACAACAGCAGCAACAACAAAACCTCCTAGCAGAGCCCTACTAATTCACCACTTCTAGTTTAGTGGGGATGGTTCAGATATTGATGTATTGTTCTAAATCCAAGTTAGTGTTCATGGGACCCAGTAGAAGGACCATAGTTGGAATATATATTTGAATTTTAAGGCACAAATATATATGTGAGAATTGATATTTGGATCACATAAAAGTTACTTCTTTTCTTTTCTAGATTTAGTTTAGTCTTAGCCCTTGCTGCTATGAGCCATCTTTTTTTTTTTTGCCAGGCCTGGTGCTTGAATTCTGGGCCTGGGCACTCCCCTGGTTTCCTTTTGTTCAAGGCTGCACTCTATCATTGGAGCCTTAGCTCCACTTCCTGCTTTTTCAGTAACTAATTGGAGCTAAGAGTCTCACAAACTTTCCTGCCTTTGAACCTTGATCTTCACATCTCACTCTCTTGAATAGCTAGGATTACAGGTATGAGCCACAGAGCCTAGCTGAGCCATCTATCTTTAGAGAGCAATTCAAATCCTTTTTGGATCAGGTTAGAAATTGTTTACCGACAACTTCTAAGTGTATTTTTTAAGATTCTTCATTTTCTCTTTTAAGAATTTATTTTAAACCCAAAGATTATGTGTCTCAATTCTCCTCAATTGAATACAGCAATTTAAAAAAAGTACAAGCTTAGGCAAAACTTCTTATTCTATTTATTATCACATCACACTTATTTTCTCCCCAAATAAATTGTGATTGAGGTGTTTTTCATTCTTTTGTGTATTACTTAACAATCATTTTCTTTTCTTTTTTTCCAATGTGATTTAGCTTTGTATGTCCATGAGACTATTGAAGTTAGTAATGGAATACTTAGGAAAGGAACCATTTCAAAGTATAGGATTGTCATTAGTCATGTGAATGGGCCAGTCAATTTATTGCCTGATCAAGAGTTCTGGTGCACATGAGTAGTGGGACAAATCTGACTTCAAATGTTTGGAAGTTTACATTTCATATGAATTATAAAGATATCCCTAGTCTAGTTTTGGAGTCTAGTGAAAAGAAATCTTCTCCTAGTTTTGGAGTCTAGTGAAAAAACAAATGAAACTACTCAGAGAACTCTCAGATTTAATGGCAACTGTCCAAGATATGAATTTGTGGATGTATGTAACTTAGTGTTTTAACTATTATCATTGGGTATATATATTGTAAAATGCTTTCTGAAAATTAGGCACTGTGGGGTGTTGAAAATTTATCTGAATGTCTATGCCATTTAGTGAATACTTGATTCTTCAGAGGGTTCATAAAGTCTCAACAATTATTTTCATTATTTTACTATCAATAAAGCAAAAGCAGACAGCACAATGAGAGAAAAAGGTTAAAAACAGCTCTGTAGTTCTACAGCAAAAAAAGATGATTATCTTATATCATAGTTAGTTAACCAAATATAGTATTATATTCAAAAAATACAGGAGACAATTTTGCACCACTTCTGAGTGAGGTTTTAAAACATAGTCTGTTCTTCTAGACAGTTCTAGACCCTTTCTTTAGGCATTTCCACAGCAGGTTCCCTGAGGAGAGCTGATCATGACAAACATGGGTATAATAAGAGTTAGGGACAGAGAGTTATGAATCAGAGTTTTCTGGGAACAGAGTTGAGATAGGATGAAAGCTATCTCAGCTGTTGGGAGAATTCTGGGACAGTCCTTAGCAGGAAGAACAGTGCTGGAAGAGTATCAATACCAGACTTCAAACTCTACTACAAAGCCCTAGTAATAAAAACAGCATGGTACTGGCACAAGAAAAGGTCTGAGGATCATTGGACTAGAACTGAAGACCTGGAAGTTGAACCCACAGACTTATGGCCACCTAATCTGTGGTAAAGGAGCTAAAATAAAACAGGATGAAAGCCGGGTGCTGGAGGCTCACGCCTGTAATCCTAGCTACTCAGGAGGCTGAGATCTGAGGATCGCGTTTCAAAGCCAGCCCGGGCAGGAGAGACCGTGAGACTCCTATCTCCAATAAACCACCAGAAAACCGGAAGTGGCGCTGTAGCTTAAGTGGTAGAGCACTCGCCTTGAGCTGAAGAGCTGAGGGACAGCGCCCAGGCCCAGAGTTCAAGCCCCACGACCGACAAAAAAAAAACAGGATGAAAGACGAACTCTTCAACACATGTTGAAGAATTGGCTAAACACATGTAGAAAACAAAAATTAAATCCTTATATATCACCCTGTACCAAAATCAATTCCAGACGGATGAAAGACTTCAAGGTAAAAGCAGAAACCCTGAAAATATTACAGGAAGAAATAGGGGAAACGCTAGGCCTCCTTGGCACAGGTCAAAACTTTCTTATAAGTACTGCGCGCTAACCGATTGTGCCACTGGACTCCATGGTCAAAACTTTCTTAATAAAGACCCAGAAACACAACAAATCAAAGAATGGTCGGATAAATGGGATTGCATGAAACTACAGAGCTTTTGCATGGCAAAGGACATAGCTAGCAAGATAAATAGAAAGCCCACAGGAGAAGATCTTAACTAGCCATACAACAGACAAAGGCCTTATATTTAAAATATACTTAGAGCTCAAAATATGAAATCTCCCCAAACAAATCCCCAAAGAAAAAAACCATACCATTAATAAGTGGGCTAAAGATTTAAAGGGAGACTTGTCTGAAGAGAAAATAAGATAGCTAATAGATACATGAAGAAATGCTCAACATCTCTGGCTATAAAAGAAATGCAAATCAAAACAACATTGAGATTCCACCTTATCTCAGTTAAAATGGCCATTATCAAGAACTCTAATAACAACAGATGCTGGCAGGGATGTAACCAAAAGGGAACACTACTACACTGTTGATGGGAGTGTAAACTTGTTCCACCACTCTGGAAAACAGTATGGAGGTTCCTCAAAAGACTAAACATAAAGCTCCCCTATGACCCAGCAATCCCACTCCTGGGCATTTACCCAAATGATCACAGACAAGGCCACACTAAAGTTACCAACACAACCATGTTCATTGCAGCATTATTTACCATAGCTAAGATATGGAACCAACCCAGATGTCTCTCAGTAGATGCATGGATGAAGAAAATGTAGAATATATACACTATGGAGTTCTATACTTCTGTCAGAAGAATGGCATTGCTCTATTTGTAAGGAAATGGAAAGACCTGGAAATATTTATATTAAGCAAAGTAAGCCAGGCCCCCCAAAAGTAGGTTTCATAGTTTCCCTTATTTGTAATAACTAGAATATGTCTATGATATTCCTAACAGGAGATCACAATAGCCCAATAGCTAAGTGCATAGGACCATATATAATGAAGTGTATCAACATGAACTCCAAAAATTAGAAACTAGAGGTTCTTACTACATCCTGTATGCAGCTATTTCTATTTTTTTTCTGTTTTAGTTTTCTTTAGCATTTGTCTTGTATATGATTACCTGGTCTTTGGAAGGGAAAGGAAATCACAGAAACAACAGGATAAAAGATGATCTAATGTAACAGTGATACTCATTTAATACTATGTTGGAAATGAACTATACAACTGGGGAAGAGAGGAGTAGGGATGGGTAAACGGAGAAAATGAGGAATGGGATATCAATGTTTAAAAAGAAATGTATTCATTACTTATGTAAATATAACCCCCCTGTTCATCACTTTTACAATAATGATTAAAAAATAAATAAAAGAATTCTGGAACAGTGAGGATATTTAGAACTAAATGAAAAAGGACAATATGGAAGAAAGGATAACAAAGAAGGAAATCAGAAGAAGTAGTAGAGCATAGAAATAATTGTTGTCTTAACACCATCTAAAAGGTGCGTCATTTTGAAAAACTCAGAATGGAAAAACATAGCTTCTATTAGAAGAGTAAAAGTTCAGATACTTCAGATTCATTTTCAGTTTGAATGTTCTGTTAGCTATGAGAAGCACTAAAGATCTAATCTTGCAGTTTTGTGTGGTTGTCTATTACCTTGTCTTTGCCTTTGTATAAAGAAAACATTTTAAAATGGGAATAGAATGGGGAAATGTAGGGTGACCCTCGTATGGATTGTCATTTGAATTGATTGTAACTTTTATAAATGAATTCCAGGTTATATAGTTGGCTATTGGAGGAATGAAGCTGTTGTTTGTTTGTTTCATTTTGGATAATTAAGTCTTTTAACATGGGTTGTGTTCTGCATACAGTAACTTTAAAAGCTTCTGTAGCCAGGCATACGTGGTTCATGCCTGTAATTCTCGCTATTTAGGAGGGTGAAACTTGAGGATTGCAGTTCAGGGCTAACCCAGACAAGAAATTCTATGAGCCTGCTTCCTCCAATTAACCAGCAAAATGGTGAAAGTGAAGTCATGGCTCAAGAGGTAGACTTGAGCAAAGAAAGGCTCAGGGACAGTGCCCAGCCCTTGAGTTCAAGCTCCTGAACTGGTACCGTTAAAAAGCTTCTATGAACCAGTCACCGGTGGCTCACTCCTGTAATCCTAGCTACTCAGGAGGCTGAGATCTGAGGATTGCTGTTCAAAGCTAGCCTGGGCTCCAATTAACCACCAGAAAACCAGAAGTGGCACTGTGGCTCAAGTGGTAGAGCTCACTTTGAACTGAAGAGCTCAGATGACAGTGCTCAGGCCCAGAGTGCAAGCCCCATGACCCCTTCCCCCCCTCCCCCACAAAGCTTCTATGTACTTTGGACCTTTCTTTATGTCCATTAGGACACAAGCAGGTCAGACCATGTATTGATCTGTTCCTGACTGTCCAAACTTCTTATTGGTGATCTGCAAATAGGTGTAAAAAATGTGTTTAAAATTTAGGTTTAATGATAGAAATACTTTTTTTGTACTGTTCCTATTTTTTAAAATTTTATGTTATTATAAAGGTGATGTACAGAGGGGTTACAGTTACATAAGTAAGGTAATGAATACATTTCTTGACAAACTGTTACTCCTTCCTCATTTTATCCCACTTTCCCTCCTTCCCCAAGTTGCAAAGTTCATTGCAACACAATGTCTTGTGGGTATGCTGTTGCATTGGCTCACCCTTTGTCCTTTGTCTCACCATTTTGTGATTCCTCATCCCGTCTCCAAATCAGATAGATGTATATACAAGACTTAGGGTACCAAAATTAAAAGCAGTGACAATAGAGGATAAGTGTCTGTTGGCCTTCTTTTGTAATAGCTTGAAGATTATAGATTGAGGGAAATCAGAGTACTTTTGAAACATCTGTGCCAGTTTGAAGTCTTTGGTTTTTTTATTTGCTCTTTGCCATGCTCCTGCTTGCCTTAATTTTCTTTGAAGCATCTATGTATGAAGCAATGTAGCACTCATGTATGGCCCCATGACAGACTTGGGGGCTCTTGTATGAGTGTAAAAGCAGTCTTGAAACATCTGTAAGGGGCGTTTATATTGATTTCATGTTTTTCAGAAAAAAAATTATATAGTATGACTTGCTTAATAGCCTATAACCAAAAGAGAAAGAGATGTCTAAAATATCACATAAATGTTATCTTCCACATGTAGTAGAGAAGGTACAAAGGAGATGTTAAGGATAGTCTTACCACTGAACGATTCATTTGGCTGATATGCATTGTAACTTTAACCTTACCTAAATGTAGCATTTGAAGTGTTAATTTTATTTGGCTGCTATGTATGTGAGACATCTTGTCTGAGAGATTTTAATTGTGCCATTGAGTAAAACTAAAACTATGAATAGTGATCCACTGAAATTACAGCATAAGAACATGATTTAGTTTTATATGATTTCTTGTTTAGAGTTATTAACTATATGGAGAAATAAATGTCTTTTAAATATTTTAAAACATTACAAAGCTCACAATGTAAAGTTGCCATGAGGCAGCCAAAAATAATACATATGGCATTCAGGAGAGCAGTTGCTAATTGGCTGCTGCCTGAGAAAATGGTACACTTGGCGTCTACTTAACACTGTGGGTTTGGCAGAAAGCCAGATTTGGGGTCAGGTTGTTGTGAATGAAGCTGCATGTGGTTAGGGAGGAGTTAAAGTGATTCATGTCTCAGAAGCTGGAGCACATCGAGTACACACATGCATGGCCTGAGCACGTCAGTCTTTATCCACAGGCCTCCTGCAGCTCACAGCCTAACCATCTTTTTTCCACAGAGGCCCTGTGCTGCTCTTCTTGGGATGTTTCTTTTTCCTATGGGAGCAGACAATTGTTTTGGAAATATTGAAGTACATGGTTTTAAGTGTGTACCTGAATTTTTCTTTTGTTGCAGAAGGAATCTGGAGAGGAGGTAGAAGTTGAGGAATTTTATGTGAAATACAAAAACTTGTAAGTAAAATTTTTTACAGGGGTGGGGAGCTGTATTTTTATAGTACTAAGAACTTTTTAAAATGTAAATGAGAAAACTTTGGTAGAGTTTAGTATTTTAAGCTGTTTCCTATTAACTTTTGTTAACTTTTATGCACTTTGCGGGGAGAGGGAATGTGTAATTGGTATAAATATTGACTTATGTTATCAAGAAGTTCTCCTTAGGCAGAATAAGAATTTCTGTAATAATACAGAAGTAAATAAAAAATTTCCTATCCTCCGAGAATGAATTTTACTCTCCAGGGCTGTTTCTTCTCCCTTCATCTGTTTGCGGAATGCCAGGCACTTGAGATGAGAACTCTTCCATCAGACGAAGGCTCTAGAGAATCATGACATCACTCAGGCTTTAAGATGCAGTGAGCTGTGGTTTTATGTGGATTTTTTTCTGATATTTGTTTAGTAGATTTATATTGTGTAACTTTAAAAATCTTACTGGAGGGTCTGGTGTATTGGTTGTACCTGTAATCCCAGCTATGTGGGAACCAGAGATTGAAAAGTCACAGTTCCTGGTCAGGCTGGGCAAAAATTTACAAGATCCTTCCTTCAACAAGCCAGGTATCTGGTGGTTCACATCTGTAGCCCCAGCTACATAGGAGTCCTAAAGACTAGCCCCAGGCAAAACAAGAGACTCTATGGGAAAAATAATGCAATCGTCATCATCAGGCCTGTGAGTGTGGCTCAAATGGTAGAGTGCCTGCCTAGCAATTATAGTGCCCTGAGTTCAAATTCAAGTAATGCCCCACTTGTACCATCCTTCATCTTTCCTTACCACCACCCCCCAAAAAAACATCTGAATGATAAAGCACTGTGGGTTATTGTCATCGATATGAGCTGCAGGTGTAGGCAGTGCATCTGATCTAAACACATTCTGATGAACCAGCAGATTAGAATTAGTAGTTACCCTGCTGAAGAAGACTGAACAAGGACAAGATACGCACTGAGATCATAAACATTTCATTTGCTTTACTGTTTTTAAACAAAAGAATCAGAGCACCATATCAACAAATGCTTTATTTATTTATTTTCTGGTTGTGGGCTTGAACTCAGGGCCTGGGTACTATCCCCAAGCCTCTGTGCTCAAGGCTAGCACTCTACTACTTGAGCCACAGTGCCACTTTTGGTTTTTGAATGGATTACTGGAGATAAGAGTCTCACAGGGACTTTTCTTCCCTGGGCTGGCTTCAAACCACAATCCTCAGATCTCAGCCTCCTGGGTAACTAGGATTACAGGTGTGCACCATCAGCACCCAGCAGTACTCTAGTTTTTCAAGAGATCATTTTGTGGACTACCTTAAAAGTAGCTTAAGAAAATTTACTTTGTCCTAGGAAATGTGGGCATGAGATGCCATGATTTTCTGTCATTCTCTGTTAGTCAACAGATGAACTTCTGTAGAAGTTAAAAGCAAAACTCTTCACCAAGTCAAAAGATAAAGATGTCTTTGTCAGTTTTATCATGAGAATTCTGTGAAACCTAGAGTCTGGCAATAAAAATCACTCAGTAAATATTAGCCATGTCATCATTTTGTCCTCTGAGCTTGATGAGTTTACACATATGGAAATTATATGTCATAACTTTCTGTGGCTGAATCCATAAAGAGAGGTGAGGGTACATAAGAAGGTATTCTAGGTAAACCAGATAGGGATAGTTCACTTGTAGATGTACCAAATCAAAGTATGAATGAGGAAGCTCAACTATCAATGGTCAAGTGCAAGTCTCCCAAATCAATGTGTGGCACTGGGTCTTGAAGTGTCTCAGTTCATGGGAGCCTGTTAACAACTGAAGAAATGGGCTAGTTTCCTGACCATGCACCACTGCTAGGTTGGGAAGTACCCATTCTCCTGTCAGTCACGTGAGATGCAGCAAATGGAGTTTTAAAAACTGGCTTTCCTGTCCAATATTATGGAGAGCCAAGAGAAATTAAAATTTCTGTGAAACAGTTTTGTTAGCTTATTTTAATACAGTTTATAGGAAATCTGCAAAAACAGTAGAAAAAATCTTGTTTTTAAAAATTAGTATGTGTCTTCTGGAATGACACTTTGACACTATTAAATATGATCATGATTTCTAAATAATTTCATCATTCCTCCTGGATCGATAAATTGAGTTTCTACTCTAAGAAAGACCTTTTTTCCCTGCTTCTACTTCAAGTCTACTACTTCAGGTCTTTTTTGGTCTATGCATGTGTGCACGCATGTGCGCGTGTGTGTGTGCGTGCGTGCGTGTGTGTGTGTGTGTGTGTGTGTGTGTGTGTAGGTCGTGGGCCTTGAACTCAGGGCCTGCATGTTGTCCCTGAGCTCTTTCTTGCTGAAGGTTAGCTAGCACTCAACTACTTGAGCCATAACTCCACTTCTGACTTTTTAGTAGTTAATTGGAAATAAGAGTCTCAATGGAGGGCTGGGAAGGTGGCTCAGTGGTAGAGTGCTTGCCTTGCATGCCTGACCCCTGGGTTCAATTCCTCAGCACCACATAAGCAAAAAGAAAAAAGCCAGAAGTGGAGCTGTGGCTCAAGTGGTAGAGTGCTAGCCTTGAGTTGAAGAGCTGAGGGACAGCGCCCAGGCCCAGAGTTCAGGCCCCACGACCAGACCCCCCCGACCCCCCCCCCCAAAAAAGAGTCTCAATGGACTTTCTTGCCATGGAAGGTTTCAATCATGATTCCCATGTCTCTGCCTCCTGAGTAGCTAGGATTACAGGTGTGACTTACTGCTGCCCTGCTTGAAGATTCTTTTTTTTTTTTTTTTTTTTTTTTAATTTTTATTGTGAAAATACTGTACAGAGGGGTTACAATTACATGGGCAAGATAATCAGTACATTTCTTACCAAGCATTGAAGCCTCCTCCTTTGTTTACCCTTCACATCCCTTCCCAGCCTCCCCCCTCCCCCCAATCCCAATCCTTCTCCTTCCCCCCTCTTCCCCCCCCCCCCCCCACCGACGTCGTAAAGCTCGTTTTGGACATGACAACTTGTACTTCTCATTGTTGCAACAGGTCCACCTGTATCCTTAAACAACTGGTTTTTCCCCATCTCCTCCACAAGTTATACTGACATCAAATATAGTGAAAGCAGGGGTTATACTGTGGGGGAGGGACATACAAAGCAACAAAGAGATAATCTTATAAATGCGTTAGAAACACATGCATGAAAGAAAAAAACATTAAAATACATATCTAAGGGTTTATTTTCCTGACATCACATTATCTGACCTTTTCCGCTTGACTCATACATATACTAGATATTACAAATAAGGGAAACCATGGGACCTATGTTTCTTTGGGCCTGGCTTACTTCACTTAATATAATTTTTTCCTGAAGATTCTTATTTTATTGAACAGATTGTAATTATTTTCTGTTGGAGTATTGTTTACTTTCTCACATCTTTCCAGTTTTGGCCAGAGGGAACTCTTTCAAGCTGGCTTTTCTGTCTTGACCCCCTCTTCCTTTGAGTACTGGCAACAGAGTATGTTCCTGATTCATCCTGTAACTTCCCCATTGCAGCTATAGAATGATTTAGTTTTCTAAGGAGTGCTGGTGTTTTATTGGAGAGGACATTTTAGAAACCAAGATTTAGGCTTTGAGTGTGGTCGTTGCTACTACGGAGTTATTGTTTCTCTACGCATTATTAGGACAGTATGCAACCTGTATATACATTCACAGATAACCTGAACACTTGTGCTTAGCTGCTCACCATATGTTTACATGTGTATGTATAGATATATCTACCTACCTATAACAAAAATGGTGCCTTAAATTGATAAAGTCCAGCACTATCCAGAACCACCACAGGGTACATACATTCTGTCTTTTCTCTTAAACTGTGTTTAATAATTTTCTTCTTTTACCATGAGAAACTTAGCTCTTACTATTTATATTTGTTTTCTTTCCAGTCCTTAAAAAATGCAGCATATGATTTCAGAATTATTTAATAGTTCATACTTCTGTTAAAAAGTAGCCTGTATAGGTTGGGAAGGTGGCTCAGTGGTAGAGCGCTTGCCTTGCATGCTTAAGGCCCTGGGTTTGATTCCTCAGCACCACATAAGCATAAAGAAAAAAGCCAGAAGTGGCGCTGTGGCTCAAGTGGTAGAGCGCTAGCCTTGAGCTGAAATGCTGAGGGACAGCGCCCAGGCCCAGAGTTCAGGCTCACGATTGAACCCCCCCCCCCCAAAAAAAAAAAAAAAAAGAGTAGGCTGTATTTGGAGTTTTAGCAGTGTGCAGTTTGAGGACATAATAGATTAAATACTCTCTTCAGAATTTGTTTTGGTTCTTAGGTTGTACCTCTGCCCAATTCCATTATATTTTAGACATAAAGTTTGGTTATTAGTTTCTTTTTTCTATTGGCATATTATGTTAGCTGTCTACTTGTTGATCTTTCTTTTTTTTTAAAGTTTGTTGGAACATTTAACATAATTCAGAAGTCAGAACGGTATGCAAAAACTTACTCAGAGAAGTGTTTATCCTATTCCTATTTATCTCATTAATACTAGGTTTACCTTTTCTATGTCTATGTGTACATGTGTATGTACATGTGTTGTATGTGTGTGTGATTATAAGCTATCAATACATTTAGACTTTTCAAACTTTAAAAAAAATTGACAATTCTTCTGGAAATGACCCCATCAGTTCATAGGGGTTCTCCTTTGTTACACCGTGGCCCTCTCATTGCATAGTACTCTTATTATTGCATGGCTGCACAACAAATTGATATGTATGTAAATGGTGTCTGGTATTCTATAAAGATAAATAATGCTGTGATAAGAATTCCCATGTAAGACTATACAATTTCAAATTGCTGGAGAAATAACTTGAAGGATTTCTAGCAGAGTGATTGTTAGCTCAAAAGGCAAACATACATGTAATTTTGAAAGATGCTACCAGACCTGTTTCTATGAGGATTGTGTTAGCTTGTATTCCTATCAGCAATGTAGAACACTCAGTGAACCTGTTTAGTTTATCACTTGTCTGAGTATGTCTTGCCTATTTTTCTGTCTTGCTTCCTTTGGTCTTTGCTAATTCTTTACATATAGGGGATGTAACTCCTTATGCCAGTTATATCCTGGAATTATTTTTCATTGGTTAACTGTCTTTTAATTTCATAGTGGTTTAAGCTGGGTGCCAGTGGCTCACGCCTGTAATCCTAGCTACTCAGGAGGCTGAGATCTGAGGATCGTGGTTCAAAGCCAGTCCGGGCAGGAAAGTCCGTGAAACTCTTATCTCCAATAAACCACCAGAAAACCAGACGTGGTGCTGTAGCTCAACTGGTAGAGCACTAGCCTTGAGCTGAAGAGCTGAGGGACAGTGCTCAGGCCCAGAGTTGTGGAACCGACAAAAAAAAAATTCTTATGTGTTTAGATTTATTAGTGTTTTATTGGATCTTGTTCCTCTTCCTTCTGTATCTCCCTTTCCCAAGCAGTGGAGATTGATCCTAGGAACTTTGCTTCCTAAGCAAGCGGTGTACTACTTGAACCACACCCCTGTCCTTTTGTTTTTATCTGGTAGAATCTGAGCTTTTCCTAGGCCAGGCTTGAGCCGCAATCTTCTTTTACCTCCCAGGTTGCTAGAACCACATGAGTATGCCTCCACAGCCCACTTGTTTTTGAGATAAGAGCTTGCTAACATTTTGTCTGAGCTGTCTTGGCATCTTGATCCTCCTATGTCCACTTCCCAAGGAGCTATAATTTCAGGCATGCACTACTATATACCTGACCCTGGGTCTGGCTTTTGAGCCATAACTAGAAAGTCCTTTCCTATATCAAAGTTAAGGAAACAGTTGGCCTGTAGGTTTTTGTTTTTTGTTTTTTTGTAGTGCTTGCATGATTTCATTTTCTCTGTTTAGGTACGTGATCTGTTTAGTGTTTTTTCTTGTGTATGGTATAAAGCATGGCTCTGATTTTGTTCTTCTCCAAATGTAGTCATGCATCACTTAACGAGGATTACATTCTGAGAAACACATTATTACTTAATTTCCTCATTGTGTGATTATCTAGCATGTGCTTATATAAACTGAGATGGTCAAGGCCAATCACTGAACATGGTTCCATTGGTGTAATCAAGAGAACAATGAAGATGAGATATCTGAGCCTGTCTCCATGGCTTAATATAAACATATAACAAGTTCATAATATAAACTTACATAACAAGCTTAATACAAACTTTTCATAAGTAGACACATACTTTAAATAATGACAAGAGGGATAGCATCCTAAATGTGTAACCAAGTAACATGGTTGTTATTTTCATTACCAAGAAGTATGTACTCTACAAAATGTATGTGGTATACTTTTGTGTCATTGCCAGTGCAATAAGTATGTTTCCAGCAATGTTACAACAAACACATAAGTAATGTATTGCAGTTGGCTTACAACAGCTATCTCACTAGTCAGAGATTATTCAGCTCCATTGTAATATTGTAGTACTGCAGTCTTTATATATGATGTTTCATTGACTAAAAATGTAGTTATGAAGACATTGTTCTAACACCATAATTTAAAAGTATCTTTTCCACAGTGATTTGAGATCTAGTTGTCATGTACTAAAATAGTATATATTTAGATGAATATCTGTACTTTTTGTTCATTTGACCCTTTTATAAGCTAGGACCATATTTAGTCTGTATACTGTATTTTAATGTTTAACAGATCATTTTCCTTTAGTAATTTTCTCCTTCATGTTTTCTTTCCCTCCCTCCCTCCCTCCCTCCCTCCCTCCCTCCCTCCCTCCCTCCCTCCCAGGGTGTGTGTGTGTGTGTGTGTCTGTGTGTCTGTGTGTCTGTGTGTGTGTGTGTCTGTGTGTGTGTGTGTGTGTGTCTGTGTGTGTGTCTGTGTGTCTGTGTGTGTGTCTGTGTGTCTGTGTGTGTCTGTGTGTGTCTGTGTTGGTTCTGGGCCTGGGCACTGTCCCTCAGCTCTTCAGCTCAAGGCTAGTATTTTACCACTTGAGCCACAACACCACTTCTGGCTTTTTCTGTTTATATGGTGCTGAGGAATCTATCCAACACAGGGCCTCATGCATGCAAGGCAAGCACGCTACCACTGAGCCACCTTCCCAGCCCTCCTTCATGTTTTCACATGTAGTATTTCACACATTTGTGTTTATATGATATGTTTTATGTGATTCCACATTCTTTGTATTTTTTATTAACATTGTATTGAATTTCCAAATTTATTTAGGATATCGAGTTACGCTCTACAAAAATAAAGCTGTATTTCCAGTTAGCTCAACTTCTGTATAATCTTTTGAGAGAGCTTAAAATCTTTTATATATAAATTTTATACATTATGAATTTTTTGTTAAGCATCTCTTACTATTCTGACTTATCTAATGTATTGGTTAATCATACCTCAGATACATTGTTGAACAATTAATGGAGATAGTGAAGACTTAGCATTAAGACTAAAGCATCTATAAATTTAATTGTATTAATGAAATAACAATCAATTCATTATATATTGCAGATTTCCTAATGTTGAACCAACTTTGAATTCCTAGAGTTCCTCTCTCCCTCCCCTCTCCCCTTTTCACTCCCTTCCCCTTCCCTCCTTTCCTCTCTTTTCCTCTCCTCTTCTTTCAAATGGTAATAGAGATTGAATTCTGGGCCTTACACATACCACGCAAATGTTCTAACACTTGAGTCACAGGCCTCTGGCCCCATGTATTAATCTCTTAATATTTTAAAATATTTAGAATTTTTACTAATATGCTGGAGTATGATTTTGTTTTTTTCTTTTCTTGGTTTGTACTATATATAGCAACATTACATTTATATAATAAATGGTTTTTTGTTTTGTTTTGTTTTTGTCGGTTGTAGGGTTTGAACTCAGTGCCTGGGCACTGTCCCTCAGCTCTTCAGCTCAAGGGTAGCGCTCTATCACTTGAGCTACAGCACCACTTCTGGTTTTCTGGTGGTTTATTGGAGATAAGAGTTTCACAGACTTTCCTGCCCAGGCTGGCTTTGAACCGCGATCCTCAATCTCAGCCTCCTGAGTAGCTAGGATTACAGGCGTGAGCCACCGGCGCCCAGCTCAATAAATTTTATTATATACTTGTTTCTAAGGAAAAACTGTATTTAAAAATGAACTTTCATTTTCCAAAGTGACCATAAGCTATATAATTTATAGGGCCTACTTTAGATTATTTAATAGTTCATATAGTTTACTTCTTCATAACTTCCTTGTAGTTTTAGTGCTGCCTAGTCTGTCAGGAAGAATTCTTCTTTTGGGTCCTTAATTGTTTACTAAGACATAGCAACCAGTCTTCGAATCTCTTCCTTTTCCTTCTTCTTTTTATTAAGCATTCAGAATGGGATATCATTGGGATGTAGAAAGTAGAGAAAGTATAAAGCTAGAATTTTCTGAAGTGGAAGAATGCTTGTCTAGCATGCATGAGGTCTTTGGTTCAAACCCCAATACCACAAATGAGGAAGAAGAAAAGCAGGAAAAAAAAAAAACTACTTTTCTAACTGAAAATTTCAACCCAGTTTGCAGAAGGTAGATAGAGCAGAGGCCGACTCACTTGGACAAGTGCTTGTGCTCAGGGCAGGTGATGGTGTTTTGCATTTGTCTTTTCCAAGGCAAGAATATTAACTAAACACATGCTTTCAGTGCTCAAATAATCAGGAGACTTGACCATGTTAACTCTGTTAATTTTGTTTCTAATTTGCTTATTTAATGGAAACTGAGACAAGTAGAAAATAGAAAATAAAGTACTTAAAATCTTACTACTTAGAAATGATCATTAACATTTTGATGCATATTCATCTAGTCTGCTTTGTAAATATATGTGCATGTGTATAGGATTATGTCAATGCATATTTATATAAGTACTTATACTTAAAATCTTTTTCTTCTTAATTATAGAGGGATTAAATCAACCCTGCCTTTGAAACTGTGTATGAGGCATATCATAAAATCAATTACATGGTACTTAGCATTATAACCATATTAATCATTTTAAAAAGATTTTGTGGTAGATGTATATTTTCTAAGTAGTAGTACCTTGATTGTGAAAGAAGTATATATTTAAGTGTTTATCCAGTCTCTCTTCCCCTCCCCTCCTCCTCCCTCCCTTTCTCTTCCCCTCTCTATTTCTCTTCCCCTCACCTTTATTTTTCTTACCTTGGTTGAGGAGCTACTTCTAGAGGTTGAATACAGAGTTTTGTACATATTTGGCAGAGTTGTATCGCTGAACTACATATCTAGTTCATAGTTTTCTGAGACAGAATCTTGCTGTGTAGCCAAGCCTGGCCTTGAGCTTGCCATCCTCTCATGTGCTGGGACTTGCTGGCATGTGCACCATGCATGGCATCGTCTCATCTCTTTTTAATATCATCATCAGAAAGAGAAAGCAAACACTTGAGGTTTAGGGGGCAGGGAAAGAGTTATAGCATAAACAGATATTAAAATATCAGGTGGTACAATCCAGTGTAATGGTAGCAGTGGTCACTTGAATGTGATAAGATGGTAAATGAGCTGGGGAGCCTGGCAGTCATGTGGAGACTTTGAGTCATTCCCCATCCCCCTCATACTACTGGGGAAGAAAGGATCTGCTACCCTGACACTGCCCAGATGCTGGGCACTACCCCAGGAGGGATAATGATGAAGTATTTCCTGGGCCAGGGCATGCCCTGAAGTTCCTGGGACCAAGTGTTCACTGACTTCTTGCAAGGGCACCTGAATTCCTGTCATAAACATGTCTGGGCAAAAGATGTAATACACTGGGAGGTCACACCTGACTAGAAGCTTCTGTCCCAGAGACTCCCCATAGATTCCTCAATGGGCAGAGCGACAGTTTCTTGTCAACGTTGCTCACTCGATGTACATCCTGGAGGACTTTATTGTGGACCCACAGAATCAAATGGTGACCACCATCATCTGGAACATCAACCATACCCCGCTGGTGGTGGTAGAGGAATGATATGTTTACTTTGTGAACTCTTGCAACAGCTGGACCAAAATTCTCCAAAAAACCTGCATCTTCTTGAGCTTATTTGGTGTTTCCAGAACTGTCCAGGAATTTCATCTTTCATGGTTCAAAAACAATGTGATTGAGAGTATTTAGGGTTTTAAATACATCTTAGCCAAGCTGCAAGATGAGACTTCTTCCAAAACACTTGTTGAGATATCCAAGGAAGAAGGCACTGGCAGCTACCAAAAAGGCTACGTCACCAAGCAGCAGCAGTGCAACAGTTGTTTGTATAGCAGGCTTCGCTGCACCCCAACCAGTGTGACAGAGCTCCCCATTCCCTCTCCCCAAGCAATTCATTATTAAAAATCCACTTTGTTTTCTCTGTTGTCTGCATGATGGGTTGGGGACATATGAAGTGCACCAGTTAGTGTTCATGTCCAGGCCCTGCCTGTTCATTCCCCCATGAGTGGATGATAGGTTCAGAGAAGTATGGTGACTTACCCAAGTGGAAATGTAATAAAGGACAGACTTTAAGCTCCATGAGGGCAGGGCTTCTTTTTTTCTCTTATGTATCCCAAGTACCTGAAACAATACGTAGCATGTAGCAGGCACACTTAATAAATACTTGTTTTATTAGTTTGCCTGCCCCACCCTCCACAAAAGAGTATGAAAATATCAAAGAGAACAATGCCAGGGATGCTATAAAGCATCATGTTTAGTGTCAGGAAAAGACAGGGTTGAATCCTGTTCAAGTGTAGGCAAAGATATATTCAGAGCAGAGGATGATGAACATGAAGGAGCTAAGTATGTCTCAGTGAAAGATGGATGTTCGGAAGGGAATTCTAGTAAAAATTCACAGGGAACATTGTTGCAAGCTCCTGGAAGAACACAAGCCAGAAATACAGAAACTGGATTTATGGGCCAGCTCAGATTGCATTGTAGTCCTTTACTGTTGGTAGGGAAGGATTAGGCTAACATTACTTTTGGGTGATGGTGTGCTAGGCCTTATATGAATCAAGGACTTAATCCACCTCTCATTTCCAAAGAAACTGCTTTAAAAAAATAAATTCTTTTAACTTGACAAAAACATTTTATTTCTCAGTAATTAAAGGCTAAGAAGATAAATTTATAATTAAGACCATCCTGTAGTGCCAATTATTGTATACAGAAGTACTCATTCACTTATGAAAACTGCTTGTTAGGCCTTATTAGGTCATTTTCTGTTTGCTTTTTCCCCCAAATCTTTTAAGTAGTTGTACAAGAGAGGTGCCATATTACAAAGCATTTTATGAATACAGTGAGTCTTGTCTTGATTAGTGTCACCTCCTTTAACATCTTACACCCTTCCAACTCGCCCCTTCCCTTCTCTTAATTTCCTAGTAAATGCAATGAATTCTTTTTTTTTTTTTTTTTGGTCAGTCATGGGAGCCTGAACTCTTCAGCTCAAGACTAACACTCTAGCACTCGAGCCACAGTGCCACTTCTGGCTTTTTCTGCTTATGTGGTGCTGAGGAATTGAACCCAGGGCCTCATGCATACAAGGCAAGCGCTCTATCACTGAGCAGCTACCTTCCCAGCCCCTGCAATGAATTCTTGACTGCATCCTTCAACCCCTTCGATAATTCATTTGTCTTACCACTCTCCCCTTGACTCCCCTCCCCTTCTTGGATGTGCCCATTTTCTGGTGTTGATTTTTTGGGGCTTTCCAAAAAGATTATACTACTTGGGCTCTTCTTAGAATCTGTTATATTTCTTAACTCATTTGTAACCATTTGTGTATGGACCATCCCAATAAGTTTACTTCTAGATTTATCTATATTCTACCACAAATGAAAGAAACCATGCAACTTTCATTTCTCTGGGTCTGACTTACTTCACTTAATATATTTTTTCCAAGTCTTTCCATTTCCTTACAAATAGAACAATATCATTCTTTCTAATAGATAAGTAAAATTCCATGTGTACATATACCACATTTTCTTGATCCATTCTTCCATTGAGGAGCATCTGGGCTGATTTCATATCTTGGCTTATTAGAGAATGTTGTTGGGATTTTGATGGGTATTGCATTGAATTTGTAAATTGCTTTGGGCAGTATTGTCATTTTCACTATGTTAATTCTTTCAATACAGGTACATGTTAGGCTATTTTCTGTTTTTTATTTTTTTTTCTTAATGTGTGGTAGGTGAGAGCAAAAGACTGAAGAAAACTTTAGGCACTACTGAAGTTTTTTTTTTTTTTTTTTCATTCAAGACTGGGACTTGGAACTTGCTAACTCTTTACACTCATTGGCAGGTGCCCTACCATCTGAGGCCCACTATTGATACCTCTAAGCCTCACTATTGATTTTTCACCTACTTTCAAACAATAGTTCTTATATTGAATGCTGCTCAGTAGTGACAATGATATTTTTTGTTGTTTCTTTTTTAAAAAATAGTAAGACTTGCTAAAATAATTATTTTCTACATATTTCAAGGATGTGATTTTATTCTTTCAGCTCTTATCTTCATTGTCAATGGGCATCTGTAGAAGATCTGGAAAAAGATAAAAGAATTCAGCAAAAGATTAAACGATTTAAGTCAAAACAGGGCCAAAACAAGTTCCTTTCAGAGGTATGAAATACCTGATTAATTTTTGAAAATGTTTATTAAATTTTACTCTGGAGTTTGAATTTTAGTTTGGTAAGTTGCTACAAAAATTACAACAATTTATTTGATGCTGTTACTTGCATATTGGTAACTAAGTATTGCTAAAAAATTTTGTAAACAGGAAATTTCTCATTCTTCCTGTTTCTTTGTCTCAAAAATACTGGTCTTTAGGATACTATGTGGAAATAGTGATGGTATAATTAAACACTTGGACTGAAAGTGCAGATAATAAATGAAAAAAGTAAGTAGACAAATGCTCCATGGAGATTTAGCAGCCTAAAAGGTTGAAAAATTTTACAGTAAGTATAAGATACAAGTTCTAGGATATAGAAGTTTAACTTTTTTTGGCGGGATGCGGGGCGTGGGGGGGGGAACTAGGTGGCAAATTTTTTTGTTTTAGTCAAGTGACTCTGAAAGAGTCCACTGATCTTGTGCCACAGAAACTGAACAGGGATGGAAGCTGGTATACAGTGTGTTTGCCTAGGTTTGCGGGAGTCATAGGAACATCAGCTCTGCTACCCTGAACACCCAGCCTTCTCAGTGGAACTGAGTGGAATGAGTTAACTTACTTATGATTCAGATCTTAGATCTAGGAGAATAGGAAGATGATTTTTTTCTTTGAAAGGATGATCTTTTGGAAAATAATAAACTAAGAGATTCTATTTCTCATAACTTTATAATGAAAATAAAGTTAAGTTTTTCCATATCAGGTAAGTTGAAATCATTAGATTCCTTTTAGAAAGGGATACCCTATGTTCTGTTGACCTTTTCTGTGGTCTCAGATGGGGATCGGGGGAGGACCAAAAGCACAGTGTAGCTTTCCCCCATCCTTAAATCCTGGTGCTGCTTATTAATTTGGGCTCTGTTTCCTGTAGTCTAATGCTCTTTAGAGAATTTTATCTGGCCCTTACTATACAGCCTGTCGGTCTGAACCTGTTATCTGTGCCAACTGTTTTTTAACCAAGGTTGAAAAACATTATCTTCCAAGAAAATTGGCATTTAGAAATCTTAGGTTCTATTCTGAATGAATTATGAGAAGATAAACATATACCATCCCCCCCACCCCCTGCAACCTTTATGCATGTACTGTTTATTTATTGTGGCTTCAATATTCATGGCTTTGCTATTGTAGAGATTTCACTCAGGGTTCCTTTCATTTCTCTGTTACACCTTATATGTCTCCTGCCCCTAAAGTGTTATTCGAAAAGATCACTTAGTCTGGAAATTTTATCACAAGCATGATAGCATAGATTACTCAGTGGGAAAAATGTAGGGGGAATAAAGTAAATTTAATTCTTTTTAACAATAAACATGACAGTTCTAAGAATAAGTTATCTTTTAAAAAAAGTCTTGCCATCCAAATCTGATTTGTGGAAAATTTTAGTGTTAATGTTGTATGTGAATAATAAATGCATACTATATATATAGAAGCTTTTGCAAAGCCAGTGCATTCCTATATTGACATTTTAAATTAACGAAACATTTGGTGTTTTCCACATCTGTAGAAAAGCCAGAGGTAGTTGAGTTGTATTTGAGTTTTTTTGTTTGTTGGTTTTTAATACTATCTGGGGGCTTGAACTCAGGGCTTGGGAGCTGTCCGTCTTTGCTCAAGGCTATCAATTCCTGATTCATAGCTCCACTTCTGGCTTTTCCGGTGGTTAATTGAAGGTGGGAGTCACAGATTTTCCTGCACTGGTCTGCTTCAGACTGCACTCATCAGATCACAGCCTCCAGAATAGCTAGGATTACATGTGTGAACCACCGGCATCTGGCTGAATCATTTTTGTATTTCTGCCTTTTGTTTGCTGATTCATAATTCACATTACCCAAACTGGGCATTTAAGTGGTCACAGTAACACACAGAATGGGTTCTTCAACATCCTGTAACTGATAGCTTGTCTTTTTAACCTGAGGTTCGTGGGATAAAAATGGTGTCTTAAGTGATTTCTAATATGCCTTTTAAAACATTTTTAACACAGTGGTATGATTAAGTTAATCTATAACAACATACATTGATGTTTTTTTGGCTGTTTGCTTTTTTAATTTCTGGCTCAGACTGACTGAAACTTTTCAAAATATGGCTTAGTCTGCAACTTCTCCTAGAGACATATTCTATTCTTTTATATGAAACAATATTGTAAACAAGTAGTTTTACTTTATTTTTGTAAATATTTACAAATCTTAGTTAAGTAACTCAGTTATTTAGGTCTCATTTTTTAAATTCTAAGCTTTTACCCAAACACTTAGTATTCAGTGCAAGTAAGTCATCCTAACATTTAAGATTAGTGACAAGACTTATTCTGAATGAGATACTAATATTGATTGGTGAAGATATGAAATGGTTTCAGTGTTTGTAGCTCTTGAGTAGCATTCTGCAAATGATCTATATAGCATAACAACCCAAATAGTTATGAGACTTCAGTAGTACTTATGATGCATTGCTCTGATCCTTTATTGGAAACTGTACTTTCAAGAATGCTAAATGCATTGCATGCCATAAGCCTTTCGGATTGCTCATTAGTGAATTGTAATTTCACACTTCATTTAAAATATTCTTAAACATTCTCTCACAGTAAAAGGTTTCACACAGTAATTAAAAGACCCAGTTAACAAAGTCTGAGAAGTCTGCTTTCCTCATGGGGAATGGTTTTGCTAAATTGTAGCATTTCAGTTAATATAATAGAATTTACCAAATAAAAATTTTGTATTGCTGTGACCCAAGATATTACTGTGTGATGAAAAATGAATTATTGCTTGGCATTTTCATTCAGGAAATAAATAAATGTTTTAACCTTTTCTTTCCCTGCCCCCTTTGGTACAGATTGAAGATGAGCTTTTTAATCCAGATTATGTGGAGATTGACCGGATAATGGACTTCGCACGTAGCACAGATGACCGGGGAGAGGTAACAGGAGATCATTTATATTCCAAAGCCATGGTTCAGGCAGCTCATATGTGTTTGCAGAGATGAGAGAAGCCTATACCTGGTCCTGGTCAAAATCCTGGATCGTGATAATACTTGTCTAAGTTTAACTGAAACCTAGTGATTGATTGCTTTATTTAATAAGAGTGTTAAATATTTTTATGATTAGTCTGAGTTCTAAAATAACAATCAATTTACATTGACATTTTCACAGTTCTAGAATATGATTAATAAAGACCTCAGTACATTTCAGTTTGTATCTATTCTGTAGCAAACTGTTCCCATGTGTAATCGAGAGTACTTTTGTAGCAGAATAGAGTTTAATGTAATTTGTTTGGGGTCCTCTTAATTAAGCTGATAAACTTTATTTAATGCAGTACCAATGAATAAAAGAAAATTTATCTCTTTATGATAAGAACTTATGAGATTGTAAGAAATAAAAATAAAGTCTATGACCCCCCCCCAAACACGTGTCTTGGTAACAATATGTCTACATACTATTAGCGCTATCTCTCATTATTGATTCATGCAAATTGAATTTTATATTGAAGTGTTTAGGGTTTGATTAACTAGGGAGACTCTGCAAAGAACTCTCATTTTATTCTAAAATTTTTGTGGTGAAATTCTATGATATTTCAAACATGGAATTTTAATTCCATGGTATCTGAAACATCTGTACTTTGCTAGTTCTTAGTTTTACTTTTAAAAATTGTTTCGTGGAATATTTATAGGTAGTTTTAATACAATAACCAAGTCGTTGTACTTTGGTCTTAAAATGAAGGCCAAAAAGCCTAATCCTTTTCTCAAATACTTTCCCCTCCAATCTTCTAGAGCTCAAGTGCATTATTTTAATGATTGGATGCAAGTATCTCTTTAAGGAAAGGGCAGATATTCTAATAAATTTGTGTAGTTTTAATTCTTTAAGAAATTAGACAATTATGCAAACATAAATATGCTAAGATGATTACATTAGCAAATTATGTAAACATGTAAATATGCTAAGATGATTTGCTTTATAAATCTAAGTCATATACTTGATGAATGATTTGCACAGATAAAAATGAGGCCCACATTTAGCTTGTTATTCATCAGCTATTCCTTATGCTTCCTGGCTTGAAAATTACCAATGAATGATATAGATAAAATTTTTAATTTGTTCTACTAATGACAAATAATACTGTTTTAAAATGTTTACCAACACAGTCTTATTGATGCTTTCATTTATCTACTGGTAAATATAGCATATGGTTTTCCTTAATATGTAGTGTTTATTAAATAAATTGAATCCTGGTTTATTTTCACCTGGCCAGCCTGTGACTCACTATCTGGTGAAGTGGTGCTCACTTCCTTATGAAGACAGCACATGGGAGCTGAGTCAGGACATAGATCAAGCGAAAATCGAAGAGTTTGAGAAACTCATGTCCAGGGAACCAGAAACAGAGCGTGTGGTAAGAATTGGCTCACTGTAGACAATTTAATTTGAAAATAACATAGTAGTATGATCTTTGAAAAACCACTAATGGGATTTACCATACTCGAAACAGGAGCGACCTCCTGCTGATGATTGGAAGAAATCGGAGAGTTCCAGGGAGTATAAAAACAATAACAAACTCAGGGAATACCAGTTGGAGGGAGTAAACTGGCTACTTTTCAATTGGTACAACATGTATGTAAAATATTTTTCTTTACTTTTAAAGAAGAACTGTAGCTCTTTTCCTTTATTTTTAATTAAAATATTAATCTGAAGCATAATAAAAGTGTTTGAAATATGCTTAATGTTTACTTATTCAACAGATTAATAGAGATGGTCTAAAGTATGTAGAAATAGTTTTTCTTTCTTAGAAAGTTCTCTTTGAAAATGTATTTTTGGGAAGTGGTGCTGTAGCTCAAATGGTAGAGTGCTTGCCTTGAGCTGAAGAGTGCAGGGACAGCGCCAAAACCCAGAGTTCAAGCCCCACGACCAACCAAAAAAAACAAAACTTTGGGCTGGGAAGGTGGCTCAATGGTAGAGTGCGTGCCTTGCATGCATGAGGCCCTGGGTTCAATTCCTCAGCACCACATAAGCAAAAAGAAAAAAGCCGGAAGTGGCGCTGTGGTTCAAGTGGTAGAGTGCTAGCCTTGAGCTGAAGAGCTGAGGGACAGTGCCTAGACCCAGAGTGCAGGCCCCACGACTGGACCCCCCCCCCCCAAAAAAAATGTATTTTTGTTAGCTGGGTACCCACAGCCCGTGCCTGTGGTCCTAATTACTCAAGAGACAAGTCTGGTGATTGCAGTTCAAAGCCAGCCTATGCAGAAAAGTCTGCAGGTTTAAGTGATATAGTGTTAGATTTGAGCACAGAATCTCAGGAACAGCACCTAGGCCCTGAGTCCAAGCCCCAGGATGGTCACCAAAAAAAAAAAAGGTATATATTTTTTTAATATAAGAAAGCATATGGGACTGAGGATTAAGAGAGTATAATTTTGTGAGAAGACAGTGATATCTAATGTCTATAATTATTAAACTTTCCTCTTTATTTTTCCTCACAGGCGAAACTGCATTTTAGCAGATGAAATGGGTTTGGGAAAAACTATCCAGTCCATTACATTTCTCTATGAGATATATTTGAAAGGAATCCATGGCCCTTTTTTAGTGATTGCCCCATTGTCCACAATCCCCAACTGGGAAAGGGAATTCCGTACCTGGACAGAGTTGAATGTGGTTGTGTATCATGGGAGTCAAGCTAGTCGTCGGACCATTCAGTTGTATGAAATGTACTTCAAAGATCCCCAGGTAAAACTTCCTGCGTCCTACCCCTTGTATTCAGTAAATGTATTTTAAGGTGTTAAAAATGTAAATGTTTCAGGTCCAGACTTTGCATATTGGGAAAATTGCTTGAAATTTCTTGGCTAATTATGGATACTGCATCTTTGGATACTGCTCTTTTTTTTTTTGGTCCGGTCGTGGTGCCTGAACTCTGGGCCTGGGTGCTGTCCTTCAGCTCTTCAGCTCAAGGCTAGCACTCTACCACTTGAGCCACAGCACCACTTCCGGGTTTTTTCTTTTTGCTTATGTGGTGCTGAGGAATCGAACCCAGGGCCTCAGGCATGCAAGGCAAGCGCTCTACCACTGAGCCACCTTCCCAGCCCGGATACTGCTCTTTTTAAAAAATACCATTTGTTATTCTGTTTCATTGAAAGAATAAAATCTGTTTTTACCTTGGATAATCGCAATATAATTTAATGTAATGCAGTTTTTGTATACATTTACAGTAATAACCAAATAAACAGGTGGTACTAAGTATGAGTAGAGAGAATTTGTTTTTTTGTTTTTTGTTTTTGTATTTTTACTAGAGGTGAAAAATACTAGGCTTTGGGAAAAACAGATCTCCAAGGTAAAGGCTTTATATTTTGGCTTGGACTGCCAATTGTTACTTTTTTTTCTTGATTTTTAGTTACTTGTATTCAATTATGATATTGACAGTGAAACATGGTAAATGACACAATAAAAAGGGTAATATGTTAAAGATTTTAAGCTATAACTAATAAATGGGTAACAGTTAATTGGAAATGTTTGTTTTATGTGTATGTTTGGTTTTTATAAGCTTAAATTCTGACCTATGGTTATATAAAGGGAAATCTATTGAAACCGATATTTTTAGTTTATCTTTAGATTTGATAAAATTCTAAGTTATATCCTAAGTTAATTTTTTTATTTCAAGTGTTTTAATGTTTTATAGGAAGTTTTTAAAGAATAAAATAAGAAAAATAATTTCTAAATACCGTATGTAATTTATAAGGAATTTGAAACCAAGATTTTACTAGCAATTTTGTAATTTCTTTTAAAAACGAAATATTTATTGTACAGCTGTTTTGCCATAATGGCCTAAAGCCTCCAAATTAACTGCAATACAGAATATGTTATTGAAAAAAAGAAAGGGATTCCCTAAGAAGGATAAATTGATATATTTTATACCATATCTTCATCATCAACATTATTAATATAATCTCTAGTGCTTAATAATTCTGAGTTGTTCTTCTAGGGTCGAGTGATAAAGGGGTCCTATAAGTTTCATGCCATCATCACGACATTTGAGATGATTTTGACTGATTGTCCTGAGCTGCGGAATATTCCCTGGCGCTGTGTGGTTATTGATGAAGCCCACAGACTGAAGAATAGAAACTGCAAGCTGTTGGAAGGTCTCAAGATGATGGACTTGGTCAGTGATCATACTAGTGATTCCACTGAATCTGCATAAGGATCCTTACTGACTTGGTAGTTGTACTGCTCTGAAGGTGATTGGTGTCCATGAAGGGCATATACAAAGCCTGCCCAAAATTGTGATTCAGTTTTCTGAACTTTCAGTTACTCAAAAGTTGCTGATGGCTTCTTAATTTATGCTGTATGCTCTTACTTTTAAACAGTCATTTTGCAGCAAAGTATAGTCACCATATTTTTCCCTGAGGGGAATTTCAGGTATTTGCTTCACTCTTTTGTTTATAGATTTAATTGTGGGGCTGAGCTTTACCTCAGTGATGACTGTCCAGTTATGGACCAAGGCATGTAGTTTTCATCCCACAGGTGTGACTCAGACCTGTAGGTGCAAGTTCTCAAAAGTACAAGATATTACAAGACCTCAAATTATCTGGAGTTTTACACCGTACCTAACACAAACATCCCCAACTTTGTTTTCACCTTACACAGAGTCAGTTTGATTTCCTTGATTTCATTTGTACATGTTTTTCAAATAGTATCATAGGATAATATATTGTAGAAATGGTAGAATTTGGTTGCTTTGTTGTGTTCTACTGCAGCATGCATGATACTGTACTGGAAACTGCTATGTGGTCTGTCATTCTTAAGCTTCTTTTCACTCAATAAGTGTTGTAACTATTTGTTTTTCCTTTTCTTTCCATCTGAAAATACCTTTATTTTTCCTTAGCCACTAAAATGATGTTTTATATATATATATATGTATATATACATGTATATATACATATATATATATATATATATATATATATATATACTTATAGGTTCAAAGTATCCTTTTTTTCCCCTTTCTGTATTTTTCTTTGTTATTATAAAGTTGATATACAGAGAGGTTACAGTTACATAAGTCAGATAAAGAGTACATTTCATTTTTAACAACATCAATCCTTCCCTCACTCTTTCCCAGTTTTTCCCTTCCGTCCCCACCCACAAAAGTTTTTTTGTTGCTGTTTTTGTTTTTTCTTTCCTTTTGTCTTATATGTTCGTTTATCTGTCTTTGCGGGGAGGGAACAGAAGTGGTGGGACAAGGGTGAACAAATGCAGCAGTGGCACTCACTAGACATGCTGAAAAAGAACTATACAACTTGTTTTTCATTTTTGACGTACCATTTGAAAGAAAAGTTATTTTCATGTAGGATATCTTGGGTGATTTAATTCATGTCAAATAGTTTTTAGAAAAGGTTTTTTAAATCTCTAATGTTCAACATCTGTAGATTAGTAGGATCATTTGTTAGAGTTGGAAATAGGAAGACATATTTTGTATGTTTAAGGACAGGCAATAGGCACTATTGAAAAGAACACCTAAAGCTTTCTTCCCCAGCTTCTTTGAGTAGTTGCTTCTATTCCTAAGAGGACTAGACTAACAAACTCATTTCTGAATTAACAAATAGGCACAGTCTATTTTTTGCTTAAAGGAAGAAGTCTTAGTTACCCTGTTTAGGATAGAATTTCCCATCTCTATAATGACTTATAATTCATATTGTCCCACATCTTTTATAAAAGTTTACTATTTTAGGTGACCAATCCACAAAACAATGTGAGCTTCTTTGATCTCTCCGGGTGATGTGTTAGCATTACATTGAAGTAAACCTGTATTTGCAGGTAAAGACTCAAAGCCATAAAATATCTAGTTACTGTTTTGAAGTTGGAATCCACCTTTCTGGTGATCTACTAAGGGACAATACTATGACTGTTTTCCTAAAATGTAAACAGCAACATGACTAATTTATCATTTCTTTTATCAGTAACATGTGGATCATTACTATAAAACAATTTAGAACAAATTGGTTTAACTATCATAACCCACCTGTCATTTCGATATTTATGGAATTACTTTAACATTTTATCAATGAGTTAGAATTCATTTTATGAATAATTTTTCTGTTGCATGTCAACATTCCTTAAACTAACTTGCAGATAACATATATGGAAACTATTTGTGTCCTCAGCGGAGTAAACACAGAAGGCTGCCTCTCAGGTTGCCCTATTGGCTAGTCCAAGTACCCAGAATTCCTATAACTTTTTTGTTGTTGTTGTTAAGAGTAGGACTCAAACTCAGCACCTGAAGCTTGCTCATTGGCTCTACCATTGAGCTACGCCCAACCCCCTTGTAACTCATTTTTAACGAACTGGGAAGCTTCCGTTAACAAATGAATAAATACTTTGTTTTTTCTAATGATTGAGTGTCTTTAGCCAGGCACCCACCTGTAATCCTAGCTACTCAAGAGTCTGAGATCCGAGGACCGCAGTTTGAAGCCAGGCAGGGCAGGAAAAGTCCATGAGACTCTTTTCTCTAATTAATCACAGAAAGCCAGAAGTGGAGCTGTGGCCCAAGTGACAGAGCCCTAACCTTGAGCAAAAAAGCAGTTCAGGGCAGTGTTCAAACCCTAAGTTCAAGCCCAGTACTGGCACAATATGTCTTTAGCCAGGTGTCAGTGACTCATACTTCAAATATTAGCTACTTGGAAGGTGGAGATTTGGTAGTTCAAATTCAGTCTGGGCAGAGAAGTCCACAACAGTCCATCCAAAAATGCAAAACCTGGCTGAGGCATAGCTCAAGTGGTAGAATGGCAGCCAAACCAGCAAATCAAAAAAGCATGAGGCCTGAATTCAGACTATCATGCCAACAAGGGAAAAAATAATAACAATCTTTGTCTCTTGTTTCTTGCTTGTAATTCCAACTACTCAAGAAGCAGAGATTGGGATGACTGAGGCCATCCTTGGTAACAGGTTAGCAAGACCTTATCTCAACAAAAAGATGGGCAGGGTGGCACATAGATAAGATCTACCCTGCGACTCAAATGGTAGAGCACTTGCTTAGCACATGTGAGGCCCTGAGATCATATCCCAGTATCACCCAAAAAAATCTTTATCTCAGCAAAAAGCTTTATTTATGAAGTAGAAGACATTATTGTTCAGAGCCAGAATATATTTATATTCATGCAGTTCTGAGTAACATTTTACCTAGTGGTTAAATTCATATGTAAGCATCATTAGAACATAAGTACTTGTCTATTCTATGCTTAGATCCTAAAGTAAGTCACAGTTAAAATACTAAGTAGCTATATTCAACTAGAGTACAGCTTCTAAGGATCTTCTGTTACTTGTGTTAGACTGAGTTAGGATGAAAATGTATTTGATGAATATGATCGCCAAGTTGATTCTCAAAATAGGAAGACAGCTAAGTTTTTTTCCATCTCCTGAGACAGGAAATGTTTGTGAAGATAATACAGAGGCAGGACAGGTGACATCTCCATAGAAGTGTGTGAAAGCAAAGCTACCTCACCCCTTTGTCTCTTATTGATGAAGAGTGGGTGTCATACAGGTTGTAGTAATTCTTTGTTAATTATGTTGTCCCTGCTGTCAATGTAAGATAGTCCCTCATAAACTAAAGAATCTGCTGAAATAAACCTGAATGCTTACCGCTTCATCAAAGCTAAAGGCGGTGAAGACATTGGAGGGAAAATGTATAGTTGCTGGAATTAAGGCTTGGATATAATAATGTTCAGAAGCCTGTGTCGGGAGTTCCTTTCCTTTTTCAAAAAATAACTTTATCTTGAAAAATAATCAGTTAAAAAATCTTAAACATAACCAGAGGCCGGTGACTCAGGAAGCTAAGATCTGAGGATTGATGTTTGAAGCCAACCTTGGCAAGAAAGTCCATGAGACTCTCATCTCCAATTAAACACCAAAAACGCGAGAGGTAAAGCTGTAGCTCAAGTGGTAAAGCGCTAGCCTTGAACCAAAGAAGCTCAGAGACAGTGCCCAGGCCATGAGTTCAAGCTCCATGACTGACACCAAAAATAGTTTCAACTTTTGAAGTATTAAGTGTTAAAGGCTGAAGTCAGGGTATGAAAAAATTGGGAAGCATTATCAGTACTGCTTTTCTACTGCCCTTTTTCTGAATCTGATGGTGCTTTTTAAAAATTTGTGGGGGACTAGGCACCAGTGGCTCACACCTGTAATCCTAGCTACTCCGGAGGCTGAGATCTGAGGATCTCGGTTCAAAGCCAGCCTGGGCAGGAAAGTCCGTGAAACTTACCTCCAGTAAACCATCAGAAAATCGGAAGTGGCACTGTAGCACAAGTAGTAGAGTGCTAGCCTTGAGCTGAAGAGCTGAGGGACAGCGCTCAGGCCCAGAGTTCAAGGCCCATGACCGACAAAAAAAAAAAAATTGTGGGGGCTGGGAAGGTAGCTTAGTGGTAGAGTGCTTCCTTAGCATGCACGAACGGCTCAATTCCTCAGTACCACATAAGCAGAAAAAGCCTTAAGTGGTAAGAGTACTAACCTTGAGTAAAAGAAGCTTGGGAGCAGTGTCCAGGCTCTGAATTCAAGCCCCAAGACTGGCAAAAAAAAAAAAGGAAAAAAATCCTTGGATCGCCATTGAGACTTGGGCCTTCCAATGATCATGTGCAAACTACTACAGTCCATGTAAATTCATTAGTGTTTATATAGTAGAAGAACTTAGTTGATTTGCAAACTTCTTAACATTCATTAATTTAATCAGTGAAGACTAGATCATCCTTCCAACTTCTATCAAGAGAAAAAAGGAAAGAAAAACACTGAACTGTTTTATCTCACTGTCCTGAGAGTTTCATCCACAGATAAGACATGGTAGTCATTTAGAAAATTAGTGAGTCTTTGTTTTTTATTGGGCTGGGTCAGTACCTCATTGTTAAGTTCAAGCTAACCTTGAACTCACTTTGTAGTTTAGTCTAACCTTGCATACACAATCATTCTGCCTCATCCTCCTCAGTGCTGAGATTATAGGCATGAGTCACTCTGCCTAGCCAATTATGTATTCTTACTTACATCATTTCACTAGTATTTGCTGAGCATATAGCCTGTTTGGCAACTAAATTTTGTCAGCTTTCAAGTTAAGTCAAAATATTTCTCTTCAAATACTGTAAACCATAGTCACTTTCTAAAATAGTTGTATTCATTGTGTTATATACATAATAGCCAAATAAAGTAATAATAATGATCATAATAAAGCTCCTGGTCATTTTTTTATTTTTTATTATCTTTAAGTATTTGTATAAAGGAGTTGCTATATAACAAGCAGTTTATGAATCTAGTGCATCTAGTTCAGTGTCACTCTCTTCACCATTCTCACCACACCCCTTGACACACCACTTCCTTTTTCTTAATTTTGTGGTATATCCAATGAATTCTTGACTGCTTTTTCCCTCTTTTCCCCCCTCTATTTATCCTTCATTCCTTGGTTCCCCCCATACTTCCTTTTGCATGTACCTATTTCCTCATACTGATTTTGTTGGGCTTTTACCTAGTATTTCTAAAGAATTACAGTAGTTGAGCTCTCCATAGAGTCTATATCTATAACTAAACATGTTGGATGATATGCAAATGATTACAAATGAATTGACTGAAGTATAAAAGTCTGGTCATTTTAAAACAGTTCCTCTTTGTTGCGTATATATAAATAAAAGGACGAGGTACAACTGGAGAAAACGCTCATAAATAGGGAGACTTAATTGAAGAAATATTGGAACATAGTTCAAAGAGAAAAAGATAGAACCATGTGATTTTGTTTTTTGTACTTTGTTTTTGTTTCTGTTTGGTTTTATTTATTTATTTTTGGTGCCTGTGCTGGGGCTTGAACACAAGGCCTTTCACTCTTGCCTGGCTTTTGTGCTCAAGGCTGGTGGTTTACCACTTGAACTAGACCTCTATTTCCTTTGTTGTTGTTATTGTGAGACAAGTTCTCAAGCAGGCTGGCCTTGAGTTTGAAATCTTCCTGAGTCAGACTTCCCAAGTACTGGGATTATAAGTTTGACACCGGCAAGCCCAGCATAATATCTGATTTTTTAAAAAATAGATTTGTGACATTTAAAATCAAATTCTGATCACTTTGCCTTTGGAAATTTGTGCAGAACAAAATGGTGTTTCATATGCTATTACATTTAAAAGCCCTTCTTTTGTCTGAAATGAGTCATGCAGGAAACAGCAAGATGAGAGACACGTTGATGTAGAGAGCAGAAAGACAGTGGTGAGCTTTTTATGTCCAGGAATTGGGGGGGGGCGTGAGGAAGACAGCCCCCAAAGAATAAATAAATAATTGAAAAAGCTTTAGTGGAAAAGAAGCATTGAAACTTAAGTGACTTAGAGAACCATCATACTAAAATAATGGTTTAATAACCTCTGGAAGAAACAAGATGCAGGATGCATTTAAGTTGTCTACAGAGTTTAAGAGAGGACCCTCCACGTGTCTGTCTGAAGTGTGGACCTTATTTTTCTTATATCTGTCTAAATGTTTAATTTCTATATCATGTAAGATGTGAATGCTGAGCTGCCACCATGAACACAAGTAGAAAAAAGTAAATGGTCATACAGAGAAAATAGTCTTAAACTGGTTTTGCTCTACAGTGTGGTCACACACTTTCCTTATTACTGTAGGAACACAAAGTGCTGCTGACGGGAACCCCGCTACAGAACACTGTGGAGGAGCTCTTTAGTTTGCTTCATTTCTTGGAACCAAGTCGCTTCCCTTCAGAAACCACCTTTATGCAAGAATTTGGTGATCTAAAAACAGAAGAGCAGGTACTTCTCACGTCTACTTTGTTTTTCAGTCACAAAATGAACAATTAACTCATGAAGTTGCAAAGCATTAATAATTGAATTATTTTAAAATGTAGATTGTATCTCAAATTTTTTTCCTACCTAGCTAACAGAGCTCCATGTATTCTTCTGTTGAACTAATTCATCATTTCAGTGATTTTCTTAGCTGTTTGCCCTCACAAAGGGCTATTGAGTTTTGTTGACGCATTACATAGCTAGTGACATAATTTTCAGAGCTGGTGTGTGTGTGTATGTGTGTATGTCGGTCATTGCGCTTGAACTCGGGGCCTGGGTGCTGCCCCTGAGCTCTTTTGCTCAAGACTAGCTACCACTTTAAGCCACAGTATCACTTCAGGTGTTCTGGTGGTTAATTGGAGATAAGAGTCACACAGAGTTTCCTGCCCAAGCTGGCTTTTAAACCATTGTACTCAGATCTTAGCCTCCTGAGATGCTAGGATTATAGGTATGAGCATTAGGCTAATTTTCAGAGATTTCTATGCTATCGGAGTTGATGGCTCTGCTGTGAAAACTTCCATGAACAATATAAGAAGTCACTCAAGTTTTAGAGCTGTTTGCCTACAGGAGTTCTGAGCTGAACCATGTGTCCCTGAACACATTGTTTACTTTCTTTGTAAGTCTTTGGCAAGTGTTCCACCAGTTTGAGCTGCATTCCCAAATCCCCTTGTTCTTTTAGTTTGTTTTTTAGATGGGGATGGGAGATCTTTTTGTTGTTGTTGGTTGTAGGGCTTGAACTCTGAGCCTGGGTGCTGTCCCTCAGCTCTTCAGCTCCAGAAGAATGCTCTGCCACTTGAGTCACAGAGCCACTTCTGGTTTCCTGGTGCCTAATTGGAGATAAGAATCTCATGGACTTTCCTGCCCGGGCTGGCTTTGAACCTCGATCCTCAGGTCTCAACTTCTTGAGAGCGAGGATTACAGGTGTGAGCCACCAGCGCCTGGCAAGGGATAGGGGGATCTTATACTCACTTTTGCCAGAGCTGGCCTCAGACCACAGTCCTTCTGCCTCCATCTCCTGGGTAGCTAGGATTATAAGTATGCATCACCATGCCTAGTTGCTTACTTTTACAAGCCTTCTTACTTCATTTTAGAAGAAGGGTTTCTCTGAGACATAAATGAGATTCTCCGTGTGAAAACAACTTGTTTATACACTATCAGAGTTAAGAGGATATTCCTATGTTTCATGTGCCATATTTGAAATAAATATGGAGATAAAGCTTGTAATTTTGGTTTTTGTGTGCCTTCTATCCAATTTACTATCTAAAACCTCTGGGTTTAGTTCAGAGTAAAGTGTTTTGTTTTGCTTTTCTAAAATAAAAGTATATGTTGTAGTTATTAGTGGAATTTATTAGTGAAATATATCAATATATATATCCTATATAGATTCTATATATAGAATGTATATAGTATGTATAATATACATAGGTATTATGTGTATATCAACTAACTTCTAGATGACTCCCACTCATCTTTTTAGCTTTTTGTAAAGGAAGAGAATATAACCTAGCACTCTGTCACATTGTTCTTTTTCCCCCTCTTCCTCATCATCCCTGTGGCCTAAGACAAATAGAAGGGAAAACTAATAAATGAGCTGTTTTTTTCTTGCTATGTACTCTTCAACCCTTCTGCTTATTCAAGACTCCTAGGTAAGTGATATTGTCCATTTGTCATAGAATCAGCCAGACTTCCTGTATTTTCTTTCCTTATGACAGTTGAAAGATTAGCTCCTTTATACCCTTACTGGGTTTTGAAAAATGGAAAAAAAATGTTTAAAAATAAGATAATCCTAATTTTCACGTTCGGTTACATTTTAATGCAAACAAACGATGATACCAGTATTTACCTAAGGTCCTTTTTTAGGTGCAAAAACTTCAGGCTATTCTAAAGCCGATGATGTTGAGACGTCTCAAAGAGGATGTAGAAAAGAACTTGGCCCCCAAAGAAGAAACTATTATTGAAGTTGAGCTAACAAACATTCAGAAGAAATATTACCGAGCCATCCTTGAGAAGAATTTTACATTTCTTTCCAAAGGTGGTGGACAAGCTAACGTACCTAACCTTTTAAACACTATGATGGAACTACGAAAATGCTGCAATCATCCATACCTAATCAATGGTAAGCCTGCCCACTTGTGGATTTATTAAATGATGAAACAAGCTCCAAAAATTCCTTTCTGTCCTGAGACTGAGAGATTTTATGGTGTGTAGTCATGACTTCCCTGTCCACTCACGTGGACACCTCCTTCTGTGGTTGCCGTGGTGACTAACTAGTGCCCTTGCAATCCTGAAAGCGCAGTCTCTCCTTGCCTGTTTCCTTTCAAGTAATAGCGTTTGTACTCAGTAGCTAGACACCATCAGTAAGGCAATCAACAAAGGACAGATTAGCTCCAGCTAAGGCTTTCTTGGAGTGTGTGTACGAATATGTAAATGGGAGGCACTGCAGAGGATAGCTGGCTTGGGGCAGCAGCTGCTGGTTGCCTTGAGCCTCTAATTCCTATGAGATTCCTTACTGTCTAGAGGCCTTCAGCACATTCTCAGGAGAATGAGAGATGATCTGAAAGCTTTGGGCATAGTTTGTTGTTTGTTTCTGATTGAGACTTCATGGGCCTTCCTGTTTTGTTTTGTTTTTAATTGAATCCATAGTGTCCTGTATCTCACTTGTTATGAGGAATAGTGCACACCTGTGGGATGGACCCCTCAGAGGTTACAGGATGTCAAGGGTGTGAGATGAAAAAGGTCTTTTAGAGGAGATGGTTTGTGAGGCAAGCCTTCAGGGATAGGAAGGATTTTGCCAAGCAGAATTTGAGGAAGAATATATTATATATAATATAATATATAATATAAGCAGAGGGAAATCTGAAAACAAAGGGAGAACTCACCCAAAGTATCACCATGCGTGGGTACTTGTGGGACCATGTACTCTAGACTCTCCCTCTAGGCCTCAGATGCTAGCCTGGGGCACTTTGGCTCTGGTCTGGAGGTAGAAAGACATGGCCAATGCTTAAGTTAAGCAGCTATCAGAAGAGGGGCTCTAGATGATTAGGCAACATCCTATTAAAAAGGACGGGAGGACTGGAAGCCAGTGGCTCATGTTGTAATGCTAGCTACTCAGGAGGTGGAAGCCAGCCTGGACAGGAAAGTTCATGCGACTCCCATCTCTAAGATAATGAGCAAAAAGCCAAGCTGGAGGTGTAGCCTATGTAATAGCAAGCAGAGCAGGGACAGACTAGTAAACAGAAAGTCGAGCTTAGGACCTATGGCTGTGGTCTGGGCAGCAGATAATATGGATTAAAGAAAAGTAGTGGCAGGCTAATTGTGTGCTTGCGTACAATTATAAGAACTCCTTACCTTTTTTCCCCTCACAGTGTATGCCTATCAACCACTGTGGTTCTACAAGTCTATAAGACAAAAATGCTATGTGTCTGGAAAATAATATCAGAGCTGAGTCATTCTGTAACATCAATGAATTTTGTTTTTATTAAAGAGTATGTTCAGCTTTGTCTTCTAGAGACAGTATCATGTATGATAATTATATGTTTAATATACCAACCTGTATAAGAAGAGCTGTAAGACCAGTCTGCTGTCAACCAGCCTGATGATAAGTTTGGGCTAGGACAGATACTGCAATAAATAGAAGACACACTGAGTACCCACACCCATTTTTGCATTTAATAGCTGATAAAGAGAAAATAATAATAGCCTCCAATGAGAAAGAAGAGAAAAGGAGATAGCCCCAAAGGGCTTGGGACCTGGAAGCAGGAAGTGCATTTAAGCAGAGGCTCAGCCATGGTGAGAGCCAACCCAGGGTTGTCTATTGTTTTCCCCAAAACACAGCTGATAAGTCTATTTGGTGCCTGATTGCTCTCCAGAGTCATTCTGTATAGCTTTTTTGTTTCGCTGGATCCTGAGGCTTGCCATCTATGGCATTTGTTGTAATTGGTCATACCATGAGGTCAGCTCTCCTGTCCTTACAGATAGGAGGTATAAGTAGATGCCCCTGTGTTTTTGTTTTGTGGGAAATTGTAGTTTAAAAATAGTTGAGTTGGCCGGTGCTGGTGGCTCATGTCTATAATCCTAGCTACTCAGGAGGCTGAGATCTGAGGATCATGGTTCAAAGCGAGCACGTGAGACTCTTTATCTCCAATAAACCACCAGAAAACTGGAAGTAGCGCTGTGGCTCAAGTGGGAGAATGCTAGCCTTGAGCTGAAGAGCTGAGGGACAGCGCCCAGGCCCAGAGTTCAAGCCCATGACTGACCCCCCCCCAAAAAAAAAAATTCTTGA
This sequence comes from Dipodomys merriami, assembly GCF_024711535.1. Classification (NCBI taxonomy): domain Eukaryota; kingdom Metazoa; phylum Chordata; class Mammalia; order Rodentia; family Heteromyidae; genus Dipodomys; species Dipodomys merriami. The sequence goes on from NW_027205603.1 coordinate 34,684,108, forward strand.
GTTGGGCACAGTGGCTCATGTCTATAATCCTAACTATTGGGAAAGCTGAAATCAGGAGGTTCAAGGTCAGCTTGATCCCTTCTCAACCAATAGTTGAGACTCCAGTGACTGGGCATGGTGGTGTGCCCTAATCATCCCAGTCACATGGGAGATGGAAATTGGGAAAATTTTAATTCCAAACCAGCCTGGACAGAAACGTGTATAAAACTTCATCTTAATGGAAAAAGCGGTGTATAGAGCTGTATATTTCTATAAGGGAAAAAGCTGCAAACAGAGGTATATGCCTCTATAAAGGTTTAAAGTATAAAATAGACAGATTGTGGTCCAGGTTCATGCCCACATATAATGCATGACTCTATGTCAAAATAACGCATGATAAAAGGGATGGAAGCTCTGCCAGAAAGTATCTGATTACAAACCCCTAGTACTTCTTTAAAAAAAAATCAATATACACACATCTGCCCAGATAACTTAGGGTAGGCCTTGTGCTTCACAAAGATTGCTACAAGGGCTAGTGCTGTTCAGTCTCATCCATAATTTGGATGTTGTTTCCTGTCCCAGAGCTTTCTCTGCACATGATGATTATCAAACATTTATAAGGAAGTATTTAATTTTAGAAATTAAATTGAAATGTGCTGGTTGTAACTTCAATTCTTATAGAGCACAACCTATCTGCAATCGTAAAAAAATAAATAAACAAAAGCAACTCCATGCAATAGTTGAAATCCATAATTTAATCACAACAGTATAAAAATATTTAGGTGTTATGATAGAATGCAAAGTGTATAAAGCAAAGAAAGACTTTAATGCAGGTTGGGGTTTTTTTTTTTGTTTTGTTTTGTTTTTTGTTTTTTTTTTTGTCGTGGGGCTTGAACTCTGGGTTTGGGTGCTATCCCTCAGCTCTTCAGCTCAAGGCGAGCGGGCTACTGCTTGAGCCACAGTGCCACTTCCAGTTTTCTAGTGATTTATTGGAGATAAAAGTCTCATGGACCTTCCTGCCCGGGATGGCTTTGAACTGTGATCCTCAGATCTCAGCCTCCTGAGTAGCTAGGATTACAGGCATGAGCCACCAGCACCCAGTACAACTTAGTATTTTTATTTAAATGTTTAGAACAATGTTTAGCCTCCCATGATCTCAGTGAGTATTGATTGTTTTTGTTTTTGCTTTGTTTTCTTGCTAAAGTCTCTGGTTGTTATTGGGGATAGATAAAATGTAGAAAAATGGTGAGCAAAAGAGTAGAAATAAGGCTTGCCTGATGGAATGTGTTTTCAAGAAAAAATAGTAGCTTTATTTTTCAAGGAATCTTTAAAAACAAAACATTTTATCATTTGTTCATGGCTAATACAGTTAGATGATATTGCAGTCACTGCTCTGATGTTTGTTGATGTGCACAGACTTGAGACTGGAAGTGAGCACACCCTATTTCAAGTTGACACACACTGTCAAATGTGTTAACTGTACTTTAGCTAAGCATTTGGGTTATCATAACCACTTCCAATTAATTTTCTTACGTCTACAAGTCTTACATCAGTGTAAATCATTAGTTAGAAAGTTTGAAAAATTAGCTTTTAACTCCAGAAATTAGAAATTGCCTTCCTCCTCAACAGTTCCCCTACTGTTTTTCCTTTGTCATCATAACAAATACAATGTTAAGAGGATCATAAAGGACATACATTTGCTGATATTTTAAATAAGCATTAGTATAAGCTGGCTATTAGTGAATTTTAACAAAGAGCTGAGTTGATTAGTTTAGCATATTTCAAGAGGTCAGAAAGAATGCCTTTTTTCTTTCTTACTATTCTTTTTTTTCTGCTTTATTTTTCTGTTTTTATACATGCATGTAGAGTGTTTAGATCATATTCATCCTCAATATTCATCCTCCCATTCTTATTGGTACTCACTCTCCAAAAAAAACCAAAAAGCCTGTTTTATGTTCCTGTAATTCATTTTTTGTGTTATATTTTGTGTTATATATTAATTATACAAAAGGGTTTCACAAGTGTATTTCACATATACATATATTGTCCTTTAATCAGATTCACGCCCCCTATTGCTCTTTTTTCTTGTTGCCCTGCCCTTCCATTCAATGGCTTTCAGTGAATTTTCTTAAGCCGTCTTGATATAGACACACTGTATTTAATATTACTGTACTCCATCATTGTTTTTCTATCATTGTTTTTCTCTCTCCCCTCCCCATCCCTCAAAACATTCCACTGCCCACTGTTATTGTCAAGTTCTGTGTGTGTGAGTGTATATATATGAACGTATATGCATGTATGTATATGAAGATATATTTGTGTGTGTATATATATATGAAAACATACATATATATATAAATATAATATAGACTTTCCTGCCCAGGTTGGCTTTAAACTATTATCCTCAGATCTCAGCCTCCTGAGTAGCTAGAATTACAGGCACGAGTCACTGGTGCCCAGTTATATACTACATGTTCTATATATTACATATATAGAACATTACATATATATCAGTTATATATTACATATTATTTATAATAACATTTTTACATATTATATAGCTTATCCATAATACATTTTATATATTTATATATATATATATATATATGAATTGATCAATTCAGCTATGTCATCAGGTAAGAAAGAATATATTTTTCTTTTTTATTATTTATGAGAAACTATTGATAGCATTGAAAATAGATTTTTCTACTAATTTGACTGAACTATTTATATTTTTGCAAGAATTTTTGCTGAAGTGATCCAACCATGTTTTATATCAAATATAAACATCTCATGTTTGTCAAAAATGAATATCTCATTTTTGAGAAATGAAATATTCTTTGTTTTAAGCTACTAAAATACACTTTATTTTGATTATGAATTATAATCCTCACGTGGTCAAAAAATGATTGCCTTAATATCATATGGGTAAAATCTGTTACTAAGTTGAAAGGATCTGCTATACAAAAGTACCTACTCTCAGTACAATCAAATGTTGTATAGGACCTTAAATATACTCTCTTGAGGGCCATCTCCTGCATCTTGAACCTGAGTTTCTAAATTTCATGTTTTGATAAACATTCTGCTTTATTCAACAATATTCTTGCTAGTGCTCTAAACAAATACTCGTATACTTTACCTTTTCTTTTTAAAATCCTTGCTGTTTTCCAATACTTGGAAGTATTCTGAATATTAGGTTTTGATTCATGTAGAGGAGGACGATTAAACAGTTCTTCCAGTATTCTTCGAAAGGTGGTGTAGTGTGCTTTATTGTCTGGTACTCGGTAACAACCTTAAGTGACTTTAAAACTCTGTCCTCAGTGAATTCTTTGATTCAGAACTAACAAATCTCATTTCTATATATGTCTGTGTCATAAGGCACATCTTATAAGCTCTCTTACAATGGAACTTACCTTGACCTTTCTTACATCTTGTGTTCCTTGCAGAAGTACCATCTGAATGGCTATGTGGTTAAATATCCTGTGAAGTTTATGTATCCCCATCTTGTATATTATTAGTTCACCTATTTAAAGCCAATAGTTTTTGATAGAATTCTAGGCTGAGAAATGATCCATTAGGTATAGGAGTTTGTTGTGTTTTCTAAAGGACAGGTAAGTACGTCCTCCACAGAGTGGAAGGTGGAGGGCTGAGCACTACTCTGCCCTGAGCCCAGGAGACAGAGGTGCTGAGACCAGTGTCCGAGCATTCTGGTTAACTCGCCTGGGCAGTAGGGAGGAAGTGTAGGGGCCTTGTTTCTTAAGAATGCTCCATTTTAGAGTCTTCCCTCTAGTGTAAGAGGCTTCTCTCTCAAATCTTGAACAAGTACAAATCCGCATGGAACTGTGAGGAAAGGAGGGATGGATAGACTGTTTTCATTTTTAGCTTTTACCGGTTAGATAATTCAAGATGGAAGTTTAGAAAATTATTAGGTGAGGGTACATATGGAAGATTTAAAGATTGTAAGAAAAGATAATATTTGAGTTCCACCCTCCCCCCCAAAAAAAAGAAACTGTAAAGAAAATGAACCTCCCTTCTATAGTCCTTCTGATGTTATTGATACACAAACTACCTCCCTTGCACTTTAATTGTTAGGACTTGACTCCTTTTGTTTCTGAGTTTGAGGACAGATTTTGTTGTTTGTATTTATATTCAGCAAGTAAACAGTTCATTTCTTTAGCAAGCTGGGTTCCAGTTTTTCCGTAGGTATCTGGCCCTTGGCTTGTTTCTGCTACTTCTGGCTTGACAGTCTGTTGTTGAAATTTAGTTTTAGAGGCGACAAACATTTGTTTGTTGAAAAATGTAGTTTTCTCCCTAACTGGCTCAATGTGTGGTGCTTAAAACTTTGATCCATTTTATACAGCCATGATTTTGTGTAGACCCAACTTTGAGTTAGTGGATAGATTCTTGTCCATAAACAATAGTGCAGCATTTGGTTCCTACAATTTGCAGTGGGTTTTGAAAGCAGATTCATTGTTTTTAGTAATAAAAAACCTTTTACAGTATTCACATTATGCTGTCCAATCTCTGCAGGTGCTGAAGAGAAAATTTTGGAAGAGTTTAAAGAAACACACAATGCAGAGTCTCCAGATTTTCAGCTCCAGGCAATGATCCAGGCTGCTGGCAAGCTAGTGCTGATTGACAAGCTGTTGCCAAAACTGAAGGCTGGTGGCCACAGGGTGCTTATCTTTTCCCAGATGGTGCGCTGCTTGGACATTCTGGAAGACTACCTCATTCAGAGACGGTAAGGCCACCATAGCACAGTAGCAAAACAAGAAGCAGGGAAATGGGGGGGGGGGGGGGGGGGAGGCGGGCAAAAGGCCCTGCTCAGGCTCTGAGTGGTTCACCTACAAGTTACATTTATAATAACAGGCATGGAATAGAAAAAAAAGTCACATCTCCTTTTTTAGTTGTATGTAGTTATTTTATGTGAGGACCACATATGTGAGGCCAGCACATGCCTTTGTGGGCAGTTTTCCACATTGCAGTCATTTCATGGAGGAAAAGTCTTCTTACTTTAAATTAAATTGTTTGTTATTTTATTGTTTAAGAGTCAGCTATTTTTTTACAGTTTCGCTATTTTACTGAAGAGGAAGTAAAATAAAATTTAATCTTTGAGCATTCAGCCAAATGTGTGAAGTACTTAGAAAAAACTGATCTGAAATTATTTCTGTTAATCATATTGTTCTATTAATACCTTCCTAGGGAAGTGCTAACTTTAAAATAAAAAGGGAACAAACATCTTATAGCTGTTTGTCAGGCCTCCTTGCTTAGTGTCTCTTTTTTTAGGTACCCATATGAAAGGATTGATGGCCGAGTAAGAGGCAACCTCCGCCAGGCAGCTATTGACAGATTCTCCAAACCTGATTCTGATAGGTTTGTCTTCCTCCTATGTACAAGGGCAGGAGGTTTAGGCATTAATCTTACTGCTGCTGATACCTGCATCATCTTTGATTCAGACTGGAACCCCCAAAATGATCTCCAGGTAAAACATACAAGGAAATCTTCCTGGTGCCTTTTTTATTCTATGACAGAGAATCCCAGTCAAACCAGTAAATTGGAGGAAATAACCTAGCAATCAGTTTATTAATAACATGGATAAATAATACAAGATGAAATCTCTTAGTTTGTTTGTTCCTTTATAAACAATGCTTGTAATTATTGGAGCCTAAGGTTTTATAAATGACAGGTAAGCCTTGTCTTTCTTTGGGAGCAATTGTCAGATTGAGCTCTGTAACAGACTGCCAGAGTCCCCAATTCTACACCCACCACACTGGGATCAGCCTTTGAACATAGGAATTTAAAAGGGACACAATCATTAATTCCGTGCAGTAGCCATTAATTTTCTCTCTTTCTTTCTTTTTTAGGCTCAGGCTAGATGTCATAGGATAGGACAAAGTAAATCTGTGAAAATCTACAGGCTGATTACAAGAAATTCCTATGAAAGGGAAATGTTTGACAAGGCTAGTTTGAAGCTTGGTCTGGATAAAGCTGTGCTACAATCTATGAGTGGAAGAGAAAATGCTACTAATGGGGTAAAATGATGCTTGTCCAAACCATTCATTTATTATGGCTCTTCCTTTATATAGCTAATAGGAAATGAAGCAGCATCTGATATTGTAGCTATTTGTCAATATTTGTCCTATTTTCCTTTGTTTTATGTCAGTCCTCTAAAAAAAATGAAAAATGTAGTCTCTCAATTCTAAATTATGTTGAAAGTTTAAAAGGTTTCTCTAAAACAGGTACAACAACTTTCCAAGAAAGAAATAGAGGACCTTCTACGAAAGGGGGCTTATGGCGCACTCATGGATGAGGAGGATGAAGGATCTAAGTTCTGTGAAGAAGATATTGACCAGATTCTCCTACGGAGGACTCATACTATTACCATTGAGTCTGAAGGAAAGGGATCCACATTTGCTAAGGTGAGAGTCCATCTGAAGACACTAGGGTTTTCTTTTTTTTTAATATATATTTTTTATTATTGTAAAGATACTGTACAGAGGGGTTACAGTTACTTGAGCAAAGTAATGAGTCTATTTCCTATCGAGCATTGTTACACCCTCCTTTATTTTTCCCCTACCATCCCTTTCATCTCCAGCTTCTCCCTCCCGTCTCCCACCTGAACTAGGGTTTTCTACACAGTGTGGTAGAGTTCTTGAAGGGCCATTGTAGAGTTCATGAAGATCACCTTGGAAAGCTACTCACAAAATGCATGCCTAGCATTTGCTTTGAATTATTAACTCCTAGGAGAGCCCCTGGCCATATATAGTTTATACACTGGGTTCTCTTAGGTGTGTCAGGCACCTCTGGTTCACCTGTGATCCATCCACCCTTCACCTGTGATCACCCCATCTATTCTACTTCTGAAATAGTTTTCTGTCATCATCCTCTTCTGTCCTCAGATCCTGATTCCTAAAACAGCCTATAAGAATCATTAAGTCATTCCTATCCTGTCTTCAAGTCTTTGATCTTTCAAGTCTTCCCCTCTGCTACAACCCCATAACTCCTTTTTTCATGACTAATCCACACTAGCATATTCTACTCCAGATGTATCCACTGCCTGTTTCAGCTCCCACTTCCCCCACCCCAATCTGAACCACTCTCTGAATCCCTGACCTTCCATCTGAGAGCCTCTTCTCAGAGGCTCTACATTTTGTTCCAGCTGTCTACACTGAGGCCCATTCTACATGTTTATGTTAAACGCTTTATTAAAATTTACTTACCAGGGGCTAGAAAGGTAGCTCAGTGGTAGAGTGCTTGTCTTACATGCATAAGGCCCTGGGTTCGATTCCTCAGCACCACATAAGGGGGAAAAAGTTGGAAGTGGTAGAGCGCTTCCCTTGAGCTTAAGAGCTGAGGGACAGGGCCCAGGCCCATGTTCAGGCCCCAGGACCAACAACTTACTCAGACAGACCTTCATGTTTCATTAGCCATTAGTCTTTATATTTCTTCCAGTACTTCCCTCACTTCAGTCCCTGGAAACCAGTGATGTACTTTCTATAGAGAAATATAGATTTATAAGTCATTTGTTCTTTACAGATTGTATCATTAATTTGTTTCCTTTCATTGCTGAACAGTGTTCCATTGTAAGACCCTATAAGACCCTTACCAGTTGATAATGAGCATTATTTATTTATTCATTGCTTGGTAATGAAATCTGGGCTCCTGTTGGGTTATTATGACTAAGATTATTATGAACTCATATGTACTGGGTTTTGTGTGGACATGTTTTTTCTTTTCTTAGGTGAAGGCTAAGTTTGCAACTTTTTTCATGTTTAATTTTTTAAGAAGCTATCAGACTTTTCTAAAGTGGTTCTACTATATTCCCTTTCCGCTGGCCATGTAATTTAGAGCTTGGTTTTGTCCATATCTTCACCATACTTTTTATTATCTGACTTTTGAGTCAAGCCATCCAGTGAGTGTATAGTAGTACCTCTTGGCTTTATTTGCATTTCACTGATAGCATTTGAGCATCTTTTCATGTACTTGTTGGCCAGATGTATATCATCTCTGGAGAAATACCTATTCAAATCCCTGTTTAGTTATTAGTCTTCTTTTAATTGAGTTTAAGGGTTCTTTATGAAACCTGGGGATTTTTTTCCTCTATTAGATAATATGCTGTGGAGGTAGAGATGGGAAGGATCACAGTTTGAGGCCAACCCAGGCCAAAGTTTCCAAGATCTCCATTTCAGCAGATAAGCTGGGCATGGTGCTGCACATCTTTAATTCTAGCCATGAGGAAAGTAGAAGTGGAGGTACCAGGATTTCAGTGTGTGATCACAAAAGAACTGGGGAATGGCTCAAGTAGCAGAATACTTGCCTGGCAAGCACGAGGTCATAGTTAAGCCTCAGTGCCATCAGACAGAAAAAGTATATACCTTTAATGATATTTGCCCTACCATTTTTCTTTTATCCCTTGGGCTTTCAGTGTTTTTTTTTCTCTAGCCCAAGAACACAAGGACTTACTCCTTTATATTCTTTTATGAGTTTTGTAGTTTTTGCTTTTTTTTCCGATGTTTATGCGCTTGTAACTTTTGTGCATGGTATGTGCTGTGAATATCTTGTTGTCCTGGCTGCTCCAGTCTGCAAGAGCTCTTTCCTGGGTTCTGGGACCCAAAGCTGCCTTCCTCCTATCTTTCAGCCTCTCTTCAGGTTTTTTGCTTGCTCTACAAGTACTATAAATTCATTATTCACAAGGCTAAGCTCCTCATCACATTCTCCACTGTACACACACACACACACACACACACACACACACACACACACACACACACACACACAGACACACACACACACACACACACACACACACACACACACACACACACACACACACACACACACACACACACACACACACACACACACACACACACACACACACACACACACACACACACACACACACACACACACACACACACACACACACACACACACACACACACACACACACACACACACACACACACACACACACACCCTCAGTTGGACCTGTCAGTTGACCTGACTATCAACATTAAGTGCCAGAGTTGGATCCTGAGGCTTTTCTGGCTTCCTCCCCTTTCACACCTTATCCAAGTTTCATCTCCATGAATTTTTTCTTTTAAATAATGTCATTCTAGGCTGTTTCCTTTTCTTCATGTTTACATTCTCTTATTTTCAATCTAAAGTACTTCAGTGGCCTGTCTCTTTGCTCCAAGACATTTTATATGACCTCTCTTAAGGTGACTGTGGACCTGATCATGTCCACCTTGAGATGACTTCTATTTTGAAATAGCTCATGACTCCCTCAGGATGAGTTCAGACTCTACTAACCACACATGCAAGGCCCGGCTTGCCCTGTCTTTTGCCTTTACCAGCTTGCCCTTTGGCTGCTCTTCCTGAATATGCAATCCCCTTTCTTCTCTTGTGCCTTTGCACATACTCTGCAGTGAGTGTTTCCATGTGCTTTTCTATTTTATGAGTGTTATACAATATGCTGCAAGCATTATATTCAGGAGGAGCCTTCTCAGCTTCCAGCAGCGGCTTACCTGACTTAGTTAGGGGCCCCTTCTCTGTATATTGTTTGCATCTATATGTACCTGTTACCTATCATCATATTGCCGTGTTCACCTGTGTCTTGGTCTGTTTTAATCTCTGAACAGTCACCTTTCTGAGAAACAATCTTTTATCTCACTCTTGTCCACCCTTCCATATGGCCCAGTGGAGAAGTACCCAGATCTGAGTGGATATATAAACAAAGGTCACTTTGCATTCTTACTCTGAGAAAAACATGTTAAAATAATGCATAATTTTTCTCCTCTAGGCCAGTTTTGTTGCATCTGGAAATAGGACAGATATTTCTTTGGATGATCCAAATTTCTGGCAAAAGTGGGCAAAGAAGGCTGAATTGGACATTGATGCCTTAAATGGGAGGGTAAGTGACAAATTCTGTTAGACAGTTACCTGTCTCACACACTCAGGTCATCCTCCCGAAGTTTCACTGCATGTGTTCTTTTGTTAGAACAATCTGGTTATTGACACTCCACGAGTAAGAAAGCAGACCAGGCTATACAGTGCAGTGAAAGAGGACGAGCTAATGGAGTTTTCAGACTTGGAAAGTGATTCTGAGGAAAAGCCTTGCGTCAAGCCACGGCGTCCCCAGGATAAGTCACAGGGCTATGCCCGGAGCGAGTGTTTCCGAGTAGAGAAGAATCTGCTGGTCTATGGGTAAGGTGGAATTAACCGTGTGAAGTGGAATTTTATCGTGTGTTTGTTTGGATCTGTGTGACTACCACGCAAATAATTTTCTGGTAGCTTTGCACCATGGGGGGTCCTTTGGTTAGAGGAAGGCAAATTCAAATTCTCCCGGATGTGGAGAAGTCACCATGTGGACATACTGGGTATGCTAAGGAGCTGTGGTGGATCTAAGTTTACTTGTAGATTATCACTAACTGGGAACAAATTCCAAACAAAAAATTTTCCCCACTTTACCTTGACATAAACTTTGCAGCTATTTTTATATAGCTGATCTTTTTCTGCAATAAAAATATTACCAAAGATAATCTCTTAGTAAACTCTTTCAACTCATCTGAAACACGAGTGTCCTTTGAACTTTGTGATATTATTTCTTCTGCTGGTCTACAGGCTTCCAAGAGGATGACTCTGTGTCTAATTCATCTCTAAACTGCTGTGGCTTTCCACACAGTACTTTGAATGGCAGAGTGTTCAGAAAATATCTGAATCAGTAGATGAGAGTTCTCTCACAGATTGTGGGACCATAGGCAAATTCCATTAAAATAATAGCAACTGCCACCAAAGCAGTCTTTCTGCTGATGTGATGGTGTCCTGCCTGTGACACTTTCTTCCAGAGGATCCCTATCAATGCCGAACAGAGACAAATGTGTTTGTGTGACACGCAGACTTCTCCAGCTGGCCCTTCCTTGTCTGTCTTTTTTGTTCTTTCTCATGGGCAGTCTAAGGCCTGTTTGGAGAGAATGCTTTGTCTCTATTGACTTCCAAGCCTATGTCATCTCCTCCCTAACACACACACCGTTCCCAACACGCAGAACCAATCGACTTCACATCTGCTCTCTGGGCACACCCTACACAGGCTTCACCTTCACCCACTGGCCTGTGCTTCCTGTGGCACACACAGTGTTGTTTCATGATTTTTAAATCATCTGCTTCTCTTGCTGAACTCCCACTTAGCAGTTTCTTGAGGATGGGGCTCTTTCTTGTATCATCTGTGCATGGAGCTGTGCCAGTGGACACAGTGAGTGCTGAGTAACACTTGTGGAATACACGAAAATCAGCCGAAGTCCATCCTATGGCTCAGAACCTCTGACAACACTGCTTATTGTTTGTGCAAGCTGGACATTCTCTCCTGCCTGCTCTGTGTGGGCAGAATCCCTTTTGCTCTTTGCACCTGTTTCATTGCTTCAGCCAGTGACTGGTAACCTTAGGTTGAAAATCTTAAGATGGGAACGCATTGTAATTTGTAATCTAAGAAGGATGCTCAAAACATACCATCTTGCAGGCAAGTCCTCCCTTTTTCCCACAATTATCATTGTGAATTGAACAAGTACTATGTGCTGAGCACTGGGCTAAGATACCCTTAACACCAGAAAGGCAGGCAGGTGTGCAAGCAGAAATAGCCAGATGTGAGGATGGTAAGGACAGAGAAGTACTCAGCTAGTGGGACATCATAGAATCTTTCATGCCACCTACAAGACACAGCTTTTATGTCAGCCTCTGACTTCTGGGTCTAGGAGAAGTAAAAGAATAAATTCCACAGGAAGTAATATGTGTAGTGTATGGCTGGATAGGCAAAGAATCTGCCAATGTATAAGGGAGCTTTTGTGGAGAGGAGAGAGGAGGATGTCCATAGACTCAGAGGTAAGGGCCAGCCTTGGTTGAGGAACTGAAAGAAACTCTCAGGAGATAAGAGCACCTGGGATTAGGAAGAGACCAGGCTAAGGTGTTAAAGGCAGGGTTGGCTTCTTGCTTCAGGAGAGGCCAAGACCTGCCAAGCTAAGCTCTCAATTGTCACCAGTGAGGGACTATGTGCACCATGAGCACTGCCCTTTTGAGGCCTTGTGGCTCCATTCCTGCTCCTCTGTCCCCCTCCCCTTATCTTCATTGTGTGGTTGTACTCCACATGCCCAAGCTGAAATGGCACAGCACTACAGCCTGAGCTTGTGACATGAAATGGCTGGTCAGGGTCAGCTGCATTTATGTCTTTGCCTTTATTCATAGTCCTTTCTCCCAGCCTTTCTATGTGAGGACCCAAGAACTGACTGAACATCTTTCCTGTGACTTCTTGTTCATGTCTGTCACTCCCAGTGCAAAAGAAAACTCTTCAAAGCTTTTCAGTTCTCCACCAAGTTTGGGCAATCCCTTCAAGGAGGATGACAGAGCCAGAACTCTTGGTATTGCATCTTTGATTTGGAGTAATCACAAATATTTTGCATCATCTTCTATGTCAGGTGGCTGGTCAGCACTAAAACATGTAAACCTCAGCAGAAGGAAGCAGAATATAGTTTCCAGACTTCATCTGCCCAGGAAAGCCATCCTAGTCATGTGGGCAATATCCATCCAACTCTTACACTTAGAAGGAAACTTATGGCCCACTCTGTGAGATATATGTAACTCTTGCACTCTGGATTGCTTTTTTGTCACCTGATATAAAACCTTGCTAGTTTTGAGTCAAATGTTTCATCATTGATACCTGATTGTTAAGGTAAACTCTATATCTACAATTAGAGGCTCCATACTGGCTATTTACTTTCCAGCTGGGGTCGGTGGACAGACATCCTATCACATGGACGCTACAAACGTCAACTCACTGAGCAAGATGTGGAGACTATCTGCAGAACCATTCTTGTGTACTGTCTGAATCATTACAAAGGAGATGAGAACATCAAAAGCTTCATCTGGGATCTGATCACACCCACGGCTGATGGACAAACTCGAGCCTTGGTCAATCATTCTGGTAGGTTTACTTCTGGCTCTTTGTTACTTGAGTCTCAGACAGTTGCTGGAAAGTCTGACAGTATGCTCTGATGAAGAGACGCTACAATGAACCCTGTAAGTCCCTATCCTGTCCCTTACCATCCCTCTTGTTATCTACCCTTGGACTCTGTGATGTGAAGTATAAAAGGCTCCAGTGATAATGACAGTGGTTCTTCTAGGTCTGTCAGCCCCAGTGCCAAGGGGAAGGAAGGGGAAAAAGGTGAAAGCCCAGAGTACACAGCCAGTGGTGCAAGATGCTGACTGGCTGACCAGCTGCAACCCAGATACCCTGTTCCAAGAGGACAGCTACAAGAAGCACCTGAAGCACCATTGCAACAAGTATGTCTATAGGGGTCAATGTAAGTGTAATCTTGGCCAGGACTAGTATTAGGCTGTACATGATGGCTCACACCTGTAATCCAAGCTGCTTAAGATGATTGTGGTTCCATGCCAGGAGTGGTGGTATGTGCCTGTCATCCCAGCCACTCAAGAGGCCCAGGTCCAAGGCTGGCCCTGGGAAAAACCTAAGACTTACCTGAAAAATCACTAAACAACAAAGGGCTGGAGTCATGGTTCAAGTGGTTAAAATGCCTACCTAGCAAGTTGGAAGCCCTGAATGTAACTAGATAGATACTGCCAAGTCACAGGAGTGCATACCTCTGTGATTATCTTTTAAGTGGTGAGACTGTGTAATATGCACACTGTTTTAACCATTTGTAAGTGAGCAGTTTGATGGCATTAGTCACATTTGATATTAATCACATATACTGTATATTCATCACCAATATCTATTCCCAAACCTTTATCATTCATTCCCCATAGGACTCTGTTATCATTAATTTGTCCTTCCCTGTCTGTGCCCTGGCCCTGACCCTGGCAACCACCAGCCTACTTATCTTGTCCACTGTAAGGAACTTGTAAGTGGGACCACCGGTATTTAGCTTCCTCTGTCCAGCTTATTTCATTAAGCGTAGTGTTTTTAAAGTACATACATATTGTCAAATTTGATTCCTTTTGACAGTTAAGTACTATTCCATTGTGTCAAACTTTTTAATCCCTCTTCATCTATCCTGAATAATGCTGCTGTGGAAATTGCACATGACTGATGTTTAGCCAGTATGTGACAGGGAATTATAGTTAGTTTTATAAGATTCTGCCTTTAACCACCTGCTTCCAGTGGAAGAGGGTAGGGTTGGGGAAATAGTATTTTTACTCTAATCATAGCACATTTCTGGGTCCCATGAGCCTGGATCCTATTTTTACCTTAATTTCCAGAAATCATAAGGAGTTGAGGATTGAAGCTAAATTTATTAACTATGTACATATTAAGCTAACATCTACATGCATTGATTTGTTTCTTAGTTTCAAAATGGATTTTCATTATTAGTAGTACAAACAGCCATGTTACTGAACAGCTCAACCGTGCCTCCACTTGATGTGACCTTGCAAAAGTTACTCCACTTCTCCCAGATTTACTCTCCTTGTGAGTGAAATAGAGGTTGGCAGTAAGATCTCAGTTGGATGAAGCAGGATAAAAATAAATATGTGTTTAGCTTTTAAAACATTATGACAACAACCTAAGCACACAATATGGGCAGCATGCCGAGTGCTTTATATAGATTATCAATTTGAGCTGTTTGAGATAAAAAGCGCTATTTATTTCATTTTAAATTTTATCTCTTTGTCAATGCTAGAGATGAAACTCAGGGTTATATGTTGGTAGGTAAGTATTCTACCAGTGAGCTAGACCCTTCCTTCTTCTCTCCCTTCCTTCCCTTCTTCTTTCCAACAATGTTTTGCTCTATTGCCCAGGATGGCCTTAAATTCTTGGGTTCAAATGATCATCCTACCTCAGCCTCCCAAGTAGTTGAGGTTACAGGTGTGTGACTGTGTCCACAGAAGTACTCTTTTTATCCTCTCATAACGGACAAGGAAAGCTCAAGTCTCAAGCTGAGTAACTTACCTAAGGTCTTTCATCCAGCAGCTCTCTTGTTGGTCACCATGGTTTTCTGTTCATCACACCTCCTCCTAGGAGCTCCTGTAAAGCTCTCAAGGGTTTTTATACCTATGCCTTAAAATGCTTTGTTGTTTTAGAAACTCATTATCGTTGTGGCATAATTCTTCCTCCTAAAATGCTACCCCACTTGTAGCTGTTAAGAAACTTCTGTGTCATTGTGGTTTATGTCAACTTTGGTCTGTAGCTTTCTAAATTCCAGATTCAAACAAAAGTCAACTGGTTTAGTGTGGGAACAACAGGTCCTTTTCTTGGATATCAGTGTGGTGGTGGTGGTAGTTTTCCATTCAAGTTGCACTATGAGTTACAGACTTCCATTCGCTGTCTTTCCTAGTTAGGTAGTGTATGAGAAGCCACTAGAGTTCTGCTACCTTTCCATTCAGTTTTAGGAGACAGTTTTGCCTTCCAGCTTATTTCTTAGATGGAATGGTTGGTCCCATTGTCCTTTCTTAGATGACCATGCCTTGAGATTACATCAGATCTAAAGCTAGAAGGTATTGATGTTAAGGTAGAACATGAGACAATTGAGGAACATCCTAGAAAATGAACAGCCACTTCTCTGAAACTCTTAAGGTGGTGAGAAACAAAGCAATTGAGTGCCATGCATGGTACTGGGCTGGGAGGTGATCCAGAAAACAGTCACTAATGGGATAGTGGAAGGAATATGGATAAGGCCTGAGGGTTCCTTAGCAGTCACATCTGCCTGCCTCACAGAGTGAGAGCACCTTGTGATCAGCGGCTGCCTCCTAGCCATCCTTTCTCCTCTCTGTGGCTAGCTGACATAGTATATTCCCCAAGGGACACTCTATTTGCCAGTGGCATTGATTTGAATTTTTCCCTAGAGAAGAAATGCAACATTCACAGTTAGTTCATGAAAGTCTCCATATAACTGAAACTGCTCCCAAAGCCGAAATCTGTTGTCTTCTGCCAAAAGGAAGAGGAATTATTTGGCTGCCTGCCTGTGTATCTAGTTCTCTGAGAATAGGAAGGAATCCATCGTAGGTGGAGGGTAGTTGAACTACCCTCACTGGGCTTCTTCTAGACGTTAGAGTTGGCTTACAAATTCTTCTCTAGCCAGAGGAAAAACAAAGTGTTGCTTTTCCTTTGTTGGTTCAGTTTGGCACAGTCACATTTAAATCCCATGAGTTAACAAAAGGAAAAAAAAAAATTAAAATAAAAAGGTATTCTCTGAAATGATTGTTTACTTTGGTATATATTTGAATATTTTCATTTTCACATCGAACTCATCTAAAGATTGTGTTGGCCATGAGTAGACTTGGATAGGGAGGAAAAAAGCATGTGGAAGAATATCTGTTCTATTTATGTCTGGTCAGGACAGCCTCTAAGGACATTCTGTTATAGTTGTGTCCTAAAGACATTATGAGATGGAATTAAAAGACCAGGTTAACACTCCAAGGTGAGACCCTGTGACCTCAGATATATAACTTCCATTATGGATAGTGTCCACTTTTGTAAAAGGGGAATCATAACTTGTCCTACTTTATAATACAGTTGTGTGAAGATGGGATGAGTGCGTGTATGTAAACATAATAACGTTGGTTGTGAAGTGTCAAGAAAGTGATGGGATTATTTGGCTAGGAAAATAGTGCTGGAATAATTGACCCACACCAAAATGGTAGTCATCAGCTATAACCCTGAGTGCACATCAGTGGCTGTTTAGCAGGGGCTGCTGGATTCAAAGTAGATAGAGACCTGGGGGATAGATTGGGTGGATTCCATTGAAAGAATGATAGTTTAGTCATTGAGGAAATCCAAGCAGGATTGAAAATCTGATTCCTAGATAATCTGGTTCCTAGATAGGTTTAAAAGCTGGATTTCTTGGAAATAACTGTTAATGAGGTGGACACATTTTAACCTTGTAATGTTTTATTACTATTTTCCAAGTGACAACATAGATTCCTAGGTAATAGAAACGAAAGGGGGTAGAAATGCTTAATATTCCCTGAGATGAGTGAGGGGCCCACCTCCCACTTCACCCACCCCACCACCATCTTCCTTTATCGGAAGCAAAGTTGTATAATCTGAAAAACCTGACATTCCATATTGAGGGTTTATTGTAAGGTAGTAAAACCAGATTTTATATCTCGTTTATTCCTACAACTTCTGATGTGCTTCCAAAAATGGTATTAAGGCAGCAGCTGAGGAAATTTTATGAGATAATGAAGCAGAACAGTTACTGAAAGCCATCTGCTCAGTTGTTTACAAACTTGCTTCAATACTTCAGAGGCAGTGGTAGGGTACGTGTCTAAACTTCACAAGCTGCACTAGGTAGAACTAAATGAAGTGCGCCTGGGCTGGGCTGAGCTCAGGCCCTCTCTCTGCAGCGTGAGCCGTTGCCAGGCAGGCCTGTTGGAAGCCAGCAGAAAGCACCACACAGAGGTGATTATGTGCCACCATCTGTCACGCTTCAAGCCTACCATACAGCATGGCTAATCAGCCTTGGCAGGATGATGGATGAACAGCAGCAGCTGCCAAAAGCCACTGTTGGCAAACAGTCCTGAAGTTAAGAACTTTTCCCCCCTCTGTCTTCCTCTCCAGGGTCCTGCTGCGTGTCCGCATGCTGTACTACCTAAGACAAGAAGTGATAGGAGACCAAGCAGATAAGATCCTAGAGGGTGCTGACTCAAGGTTGGTGCGAATGCACATTTGTTCTGTACCTCCCTGAGGTAATCTAGGTAGTCAGAAGACATCATGGCTATGTTTCAGAAACCTCATAACCTATTAGTAGCCCACCTCCTCCTTTGCATCTTGAATGCATATGTTTGTCCTCTAAGCTTGGGGATGTGATGAGAATCAGTAAAAGGCTGTTTGTGTTCACGGATATAAAAAAGCGTTACCTAGATTGTTGGTGTTTTGAGATGACCTTTAAATGGGATACTACATGATAGAGTTCATTTCTAGCCATGGTGGAAGGTGGCCCAACTGGGCCCTCTCTCTCACCTTTCTGGCTCCTCCCCACCCACCATGCCTAGATATTTATTATGGGGAAGGGGGAATGGGAATTCATTTACAGTGTTCACTACTGGGAATTAGAATACCTTTTTAATACTAGTATTTCTTTTACATATTGTTTAAACAACTGCCTTTCTAGTGAAGCAGATGTTTGGATCCCTGAACCTTTCCATGCTGAAGTTCCTACAGATTGGTGGGATAAGGAAGCAGATAAATCCCTCTTAATTGGAGTGTTCAAACATGGTAAGTGATGTTTCTGTTTGAATGCATCTCAACTGTATGGCTTTGTCTTTATTTAGAACTCCTTGCATACTCTTTTCCAAAGTCATAATATTAATGAGAATAGTTCCAAAGGACTCTTGGCATCTACCGTTTTTCTGTACTAAAAATCTAATATGAACTGTAAATATCAGATGCTGTTTTTGAATGTTTGTTGAGTATTTGAGAAGAAAACATTTCTTTCTTGGCTGTAAATAGAACCCAAAACATATTTGTTTCGGTAATAGTCAAGTTGTGCTATAGCTCTCCCTAAACTTTGCTTCCAGCCGGCTTTCCTCACTAACTCTGCCAGCCGGTGTCAGAGTGGACGGTGGGCTTAACCTCTGCTATTAATCTGTACAAGTGCCTCCTGGGCTTTGTTCCAAGCAATATTTCACAAATGTCAGTGCTGAGGACTTGCCGCTCCCCCGAGTGGGATGCAGCCTTGTTAACTTTGAAAGGCTGGGGATGCAGAACTGGCATGATATATACAGTGAGCGACTCCTGATTATAATCCCAATCCTCTGGAGGTCGTGGAGGTATTCTCAGCAGCCCAGCCTGACTAAGGGGGAGAATGATGGCTTATAAAACCTTTCATGATTACAGTTTGGCTTGCGGCTCTACAGCAGTTAGGAGCAGTGTGTTGTAGTACACATCCTAATTGAATTGTGCTGTTCTGCCTATGTACTTGCAGCCGTGTTTTGTGAGCTGCCTCAGAATCATTTTCCCGCAGTGCACTGTTGGGATCTGCCATTTTCCATCTAGTCAACTTGGGCAGTCAAAAAGCAAATTGCAGTTTGAAAACCATAGAGGGAACAGTGTCATCTTACTGACATGCATCATCCTAAACCTAATAAGACAGGTTCGCTGGCCTTACGTATACGGGGATTTTTCAGCCAGCCATGCGAGTTCCAGTAGGACTGAAGCTGTTCGGGAAGGATGAGGGTGGACTTGGAGTGCCACTGCAGAGGTCATAAAGGAACATTATGAAGCCTTTTAAATGTCAAGCAAAATTAGATCTTGGGAAAAATAGGGTCAGAAAATTCTCCCAGGCATCCTACAGTTGTTCTATTTGTATTTTTGGTAACTCTGGTATTGTCCCTGAAGTGTACCTTGGCCCCCAAAAAACTTTCCTAGAATTCTAGACAACATCCTACTAAAATAAGGTGTGTTTAGCTCTACAAAGGCAATCATCTTTTCTGAAAAACAAACTTGTGTGTTTGTGGCAGTGCTGTGACTTTTACAGTGATGGACCTTTCTTTGTTTCTTTGTGTGTGCTCCGTGGGCGGCTGGGCATGGCACAGGCTATGAGAAGTACAATTCCATGAGAGCTGACCCTGCACTGTGCTTTCTGGAACGAGTTGGTATGCCCGATGCCAAGGCCATAGCTGCCGAGCAAAGAGGAACAGACATGCTAGCAGATGGCGGCGATGGGTAAGAAGGACATTTTAAAATTTTAATAAACTTCATGTCAGTATCACATCTATTGGCAGGGTGCAGTTCTTACAGTGCACTACTCTTTATATTGTGCCTCATTTGAACTTAATCAGTGTTTACCAGGATGTTCTATTTGTATAGCATAATGATTGTTTGAACAAAGTACACTATCTAAAAAAGTCTGAAACTTGTTTGTCTTTTCCAAGTGTCATCCCATCCCCAATCCACCAGGGCTGTCTGTAGTAAATACTGATAAGCATTGCTTTTGATGTCAAACCCTGAATTAAAAGTAGTATTAGGCAAATTTTTACTCTTTCCCACCCACTCCACTTACCAGTGTGATATAAACTCTGTTTTGTTTTGTTTTTAACACAGTGGAGAATTTGATAGAGAAGATGAAGACCCAGAATATAAACCAACCAGAACACCGTTCAAGGATGAAATAGATGTAAGAACTTGTGTATATTGGCTTTTATAGCAACACTAAAATATAGTGCATCTTTATAAGATTTGTTAAACTTTATAGATAATGGCTTTTTTCTTTAAAAGAAAAAAGATACAGAAAATTGAAAATCAAATTAATATATGTTTATGGTTTTGCTCAAGGAATTTGCCAATTCTCCTCCAGAGGATAAGGAAGAGCCCATGGAAATTCATGCCCCAGGTGAGGTGCCAGAGAAGCTCTTAGAGCAGAGCAGATTGTGTGCCCACAGACCTGGACCCTGTGGTGGGGCCTTGTACCTCCATATGTGA
This sequence comes from Dipodomys merriami, assembly GCF_024711535.1. Lineage (NCBI taxonomy): Eukaryota > Metazoa > Chordata > Mammalia > Rodentia > Heteromyidae > Dipodomys > Dipodomys merriami. The sequence continues at coordinate 34,704,515 of NW_027205603.1, forward strand.
TGGTGTTGTCTTAAAAGTTCCTGTCTCACTCATCCATCTCTTGTGAATAACCTTAATTCTTAGCGTTGAGTTTTTATTACATTGAATTTCTTTGATAGAACTCTTTCAAGGTCTTTTTATACTCACACTAATGAAAATTTTAAACATCTTTAAGATGTTCTGTTATACCCACCTCCCTTACAGGCATTTGTTGTTTGAAATATTGCCAATTTGTTTAGCATATTGACTCTCTACCTAATGTAACATCATTAGATTATGTGATTACTTGTTATGTTCAAGATTATTCTTATTATAAGTACCTTATAGGAGAGACCCTTAGAGTTCATGCATAAAATATGTTTATGTACAACTGATAAATGAATTTTCTTTCCCCTAAAGAATTTTTTAAAGAGTCTTTGAGTTTCATACAAATATTTTTATTCCTTATGTATTTTTTTAAAACTAGGGCACTGCTATGCCCTTTCCCACACTGTCATTTGGATGCTAATGAGTCATCTTGTTTTGTTGGAAAATCCTGTGTATTGCAAAATTGCAGCGACACATTTCAAAAATATTTCTCCCACTTCCCCAGGCAAGCACAGTGAGAGTAGTGCTGAGTTAGGCCAACTTTACTGGCCTACCACTTCAACCCTGACTACGCGTCTGCGCCGGCTCATTACTGCCTATCAGCGCAGCTATAAAAGGCAACAAATGAGGCAAGAGGCCCTAATGAAGACTGACCGGCGGAGACGGCGGCCCCGGGAGGAAGTGAGAGCGCTGGAGGCGGAAAGGGAAGCTATTATATCTGAGAAGCGGCAAAAGTGAGTTTCCTCAAGAGTCACTCAGCACCCCTTGCAGTTCACTCCTGTCTGCGTTTGTCTGCCCACAGAGACAGCAGTCATGACAAAGATAGTGGCCAGCAGAGAAAGGCTCGCTGGATCACAGTGGCCTTGTCTGCCCAACTCAAATAACTGTTTTTCTGAGGGGAAGAGGAAAAGAAAGAATGAGCCATATATGCCTTTATCCTTGAGTGTGATGTAAGCCCAGCTCTTCTTTCTCATAGGTGGACGAGAAGAGAAGAGGCTGATTTTTACCGAGTGGTATCCACCTTTGGGGTTATTTTTGACCCTGTGAAACAGCAATTTGACTGGAACCAGTTCCGAGCCTTTGCCAGGCTTGACAAAAAGTCTGATGAGAGTTTGGAGAAGTACTTCAGCTGCTTTGTGGCCATGTGCAGGCGAGTCTGTCGAATGCCTGCCAAGCCAGATGATGGTAGGTACATTAACAACATTTTGTATTAGTTGGCCAAGTTGGTGAGAAGTGAGAAAGCATAGGAAAGTTTCTCAAGTTAATGCAAGTGCTTCCATGTTACAGATCCACCTGACCTCGCCTCCCTGATTGAGCCTATCACAGAGGAACGGGCCTCTAGAACTCTGTACCGAATTGAGCTGCTGCGGAAGATCCGCGAGCAGGTTCTGCATCACCCACAGCTAGGAGAGAGGCTGAAGCTCTGCCAGCCCAGCCTGGATCTTCCCGAGTGGTGGGAGTGTGGACGGCATGACCGGGACCTGCTGGTGGGTGCTGCGAAGCATGGGGTCAGCCGGACAGACTACCACATCCTCAATGACCCCGAGCTGTCCTTCTTGGATGCACATAAGAACTTTGCTCAAAACCGAGGGGCAAGTAGTCTCTCCTCCTTGAACCCATTGGCTGTGGGCTTTGGGCAGATTCCTCCAGTCATCTCATCCGCTCACAGTCACGATGAGAAGGTACCAGAACAAGGTGAAGGCAAAGCAGAGGAGTCTGAAAACTCAATGGCCAAAGAGAGGTCCGAGGGGAAAGAAGAGGAAGAAGAAGCCGATACTGGGGGCAAGGACAGCAAGCAGGAATGTGAGGCTGAGGCCAGCTCTGTGAAGAGTGAGCTGAAAGGGACAGATGGCAGTGCAGAGCCAGGGTCTAAATCCGTCTCAGAGAAAGGCTCAGAAGAAGATGAAGAAGAGAAGTTAGAGGATGATGATAAGTCCGAGGAATCATCCCAGCCTGAAGGTAAGACCTGGCCACCTGGACTCGGACTCTCCTGATTCCCAGTGACTCACTGAGGGATGTACTGTTTGCTGAGCCATAAGCTCCTGCTACTCTTCTGTCCTTTTCTTTGCAGTTCTTGGGATTGAACCCAGGACTTCATACTTACTAGGCAACCGGTCTCCCACCTGAGCTTCATACACCTCCCAGCCCTTGTTTGTGAAATAGTTTATCTTTCCTTGGGCTGACCTTGAACTCTAGATCTTTTTTTTTTTTTTAATTAGTGTCCATTTTATTCTGTAAAGGGACATTCTAGTTATGATTACATGTGCTTTTGTCCTTTATCGCATGCAAACATGGTATTTCTTTTTTTTGGGTCATGGGATCTGAACTCTGGGCCTAGGCACTGTCCCTCAACTCTTCAGCTCAAGGCGAGCACTCTACCACTTGAGCCACAGCACCACTTCCGGCTCTATCTGCTTATGTGGTGTTGAGGAATTGAACCCAGGGCCTCATGCATGCAAGACAAGCACTCTACCACTGAGCCACCTTCCCAGCCCCCAAACATGGTATTTCTAACAATGAAAACTCTTAAGAAGTACTATACATACACATTAATAACTTCTGGTTTAAGTATAGAGGTTAGCTTCCTAGTCAGGTATATTAAAAATTCTATGTGCTATTGGCACCTGCCTGTAATTCTAGCTACTCAAGAGTGAAATTTGGAGGCTCTCAGTTAAGGGCTAGCCAGCCTGGGCATAAAGTGAGACAAGCAGGACTGGAGTCCTGTGTTAGGAGTCAAGCATTAGGATGTCAGCCTGGCAAGCTCAAGGGCCCAAGTTCAAACCCTAAATAAAACTGGGGGAGGGAGGAATCATGTGACAGAAATTTATAAAAATGGATATGAGAGAAGTCGTTCCCTGAGTAGATACTATTAATTATTTTAAAGCAAGTGGTGCTTAATTTACTTTATTTTAGAAGTAAAGGGTAAGAGTAGAATCTGAAAATAACCCATTCTCTTTCCAAGTCACAGATGGCTGTAATTGGCACATAGTAGAAATAAGGCGCTACATTGTACTGCCCTGCTATAGTAGAAGCTTCTATATCAGCTGAAACCTTAGCCTTTGTCCTGTGTCAGAGAACAGAGGCTCTTGTGTCAGAGACATGATTGGTCCTCAGCCTCCTCGAAGATTTACTTGCACGATGCCAGATGGAACCTCTGTCAGCCTCTATTTCTTCATGTGTAAGGTAGAAACCATGCCCTCTACACTAAAGGGCCACTCCATGTTTTAGACAACAAACATTTGTTTAAAAAAAGAAAAAAAAGCACCATTCTAGCTACATAGTAGGTGCTTGATACAATGGAGCTGATTGGTATTCATCTTGTTAGTGGTGTCCTTTCTGAACTTCAATTTCAGTGATATTCGGGTTGTGAATAATGCACATTAACTTACTTCTCAGCAGGAGCTGTCTCTAGAGGAAAGAATTTCGATGAAGAAAGCAATGCTTCTATGAGCACTGCTAGGGATGAAACTCGAGATGGATTCTACATGGAGGATGGAGACCCCTCAGTAGCACAGCTCCTTCACGAAAGAACATTTGCCTTCTCATTTTGGCCTAAGGTTAGTGGGGTTTGTACTTTTTGTTTTGAACAAGTATGTGTGTAGGAGAGAATTTTTCTAGCTTGATTTTTTTCACGTTGAGGGAGATAGTGTTTTGTGGTACTGAGAGCAGAACTTAGGGTTCTGCACTCGCTGGTAAAGTGTCAGCACACCTGAACCATGCCTTCTTCCCCTTTTTCCTCAGTGATTTTCAAGGTAGTTTCCCTTTATGCTTGGGCCAACCTGAGCTCCCATCTCCTATTTGTACTTCTCTTAGTTGCTGGGAATAACTAGATAACCATTGAGCCCAGACATGGGTTGAGTCTGGTGAGCTCTTAAGCCTGGGCTGGCCTCCAGCCTTGGTTCCCCAATTTCTACATATCAAGTAGCAAGGATTATGTGCTTGAGCCACCATGTATGACTGATATTTCAAATAGTCTTAAAGTATACATTGGCAGAATGTTTGAAGGCTGTAGATTTGTTTTTATGTTCTAAAAGAGTAGCCAGGAAAAAAAGAAAAAAAAAAGCAGGAATATTTTTGTAATAGGATAAGAAATCAGAAAAACTAATAAATAATACTATTTATATTGGACTCCTTGGGCTTTTTAGGTCAGTTACAAGTTGTCCAGTAGAATCTGTGGATTATTTCAGTGGACTCATCCTTTACAAAACAAAATTTGAGGATTTTTACAGTGTGTGTTTAAATTTTATTCTTTTTTTAAATCTAAAGCAAGATTTTTGGATTTAAGAGAAGTTCACATATTTGAAAATCTGCTAGCTTTTAAACATGACAGAGGGTGGGCTCTTGACCTGTTTACTTCAGTGCATCATGGTCTCATTCCAAATGTAGTTATCTAGAACCAAAGCAAATGAAAATCTCTTTTTAATAAGACCCTGTGTCATTTGAATCTATTTTTCAGGATGGGGAAGTAATCATCATCACAATCACCATAACAAGGCTGACTGGTTTAAAACAAGCAACACAAAATCAGGCTTCAGTCTACTCATTCTAGGCCAGTCTTAACCGTGTTAGTGTTGCTTAAGAAAGAAAGTTACATTTTTTTACTAAAGAGAGGACCCCCCCCCCATCACCCTTCCATTTCCCTGTTATGCTAATCTTTATTGAGAATAGAAGAGAGTTTCTCAACTCAGCCAAAGGTTTATAGTAGCAGACACTTTTAATCTATGGAAACTTGGTCTAAGAGCTGTAATTAGAAATTTTTAATGTGCACGCTTCAATGAAATTTGGAGCGATAATAGGTAGGGAATGCAAATTGACATTCATTAGGTGTTCCTAGGCCGGTGCCCACTTCATAATGCTGAACTTTATTAATAGTGACGCTAATGATGTCCCCCTTCCTGGGACATGTTGCACTGCAGCCTGTGGATCTGAGGGCCCAAGCGTTGAGATGCTAAGCGCAGGCTCTCTCTCCATTGTTGTCTGCTGACATTCGCCAATGCTTCTGAACCAGTAGAGCCTGAATGAGAGTTACTTTTCACATGTTCATTGTTCATAGTTGGAACGTAATTTCCATGAGTTTTATTTATTTATTGTTTACTTTGTTTTCCTTTCCCGCCCACTCTTTTTCTCCACGCTACCCACCAACTGACTTTTTAAGCCTTTTTGTGCTCTTTAGCATCTTGATGGGTATATTTGTGTAATAATTTTAACCAGGTCTTTGTTACAATTTCATGTGACTTTTCTTCTCCCCTCAGGATAGAGTAATGATAAACCGATTAGACAACATCTGTGAAGCAGTGCTGAAAGGCAAATGGCCAGTAAATAGGCGCCAGATGTTTGATTTTCAGGGCCTCATCCCTGGCCACACACCCACTGCTGTGGACAGTTCTCTGCAGAGGAGGAGCTTCGCTGAGCTCTCTGTGGTTGGCCAGCCCAGCATTAGTGGGGGTGAGGACATTACCACTTCTCCTCAGCTGTCAAAGGTGAGTCAGAGCGGTTTGTTTTCCAACTTAAAGGAAAGCCTTCTATGTCTTATCTCAGTTTGGAAGTTTGTGTTTCACTAGTCCAACTTGCTTTGTTTGTTTTGAGATGAGGTCTCCCTGTGTTGCCAAGTAGATCTCAAACTCTTAGACTCAAGCTGTCCTCCTTCCTCACAGTGCTGTTCTATGTATAAGTAAGATGGTCTCTATTTCCCCAGCTGCAGTCACCATTTGTAAATGTGTATTTCCTTAAGCTTCTTATTCCTTGTTTCTAATTCCAGCCCCTGTAGCAGATACACTTTGTCTCATTGCAACTATTTTGTTGGACTTTTTTAATAGGAAGATGCCCTCAACCTCTCCATCCCTCGCCAGCGGCGGCGAAGGAGGAGAAAAATTGAAATCGAGGCCGAAAGAGCTGCCAAGAGGCGAAATCTCATGGAGATGGTTGCCCAGCTGCGAGAGTCTCAGGTGGTCTCAGAAAATGGACAAGAAAAAGTTGTAGATTTATCAAAGGCCTCACGAGAGGCAACAAGTTCTACCTCAAATTTTTCATCTCTTACTTCAAAGTTTATCTTGCCTAATGTCTCGACACCAGTATCAGATGCCTTTAAGACTCAAATGGAACTGCTCCAAGCAGGCCTTTCTCGCACACCCACAAGGCATCTGCTTAATGGCTCCCTGGTAGATGGAGAGCCTCCCATGAAGAGGCGGCGGGGCAGGAGGAAAAACGTGGAGGGCCTTGATCTGCTTTTCATGAGCCACAAACGGACATCGTTGAGTGCAGTAAGTTAGAAAACTCACTTTTCCTGCATATGCCCTTGCCAGAAGTCAAGGTCCCCTCACCGATGAGGACATGGGGCTGTGTTCCTCTCGGCAACGTAATACAAAAACTAGCTTCTTTCACCAGAGAAACAGAATTAAATGAACACTGTGTCATGGTTCTGAGCTGGAAAATTGTCTTGATCCTAATACAGATTACTCAGCCTGAACCAAGTATAGCTTGAGGATTTATTCTTCCCAAGTTCTGATGTATTGATTGTTTTGGGAACGATAGCCTGAAACAAAAAACACGTCTTTCTGAGCCTGGAATTGTTATCTCTGAATTCTTGAAGTGGAAAAGCTTCTCCCCTTAAAAATATTGATGTTTTGGGCTTGACATTGATTAGATTAGTACAGATGTTTATTTTCAGACTGAAGGTTTGTGCTCACATGTGAAAAACCTTAATAATTGGTTGTCTTAAAAACTGAACCTGCATCATTACTAGTTTAGGCTTGAATGAAATGTAGGCCAATGGGTTTTTCCCTATGATTGTTCAAAGGAATGAGTTCAATATTATTAGATAATTCTTTTTCCCAATTTGCCACAACCTTGGCTGTCCAGAAAATGTGGCTTCTCGGGCACTGATGACAGTGTTTTACCCCCAAAGAATTCTAGGACACGTAGTGTGTCCTTACGGTTATTCTAGAGCTCACACCGCTCCTTTGACACCTGCGTGGATGGAGCTGCATGAGCTGGAACATCATGAAACTTTCCGTGGGCAGAGGGACAGATAGGAACACACTACAATTTGGAATTAAGGGGAGATAGTTCAACACATTTCTCCTTATTCTATCCCTATTGTTGTGTGTTCCTTATTTCTTAGCCCAGAGGAAGCGTGGCACTTAAAGAAGGCAGGAAAGGGCATGAATAAGAAATGACAGCATAGCGTTCAGTGCAGTATTTTCCCCCCTTAGTAGAGTGTAAAACATAAGCATCCAAGTGATTAAAAGTTAACCTTTCAAAGCTGATTAGTAATGCACAAGTCATAAAAATAGTTATAGTTGTTGGTTGTAGGGTTATTTTTAGAATCTGATACCCTTTGTAACATGTCAGCTGTGACCTAAACATGTTTTCCATAACTTAGAATGTACTTCCAAAGGCCTGGCCACCAAGCAGAGCTGTATAATGAGTGTTGAGCTTTGCTGTCTGCAGCACTGAGATTATCAATCTCGTAGATTTTTGTTAGCTAATTTTTTTTCTCTGTAAACATCAGCAACTTGTTTAGTATTTGTGTCATGAAACACATTTGTAGGTGGATCAGGTGTTAGCAATAAATAACACCACCTAGGTGCTATTTTCCTGTTGCAAGAACGCACCCTCAATTCAATTTGAGGCTGATTCTTTCATTTCACTTATCTATGCCATCACCAAGAGTTTCCTGGTATCTTTCTAAAGTTACATTTAACAAGCCCAGGCCAAGACTCAAGCTTTAGGAAACCCACATTAAAGATTTTTTTTTGGTGGTGCCGGTACTGGAATAAAACCCAGAGCTTCATGCTTAGTATACAAACACTCTCTTGAGCCAGTTCCTCAACCCATAAGGTGTGTGTTTCAGGCTTTATAAAAGATAACTCTGAAAACATTGGAATTTTAAGGATTTCCGATTTGTGTTGTAGAAGTTGATGTGTATCTAAGTAAATAAAAAGGAAAATTCTGATATCCAGATAAAGTGAGTTGTGAGATGGTGTAAATACCATCGGTGTGGAGCAGGGCACATCCTGAAGTCTTAAGTCCTCTCTCTTAACTGATGGAAAGAGTGCTTAACAAAGAGTTAAGGTGGCCTCCAGCACCATCATGTAAGCTGGCCTTGTTTTCAGTGCCAGGCACTGGAATTCAAAGACAAGGCCTGGAACAACATCACTCTCACTAGAGAGCTCAGTATTCAGGATGAGATGACCAAAAAGCACAGGTTGAATGTCCTTAACTCAAAAGTCCAAAGTAGTCTAGAATCTGAAACTTTCTTTTATTCATTTTCTTTCCTCTTCTCTCCTTCTTTTTCCTTTTCTTTCATTTTTCTTTTTCTTTCCTTCCTTCTTCTTTCCTTCTTTCTTTCTTTCCCTCTGTCCTTCTTTCCTTCTTTCTTCTTTTCAGTGCCAATTCTGGGGCTTGAACTCAGGGCCTGGGTACTGTCCCTGAGCTTTTACATTCAAAGCTAGTACTCTACAACTTGAGCAACAGCTCCACTTCTAGTTTTTTGGTGGCTAGTTGATGATAAGAGTCTCACTGACTTTCCTGCCTGGGCTGGCTTCAAACCTCAATTCTCAAATCTCAGTCTTCTGGGTAGCTAGAATTATAGATGTGAGCCACTGAAATTTTTAAGTGCCAACATGACACTGCAGTTAGAAAAACCATATCTGACCAAATATATGCATCAAAAAATTGTAGAGGTATAAAACCAAATGAATTTCACGTTTAGAATTGAATCCAATTCCCATCCTATCTTACTATGTAAGATACTCAAATAATTCAAAATTCAGAAAAAATGTAAAATCTGAGAGACTTCTGGTTCCAAGTATTTTTGTGTAAGGAAGGATAAATTTTAATGACATGTCATTATTGTATATGTGTACTATGAATAAAGCCTGGCTACAGTACAATGTGAGCCCAAAGGAAGGGAAAAATGGAGAATATGGGGGCAGTGGGAGACAGGGGTAAGAGAATTGAAGAAACTTACCTGGAAATAGTCACACCTTTGGTTGTTTTTGAAGATGATGTTGGAACAGAGAGACAAAAGAGAAGCTATCACGTCTGGTGATAGTTTTCTGCAGAATGTAGTAGGGAGGCAGCCTCATCTGATAAGTATTCAGAAATAAGGCACGATGCAAATTGTAGAGATGCTGCATAACTCATTCTGCTTACAATAGAAATCTAGTTATGAATTAAGTAGAGGACTGACATGTTGAACTAGGCAAAAAGAACTGCATTAAAGACTGGAGTTTAAAGAGTTTAATGACTGAATCATGGTGGAATATTGGCTTTAGTTAGGATGTCTGTGTGTGTGTGTGTGTGTGTGCGCGCGCGCGCGTGTGTGTGTGCGCGCGCGCGCGCGTGTGTGTGTCTGTGCGCGCGCGCGCGTGTGTGTGTCTGTGCGTGCACTGGTATCAGGGCTTGAACTCAGGGCCTTGTACTCTGCTTAGCTTTTTCCTCAACACTGCCCCCTCTCCTTGAGACCTTGAACCACACCTTCTCACTGGAAATAAAGAGTCTCAGAGACTTTTCTGCTATTGCCACATAGACTTTAATATAGGCATTGTTATGCCCTCAAAATTGTACCAATAAGTTACTTATAAACTAGCTTTTGGAACATTATAAATGATCCCCCAAGAGGGATTGAGTTGCCTTGTATGTACATCAAGCTTAGACCACATAACCCCCTTGGTGTAGGCCTAGTAACCTTGATTTTGAATTTTTTATCTAATTACTAATTCTGTGTTGTAAAAAAAAAAAAAAAACGGTGTAAAAGAACAATCTAATTTAATAGCCACTACAAAACCAGCTATTTTTGAGGGTTTTTCCCCCTCTTTTGTATAAAAGATTTATTAGGATGTGACAGAATTTTCTTGAGATAGGACATTGATTGTCCAGATATTCTTGGACTGAGAATTCAAACCATTGTCAACTTCCTGCAGGAGGATGCTGAGGTGACCAAAGCATTTGAAGAAGAAATAGAAACCCCACCAATAAGAAACATTCCTTCTCCTGGACAACTGGACCCAGACACTCGGATTCCTGTTGTAAATCTTGAAGATGGAACAAGGCTGGTGGGAGAAGATGCACCTAAAAACAAGGACTTGGTTGAATGGCTGAAGCTGCATCCTACTTACACTGTTGATATGCCAAGTTATGTACCAGTAAGTATTACTGAGTTTAGAATTGGCAGAACCCTCTCTGGGCTCATGTATTTTATTCCTGTCTGACCAGGAAACTCCCTGACAGCTGTTCTTTCAATGTTTCCTGATCCCTAACATTTTCCTGGTTTCTGTTGTATCTTCTACATAAAAGTAGCTAGCTGTCAGTCTACTCCTGAAGGTCAGCCTTACAGTTACTTGAAGATTTCTACTTTAAAAGAATTTGGTTTTCTAGGTGATCTCAGTATTACTGGACTAGCCAGACAAAGCCCTACCAGAATCCTATAAAGCTATTTCCGCTAGAGATTTAATCAGTTAATTTGGCTGAATGTTTTTTTGTTTTTGTTTTGTTTTTTAGTGGGATTTTTTGTTTTTTGGTTTTCTTTTTTTGTTTTTGCATTTCTGGGCTTTGAACTCAACCAATTTCCTTTAATAATACTTCAATACAGCCATAATTCTGTGTCCAGGCCAGCGTCAGACTGCTGTCCTATTATTTACACCTCTTATAACAGGTGTGAACTGCTGTGCAGAGTTCTGATTAGCTACTTTTTTTTGACGCTACTAACCCTTAATCCTTATATTAAATATTAGACAGTGTCTCCAGATAATTGTTCACATATCACTTGCTAACTAGCAAAACAAATCAGTTTTCTGTATTTATGTGACTGATATTTTTAAACTTTAATGAACATTATTAGGTTACCTCTCCTCATGGGCACAATTTTATTTCATAGATAGTAACTTTAGTGAACATAGAAGTAATATCTAGGAGTAAAATTACTATTAGAAAATGTTCTTTTAAGCTGGGTTCCACTGGCTCACACCTGTAATCCTAGCTACTCAAGAAGCTGAGATCTGAGGGTTGTGATTTGAAACCATCCAAGGCAGGAAAGTCCATGAAACACTTTTACATATGTATATATATATTTTTTAATTGTAAAGGTACTATACAGAGGAGTTACAGTTACATGAGTAAGGTAATGAGTACATTTCCTATTGAGCATAGTTACCCCCTCCTTTGTTTATCCCCTACCATCCCTTCCCTCCCTAACCCCCTCCCACACCTGAAGTTGTAAAGTTCGTTTTCAACATAGTGTCTTGTACATCTCATTGTTACAATGGGTCATCCTGTATCCCTATTTAAGCATTTTGTTATTTCCCTTCCCCTCCCCAAATTAGAAATATGTATATACAAGATACAGGGCACCAGAATCAAATACAGTAAAAACAGGGGTTACCTTGGGGGAAGAACATACCAAGGGGAAAAAAATCACATCATACATTATAAATACATTAAAAACAATAGTAACCCCTATCTGGGGTTCATTTCGCTTCACATCATCTTATATGGTCATATGTACATAGCTTTTGAGCTTTTCTGCTTGTTCTAGACATATATTAATTATTGCAAATAACAGAAACCATAGGACCTATATTTCTTTAGGCCTGGCTTACTTCACTTAATATAATTCTTTCCAAGTCTTTCCATTTCCTAACAAATGGGGTGATATCTTATCTTCAATTAACCACCAGAAAACCAGAAATAGTGCTGTGGCTCAAAAGTGGTAGAGTGCTAGCCTTGAGCAAAAAGCTTAAGGTACAGTACCCAGGCCCTGAGTTCAAGCCTCATGATAAAAAAGAAAAGAAAAGAAAATGTTCTTTTAAAAACATACCATGGGACTGGGAAGGTGGCTCAGTGGTAGAACGCTTGCCTTGCATGCATGAGGCACTGGGTTCGATTCCTCAACACCATATAAGCAGAAAAAGCCGGAAGTGGCACTGTGGCTCAAGTGGTAGAGTGCTAGCCTTGAGCTGAAGAGCTGAGGGACAGAGTTCAAGCCCCATAACCAGTGATCCCCCCCCAAAAAAAAATACCATGGCTAGGCTAAACATTTGAAGAAATTGTGTGTGTGTGTGTGTGTGTGTGTGTGTGTGTGTGTGTAAATATATGTAAATAAAATTTTGTTTTCCAAACTATGTGTTCCAGGCTGGCCTCAAACCTCACTTTTTTCCTGCCTCTGCCTACTGAGTAGAGGTTTTTTTGTTTGTTTGTTTGTTTTTATGTTGTTTTGGGGTTGTTGTAGTTGTCCTTATTTTGTTTTGTGCCAGTACTAGGGTTTGAACTCTAGGCTTTCTTTACACTTGGTAGTTCAGCTGGTGCTCTACCACTTGATCAAAAAAGCCTGGCTTTTTGTTCATTATTTGTGAAATGGACTTTCTCAGACTTTTCTGCCCTGGGCTGGCTTTGAGCTGTTATCCTCATCCTCTAGTGTGGCTAGGTGTGAGCTGCTGGCACCTGGCAAAATGTGGTTCTTGAATATGTGCAAATTATTGGCTACTATATTTGTTGTTTCCTTTGGTGGACTAGAGTTGGGAATCTTTCAAAGAAGAATGGGGTTTCCATTATTTCGAAATGATTCTTGAAGCCTTTTAATAATTGAAAGTAACTTGACCATTTTGTTTTTTCTTCTGCAGAAGAATGCAGATGTGCTGTTTTCCTCGTTTCAGAAACCGAAACAGAAACGACATAGATGTCGAAATCCTAATAAATTGGATATAAACACTTTGACAGGAGAAGAAAGAGTGCCTGTTGTTAATAAGCGAAATGGGAAGAAGGTAAGTAGTTGTTGGAAAAGGGACTTGATACTGTGGGATTTCTTACCGTAACCAGGAAAACGTGTTTTATTCTACCATTGCCAAAAGAAAAAAGAATCCTGTTTCTTAAGAGAATATATGTATGTGTGTATATAAAGATGGGAAAGGAAAGCAAAAACTGGAAGACTGGTTTTTATTTTGCATTGAGGTTTTTGTTGTTTTTGATGGTACTGAGAGTTTTATATCAGAGCCTATAGACTTGCTAGACAGGTGCACTTGAACCATGCCTCAAACTGTTTTAGTAGGGACTAAAGTTTTTGCCTGGATCAGCCTAGACAGTGATTCTCATATTTATACCTTCTATGTAACTAGGCTAACAAACATGATTGAGATGGGGGTCTTGCTTTTTTTTTCCCTCTTCCTTTTTGCCTTGGTGGTCCTTAAACCTCAATTCTCCTGCTTTCTTTCTCTAAGTAGCTGTAATTACAGATTGAACCACTGGTACCTGTCCAAGACTGGGGGGCTGGGGGTGTTTGCTTTATTTTGACTCATTCTGTAATTATTATGTGAACCACTGGTACCTGTCCAAGACGAGGCATTTCTTTGTTTTTGTTTTATTTTTACTCATTCATCTAATGCTTCTTCCCAGATGGGTGGAGCTATGGCACCTCCTATGAAGGATCTACCCAGGTGGCTGGAAGAAAATCCTGAATTTGCAGTTGCCCCAGACTGGACTGATATAGTTAAGCAGTCTGTAAGTACAGTTTTTGTCAAGAGAGGTATCCATGCACAACTGTTTGCCTGAGTTTTTATTTTCTGTTGGCCATGAATTATTCAGTTGTGAATTATTCTTAGCTTAAAAGAATTGACATAATACATCATTTCATACATCATTAATACATCATTTCTTACATCAATACATCATTAATTTGAAGTGAATTAATTTGTCAGCTCTAATTTAAAAGGATTGTACAAAAATACAGTCTTGAAGTGGACTTACTCCAGGTAAGCCTGTTTCACAGCTCATCTGTGGGATGAAATCTCTTCTGCTTGAGATCATTAATGTTATTAACTGTTATTTTAAAATGAAAATAATAGCAATTCTACCCACATTTTTTCCCAATGTTAATTTCTTTTTAAATTGACAAATTTATTAATGCTTATTGTTTTTATTGAAATGCTGATTGTTTTTCTTGCAGTTGTACAATAAAATTGAGGCCTTTCAGTGTATAGTTCTATCAGTCATAACACATAGGGTTTGTTGTTGTTGGTGGTGGTGGTGGTGGTGGTGGTGGTGGTGGTTGCGGGGACTTGGACACTCTGGGCCTGGGTGCTGTCCCTCAGCTCTTCAGCTCAAGGCAAGTGCTCTACCACTTGAGCCACAGCGCCACTTTCCGTTTTCTGGTGGTTTATTGGATATAAGAGTCTCAGGGACTTTCCTGCCCGGGCTGGCTTTGAACTGTGATCCTCAGATCTCAGCCCCCTGTGTAGCTAGGACTACAGGCATGAGCCACCAATGCCCGGCCAACACATAGTTTTATGAACTGACACTGTCATCAGAATAGAGTTCCATAACCCTTCTCCAGCTCAGACTCCCTTCTCCCCCTCCTCCATTTTCTTTGTTGGCCTTTCTTACCATCCCTATCCCAATGAGAGACATCCTAGATTTTTGTCAAGAAGGTTATGAAATATGTAACCTTCTAAGACAACTCCTTTTGCTCATCATGTCAGAATTCTTCCACAGGAAATGCAGCTCCACAGCTAGTTCCTTTCCCTGGCTGCCCAGGGCTCAGTGCTTCCATATGCCATCACCTATGGGTCTTTACCTGTGAAGGCCCTCTTGCGTTGTTTACATATGTTTGAGATGATGAGCAGAGCAGCTCTCAACATTTGTGTACAGGTGTTGGCGTAAGCATAACTTTATATTTCGTTATAGTACATACTGAAATGTAATTTTAATTGCATTTTTTATATTTTCCAGTTACCTTTTTCTATTTTGCTTACATTTGAACTATCCAAAAAATACAAACTATGTAAACTATTCTATGTTTATTATATAGCTCTTTCATTATACTGTTTTATCATTTTTCTGCCATATAAATCTTTTTTAAATTGAAAGCTATTTAATTGATAAATGAAAATTAGATGCACTTAATATGTGTAGTGTGGTGGTTTAGTATATGTATATATTATGTGCTGATTACCAGTCATAGCTGCTTTTTGATATATTACTTCTTAAGTTAGTCATGGATGCAGCTGTTTTGACATTTACCTCAATCTAGGAGTAACCTTGAACTTTTTTTTCTGCCATTCAGCAAGGTAATATAATGATTTAAAAAAAACAGAACTTTTGGTTTCCTAAGTTTCAACATTAAGCTTTTAGAATGGCAGTAATTAGTTGTGTATTTCTATTAAGAATGTTAATTTCCAGGTTATCACAAAGGCTATGTTGAAATGTTTTCTTCTACAGCCTGTATATCCATTATCTGCCTCTCCCTGTACTCTAGGGATTTGTTCCTGAGTCAATGTTTGACCGTCTTCTCACTGGACCTGTGGTGCGGGGAGAAGGAGCAAGCAGGAGAGGAAGAAGGCCCAAGAGTGAAATTGCTCGAGCAGCCGCAGCGGCTGCGGCTGTGGCCTCCACTTCAGGGATCAACCCTCTGTTGGTGAACAGCCTATTTGCTGGAATGGACCTGACAAGCCTTCAGAATCTCCAGAACCTCCAATCTCTCCAGCTGGCAGGCCTCATGGGCTTCCCTCCAGGACTGGCAACAGCTGCCACTGCCGGAGGCGACGCTAAGAACCCTGCTGCCGTGCTGCCCCTGATGCTGCCAGGAATGGCAGGCCTGCCCAACGTGTTTGGACTGGGCGGGCTGCTGAACAACCCCCTCTCAGCTGCTACTGGAAACACCACTACTGCTTCTAGTCAAGGAGAACCAGAAGACGGCACTTCAAAAGTGGAAGAGAAAGGAAACGAGAATGAGGACGAGAACAAAGACTCTGAGAAAAGCACAGATGCTGTTTCAGCTACTGACTCTGTGAATGGATCTGTTGGTGCTGCTACTGCCCCGGCTGGATTGCCCTCCAACCCACTAGCCTTCAACCCTTTCCTCCTGTCCACCATGGCCCCAGGCCTCTTCTACCCATCCATGTTTCTACCTCCAGGACTTGGGGGATTGACGCTGCCTGGGTTCCCAGCATTGGCCGGACTCCAGAATGCCGTGGGCTCCACTGAAGAAAAGGCTGCTGACAAGGCCGAGGGAGGCCCCTGTAAAGATGGAGGGAACCTCGACAGCAGTGATGCCGAGGAGAGCCTGGACAAGACTGCAGAGTCCTCCATCTTAGAAGATGAGACCGTGCAGGGCGAAGAGCTAGACTCACTGGATGGGGGGGATGACATAGAAAACAATGAACATGATGAATAACCAGTTCCAGTTAAAGTGTTCAAGACTTTTGACAAGTGGTAGTCCTACTGTTTACACTCACAGTTAATGTTCATACCTAGTTTTATAAGCTGTTCTGTAACATAGTGTAGCAAAAAGAAAAAGGAAAAAAAAAGTCCAAGTCATGTTATACAGGTGTGTCAAAAGGTATCTTGGTCATTAAGTATTGTGCAGTGCATTATTTATTATCCCTAGGAGAGATGAAATTTGAGAGGTGATCATGTCTTTTTAAGGAACTTACATAATGCTCTGCTTTTTTTTATTTTCTTTTGGTACCATTGGTATTATAATAAAGAGCAATTTGTAACTGAGTGGCACTAATGGAAGGAAGCGCTACTCAAAGGAAGTATGAAGTTATATATTTAATTTTTTAATTTTAACGTTTAATTTTTTTGCTGTGAAGGTCAAGATGAATTTTACCATACATATCATACTTGCTCATTCGTTCCCCTTTTTCACTGTATAGGGGTTCCCACACTTGTGCATATACACACATCCATACACTCTGACAATCTCCACGTTAGTGTGAACGTCTCTGTCCAGAGACGCAGCAATAAGAAGGCAGCTGTTGAATGTGAAGGGTCCCTTTGGAAAAATTAACCTACTGGGAGGGTTCTTGCCAGACAGAACTGCAGTTCCATTGTCTCGTGGTCTTGTAATGCACTGGTATAAACAAAATAAATAGAAGAAGAAATAAAGAGAAAGAAGTAAGAATCAGGTACCTTTTTTAAATTAAAGGACTTTGTTACTTTAGCCACAAAGCTAAAACAGCATTACCTCAGCTCTAAACTAGCCTTGAAGTTTACAGACATGACTTTGTAAATGTATTGTTTCTCTTTGTTGTGATGTCCTTTTATTTTTTTTCTTTGAAAACTGCTATCATGTAAGATAAAATGTAAATTGCTGCCAACTGTAGTAATGATGCTTTTAATAAAAGTGACCCATGATATGCAGACATGTAATTATAGAATGTAGTATGTAGGGGAACTGGTGTTCACTCTATTTTTTTGTATTCACAATAGATGCAGATACAGCATTTTGGCTTTTGAACAGTTTCTTGATATATACTCATACTAGATTAGCTCTTAGTAATACACTAAACTGTCTTCAAGACTAGTCAGGAAAAGAAACCTTGAACTACCTTGGCATATTTCTATGCTGGATGTCGCAACAGAAAAGCACACAAAAATCTATTACTCTCCAAAAGGGCATCTGAGACTAGGAATACTTAAAATGTGTGCGGCATGTGATAATGTGGTACACTGAAGAACAAAAGGGCAAAAGAAAAATGAGACTCTTATAGGCACGATATCTAGGTCATTTATCCTTGAATAATGGGTAGAAAACACAATGCTATAATGTCAAAAAGGGACAGAAAGGTGCTCTGATGTCATGAAGACCAGAGTTTGATGCCCAAAACCAGTGTGTGGAAAAAACCTATGTGGAACTCAAATGGACCCACTTAAGCACACACCACACACATATGCACACGCACATGCACACATATACATTCCCTCCCCCAATGCATACAGTCTAAAGCTCCTGACTGTAGATCTCTTAATCATCTTTGGCATTTGGAATAAAACATGAATTAGGATCTAGGTAAGTGCTGGTGGCCCATGCCTATAATCCTAGATATTCAAGAGGCTGAGATCTGAGGATTGCAGTTCAAAGCCAGTCAGGACAGACTGATTTGTAGCAAAAAGCCAGAAGTGCAGACATGGCTCAAGTTTTAGAGTGCCAGTCTGCAAAAAAAAACCAAGTGAGAGTGCCAAGCCATCTACTGTTTTCACCTTTCTGTGTCACCTGAACAAAACACAAAGCCACATTTCAGTCCAGCTTTAAAAAAATTTTTAAAAAAGGAGATGTAGATAAAGTTTTGTGGCCTTGGCTTCCCTCTCCATTCTCCCCCAGCACACACAGGCCATCCCCTCACCCAACATGCTATCGGACATGTTATAATGTAAAACTTTCAGACAATGAGGTTCGACTAATTTATATCCCAGGATGAAATATGCCCATTATGATTGTGAAAGGAACCACTTTGAGCCTCCACCCTCATGTAGATCTTGTTATCTTTTGAAAGTTTGCTGAAGTGTGCATTGGAAGGAAGTGCCTTAGAATGTCCTGAAATGCAATTCTTTGAACATGGAAAATGAAACTAGAACTGCACAAAACTTGGGAAATTTAAATATTTAAGTAACTGAAAGACTTTCGTAGGAGGAATCTGTTTAATAAAATGCATTATTAAAGGGTCTTTTCCTAAAATTCTTTATTTATTGGAAATTTTCCTGTAAGCTCTGTGAGTAGAGAATACAAAATGACTCTGCCCCGGTTAGTGTCAAATATGAAGAGCCATGGTGAACTGCACAGCAAAGGCACCCATTGCTAGCCAGTAGGAACTGATTTCACACCCACTGCATTCTGTGCTATTCATGTGTTGACATGGCTTTCAAGCCATTCAGATTTCCACATTGAAAAAGGTGATATTCTCTTCTTTCAATGAATGACTTACTGAGACTAGATGATGTTTACCCAAGTATGACATATTTTCAGTTCAATCTGGTCTTAACCTGTGTTGAATGTGTGTGCAGTGTAAATGAAGCACCAAGGTGCCAGGGCTGCCATTGCTACCAGTGTGGTGATCTAAGTGCTGTTCTGAGGTGTGGGGATTACAAGGAACTAGTCAACATCACTGTAGGAACAAGGTCTGAACCCAAGCAGCCTGACTTCAGAGCCTGCCCATGTCCTCCTGAAATAGGGCATTCTTGGATCTCTGGAAGAAAATCATTGTGTAGGCATGATCTGAAATGGTTAATGTTTCTGTATTTTTACATTTTCCCCAATACCCTTTTCTAACTAGATCTAAGTTTGAGGCTGGGAATTAAGAGAAAGCCTATTGCATTAGAGGTGGGAATGATGTGGACTCTTGTTAAGGTAAACTTAACTCTCAGTTCATTCCAGTTTGCATTTATTTTGCTTCACATGTATTTCTCTTGTGTGAACATGAAGTCTTTATAAAGATAAGCTTAATCCACATAAGTCACATAACTAGCAAACCCAAAGCCCAGGCTCTTAACTACTGTGTTAATGAATATTAGGAAAAGATGTTTGATAGATTGCAAATACATTTTGACAAAATGAAGAAGACAAATGTGATATGGAGATGAAGAAAGATAGTCTCTGAGGAGGGACAATTGCATTTACACTGGAGTGATGAGCAGTGGACAGATGGAGATCTGCTGGAGAATGTTTTTCTAGGCAATGTGAATAGAAGTACATCGAAGTTGGGAAGCAGACACCAGGACATGTAGGGCCTGGATACCCTGGGGGGAGGTTTGCTTTTATCCTCGACACTAGAGAAAGTCATTGGAAGGTTGTATGCTGGATATCATGCTTATGTTTTTAAGACCAATATGGCAACAGTACAAAATCAGTGCCTATAAAAGAGAAGAATTCCAGCTGGGAGATTGCCTCCTTGGATTTAGGTAGTAGGTAGTAGGTGGTATTGAAAATGCAGAGCCAACAGATGGATTGGGGAATATTTTAGAGGGAGGGTCTTCACTTTATTCAGTGAATAATTCAAATTAGTTCTTTAAGATGACTACTACTAAAGTATACTCAGCAGTAAAACCAACAGATAAAAATGTCTAGCACGCTTTTATTTACTTTGATGCTTTGATTAATGTTACAAAGATAGTAGAAATAAGATTTTTCAATTAAATGAAAGTTACTTTGGTATTGCCTTTAGAATGAGATTTTAGAAATTATTTCTGATAGATGTGGTTAAAATAGAAGTCTATTGTACAAAAATGCTTATAACAAATGTCTTTCTTTAGAGCCATCTAAAAAATTTAAGAGGCTAAACAGTGATTTCTACTGACAAGCATGTAAAAGAATAGATCTTAACATGACTCTAATAAGCCTTTTTATGTATTAGCACAGGTAAAATTTACAGTTTTATATACATCTTAAACTATCTGGCATATATATACATATATATATATATATATATATATTACCTACTAGAATTTCATCTTATGTAAAACTCCTTTGGTGTAAAGTGTTTTGTCACTGTAATTTCTTTTTTTTTCTTTTTTTTTTTTCTTTTTTTGGTAGAGGTCACCCAGACTGAGAACTTTCTGCTAAAAGTGAAGATTGTTATTTTTCAGATGTTTTAGACTAAGTCTTTTTTATCTAGCACCATGAAGACCCAGCTCTTCTAGATCAATTGGATCATTTGGGATCTTCCAATGTAGAGTTGGATTTAAGTTTTGATATCTGTAATCAAATGTTTACTATATAATTTAAATGAAATGGAAGAACAAGTTAAGTATCTTTATACCTAACATATTTGCCTTTAATATGATTTATTCTTGCAGTGAGCCTTGCTACAAAAAAAATTGAGATTTTCATCACTTGAGCAAAAGATAGCAGAATTCGGTATCCATGTGTACAGAGTGTTTCTGTAATAGCATCCCTTCCTCTCTCACCAGATCTTCTTTTGTCCTGACAAACTTTGACTTATGGCTAAAGGACAACAAAATAGATTTCTAATGTACAACACCTAGAAGTGCCAAGACAGGATTAGAAATCACTCTCAGTGGCTTCCTTTGCTTCCTCCATCATCTTCCCTGCCTCTACCTTTTGATCTCAAAGTTTAATTGCAAAACTACGAAAGAGAATTTCTATACGGTGATAGGAGCCAGATACTGCAGTGCCTGTTCCTGCACTTTGCGACCTGAAACCATCTATAACTGTCAGCCTCGGTTCTAGAAACTTCTACTTCCATGTGGGCTGGGTGACTGAAACCTAAGCGTGCTGTACATTTAATAGTTAGGTGAATGCGCATGGCATTTGAGAATGGAAAACTTCACCTGTGCAATATGTTTCACCATGTTTCTCTGGAAACATCATTGTAGAATTCATCATTTTTGATGGTTAATAGGCACCTGTGAGCTAATCCAACCACACCCCAATGAATTAGACATGTGTTGCCACTGCCCCTTTACCTAGGGTCAGGGCTCATTGCCCAAAGCCAAGCAGTAACACACACATGGTGGCCAGAACTGAAAATTTAGATTTTCCTAATGGGAACAGTGGGTAGCTATGGGCTATTGGTTACCACTGGCGTTAACTCTTAAAATACCAAAACCACTACACAGATCAAGCTACAATGTCCTTTTAGTTACCACTGATGGTAAGATCTAAAGAATACACCAGAAGTTTCAGAATTTTATGCTACAAGACAGAAGTGACTAATGATGACTGAAAGATATTCAAGATTACACACATGGTTTTATCCATTACCACAGGTATGCTTACCATCCATTCTGTTTAATAATAAACATCTGCAGTCTTTTCAATATTTCACGTTATTGAAACATATTCCCGTGGATTTTGGGGTAGTGAAGAACCCATGGCTATCTCTTACCTGAATGCCCTTAAAGGCAGCCCCCACTTGAAGTTGAGGTGACAAAACCTGAAAGAAGCTGAGATGACAAAATACTGGAGGGCATGAACCTCTGGCTCCAGCAAGGATGGAAACTAGCCCCCCTGGATGGTACACAGTGTGCCTTCCTTGCTCCCCAATCACAGGACTGGCCCATTGCTGCTCTCACAATAGATTTGCATATCCGTAGCTGCTGTGCTAATATTCTCCGCTGGCTCGGGGACCCTGCAAGGCCGATCCTCGGTTCTTTGCACATTACTGTGAGCTCCTGGAAAATGAGAGCAGCCATTGTGTCTGGCTGTGGACGCATTGTTTCTCCCAGATGAAGCTGCCTGTTTCTTGGTTCCCCGTTTCTGCTCTGTCAGCCATGGCTGGCTTTTGAGGAGCCGCTGGACTGACTCAGCCTGAAGGGTTACATAAAATCATTAAAATATCCTCCCTTCTCACTCTCCATGTGAAAATGTAAAGATGAAAACAACTGTCTCATACAGAACCTGTGTGTTTGTAACATCCAATAGTAATAGGATCATGCAAGGCTCTTGGCTCACCCCTCTATCCTCAGAACACTTTGGGAGAAGAATTCCATGGGTCATGAGAATACAGGGTATTGACAGGGGGACTAGAGCTAAAGCTCAAGGATATCCCTTTCCATTCCAAACAAAAAGTGTCTATCCATAAGGAGCACCCAGTTATCAATTGTACGTATGTCTATTGCTGGGGATCATTTCTACAGAACCTAAGTACTTGTTATGATGGTGTAAGAAAAGAAGGGGCTGGGAAGGTGGCTCAGTGGTAGAGCGCTTGCCTTGCATGCTCGAGGCCCTGGGTTCAATTCCTCAGCACCACATAAGCAAAAAGAAAAAAGCCGGAAGTGGCGCTGTGGCTCAAGTGGTAGAGCACTAGCCTTGAGCTGAAGAGCTGAGGGACAGTGCCCAGGCCCAGAGTTCAGGCCCCACGACCGGACCCAAAAAAAAAAAGAAAAAAAAAGAAAAGAAGCCTTAAGGGTCACTTGGAGCTCAGATGATTGAAGGACCAAAATACTTATAAGGCCTATCCAAAGCGGTTTACAATTTTACTGAAAAGGCATGAAACTGTGTTAAGATGTGAAGATGGAAAGTACTTATGGAGCAGGGTTAGTTGCAATGCCTGGTGAAGGTAGACACATCCCTACAGATTGAAAATTAGTGTGGGGGGAGGGGCACATTTATCTTCATAGATGATACAGCACATGATGCCTGGCCCTGCCCTCAAGAAGGCATTGAAATCCACCAGAACTTGAAGATGTAGGCAAATGTACTGTTTTAATAGCTGTTGATCTTAGCCAGTTGATTGTCAGTTGTGGCTAAATGTGTTGAATAATTTAGAAGGTACTGTGTGCCCAGCGACCTGAAGAGAGGGCCTGTAGTTTGATCAGTTGTCCTTGGCTGTTTGTCATTTTAGCTCTGTGCACCTGATCTCATTCAAATTGCTTTAAGGAAAGGTAATCTAGGCTTCTGCATTACTGGGGTGACCCACAAAATTTAGAAATGACCCACATATCAACATCTCATGTGTTAAGCACATCTCTGAAAGAGATCAAAAACTGATGACCATGCCGAGCACTGGTGGCTCATGCCTATAATCCTAGCAACTCAGAAGCTGCGATCTGAGGATCACGCTTCAAAAGCCAGCCCAGGCAGGAAAGTCTGTGAGACTTTTATCTCCAATTAACCACCAAAAGTAGCCAGGAGTGGAAGTGTGCCTCAAGTGGTAGAGCACTAGCCTCGAACAAAAAAGCTCCAGGGCCTTGAATTCAAGACCCAGGACCAGAAATAAAAAACCAAAACCTGATGACAGTAATGGCCTGAGAGCAAGTACTCTGCCAAATGATGGTTTCTTTCTAGACTTGGACTCTCTTGCTTGATGGCTTGATGGATTAACTTCTTTTATTCTTTTGTTTTTTTAAGTTATCTTTAGTTGTACAAGGAGTTTATGAGTATATTGTATCTTGATCAATGTTACCCTTTCCATTGTTTTCCTCTATTTCTCCCAACCCCACCCATTTTCTTAATTTTTTTTGGGGGGGGGGCAGAGCTGAGGACTGAACTCTGGACCTTGCACTTGCCAAGTACTCAAGTACTCTTCCACTGAGCTAAATCTATCTATCAATCCATCGATCTGTCTATCTATCTATATGTAATGGTATGACTGCATTTGCCCAGCCTTTCTCTCTCCATTAGTCTGGCCCCCACCCTTTGTCTTCACCACCTCATCCCACTGTGACACATGTTCTAGTTTCCTGGTATGATGGATTAACTTGTTACTTTTAGTTTTTTGCTTTGGCCCTTCCTACAATAAGCCTCTGAGGAATGACTAGCTTGGGCATTTTTGTGTACTAAGAAAACTTTTCTTCAAAGCTAGACAAAAATGAAATCACAGACATCATTTTTGTCCTTTTTTGGCAATCAGTTGGCAAACATTTAATGTGTAACTGGAAGAAGAATGTAGTCAGGTCCTTACTCTGCAGGAATTTAGCACATGGCTGAGGTGATTAAGTCAAATCAAACATACTTGCCTACACTATGAATTTCACAGCACTGGGCATGAATTGTCTGCAGTGATTCTTGCAACTTTGAAATTAGTGAGTTAGTTGTAACTTTAGAGATTGAAGGAATTTAGGTCCAGTAATCAAGGTGAACCATTGACTTAGTGGAATCTTGCAGGCAAGTCTTTGAACTCTAAACAACATATGGTCTTCCTACCAAATTGTGACACCAATCCTGTAACTCCTACCACACACAGAGGGAGCAGGTGCTTTGGTTCATTTCTGAGCCCCATCTTTTTCATGTATACATTAAAAAAATCATGCTGCCTATGCAGTATTGTATTAGGCTTAGAAATAATGAGAATACAAAATTCTTCACCTTTAGCATTCAATAAATGACAATTTCAAAACCATCATCATTTGATGAGTTCCAAAGTCGTTTCAATGCAAAAACGAAAACCATTCAGAAAGCAGGACAGAAATATTCTGGCCAGTAAGAAATGCCCCCAAAGAATGGGGCTGAGGCTGGGCCTGAAACAGGCAGCTCTCAGCTGAAAAAGCAGCACCGACTTGAGCCTGAAGCAGAGAAGCAGAGCTGGGCCTGAGGTTTCTACAAGGTAGGTCCTCAAACCCTAGTGGGTGATACAATTTACATCGGACCTTTGAATATGATAAACCCTTGACAGATTATATTCTCATTCCCTCTAAAATACTCTGATATTTTCTCTTCTTTTCTACTACATCAAAATCAGTATTAGACTTGGAGACATAGCTCAAGTGGTAGAGCATCAGCCTTGACTAAAATAAATAAGCTGATGCATAATCACCCTATAGAACTCAGTTGTCTGCACATTGAGAATCCCTCTTTCAAAGCTGGCTCCTTACCCCACGTTCACAGAGGGCCTCGTAGGAGGGGGGTGAGAGTCACCCAAATCCCTTGGACTTGGACACACATTATGTCTGTATTTTTCTAGCTGGGGAGGGAGGGGGATTGTTTATATTTTATCTGATCCTCAAAGGGTCTGCAAGACCTCTCTGAGAGGGTCGTAAGGAAGTCAGGTATGGAAGTGATTAAGAACTGCCTTCAACACCTAGCTGCAGGAATGGAAAATGGTGGTAGGCCAGTCTCTGAAGAGGAAGACATGCCTGGCTCTGTGGCACCCAGCACATCCTGTGCAGGGGTCTTTCCCTCCCTTGTGTGATAATGGTCGGTTACCACACCCCCTGCCCAATGTGGGGCCAGCTGCAGCAGCTTGCAGCCCTTGTCTGAAGACTGAGTGAGGTCATGCTTGGAGTTCCTTAGCAGACTGATGCAGCATCCACACAATGTGCACTATTGTGCTCGCCATCCTGCTTGGTGGCGGCGTCGGTACCACTGGGAAGGCTGGCCCATTGTATCTGCACAGGGCTTGTGTGAGTGTGCATTTGTTTTTGGTGGAATGAATTATTTCTCTCATTTGGGCTAATACCCTCCCTTCTCACACAAAGCTGGAAAACAGGAGTTCTTTCCACCCAAGCCGGCTTCTGGAAACCCGCCACGAAACCCACAGTCTCCCTGCAACCTAAGCTAATACCAGTTCCTGATAGCCTAGGGTGTGCCTGTCCCTGCCAGGTGGCAGCCAGCGCCCAGGTCCCACCCCTGGCATGCTCAGGGCTGTGCACTTGTTCTGACTCGCCCTTCAATATGACAACCAAAGCAAACTAAAAATGGGCCAAGAGTGTCATCCTCTATGTTCTCTCTGTAGGAGGAAAACAAGGGGCTGTGCTTTCTGTGAAACTGCCTACCAGTTGGGAAATCGGAATTCCTGCCTTTTTACATCAAAATCCCAACCTCTTATTTGTTGCCAGGCTGTTGGTTCCTAAATGCCAGGACACCAGGTTGCAGCAGCAACTCTAGGAACACAGCACAGGCTGAGGTTGTGCTGAGCATTGGTGGGCTATGGGTGGGGCTCTGGACCACAGAAGACAGGCTGGGCCCAGAGGTTTCCTGTTGGTCACCGCCTCTCCTTCCCAAAGCTTAGTTGAAGGAGCTCAGTGAAAAAGCTTGCTAGTTTTAACAGCTCCCACCTGGTAAAGAAGGAAAGTGTAAACACCTATAGAGATAAAGCCTAGTTGTTGCTGGTCAGGTGTTTGGGTTTTCCACCAGAAAAAGGCACACTGTGCTTTGTGAGCAAAAAGCTGCCTGGCCTAACCTGGTTCATGTGCTAAGTCCTAACTCCTAGTGATCAGAAAGTGACTATATTTGAAATGAAGGTCTCTAAAAAGACAATTAGGGTTGGGCACCAGTGGCTCAAGCTTGCAAGCCTAGCTACTTAGGAAGCTGAGAACTGAGGATGGAGGTTCCAAGCCAGCCTGGGAAGGAAAGTCTATGAGACCCTTATGTCCAATTAATCACCAAAAAGGTGGAAGTTAGGATCTCTTATTTACATATGAGGATAGTCTTTTTTATGATATTTGATAATACTTTTAGAAAAGGTCTGTAATCAGAAGGATTTGGTCATTATTTCTAGCAATTCCATTTACTATCTTATTTCCATTATGAACAGCTATTAAATAATAAGGCTTTTGATAATTTTACCCAAGTATACTCCTTTGTTTCAATATCTACATTTAAGACCCTTGGTTTTAGAGGAATGTAGAAGGAAGGAAGGGAGGGAGGGAGGGAGGGAGGAAGGAAGGAAGGGAGAAAGAAGAGAAAAGAAAAGAATAGAAAAAGGAAAGCTTTCCCATGGTAAATAGTTATGGATTTTATAATGAATATTAATTGTACAAAAGGATTTTATTTTGATAATTCTATGCAATGATTTAATAAATTTTGATGAAACTCAAAAAAAATAAATGATAGAAATAGACCAGTGGGTCAAGTGGTAGAATGCCAGCCTTGAGCTAGCTAAGGGACAGCACTCAGGCCCTGACTTCAAGCGCTAGCACCCCTACACACAAAAAGGTGATTAGGTAAAATAAGGTCACGAGGGTGGACCTTAATCCAATCTCGTCCAACTTACAAGAAGGGATTAGGACTCTGAGGTGAGGGAAGACAGTGTAAGGAAGCAGAGAGAGGACAAAAGCTGACTGCAGTAACTTCAGAAGAGCTCCATATCATCTCAGTCTGAGAACTGTGAGGGAAGACATTCTTATTGTTTAAGCCCCATGCTTTGTTATGGCAGACTAATAAACAGTGTCTTTGATGAATTCATATCTCTATTACAGTTTACAAGTCTGGCCAATCACATCGGAAGGGGAAAAAGTAAGAAACCACAAGTGAACTAAAAAGCAACATGATGCTGTGGGGAGCAAGAAGGACTCCATGGAGTTGGGTTGAATCCTATTCATCCAATTGCAGGCCATGCTTTCCTTTCAGTATGTGTCCTTACACATACACACACACACGCAGTCAGATGCTGATGGGTGGGGGATAATGATTTCATGAATCATGACTGTCATGTCTGTAAGACTATTTTATGAGCCATTGTGGATTTTACCAGGCCACACCCATCAGGGAGTTCACACTGACCTGTACCTAAGAAGCACACCAAAGTCATTTTCTGGTTACCAACCTGAGACATGGGTCCAAATCTGGGACTATCTCCTTTTCAGCTGTGTGACTTTGAGAAAGAAAGCCACCAACTTCCCCTAGCTGTTTCATTTGTCCAGTGGAGATTGTAGTGACATTTATGGATCCTTCTCCTCTATAAATTTTTTTAATAAATAGGACAAACTATATTTTGTAGGGAGTGGTGACCCAACTTGATGAGTTCTAAGAAGCATATACTTAGGGGTATCTCCCTATGTGTTCATAATTGGAAAATATGTCTCTAAGGAGTGTAGCAGTGTCTTTCCACATGATTCCCTTGCAGAGCAAAAACAAAAACAAAAACAAAAACAAAAATACCAGGCACTGGTGGCTTATCCCTATTAATCCTAGCTACTCAGGAGGCTGAGATCTGAGGATTGTAGTTCAAAACCAACTTGGATAGGAGAGTCCAAGAGACTCTTGTTCTCCAATAAACTACCAAAAAAAATTCCTTCAAATTTCTACTCCCAAGCAGTTCAATATGATGCAGTAAATCTGTTCAGGTACCATCATGTTTGACTTTAAGAAAATGGCTGAGCTATAGGCAAGGTAATTTCGGAAGATATAAATGGCTGCATTATAATAAGCAGACACCTATTTTAAGCATGATCTATGTTTTTGAGAAAATTCATTACAATAAGTCTTACAATACCAACCTCTTCAATGAATTTTTCATGTCTGCATACCAAGATATACATAAAACGATCGTAATCATGTACCTTTGGGCCAATGCTGAGCGCCAGCTGTTTCGGGGATGATTTATAGGTTGCCACACTCAAGGTTAATAATCAGGAGAAACAGGTTACAGTATGCAATGTATTTATGTCAGGTTATAAGTTCAGTTAGTGGAGATAGCATGTTATAAGGAAGTGCACACATTTAATTATTTTCTCCCCCTCCCCAAGCCCACATCTACAATAAAGTAAAAATAAATGATGCCTTATGCTGGGAATCCTCTCTGCTAAGCATACTTTTCTGGTTACTGTTGGCTTTATTTAAAGGGAAATAACAGCGAATAATTATAAGCTGTATATATGAAAATGAAGCTTAAAGAACTCAGTCATCTGTGCAATGGGCCTACAAGGACGAGGTGATGGAGTCTTTCTGAGCACTGAGTTAACCATGTTCATACTGAAGTGCAGAATTTTTGCTGCTAGCCAAATGTCTTAACAAGATTTTCAGAGGTGTGGCACAGATGTAAGCCCCAAGTCAACTTCCAAAAGTGATAAGATGTAACTTGTCACCCTTGAGGACAAAATTATCACCATCAGTGTCATCAAAATCTCTGAAATGTTTTCCCTCTAAGTTGATGCCAAAATATATCTTGTTGATCTAGCATTTATTTTGGTATATTGTATTTATTTATTATTTTCTGGCAGTGCTGTGAACTGAACTCAGAGCCTTTCACTTGCTAAGCAAACACTCTATCACTTGAGTCATGCCTCCGACCCTGGGGAAAAATTGTTTTTGGTATGCATTAGTTGTACAAGGGGATTTCACTGTGACATTTGCATGCAAGCATTCACTGCATCCACAGTCAACCTCATCCCCTCCTTCACTCTTGCTTACCTCTCTCTCTCTTTCCTAAAACTATTTCAATAGGTTTATTTTCCTAGTTGGAAAAAAATTTTATAGTGAAGAAATTATTGCCAGGTACCAGTGGCTCTCTCATACCTGTAATCCTAAATTACTCAGAAGGCTATGATCTGAAGATCAGGTTTTTAAAAAAATTAAATTGTTATTATAAAGGTGATGTACAAGAGCTGTTACAGTTATGTAAGTCAGGTAAAGAGTACATTTCTGTATCAACAATATTACCCAGGATCTCAGTTTGAATCCAGCCTAAACAGGGACATCCATGAGACTCTTAGCATCAATTAACCACCAAAAAGTCAAAACTAAAGCTGTGGCTGTAGTGGTAGAGTGCCAACCTTTAACAGAAAAGCTATCTAGGCCCTGACTTCAAGCTCTAGTACTAACAAAAATAAAAATTAACAAAAAGAAGAAAGAAAAGAAAAGGAAGGAAAGGAAGGAAGGAAGAGAGGAAGGCAAGAAGGAAGGAACAAAGGAAGGAAGAAAGGGAGAAAGAAAAGAAAGATCTTGGCTAGATATAGCACAATTAGTGGAGAGTTTATCTAGCATGTGTGAGGCCCAAGTTCAAACCTGAGCATCACAGAAAGAAAGGTTTGATCTTAGGTGTTTTGTTTTGATTTTACTTGATAGTTCTATCTTTCACATATGGGTTTTTATCTGTTTGATGCCAACCATGTCAGTTCTATTACTGTACATAAAGATACAATGTTATTTTCTCCAGTAGAATAATTGGGTTTTCCCATAACTAGCTACTAAAATGTCTGTCCTTTCCATGTGGGTTTGTAGGGTCTGTTAAGTTCCTCTGGGTGTGGTAATACTCTACTAGCTTTCCATTCTTGAACCAATATTCCATCATCATCATAGCCACTGTTACTATAGCTTGTGGTACTACAGTTTATAAGTGGGAAATCCTGTTTATTAACTACAAGATGGATTTAGGTGTTGTATTCTTCTAGATGCTTGGCAATATGTTTGTATTACTAAAAAATTTGATTTCTTTTCATGATTATGATTGCAATAGAACTATAGATTCATTTAAATAACACGACATACTTAAACTATTAAGTACATGTCCATCTAAGAGCATGAAATATCTCCCATTTTTCCGAACATCTATATTGATCTCCTTTTGGTTTCTCCACAGAAGACTGTAGGATTCTAGGTCAGCTCATTGATTTTGTTGCCACTGTGAATTAAGGTTCTTCTTTTTAATTTCTTGTTGGTATTCTCTGACATGACTGCTATTTTAGTAGGCTGATCTGATCACACTGACAAAGTTGCTAAACTCTTTTGTAGCTGGCAATTAGTACTTGGGACCTCATGCCTGCAAGTGCCACCACTTGATAAATTTGATTACTTCTAATTGTTGTTGATTCTATTTTATTTCTAGGTAGATAATCAAATTTCCTACAGGTCATGCCAATTTTATTGGAACTATGTTTTGTTTTTGTTATTTTTTGTCAGTCGTGGGGCTTGAACTCTGGGCTTAGGCAATGTCCCTCAGCTCTTCAGCGCTAGGCTAGCGCTCTACCACTTGAGCCACAGCACCCACATCCGGCTTTTTCTGTTTATGTGGTGCTGAGGAATCAAACCCAGGGCCTCATGTATTCGAGGCAAGCACTCTACCACTGAGTCAACTTCCCAGCCTAGAACTATTTTTATATTCAATAGTAATATTTTAGTACTTTTATTGTTATATTGTTAATGTTTATTATTACTTATTATTTAATATTTCATTTAGTTTTTAAATAATATTTAATATTTTTATCCTAGGCCAGCTTTATAGTAAATACGTAGTAATATAGTAAATATATTTCCCAGAATCATACAAAAACTTTATTACCTAGTTGGAGAGTCCTTCATTCAAAATATTCCTACTTTTCTTGTTAAGTATAATAACACTTGAAATGTTTGTAATGGTTACTTACAAATATGTCACTTCAGTTCACCTATAATAAAGGCAAAAAGAGAAGATTGTAATTTACAAGGATGTAATTTCTTTTTTTTTCTTTTCTTTTTTTTGGGGGGGGGGTTCCAGTCATGGGGCCTGAACTCTGTGCCTGAGCGCTGTCTCTCAGCTCTTCAGCTCAAGGCTAGTGCTCTACCACTTGAGCGACAGCGCCACTTCAGGCTTTTTTCTTTTTGCTATGTGGTGCTGAGGAATCGAACCCAGGGCCTCATGCATGCAAGGCAAGCGCTCTACCACTGAGCCACCTTCCCAGCCCAAGGATGTAATTATTAAACATGATTAAATGTATCCTCTTGCTGGGCCTTTCTCTTTAGAATGCTTTGTTTAGCTCAACACTTTAAAACTTAAAGGAATAAAAATTGGAAAGCTTTAATCTGAATCAATGATAAAATATCTAAAGTCACAGCAGTATATACAAAGCAGTTCTTTCTCTTTGAACATTCTGAGTATTACTAAAGCGCTCTCCCTTCTCTGCACATTATTTGCTTAATATTGTCAGTGGAATTACTCAAATCTAGGCTCTTTTTTTTGGGGGGGGGTCCAGTCATGGGGCCTGAACTCTGGGCCTGGGCGCTGTCCCTCAGCTCTTCAGCTCAAGCTAGCTTGACAGCACCACTTTCGGCTTTTTTTCTTTTTTGCTTATGTGGTGCTGAGGAATTGAACCCAGGGCCTCAAGCATGCAAGGCAAGCGCTCTACCACTGAGCCACCTTCCCAGCCCTCAAATCTAGGCTCTTCTATATAATTTAGATAATTTTTTCCCAAGCCACTTTCACATCCTTTTTGAACAAGAGAAAATGTAACTAGGGACATTTTGGAGCTGTACTCATCTAAGAAGTGTGTGTTATTGAGTTTATCATACAGATGTCCCAAAGTGACTCTAAGTATTTGCCATGTTATAATTCATTTGAAAGGTCTGATCTATCTGACTGAAATACTTAGGGGAAATATCATGACAGCCAGTGCTGGGAAAATTGATAACTGAATACATGCCTATGGCCATTTCTGGTCCCAATTCCTTGATCAATGAGCATCCTTAGTCAGTTTTGGCTAAGTCTTGTTGGCTAACACATCTTTGAACCCTTCAGAAAAAGAACTTATCTCTACAATTCCCCCAGAGAACATATAAAATAGGTGTTGTTGTTTTTTTTTTAATGAACTATTTTTCCAGAAAGAGTGTGCTTCAGGGATTTCCACTGAACTCTTCTAGCATAGCAGTTTTTACTACAGTTTTAAGGGGGAGACAGAGTGGGGATTCAACTCTGTTGAGTTGACACTCAAGGAGGGGCTGGGATTCCACTGAATCTATTGGGACAAGACTAAAAAAAGTTGACTTCTTTCCTCACTCTCCAAAGTCCCCCTCTGACAAGAGGACTGTGCTGGTATTCTTGTAGCCAAGATTTAGAGATTGCTGAAAGTACCAAGCAATCTACCTTTCAGAAAAGGGCAACTGTTATTCAGTTTTTAAAAATAATTAAATAATATTTATTAAGGAAAATCGGCCCTCAGCTAATCTATGCATTTCCCAATGCTTAGGTAAAGGGAATGTTTTCCTGGGGCTCACCTAAAGACAAGATAAGGTTTTAAAGAATGTGCGTCATGGGGCTGGGATGGGGCCTTGCATGCATGAGGCCCTGGGTTAGATTCCTCAGCACCACATAAGCAAAAAAGAAAAAAGCTGGAAGTGGCGCTGTGGCTCAAGTGGTAGAGCGCTAGCTTTGAGCTGAAGAGCTGAGGGACAGCACTCAGGCCCAGTGTTCAGGCCCCACAACTGGACCAAAAAAAAGAAAAGACTGTGTGTCATTTACTCACCCATGACAAATCTGCTCCCAGCATTCCTCTCCCTCCAACTCCCAAGTCTTTGTTCAATTATAATTTATCAACTAATGTCTGGCATTTCAAACTCATTCAGCAGGAACTATCAATGAAGACAGATTTTAGTCAACAAAATAAATAAACAACTAATACTGTTCCCAGATGGCCAAATTCAAAATTTCTAGAAGTTCTGTCTGTATCAGATAAATTTACCTCAATTTACAGTGGAGTTTAGTTCCTGAACTGGTGGTGTCTCTTCAGAAAGCCACTTATCTCTCCATATGTATTGGACAGACTTGTGCTAAAACAAAGTATTTATTTGGTGTGCAAGCCTTTTCTACATTCTGGAACCTAACTCTAGTTATAGCTAATTAGAGGCCTAAGAATGTTGTGAGTGTGGGGTGTGCAGAGAGCTTTCCTTAGATGAAGCAAATGAGAGAAAGAATTCTCAAGACAGCAGTGGCTGTAGAGAATGGAAGGTAGACTTCCATGGCCTGGAGAGAAGACTTCAGGGAGTCAGAAGATCCTACTACTCAGATTCCATGAGATTCTTCTAAATCCCTATTCCAACTTGTAGGCTTTTCTTATTTCCTAATCAATGCCCTGCATTTACATAAGAGATCCAATAAGACTGTGAATTCATTGGCTTGTAGGATCTAATTTGGAGTTTGGATTTTGATTGCCTTGGGCCTATGGCAGCAATCAATAAGGGTTCTTATGGGTCCCAAGTTTAATGACAAGCTTTAAGACAAGAATTCATGTATTAGCGTTTTCTTTAAGTGATCTACTTCTAAAAAACCTCCGCCTCACATTTAGGTCTTCCTCCTGGTTTTGGCAGGGGCTCTCTGGTGCTCGGAAAGCGTAAAGGAGCACTCAGGACAATGGCTCATGATGAACAATTTTGCCACTTTGCTGTAAGACCTGCATTTTATTTCTCCCATCTAGGCCTGATAACCAATCCCATATTTCCCTCATTACCATGAAGTCTGTTTCTTATAACTACTGCTGGTTCCAATTTCTCCATCTGTAAGCATTCTTACTTACTAGCATCAGAAACTTACCGTGTTTGATTTTGGGCAGAAGAGAAATGCTTTGAAAAAGATACCACAAATTTCAGAGAATTTCTAGGCTGGTGAAAAAAGAAAACCCAAGGAATAACACCCCCAAATTACACCACAGAATTTGTCCAGTGAAGATCCACATGATACGTCATAGCCTAAGTCAGGAGGCACAGGAACAGGCACTGGTGAGTCAATCCTACTGTCATTATCCCAGAGAGAGTTTCCTGTGGTTCCCCCCCTAGTGAGATGGGAACCCAAATCCTAGTGAGTGACCAGGCTTGGTTTTTATAACAACTTTCTCTCGAGAAATACCAACGGTCCCCTGAGAAGTCCATTAATTTTCTCCAGAGCGGAGTCTTCAGTGACCTAATCACTTTCCATTGAGCCCTTCCTCTTAAAGGTCCCACTACCTCTTAAAAGCAATACGCTGAAACCAAGCTTTCAACACAAGGACTCTTAAAAGAGAAACCCATATTCAAACCATAGCACAGGTAGTCCAAACGTTTTATAAATACACAGTACAACAAAGTTTCGCAAAGCATCATCTAAATAACTAGGGGCTAATGAAAAATATGCTTAACAGTATTTACAAAGGCTATGACAGCACAGAGGAGGGAATCATTTATTCTAACTGGGATTGTTGTAGAAGAATTATAGAAAAAATGAGACTTGTATTGGATCTTGAAGGCTAAGTAGGCACTCATTTAGGAAAAGTGAGGCATTTGACTGAGGGTGGGAAGGGAGGGATGGCATATTGGAAAATTTCAAGTAGCTCAAAGTTAGTAGGTAAGGGTTGGGAAGGTGGCTCAGTGGTTAGAGTGCTTGCCTTCCATGCATGAGGCCCTGGGGTCGATTCCTCAGCCAGAAGTGGTGCTATGGCTTGAGTGGTAGTGCACTAGCCTTGAGGTGAAGAGGTGAGGGACAGCACCCAAGCCCAGAGTTTAGGCCCCATGACCGGCCAAAAAAAAAAAAAAGCCCAAAAAACAAAACAAAAAAAACCTTGCAAAGTTAGTAGGGTAAATCATACTGAAAAAGGGAGGGTGGAAACAGATTGTGAGGTCTGAAAGCTAGGTTAGCTGTTCATCCTCAAGGAAAACCAATAGAGGCATATACGCAAGAAAGAAAAGATATGAAACTTCAGAAAGATACGGGTTTATATGTGGAAAGTCTCCAGACAGAGACCTGTTAATGCAGTTTATGTCAGTCGTAAGAACTTTTGAGAATGAAAAGTAAAACATGGCTCTAATGATGGACAGGATTGATTTGAGAGTCCCAAATACTCTTGGGAAGGACCACCAATTAATACTGGCAATAATTTAGGCATAAGTTATAAAAAAACTGAATGCTCTAATGCTTTACTGGCTGTATTTTAATCAGTCAGAAATGTTCTCCTTGGTATGTCTTAATACTTCTGGAATGATAGAAATATTTTATATCCATGCTGTCCTGTATAGTTGCTACTAGCTCCACTTGGCCTGTGTCACTTGGAATGTGGCTAGGATAATGGCAGAACAAGTTTAAGTATATAAAGCCATATGGGACTGTTGGCTACCATACTGGACAGTACAGCTCAAGTAACTATCTGTTGATTGTGGTATGACTTCTTTGTTAGTCAGCTTTTTGTTATTATAACAAAATACCTGAGACAATAAACTTAGCAAGAGAAAAGGTATATTTTGGCTCATAACTTCAGAGGCTACAGTCCACAATTGGTTGATTCCATTGTTTTAAATCTGAGGTGAGGCAGGCAGCACATGATGGTGGGAGCATATAGTAGAGCAAAACTGCTCACCACACGACCAGGAAGGAAAGGACAGAGAAGAGGCTGGAATCCATAATGTCTTTGAAGGGCATGACCCCAATGACTTAAAGACATCCCAGTAGGCCCCACTTTCCAAAGTTCAACTGTCTTCCAATAACTCTATCATAGTGACCAACCCTTGAAATACCAGACTCTAGGAGAGCATTCAAGACTTGAGCTGTAGCAGCTCCCTGTAGACAAAAGGCCATAATTTTTTTAAATTTTTTTATTGTAAAGATACTATACAGTGGGTTACAGTTACATGAGTGAGGTAATGAGTACACTTCCTCTTGAGCATTGTTACCCCCTCCATTGTTTTCCCCCTACCATCCCCTCCCTCCCTCCCTTCCCCAAGCTTCTTTTTTTTTTTTTTTTTGATTGTGATTAAGTGATTACTTAATTTCCGGAAATTCACAGTATTGTGGAATAATGATGCTCGTTTAAAGTCACAAGTTCATTCTAACTTTCCTGGAGCAAATTGTCTATCACAGTCTGTAATATATAACGGTGCTCACATGTTATATACCATATATGTGATCAGCAGCATGGGGATATTTGGTAGTGGTTCAACCAGATGAGTGGGAGTTCTTTGTTTCTTAAGTAAAAGGCCATAATTTTAAACATGAATAAATATGATTCTTACTATTTAAACCTCAAAGCCAAGTTGATATAAGAAAGGGCCAAGTGAATATTTTATAATTAGTATCTAGAAGCATGGGATTTTATAGCTGGAAGACCTTAGGCCTTAGAGCTTGTCTCTCCCAAACCCCTTCAAACTTAACTGCTGAGAAAGTCTGAAAGCATGTGATTTCCTTTCCAGGACTGAGGAAAAGATAGGGGCAGAAACAGAACTGGACACAGTTTTCCCTGGCCCCACTCCAGACTATACTATCACCAGTGACCTCACACATGTTGAACCAGGATGATGTTGTTTTTAACCCCATTCACACTGAACCTGTATACCTCTGGCCACACCCCACCATGGAGATTCACTACAATATACAAAACATGAGCCTGCAAGAACAAGAACAATTCTTATTTGCTTGCTGGGGATTAAACCCAGAATTTGTGCAGGTGCTTGACCCTCCAGCTACATCCCTAGCTTCAAATATATACATATATATATATATGTAATACATATGTGATTAACATATATGCATGTATATTATATTATATAATAAATATGCAAGTATAGATAATAAAAAGTGTCAAATTTGTTGTCTTAGAGCCACTCAGTCTGTCTTTTGTCCCCAAAGGAAGAGCAGAACTGAAATAATAAATCCTCTAGAGGATCTAGAATCAAGGACACAGGAGAGCTTTCTCATAAATTGCCTCTCCATTACAGTCCCAGTATATTCACAATGAGAAGTCTAAATAAGATGAAGGAGAGGCTAATTCACTTTATAAACACTGCTTTAAATCTCTCTGTGTACCTGAGCCACAAAATTAATTATGACTGTAATAGAATGAAAAAATATGAGTTGTTTTAAAAAGGCAATGAATATTACCAGCACCTACTCCCTTAACCAGTTTACTTTCCAAAAGATGAGTAGATGACTTCATGAATCTAAATTGCTGGTGCAAAGCCACAGTATGGCAAACCACAGTTAATCAAGTATTCAGGAACAAAATAACTTGTGATATTCTTATCATCAAAGCATATCTCTTTATTCTTTTAGAACAAGAATAAATGGGGCCACCATGGGGAAAACCCATCCTTTAATAGAAATGTGAAATCACAAAGACAAGCAACTACATTATATGTTTGTGTATAATGAAGGCTGATACAGAGATAACCCCAATGCTTTCTTTCTAGTATAAATTTAGGGTGCTTAGAAAAGCTTATTTCTTACTACCTTTCCCGGAGAAAGTAGACTCCCAACCTCTGCCTGATAACTAAGGCAGGCCATTGCAAGAAATGTGACATCTCAGGCTACTTCATTTGAATCAGATTCTACTTTGGTGAAAATTCAAATTCACTTACTGACACTGAATGAGTCTTTCGTCTTTTGCTCAAGGTCTTCCTGAGGCCTACGTTAACCAGCAAATCTAGTAGTGAATTAATTTCTGCTGACTGTAAACATCTACAAGATCAACGTGACACCTGTGCATTTTATGCAGTTTTGGGATGGATGCCCAAGGGGGATGGCCCTATCAATACTCTATGCACACAGAAGTTCTCCTGGGCACTGTATGGTTAGGAAAGATGGGAGGAGTATTCCAGTTGTAGGTCATATTCCTGAATGCCTTCCATTGGCCAGGCACAACCAACCATTCTCAGAAGCCCCATGTCTAGTCTCTGAGATAGGTAGCATTAGTATCACCTTCACTTGAAAAGTTGAGTCAAAGAGAACAAAACAATTCCCTCTGGAACATATAACTACTAGCTGACAGGGTCGGGATTTGAATCCACATTTATCTAACACAGATCTTGTGTGTGTGTGTGTGTGTGTGTGTGTGTGTGTGTGTGTGTGTGTGTGTGTGTGTGTGAAAGAGAAAAAGAAAAGACGTGGGGCTTGAACTCAGGACCTAGTCACTGTCTGTGAGATTTTTTGCTCAAGACTAGTGCTCTACCACTTTGATCCACAGTGCCACTTCCAGCTTTCTGGTGGTTAGAGATAAGAGTCTCATGGACTCTTCTGTGCTAGCTGGCTTTAAACCACCATCCTCAACTCTCAGTTTTCTAAGTAGCTAGGATTACAAGGCATGAGCCATCAGTGCCCAGCCTCACACAGATCTTGAAGCATTATAATAGACTGCTGTCATTTTGAGGCAGCAGGAGATCTAGAACTAGTAGATAATAGGGTCGTATGCCTTTGGTAGAGTATTTTGGATCTGTCCTGAATGTGTTCTGGCTCCAATCCCTGCCCCTCCTCTTTCAGTCTCCCAGATGTCAGATGTGGATTCAGTTGCCTTCAGCAACTTCCACTCTTTCTTCCACATTCCTCTTCACCCCTCACACTGCCCACCCATCTGTGGTGTTTAGTTTTCTAGGTCATTCTTATAGTCTCCGTCATAGCAAGTTTTCATCTCATTTGAAGTCAACGCAGAGTAGGTTCTAACTGAATTGCTTTCTTAAGGTGCTTCTGCAGCACATTGAAGACTCAATACCTCACTTCCTTTGTGTTGTGATGGTGGGGATTTTAGCTGCATCTTTTCCCAGGGCAGAGCTCCCACAAATGCTTGCTTTATAAGGTTTGTTGTGGTCAGACCGGAAGTGGCTTTATCATTGACTAGCACACAGTTTTTCTTGAAAAACCAAACCTTTCAATTACTTAACTCTCACACTGGAAGTAGTAAAGAACCATTTGGGGGGGGGATTGCTGTAACAATTGCTGTTGGCAAATGCTTGCTTTAGTTTTCCGCACAGACATCACTTTCCAGATGGATTTACCTGCTTTTTGGCTGATTATACTTAGTTGGTATTTGGATGCTACTCAGAAAAATATCATACCCTAAGAAGGTAAAGATGGAAAGCAGAAGTCTAGCACTCCCTCAGGAAGTCTCAGATCTCTGACACACAAGTGCCCTTCGCATCTAAAGAGGTGGTTTTACACGATCCCTGTGTAACAAGCCACCCTGGCTGGTGTTTTGCCGCTGAAGCCATGATCTGCCTAGCAGTGTGGAGAACTTGGAGGTGATGGGCTTTGGAGAACGTCTTGCCATGGCAGCAGCTTCCTAAGGCAAGTTTAAAGGTGATTTTGAAAACTTGTGACATTGCTTGAGAGTCTGAGCTGTGACTACATGATGATAATGCAGTGTACCATATACTTACAATGATAGCTATTACTTGCAAAGAGATGACCAAATTGCAAGCTTCTTTCTTCTTTCTTTTCTTTTTTTTTTTTTGGTCAGTCGTGGGGCTTGAACTCTGGGCTTGGGCACTATCCCTGCGCTCTTGAGCTCAAGGCGAGTGCTTTACTGCTTGAGCCACAGTACCACTTCCGGTTTTCTAGTGGTTTATTGGAGTTAAGAGTCTCACGGACTTTCCTGCCTGGGCTGGCTTTGAACTGTGATCCTCAGATCTCAGCCTCCTGAGTAGCTAGTATTACAGGCATGAGCCACCAGTGCCCGGCTCAAGCTTATTTCTTTTAGTAAGTATTGTTAACGATTAGTGGGCACTGGGTACTCATGGGGCTGAGATCTGAAGATCAAAGTTCAAAGCCAGCTCCGGCAGGAAAGTTCATGAGACTCTTCAGTTAACTGCCAAAAAAGCTAAAAGTGGAGCAGTGGTGTAAGTGGTAGAGTGTTAGCCTTGAGCATAAAAGTTCACACACACACACACACACACACACACACACACACACACACACACACACACACACACACACACACACACACAAGATTAAAAGATGACCACAGATATTTTTGGAAAATAAAAGTTAAAGAAGGTATTGTTCAGGCTGAAGGAATAGCTTAAGTATTTGCCTAGCATGTTCAAGGCAAAAAGAAGAAAAAGACATTTCTAAACTCTTCCACACGTCCAGGGAGTGCAGAGTGTGGCAGAAGGATTTCAATAGTAGCAAGAAACAGCCTCATCAACCACAGATGGAAGTGTGGAGAGAGGCTTCTAAAGGTTTCTAAGAGCCCATCCTTGCAAGGGCCATGCAATAGCGCCTGACTACCTTAGTGTCATTGGAATAAGATTTAGGAGCTTTGCCATTTAAATTCTAAGACATAACATAAACTTCTGCCCGATTGTCCTTTAACTGATTTTAATTAATATGATTCTCCATTTTATCTATATTCTGCCTTCTTCCCTCCCCATCTTCATTACTAAGTCTAGCATGGGATTAATGAAGTCATTACAGCCAGGGTGTCAATTGTCCCCCAGCAGGGGATTGAGAATGAAGACCTCCTTAAATTCTCCACCTTGTGTCCTGGGCTGTCTTGCCTAAGTTTTGGCACTCTTCTTTGGAGACAGGGTCTTGTTATGCAACCCAGGTTGAGATCCTCTTGCCTCAGCTTCTCTGCTGCTTTGACTACAGGTGTGTGACACTGCCTCTGTCAGCCTAGACCCTTGTCAATGGAAGTACAAAGATTTCTTTTTCATAAAATCAAAACTTGTAGGTAGTTTAGATGAGATAACCATTTTATTTTTTTCTTTCCATTCTGAACTGATGAACTGAAACTCAAAATAAAAAGTTTCCTTTGTATATGAGACAGAAAGGTGAAAAATCATTGTTTTTCTAAATGTCAAAACAAAACAAACTTGGTTTTGTGTTAACTCACTCTTTTGAGATACTTGTACCACAGCAAACATCTTTCCTGACACGATTTGTCCTCTGTGCTGCCAGGCTATCATCCTCTGCTCTGAGTATTTCTCCAGGAGTGATTTGTCCCCTCTAGTCCAAGCGATCTCTATACATCTCATGTTCATGTGTGTTATTAATAATTGGCTGCAACCTTTTCAATTTTCTACTCTAATAGGCTCGCAGAGTTTGGTTACTTATCACGTTATGAGCTCAATTCTTCTAGGTTTATACATTATTCGTCTAATGGCTTCAGGTAAATTGAAGGATCACCTGAGTAACTCAATGCTGATGAAGAAGACATTGAGGCAAGGGCCAGGCTAGGCATACCAGATGTTCCCTGCAAATCTGAGTCCCCGGGTCATTTGGCCATATCATGTGTGGCTTTCCACCTAGCACTGAAAAACAAGTATCACCACTAGAAAACAGGGGGGACTTTCTGAGCAGCACCTATTCAATCATGCATTGCTTCATCCTCACTCCAAGGGGCTATCTTATTCCCAGTTAGATATCCTTCTTAACTATAAGCATGATGTTGCCTTTCATTGTGTTAGAATATATTCCAGATTCTTGCTCTACTAGAAATACTTGTGTCCATTCAGGAAGACTCTTCCCCAAACATTTATTCTGTGAGGAGAATTTCTTTGAAAGTTTGACTTAGATGTGTCTGTTTTCAGGTAGTATTGAAAAATGACTGACTTTTTGGAAGTTATGAGTCATATTTTAAAAATCCAGTGCTAATGTTAGACTCGGGAATGGGGTGTTGTGCAGAAATAATGGAATTATGGGCTTCTATGTGCTGGGGTTTTGTTTCAGTTTGCTTGTTGGTCAGCTGATTTCAGTTAGAGAGAAGCTGGACATGTCCCAGGGGTTGCTTGGCTGGTCAAGCTGGTCTCCCAAAGGAAGTGAGACCTGAGTCTGCTTCTGGGCTTTTCAGGCAAGAAATGAGTTGTTAAGGTGCCTGGAGGTGTCTGGCTTAGGACTGACTGCCTCTTGCTTAACCAAAACCACAAGACATGGACTTAAGAATCATGAGCCCAGCCCATTCATATAGCACAGAATAACAGCAGCCAAATTCCATCTCCAGTCTCAGAAGGCACAGCCAAAGTACAGAATAATTTTATCCCTTTGTCTACTTGCCCTAACCATAGTAGAGAGGGGGGAGGAAACGGGGGGAGGGGAGAGAGAGAGAAAGAGAAAGAGGTGGGGGGGAGGAAGAGAGGGAGGGAGGGAGAGAGAGAGAGAGAATGTGTGTGTCTGATAATCCCTGAGTCTAAGTTTCCTAAAGTCCCCATACTATTTCAGTTCTGGAAGGATCTACCCTTTCTTAATATTGTTTTACTTTATTCACTCACTGTGATCAGCCAGGTGTCAAGGGGTGACAGGTATCTTGTTTTCCAGGTAAAGTATGCTCATTACCCTGTGGGTCTGGGGTTCTCAAGTTCTTTTAAGTCATATATTCACTGATGAGATTTTAGAGTCTATCATTCCTGCAGGCGGTTGATTCCATCTCAGGCACTGTGGGTCTTCATGTCTCATAGTTTCTTATAGGTCTGAGTGGCCCTTGCTGGTATCCAAGAATGGACAATTTTAACAACCATATGAAAGAAAATAAATGATGGTTATAGCCATGATACCAAAGCAAAGTGAAGGACAGCTTTGCCTTCTGTGCTGACTGAACATCCACCTTGTATAGTGGCAAATAAACATCACATTGAGGTCTCCCCCCAACAACCACATGTGCGCATGTGCGTATGCTTCAAATTACAAAAAAACTAAGCAAACTACTGAAAATATAATTGTGTACCAAAAATAAGAATAAAAAAGGGACAGAAACATATGTATAATTCTTATGGATTGTCACAATCAAGTTTGTACATTGCAAAGTTCCAAAAGAAATCAATGTTCTCTGAGTATTTATACTTAAAAGACCTATAGAGAGGGAGGGGCTGCCTCGCTTCCCTTCTAAGCCATGCGCTGTAAACTCATGTCAAGGCCAAGCTGTGTGGAAAGGTTTTGTTCATCAAAATTCTCATAATACACAGAGATACCAAGACCAGCTAGTTTAAAGTTGTTCTCTGCAGTGCACCTTCTCATCTTCCCTCCACCAATGAAAGTCTGCTTTCTTTCAGTAGCAAGAAGACTCAAAGAAAAAATAAAAGCAACATTTGTATGTTGGCTAGTCAGAATGCTCTCCTCATTGGAAAACCACCATTGGAGGGCCAGGAAATGACAATTTTCAGCATCCTGTGGTATGTGAGGTATAAACCATACATAGTGTCATGTGAAACCAGGGCCACTCATATATTTCAGGAAAATCCTTCCCCCACCCCCATACTCTGGGGTTGTTGGTTTTTGTGCTTGTGAATCAATTCCTGTATTTTTCTACAGAGCATCTCTGGCTCCTGCCGGAAGGAAATGAATTTAATTCTCTGGAGGAAGCTAGTCCTGAGGCTTACTAAAAACTCTGTCTGTTTCCCCTATAAGGACTTACAGGTCCTTATAAGCCATACAAGCTGCACAAAGATAAGACCCATGACGTGTATCCCATGATGAAAAAGTCATTGGCTCACTGTCTGGAGAAA
This sequence comes from Dipodomys merriami, assembly GCF_024711535.1. Classification (NCBI taxonomy): domain Eukaryota; kingdom Metazoa; phylum Chordata; class Mammalia; order Rodentia; family Heteromyidae; genus Dipodomys; species Dipodomys merriami. Next base: position 34,748,388 of record NW_027205603.1, read on the forward strand.
CAGATTTTTTTTAAGGCACTATAGCAGCTTAAGCATATAAACAACCCCTCCTTTTACATTTAAATTTTGCCTTCCCCTTGGGCAAGGGCTGCTTATAAGTTATACAAAGATTTAGAAAGTAGCTAGCAAGTCACTGGGGTCATAACTAGGCCTGGCTCCTACTCTTGTACCATGAAAACATGTTCTGTCCATTTCGTAGATGACAGCAGACATGATTGGATGGATAGAATGCTCCTGACTAGGCTAGTTGAAAATAATAGTTTCAATGCTCAAATTCTTTGAAACTAAAATAAATAAATATATAAATAAATAAATCAGAACTGAAGTCACAGCACTGAATCTCAATCTGAAGTGATAGCAGATATTAACAGGTGTAACTGGACTAGGTGTGTAAGCTGATATGTCAATCTCTGATGATGTATTTGACATAATAATTTTGTTTTGCTAGTCCTGGGGCTTGACCTCTGGGCCTAGGCACTGTCCATGAACTCTTCAGCTCAAGGCAAGTACTCTACCACTTGAGCCACTACCCCACTTCCAGTTTTCTGATGATTAATTGCCTGGACTGACTTTGAACTGTGATCCTCAGATCTCAGCCTCCTAACTAGCTAGGATTATAGGCACAAGCTATCAGCGCCTGGCTTTGACATAATACTTGATATAATTTGAAATCATTTACAATATAAGCTCATTGTCTGCAGTGTGTGTGTGTGTGTGTGTGTGTGTGTGTGTATGTGTGTGTGTGTGTGTATGTGTGTGTGTGTGTGTGTGTGTGTGTGTGTGTGGTATTGCTAGGGATTAAAGCCACTTCATACATGCTAGGCAAGTACTAAACCACCGAGCCACTTCTTCAGCCATCTTTAGCATTCAATTTGATTTGATTATTTCTTAGTGATCTTATGTGTTTGCTTTTAGTTTTTAGTTTTCGTTTTTTTAGTTTTTAGTCCCAATCAATGGTAGTGGCCGGAGATAGTCACAAGCCCATTTCAGGTCTAGTTGTATAACCTATGCCTCAGTTTCCTCAGATATGAGAGTAGGATAAAATATCATCTAACTTCATAATTTAACAAATATTACGGCATGGCCCTGAAGTGTCAGGTATTGAAGTTACAGCAGGAAGACACAGTGAAGGCATGCCGCAGCCTCATCCCTGGTATAGCACAGGGAGGAAAATGAACAACTAAGCAATTTTTTAAAAAAAATCAGGCAATTTTACATGATTTTCAGTGCTAAGGAAAAGACTAGGGTGAATAGGGAGGTCCTCTTGAGAAAAAGATATTGAATTGAAGGATGGAAGGAAAGCTGTTGGAGGGTGGGGAAAACACGTGTGAAGGCTCTGAGGTACAAATATGTTTAAAAGTGAACCAAACCAGGCTCTGGTGGCTCACACCTATACTCCTAGCTACTCAGGAGGCTGAGATCTGAGGATCACAGTTCAAAGCCAGCCCAGGCAGAAAGGTCCCTGTGAGACTCTTATCTCCAATTAACCACTGAAAAGCTGAAAGTGGAGCAGTGGCTCCGGGTGGTAGAGCACTAGCCTTGAGCAAGAGCTCAGAGACAGCACTCAGGCACTGAGCTCAAGCCCCACAACTAACAAAAATAAATAAATAAATATTTAAAGGTGAACCAGCTCAAGCAGGTGATGATACACACCATCCAAAATATTAAGAGTAAAAGTGATGTGAGCTAGTGGAGTTAATGGATAAGATACAGGTACAGATAGGTGCTGTAGACAGAGGTGCTGGCTTGTAGCCCAAGGGAAGCAGATGAAATTTTCCTGAGTACCATGGAAAGCCATTAGAAGACTTTGTCCATGGCTAACACCTGACCTCATTTAGTCTTTTAAAAAAGTTCCCTAGCCAGGCACCAGTGGCTCACACCTGTAATCCTAGCTACTTTGGATCTGGAGGCTGAGATCTGAGGATCTCAGTTCAAAGCCAGCCTGGGCAGAAAAGTCCCTGAAACTCTTATCTCCAATTAATCACCAGAAAACCAGAAGTGGTGCTGTGGCTCAAGTGGTAGAGTGCTAGCCTTAAGCTGAAGAGCTGAGGGACAGCGCCCAGGCCCAAAGTTCAAATCCTATGACCAAAAAAAAGAAAAAAGAAAAAAGACCTTCCTGGATATTGTGTTAGCCTTGTGTAAAATAACCCTAACGCCTAATACATGCTAAGTTACATCAGTGCTTTTTTTAGGCATAAAAAAGTAATATTGTCAGGCTCTGGTAGCTCAAACCTGTAATCCTAATTACTCAGGAGACTGCCCAGGTTCATAGCCATCCAGGCCAGGAAAATCTGTGAGACTTATTTCTGATTAACCAGCTAAAAGCTGAAAGAGGAGCTCTGGCTCAAGTGGTAGAGCACAAGCCTTGAGTGAAAAAACTAAGGGACAGCACCCAGGCCCCAAGGTCAAACCCCAGTACTGGCACATAAAAAAGTAATTACAATAACAATAATACTTAAGTTCAACATTATGGTCTGATAGTGTCAATTCAACAGGTACTTCTGAAATGCAATACCTCTTTCATTTCAGCCAGAGTAATGATAGAAAAAAAAAACCAGATTGGGATTGAATTTATTGGGTTTGGAAGGACTCAAACATAAAGCTAATATGAGCTCTTTTAAATTATTGTCCACATAATTAGTTGCACGGGCTACATGAAAACTTTTTAATGGCTCAAATTTGTTTAGGATTTTTCACGAATTAAACTAGTATACCCATCTATAAAAGAAGGTACTTCTTGATAACAACTGGTTTTCCAGAAACCACTATATTTACTTTGGTAAGATTTACTTCTGGCCCAAATGAGGAGAGAGAATAATTGAAGGATATATAGAGGACATGTATGTTTGGAAGCCTGGTGTGTTTACTCTAATTCTCAGACATTAGGAAAAGGTCTTTCAGGGTAGAGAAAAGCCAAACCCACACATTCTCAGTATAGGTGCCGATAACTGCTTTGGGTTTTAACACTTTTATGGAAGTCTCCTCAACTGTCAGGCCAAAGGGCAGAATCACATTCCTGTGTCACCAGTGAGAAATTGGAGGCACAGTAGGTCCCAGTCTTCTTTAGATCAATAAAAAGCTTGAGGATGTGGTCCACAGATAGCAAGACAGCAAATAGCACAGGCAGAGGGTAGGGGGCAAGTTTTAGCCCCAGCACTGAAAAAAAAAAAGAAAGAAAAAGAAAAAGAGGAGTGTGTGAGTGGGAGAGTGTGTCTGCTTTCCCAGATCTCCCTAAGCCTCACTTTTCCCATCAGTTGGTCCTAATAACCCTGCCCTCCTAAAACCACTAGGAAGATTGAGGGAGAGAATCCCTCTAGAGGGTTAGGCACACACAAAGAACTCAGCAATTATCATCTGCTGGGGTTGTTGCTGCTAGTTGAAGGTCAAACTACCTGCTCCCTGTTATTTCACTCATTTAATTCCAGATTTTAAAAATATGGTGTTGGTATTCCAGGTTAAAAAAAAAAACTGCTTTAGATATTAGAAAATGTGAGAGCTGTGACCTTTGACCTCTTATCTATGACCTTAATTTGACCCCTGGGCCAGGATGAGACCTGGAATAGAGACCCCCCCTTCCCCCTTCCAACCCAGGCTCCAGCTGTCAGGTCTCCCTGGAGTTCTCTTTAAAGTCACAGACTGGCAGCCCTGTGAGAGTGGCCCTCCAAATCCTGTCTGAAATGACACTTGTAACCTGGGAGTTTGATAAGCCAAGGGGTCTGGGGTTTCAATTCCCTCTGTCCTCTGCTTTTCTAATTATCTTTGCAATGCTCTAATGCTAAATAATGATGCTGCTAATGCTCGCTGCCTTCCGCACACAAGTGCCAGCTGTTACCTCACGGGCAGCTGACCGCACGCTCAGGCCCAGCCCAGCCCACACCAACAAAACAAAGAAAGCCCCGCTTCCCACCGTCCACAGCCCGCCCCTCCCCTCGCCTCAAGGAGGCCCTGCTCCCTCCCTTCCAGGGCCCCTCCCCCCCACCCCCGCCCTCCCTCGCCCTTCCCCTAACTGCCCTGCCTCCACCGGTGGTTTCTTCCTGCTGCAGAAATCCAGGAAGCGCCCCCTCCCACTCACCCCCCCTCCCCGCCCCAACCACCACATTTCCTTTACCCACAATTTTCTCCCGGGCCTGAGTCACATACAATTGAGCTAGATCTGGAGTTCCCTTTCTCTTACTCCCGAGGAGAAGCCCCATCTCTTCCATTTATTTCTGGGACTGGGGTTTGCAAGATGAGCTTGCTGATTTTTTTTTTAATATGGTCTTTGAACTTCTGTCATTTAAAAAAAAAAAAGGCATGTTGAAGACAAATGAGCAAAGAACAAATGAGAAGCTGTTGGCTACACACACACACACACACACACACACACACACACACACACACGCACGCACACACGCGCGCGTGCGCCGTGCGCCGTGCGCGCGCGCACAGACACACACACAAAGATCCTTTACTTGGTTGTCAATGGAGTCGCCTTCAGCAGACAACATCTGCAAGATGAGTCTTTTTTTTTTTTTTTTGGTAACTTTGGTTTAGCAATTCATTGTTTCTACGGTGCTGGTTACAGCAGCTAAAAGGGTGTAACAGCAGTCAGTCTGGCACACAAACAAATTTAAATATGAACCGAGGGGTTTGCCCACCTTATGGGTGGCTGACTTGGTGCCAACAAACACAAAACAAAAAGCAAGAGGTGGGGTTGATGGTAGAGGAGGCAGCCCCAACCAGAGTTGCAGTTTCTAAGCCGGGTGGGGCTTCTTCCCGGGGTCACCGCACATCTGCTCAGGAGGAAAGACAAAGAGCCAAGGTGGGGCGCGCGTGGCGTGGTGCTCCTAGAGGGCCGCGGGCGGAGGGGCCCGCAGCCCGCCGCAGCGTTTAACCTTGACTTCTCCCTCCTGGCTTCTGGCACGGGAGGAAAGCGGGTCCAGATGGGAGTCCTGCGTGTGACAGCCCCGCCCCCCCCCCCCCCCCGCGCTTCTGCACAGATGTCGCCTGCTGCCTCCGGGGCCGCCACGCTGCCCGCCCCGAGAAGGCCGCGGGGTGCGCGCCCGGGGATAGCGCACCTTCCCTGAGTGCTCTTCCGCGTCCCCCTGTCCGGGTCTGGCCTTGCTGGGACCTGAGCTCCCCGGTCAGCTTGGAGTGTTTCCCATGGAAGTCCCAGGAGACAATGGCTAGCTTGCTCTGCCGGCTGAGGCACGACGTCCCTCTGGGCTGAGCCCGAGCACGGCTCTGGCTGGGCTGCTGCCCGCGGGGGATCTGGGGCCTGGCTGGGTGGGGACATCAAAGTCCCCCCCCCCCCCCCGACCTGGACAACTGTGTTGCCCATTTGGGGCATGGATGTCCATGGAGACAGACTTAACAGTGACAGGCCGGAGGCGGCTCGAGGGATCCATAATTGACGATGTTGTTTTTACCAATACGGTTTGGTATTTCACAAACACTGCTGCTGCCATGTATTGCTTCAGTCTGTCCTTTTAGGGAAAACACCTTCTGTCCCCAAGACACCAGCAGTTAACCGTGCTGAGTCAATGTAAGGAGGGGGGCGGGGAGCCGACGTTCCCGGAGGCATTGATGAGGGGAGACAAGTAAACTGGGCAGGACTGAGAGGGGTCGCTTATGCCATAGCGGTACCCCGGCTAACTTAGAGCAGTTGAAGGGGTGAAAAGAGCAGATCTTCCCGCCACCCACTGTCACCATTCATTTCCCTTATTTATAAATAACACTCTTAGTCCCCAAGTGATTGTTTAGCCTGATTGTCTAGGCCTAGAAGGGAAGAGGTTAAAGGCAGCTGTTTGCACCAGATGGCCCCTGGTGGTGGAGGGGGGGGGGGCTATATTAGGTGCTAATTTAGGACATTACAAGGACTTTCTTGTTTGTTTTGTGGGGGTGGAGGGCCTGGGAGTCCTGGGGTTTGAACTCACAGCCTGAGGTGTTGTGCTCAAGGCTAATGCTCTACCAACTTGGTTAATTGGGGATTAGAGGCTCCTGGACTTTCCTGGGGCAAAGGGTTTTGGGGTTGGGGGGTGGGGGCAGCAGTGGCTTGGAACTGTGATCCTCAGGTCCCTGCCTCCTTAGTAGATAGGATTACAAGTGAGCTATCAGCACCTCACCATTTCAGAGACTCTTGGACAAAGGTCCTGAAAGTTTCTTCTGTTGCTTTAGTTGTGATCAGGGAAATGTTTATGAATTTTATTATGTTTTGATGTTAGGACAAAGGGCCCAAACCCAGTTGAAGGAAGTTTTCTTTCTTATTACTTTTCTTTTTATTTATTTTTTCTTAGAAAGAGATTCAATCTAGACTTACTCTTTCTTTTGGACTCAGTGTTGCTAACACTGCTAGCAACTGTTGCAAGTGTTTGCTATAAGTCTCTGCAGCAGAAGTCAGAGAAGACTTGAATACTTGAATACCAAGAGCTTCGATGTGATCAGCTCCATTCAGGTAGCTGCAGATGCCTTGAGGCCCCCAAGCAAAGCTGTTCCCCTTCCTCCTGCCAGGGAACAGGGGACAGGCCTGGGAAGAGCTGCCAGCTCCAGAGCCCACCGCCTCTGCAGATGGCCAGGTCATTTTGTGGTTTACAAATGACCAAGTCAAGTTGAAGCTACAGTCGCTGTGGTTACAGGCAACCCTGATTAGTCACACAGTTAGTGACCTAGTTATGACACACCCTCTTTTAAAAGAACATTATTCAACATCTTGCTAGCTTGGTTTCAGAAATGGCCCCAGCATAACAAGGAAAAGCAAAAATCTGGGGTGTGGATTAGAGTAAACCAGGAGTTTGGGTTTGCTAAAAGGCAGTAAATCAGGGCGTGACACCTCGGAGTTTCAACTGAACTTTGACCAGTTTGCTTTCCAAGTTCAGGGATGGCCCTTTCCGAGGGGAATCTGAAAGAGATTCTGGGAGACAAAAGAAAAGAGCCTCCTGGTTACTTACACTATGTATTTGTAGGCACTGGTAAAATGAAAGTGGGGAGCAAGGAAGGCAGGAAGGGGAACAAGAACCCTCAATATGGAAGCTTGTGTGGGTTTTTTAGCTTTTTAAAAATAGCACTGCTTTTACCACAGCGACACAGGAACTTATAAACACGAATTGCCAGTGACAGTAAACAAATTAGTCAACTGTATCTGAAAAGCTGAGCAAGTGTCTCTCTGTCTCTCTGTGCCCACCCACCCCCCTTTTTACAAAGCAAAAATGCAAAACAAAAACTCCCCCCCCCTTTCCCTTCCCCCCCCCACCCTAAAGGCTTCTTTACTGGTGTTTGCCCAGGAACAAATAGTCTTTCATATGAATGGTCTCCAAAAGTTCATACGTAAAAAAGTGCCAAACGTCTGGGTACCCACAATGCGGCCTCTGCTGCATACTGGAGCTTTTCTGTCCTGAATTTGTGATCTGCTATCAGAGTCCTTTAATTCTCGGAACAGAGGGCTCTTTGGGAGAAGAAAGGATGGGGGCGGGGGAGCAGCAATGGAATCAATCTTTTCTTTCCGCCTTCCTTTTGCTGTTTTCTTCTAGTCAGCAAGTAGTGCTTGAATTCCTCTGATCTTTGGAAGCATTTCCTGAGGTGAGGACCAGGAAGGGGTTAAAGGAGGCTAGGGCAGGTTTCCCTACTGGGTGGGGCAGCTGAATGGGTTCTACCTCTGAGAGGTTCACAGAAAAAGAGGCACCCACTCCAGATGCCCTTTATCTCCTTTGCAGTTTTTCCTTGTTCTGTGTGTTTAATACAGTTTTTAGTGGTATTCTGTCTTTTTCAAGCATCCGTTTCCTTTAACCACCAGGCTCTACAGATACTCTCACCACTCCAAAAGTAGTATCCTGTGAAATGAAAAGAAAAAGGCACCAATTAGAAGGGCAATAAGGACTGTTTTGAGAACTGGGCAAAAATAATGATTTGTAATTAAATTTTAATGGCTGATCAACAATGCATTTTAAACATTTGGCTACCTTTACACTCCCATTTCAGTGGATTCAATTTGACACACTTTGTGCAGCCTCAGTAAGAGCTAGGTGGTTTCCTCCATGGCCAGGTTAGGGGAGAGAGGGAGATACCTCATGGCTACGCTCTTGTTGGGTTCAGACTTTAGTGGGACTGAGCTAAAAAAAATGTGTGTGTGTGTGTGTGTGCGCATGCATGCATGTGCCACTCCTGTGCCTTGAACTAAGGGCCTGGGCAATGTCCCTGAGTTTTTCTGCTCAAAGCTAGCACTCTACCACTTAAGCCATAACTCCACTTCTGGCTTTTTTGGTGGTTAATTGAAGATAAGAGTTGCAAAGACTTTCCTGCCCAGGCTGGTTTTGAACAATGATCCTCCATGTCAAATTCCTGAATAGCTACAATTATAGCCACCAGTGCCCAGCAAGAAGTCATTTATCTATCTATCTGTCTGTCTGTTTGTCTGTCTGTCTGTCTGTCTGTCTATTTACAATTGATGGGGATAGATCTTATCATACAAGCTAGGCAAACTTTCTACTATTAAGCGAAGTGCCAAATCCAATAAATCATATAATAAACAACTGTTGATTAGGGATATTTGCTTTGAAAAGAAAACAAGACAGTGAAAAGGCCTCTCCAAGGAGTTGATATTTAGGCTGAGACTTACAAACACAAAGGAGACAGTGAAGTTTTTTCACGTGGAAGGAATAGTCCAGGCAGAGACTTAAGGAGGCCAAAGCCTGGGAGAAGCTGCTCAATTTGTAGAGAAATGAGTCCTTTGTCAGGGTTGAGAGGAAGAGGGCACCCAAGGGAAGCTCAGTGTTCCTTTACTTTCTCATTCTTCAGTGCTTTCCTGGGTTGTAATTTACATTCTTGTGCCCTTCCTGCAGCCAGTATCCACCTTGGATCTTCTACTTGAAGTTAACAAAATTACTGATAGTCCAGAACCCATGCCAACACTTGCAAATCTCCTTTGTTTGTACTTTAAACCCAGCTGTATTTATGGGCTAGAGGGGCCAAAATATAATGTTGGAGCTGAGCACCGATGGCTCGCACCTGTGATCCTAGCTACTTAAGAGGCTGAGACAGGATTCTGGTTCAAAGCTAGCCTGGACAGAAAAGTCTACGAGGCCCTTATCTCTAACCATAAAAAGCTGGAAGTGGAGCGATAGTTCAAGTGGTAAAGCTCAGGGACAGTATACTCAGGCTCAGAGTCAAGCCCCAGGACCAGAAAAAAAAAAAAAAACTGGAGATGGGGGAGGGGAAGTGTAGAGGTGCCTGTCCTAGGAGCCGGCAGAATGATGCGGACAGGCTGTCTACTATTAGAAATGCTCCTCAGTTGAGGTTTGTGACCTTAAAAAGCAATCTTCTCCTCATTGATGTGCCCTCCTTTCTCGCTGCTCCTCACATATACAGTTAGAGGCCTGACTCCCAGCCCTCCAGTTCTGCTCCATACTTCTTCCAAGAGGCCTGGACATCCCTCCCGCATCATCCCTGTTGCCCTCCATCCCAGAACCTTGGAAGTGAGTTGGCAGATGTGCTGTTCTCTCTCATGAAGCAGTATGTTGCCTGAGTGAGTCCCTGAGGAAAGCCATTCTCTTTTCCCTTTTCTAGTTTTCTCCTCTAGTTTTTATGCTTTGCTTCATTTTATTTTAAAACAAGCTCTAACAATGTAGCCCAGACTGGCCTCAAGCTCTGGATCCTTTTGCCTCTACCTCCCAAGCACTGGGATTTATAGATATGTGCTACTACCCCTGGGTTTAAACCTAGGCTTTTCATGGGTAAGGGTTTTCTAGTCTTTGAGTAGAATATGAGGTGGAGGGATGAATGATACTGAGACAGAAGGAAGAAAAGGAATTAGGGACTGGGAGGGGTTTTGAGAGGACACCTCTGTCTTTATTCCCAGGTTTCCAAGTTTGGGAATGAGATTTGCTTAATCTCTCTCTCTCTCTCTCTCTCTCTCTCTCTCTCTGTTTCTCCTTCTCTCCCTCCCTTCCTCTTTTACTCACTTTCTGTACCAGTGCTAGAGCTTGAACTTAGGGCCTGGCACTGTCTCTGAGCTTTCATATTCAAGGCTAGCCTTCTACCACTTGAGTCACAGCTCCACTTCTGGCTTTTGGGTGGTTCATTGAAGACAGGAGTCTCATGGACTTTACTGCCTAGTCTGGCTTTGAACTAGGATCCTCAGACCTCATCCTCCTGAGCAGCTATGATTACAGGTATGAGCCACTGGTGCCCAGCTTATAGTTTCCTTTTTACAGGATGTAGTGGACACTTCTGAGCTGTTTGCCTCAGAGAGTAATACAATGGGGAATCTGGATTGCCCTCATCCTACTCCTTTTGGGGTCTCTGCCTTCTTTCTGGTTGCCAGAGAGTTTTTCCACAGTGGCCCTGGGCAGTTGGTTATGAGCTGATCTCCATCTGACACTGATGGCTTTCATGGCTCCTTGTCCTGTTGAAAAGCACCTAGAATACAAATCTTAGGGCTGCATTTCCTGATAGGGAGAGGAGAAAATGACTTCAGAGAAGCCTCCACTACTCATTCTGCCCAGGCCAAGATAGCAGCTGAGCAGGGGAAGAGGCCTAGGTCTTAAGGCCAGGGCCTTTCCCACAACCTCTAACTCCCTTTTCTCACCTTACCTTCCCAGAAGAGCATCAGCGTCTCCCATCTTTTAAAACTTTACCTTTCTTTCTTCCACAGTAGAAACTAATGATTCTTTAAAAAAAAATCAAGTTGTCTAGAGTCACGGAAAACTAATTTCCTGCACAACTCTACCCATCCTACCTGTCCTTGGTTCCTCCAAATCCAAGTCTGGGTTCTGAGACAGTGGAATGGAGCCTCGTTCTGCTGTGGACTGGCTATAGAATCCTGACAACTTACCTGATTTCTCTGGGCCTCCGCAGCTTGTCTGTACAATGAGGATACAATGGCACCTGTGCCCTAGAGCCACTATGAGAATTAAGTGAGATCACTGAGGAGTTCCTGGAGATGTTCATTGTGCTAGGTAAGGGCTCAAACATACGTTGTCCAGCATGGGAATCAGCACTGGCTCTCACACACCAGCTTCTTTCTGAACTCCTTCCTTGGCTTTCCTAACCTTCCTGACTTCTCCTCTCCATCTGCATTCGTATTCTGGGTGGCCTCTCTGTCTTCTCCAATTTCTTCTTGAAGTTTTACTTCCATCTTCTTTTGCTCTTCTTGATCTCCCCAGGAGAGTTCCTGTCCGCCCAATTGTTGACTCACACTGTAGTCTCTTTCTCCTTTTATTTATTTATTTTTATTGCGCTGTCTTGGAGGGCTTGAACTCAGGGGTACTGTCCCCGAGTTTTATTTTTCTCCAGGCTATTGAGCTACCACTTGAGCCACAGCTCCACTTTGGATTTTTTGGTGGTTAATTGAAGATAAGAATCTCATGGATGGAAGAAGCGCTGTGGCTCAAGTGGTAGAGCGCTTGCCTTGAGCTGAAGAGCTCAGGGACAGAGCCCAGGCCCAGAGTTTAAGCACTATAACTGACATAAAAATTCTACTTGGGACTGGGAAGGTGGCTCAGTGGTAGAGTACTTGCCTCACATGCATGAGACCCTGGGTTCAATTCCTCAGTACCACATAAGCAGAAAAAGCCAGAAGTGGTGCTGTGGCTCAAGTGGTAAAGCGCCAGTCTTGAGCTGAAGAGCTGAGGGACAGTGTCCAGGCCCAGAGTTCAAACCCCATGACTGACCAAAAAAAAAAAAAAAGTCTCACAGACTTTACTGCCCAGGCTGGCTTTGAACCACAATCCTCAGATCTCAGCCTTCTGAGTAGCTAGGATTATAGGTGTGAGCCTGCTCCACCATATGCTTAATGTTAAGACAAGGGAGTTTGACAAAGGCCTACTTAGGAGGATCTTGGCAAGGCCTGATCCTAAATATGAAATGAGTCAATGGTAGTAAGAGTAGAAACTACTGAATGGGATGTGTTAAGGAAGGGGAAACTTCAACTGAACAGATAATAATAGTAAGAATGTAAATTATTGTTGTTGTTTAGCTGTATCTTTCATTTTCTTTCAGAGTTGTTCCAGATCCTTGAGGTGTGTAAGCTATAATGGAAATGAGTAGAAGAACTGCGTCACTAACATGTCTGTGCTGTGATGAGCACAAGAGCACCAGTGTGGTTTCGGAATCGACTCATTCCTTCAGTGTGTCCTAAGCATGCATGGTGAGCTCATCTCTAGGGATGTAATTGAGCAATGCCCTGCCCACCTGGAGTTTGTTGTCAACTAAGGGAGATAGTTAATAGAACAACTAATTACAGTGAAAATGTGCAGGTGCTATGGCAGGTCTGAACAGAAGTTCAGCGCTGCATATTAGGGACACTTAACCTGAAGTTTGGGAGATCAGACAAGGCTTTAAGGAGAGTCAAAAATCTAAGCTAAGACAAGGGAAAAGAGGAAGAGTCAGCCAGGTGGAGGAAGAGGACCTGCTGAGGGCACAGAAGTCGTTTGGCGCAGAAGCATGACATTTTTGCAGAACTGAAAGAGTTCAGCTTTGTTAGAGTACTAGCAGGATGCTGAGAGAGACAGAGCTGGAGAGGGTACAGTGAGTGCAGCCTGTGGACCAGGTACATGGGTTTTGATTTTACCCTAAAAGGCAAAGGAAAGCCATGAGAGGATTTTAAATGCTGCTGTTGCTTGTGCTTGTGCGTGCGTGTGTGTGTGTGTGTGTGTGTGTGTGTGTGTGTATGTGTACATATTTGTGTGTATGTGCACACTTGTACCTGTGTACCAATCAGATTTGAGTATTAGAGGCTCCATTTGGCTATTGAAGAGGAGCAAAATTGAGGCAGGAAAGTCAGTGAGGAGGTGAGACAAGAGGGGAGGTGATGGGCCCCAGCCAGCTACAGTAGGGCAAGGGAGAGGAGAGAAGTAGGTGGGTTGGTGGAGTATTTGACAGGACTTGTGGTAAGTTGGATATAGAGGTGATGAAGAGAGGAAAGAAGATACTCTCTGTATTTCTGATCTAAGCAACTGGGAGGGAATTAGTGATACTTGGTGAGTCTGAAAGCATGCGGTGGTAAAGTATGGAAGGGAAGGGTTTCTTTCTTTCTTTCTTTCTTTCTTTCTTTCTTTCTTTCTTTCTTTCTTTTGAAAATGAGTAAAATATTTTTATTGTAAGACACAGCAGGAAATTACTTCAACAAACAATTCATTAAACACCATTTATGCTCAGGAGTTTCAAAGAGATAATGAATCTGTTTATTTATTGGCTTTTTTTGTCTGTCTTTCTCGTGAATAAACACCATGCTGTCACTCCCATCTCTGAAACTAATTGTTGTGCATTTGAGAAAATAATTTATGTATAGCTCTGAGTTTTTTTTGTTTGTTTGTTTTTTGTTAGTCGTGGGCCTTGAACTCTGGGCCTGGGCGCTGTCCCTCAGCTCTTCAGCTCAAGGTGAGCACTCTACCACTGAGCCATAGCGCCACTTCTGAGAAAATAATTTATGGATATTTTTTCCTCCTTTTTTTGCCACAAAGAATAAGAATACTTTATTCAAAACATTTTCAAGGAAAAATATTTCAAATCAAATTACTTTTTTGAGGGTACTGCTTGGGTTTGAATTTAGGGCCATTTTCTTGCTAGGCAGGTACTCTCCCACTAGTGCCAGACCCCTATCCTTTTTCATGTTGGTTATATTTAAAAAAAATTAAATTGTTATTATTATAAGGGTAGTGTGTAGAAGAGTTACAGGTACCTAAGTCAAGTAAAGAGTACACTTCTTTTTTTTTTTTAATTGTGAAAATACCGTACAGAGGCGTTACAATTATATGAGCAAGGTAATGAGTACATTTCTTATCAAGCATTATTGCCTCCTCCTTTGCTCCTTTGTTTCTCCTTCCCATCCCTTCCCATCTCCACGCTCCCCTGCCCGGCCATGCCAAAGTTGTAAAGTTCGTTTTCCACATAACGTCTTGTACATCTCATTGTTGCAATGGGTCCATCTGTATCCCTATTTAAACAATTTGTTTTTTCCCTTCCCCTCCAAAAATTATACCAACATCAAATACAGTGAAAACAGGGGTTATACCATGGGGGAGGGACATACAAAGCCACAAACAAATCATCTTATAAATATGTTAGAAACAATAGCAAGAAAGAAAAAATATTTGAGTTCTTTATCTTGGGGTTCATTTTGCCTAACATCAACTTATCTGACCGTTTCTGCTTGACTCAGACATATACTAGGTATTGCAAATAAGGGAAACCATGGGATCTATGTTCCTTTGGGCCTGGTATACTTCACTTAATAAGAGTACATTTCTTTTTGGACAATGTCACCCCTTCCCCTACTGTCTCCTAGTTTTTCCTTCCTATCTCCGCCCACAAGTTGTGTAGTTCATTTTTAACATAGTGGGTACCATGGCTGCATCTAAGAGTTTCTTTTCCACATGTTGAGTTTGAGTTTCCTGAGAAAATCCATGTGGACATGAGTTTGAAACCTTGGTCATCATGGCAAAGCAAGGTACAGATTTAAGAAAGATGATTCCCATGAGTTTTACCTATTTTTCTTGCAGTCTGCAATCTTTGTTGGTAAAAAAAGAAATTCACCCAAGTGAACTCTGTTTGAATACAGAGGATTTTATGAGTGTTGCTCCCAAGGAAGCTCCAGGGAGTGGAGCAACTCTTCTGGACTACACGGAAAAACTTGTTCTCCCCACTTTGTAGTGCATTCTCTGCTAATCCATGGATCCGTGACAGGTGTGTGTGTGTGTGTGTGTGTGTGTGTGTGTGTGTGTGTGTGTGTGTGTGTGTGTGCGTGTGTGTGTGTGTGTGTGTGTGTGCATGAGCATGTGGAGCAAATGTGATAGGGAAGTTGTACAGTACAACACAGTTGCTAGGACAGCATGCTGATATTTACTTGTCTAGTCTATTAAGCCCTTGGTGCTACTCTTACCCTGGCTTTTGTAGAGCTGGAGGAAAGTGACTGGGCACTCTAAACTGAGTGTGAATGCCCCTTCAGCAGTGAAATCTTGGGTTATTTAAATATAACTGTGCTCTCAGAGCTTCAGTTTCTTGCTCTGTAAAAATCAGTGGCAATATCTGCTTTAGCAGGAGAGAGAATTAGATGAGATAACTCTGTGAAATGCCTGACAGATGGTGGGAAGCACGCAGCGACTGCTCCTTTTCTCTTGTTACTTCTCCTTTCTGCTTGCTCAAGTCACCGTTTTCTCAAGGAGCAGGAAATATACATAAGTCACTTCTTTCGGTAGTGATTCATACAGATGAACATTAACACATGTGTATGGGATGATCATGTGTTATTCCATTAAAAAGCAGTTGTAACCACTCAATAGCATTTTGGAAAGTTGAGATAAAGGAAAAACCATACACTAATAATACTTCCGTCTACAGATAGACACATAATCCATTTTAGTTTTTACTTTTTAGCTTGTTTACCTAGGCATTTGTATTATTACACAAAAACAGAATAATCACTTATGCACAGCAAACATGTAGCATTAGGAGATATTCAAATCTAAATTATTTTCAGAATGAATGATACGTGCGTTAAAAACATTTGGTTTTTCAGCTGGGCACTGGTGACTCATGCCTGTAATCTTAGCTTCTCAGGAGACTGAGATTTGAGGATTGTGGTTCAAAGCCACCCAGGGCAGCAAACTCCATGAGACTCTCATCAGCAATTAACCACCAGAAAACCAGAAGTGGCATTGTGCCTGAAATGGTAGAGTGCTAGCCTTGAGCTGAAGAGCTTAGGGGCAACTTTCAGGCCCAGAGTTCAAGACCTACCTATGACGACAAAACAAAAACAAAAACAAAAAACCCCCCAAAATATTTGGTTTTCATATAGATTGATGTGTTACTCTAATTTCCTGCCTCGTGTCTAGAACTTCTTGGAGGCCATGACAGTGTTCATGTATTAAAAAAATTGATATCTACCAAATTATAGATGTGTTACAGGCAAGAACAATGGCATGCAGTGCTCAGATAGGCTTAATATCAGCTCATGAAGTTAAACCATGGAGTCCATCCTCGTGAGCCCAAGTTGCCTTACTAATTACCACAGCCCCAGATTTCACCATACTTTGGAGGTAAGTGTACTCACCTTGCAAGTGTCAGGGGGTTCACAAAGAAGACTAAAAGAGAACATGGAGGGCGCCAGTGGCTCATGCCTGTAATCTTAGCTGCTGAGGAGGCTGAGATTTGACCATCACATGGTGTGAAGCCAGCCCAGGGAGAAAAGTCTGTGAGACTCTTATTTCCAATTAACCGCCAGAAAATTGGAAATGGTGCTGTGGCTTAAAGTGGTAGAGCACTAGCCTTGAGTGAAAAAGCTCAGGGACAGTGGCCAGACCATGAATTCAAGCTCCATGACTGGGGGGAGAAAAAAAAAAGAATAATAAAAAGAAAGAAAGAAGCAAGCAAGCAAGAAAGAAAGACAACATGGAGCTAGGCATTGTTGGCTCATACCTGTAATCCTAACTAATCAGAAAGCTGAGATCTGAAGGTCTTGATTCAAAGCCAGCCTGGGAAAGAAAGTCTATGAGACAGTCGTCTCCAATGAACTTAACAAAAAGCCAGAAGTAGAGCTATGGCTCAAGTGGTAGAGAGCCAAGCAAGAGATGGAATTCATACCCCAGTACTGGCACAGAGAGAGATAGAGAGGCAGATAGACTGACAAAGACATAGAGACAGAGAACATGGAGAAATGGAATATTCAGTGCAAATCCATTTACTAGATCCATTGGACTAACTTGGGGTGATGAGGTAGTAGAGAAAATTTAATAAGCACAGTGATCTTTGAAATTTAGAAGAAAAGTTCTAGGTCCAGCTAGAAGGAAACTAGTCCAGAGCTCCTTTTTCAAGGAGTAAAAATGTCTCTAGCTTCAAATTAAACAGGGATGAACGGCTCCAAATCATGATTGAAATTAGAGAATTCCTTCAGCAAGAATTTCTTTCTTATAAAAAAAAAAAAGAGAATTTCTTTCTTTAAATAAAAACCACTCCACCAGCTAGAGTTAAGTCATTCTGAATGAAGCCAAGTGGCTACCTGATTGTGACCTGACTTTACTGAACCTTGGACAGGAGAGAGCTGGGAGTTTGAGAAATTTGGAAATATTCTCAATGTCTTTCATGCATTCAAACAACCAGAACAGAATAATGTAGTGTTGGTGTTTGTGGAGGCCCTGCATAAGAATTCATAGATGGAGCCTTCTAGTGGCATCATCACATATAGAAGGGATGGGAGATTGCTTCCAGGCTTCATGACCGATATCCTAATCCTAATGAGTGATCTCTCTTCCTGGCATAAATACTTCCCAAGTCCAAACCTCCTAATGCCATCACCCTGAGGGATAAGATTTCAACATATGCATTTCTAAAGGATACAATCTCATTTATCTGAGGTCCTTGTAAGAGTGCCCACAAATTCTAAAATATTCAAAGAAAAATATATTATGCAGTTGGAGAAATTTCTACTGTTATCTGTATCATTGCTTTTCTGTGTACCAATGAGCTTTCTTTCCAGGATCAGATTCTATAGAGAAGATAGAGGCTGTTGAAAAATAACATTTGTGAATCCCAAGAGCTATTCTCCCAGGAGACAGGAGTTAATGCCATGTTGATACTACTCTTTGCCTATTGTCTTTCAGTGAGAAGCCCAAAGAAGTCAGGGACCTTGCTGTTCATCAGCTCTTACATCCACCGTGCCTGCCTTGTTGTACACACACTGAAGGAGAATATGTGTGACATTGAAGCCCCTAGATCCTAGATTCCACCCCCTTCCCATGCCCCAATCTTCTTTTCTGTTCGCCAGACTACATAGTTAAGGCTAAGAGCTTGCTTCTCAGGCCTGGTGGAGCTGCTGTTTGATAGTGTTCTTGCTTGTTACCACATTGGTGGCATCAAATGTCCTTATTGATTTTTGCCTGATTGGTCCAACCTTGAACAGGATCAGCCTCATAAATGAGACATCTTGCGGTCTGAAATATGAGATTTGTTTTAACAAATCACTCTTAACCATCATCTCTCCGAGGGAACCAGGAAAGGGGATGGCTGGATGTCATCCTGGCTTTGTTCTGGTGACCCCTTTTGCACCTAGTGCCCCCCCATTTCTCTCTTCTTTTTACTCCCATTGCTCCCCCTCCCCCAATAATCATTAAACTCCAATCATTCCCAGGGACCCTGAATCAGGCAAGGACTGAAGGATTCTGGCTGTGATTTGAACAGAAAATGTTGGCAGAAAGTACCATTGTTTAAGTTAAGGAAAGGGTCAGAAACCCCAAAACATGGCAGCTATGTAGTTCCTGGTTGGGGATTTCTCTTTTAAACTATCCAAAGGAATACATTCAGGAGCCAAAGCTTGGAGATAGGACAAATGAATACAATTCGAGTGTGGGTTTTATTTTATTTTATTTTGGGGGGGGGATTCTTCCTTTCCCCAAGAATTCTCACATGAAGCTTTACATATTTTTCATGTCAGCTCCGATCCCTTCCACCTTTGTTCCCCAGTCTGCTAGCCTGCCTCCCCTTAACAGCTGGACACATCATCGTTCCATTTTTCTATTGGTTGTGACTGAAGTAGCTTGAGGTCAATTATTTCCCCAGCAATTGACAAAGAATCTTGATGAAGAGGAAAGTGACATTGTCCCTTAAACAACATTGCTCCCTCCTCCCCCTGCCCTCCCGGCTGAGAGGGGGGCGGCTCTCCTTTTGCAAGGAGCTCAGCAGGGCAGTGGCGGTGGGGTCTGTGGCAGTGCTTGGGTAACATATGGTAAGTGGAGAAAATATTTATATTCATGGTGAAAGAGCGAGAGAAGATCCAAAGAAGGTCATTCCACAGAGATTTCAAGCGGGAGACACAGATCCAATATTCGATGTTTGGCCAGGATTCAACACAATTTAACGAGTTTTGTTTTGTTTCCTTGTTCTCGCTGACACCTCTTAACAATTCGAAGCGTTGGCAGTTGGGAAAAGGGACTCTGTCTTCCTAAGCTTCGTGCGTGTCTGACACTGGCCCTTCCCAGGCCCCGTCCAGGCGCCATTCGCTTTCCCCTCCCCCAGCCTCTGCCCTCAAAGAACAGAACTCAAAGCCGCTGTTTCTGGTGCCTGTGCCTTGGGCCTGTCGGTGGCGTTTGTTGTTTGGAATGGGCGACTGGAGAAGGCGGAGCGCAAAGGCCGAGTGGGCATTTGGGGCGTCTGGTTCTTGGGGAAGATATGAATAATTAATAGGTGTTAGATTACTCTCTGATGAGACACACGAAACCTCCAGTGCCTTAGTGCTTTTTTCTGACAGCATTTTGCATCACAGCTTTCCAAGAAAGGTAAAAAGCTCTCTTCGGGTCCCCTGGGGCGGGGGCAAGACTCCCGGCTGTCCCGCAGCACCACAGTGGTGGGAAGGAACGTTGTGATCGTGCGCCCTCGGACCCAGCGCCACACGTGTGCGCATCGTCTAGTGTCGACCCGGCGCAATCGCGCATCCCTCTTCTGCCCGGATACCACTCGGAGCCCGCGGGGTGTGTGTGTGTGTGTGGGGGGGGGCGTGCAGAGTGGAGTGTAAAACGGAGGAAACCGAAGGGGAGGAGGGTCATTTCCCCTTTCTCTACCCTAAGTCTGCCCCTCCTTCTTGGGTGCGCAGGAAGAGGTGGCTGCAAGGGCAGGAAGACGTGAAACGGGGGAGAGGGGTGGCTTTGGGGAGACCCTCCACACCACAGCAGCAGAGCTATTTTAAGCTCTTGTTTGGCTGTGTGGGGGGCTCTGATTCTCTACACCCCATCCCCCATTCCAGTTGCCGAGGGGGAAGTGGGGAGACGGGATACAGGTGCGTCAGGGTCCTCTCTTGGGAGGAGCCCCTCCCTCCCTGGGGCCCCCTGGAGATGCTGCCCATAAACGAGCGGCCTGCTGCACTGAGGCCACGCTTAATGGATTCTTGCAGATAAAAGAGCCTGGCTACCTTTCTTTCCTATAATGGCCCCCGAGGCTAATGTCTTAAAGAGGAAACAAAGGGATTGTTTTACAGCACACAAGTGGGACTGACGCACGGGAGGTGCGGGGGGGGGGGGGGGACGACGACGAGGCACTGGATACTGGGGAGGTGTCCCAGCCTCTCAGCCTCTTAACCCTTCCCCTCCCACGGCCGCCTACTTCTCCCCAAGTCTCGTATTTGCACCAACACTTTTACCCTAGAGAGATGATGGCGTCTGGAGGGGACGGCCGGTGACTTGACCACCGACTCTCCTCCTTGCCTTTCTCATATTCTTTCTCAAGAACTTCTGGACAGGAGGAGACGATCAGGGGACCCACATTTCGTTGGCTGCAGTTTTGGAAAGTCGGTGGGAGTGGAAGGATGTTTCTCACTGGCTTTGGGGGAGACCTGGGGAGCGGCAAGCGCTGAGCGTATCCAGAGGAGGCCAGGAGAGAGGGCAGCGTTGTGACGCGCCTAGCCGGGGGACACCCGGAGCGGCTCCCGAGGGGTGGGGAGGGGGGAGGGAGGGGGGCTGGCGGGCACAGTTTTCAGGTATGAGGGGTAAGGAGCCGGGGTCAGGGTGACTCTGACAGGAAGTTTACATTTATAAACTGCATGGAGAGTGTTGGTGGCTTCTGCTTCCTGGCTTTTTGTTCTAGTTCCAGGAAAAGATCAAAACAATAGTTAAATAGCAATTGAAGACAAATGATGTAAGAAATAAACAACTCAACAACAGGAATGCCTACCAGGATGGATTTTTTTAACCTTTTATTATGGAACTCCACCAGCAGATACACAGAAGAATTGAAAGTGATTTTTTTTTTTAAGCAGGCCTCAAACTTCGGGGTGCCTGGGACTCTGGAATTGTCCCAGCCTATGGTTTATTTTGATTTTTTTTAGTTGTATTTATTTTAGATCTGGGGTAGGCCCTAACTTGAGAACTTGCAACGTGTTAGAATTCCCACGTGCTGCTGCTAGTCTGGCAGGGACACTTTGAGGCCCGCTGGTCTTATAAATCCCTGTGCAACCCTATCCCAGCCTTCATTTGTATAACATTTCCTTCCTTATGTTTTCTCCATCCTCCCCTCCACCCCCCAACTCGACTGGTTTGCTGGAGAGTCTAAAGCAGTCATCCTGTCATTTCACTTATATTGATGACCTTTAATTCAGTGGTTAGGCCAAGAGGACTGCTTCCAGGAAGTCCAGCCTCCCTTCTGATCATGTCAGCTAGAGAAGAGTCCAGTGTCTCTCTCAGTAAAAGCTATGCCTGGAGCTGGGGCTGTAGCTCAGTGGTAGAGTGCTTACCTCTCTCAGAGGGAACCCAGTCAGGTGCCTGGCAGCTTCTGGATCTAGGTGGTTTGGGGTATCACCTGGTCCCCATCTCTGAACTTCAGGTTATTATTTTCAGTTTATTGTCAGGTACTCCAGTAACTCCACAGGAGTATTTTCCTAACAAGGCACTTTCTGACAAGAAAGGAGCTGTGAGCCTCAGTGTCAGGTTGTGTGTGTGTGTGTGTGTGTGTGTGTGTGTGTGTGTGTGTGTGTGTGTGTGTGTGTGTGTGTGTGTAGCACACTGCTACTAGGGCTTGAACTCTGGGCCTGGATAATGGTCCTTAGCTTTTAAGGTAGTAGATACTCTACCATTTACAACACAGCTCCACTTCTGGCTTTTGGTGGTTAATTGGGGAGAAGAGTCTCATGGACTTTCCTGCTGGGGTTGGGTTTGAACAATGGATCCTCAGATCTCAGCCTCCTGAGTAGGTAGGATTATAGGCACCCGGCAGTGGCAGGGTTTTGGGTGTAGGAGGGGGCCATGCCCACAACAGTGCAAACTCACGGTGGTGTTTATTTTATCACTTTATCTTTTATTTAAGTAGTTGTACAAAGGGGTTCCAATTCAACATGCTAGTTTATGAGTGCAGTGCGCAGTTGTTGGGTCTTCGTCTGTCCCACGAAAGACAGACGGGGTCCGAGGAAAGGTAAGTGCGGTGCTCTTCCGTTCCCCAGCCTCCCTTCCCCAGCCTCCCTCAGCCCGGGAGTCAATCAGCCACAGCGGGGAGCCAAATCCAGCAGGTAGAAAACTCGTTTATTAACAGAGAGCAACCCTTTTTAAAGCCAAAAAGGGCTGGTGGCATGGCAAGGGAGGAAGAGGAACCAATCACTGTCAAGGTCACACCCTATCAAGCACCTGAGCCTTCACTGGCTGGTTAGGCACTGATCGGAAGGCAAATTGGGTTCTGCCCACTCTACTCTCTCCCAGCGCCATCTTTGCTGCCCATGTGCTGTACACACAGTGTTGTAGTGAACCAGTCACATCTTCTCTAAGGCTCTTGGGTTTATACCCTGAGAGAAGCTATTTGGGACAATATTCCCTCCCCTCCTATACTTACTAGTATTGGAAAAGGAGATATCAACAACAGTTTCTGGGAATGAGTATCACTGAAACAAAGTGTAACCTCTCCTTGTTGGGGGGTCCTGGCGCCACATGTGGTGGCTTTTGTTCCAGAGAGGTGCTGAGTTACTTCTGACATTCTACCTGACCAATCGGGGCTCTTGCTCTCACTTCTCGATCCTGGCGTAGGATCCCTTCTCCCTCACCTCCCTTCGCTCCTCATTGAAACCCTTTCTAACCCTACCCTACACAACTGTTGAAGGTCTCCCAGGCTGTTAGGAAGTTTACTCTCTTAGATGGTGGAGGTTCTCTCTCCCTTCCTGACTTGGCAGGAAGCGATACAAATCTTCCCCTTCCTCCATCTGCTGCTAAAGAAAGCCCCTGGGGATGGAGTAGACGCCTGTGCCCCAGTGCTCTGTTCCTATTTTCATATAGCCTCATGCTCTTATGTTTTTCTTCATTCACCAGCCTGGAATCAGCTGTCATTTCTGTTTTCTCCTGGGTCCTTGCACTTGCCTTTGCTTTCCTAGCCTTTCTCAAAGAAGACGCAAACAGCTTGTGTTTGTTCTCCTTTGGGTCCTTGTGCACCTAATTGTATTTGGTGGTCTGTCTAGGATGCCAGCTGATATAGCAGTTTTTTCTTTCCTGCCAAGAGGGGAAGGCTGGTGGTGCTGGGGGAAGACTGTGTATTGTAAAATGTGAGTTCAGTAGTTGTTCTGTCTGTTTTCTGTGGCGGTCCTGGGCCTTGAACTTAGAGTCTGGGTGCTTTCTCTGTGACCTTTTGCTCAAGGCTAGCACTCTACCACTTGATCTACAGCTCTGCTTCTGGCTTTTTTTTTTTTTTTTTTTTGGCTGGCTAATTGGAGATAAGAGTCTCATAGACTTTCTTGACTGGCCTGGCTTTGAATCTCAAATTTCAGCCTCCTGAATTGCTAGAATTACAGGTGTGAGCCTGCAATTACAGGTGTGAACCTGTACTTAGCTTGGTTCTGCTTTTATTAGCTTGTTCTACTAAGTTCATCCTTGAGATTCAGCTTTGTATTCATGCATTCATTTAACAAATCTGTGTAAGCCTCTACTACCTGCTAGGCACTGTTCTAAGGCATGCAGCCTTAAGCAAAGCAGATGTGATCCTGGCCCTTGGTTTATTTATTTTATGTGGATTCAACTAATTGTGGATGGAAAAAATGCTGTATTTATATTGAATACACACAGATTTTTTGTCATTATTCCCTAAACAATGCAATATGTTATGAGAGCTTCTTTTATTTTATTTTTTGTCATTCTTGGGGCCTGAACTCTGGGCCTGGGCGCTGTCCCTCAGCTCTTCAGTTCAAGGCTAGCGCTCTACCACTTGAGCTACAGCGCCACTTTTGGTTTTCTGGGGTTTTATTGGAGATAAGAGTTTCACAGACTTTCCTGCCTGGGCTGGCTTTGAACCTCGATCCTCAGATCTCAGCCTCCTGAGTAGCTAGGATTACAGGTGTGAGCCACAGGCAAGCGGCTATGAGAGCTTCTATGCCTATAATTCCAGTTACCTGAGAAACATAGGAAGGTCAAGGGCCAGATCAGCCAGGGCAAAATGTCAGACCTTATCTAAAAATCATCTACAGCAAATAGGGTTGGAGTTACGATTCAAGGGGTAGAGTGCCTTCCTAGCAAGTGTGAAGCCCTGAGTTCAAACAGAGCACTATTGTATAATGACTATCTACAAAGTATTTACATTACACTAGAAATGTACATGTAGTATAGAGACAATTTAAAGTATTTAAGAGGTTGTGCCATGTGTAGATTATATGGAAATACTCTACCACCTTAAATAACAGACTTAAGTATCCTCAAATTTTGTTATCCCTAGGGGGTCCTGGAGCCAACCACTTAGGATACTGAGAGATGACTGTATAATTATGCTTATTTATATTTTATTCTGGGAGACAGACGGTAAGATGAGTGAGTAAAATGGTAAGTAGTTCAATACTGAGATTAAAACAAATCAAAACAGAATGGTGGGTGGGATATATCCAAGCAGCAGTTAGTGTTGATATTGATATTTTATTTATTTATTTTTATTATTTTTAAGTAGTTATAAAAAGGGGTTTCAATTCAACATGTTAGTGTTGATATTTTTAGACAGTGCAATCAGGGGAGGCTTCCCAGAAGAGATGATAATGAGCAAGAATCTTAAGGCAAAGAAATCATCTGTCCAATGAGGTCATTAGGACTTTACAGTATCATCAGGAATAAGCTGAAAAGGCCCTTGGTCTTGTTAATGAAGTCTCTGAGTAAGGAAGCAATGGTGTGGCTCAATGGGTAGAGCACCAGCTGTAAGACTTAGTACTAGTGTGCATGTGTGTGTATGCACACACACACACTCAGAATCATATCTCTAAATTAATATAATGAACATTCTTCTAAGTCCTAAGTCTGGCGACTTAGACTGGCAATTATTCCTGTTCTCACTTCCTTGGATCAGTCCTGGCCTGGAAGTGAGTGCTGTGGGAAGTCTGTATTGCACTCTCTAGGAAGGTAGAAGTAGTGCCATTGGGCAAAACCAGCTGGGTAGAACTCTCCCTTGTGGAGACAATGCAAAGTAAGTGCTAACATAGAGAGTGAAAAGAGGTGACCATGGTCATGGAGGGGTTCCCAGGAGAACAGGGAAGAACAATGTGGCTGAGGCAAAAGAAGAAAGTAAGTTGTAAACACTGCAGTCAGTTGCTGATGCCCATTAGAAGTGCTGGGCCTTTTGGCAGTGTGCTAGGTGCCTGATGCTGTGGGTAGACCAGAAGTCCTTGTGTTGTGCATGTGCAGATGCTTGTCAGTGCATCCTTGGCCTAATGTTTACTGTTACTTTCCACTCCTTAGAGGTTATCCCTGGTACTGGGCTGCACAGTTTGCACGAGCTCCTTAGTGCAGCTTGCTCTTGTGATTGATTAATGTTCCTTCATCTGCATTCTTCAAAATGCCTAGTATTGATATGTTTATTTTATTTATGTATTTTATTATTTTAAGTAGTTGTACAAAGGGGTTTCAATCCAACATGTTCATGTTGATATTTCTAAACAGTATAATCAGGGCTAGCTTCACAGACATTGAGCAAAAACTAAAAAAAAGCTACAGATGAAGGTACATTATTTACCTTTTCAACTCTTAATGGTTCTTGGTTATGCCAACTCACAACTGAGTGTCTTGTAACCGGATTGATTCTTTGTCACACTGGCCACGACATACTGGAGCTTCTGAGGACCTGCCACTTTGCATCTCTGGCTTACAGGGAAGTTGGTGCTCTCTATCCAAAAGCAAACAGTAGCAGGGTGCCAGTGGCTCATGCCTGTAATCCCAGCTACTC
Organism: Dipodomys merriami; assembly: GCF_024711535.1. Lineage (NCBI taxonomy): Eukaryota > Metazoa > Chordata > Mammalia > Rodentia > Heteromyidae > Dipodomys > Dipodomys merriami. The sequence goes on from NW_027205603.1 coordinate 34,774,005, forward strand.
AGGAGGCTGAGATCTGAGGATCACTGTTTGAAGACAAGCCTGGGAAGAAATGGCTATAAGACTCTTACCTCCAATTAACTACTAAAAAGCCAGAAATGAAGCTGTGACTCAGTGATAGAACACAAAAAGCATAGGGACAGTGTCCAGGCCCTGAATTCAAGACCTAAGACTGGCACAGAAACAAAACAAAATAAAAGCAAACAGTAGAACAATAGCACTACTAGGCAGTAATGGGTAGAGGTGTAGAAATGAGCTGGGTCTGATCCCTGGCAATCGATTCCTCACAAAATCTATGAGAAACTGTGGTGTGTGGAGCTGAGTGGGAGGGGTGGTTCTTATCTCTGTTTTAGAAGAGCAAATAGATGGTTAGCTAGATCTTTTCAGAAGCTCTCAAGGGGCAGGTCAGGCCAGAGGCAGCCAGTGTTCCATGCTCTTTCTCACAGCAGCTAGGTGAGTGTGGCTGGGGACAGGAAGGGAGCAGTAGCTGAAGGTAGAGGATGTGGTTACTTTACGAGACCCTAGTTCTGGTACAGGATCAAAAGGCAAAAATGGCTGCAAAACACATTCAATTTAATAGGTCTGTACCCATTGAAACAGCTTGTGAGTTGAGTGTGTGGGTTTTACTGGGTATTATGGTATGGAAAGCCTTGGTCACAACATGCTGTGGTGGTCAATGATTTACTAGTGTGGTTAGTGCAGTTTACCAAGAAAGATGATCCTATCTTACTGCATTAGTTTGCTAGACTTACCTACCATAAAGAAGTCCCACATACTGGATGGCTTAAATGACAGAAATTACTTTTCTAGTTCTGAAGGCTGGAAATTCAAGATCAAGGTGTCAGTAGGGTTGAATTTTCTAAGGCCTCCCTTTGTCGTGCAGAAGACCATCATCTTCTGTGTTTTCACATGGTTTAGTTTCTGGGTCTATGTCTCAGGTTTCTCTTCTTGGGAGTCTATCAGCCATACTGGATTGAAGCCACCATAAGGATTTCATTTATACCTACCTTAATATAATCATTAACTATATATTTTTTATTTTTTGTTCCAGACCGGAGCTTGAACTCAGGGCCTGGGCACTGTCCCTGAGCTTTTGTGCTTAAGGATAGCACTCTACCACTTGAGCCACAACTCTGCTTCCAGTTTTTGGTGGTTAATAGGAGATAAAAATCTCACAGACTTTCCTGCTGATGCTGTCCTCAAACTGTCCTCAGATCTCAGTCCCCTGAGTTTCTAGGGTTACAGGCTTGAACCTGTAATCAGCGCTTGGCTTAATCACTTCTTCTTCTTCTTCTTCTTCTTCTTCTTCTTCTTCTTCTTCTTCTTCTTCTTCTTCTTCTTCTTCTTCTTCTTCTTCTTCTTCTTCTTTCTTCTTCTTCTTCTTCTTCTTCTTCTTCTTCTTCTTCTTCTTCTTCTTCTTCTTCTTCTTCTTCTTCCTCTTCCTCTTCCTCTTCCTCCTCCTCCTCCTCCTCCTCCTCCTCCTCCTCCTCCTCCTTCTTCTTCTTCTTCTTCCACCTCTTCCTCCTCCTCCCCCTCCCCTGCCCCCTCCCCCCTCCTCCTCCTCGTCCTCCTCGTCCTCCTCGTCCTCCTCCTCCTCCTCCTTCTTCTTCTTCTCCTTTTTAAAGATCCTAGCTCCAGATTCAGAATCTGAGGTACTGGTGTTGGAGTTTAACAGATCCACAGCACAAATATACCTTTAATACAGGCCAAGAGTCATCATTACATAAAGAGGTCCTCAAAGATGATCAATTATTGAAGTATAATAACCTAAATTTAAGCTGGTCACCGGTGGCTCGCGTCTGTAATCCTAGCTACTCTGGAGGCTGAGATCTGAGGATCATGGTTCAAAGCCAGCCTGGGCAGGAAAGTCCCTGAGACTCTTATCTCCAATAAATCACTAGAAAACCAGAAGTGGTGCTGTGGCTCAAGTGGTAGAGTGCTCACCTTGAGCTGAAGAGCTGAGGGACAGCACCCAGCCCAGAGTTCAAGCTCCACAACCGACAAACAAACAAACAAACAAACAAAAACACCTAAATTTATCTAGATGCTGGTGACTCAAGTCTGTAATCCTAAACTACTCAAGTGCTTGAGATCTGAGGACTGCAGTTCTAAGCCAGACAGGGCAGAAAAGTCTGTGAGACTCTTATCTCCAACCACCAAAAAACCAGAAGTAGAGCTGTGGTTCAAAGTGATAGAGTTTTAGTCTTGAGCACAAAAGCTCAAGGACAGTGCCTAGGCCTCAAGTTCAAGCTCCATGACCTACAAAAAAGAAAAAAAGAATCTAAACTTGAAAAGACCCAAATTCATTAATATATTCTCTGAAAAGAAAAATCAGCTAAAGTATTGCTATACCTTTTAGACCTAGTAAACTCTCATTTATTCTGCAAGATTAGAAACATTTAAATAGAAAGCTAAATCATTTCTGTTGTGGTGAAATTAGGGTTGTTAAATTTATTTGTGGGGCTGGGTTTGTAGTTCAGTGATAGAACAGTTGCTTAGCATAGTAAGACCGTAGGTTTGATCCCTAGCACTGAAAAAAACCCAGAAGTTTCTATTTCATGAATTTTATTGTTACACGCTCTATTATCCTTACAATTAAGTTACAGGAACAAAATGAAGACGTTGCATGGATACACTCTTAGGAACCACTTATTCTGATTTTTAAATTTTGGATTAAGAAGCAGCTACCATGGAGGTATTGGTGGCACATACCTGTAACCTAGAGACTCATGAGGTTGAGATCTGAGATACAAGGTAGGAAGCCAGCCTAAGTGGAAAAGTCCATGAGACTTATTTATCTCCAATTAAACTCAACCCCCACCCAGGAAAAGTCATAAGTGGAGCTGTGGCTCAAAGGGTACAGCGCTAGCCTTGAGTGAAAAAACTAAGATTCAGTGTCCAGACCCTGAATTCAAGCCCCAGGACTGGCACATGTGTGTGCGCGCACACACACATGCAGAACATGCAGATGGCAAGTGAACTTCCACAGCCATGGCCTGCCTAGCCCTTAGCCGCCACCTGCCTGCACAGAGTATGTAAAAGTCCCTGATTGCCTGAGGTGGTTGGCTGGATCTTAGAATTGCACTGGTTGACTGGCTGACGGAAATAGCTTGGAGTTATTAAATGAGATCTACCTCTGATTCTGAGTTGGGACTTTTGCTACTTTTTCAGAGAATACTTTCCTTTGTTTGCTTTTCTGATGCATCTTGAAACCATGCAGACTTTTCTGCAGTCTCCACGACGATACCAAGATGACACATGCACATCTGATCTCCCTTGGTATCTGCCCACAACACCCACACCACAAGAGACAGGATGATTCTTCTACACGAAGTATTTTATTCCTTTTTTTCTTCTTCAAAAAACAGTAGGAAAGCCTCTGATCAGAGTGCTGCTGGCTTCAACACCAGGCAAGCATGACACTTGTGAGCTGGCTCTTCTGGTGGCTTGCTGTCCCACTTTGGGGGTGGGGGTTGCCGGGAGGAGAAAAAGCCCACCTGGAGAATGCCACCTGCCATTCACGAACTGCCCGTCAGCATGCATTTATCATGAGCAGCACAACACTGGACTAGATTCTGATGTGAATAAACATTTTAGGTCACATCAATGTCACCTGAAGGCCAATGAATGACTTCATTAGTCAACGATTTCCTTACTGCAATTAAAAGGAGGATGCACAGATGTTTATTTAGGTTTAAGGAAGGATGAGGTATTATTTGATAGAGTTAGTGTGGGGGTTTTCTTTCCTTTCTTTCTTTTTTTTATTAAAGTAATTCCCCAGAGTCCTGAGATGGATGGCGTATTTCTCAATGACATGGAATCCCTTGGCCATATCTTGCTGTCAAGACCAAACTTGCCATCTGCTTTGAGATGCACTGGGTGTGTGCCCAGGATTGTCTACAGAACTCTTGTCCTCTGCTTTTTTCCACAGCTTTCTTCTTCGAATATACAGTTTTCCCCTCTTGTGCTCTCCTGTTTTCCCCAGCATGTACTTCTAGAACCCAATTCCTCACTTCTACATTAAGGTGGATCTCAACAGTGTTCCTTTTTAGTAGTACAGTTTCTCTCTGAAAATTTTTTTAAAATTTTGGTGAAATATCCATGCCATAAAAGTTTCTATGAGTCTTCTGGGTGCCATCTATTATCCTAGCTACTCAGAAAGCTGAGATCTGAGGATCATGGTTTGAATTCAGCCCAATGTGTGAAACTCATATCCAATTAATCACCAAAAACAAATCATAAGTGGAACTATAGCTCAAGTGATAGAACAACAACTTTGAGCAAAAAAGCTAAGGGACAGTTCCCAAGTCCTGAGTTCAAGCCCCAGTGCCAACACACACACACACACACACACACACACACACACACACACACACACACACACACACACATGCAAAGTTGTGTACAGCTCAATGGCATTAACTACACTCACAGTATTGCTCTCCATCCATATCCAGAACTTTTTCATCAGCTCAAATAGAAACGTTATAGCCATTAAGCAGGAACTCTTCAGTCTATCTTCCTCAAACTTGTAAAGACCTCTACTCTTGCATATTTGTGAGTTTACCTCAACTAGGTGCCTTATACAAATGGAATGATCAGTGTTTGCCTTTTTTGACTGGCTTGTTTCACTTGACATAATGTCTTTAGGTTTTGCTATGTTGTATCATGTTGGAGACTCTTATTCCTTTCACGGGCTTAGTAACATTCTAGTATATGTATGTGCCACATTTTGTTAATCTGTTCATCCCTTGATGGACATCTGTATGGTGTCCGTCTTTTGGCTGTTGTATGTAACGTTGTTGTGAATGTTAGCATCTGAGGCTCTGATTCTTCGCTTTTAGTTCTTTTGAGTGTGTGGAGATGCTGGTTCATGTGATCATTCCATCTTTTCTAGTTTTTTTTTTTGAGGTGCTAAGATTTGAACTCAGGACCAGTGCTTAGAAGGCAGGCGTTCTATTGATGAACTACACCTCTAGATCCTATGTTTACTTCTATGTTTACTGGGGCTTGAACTCAGGACTTGGGTGCTGTCCCTTTGTTTTGGTTGGGGCTGGCACTCTACTACTTGAGCTATAGCTTGATAGCTTTTTGGTGGTTAATTTGAAATAAGAGTCTCACAGACTTTTCTACCTGGGCTGGCTACAAATCCTGATCCTCAGATCCCAGCCTCTGGAGTAGTGAGGATTACAGGCATGAATCACTGGTGCCTTGCCCTATGTTTAATTTTTGAGGATCTTAAAAAGAACCAAATTGCTTTCTTTAAAAAATGTTCATCATAAAACCCAAAATACAATAGGTATATTTCCCCGTCAAACAGTTAAGTTAGCTATAGTCATAAAATAAGAGAACAGATATAAAAATAACAATGTATTTATTGGGAAAGATTAATTTTCCTGTCAAATGGCCAATCATTTCAAAGTTTTTTTTTGACAGACATGGCTTCATTTGCTTATTTTTGATATTTTTTATTTTTTATTTTAGTTGACACATCCAGATCACTTTGAAACACCTCATCATAGGTCATGACCACAAAGTACAGTATACAGATCACTGCTGTGTTATTTGTGGAAACAGTACCATGACCTCCTAGAAAGAGGGCATTGGAAGACCTATCATCTCCCTTGTTAGTTGAGCCACATGAGGAAAAGATTGGACAGCTATAGATCCCAGTTCCCATGCTTGCTAGATGTGCTGTGTTAAGTACTCTAAGAATCTAAGCACTCTAAGCAACAGTTTCTAAGGAGGAAAATGATATCTACTCTTTTTGTGTTATGGAGACAACAAATGAGACAGTGTGGTGGAACGTTTGGCACAGTTTCTGTTCTGGGTGAATCCTCAATCAGCAGAGCCACTGTTGCTATTGAGGATGTATTTACAGGCCAAGGCTTCATAGCAACCATAGAATTGTTTTTGAAATTCCTCTGCGTAGACCTGTCTTTATATGTCTACACAGCATATTAAGAGAGTTCAAGTGATGATTCTCCTGTGTACCTGTTCATTCCTCTTTTGTTAATTCCCCCCTCTATTTTCTGTTGCTAGAACTGAGTAATATACACTCAGAAATATATTAAAAATGAAGGTTTATTAAGCTCATGATTCTGGAGGCTGGAAAGTATCGGAACATGGCACTGGCACCCTTTGAAGGCCTTCTTGATGAACATAGCATGGCAAGGGCACCACATGGCTGGACAGAGATATGCTAGAGAGAGCTAGCGAGAGGCAATCATGTGATAATTTATCAACCAGTTAATCCACGAATGGGTGAACATTCAGTTACTTTCCATAGGTTCATTCAAAACCCCTGCTACATTGGGCACCATATTTCCAACACATAACCTTTTTATTTTAGGGGATGCTGATCCTGGGGCTTGAACTCAGAGCCTAGGCATTGTCCATGAACTGTTTTGCTCAAGGTTAAAACTCTACCACTTGAGCTATAGCTCTACTTCTGGGTGGTTAATTGGAGATAAGAGTCTCACAGGACTTTCCTGCCTGGCCTAGTCCAATACATACTTTTGGGGGAACATTTTCCAACCAGAGCAGTATTGTCCATGGATATATTTTGTTGGTGATTTTGATTCAGTGGGAACATTTCAGCATGGCTTTGCATCATTTCATTCTACTACTTGCTAACTATGTGGCCTTCAACAGTTCATTTCATTAATTCAAACTTTATGTTCAGCTTTACTAAGAGATGTTATATCAAATATATAAGATTGTGGTCAAAACAATAGAAAACACTTTACAAGTAAAGTACTTGTACCAAAATAGTCACTGAACAACAGTTTCTGCAGATCATCAAAACAAAGACATTGATTGTAAGATGGACAGGCCAGTTGAACTGTTATACAATGTTCTAAAGTGCATCTCCATTTCTTTTTCTTTTCTTTTTTTTCTTTTTGCAAATTATTTATTGTGATTAAGTGATTACGTAGTTTCACAAATTTCACAATATTGTGGGATAGTGATGCTTAGTTAAAGTCACAAACACATTCTAACTTTCATGGGGCAAATTGTCTATTGTGGTCTATAAAGTTTATGAGTTCTATGAGCTTTGACAATACAGTTATTTCTTCCACATCGGTGATATGTACATTCCTTTCCTTTTGCATAGTGTCAGCTGTTCCCTCTTTCCCACTTGTTCCTTCCCTCCCATCGCTGCCATTGAATTGCTTAGTTCATTTTGATCAATGTCTAGTGCAGCTGATGGTCCCACTGTTGTATGTTTTCCCCTGATTCCCTCTAGTTCTGTGTCCTCCTCCTAGTTTCCTTCTGATGTGCACATATATGCCATATATGTGATATCCTGGTTCCTGTTGTTCAGGGTCGATGCCTCGAAGTGGTATGATTGGGTCATAAGGGAAGTCAATATTTAGCTTTCTGAGGACCCTCTAGACTGTTTTCCAAAGTGGTTGTATAAGTGCACATTCCCACCAGTTCCTCTTTCTCTGAATCCCCTCCAGTATTTGTCATTATCTGACTTGAGGATGTGGGCCATTCTGACTGGGGTAAGGTGGTATCTCAGGGTTGTCTTTATTTGCATTTCCTTTACAACCAAGGATGGCGAACATTTCCTCACATGTTTCTTTGCCATTTTGATCTCTTCTGAGAAATCTCTCTTTAGTAATTGGTTTATTGGGTTTGGGAGGGATTAGTTTCTTGAGTTCCCTGTGTATACTGGATATTAACCCACATCTCCATTTCTGAGATGTTAACATGTAAGGAACATATTCACTCTAAAACTGATAAAGTAGGTAGGACCACTGCCTTGTCATAGAGGAAAAGACAGACACTGTGTCTTCTATTAGGGAAGGAACAAAGAAACTGGAGTTATTCTGCTTCTCCTGTGATCAAATTGGGCACACAACTACTCAAGTCCAAAGAATTCAAGGAGAAAAACATTTCATTGGAAACCCAATCACAGCCCTGGTATACAGAATGAAAGATATGCTGCTTTGGAGGGAAACAAACAAACAAACAAACAAAGAAAAAGCTCTTTTCCCCTAACGTATGGGAAGGGAGTATTGTCTTACCAATAGTCCTGGCCAGGAGCTGGTAATCCAAGGGAGTGTCATCTTTTGTTTCCCAAAGTTACCTAAATCTGTATCCTTATCCAGAGCATCTTACACAATTGATTTATTTGAAGGTGCCAACTTTAGGCAAGTGACTCATTTCTGAGACGCTAAGATTTCAACTTGTTGAGTCTTGACCTAACTTTGAAGGTGACCTTACTAATCATCTTGTCTGTAAATTGCTCAGAATCCCAAAGCTGATGCTAGCTCATAGAACCTAGGACTTGTGAATCCCTCTCAAGTGTGAAGGGTCTCCCATAATTTTGCACACAGGGTGAATTTTCTTGTTAGGGTTTGAAGAGGATTGTTGGTGACATCTTCCAGATTGTTTAGACTCACAGCCAGCTGGATTGACAAAGGTTCAATTTCCTGTGGCAGAGAGTGAAACTTTAATAGCTGTGAGCCATTAACGGTTCTCTGATTAACAGTCCCCATTTCAGATCTTCTCCTCACCCCTATACTCTTCTCTCTCAGTGAGTAAACACTCACTGACCACTTATGTGTTTCTCAGGTGACTAATAAGCATCCTCCTTTCATAGATATTAATTAAGCACTGGAAAATCTTGTCTATTGCTCAGCAGCAAGTTTGAACTCTGATTCCAGAGATTGACTTCATAGGGCCAATATCTTGGTGCTTCCTTAATTGACCTGTCACCTTCTCCCAGAACAAATAGAAGCTGTCAGATGGGAGCACATTCTAATTCTCCCCCACTAAACTCACAAATGTGTCTATGTCTATACCCCATTTTCATTTCTACACATACCTAACTTGCCCTTCTTTGCAGCTGCTTCACTACTTCTATTCTTGGGGTCTCCATCCTTACCTGCCTTGTCTACCTTCTTAAGGACCTTGTTCTGAAACCACTCTTTCTCCCATATTTTTATTCTCTTGTGATCTACCTATAGCTATCTTCAGCTAGGTATTTCCCATATTAAAAAGAAATGCAACCCCGTGACTCCATCCTTTGAGACCAATTCCGCCACATGTGTCTTCTGCTCTTTACTGGGTGGGTTATGGAAATCTTGCACTTACCTCTCTTACTTTATGTGACTATCCCTTTGCAATCTGGTTCTACCATCAATGAACACCCTTTGAAATCTGGTCTTCCCAAGGTTATTATGCTCTCTGAGCTGCTAAATCTTGGTGTATCTGGGTTTCAGTCTATGACCCCCCCCCCACCTGTATTTTGGGTGGGACACTTTCTTTGCCTTTTCTGGTTCTCCCCCACAGTTATGGTTTTTAGACTCAGTTAATGATGTTTTACATGTTAACTTCACTGGGCTACAAGGTGCCCAGATCTTTGGTCAAAAATTATTTCTGAGTGTCTCTGTGAGGATGCTTCTAGATAGAATAAACATTTGAAAGAATAAGTTGGGTTAATAGTGTGTCCTCTCTAATATGTGTAGGCATATTCTAATCTATTGGTGACCTTAATAGAAGAAAAGACTGAGTAACGGAGAATCTTCTTTCTCTGCTGGAGGTGTAGTGAGATACTGGTCTTCTCTTGCCTTCCGATTGGGACCTGTAGTAGAACTTGTTCCATTGGCTCTCTGGGGTCCCAGGTCTTTGGACTCAGACTGAAACTGTATCACTGGCTTTCCTCAATCTCCAGCTTGACAATCACAGGTTTTGTATTTCTCAGCTTCAATAATCACATAAGTTCCATATAGTAACTTTCTCTCTCTCCACACATGTGAATGTGTACACACAGACACATATACACACATGCATACACATATATCCATCCTATTATTTGTTTCTCTGGAAAAGCTCATGTAATATAGCTACATATCTTCTGACCTTCACACTTTGGAAAAAGGACCATTTTTTTCTTTTTGGAAACCTCCCCTACCTTTGGGATTTCTCAAGAAGTCTGGCCTCACTCAACAATCCACCACTTACTTTGGGGCAGGCTCACATGTCTAGTCAGAGTAATACTCATCTGTTGTTCCTTCTCACTGGTTCTTATTTCTTTGTGAAGAATTTTTTTTTTCCCAATAGGGAAGTGTTTCTCAGAATGTGGAAGGTATTGATAGCCCTTGGGAAAGTACCAGAAATGCAGAAATGCTTCACCCAGACTTACTGGATCAGCTCGGGAGTGGGCTTAGCACTTTGTTGCATCTGCCCTCCAGAATGCTCATGGAGGTGGAGAATTATTGCACTCTCATAAGATGCTTGCTTGTGGTGTTGTTGTTTTAGTTTGGATTTGTTGGAGACTTTCTTTCCTTCCTTCCTTCCTTCCTTCTTTCTTCCTTTCTTTCTGGCTGCTACTGGGATTTGAATTCAGGGTCTCAAGCTTTGTGGGTTTGCTCTGCTTGGCTTGCTCTGCTTGCTTGCTTGGCTGATGCTCTATCACTTGAGCCACCTCTAGTATGGCTTTTTGGTAGTTAATGGAAAGGAATCTCATGGATTTTTCTGTCTAGGCTGGCTTAGAGCTGTGAACCTGCTGGGCGCCGGTGGCTCACGCCTGTAATCCTAGCTACTCAAGAGGCTGAGATCTGAGGATCACAGTTCAAAGCCAACTTGGGCAGGAAAGTCCATGAGACTCTTATCTCCAATAAAAAACCACTAGAAAACTGGAAGTGGCACTGTGGCTCAAGTGGTAGAGTACTCGCCTTGAGCTGAAGAGTGCAGGGACAGTGCCCAAGCCCAGAGTTCAAGCCCCACAACCAATCAAAAAACAAAACAAAACAAAACAAACAAACAAAAAATAGAACTGTGAACCTCTATGTGTCAGCTTCCTGAGTAGTTAGGATCACAGGCATAAGCATCTGATACATGGGTTGAAATTTAATTTATCAAAACCAATGGTCTTTTCAGATATACAATCCTATGGATTTTAACCAATGTACATAGTCATATAAACACTATTATTAATAAACTAGTGAATACTGTGTCACAAGAAAGTTGCTTCTGTTTTTCACCATTAAGTATAATGCTGGCTGTAGGTTTGTCATGGATAGGCTTTATTGTATTGAGAAATGTTCCTTGGATTTCTAATTTTTCCAGAACATTTATCATAAAGGGGTGTTGGATCAAATGCCTTTTCTGCATCTATTGAGATAACCATGTGGTTCTTATCCTTGCTCTTGTTGATGTGATGAATTATATTAAGTGAGTTGCGTATATTGAACCAGCTTTGTATCCCTGAAATGAATCCTGTTTGATGGTGGTGTATGATTTTTTGGATGAATTGTTGAAGTCGATTGGCCAAAGTTTTGTTGAGAAGTTTTGCATCAATGTTCATAAAAAAAAATGGGTCTATAGTTTTCTTTCTTTGATGAGTCCCTGCCTGGTTTTTGGATGAGGGTTATGATGGCATCATAGAATGAGTTCGGTAGTGAACTTTCTCTTTCAATTTCATTGAAGAGTTGGAAGAGTATTGGTGTGAGTTCTGCTTTGAAGGCCTTGTAGAACTCCCCTGTAAATCCATCTGGTCCTGGGCTTTTCTTAGATGGGAGGTCTTTTATTGCTGTTTCTATTTCAATGCTTGATATGAGCCTATTAAGATAGTTTAACTCATCTTGCTTTAGTTTCGGCATGTTGATATTTGCTAGGAAAAGGTCCATTTCTGCCAAGTTCTCAAACTTATTAGAATAAAGTTTTGAGAAGTATTCCCTTATAATGTTCTGAATCTTGGTTGTTTCTGTGGTGATGTTTCCATTCTCAAATCTGAGTTTATTTATTTGGGTGTGTTCTCTTCTTTTTCTGATAAAATTTGCTAAGGGTCTGTCAATTTTGTTAATTTTTTCAAAGAACCAACTCTTTGTTTTGTTGATTCTTTCTATTTTTTTTGGATTCTAATTCATTTAATTCTGATTTAATTTTAATGATTTCTTTCTGTCTACTGGATTGGGGTTTATCTTGCTCCTCTTTTTCAAGGTGGTCCAGATGTCTCATTAAATTGTTGGTTTCAGACCTCACCCTAGTTAGAATGGCTATAATCAAAAACTCTAATAACAACAGATGCTGGAGGGGATGTGGCCAGAAGGAACCTTACTGCATTGTTGGTGGGAGTGTAAACGTGTTCAACCACTTTGGAAAGTAGTATGGAAGTTCCTCAAAAGACTCCACATAGAGCTACCCTATGACCTGGCAATCCCACTTTTGGGCATTTACCCAAATGATCACAAACAAGACCATATTAAAGCTACCAGCACACCTATGTTTATTGCAGCATTATTTACCATAGCTAAGATATGGAACCAACCCAGATGCCCCTCAGTAGATGAATGGATCAAGAAAATGTGGTCTATATACACAATGGAATTCTATGCTTCCATCAGAAAGAATGACATTGCCCCACTTGTTAGGAAATGGAAAGACTTGGAAAAATTATATTAAGTGAAGTAAGCCAGGCCCAAAGAAACATAGGTCCCATGATATCCCTTATTTGCAATTACTAGTATATGTCTGAGACAAGCAGAAATGGTCAGATAAATTGATGTTAGGCAAAATGTACCCCAAGATAAGGATTCAAATGTTTTTTTTTTCTTTTTCACGATTGTTTGTAACATATTTATAAGATGATTTCTTTGTAGCTTTGTATGTCCCTCCCCCCCATGGTATAACCCCTGTTTTCACTGTATCTGATATTGGTATAATTTGTGGAGGGGAAGGGAAAGAACAAATTGTTTAAATAGGGATACAGGTGGACCCATTGCAACAATGAGATGTACAAGTCGTTATGTCGAAAAACGAACTTTACAAGTTTGCCCAGGGGGTGGTGGGGAGGATGGGAAGGGAAAACAAAGGAGGAGGCAATAATGCTTGATAAGAAATGTACTCATTATCTTGCCAATGTAATTGTAATCCCTCTGTAAAGTATTTTCACAATAAAAAAAGAGAAAGTTGCTTCTTTCTTTTTGAATTTAATCTCCCTCCCATTTCTAGCTCTTATAGCCACTGATCTGATTTTTGTTTCTACAATTCTGTAATTTCCAGAATATGAACAGCATTATTTGTATGTAAACTTGAGAATAGCTTCTTTCATGTGGAACAATAATTTTGTTATTCAACCACACTGTTATATTAGTAATGTTCCTTTCCATTGCTAGAAATATTTCATCATGTGGATAAAAAACAATTTGAAATCTACCAAAGCCAGGTGCTGGTGGCTCACACCTATAACCATAGCTACTCAGGAGGCTGAGATCTGTGGACTGAGGCTCATAGCTTATCTTATCTTCAATTAGATAATGAAAATCCAGAGGAGGTGTGGCTCAAGTGGTAGGGCAGCAGTTTTGATAAGAAACAAACAAACAAGTGATTAACCAATTTTGCCAGTACCATTTGCTGAAGAGACTGTCTTTCTTCCATTCTATTGTTTTAGCTCCGTTATTGAAGATTAGATGGCTAGCATCTGTGGGTTTGTTTCTGGTTTTTCAATTTTGTTCCATTGGTCCTGAGGTCTGTTCTTGCGCCAGAACCAAGCTGTTTTGATTACTATGGCTTTGTAGTAGAGTTTGAAATTTGGTATTGATATTCTTCCAGCACTGATCTTTCTGTTTTTTGCTATTCGGAGTCTTTTATTGTTCCATATGAATTTTTGGATTGCCTGTTGTATTTCCCTGAAGAATGAGGTCCTTATATATCACTCTGCACCAGAATCAACTCCAAATGGATCAAAGACCTCAGAGTCAAAGTAGGTACCCTGAAAACATTACAGGACAGAATAGGAGAAACCCTAGGTTTCTTTGGCACTGGTGAAAATTTTCTTAATAGAGACCCAGAAACACAACAAATCAAAGAAAAGTTGGACAAATGGGATTGCATGAAGTTGCAGAGCTTCTGCATGACAAAGGACATAACTAGCAAGATCAATAGAAAGCCCATGGATTGGGAGAAGATCTTCACTAGCCATACAAAGGACAAGGGTCTCATATCTAAAATATACCTGGAACTCAAAAAATTAAATGCCCAACAACAAATCCTCAAAGAAACAACTGCCCAATAAATAAGTGGGCTAAAGACTTACAGAGAAACTTCTCTGAAGAGGAAAGAAAGTTGGCTAATAGACACATGAATAAAACGCTCAACCTCTCTAGCCATAAAAGAAATGCAAATCAAAACAACACCGAGATACCACCTCACCCCAGTTAGAATGGCTATAATCAAGAACTGTAATAACAACAGATGCTGGAGGGGATGTGGACAGAAGGGAACCCTACTGCATTGTTGGTGGGACTGTAAACTTGTTCAACCACTTGGAAAGTAGTATGGAGGTTCCTCAAAAGATTCCACATAGGGCTGGGAAGGTGGCTCAGTGGTAGAGCACTTGCCTTGCATGCCAGAGGCCCTGAGTTCGATTTCTCAGCACCACATAAGCAAAAAGAAAAAAGCCAGAAGTGGCACTGTGGCTCAAGTGGTAGAGTGCTAGCCTTGAGCTGAAGAGCTGAGGGACAGTGCCCAGGCCCAGAGTTCAGGCCCCACGACTGGACCAAAAAAAAAAAAAAAAGATTCCACATAGAGCTCCCCTATGACCTAGCAATCCCACTTTTGGGCATTTACCCAAATGATCACAAACAAGACCATACTGAAGCTATCAGCACAACCATGTTTATTGCAGCATTATTTACCATAGCTAAGATATGGAACCAACCCAGATGCCCCTCAGTAGATGAATTGATCAAGAAAATGTTGTCTATATACACAATGGAATTCTATGCCCCATGGCATTGCCCCATTTGTTAGGAAATGGAAAGACTTGGAAAAATTATATTAAATGAAGTAAGCCAGGCCGAAAGAAACATAGGTCTCATGGTTTTCCTTATCTGTAATAACTAGTATATGTCTGTGACAAGCAGAAAAAGTCAGATAAGTTGATGTTAGGCAAAATGAACCCAAGATAAGGATTTAAATGTTTTTTTCTTTTTTGTTATTGTTTTTGACATATTTATAAGGTGATATTTTTTTGTTGTTGCTTTGTATGTCCCTCCCCCACGATATAACCCCTGTTTTCACTGTATTTGATGTTGGTATAATTTGGGGAGGGGAAGAAAACAAATTGTTTAAATAGGGATACAGGTGGAACCATTGTCACAAGGAAATGTACAAGATGCCATGTCGAAACGAACTTTACAACTTACTCAGGGGTGGGGGGGAATTTAGTTGTGGAGATAGGAGGGCAGGTATAAAAAGGGAAAAACAAAGGAGGAGGCAACAATACTTGATACAAAATGTACTCATTACCTTGCTCATGTAATTGTAACCCCTCTGTATGGTATTTTTCACAATAAAAAAACTTATTAATAAAAAAAGAAACAAACAAAAAACAAAAAACTAAGCTAGTGAAAGGCTCTTAAGTTCAAACCCCAGTTCTGGGACAAAAAAACAAATAGAACGTCCACCAGTTTATGCAATATTTGGATGTTTCCCAGTTTGGGACTATGAATATATGAACAAAATTTACAGTAATATTTACATACAATTCTTCATGTGGACATAGGTTTTCATTCTCTTAGGCAAATATTTAGGAGATTCCTGGGTCAGATAGTGAACGTGTTTTTAACTTCATATAACTTCATAAGAAATAACTTCTGAAGGCAGCCAGTGCCTCTGCCTCATGCCTATAATCCTATCTACTTGGGAGGATGAGATTGGGAAGATTTTTTTTTTGGTCAGCCCTAAGGCTTGAACTCAGAGCCTAGGCATTCTCCCTGAGTTTTTTTTTTTGAGCTACAGCTCTGCTGTCTGTTTTTAGGTGGTTAATTGGAGTTCAGAGTCTCACAGAAGGTAGGCGCCAGTGGCTCATGTCTATAATCCTAGCTACTGAGGGGGCTGAGTTCTGAGAATCGCAGTCAAAAGCCAGACCGAGCAGGAAAGTCCATGAGACTCATCTCCAGTAAGCCACCAGAAAACCAGAAGTGGCACGGTGGCTCAAGTGGTAGAGTGCTAGCCTTGAGCTGAAAAACTGAGGGACAGCGCCCAGGCCCAGAGTTCAAACCCCACTACTGATAATAAAAAAAAAAAAGAGGGTCTCACAGACTTTCCTCCTGAGGCTGGCTTTGAGCTGCAAGCCTCAAATCTCAGCCTCTTGAGTAGCTAGGATTACAGGCGTGAGCCATCACCACCCAGTGGGAAGACTGTATTTTGAGGCCAGTGTCATACCAGTTTCATGGGAAGCAAAGGTCAGGAGGACCATGGTTCCAGGATGGGGGGGTAAGGGGAAGCACAAAAGAATCAAGATTCCATATGAACAGAAGAAGCTGTGTGGTACATACTTGTTAGCCTAGTTGTCCTAAAGCCTAAAGTAGGTATCTCATAGTTCAGATACTGGTTTGGACAAAAATCTTATTTTCTTTTTTTAAGTGGGAGAGGGTTAGAAGTGTGGCTTACTGGTATAAGGTGCCTGCCACCTAACAAGTGCCAGAGTTCAAATCTGGGAACTGCCAAAAAAAAGAAAGAAAAAAGAAACAGAAAGACTGATGGACAGACAGAATGAACAAAAGAAGAAAGAAAGAAAGAAAGAAGGAAAGAAAGAAAGAAAAAAAGAAAGAGAAAGAAAGAAAGAGAAAGAAAGAAAGAGAGAAAGAGAAAGAAAGAGAGAAAGAAAATAAAGTGTTCTAGTGTTACTGTAGTATTTTGCATTCCTGGCAGCAACAGATGAAACTTCCATTCTCTTCATGTCTTCTTTAGTACTTGGCTGCCTTTTCCCCCTTTGTTTGTTTTTGTTTTGTTTTTAGTACTGGTCCTGAAACTTGAACTCAGGGGCCTCCATGCTGTCTTTGAGCTTTTGTGTTCAAGGCTAGTGCTCTACCATTTGAACCACAATTCCATTTCTGGCTTTTGTGGTGGTTAGTTGGAGAGAAGTGTCTCACAGACTTTCCTTCCAGGCTGGCTTTGAACCATGGTGCTCAGATCTCAGCCTTCTGAGTAGCTACATTGCAGGTGTGAGCTACCAGTGCATGGAGGTTATCAGGTTTTGCTTTTAGCTATTCTAACAGGTATGTACCTGGGATCTCTTTTCTTTCTCTCTATTCCCCAGGAGATGGAGTAAGAACCTGTGGTAAGGTAGATGGAGAGGTGAATCACATGATAGGTGAGTTTGGGAGAAGGCCCATGGGGCTCAGCTCCATTATCCCCCATCTGCCTGTAGATAGGTGCATTATAGTGAGAAGGCTCAGTATGACAAGGTGCACTATTGAGCAGGGGGAGCATGGCATTGGGTGGAGAGCTTAACTGGCACACTGTATTCCCAGGGTGGGCCTAAATCACACCCCTGCTATAATTTTCTGCTCTTCCCTCTAAGTCTGACATTTGGATTTTGGTTCTTGCACTTAATCTGTCTTCTGATTCTAAGTGTAGGGTGAGGAGCATTGTTATAGTCTGTTTGGACTGCTATACGGGAATACCACGGACTAAATGGCTTATAAACAACAGAAATTTAGTTCTAACAGTTTGGGGAGTTTCAGCGTCTGGTGAGGGATGCTTTCTTGTTCACAGCCAGTTCTTTCTGTTCTCGCACTGCCAAAATAAAGTAAGAAAGCTCTCAGGGGCTTCTTTTATAAGGGCACTGACCTCATTCCTTAGTGCTCTACCCTCATGACCTCCTACCTCATAATACCACTACATAGAGGGTTTCAACAGATGAATCTGTGAGGATACAAATGAGGAGAACCCATTTCCTTGACCCCTGTGATCCTTGGTTCAAGGCAGGTGAAGTGGGCCACGGCCTCTCAAGACAACATTGGCTGGACCTGCTGGAATCTATCTTTGCTCCCAGTTGAGCTTGTTTGGAAAATACAGTCAATGTGAGGAAAGCTGAGCTGACAGATGGGAGAGGAATTAAGGGTGAAGGCACAGGATGGGGTTGGAGAGGCAGACCATTGCCCCAGTGCCCCCAGCTGGACCTGAAATATATGTTCTAAAGCCTTCTTATATTCTAGTTACCCTGAACCAGTAAATCCACTCTTCTGGTCAAACCAACTTTTATTGTCTGCCTCTTATAACAGAGAGCATCAATACCACCTAACTGCATGTTAGAAGAATGTTGGCTCTGCCTTTCCCCAGCTGTGTGATCTGGGGCAAGTTACTAATTCTCCCAGTGCCTCAGTTGACTTCTCTACAATAGTTGCCTGAGGGGGGTGATAAGGACAAAGTGAGTCAAGACCTCCAAGAGTCATGAGACCACCCTTCAAACTGGATGCACAGTAGGGCTACTCACGACTTCCTGGCCATTTTGTCCTTCCATAAGCTCCTACACAAAGATACCACATCACTACTCAAACCAAGGCCAAGAGACCATCTTGACTCTTCTTTCTTGCTCTTTTTTTTTTGTCTGTGGGCCCTATGTTTTGAACTCAAGACCTCATGCGCTCGCTTAGCTTTTTTGTTCATAGTTGGCATTCTACTACTTGAGCCAGGCCTCTACTTCCAGCTATTTATCAGCTAATTAGAAAGAACCTGGCATATTTGATTGCTCAGGCTGACTTTGAACTGTGATTCTCAAATCTCAGCCTCCTGAGTAGCTAGGAGTATAGATGTTGGCCAAAGGCACCTGACTCTGACTCCTTTATTTTTTTTTTTAAACCAGCTGCAGAATACAATCAGCCACCAAACAGTGTTGATCTGTTGATCTGCCTCATAAATACCTTTAATAACTTCCTTCTTTCTCTCCATTCTGGTTGCCACAGCTGTTGCCTACTTTTTCCTTTCTTTTCTTTCCACTGTAGCTAGAGACACACTCTTACACTGCAGTGGTGATTCTTTCATTTTTTTACACTGAACTTAAAATTCTGTGGCTCCTAGGACTTAATGGGGCTCATCAGACCCTTTTCATGGGGTTTCTCTCCTCTTCTCTTCTCTTCTCAAGCTCTTTACTTTATGCTTTCTGTCCTTTCTACCTGGAACACTCTTTCCACTGCCTAACTTGTTATGAGCTTGATCTCAGCTTCTTGAAGCATTTTCCTTGGAAAGTCCTTTCTGCCAGTTTGCTTGTGATAGTCCTCCATTTTCTGTTCACTACACGCTGGACTTCCACACTTTTGACATTGTTTGTGACAGTCAGTTCTTGCTTACCTGTCCTTGTTTTTCTCAAAACCTCAAGCTCTGAGAGGCAGGAGACACCCCTTGTGGCTGGCACCATGCTTTCAATGCTGAGAGCCCTCAAGTAATTGACAAGTGAAAAGAATAGTAGATGAAGCTGTGGAGCTCAGCCTACCCTTATGAATATTCCCATCCTCTCCTTGAAGCAGCAGCAGCAACGTCCACTCTTGATGGGCTCTGTTCCAGTTGGCAGACCTTTATAAATCGAGAGTAATATATTCATAGAGGCACCTTTGTTTCGGGTAATATTTCTTTCCTATTATGGTTAGTTCAGTCTCAAGACATTTCCTTGCTACTGATGTACTTGAGCGACGTCAGTGCCAGGACATCACCCATTTCCTCCCGATGCAGCATTTGTCCTTTTGCTATCGAATTGGAATTTTGTAAAAATAGCTAAGCAACTGCAGTACATGTAGTTCCTTAAACTCATTGGGAGCAGTCCCTCTGTACACCCTCAGAAGGGCCCACAGCTGCTCCCCGGACATTCCATGGGATGGTCTCATCCAGAGAACACAAGGAGCATTTGTTCCCTGATGCCCTTTGGAGGGACAGCTGAGAATTGTCCAGCCCAGCCAGGTCAGCCTGTCCCTGGGCATTGGGGTCTAGTTTCACACAACAAGCAATTGAGCTTAATTGACAGGTGTGAAGTGTGCTCTTAAGGTCCCAGCTCGATTCATTTCTGCCTGTAGGGATGAGGCAAACTCACTTGGGGGCCCAATTAGCATGTCGTGTGTGTGTGTGTGTGTGTGTGTGTGTGTGTGTGTGTGTGGTGTGTAAGAAAAGATATGTATGTGTTAATGTGGGAAAGTGGTTGAAAGAAAAGACTCAGATGCAGACACACACACACACACACACACACACACACACACACACACACACACAGAGGCAGGCTTAGCAGGAAAGTGAGAGGTAGAGAGATGGTAGGAGGAGACAAAGGAAGAAAAGAGCCTGAGAGCGAGGAGGTGGCCAGATGAGAGGGTTTGGGAACCAGTGCACACAGGCACCACCAGTGGCCTTTTAGTTGGGTTAAGTGCACACAAATGGAAAGAGGGATAGTGTAGAATGTCAGTCCCATCTGGAGGGCCATGTGTGAAAGGAGGACAAAATGAGCATCTGTATAGTTGTTAGTGTGTTCCCAGTGGGCCAGGAATGCATTCTGGGAGGGAAATGGCTGGTAGCACTAGGCTGAGAGGCCTAGATTTTTTCCACTTGAAGAGGTGTCAGTCTCACAGATCTACTGTAGTTATTACCTATCAGATGCTGGTCTTTTTATTTTATATAGAATCTCTCTCTGCATCCATGGGGATGGATTCCAGTATTACTTCCAGTCCTTGGATAATCCAAACTTTATTTAAAGGACCATAGGATTTGCATATAACCTACACCATCTCCCTTACATTTTCCATCAGGCCTAGATTATATATAATCGATAAGTACTTTGTAAATAGTGGTTGTACTGTATAATTTAGGGAATAATGACAAGAAAGAAGTCTATAAATGTTAAGCATAGTTACAATTTTTGTATGTTTCAATGAATTCTATCATGACACCTTCACACATGTGTATAATGTCGCATGCAATTTAAAACTATTTGCAACCTATGAGTCATTGAATCTGTGATGCAGAACCTACAGCTATGGAGGGCTGACTATTTCTTGTAGAAATGATATGGGATAATGCTAACTTTTCTCCACTGGACAGATATTAGGTAGTATTCTTTTTTTTTTTTTTTTTTTTTTTTTTTTTGTCGGTCATGGGGCTTGAACTCTGGGCCTGGGCACTGTCCCTCAGCTCTTCAGCTCAAGGCGAGCGCTCCACCACTTGAGCTACAGCGCCACTTCGGGTTTTCTGGTGGTTTATTGGAGATAGGAGTCTCACAGTCTTTCCTGCCCGGGCTGGCTTTGAACCGTGATCCTCAGATCTCAGCCTCCTGAGTAGCTAGGATTACAGGTGTGAGCCACCAGCGCCCGGCTTTCTTGTTCTTTTTAAGTATTGACTAAGTGTAAGGTGATATAAGGTATGTGAATAGATAGCATTAGCAAATGGTTGGAAACAGGAAGCATTCGTGATCTGGTAGAGTGAGGAGGGTGAGAGTGGAGGCATAGACAAGTAACAATAATATTAGATTAAATCTGAACATATTAGATTAAATATCAAAGAATTCCAACACTGTGAAGAGGAAGAGATTTTTAAAAAAGCTTAACTAAAGAATTAATTTTTTAAAGGGATATGGAAATACATTCATCCAATGCATGTTGAATCCCTACTCCTGGCCAGGATTGTACAACAGCTGGTATCTAGCCACAAGAAAGACATAGTCATATAGCATCCAGGAAATAGTCTTTGGATGAGACTTCAACTTGAATGGGAGCATTGGGAAGAACATTTTAAGAGGAGAGACTAGCTGAGCAAAGACAGAGGTGAGAAAAAGCAGACAAGTTTTATGAAGTATCCAGGAGTCCACTATGGCTGGTGTAAAGTTCGTAGAATAAGGGGAGGTAAATCCAGAGAAACTGTTTGAGGCTATATTGGGCAGTCTTGAGTGAAAGTCTAATCAATTTGTAATGTAATGAAGAGACTTTGAAGCACAATAAAATGCTTATAGCCACATAAAAGTCATTCAGGACTGTGAATTCGTGTTGCTGTAACTTAAATAGTACAGAGATCATGTCTTATATATAGCTCATAGTCTATGCCAGATAAGATCTACTCAAGCCCCCTACCTTTCCTTTTTCTTTTTTTGTGGTACTAGGATTGAAGCAGGGCTTTGCTCTTGCTAGGCAGGACTTCTACCATGTGAGTCATGCCCCTAGTCCTTTTTCTTTACTTTTCTTTATTTTCCTATTTATTTATTTATTTATTTATTTATTTATTTATTTATTTATTTATTTATTTATTTATTTATTTATTCATTCATTCATTCATTCATTTGTGCACTATATTTTGCTTGGGTTAGCCTTGGACCACAATTCTTCTATGTATGTGTCCCCCATAGCTGGGATTTAAAGGCATGTACCACTGTGCCTGGCTGAAAACTTTTTCAAGGCATAAAAGTATACATGCAGTTTGGAGCTGGTAGTTCAAGCCTATAATCCTAGTTACTTTAGGAGATTGGTATCTGATGATTTTAGTTCAAAGCCAGCCCAAACAGAAAAGTCCACAGGACTTCACCTTCAAAAAAGCCAGAAGTGAAGCTGTAGCTTCAGTAGTAGAATGCTAGTCTTGAGCAGAAAATGTAAAGGCTCTGAGTTCAAACCCCATACTGGCATGCATGCATACACGCATGCACATGCGCGCACGCACACACACACATACACACACACAAATGCACCTGCTGTCTTTGAGCATGCTAGCAAGTCAACTGCAGTAAATGAGAAACTTGTAGTTTTCAGGCTTAGTACATGCCAGAGCATGCACACAGGCACACAGTTACACACATATTAGTAGATTACATTTTAAAGTCACTTTTGCACTTGGGGGTATTTACATGTGTCACTTTATTTCAGTTTCAAATTTTAATGTGTCACTATGTAAGATTTAGGAGTAAATGTATATGGCAAGGTAATTGTTCAAGAATTAAAAGATATGCCAACAGAATACTAGCAGGGTTTATTTCATGACATTTGGGGCTCTTGTCTTTGCAGTGTTTCCCTGTGGTAAAAGAGGTAGATTAAAGATCATTACAAATCAAAGTGATGCTTTCAACCCCCTAAATGAATGCTGGCTTGTCTCCCCCCTTTCCTACATTTGCATAGATCTGTCAACTGAACTCTGGATTCTTTTAAGAGTAATGTTTAAAACAAAGCTATGAACACCCGCGTGCCACCAAATTGCTTTGCCCCTCTCTTCTTCAGTTCACATCCTCATGCCCTTCCCCTCACCCCCTCAGGAGCACATTCCTCTCTGAAAGCTTGGGAGGCACTTGAACAGATGGGATCAGAGCCTTCAAGATCAACCAATCACTGTCAAACCGAACAGAACTTGCTCTGTTCTGACTGACCCTTGTCTGTGTGTCTGTGTTTAACCTCAATTCTGTTAATACTTGGAGAAATGTGTTTTCATGTTTTCCAAGGAAACACCCCAAGTACCTCCTGCTTGGGGTCCAAGTATTCAAGTGTATATTCTCTGCAAGGTCAGAAGATCACCTTACCTTTGGTGAGGTCTAAAGGTCTAAGCTGGAGAGAGCCCTATACAGCTGGAGGAGGGGCACCAGACCAGCTCATAATGCTATCTGTCAGCTTCTTCGACTGTCTTTTGTGGACACTCACAGTGATCTGGTGGCTCTTGTGAGTTTGATTGGCTGCCAGCTCTGTGATTGTCAGACACACTCAGGTTTGCAAGATTCAGCATCTCTGATTGCATTTAGGCTCCTAATGACAACTGTTAAAGTCTTCAGGGGAAAGCAGGGTCTTGGTTTGGTATTTGTTTGTTTGTCTGTTGTATTTATTCCACATTAGTATTACAGATTAATCCCACAGTTAAGTAACAAATCTGCCTGGGGTTTGTGCAGCAATTCACAATATGTTTTTGTTCATTATTGCTTTAATTATGGCTCAGAATTCATTTGACAGAATTTGCTCCCAAGTAACAGGTGGTTTTTCCAACCAGGATAAGTGTGAAATGCTGTGGAGGATAAGGCAGTTCAGTATTATTTTCTTGTCTGTGGTTACACCTAGGCCCCAGGCAGCTTCTGATTTAGCAGCCAGTAACAGATTGGAATTCCTGGGGGACTTCACTTAACCCTTAGTTCTCCGAAACCCATTTTCAGTATTGGGTAGAGGCTCCCCAAACACCCAACTGCACTTGGCAAGTGTACTTTTTGTACCCTGGGAAGTACAGGAGGGTTGAGGGTAGGTCAAAAAGTTAATATGTCAGTGTTCTGAAGGGTGATGGGAGTAGAAATTTGGTGATATTAAAGATGATTTGAATTTAGATTTTTCTAGAAGAATAAAAGCATTCTTTTATATTTCTGCAATAGATGATAACAATTAAATAAGTCACACATGAATCATTGAATTAGAGTGAGGGCAAAGACCTATTAGATCATCCATCCAATTCCCTAGCGCACATAGAATTATTCCCTTCAGTGTTTTCAGGGTGCTTTGTTAAGTCTCTTGAAAGACTTTGGCAGTTCGGGCCTTCGATTATTTCCTGAGGGGGGATACTTTTACTTATAAAGGGCCACAGAGTTTTTCTCTCTCATATAATAGTTAAACTAAAAAAATCTGTAAGGTATATGTGAAATCATCTGCAAAACGAGACTGATCAGAGGTGGAAACTATACTTCCCAGGCTTCCAGAAAACAGTGTGAATGCACTTGGCATTCTTCTGTGTGTTCTCATTTTTTGGCTTTTAGTCTTGGATTTGCATACCCTTGGGGGGGGTGTTACTGAAATATCCTTTGGAGGATTCTCTGTTTCTGATATTCCTGTTACTCAATGGTCAGAGTGTAATGCTGCACCTCTTAATTTGAAACTATGGGGGAAATGAGACTTTTGAATAAATTCTGCTCGGGCTGTCCTTGTCTGCAGGGTAAAGAACAACTCAGCCATCCAGGAAATAGGAACTGCTTAGCATTCCTCTCCCTATGGAACAGTCTGGTATTGTCTTCCTTGGTCTTTTTGCATTGGAGAGGCTAGAGATTGTGCATACATGAAAGAGCTCCAAGACAGACATTCCACCCCCAAGTCCTCAGTAGTCCTGGGCCTGGAGCTGGAAAGCCAGCCCAGGATATGTATGCAGGGGGTGGGGATTGGGCAATGAAGGGCTGTAGGCTATCACGGTGGGTGGAGGAGAAATGAAAACTTTTCTCTGAGTCTTTGTCTTTAAAGGAAGCTTTTCAATTTTAAGAGGGCAGATTTTCTGACTTTGGAAGAAGTCAGTTGTAGACACCAAAAGGGATGAATCCCCTAATTTCTAGAACTGGAAAATGCTGTGATTTGAACACCTTACATCCCATTTCCCGGACTTCACTGTGCCAGGCAGAGAGCTCAGAAATGAAAAACAGAGAAGCAAGCTTCCTGCCTTGGGGGCCTGATAAACAGGCCAGGCATACAGGCATGGAAATAATGTGTAAAACATTGGGATAAGGGTTATGACAGCAGGGAGGCCCTGGGGTGGTGGGGAATGATACCTCATTGAGTCCATTGCAGGGAAGTGAACTTGAAATATAGGTGCCTGGGAAATGGAAGGAAGTGGCCAAGTAGGCACAAGACAGGAGCAGCAAAGGCAAAGTCAGAGGCCAGGGTAGTAAGGAGGGGCTGAGGGGCAGCATCTGGGGAGCTTTGCCTGCCAGGCCTGACAAGTTAGGGTTTTCCATGTTCAGAGAAGCAGGATGCCTTCTCTAAGGCCACACAGCTATTGAGAGAGCTAGGGTTTAAACCATGTTCATTTGGGAGAGAAGGCATGTTGGAATAGAGTACTAATTTACTAAAGGAACACAGTGGTCATAGATACTGTACATCTCTGAAGAACTCCAGTGGTGGTAAGCACCTTCTGTTATCCACCTCATATGTAACAGAGTTGGAGATGTCTGTATTTCTGTTCACGGGAGAGAAGAAAATGGCTCTTGCAGTCAACAGAATGATACATGATGTGGCAAAACCAAGTGCCTTCTGCAGACTGACCATTCTGATCAGGGCTGAGTCAAACTTGGCCTGTCAGAGTCACATTGAGCCAGTGGCCATGGTCAGTGTAAATATATAGTTTTGTGGTTACAGCTTTCTAACAGGCATGAAGTATGGGGAAGCCAGGGAGCATTCTGAACCTCAGAATGAGGAGGAGGGATGAGAAGATGAAAAAAAGGCAAAAGCATTGGGTATCTGTCTACAACATGGATCTGGGTCCTGGTTGCCACACAGGCATTGCTTCCATTGGTATGATGTTCCTGAGTCTTTCTTCAGGCCCTACTCTCTCATTTCTGTCACAAATGCTCACCTTAGCCATTATAGGAAAAGGCAGTCTAGCTATATGTATGTGAACAAACAGGTATGTATCTGATCCAATAAAACATTGTGGTACTCTCTTAGCCCATTCCAGCCTCTGTAGAAATGAACCATGGTCTAGGTAGCTTACAGACAACAGAAGCTTTTAATTTCCATTCTGGATGCTAGGAAGTCCAAGGCTGGCAGACTTAGTGTCTGTTGAGGACTTACTGCTTTACTCATAGGGGTCATATTCTTTGTTCCTGTGGAAGGGCCAAGGAAGCACTTCTAGGTCATCTTTAAAAAAGAAAAACAAGGGCATTGATTGCACTCCTCAAGGCTCTGTCTCCACAATCTCATTTCTTATCAAACGCTTCATCTTCTAATAGTGAGAAAGTTTTCATATGTAAATTTGGGGAGATATAAGCATTCAACCATACCAGGTCCTGACACGAGATTTCTGTAAAATAGTCATAAAATTTTTTAATATTTTTCAAATGTTAAAAAAATCTAAAAGCAAATCTTAGCACGGTTTTACAGAACTGATAATAGCTGTACCTGACCGTAAGCCATAGTTTTCTGATTCATGATTCAGGTAGCAACAGATTTGCACTGGTCAGAAAACTTCTCAAGTCATGGATCTCATGTAATTTGTGTTGATTTTAAAACTGGGGGGTATGTTTCAAGTGGTAAGGCACCTACTGAGCAAGCACAAGTCCCTGAGTTCAAACCCCAGTTCTGCCATGATAGAAAGGGAAGAATAAATATGTACTGCTTTTTATTAAAACACACTTTTTCCCAAATATTAGGAGGTGTTTCGTTACTGTTCCCCTTTCTTTCAATGCTGCTTTCTGCTGTGTAATGGCCACATCTATTTATTGGTTCCATCTACAGATGGTCCTTGAGAAGCCTACTGTAAAGTTGAAATACCATAAATTACAAACATCGTGACTTAGCCTAGCCTATCTTATATCTTAAATATGCTCAACAATTTACATTAGTTGATAGCTGGACAAAACCATAAACACAGAGCCTAGTTTATAATAAGGTACTGGATATCTCCTGTAATTTATTGACTACTATACTAAAAGTGATATGCATATGCTTTCACACCTTCATAAAGTTAAAAATGTGAGTCAAACCATTGTAAATTGGGCACTGTTAGCACTTTATATGTGAGGTTAAATGTCATAATATGGGAAAAGAATAGTCCCTGGTTACATGAGTATTAGGTAAATGTTCCTTTTCTGATTTCTTAATTAAAATAAAGTTTGCTTGGAACCTGCCATTATGAATTAGGCTAAGCTGTGGCCTTGTTGGAAATGGGGTGCTGCAGACTAGCTTGGTGAGCAACTATAGTTTATGGTGAATAGTAAAGCTATGGATATGTACTGTAGAAGTAATACCAATAACTTCAACCAGAAAATCCATAGCCTGTGTCCACTAGTACAAGCAGATACATCTAGAAAGTGCCCATATCTCAATCAATACCCCATTAAGGAGACCTGTAAATAATACTATTATTTCTATTTACTTATTTGTTGGTACTGGGTACTGGGGTTTTGTGCTTTTAAGGCAGATACTCTACAACTTGAACCATGTCTCAGCCCTTTTAGCTCTTAGGTTATTTTCAGATAGGGTCTTACATTTTTGCTCAGGCTAGCCTGAGACCACATGCTCCTATCTATGCCTCCAGAGTATCTAGGATCACAGATGTATACCATCATTCCCAACTTATTCATTTAGTGTTGTTTAAGTTTTGCACGGGCTAGATTTGAACCACAGTCCTCTTGGTTTCTATCTCCTGAGTAGCTGGGATTACAGGCTTGAGCCCTACACCTAAGCCAAGAAATGGTATTTTTAGTTTGTGTAAAAGTTGAATATTTATCTATTTAAAAGTAGTTTCTGAAGCTGGGCTTCTGTGGCTCATGCCATTAATCCTAGCAGTTCAGAAGGCTGAGATCTGAGGATCAAGGTTTGAAGCAGGCCTGGGTAGGAAAGTACTTGAGGCTCTTATCTACAATTGACCACCAAAAAGCTGTACATGAAGCTGTGGTTCAAGTGGTAGAGTGCTAGCCTCCAGCTAAAAAGCTCAGAGACAGTGCCCATGCCCTGAGTTTAAAACCCCAAGACAGGGGCACAGGCATGCGCCCGCGTGTGTGCGCGTGTGCGTGCACACACACACACACACACACACACACACACAGAGGAGATTTTGCTCTACAAAATACTTAAAGAAATATGTACCTTATTGAAGATCTATGGGAAATCAGAAGGAAAATCCAACAATGGCTTCCACACTCAAAAAACACAATGCAGAATCCTAATAGATAGTTTTTAACTCCAACAGAGTGTTGCTCTCTTGCCAGCTTTCTTGCCTCCCTCTCTTTTCTTGGTTCAAAAGCTTGTGTACTCTTCTGAGCACTTAAGTTATATATGTCTCATTCTATCCCAAGCTATCCCACTACGTTCTATCACACATTCACCCTTTAGAAATTCCTTTCTGCAAATGGTAAGCTACTTTAGCTTTTATTTTTCCAAAATGTTTTTTTTTTTCTCTATCATTCTTGAGCAAAGTATTCCCAAGAAAACAATTCTAGATTGATGGTTTTCTTCATTCATCCCCCAATGACATGATTCCACTGTGTTTTGGCTTCATTATTTCTGCTGGTAGTCTGCCATCAGACTATCATCATTTGTAGTAGATGCTTTCTCTGGTATTGGTATTACACAGTTTCACCTGATATGTCTAATGAATGTGGTTAGTTGATGTTGTTGTTGTTGTTTGAAACGTTCCTTTGCCTGGAATGCTATACTTTCTGTCCTGGAAGATTCATGTCTTTCATTAGATCTAAAACTTGCCTGGTAGTTACCTCCTCTGACATTGTTTTCCTCATAATTTCTATTCTCTCTTATTGAACTCTGGATGTATGGCACAGTCTCTGATTCTTTTTTCCTATCCCTAAATGTGTTCTGTTTTCTCAACTGTGTGTTTCATTCTGACTGCTTTCTTTAGATCTATCTTCAATTCACTGATTCTTCATTTATGTTTAGTTTGCTGTATCACGCATCTATACATTTAAGTATCTATATATAATTTAATGTACACTTATGGCTTAATTTATAAATTTTAATTTATAAATTTGACTTGGTTCTTTGATAAATATATATTTGATAGTTCCTTTTTAATGGTCCTGTTCCATCATCTTTTGTAGCCTTCAATATTTCATACATATTTTATTTATTTTTATTTTTGTGTTTTTATTGTAGTAAATATTCACAACATAAAATTTTCCTTTTAATTGTTATTTTCCTAGTTCTGGGTCTTGAACTCAGGGCCTGAACACTGTCCTTGATCCTCTCTGTGCTCAAGGCTAATATTCTACCACTTGAACCACTTCTGGCTTATGTTGAGTAGTTTCTTGGAGATAAGAGTGAAACAGTGATCCTCACATTTCAGTGTCCTGAATAGCTAGGATTACAAGTTTGAGCCACCAGTGCCAGGCCTTTTAACTAATTTTAATTGTTACAATTTAGTTACAGTAAGCACATTCATCTCATACATAGTTAGGTTATATGCCTGGTAATTCCAGTATTTGAAGACCTGGAGGTTCAAATCATGCTTGCTGTTTCTGGAACTCTCAGTTATAGTTGTTACCTGAGAGTTTGGCTTTTTCCCTCCCTTCTGTTTTGAGAAAAGCTTTCCTTGAATGGAACTTAACCTGTGTGAGTCCTCACATGACTGGGTGATGGATACTTTGTTCCCCCAAACAATCATTTTCCCCAGGGACATTTATTTTGTGTTTGGAAGGTATTTTTCTCTTTTAAGCAGTGAAAAATGGAACCTGAAACTCAGGTAAAACCAGACCTGCAGGTCACGTGACCCCAGCGCGCTTCCCTCATCCCTCCCCCCAGCCCCACCATGGTAGCAGAGTCTTGGGACCGTTGGAGCTGTTGTGCACGGCATCTTTCACAGCTTTCGCGGGATCACCAGCGCTGAGGACAGGATGCTGGGGCTCCCTCAACTGATGTTCCGGACCACCCTCTGCCTGGCTGTGTTCTGTGCACTCCCTGTGGAGGCGAAGGCCCGAAATGTGACTAAGCCCAAGATTGTCTACACAACAGTGTTGTCTGTCACAGAGCCCACCACCGATCCAGCCACAGGAACCTGTGAAAAACAAACCAGTTGTGTTTTCTGTGTGAAAGCCAGTATTGTCAATGAGACCTGCTTTTGGATAGATTGTAAAAAAGGTAGAAAGTACTGTTCAAGTACTGTAAAAGTTGGGGATTGTGCTCTGGTGAATAGCATTTCCTTCTGTTCTTTGCCTCCTCCAGCCGCTCCAGTGCCAACCAATTCTACAGCTAAAACCACAACTCTGCCTTCCCCTTTTACAACAGTTGTCAAATCAGGAACTCAGAGGAGGGGTTGGATTGCTGGTAATGATTAGAGATGGCTCAAAAGAGGAATCCAGACAGAACACAGCACTGGTACTGACTTCCACACCCTTTGACTGACTTGTAATCGAGAAGGTGCCATTTGGGCTTATTTCAAAATCAGATTTTTGTTCTCTAGAACAAAAATACCTAGATAAGATCATAATATAATTTTTCTAATGAAGTATAATATCAGCTTTAAGGTCTTTGTTGTTTCATGATGTAATCAAACTTATTACTTATAGTCTTTTTTATCTTTGAATCATTCTTGTCACTTTACTGTTAATGAGATTAAAAACCGTTGGTGAGAGAATCTGGATGATGTAGAAGCAGCATTTAGGGAGTAAGTGAGCTTGGGATGTAAGTTCTATAAACTGAAAAATGTTTTAAATTAGATATTGGTTGTAATGTATGGAAGTAGACTCAATTTATAAAAGTTTAGAACTTAAAAGTGGGCCTCTAATTCAACTGCATCAATTTTAAGTTAAGGTTCAATCCTTGGATTGAGATTTTTTTGCCTGAGATTCTGATGGTGAGGTAATAGTGCACTTGATGGGAGACTTGATTCTAAAAGGTAGAAGTAGATACTAAGACCTATTGACATTAATGGGATGTGGTAATTAGCTGGATTGGCCAGTCAGGGCGAATAGCTTTCACATTTCTCAACTGACTGGAGATTTGACAATACCATATGCTGAGACATTGCCCCCCCCCCCCCACTTTCAAAAAAAGGAGAGAAGAGGAGAGAAAGACAGGTTCCATTTGACTTGCTGAATTTGTAAGCTGAAGATCCCTGAATAAGACATTGAGTTGTCATTGGATATATGGGTCTAGAGCTTGGAGGAGAGTTATGCACTACAGGTGTAAACTTGGCAAGCAATGATTAAAGTTGTGGGAACATAAGCAACTATTATCTAGAAACAATGAGCCCTGAACAGCTCAGAGGCTGAATACAGGAGCAGAAGCTAGAAGAGGAAACTTTTTTGTGTGTGTGCCAATGCTGGGGCTTGAACTCAGAGCCTAAGCATTGTTTAATTTTTTACTCGAGGCTGGCACTGTATCACTTGAGACACCGCTCTATTTCTGGCCTTTTTGGTGGTTAATTAGAGATAAGAGAGTCACTGACTTTCCTGCCTGAGTTGTCTTCATACCTTCTCCTCAGCTCTCAGCTTCCTGAGTAGCTAGGATTACAGGTGTGAGCCACTGGCCCCCTACTGGGAACAGGGTACTGAAGCAATGGCTAGAGGAAGAAGAGGAAAACCTCAAGGAGCGATACTGTGGAAATGGACAGAAAAGAGAGCTTAGGAGAAGTGTGTAGCCATGGTTTAAATGCTGCCAAGGCAAGAAGGGAAGACTTGATGGTGTCCTTTGGACTTGGAAGACATGGAAATCTTGTGTTTCTTGCCAAAGCAGGCACAATGAAGAAGTAGGGATGGAAAACAGATGGTTGGTTGTGTAGCAAAGACTTGTACTTTATCCCCAAGTGCCATTCTCCCAGAACCCCAAATGTTTTGTTAGACTTGTAGCATCCTACAATAAAAGCTACATTTCCCAACAAACAAACAAACAAACAATAAGCCTGCAGTCACAGGGTTGATTTTTATTATTATTAGTATTATTATTACTAATATTTCCCACCTGGAGCTAAAGTGCAGCCAGATATTCCTTGGGACTGCTTTGCCATGCAGGTGTTTTTCTCCATGTACTTTCCCTGGAGAGTGAGCCCCTTTGAAGGTTTAAGCTTTATATAAGTTTCAGGTTCAGCCCTTATCCTAGTTTAGGCTCCAAAGACCTCATTTCCCTGAACAACTATTAAACGTTTTCTTAAAGGATCAGATAGTAAATATTTTAGGCCTGTGGGCCATATGGTGTCAGTTGTAGCTACTCATTCTCTATCGTAGCACAAAGGCAGCATGTAACTGAATGAGCATGGCCATGTGCCAATAAAACTTTATTTACTGAAACAGGTGGTTGGCCTGCATGTTGTTTTGCTAACTTTGGTACATAATTCTCATTGTAGCATTTATTTCTTGAGTTATCCCCCTCTTAATTTTGTTTATAATGGTTGTACTCAAAGTTTGTTTTGTTTTCCCTTATTGTTTTGTGAGCTACTTCATTTAACATTGTAATTTATATAGTGCTTTCTGTTTTACAGTGGAAAGGTTTTCAAATATCGACTTTAACATAATTAAAGTCGATAACATAGTTTGCAGTAGCAAAGCCTAACAATCTTTCTTTCTCCTTCAGCTTTTATAGGTATTGGCTCAACTACGGAAGACCTGATAGAGTTTCTTTTCTGAGTGTTTCTAGTCTCAGTAAAGCAAGATTTAAGAAGATTGATGATAAGATTCTGATTTCTTCTGTTACGTTAAATTAGAGACTATAGATGATCCCTGACTTGTGAAGGAGAGACTTGTGTTTTGTTTGACTCTACAGTGGTGTAAAAGTACACCTACACAATCATTGTGCTTTGTACCTTCAGTACAGCATTCAACAAATTGCACGAGGAATTTAACACCTTATTATAAAACATGCTTTTGGCTGAATTTAATCATCTGTTTAGAACTGTAAATGTTCTGAATACATTTAAGGTAGGCTGGGTTAAACTGGGATGCTTGGTAGGAAAAGTGTGCTAAATTATTTTTGACTTTTAATATTGTCAACTTACACATTATGGGTTTATTGGATAGAATTCCTTATAAATCAAGGACTATCTGTAGAAGAGATATGAGTACTTTGTATGAATGTGTCTTTCTTTTAGATATATGTACTTAACCTCTTCTATGAACCTTTTACTTCTCGAGGGGACTGAAATTCACAGGAGAAAAAAAAATATGGCGGTATAGTTTAGGTGGTGGAGTGCCAGCTGAATGAGTAAGACTCCTAAGCTCAGGCCCCAGTCTTGACCAACAACTAAGCAAACAAAAGAACCCCCAAAGAAAACAACAAGAAGGATTTGGCCTTTTTTATAGGGAAAAATTAAAAAATGCAGTGATTCATGTCGTCCACAAACCTAGTTACTGAGGAGGCTGAGATCTGAGGAACAGGGTGTGAAGCCAGCCTGGGAAGGAAAGTCTGTAATAACCCACCAGTTATTCACAAGAAAAGCCAGAAGTGGAGTGTGGCCCAAGTATAGAGTGCTAGCTTTGAGCAAAAACAAACTCAGGAACAGTGCTCAGGTCCCAAGTTCAAGCTCCAGGACCAGCTTAGATACACACACACACACACACACACACACACACACACACACACACACACACACACACACACACACACACACACACACACACACACACACACACACACACACACACACACACACACACACACACACACACACACACACACACACACACACCAGGAAAATGCTAATGTTAGGAAACAGTAGTGCTGTATTGAAACATTCTAGTGGGGAATGAAGTTGTTTTAGATAGGATGGGTGAAGTGGCAACATTGAAGCCTGACTAGAATGATAGAGATGGGGGGGCGGGGGGAGGCTGGGAAGGGATGTGAAGGGTAAACAAAGAAGGAGGCAACAATCCTTGATAGGAAATGTACTCATTATCTTGCCCATGTAATTGTAACCCCTCTGTACAGTATGTTCACAATAAAAAAAATTTTATGTAAAGACTGGAGGAAGGAAAAGGGAAGATTTGGGATATTTCTCAGGGGTCAGAGAGAATGCTAGTGTGGCTGAGATAATAATGGCAAAATTGAAACAAAGGTACTCACAGAAAAAGGAAAATGGGGATGCGAGAGACAGTGGTAGCATCCTGGAGAAGCGTGAAAAGGAGTCCTGGGAGGACAGCTTGCAGCTGCTGTGGAAAGCAACTGGTCCCAGTTGGAGCAGAAAAGCTAAGGGTCCGGTAATGAATGCCTTGAACAAAAAAGGGGCTTCAGGGCACACATTATATGATGGAGAAGCAGGAAGACTTAAGGTAGATGTATATGTCTTAATCAGAAAATGGAAAGGCAGAATTAAACATTTGAAGAAATTCCTACTTCAAAAGTAATGCAATTTAATAATGCAATTTGTTAAAGCAGTATGCATTTGATCTTGGTGCCATTTGGGTGACACCGTTTTAGTGATACACAGTCTGGTTGTCTACATTAAGGTACTGAAGCTCAAACTTAGGGCCTGGGGTGCTGTCATTTAGCTTTTTCTAATCAGTGCTGGCATAAGCCATGGCTCCACTTTTGGCTTTCTGGTGGTTAAATTGGAGGTAAAGTTCTCATAGACTTTGCTGCCTGAGCTGGCTTAGAACTGTGTTCCCTAGTTCTCAGCCTCGAGTAGCTAGGATTACAGGTGTGAGCCACCAATGTTTGACCGTTTTTACTTTTAAACAGCTTTGAGATACCATCAACAAATAAAAATTGTATATACCTAAGGGCACAACTTGATATTCAGATAGATGCACATATTTTGAAATGATCACTGCAATGAGGCTAATCAACATATCCTTCTAATTATTACCATTTTGTGTGTGTGTGTGTGTGTGTGTATGTGTGTGTGTGTTTTGTACTGACCGGTGAAAACCATCACACTCTTCAAAGATGCAGTGGGTAATATTTATATTTATCTGTAGGAGTGTAGAAGTGAAAGTTTTGGATACAGTCTCTATGGACAAAGCCAGAAAGACACTTATGTGGGTAAGAACAAAGGCAAATTATAAACCTTGGTGCTGCAGAGGTCTGCACATAGCTGACCTGACTAGGAAGACGATTCTTAGTTGCACAATCATTTTTCTGTATTATGTAATTAGGTATGAGGGATGAAGGCTCTGGGGAGAATTTCAATTTTAAATTCTTTGGTATACTTTAGCAGGTTGATCCTTTCATTCTTTTTTGCACAATATTGATGGAATGTACTTTACAAGAAAGGAAATATCCCCATCCTCACATGGCTTATGTTCAAGTGGGGGGGACTGTTTTTATAAACATAAAAAAGATGCAAGTTAAAGGAATGGATTATTAGTGACAGTTACATGCAGCAACAGTAGCTCTATAGTCCTTTGTGCATTGATTACTCCTGAATTTCCATCTTCAGTCCAGATGAAGACAGAGATTGTTAATGAGTAGTGTTTTGCATGTCAAGGTGCCCAATGGACATCTCTACACTGGATCTTCCTCTAAGTGCCCCAAATCTCCAAGCACCTGCCTTCCTTTTGCAACCTCTTCTCTCACCTTATACCACCATGATCACTGATGACAACTGATCAGTGATGTTCTTGGTTACCTCCCTATAGCTAGAACTCAAACTTATTGAAACTCACCCTCTACTGCTCTCCATTTCCACAGCACAGACAGAGCCTTGTTTCAAACAAATCTAATCATTTAATCCATTTACTTAATGGTCTTCAAGGATTTCTTAGACTGTTAAATGTTAAGAGAATACTGAGGTGGAGTAATATATGATGAATGGAAATATTTGCATCCTAATTCTGGAGGCTGGGAAGTCCTGGTTTCAAGTGTGATACTTGATGAGGGCTCTTCTGTTGCCTCATTCCTTGGTGGAAGGCAGAGTCCAAGAGCACAAGAGGAGAACCTACCCCTGTAGGCCCTTTTTTATACTGGCATCACTCTTATGTTTTTCTTCCTTTGTGCCAGTCCTGGGGCTTGAACTCAGGGCCTGGTCACTGTCCCTGAGCCTTTATGCTCAAGGATAGCTCTCTACCACTTGAGCTACAGCTCTACTTTTTTTGGGGCTGGGGGAGGGTGGTTAATTGGAGATAAGAATCTCATGGACTTTCCTGCCCAGGCTGGTTTTGAACAGCAATCTTCAAATCTCAAACTTCAGAGTAGCTAGGATTATAAGCATGAGCTACTGGTATCCAGCTACTCTCTTCTTGAGGATAGAGAGAGATCGTAGGCTAAACAACCTACCTACTTACCTCCTAATAACTGTCTCATTAAGGACAAAGTTTCTAACATGAATTCTGAGGGGCATTCCAAGCTGGAGCATATGGCTTCCTGTGACCCATGGAAAAAGTTCTAATTCTTTGGTGCACATTGCAAAGTTTCTTATCTTCACGCATACACATAGACTTGGGCCTATTTATATATAAGCTCTTCTTTCTCCTGGGTATATTCACTCTGTCATCTGCCCAGTCTTCCTATCCTATCTGACTGCCCAGACATATATGCTGCTGGTAGGGTGAAGACCATGAGAGTCTGTTTGTCCTGGTGTCACTTTGTGTCTAGAGTGATTTTCAAGTGACTACAGAGTCCCAGGGTCTTGGCTTTCCATCTTGGTTCAAATCCTCTCTGTTCTAGCCTCTCCTTGGGCAAGTTCTTTCTCATAAACTCTGGGAGAACTTGTTAAAAAGAATGGTGGTGAATTCATCTCACAGGGTTGGTTAAGACATGTGATGCATCTTCTAGTTCCCAGCACTATAACTCTCACCTTCTGATTTCAACTTAATGAGGTTCTCAGGGTGGCTTTCCCGGGCTCTTTGCTCTTATAGTTTCCTCATGTTTTTGATGATGTACACCCACTTTCATTGTTCATTAGTGCATGAGTTCTACCAGCATGGAAACCACCATCTTGTTTCCTGCTTCATTCCCAGTGTTTTCTACAGTGTTCAGTAATTCGGAGTTTAAAAGGGAACAAAAGAGAAATGCATAAGACAGATGCAGAATATAGTCAATTTGATTTGACCTTGGGAGAAATGTTCTGAGATCTTGGAACCTTGGAAAACCTGAGCAGGACAGATCCAACTTTAGGAGAGCACTCATCATTCTGTAGTTTAGAAAGTCTTTATTCTGTTATTAACTGTTAAAAATGCTTGTTCCTCAGTCATGTTTCTTTTTTCTTTTTTTTTTTTTGTCAGTAGTGGGACTTGAACTGAGGACCTGGGTGCTGTCCCTGAGCTGTTTTGCTCAAGGCTAGTGTGTTACCACCTTGAGCCACAGCTCCACTTCCAGTTTTCTGGTGGTTAATTGGAGATAAGAGTCTCATGGACTTCCCTGCCTGGGCTGGCTCTGACCTACAGTCCTCAGATCTCAGCCTCCCAAGTAGCTAGGATTATAGGTTTGAGCCACCAGCTCCCAGTGGAAAGGTCTTAAGGGGTGGTAATTTTCCTCTATCCAGCCTTTGTGTAAACTTGCCAGGGCACCAGTCAGCTCTCCTTCTGTGAGTTGCTTCCAGCTGAGGTTGGTTGACATCAGGTTGGTGTGACATGAACTAGGGCAGTGATTTGGCTAGTTTAAGAGCTTGGATAGGCTCCTGGAATTCTGGGGCTGCTCATGCCAAAGCAGGCAGCAGATCCCAGCTGTCTGCATCCTTGTGGGGACTTCACTGTGTTTACATGAATGGTCCTATGGTAACCTTTTTCTAGCTCACAGGCAGACTGCATAGTTACCTCATCTGCAGTCTAATGACCTCATACACATAAAATGTAGCAAGTGTGATTTGGGAGCAGAGCTGGGAGCAGAGTTTGTCAGCCTCTCATGGTGCCCAGGAAAAGCTGTGCACCACCTGGGCTCAGGAAATCAGTTGTAAACTGTCCACTTAGTAATCGTTCCCAGCCCAGAGCTGACTCAGAGCTCATTTTCCAGGGAGTGGAGCTAGAAGACATGTAGTAGATAGACATGTGTAGATATGTGTGTGCCCATATGTGGAAGCTGCTCATCTATGCCCTTGACCGTGGGTGAGGTAAAATTACAGTGTCCCCAAGTTCTTGGGCAGTTTCCTCCAAATGTTGGCATACAAACAAAATGGAAAATGCACCCCATGGGGGTTGAGATAAGCACATGGTCTTCTAATTTGGGGGTGGTAGCATCTCTAGATATTATTGTTACTGTTTATCACTTCCTTTGAATTATATTTTCTCTCCCCTTCCAAAAATATTGCATGTGATGACTAGGAATATAAAATAAATTACCTTTGCCATAGGCTGCTGGGTTTATTAGCCCTTTCAAGCACTTTACAGTGTAAAGGACAGCCTGACCTACAGTTGTCTCCTCCTTCCAATAGGTCTCTCTCTGTGTGTGTAACAGGAGCTCTGCTATTTGTGCATTTAGCAGCTTAACCCTTTGAGCTATCAGAGCTTGGTGTTCTTTTTGAGACATATTTTGGGTTTTGGAATGGGATTTTTTTCTTCTTTTTTTCTTTTTTTGGTGATTCTGGGGGTATGGCTTAGCAGTAGATTGCTTGCCTACCATGCTTGAGATTCTGAGTTTGATCCTCAGACCTGAAAAATAAAACAAGTTTATTAGTTTTGTAATTAAATATTGTATATGTTAATGGCATATAATTTCCATGTATATATGGTAGTGGATCAAACTCTGTTTAACCGCTGAGCATTTTCCCAATCCCCAAATGGCATATTTTACTTTATTTTTTACTGTTATTATAAAGGTGACATATAGAGGGGTTACAGTTATGTAAGTCAGGCAATGAGTACATTTCTTTTTGGACAATGTCATCTCTTCCCTAGCACTCTCCCAGTCCCAAATGGCATATATATTGTAAAATGTTTATCAAAATCAAGCTGATTAGAATGTTCATCTACTTACCATTTTGTGTATAGGTGTATGTGTGTATATGGTGAAAATATTTAAGATCTACTCTCAATAATTATCAAGCATACAATATACAATTATTAACTGTTGTACCATACTGTACAATAGATCTAAAAACTTAACTTGGCCTAATTGAAACTTTGATCCCTTTGACCAAGAATTTTGCATTTAAGGCTGTTGACTTATGTTATAAATATCCTATATATACATGTATATATAATTTTATTTTTGGTCGGTGTACGTGCATGTGGGAAGGGTGAGTGTGGGTGTAGGTGTGGGTTCTGGGACTTGAACTCAGGGTCTGGGTACTGTCCCTGAGCTGCTTTTGCTCAAGGCTAGTGCTGTACCACTTGACAGACAGCTCTACTTCTGGCTTTTTAGAGGTTGATTGGAGATAAGAATTTTACTGACTTTTCTGCCTGAGCTGGATTCAAACCATGATCATGAGATCTCATCTTCATGAATAGCTAGGGTTAGACATAAGCCACCAGTGCCCAGCTATATGTATTTATTTTGAGAAGAAAACAGATGAAACAACAAGCCCAGGAAAGTAAAATAAAAAAAATTAAATAGCCCCAGAGGTCAAGAGTTTATTTGAATAAGCTCTGCATAAGTAAAAGGCTCTTGAGGGGGAGGCTGTCCATTTGGAGAACAAATGTTAATAAACTTCCAGTCATCTCCCTGACTACAGGGAGATCAATTAGCAATATAGGATCCATTGACCTTGTTCTTTAAATGCAGGACAAAAACAGTTCTTAGAATGACATCTAAGTCTTGTGGGGAAGGGAAGCAAGGATGGGCTCTAATGAGCAAAGGAGCAGGGGTCATTATTTGCATGTTGTGTTTGCTGTTGACTCCTAGTCATGCATTTGACATATTCTTTCTTATTAGCAAGGCTGGAGCAGCAGCAGAGGGCATTCAAACCATTTCTCCCAAATCTGGGCTCTAAGACTGTCCTCCTGCCTGTAGACAAATGCTCCTGTGAGCAAATTGCCTCCCAGCCCGTCCAGAACCACCTCTGTTACTGGCAAATGGTTTTTGAGAGCAAGGTAAGCACTCTGGAGAACCAGAAGCTGTATATTTAAACAATTATGGGCCTGTGTGTGCCTCAGCCTCCTGCTGCACGGTCCCAAGCAAGATGGTATAATACGTGCACTTTACATATCAATAGCAGAGGAGGCTGTTTCCAGATGGCTGTACCTATTTCAAAGCCACCTTTTATGCAGAAGGAAGACTGTGTGACCTCCCTCCAAGTAAATGTGTTTTGTAAGCCCTGGGAATGAATGCTTAAAAAATGGTCCTGGGCTATATTTCATGTCCAGTGCAACGTGTTGTGTGTGCACAGCTGCTCAGGGCTGGCATGTGGTAGCATATTAAAAAGAAGATTACCATTTCCAATTTTTCCCCCTTTCTGAAAGCTTGATATGCATATATGAAACTTGTGGAAAAAAATAGGCATAATGAGACAGGGAAGCCAGGTCTCAAGGCACTAGTCAGCGCACATCTGGAGTTTACAGCATTCTAGAGATAGTTACTTATTCCCAGGAGCTGCTGCCGGAGTGGGAATGGTAGCCCGGTATCCATGGTGAGCTTCCCTATCTCACCGTGCCAGGTGTGTGTGTGTGTGTGTGTGTGTGTGTGTGTGTGTGTGTGTGTGTGCGCGCGTGCGTGTTATTTCTTGGAAAGGCTATCCTCTGAGGGGATAGGGAGGGGAGAGGACAAGAGAAGAGAGAAGGAGAGAGAGAGGAAAAAAAAAACCAGAAGGAGGTAATTAGGTGCCACCTTGCCCAACAGAGCCAGCTCAGGCATCTGAAACTAAGGATGGGTATTGGAAGGGCGCAGTGGAGTCAGAAGATTCATGCAGGGCCTTCGTGTTGCCTGCCAACTCCACGCTTGTTTCTATGGGTACGAGGCCAGGGAAGAGAAACCCTGGGGTCAGAAAAGACTCACAGTTAACAATGCCAAGCAGGCTGAGCCTTGCTACTTGCCTCTTGTGTAGTTTGCCATCAGTTCTTGAACTGACAACCTGAATTCATGCGGCTGCTCCTCTAGCCTCCCCAGCCCTTAGTTAAGAAGCTGGAGGATTTTCAGACCTTGCAGACTGTTATTTAGAAAAACGCTTTCAGGAATATTGTAATGGATTGAGTAAGGGATCTGCTAGTCTCTACATTCCCATTTTATGAGTAGGAGTTGGTAACCTTATAGACCTGCATCTGTAGAGGGAAATAGGCAGATCTGGGAAGTTTTCTTTTCCCCCCTAGGAAGAGAGTTTGTTATATACAGTTTCATGGATTCAAGGTGTGCATGGATTGTTGTTGTTGTTATTATTATTAAGCTACAAGATTGTGAGGTTCCAGATGCTGTGTGTAAAACAATGCCCCATAGGGAAGGGAAGTGTGAAGTCCGGCTGGAGGCCACCCTTAAAAACCGAGTATAAACAGCAGCTGCTTCTATTGTGTGTGCCAAGTGCTGCCTATTAGACTGCATCTCCAAACTCCTTGTTTCTTTCTCTTCAACCAGATGTGGTCAAGCGGGAGTTTTGTCCATTCAGAGGTAGACCCCAGATGGTAGAAACCAGGGGGGCACTCTGGGTTCAGGAAGAAATTCTGCTCTTTCTCCTGTGCTGTACTGAGCTCTCTCTCTCTCTCTCTCTCTCTCTCTCTCTCTCTCTCTCTCTCTCTCTCTCTCTCTCTCTCTCTCTCACCACTCTGAGTCTCATCTATATTCCCTCTGCTCAGCTCTGTACAGCTGAGGGCCACTGGGAAATGGTGTGAAGTATATGATTTGGAAGCCTTAAGGTGGGCATGTAGAGGATGCACAGCGGGGGCAGTGGCTGCTGAAGAGCCCCCAGAAGGGTCTCTGCTCAGGTACCCTTATGTGGAGAGCAGGAAAGCGATAAACAAAAGAGTCCTACACTTCTGGGACCAAACAGAGCCAAGATGATGAAATACCAGTGTGCAGGCTGGAAAAGACAGCAAGATTCACTCAGCTGCACCTGGCCAAGGTTTCATCAATTCCCTGGTTGGCAGCTGTAGCTGTCAACCTCAGAGCCATCTTTCTTCCAGTTAATTATGCGCATGTGTTCACCTGTTCGCCAGGTAAGAACCTATGAGCTCAGTGAGTCTTAATCCCTAATTTCTCTTTCTCTCTTTGGATCTTCTCCCAAGGTAGAAGACCTTGGAGGCATGAAGGAAAACAACTGTGTATATAAGTTTTCTCCTAAGAGTACAGAGCGAGTCAGAAGCAGAGTGGAGATGGGGAAGAAGTATCTCTTACAGTGACCACCCTGGTCCCTATGCTCAAGTAACATGGCCAGGTGGATGTTCGCTCAAGCAATGTCCTCTGTGATTTTTGCCTTCTCCATCTTTTGAGGATGCTGAGAAATGTCACAAGGCTTACCTCTTCAATTGTGCTTCCAGACCTGTTTCTGTCACAGTAATTTCCCAATTAAATCACGGTAAATTCTTCTACATAGCTGGACGAAGGAATTAGGTGGAGACAGGCAGCAGAACTACCCATAAGACTGGTGTAGTCAATTTATAGATTTGTCGTGGCCATCCTAATAGATGCCAGAGAAGCTCTCACAAAGGTCCATATGAAAACAAACAGTGAAGGTTTTCCTCATAGAATTATCTTGTGTCTTAGGGCATTGAAGGCAACATCACGATGCACTTGTTATTTGAGAAATGGATAAAAAAGTGGTGGAATACTGTCTTAGAACTTTTATTGCTGTGATGAAATACCTGACAAGGGTTGAAGAGGTCTCTAGCACAGGGGTAAGACCCTTGCTTCACTGGCACAATGTACTAGGTTCTTCCCCAGTACCTAAAACAACAACAACAACAAAAATAGAACCAACAACACATAAACAGACAACTTCAATGAGGTAAGATTTATTTAGCACATTTCTGCAGAGGTTGTCAGTCTACCATGGCAGGGACAGCATGGCTGAGCAGAGCAGTTCACATTCTGGCTGTGAGGAAGCAGAGGAAGGGAACAGGAAAGAACCAGGACAAAATACCGCCCCCAAGGACATGCCTCCAGTGACCCACTTCCTCCAACAAGGCCCAGCCTTCTACCTTTACCATCTCCCAATGATGCTATCTTATTATGAAGCTATCAAAGATTAGTCCTTTGGTTAGGTCAGGCCTTCAAGGAACCATTTATGTCCCCAAGGCCCATAACCTGGTGATCAAGCCCCTAATGGATGAGCCTGTGGGAGACATTTCACATTCAGATCCTAGCAAGAACCATGCAGCAACTGATGCAAGGAAGGAGTGAGGTGCCTTTTAAAAAAGTACGTATAGGGCTGGGAAGGTGGCTCAGTGGTAGAGCGCTTGCCTTGCATGCATGAGGCCCTGGGTTCAATTCCTCAGCACCACATAAACAAAAAGAAAAAAACCGGAAGTGGTGCTGAGGCTCAAGAGGTAGAGCGCTAGCCTTGAGCTGAAGAGCTGAGGGACAGCGCCCAGGCCCAGAGTTCAGGCCCCACAACCAGACCCCCCCCCAAAAAAAAAAAAAAAGAAAAAAAGTACGTATAGAAGCTAAGGGTCTGTCTCCCTATGCAACCCAGGCTGGTCATGAACTCAAGATCCTCTTGTTTCAGTCTCATGCTAGAATTTCCTCTCTCAGCAGAGGCACAGTTCTTTTTTTTTTTTTTTTTTCTTCCTGGTTGGTCGTGGGGCTTGAACTCTGGGCCTGGGTGCTGTCCCTGAACTCTTCAGCTCAAAGTAAGCTTGAGCCACAGTGCCACTTCCGGTTTTCTGGTGGTTAATTATCTGGGCTGGCTTTGAACTGGGACCCTCAAATCTCAGCCTCCTGAGTAGCTAGGATTACAGGGTTGAGCCACTGTCGCCCGGTCTGGGGCACAGATTTTTAGAAAGGTGTTGAACGGAATTGTAGGAAAGAGAACATGGTCTGTGGTGTACCACAGCTTTATGTTGCTGTAACAATAGCTGAAAAAAATCAACTTGCAGAAAGATGTACCTAGACACAAAGGAACGTGGCTGTAATCCTAGCACTTGGGAGGGCTGTGGCAGGAGAATCCAAAGTTGAGACTAGTTGGGGCTGCATCACAAGAGCCTGTCTCAAACAAATGGTACATATATAAATACAATTTGAAAGGGAGAGGTTAATCCTAGCTTTTAGTTTTCAGGGTTTTTAGTATGCTTCATAGTTTTACATTGTCTTTTGGACCTGCAGCAGGGCAGCACATTGTAGCTGAAGTACTTACAGGAGGAAACAGCCCAGCCAACGGCAACTGGGAAGCAAAAAGAGAAAAAGGGGCAACATTGGGGTCAATATTCCCTTCCAGAGTATTCCCAAGACCTAGCGTCCTTCCACTAGGCTCCACCTCTTAAAGAGGGGAACATTCAAGATCCAAACTGTAGCAATACCATTCTAATGTATACATTGCTTTTAATACTCATGTGATTTTTATGTTTCATCATAGTACATTAGATAAATGTCTATTGAGCAGGGAGAGAGGAAGGCAACAAGTCATGAGATGAAGGAAAGAGAAAAATTCATATGAAGTTAAAAGAGATTATGATAACCAATGGGTTATTATGATAATGAGTCTAGAAAACTCACTTTCCACTTTAATTC
The DNA here is from genome assembly GCF_024711535.1 of Dipodomys merriami. NCBI lineage: Eukaryota > Metazoa > Chordata > Mammalia > Rodentia > Heteromyidae > Dipodomys > Dipodomys merriami. The sequence goes on from NW_027205603.1 coordinate 34,818,611, forward strand.
CTTTGTACTGTAATTCAATCTCTCCCTCTCTTTTGTATTCACATACATATAAAATAGCAGTTTCTGTGATGAGAGTACCAAAGAAACGCATAAATGAACATATAATACTATCATCAACAATCAATGCTGGAAACCTGTAATCACTCTTGGCTACTTGGGAGGCTGAAGCAGGAGAACTGTGATTTAGGGGTCAGCCTGGGTTGCATAGCGAGACCATATCTCAAAAAAAGAAAAGAAAAGAAAAGAAAAGAGGGCTGGGATGTAGCTCAGTGGCAAAGTGCTTGCCTAGCAAGTGCCAACATCCCGGGTTCGGTCCCCAGTACCAAAAAAAAAAAGAAAAAAAAAAGAAAAAAAAAGAAAAGAAAAGAAAAGAAAAGAAAATGATCAAATACTCTATAGATCTCTACTATGGATTTAGACCTGCGCTAGGGGACCATTCAAAGTCATGTAGTGTCGTTGATTATGTAATATTGGAAATTACATGTGAAAAACAGTTCCAAACAGTTCTTAATTAAGGCTCAAACTTGAAGACTGTATTAGATTTAAAAAAACAGAGATCAGATCTGTAAGGATAAGGAGTAGTTAAGGAAAACTTCATGTGGAAAGAAGCTTTGCCCTGGTTTGGGGAGGGGGAATTAATAGACACCTGCGCACAGGTGCAGGTTGGGCAGGGGAGGGGAGGGTTTGAGGCATAGAGCAAGAGTCCAGTACTCTCTAGTCACTGCAGCATTCAGCTCTGGGGCCTGTTGCTTTGCCTCCAGAGCCCTCCAGGATGCCGTTTTAGCTAACCTTTTTCAGGCCTTTCCTATGCAGGCGCAGCATGTTAGCACTTGGGAGTGGAGTTTGGGATTTGGCCTGAAGGACAGTTCTGTCACCACTGGCATCCTTTTACTTCATTTGTCCCTCAGACTTAGAGCTGCTTCCACCATGGCCTCCTTGCTCTTTTTTTGTAGGATGAAGGGAATAGGTCACACTTTATTGTGCTAAGATCACATGGGGAATTCTTCATACATTTGGGCAGACCTTCCAGCCACTATTTGAAAAACACCATTCATGCATGCATTTAAAGACTGAGCCAGTACACTGTGACCTTAAGACAAGCAAAAGTCCCACTCCCCTCCTTTCCAGTTCTTTATGCAGTGGCAAACACTTGGAGCTATATTGATAGTTTCATATGGTATTTAATTTTGTGTTTCTGCGTAATGGAGATAAAATAGCTGTTATTTATTTTTAAATCTATAGGCTTCTGTATCCAAATACGGGCATTTAACTTGCTATTCATTTCCTATCTTGATAATGAACATTTCCTACTTGCCAATGTTTCCAATGCAATTTACATTACAATTCTGATTAAATCAATATTCAGAGTATGTTATTCTATGCTGAGCTTTTTTGTCACTATGATTATGTTTCAGGTATTTTTTTAAAATTAACTATGATTTAAGTTTCAAGTAAGTTTTACTTTGCTGAATTGGAGAGCTATGGTTATTAACTACATGTGGCTCTTGTACTTGAAATATGTACCTAAAATGTGACTAATGCAAATATAGACTTAATATATAACTCATACAGCTTAATTAAAAACTTGACAGAATTGGAAAATTTTTAAAAAATTTTTCATGCTTAAATTATGATTTCATTTGCAAATTTAATGAAAGCTAAATATAGCTGAAATCAAGTACTTATTTTTTTCCTTTCTTCTTTCTTTTTTGTCAGTAATGGGACTTGAACTCAGGGCCTTACACTTGTGAAGCAAGTATTCTATCGCTTAAGCCACACTCCTATCCCTGAATTCAAGTTTCTGAGAAATTTTAGTGTGTAAATCAGAGAGTAATAAATTCAAAATACGTACTAGATCTCAAAGATTTGGTTTGAAAAAGAACATAAAGTTTCACATTAATTTTTGTATTGATTTTTTTTGTTGAAATAATACTTTGGATAGAGTGAGTTGAATATGATATGTTATTAAAATGAATTCAAGCTCAACTTTTAAAGCTAATTGCAAAACACTTGAAATTATACCTGGAACTTGCATTATGTTTCTACAGAACAGGGCTGCACTGGCTGACATTTGTTTTGCTTGTGTTTTTGGTTGCCATGCATTTATCAAACCTCAGATATAATGCAACTGTTGTTCTGAATCTCCTCTTGAGATGTGTATTTTTATTTTATTTTGGCAGTACTTAGGGCCTAGTGCTTCCTAAGCAGGAGCTCTCCTCCTAAGCTATACCTCTACCCCTGGCTTGCACTGGCGATTTATAAGAAATAGTCTTGCTTCCTGTGGTCTGCCTATTTTAGCTTCCTCAGGTGCTGGGATTGCAGGCATGTCATGAACTTTTCTGCCTGTACTGATCTAGAACTTCAATCCTCCTGATCAATCTCAGTCTTCCTTATAGCTAGAAGACAGGTTATTTCCACTCTGCCAGCAATAATTTGAGAAGGGGTTTGCGATGTTTTCTGCCTGGGCTGGCCTCAAACTATGATTCATTTTCAGCTTCCATATACGGCTGAGATTACAGGCATAAGCCACTGGTGCCAAGCTGAGATATATATTCTATTTTAGACATAATGTTTGTTCCCTGTGCCCTTGAGAATCTCTCATCTGGTCTGGCTGTCTTCATGCAGAGATTCCTTTCCCTAGTATTTTGGGAATACACCTTGCTGAAGCTTGTCTCTGGATCTCTTATCTTCTTTTTTCTGTTCCATGAAACATGCTTTCTAATAATTTTTTAAAAAGTCTGTGGGAGGTTAATTTGTTGCAATATCATGTCTGAAAGTTCTACACAAGCCCTTGGCCCAACAGTTTGTCTGGGGTAGGTGAAGCAGATACAGACATAATTTTTCACAACTTGGAAGCCATTGCACTATTGTCTTCGAGCTCTTGCATTGCTGTTGAAAAGTTCTAAATCATTTGATATCCCATGCTTTGTACATGATCTTTCTCTTGAAGTCTTTCTCTTTCTCTGTTTATGCAGAGTTTTCTTTTTATCACTAGTGCAGTGAACTTTCATGATGATGAGACTTGTTCTGTGTCATGACCTTCAATTCTGGGAAAATTTCTTGATTTTATTGTTGGTGTCCTCCTTGCTATCTTCTCCATTCTCTCTCTCTGGAATTCTATGATATGGATGAACTAGATAATTATTGGTCCGTATTAATCCTGTAATTGCCTTTCCTTTTTCATTTTCAGCTGTGTCTTTTGTTCTCTCTTTTGAAATATTTCTTCAATTTTTCTTCCAATTCTTTACCTCAGTTATTCATTTATATGTGTGTGTGTGTGTTTGTGCATGTGCGGGTGTGTGTATTTGTCAAAGCTTTGTGCTATTAGGCAGATGCTCTTGAGTCATGTCTCCATCCTTTTTGCTCTTGTTATTTTTGAAATAGGGTCCTGATTTTGCCCTGTTTGCCTGTATCAGAATTTTCCTATTTACATTTCCCATGTAGCTGGAACTGCACCAGTACTTTCCTTATTCTCATTTTTCTTCTTTGAGAGAAGGTCTCTGGAACTTATTTTAGTCCTGGTTAGCTTGGAACTATGATCCTTCCCATCTCAGTCTCTTGAATAGCTTGGATTACAGACATGAGCCACTAGTGCCCAGACTATCATATTTTTTAATTTCCCAAAACTGTTTTGTTCATTGACTACTTTTTCTAACTGTGTCCTGCTCTCATCTTCTAGGATTATCTGCATCTATATATTCAAGAATAACAATGAAGGCTGGGCATCAGTGGCTCATGCCTGTAACCCTAGCTACTTAGGAGGCTGAGATCTGAGGATTGTGGTTCTAAGCCAGCCCAGGCAGGAAAGTCCATGAGATTCTTATTTCCAATTAATTACACACACAGAAAGGAAGAAGTGGAGCTGTGTCTAAGTAGTAGATCACTAACCGTGAAAAAAGAAGCTCTGGGATAGCAACCAGGTCCTGAGTTCAAGCCCCAGGACCAGCACAAAAAATGAATAAATAATAACAGTAATGATTTTTAATGTTTTTTTTTTTCTTTTCTGTTCATGTTGTGTGTTCCTTCCTAATCCCCCTCCTTCTGTGTGTTTGGTCTCTGTTATATCAAAGGTTTCCTCGGCTAGGCAGCAGTCCTGAGTTTTCGGTGCCTGTTGAACTGCCTGGGGAGTGGGGCTGCCTGTGTACATAGTCCAGCTTGCCTGCAGGGTGCTGTGGGCAATCCTTCGGTGAGTTGCTTTAGGACTTTCCTCTAGAATGGGTCAGATTTTCCAGAGGTGAGCCTGACAGATTTCCTGCCAGGTTAATGACATCGTGCTGCAGGCATTCTGGGGCTTGAGACTACTTCATTCAGCAGGCTTATATTCAACTGCTCCTGGTCCTCCTGTGTGTGTGTGTGTGTGTGTGTGTGTGTGTGTGTGTGTGTGTGTGTGTGTGTGTGTGTGTGTATGCATGTGTTTGTGTACATTTGTGTGTGTTTTAATATTGGGTCTTGAACTCATGGCCTAGATATTATCTCTTAGCTTAAGGCTGATGTTCTACCACTTCTGGCTTTTTTGTTGGTTAATTGGCTATAGGAGTCTCATACACTTTCCTGTCTGGGATGATTTTGAGCTGTGATCCTCATATCTTAGCCTCTTGAATTGCTAGGATAAAGGTGTGAGCTATAAGCACCTGGCATGCCCCTGTTTCTATAAGACATCCCAGCTTGCTTTCATTACCACTACCACGTATCTATGTGTGTTAACACAGTATCTGTGTATTAACACAGTACACTAAAACACATTTGCTCTAAGTTTTCAAAACATTTTCTTTTTGTCAAGTGCCAGTTGCTCATTCCTGTAATCCTAGCTACTCAGGAGGCTGAGATCTGAGGATCACAGCTTGAAGCCAGCCTGGGCAGGAAAGCCTGTGTGACGTTTATCTCCAATAAACTACCAATAAACCAGAAACAGAGCTGTGGCTCAAGTGGTAGGGTGCTAGCTTTGTGCAAAAAAAGCTCAGGGAGAGTGACCAGGTGCTGAGTTCATGCCCCAGGAGTGGCACAAAAAATAATTTTTGTATATTAAATATGTTTAATATTCTTCCTCCCCTTCCATCTTTTCTTCCTCTTGTTTCAATTTGTTCTCTCCAGAAGGAGATTTGAATTTCTTCAGTTTGGAGACTTGGAGTGTTTTGTCAGTGGCGGTGTTGGCTCCTGTTCTTAGATCAAAAGGGGAAAGTTTAAGTTCTAATTTATTAAGCAGTTTTATTTTCCTTACTTAGGGATCTATTCAGCTGGGAGAAGTTGGTTGGCAGGCAGCTTTGTTTCAGAAATTCACTGCTTTTCAAAATAGATCTTTTTGAATCTCTGGGACTCCCAAGTCCTCCCCATCCCTCCTGGGTAGTTCTGTTGTGAGGAATTGCTCTCGGTTGCCCCCCACCAATTGTCCCACCACCTCATTCTCTTTCTGGCCTCTGGGGAGGACTTCTCCCACTTCCCTCCCACGTGGTCCTTTTTTGTTGACCTTGAATAGTGGTTGTCAGGACTTTGATTCATCTCTTTCCACCAGCACCAAGACACAGACTAACTCAAGTTTCTGGGCCATTGAGACCAATTTCCCTTGTTTTAGATTTACTTTTTCTCCTCTAATTTTAATTCTCTTTCAAATCTGTATCTTTTCCTTTTTTATTAGTATATACTACATAACAAAATAGTTTAATTGTGGCATGTTTTAAAAAATATAACTTTACTGTTATTATTAAGGTGTTGTACGGGGGGGGGTTACCATTTTGTAAGTCAGGTAATGAGTACATTTCTTTTCTTGGACAATGTCATCCCTTTGTTTGCTTTCCCCCAGTTTCTCCCCTCCCATCCCTGCCTACAAGTTACAAAGGTCATTTTCCACATAGTCTACACTGAATAGCATGATTGCATTTGTTCACCCTTTCTCCCTCCCTCCTGTACCTCCTTCTTGGCCCCCTAAAAAAACCTCAAAGCAAAAACAAACACCACCACTATCACCATAAGCAACAACAACAACAGAGCCCCATGTTTCTATTTCCTGGAATGCACTTCAATACATAGTTTCTTTAAATGTTCAGAGGAGTTAATTACACCCATGGGTATCCTCCTTTTGTCTGCCTTTGTGTGAATTCCTAGAGTTCTGTATAGGTTATCATGTCCAGTTATATTTAAGCTCTAGCTTCTACATATGAAAGAAAATATGTGCTGTTATTCCTCTCTGAGCTTGGCTTACCTCACCTAACATCATCATGGCATTTTTAAACATGTAGACAATATACTTTAGTCATATTTACCCTTTCCCCATAAACTTTTATTATTATTATTATTACTGCATCAGTACTGGAGCTTGAACTCATGGCCTGGGCACTGTAGTTGAGATCTTTTGCTCAAGGCTAGCACTTTTCCGCTTGAGACACAGTTACACTTCTGGCTCTTGTGCTAGTGAGAGTCTCATGGCCTTTTCCTGCCTGGGTTGCCTTTTAACCATGAGAGCCTCTTGAGTAGCTAGGATTACAGGTATGAGCCACTGGTACCAGGCTAACTTCTCTTATTCTTGTTCCCAGTCCTGCTGTTCTTTGTCTTCATTTCTAATACAAGCATCTTATTATCAATGGCTAAAAAGTAGGAGTTGGCTCTCAATCTTGACTGCATGTCAGGATCAGCTGGGGTATGTGCGAATGTGTGTATGGAATGTGGATGTCCAGGTCACCACCAGGAGCTATGATTTGGTTGGCCTGCTGACACCTTGATTTTGAAGTGCTGGTCTGTAAAATTATGAGGAAATACATTTTTGTTGTTTGGAGCCATCAAATTTGTGATAATTTATTATGACAGCCCTAGGAAATGAGTATATCCATCCCCTTCCCCTCTTCCTCCCTGTCTTTCATTCTCCTTGAGCTCAATTATAATGTTTAAGAAGAATCTATACTGGAGCAAAGAACATAAGTCCTGCAGAAGTTAAAGAAGAAACAATTTAAGGGCCAAACCAGACCACAACATGGGTACCACAAAACACAAGGCAGCTTGCTGGTAAGAGAAGAGCATAAACAATAAGTACAGAAGTACAATAAGTACTGTATTTGATTTTGGTACCCTGGTGTTGTATATCCATTTATTTGAATTAGGGAAGGGAAGAGGAACAACAGAATGGTGAGACAAAGGACAAGGGAGGAACCAATGAAACAGCGATATACACAAGAGAGTATGTTGGAAATGATCTGTACAACTTGGGGGTGGGGTGGAGGAGAAGGAAAGTAGGAGAAAAATGAGGGAAGGGGTAACAAGTGTCACAAGAAATGTACTTATTACCTAACTTATGTAACTGTAACCCCTCTGTACGTTACTTTGACAATAAAAAAAAAATCCAGGTGCCATAGCTCATACCTTAATCCTATCTATGCGGGGGAGGGGAGGGGAATCTAGAGATTGTGGTTCAAAATCAGCCCAGACAGGAAAAAGTCCTATAGCCTTAATTTTAATTCACCAGAAGAAAGCTTGATTAGATCTGTGGTTCAAATGGTAGAATACTAGCCATGATCTAAAAAGCTGAGCAAGAGCATGAGACTCAGAGAGTTCAAGCCTCAGAACCAAAAGAAAGAAAGAAAGGAAGGAAGGAAGGAAGGAAGGAAGGAAGGAAGGAAAGAAGGGAAAAAAGAAAGAGAGAAAGGAAAGAAAAGAGAAAAGAAAAAGGAAGGAAAGGAAGGAAGGAAGAAGGAAAGAAAGAAAGAAAGAAAGAAAGAAAGAAAGGAAGGAAGGAAGGAAGAAAGAAAGAAAGAAAGAAAGAAAGAAAGAAAGAAAGAAAGAAAGAAAGAAAGAAAGACGGAAGGAAGAAGATGAGGAGCAAGATGAAAAAAAAACTATAGCATGAAAAACCAGTTGGGTAGGATTCTATTAACATATGCATTATAGAAGTCAGAAAAGGAGAAGAAAAATATTTGGATAAATAGCAACTATACTTCTCAAACTTGAGACCATGAGCATTCACATCACAGAAGATCAATGAACTCCAGTGAGGATAAACTTAAAGGTATCTATATAGAGACATCAAATAGTTGAAACCCAAAGACAAAAATTCTGAAAGCTTCACTTAATATATTTTTTCCCAAGTCTTTCCATTTCCTAACAAATGGGGCAATATCATTCTTTCTGATACAGGCATAGAATTCCATTTTATCTAAATCTATATATCACTTTTTTCTTGATCCATTCATCTACTGGGTTGGTTCCATATCTTAGCTATGGTGAATAATTCTGCGATAAACATAGTTGTGCTGGTAGCTTTAGTATGGCCTTGTTTGATCGTTTGGGTAAATGCCTAAAAGTGGGATTGCTGGGTCCTAGGGGAGCTCTATGTGGAGTCTTTTGAGGAACCTCCATACTGCTTTCCAAAGTGGTTGAACAAGTTTACATCCCACCAACAATGCAGTAGGGCTCCCTTTTAGCCACATCCCCTCCAGCATCTGGTGTTATTAGAGTTCTTAATTATAGCCATTCTAACTGGGGTGAGGTGGAATCTCAATTTTGTTTTGATTTGCGTTTCTTTTATGGACAGAGAAGTTGAGCATTTCTTCATGTGTCTATTGGCCATTCTTATTTCCTCTTCAGAGAAATCTTTCTTTAATTCTTTAAAAATTTTTTAATACTTTTTATTGTAAAAATACTGTACAGAGGGGTTCCAGTTACATGAGCAAGGTAATGAGTACATTTCCTATCAAGCATTGTTGCCTCCTCCTTTGTTTTTCCCCTAACATCCCTTCTCTCCCACCTCTACTACACTATCCTCTCCCCCCCCCGCCTAAATTATAAAGTTTGTTTTTCTTTTTTCTTTCTTTTTTTTTTTTGGGGGGGGGTCCTGTCGTGGGCCTGAACTCTAGGCCTGGGCGCTGTCCCTCAGCTCTTCAGCTCAAGGCTAGCGCTCTACCACTTGAGCCACAGCGTCACTTCGGCTTTTTTTTTCTGCTTATGTGGTGCTGAGGAATCAAACCCAGGGCCTCATGCATGCAAGGCAAGCGCTCTACCACTGAGCTACCTTTCCACCCCAAGTTTGTTTTTCAACATAGTGTCTTGTACATCTCATTGTTACAATGGGTCAACCTGTATCCCTATTTAAGTATTTTTTTATTCCCTTCCCCTCCCCAAATTAGAGAAGTGTATACACAAGATGCAGGGCATTGACATCAAATACAGTGACAACAGAGCTTATACCATACATTATAAATACGTTAGAAACAATAGCAAGAAAGAAAAAAAACCACTTGTGTCCCTATCTTGGGGTTCATTCCGCTTAACATCATGTTATCTAGTCATATGTACATAGCTTTTGACCTTTTCTGCTTGTCCCAGACATATACTAGTTATTGCAAAATTAAGTCTTTAAGTCTTTGTTTCTTTTGAAGATTTGTTGTTGGGGAATTTAATTTTTTGAATTTTAAGTATATTTTAGACCTGAGACCTTTGTCTGTTGTATGGCTAGCGAAGATCTTCTCCCCATCTGTGGACTTTCTATTGAGCTTGCTTGTTATGTCTTTTGCTATGCAGAAGCTCTGCAGTTTCATGCAATCCCATTTGTCCAACCTTTCTTTGATTTGTTATGTTTCTGTGTCTTTACTGAGAAAATTTCGCCCTGTGCCAAGGAGCCCTAGAGTTTCTCCTGTTCCTTCCTGTAATGTTTTCAGGGTGTCTGCTTTGACTTCGAGGTCTTTGATGATACTAAGTGAAGTAAGCCAGACCCAAAGAAACATAGATCCCATGGTGTCCCTTATCTGCAATAACTAGTATATATCTAGGGCAAGCAGAAGAGGTCAAAAGCTATGTACATATGACTATAACCTGGTGTTAAGTGAAATGAACCCCAAGATAGGGACACAAGAGATTTTGTCTTTCGTATTGTTCTTTTTAATGTACTTATAATGTACTATGTGATTTTTTTTGTTTCTTTGTATGTTCTTCCCCCATGGTACAACCCTTGTTGTCACTGTATTTGATTCTGGTGTCCTGCATCTTGTATATACATTTTTTTTCTAATTTGGGGAGGGGAAGGGAAATAACAAAATGCTGAAATAAGGATTCAAGATGACCCATTATAACCGTGATATGTACAAGATACTATATTGAAAACAAACTTTACAACTTTGCTGGGGGACAGTGTAGGGGGGATGGAGGGGTTGGGGAGGTGGGGAAGAAAGGGATGGTAGGGGAAAAACAAAGGAGGGGGTAACAATGCTCAATAGGAAATGGACTCATTACCTTGCTCATGTAACTGTAATCCCTCTGTACAGTATCTTTACAAAAAAATATTAAAAATTCTGAAAGCAACTGGAGAAGAGTAACTTCTTACATACAATTAACAATTGATTGTTTCTCAGAAATTATAGAGGCCAAAAATCAGTGGGAAAACTATCCTCTAAAAATGAAAAAGAAATTACAAATGAAATTTGAGGATTTTATTATCAGTAGGCCTACTCTATAAGAAATGTCAAAGGTTGTCTTCAGGCTGACATGAAAAGACAGTATATAGTAAATTGAAGCCATAAGAAAAAATAAATACCATGGGATAAGACAATTATCTAGGTAAATATAAAACCTAACCATTATGATTTGGTTTGGTGTATAATTTCTTTCTTTTCCTGTATGTTTTTATAGGCAAATTCACAAAAGCAATAATTATCAGTATGTTGACAAATAATGTATAAAGATATGATCTATGACAATAACAATATAAAAGGGGAGGAAAGGAGATGTGTATGAGCAGTGTTTATATATCATAAAAAGTAGGTTATACTGGGCACTGGTGGCTTATGCTTGTAATCCTATCTACTCAGGAAACTAAGATCTGAAGATTGTGATTTGAAGCCAGCTTGGGCAGAAAAGTCCATGAGATCATTATCCTATTCATCTTTCTTTAAAGGATGCTTCTTTTCCTGTTCTTGAGTCTGAACGTAGGTCTTGCACGTACTAGATAAGCATTCCACCAATGAACCACAACCCCAGGCTGAAAGGAGGCTTTTGATGGCATTTGTTGCCCACCAAAAGGACAATTGTGGCTTTTCAAGGTCCTTAACTTAATCACATCTTCAAAGATCCTTTTTCCAAATAAGATAACCTATTTACTTTTCAGAGATAAAGCACTACTAAAATCCTTGTGTCTCATTCTTCATGAAACATTCAATTCTGACTTTGAATCTTGTAAGTTACATAAAATGATTTCATAGAAGTGACAAAATAGGTACCAAATTTAAGAAGAGATGCCCTCAACTTACTTTGGGGTTACATTCCTAAACATCTTGAAAGTAACAGGGAGATGGATGATACACAGAAGAGCTGGAAGAGACACAATGAAGGAATGGGACTCTTCTTCACTCTATAGTCCGGAGCTTCTGGAGGGACAATGTCCATATATATATATATATATATATATATATATATATATATATATATATGTCATCTGGGATGACAGATATATGCACTGGTTTATTGACTGAGCTGAGGTCTCACTAGCTTTTCCCCTGATTGGCCTGGAATGAAAATCCTCCCAGTTTCTGCTTCTGGAATAGCTGAAATTACAGGCGTGAGTCACCTTGCCTGACTCCATGACACTTTAACTCTGGTGTAGTGATATCAATGTTGAATTTCTGATCTCCATAACTGTAAGAGGACGTATTTGTATTATTTGAGGTCACCAAGACTGTGTTGTTACAGTAGCTGCCCAAAACTGACACAGACATAAAAAAAAAGTGCTCTGTTATTATGGTCCAGCAAAATCTATGGATCTTCCCTCAGAAAAAGGGTTTTAAATCATACCATAGAGTGCAAAGGATCATGGAGCAAGCCAAATATATTGAAATACAGTTGCTAGAACATAAGAAACCAAGTGGTGTGGGTTTGAGCACATTAATCAAGACAAAGCATATTGTATACTGGCGAGTTTGAGAGGCTTTTATTTTTGAAAGACATTGGTGTGTTTCATGACAGATTGCTGTGGCTTTGCTTGAATCCACACACTGACAGAGAGTCGGGGCTGCAGGAGAAAAGCTATGGACCATGTGCTATCTATGATTTCACCCTCTCTTATCAAGTAAACTTCTGTAAGATTCCTATAGTCACTGAGCGTGATTATAAAAATACTTAGCTTCACTGCTAACTCTAAGAATGCACTGTGGTGTGTTGCCTATATTTGTAGCTGGTGGAAATACTGAATTGCAGGTCATGAACTCTGGGAACAAGAGCCCCGCTCAGAAGTAAAGGAAGGGAGAGTGCCAACTTGAAGGGCCCCAAGGAGTGTAGAGCCAGCTCTGCAGTGAGGGCTGGCAGGGCATTTGTAAGTATAACAGCCTAGGTAGACACAGGTCCCATCTCGAGGTTGTTTGAGAAGCAGTGTGCAGTAAGGCAGGTGCGGCAAATTGGACAGGGTGTCAGGCTGACTATGAAATATAGCAGATTAACAGGCGAGGCTGGTGGTGTGACCTGCTTTCAGACACTTCATTTAGAAGTTATCATATTGCTGGATGCTTTCTATAATTTGTGATGATGCTGATTGTGATAAATCACGGGTTTCTGGCAAACTCTGCCAGCCTGCTCCAATGGCTGGATGGAGAAAATGTGAAATTCTACGGAGACATTCATGCCACGAATGAGAGTGAGGGTCTGGCCGTAACAACAGAATGCTCACTCAGTGAACAAAGTAATTAAATCAAGCTAATTAAATCACAATAAAAATAATTTTAATTTAATTAATTTCTCTGCACTGATGGAACATTATGAGGAAACCAAGAGGCTTTCTGAACGCTAATAGAATTTTGGAGCTGGGACACCAAAGTTGTGGTCACTGGTGTGGTACGTGGGCTAATGTTGAGGGAATGAAATTAAATACACTTAACAAGCTGCAGATATGTTGACTGAGCCACAGTGGAAAATGATTTTGGAAGCCAGATAATGGGATTGCTTCCTTTCCCAGTTGGGTTTCAGTACTAACTGGGCCAATAAATGTCAAATTTGGTAGCCATTAAAAAGGGCTAAAGTGGATGGCGCATCACTGCTTCACTCTGCTGGAGTTGGTGGGGGTTTGCAGGTAGGATTTCAGTGTCCAATGGAAGTCCTGTACTAAGGACACTCATCCACTGCCAGTCCTATCCTCAGCTCTTCATGCCTAATAAAGGCCTTGGAATCCCTGAAGGCCCCAACCAAGAGCTTTTTTTTTTTTTTTTGGCTATACTAAGGTTTGAAGTCAGGGCCCCTGAGTGTTAGGCAGGTGCTGTATCACCGAGCCATGCCTCTAGCCATTTTTTGAGCCAGCTGTTTTTGAGATAGGGTCATGCTTCCTTCCCAGGTATGCACCCGGACTTTGATCCACTTATTTTAGACTCCAGCCACATGCTATTGTGTTCAGATTCTCTCTGTTGAGATGGAGTCTTACAGGCTTTTCTGCCCCAGGCTGGCCAATCTTCCCAATCTCAGTCCCCTAGATAGCTTAGAATGGCAGGTGTATTCCACCATGCTCAGCTATTGGTCTTTTAATCTTTTTGGCTCGGACCAGCCTTGAATCACAATTTTCCAGTTCTTAATCTCCTAAGTAGCTATGATTATAGGAATAAGCCACCAGTGCCCATCTGGCAATGGGTTTTTAACAGCAGCATGGGAGATTTAGGTGAGCCATATAGAAGGACTTCCTGTCTGAGAGAGGTATTAACCAATAACCTAGTACTACTTCTTGAAGACATGGACCATAATATCCCTAACTCCCCTAGCTCTTTATCCCCAGGGCTACACAAAGAGGTGTATCCTTGCTGGAACTCAAATAATTATTATAAAATTAAATAACAGGTTTCTTAAGAATTTCTTCTCTCAGAGCTTGAATGTGCAGATGGAAACTCCCCTTGCAGGGCTGTTTGGACATTGTTCAGTTTATAAGCATGAGGATGCTCACACAAGATGACCTCTCAAGGTCATCTCGCTGAGACTAATTTTGTCATGTAAGCAACACTGGAATTCTAAGTATGCCTTAGCAGCCGCTCACATAATTACCAACTGTGATTTTAGAGGAGTTCTGTGCCTTGGATCCCAATATTATTTATCATGCACGTTATTTTAATTAATATGGTGTGTGTGTGCCAACATTTGAACCAGACCTCATTATGACTCGTTGGGGCACCGCGTTGTTTGCAGAGTGGGATTGTTTGCGGGGATGCAGCTGGTTTTCCTCCTCGGCAGCCGGGGAGGATGAGGGAGCCAAGCCAGCAGTGCTTGCCAAGCCCTCACCCCTGCAGGGTGGCTTAGTGGCCCTGGGCCTCAGACACACTGCCCTAATGACAAGGAAGTGCTCTGCCATCCAAGTAGGGCATTGGGGAAGCCTCTGGGGAGAAGGAAGGGAGACTCAGGTTTGTGGTGTCTGCTAGCTGCACACCTGTCTCAAAGGAAGAAAGGACATCCTGGTGTTTTGGAAGGAGCCGACACTTTTCTATCTGTGCATGTTGTTAGGTTATATAACGGTCCCAAGTGTACGCTACCCCACCATGGTGCAATGTGGGTGGTCTAGGGCCTGGTTCATCTCAGGCTACACGGTTCCCAAAGGCCCACCAGGTCCCCTTCTCCCTGGGACATGCCTTCATGTTGACCTTTCCAGGTGTCGTCTGCACTCAGTTGGGTGGAGACCCAGTCCCGGCTGTACCATCCCTCTGTCTGGCATTTCCTGAATCCCTCACTTCCTTCCACCAGAGGGACCACACAGTTCAGATGATCTCTGGGGAATCCCTTTCTTCTCCTGGATATCTTTTCATTCTAGTACCTGTGACATGTTCCCCTCCCCATGTGACACTTTGATCCAGTATTTTCTGATGAGAATTAAAACTGTAATGGATGTAGGTACTTCCGTAAACTCAGAGTGATAGGTTAGTTTTACTTATATGTCTTATTACTGTTATTATTATTTAAAAAGACCAGATGCCAGTGGCTCACAACTGTACTCCTATCCTATCTACTCAGGTGGCTGAGATCTAGGATTACCTGAGCAGAAAAGTCCATGAGACTATTATCTCCAATTAACCACCAATAAACCAGGAGTAGAGCTATGGCTCAACTGTTAATTACTAGCCTGGGCCCAGGGCCCAGGCTCTGAGTTCAAGCCCCAGTAATAACATGCACGTGTGTTCACATACACATAGCACACAATTTATTTTTTCAGTACTGCGGTTTGGACTTAGGATCTTGAGCTTGCTAGGCAGAGCTCTACCACTTGGGCCATAGTCCCAACCAAAAAAATATACCATTTAAAAATAATTCTGTACCCTTCATCTGAGGTGTCATCCATACCAGCCTTCTATCTTGTTTCCCCAGGAACTCTATTGCATGGGTTATTTCCTTCCTAGAGATGAGGCGATGATAGATTATGGGATGTGTGATTTGCCCCCAGTCACAGGGAGACAAATGGGAGAGCTGCTCCTGGAATGGAGGTCCCTCCTTTTCCAAATTCTCTTCTCCTCTTCATCCTCGTGGTGATCTCCCTGCCTGTGCTCTGCTCACCGCCTCCCAGCACGAACGCCTTCCCTGCACCCTGCCTGAACTCTACAGTCCCCCTTGAATTCTCTTTGTCAATTTGAACAGCTATTTTCAGAAGGAAGATTTTGGACTGACTTAAGAATGTGAGGGCTATTTTTTTCTCTCTTCCTTTCTTTCTCACAAACTCAATTAACTGCACACTGTGCATCTGTATTGGTGCAAGGACGCTATCTCGGGAGGAAGTCTCTTTAAAGGGCCTGTGTGGCAAGCAGAGGACATCTTGAACACTGGGCTTTAAATCAGCAGTGAGTCCCTGGCCCCTGTGTATGACGAATGTCCACATGTTCAGCTGTGCTTGAGGGGTACCCGAGGCCAGACACTGGCAACAGACACCTCAATGTACCACCCCGAGAGTGTCTCCTTCATCCCCACGGGTCCTTCTCTCTTTGATCGTTTTCTCTCTTTTTCTCCAAATTGACTTTGTCCCCTCTCATTGCTATCCCTGTGCCAGTCCCTCGTTTCCTGTCATCTTGACTCTGTGCCGTTGGCACCACACTATGATCGTTTGGGTGGCCTTTCCCCGGTTCACAAGTCTTTGCTGAAAAAAAAGAAGAATAATAAAAAACCCCAAAAGAGAAAATATTTATCACTGCTGAAAAGGCTTGAATTAATGAAATAATGCTTTGGGGGCATTTAGATTGAACCCGTATAATTGTAGGTTACAGACTATAATAGTAGCTCGTCTAGAGGTATCATTTTGTGCTATTTTACTTTCAGGTTTTTGTTAATCCAGTGGGTTTGGTGGAATTAGAGAGCTGCTGTGAAGAAAAAAAAGCTAGCAACCTGCTGGCACAAGAAGGGCCTTGTCAAACTAGCAGGTAGCTGCACGTTAGCCTTTATCCAGCGTACAATGAGGGCAATCACCAGGGCCTGCAGAAAGAGTATTGAACTGTCGACACAGGACATTTTTGTTGAAAGTAGTCCTTTTGATTTCATCTTCCAGGACTAATGTAATAAAAACCGACATTATGGAACACATTCATCTCAGTTTGATAGGGACCATCGTGAATACCCAGCAACGTGCACAGTCATAAAGGTTATCCGACTGCTGTAAGTGACTTGGAAGATGATTGTTGGTCCAAAGGTTGTGAACATCCTATCCCAGATAAGGATAGATGGCTGTCCCAGAGCAAGCCAGTGTGTGAATAGAATGGCCAAGCTGTTTCTACTCAGACAATATCTAATTTCTAAATCAGTCTCTTAAGTTTTAGCCACAAACCCAATTTCTCTAATGAGCAAAACCCTTCATGTTTACGTCCGTGCAAGAAAAACAAACAAATAAACAAACCGCAACAACAAGAAAAACAAATATGAACCTGAACCTGACTAGATGGGTGTTTCTATGAAGACAAAAACGGAGACAGGAAGCAGCCCTGAGAAGCCGGGGTCAGAGGCCTGGCTCATGTCAGCCTCCCCATGTCCCCGAATTCCATACTCTGGCTCTGTGAGTTTATGACCTCAGTGGGGACCATTTGCAAAGAAAAGAGCTTCACATAACTTGGGAATTTAGGAGTTGCTCCCAAACAAAAAGCTCACAGAAGTTTGGCCGACTATGGCCTTTGAGAGGATCCAATCTCATTGAACCTTCTTATTTCTTTGCTGCTTGAAGCATTCCAAGTTTGCTGCAACATGGTAAACATCACTCCCAGCATTTATTTCTGTGGTTGCTAGGTCACTATTTTGTATGCACTTGCTAAAGGGCACAGGAAGGAACTGCTTAGTCTCGATCAATTATATCCTGCCATGAGTTTATAGGTGACATTGTGCTGGGTGTTAGGAAGAGAGCTGATGAGTAATTGCAGATTGAATTTAAAACAGTATATAAACATACTTCCTTAAGCAGAATTAAAAAACAAGACCTGATATATGTCTGAGATCCTATGTCTCATTGTTCTAATAATTCCTGTTGAATTTACTCATTTCACATTACTCATTTACTCATTTATTCATTCAATAAGCAGCAGAAAGCTGAATCCACAGCTATTCCACTCTCGGGGTTCATAAACTAAAGACACAAGAAGGGGGGCACCACATCTTCAACCCATGTGTATATGCGTGTGCATTGCATGTATGTATGTGTGTATTACATTTATACATGTGTGTATTTGTGCTTGCTCATGTGCTGGAGCATGCATAACCCATGCTCAGAGATGTTTGGAAGTACATAATAAGTGTGATGGAGACAGAGATGATGTTTTAAATAAATCTTAAAGGGCAAGTAGAAGTTAGATAATGGGGAAATAGGTTTCATTCTAGATAACAAGAACAAATAGTATTCCAAGAATTGTTAGTTCCTATTTTAGTGAATGCTCTGTTTTCTTGGATTGGGACAATAGTTAAATTTGGAGAAATTGGCAGTGTTGTTGTGTTTCATGCTAAGGAGTTCATTTGTTGAATGAAGGAAGGAAGGAAAGGAGGAATGACAGGAAAGACTCTGAAATTTGTTCTCTGTGTTTGCCTTGTGGTTATCTGTTGGTGTTTAATCTTGGAATTTCAGAGTCTTTGTTATAAAAAAAGAGATTGTCTCTACTTCCAAAGGATGCTAGGAGGGTCAAAAGAGGTACCATGCCAAGTACTTAACATAGTTTGTGCATTATGCACATTCAATAACAATGCTCGCTATGATGACAATAAATGAGGAAAGCAGAGGCTGTAATCTCAGTATTAGTAAGAGAAATGGTGGCTACAAATAGGATGGGGTAGAGAGCCACAGATCTGAGAACTGTCTCAAGGGAGTACAACAAGGCTGGTAAATGATGGGTGTCTAGAGGATGAGAAAGTGGAGAGTCAGTAATGACTTTCAGGTGTCTAGCTTAGGGATATGGTGGTGCCTTCACTGAGGGGACGTAAGGTATACAAAGTCAAAGACCACACAATGGTGTTAGTCTGGTTTATGCTATTGTAAAACACCACCACATATAGAGAAAATTGCAATGAACAGAAATACACTGGACTCATAGTTCTGAAGGCTTGGAATTCCAAGATCAAGGACTTTCTGCCACATCATAGACATGGCAAAGGACATCCATGAGGATTTGCAAACTCAAGCTTGCCATAAATTAGCACTAACTTATGAAGATGGATACCTTGTGACCTGAGGCCTCCATCTCCCAGCCCTGTTGCTTTGAGAATTGGTTCTAACCCATCCATGCTTTTTGGGGGAATACATTCTATAGCACAGCAAACGCCAAAGCTGAAGTCAACCATTGACTTGCTGAGCTTATTTTACAAAAGAGGATTGGGGCACATGCTGACTAGGAAGGCACAGACATCTCAGTAGGAATGATGGGTGGGGGGGGGAGTGTTTCATAGGAACCTACAGGACCCTTCTTCTGTGCTCTGCTCATCTGCAGCACCTCTTCTCAGCCTGCTTTCCACAGATCAACAGCTGAGATTGCTTCCCTCCAAGACTCAAGCTTCTCCCATAAGCCCAAGTTTCTCACGGTGACACATTAATCTGTGATGCCAGTGGCCTTTGGTCTTCTCTGCACACCAGACCCAGCATCGTGATGGTTAAATCTACTGCTGCGAAACACACAAGAGTTATGAAACCTGTTTTTTTGTGTTCTCGCCAGAGCAATAAAATTTATTCCCAATACTAATACTGCAATTTAAATTTATTATCTCTGTGCTTTACAGTATCCATAGCAGTAAAATCTATTCCCGAGAGTATCATTACAATTTCCAACTACTTAAGGAATTATTTTTGTTTGTGTTTTAAAGCCACAGCAATAAAATTTAACACCAACAATCATATGACAACTTTGTATGCCTTTAAAACTTGCCATAAATGATAATTGTAAGAAGAATGTCTGTAAACATCAAGATTTTTTTTGGAGAAAAGTAGGTTTTGTATGTTTTGTTTTTAGTAAGGCTCAGGTTTATAACAAAGTTTCAATAAGCATACTCTTTTTCGATCAGGCAATGAGTTTTGTAATCATATTGTAGGCATTTCTCTGTCCACATGGCCCTGGATCTCTATACCAATGCTTTAGTCCACGGAGCTGGGGTCCTGTGCCGTGCAGCCATCTCGGCTTTCTCTAGCTAAGAATTTCTCAAACACAAAGTTACTGATTTTCAGGAAAATACGAGGAAGAAGTCACATAATCTTTGTAGAAAGCAATGAGTCACATCAGAATATGGACACTGTGTGGGACAAATGGTCTAGTTTCTCTAACAAATCAGTTCCATAAAATACAGAACAAGAGTCAGGTGCCAGTGACTCACAATTATAATCCTAGCTACTCAGGAGGCTGGGATCTAAAGATCAAGATTTGAGGACAACCTTATAGAAAAGTCCAGGAGACTCTTATCTCCATTTAATCAGGAAAGAGCCAGAAGTGGCGCAGTGGCTGAATTGGTAGAGTGTCAGCCTTGAACAGAAAAGCTAAGAGACAGTGCCTAGGCCCTGAGTTCAAGCCCCAGTTCTGGCGCAAGTAGCGCAAAGACACACACAAGACAGCAAGGACTCATGAAATTGAAGATAACAAACAACTAAAGTTGTTGTGACCCAGTGTTACTTATGGGCTTTGAGTGGCTTCTGACTCTAGCAAGCCAACTTGATAAACACAGATTTGAGAAATCAAGGACATGTGAGTCTGGTCTAAACATTAGACAATATTACAGAACTATGGTCAATTTCACTGGCACGTAGTTATGTAATGTCAGCAAGGCCTTTATTATCTATTAGAAGTGCACCATGGGTATTTACCGAGGGAATGACATGATGCCTGAATTTCTTTAAAATACACAGTGCTCTCTTTTCTCCAAGTGAATGAGTGTTAGGGGTGGATGAGAAAACATTTCCAAAATGCTGATACTTGTTGAAGCATCTTGTGTGTGTGTGTGTGTGTGTGTGTGTGTGTGTGTGTGTGTGTGTGTGTGTGTGTGTGTGTGTGTGTGTGTGTGTGTGTGTGGTATAGTAGGTACCTGGGGACTCATTATGTATTCTACTTTGTAAATTTGAAAAAGTTGCATAATTAATAGTAAAAAAATCGGCAAGAATGGCCAGATGAATCATTTGTTCTTCTCAATAGTAACTGATTTATTCAGCAAAGATTCTTTTTCATCACCAATGTCAATTAACATATTTTTAAAAACAAAATACCTACCTCCTGCAAAAATCAAATGTGATAGCATCTGTCCCTGTGAAGCTTACCATCTGGTGGGAAAGGGGAGACCTATATTTATGGAAAGGTAGGTAATAATAATAATAATAGTAATAACAATAATATAGAATATAAGACAACAACATGTATAACAGTCTAAAGTGGGAACAAAAATTTCAAACTGTTGTTATACAACTTTTCAAGTATATAGGGAGAATAAGGTAAGAATTTCTGGTCATTTGATCTGTATAATCATACAGACTGGAAAAGTTGGGGGATGATGGCTCATACCTATAATCCTAACTACTCAGAAAGCAGAGAATGGGAAAATCATGGTTTGAAGTCAGCCAGGGGGAAAAAGGGTCCCATCTCAACTAAAATCTGGGTGTTGCAGTATATACCTATCATCCAAGTTAGAAGAAAAGCCTAAATAGGGGATGGTAGCTCAGGTTGTCTGGGGCAAAAAGCAGACCATTTCAAAATAATGTGAGCAAAACAATCAACATAAGTGGTAGAGTACCCTCTTTGTGGCTTGTAAATGAGAAGCCCTGAGTTCAGATGCCAGTACTATCTTTATCAAAAAAAAAAAAACACAAAAACATGGGGACAAACAAGTCGTTTAAGGATTCAGGTGGACCTGTTGCAACAATGAGAAGTACAAAATGTCATGTCAAAACCAACTTTACAATGTCGGTGTGGGGGGGGGGGAGGGGGGAGGCTGGGAAGGGAGGTGAAGGGTAGACAAAGGAGGAGGCTGCAATGCTTGGTAAGAAATGTATGCATTATCCTGCCCATGTAATTGTAGCCCCTCTGTACAGTATGTTCTCAAATAAAATAAAATTAAATTAAAAAAAACAAAAACAAAAACAAAACAACACAACACAACAACAACAAACCCAAAACAGAACAAAACAAAACAGAAAGAACACATAAGAAATGATAAAAAAATTGTTACAGTTTAGGAGAGGAGAAGCAGGCCAAGAAGGACTTTTTAATTGGTAGCCTTTACACTTATTTGGTTTTTGAGAACACCCAAATATACTTCACATTTTAAAAAATGTAAAAAGAAAGAATAGGCTGAGGTTAGAGGTGGAGCTTAGTGGTAGAGCCCTTGCCTAACAGATGCAAAGTCCTGAGTGCCATCTCAGTTCCACAGAAAAATGACAAAACTAGGAAGGAAGGAAGGAAGGAAGGAAGGAAAGAAGGAAGGAAGGAAGGAAGGAAAGAAGGAAAGAAGGAAGGAAGGAAGGAGGGAAAGTAAAAAGAAGGAGAGAAAGAGGGAATGAAGAAGAGAAGGAAGGAGGAAGAAATAAAGGAAAGTAGGAAAGCAGAAAGGAAGGATGGAAGGAAGGAAGGAAGTTAGGATCTATTATCTATCATTTAGAATCTGAAGTTCTTTCCATGGTTCTCAAGATGACCACAATCTAGCTTCTGTCTCCTCTTGAGCTCTGAGCTCAGCCACATGTGTTTTGCAGATTTTCAGCTCAGCTTTTCCATGTGGTCTGACTTCTGCCCATTCTTTAAGTTTTATTCAAGAGGCTACCTTCCTTCTTCCTTAAGTTCAGCTACTTGCTTTAGGTTCTGTGGGCTTCCAAAAATCCACAATGACTCTCTTTTGGTAAGGAATGTGTCCAATTTGTAAATAATCATCTGGCTGAATCCTCTTTAGTTGTCTGGAAACTCTATGTCAGCCCAATTTCCTATAAGCTCCTTCACTATTTCCCAACTTCTTATGGAGTGGAGTTCAATACAGAATCCTTGCTTAAGTGGGCAGAGCTTGGATTGCCAAGCAAGTCATTAGCATTTATTCATTTATTTTACATGTAAGTTGTGCAAGAGTTTTAATTCAACATGTCAGTTTATAGGTGCATCTTGATCAAAAGTTATGGATATTTTTTGTTTCTTTAATGTGCTTGCTTTGTAATTTCTGTTACATTTAATGTAAAATGACTACAAGCTAGGCATGGTGTCCCATAACTGCAATCCCTAGCTGAGGCTGAAACAGGAGGATCACAAATTTGATTCCAACCTGGGCTACATAGTGAGACCTGAGGGCTTTTCCTGTTACTCCCCTTGTTGGATGGTGATCCTGAACCAGTTGCTTTGCCTGTATGCATCTCCTCTACCAACTCATGAGCCTTTGTGTCTATATTTCTAAACAGTACAGATAGTCCTCAACTGATGACCAGACCACATTCTAATTCAACTTTATGATCGTGTGAAAGCCACATAATACACTCAAAGGAACCATCCTTTGAATTCTGAATTTGGATTCTTTTCCTGGGTTAGTGATATGCCCGGGATTCTCAAGATGTTGAACAGTGGCAGCTGGAAGCACTTCCCAGAGATTGTGAACAACCAACACTACAGCACACGGTGTTGCTAAGTTGTGACATTTGGTAGTTCAGGTGGACTAAATGCATTTTTGACTTATGATACTTTCAATTTACAGTGGGATTATTGGGATATGGTCCCCTCGTAAATCAAGGAGCATCTGTACTTAGGCTCTTGGGAAGGAACAGGCATTGTCTTGGCTGCTATGACAACGTATCAAGGACCGAATGACTTACATAGCAGAAATGTATTTCTCACAGATCTGAGAGCTGGAAGACTAAAGTGTAGAAAAGTTTGGCTTCTCTCTGAGACATCTCTTCTTGACTGGCAGATGGTCATTTTCTCCCTTTGCCTAATAGTCTTTCTTCTGTACAGGTCTGTGTCCTAATCTCCTGGTCATATCAGGACACAAAACGTGGTGGATTAGTGCCCATCCACATGACCTCATTTAAACCCAATTATCTCTTTAATGGCTTTGTCTCCATATACAGTTACATTCAGAAGTGCTGCAGGTTCAGATTTCAACATGGGAATGGTGGTGGTATATAGCCTCACCCACAACAGAAAGCTAAATGGAACTATATGTTAAATCTTGGCATAAAGAGGGCACTTGATAAAGGGCAGAAAAATACATTGATGCATTTGTGCACTGTATTTTGTAAAGACAATCTGTGGTTTGTGAAGGGGTGAAGCTGCTGCTTGAATTTACCTGAATGAGTAATCAGGCTTTATTTTGTCTATTTCACAGTGAAATTCTCTTACAACCAAGCCTGGCTGCCTGAGGTGTACTTCCTGCTACTGATGAGGAGTCAACAAGCCAAGGGATTAGAAATTTTTTTCTTTTAAAAATTGGGTTTCCCTGTGCTATTATCAAAACTGGAAAAATTAATTTAGTAATTCTCTTCAGGCTGCTTATTATTAGTGGCTATGGGACACCTAATAGTATTATTATTAGTGGATAATGTATTAGTTTTGAGCAGATAAAGATAAGCAAGAACTTGAGACTCTCAGTTCAAGCCCTACTACTGGCACAAAAATGAAGAAACAAATAACAACAAAACCACATATGCACAAGCAAGTCAGGTACAGTAGTTTACACCTATAATCCTAGATATTCAGGAGACTGAGATCTGAGGATCTCTGGACAGACCCTTATCTCCAATTGGCTAGCAAAAAGCCAGAAGTGGAGATGTGACTCAGTGGTAAAGCCCCAGATCACATGGTAGAGAAAAAAAACAAGGAAGAGTTCAGAAGCCCTGAGTTCAAGCCCCAGTACTGGTCCAAATAAAACAAACAAATGATGAAACAAAATAAAATCAAGCAGACAGTAGCACAACAATTGAAGAAAAGAGAAAGAACTACTTGGCCCAAAAGAAAAGTGGAGGACCTTTCCTTGGTGTCAGTCTCTTGGGAAATTCACTATAGGCCCAACTCTAACAGAACAGGAGCTTCAAAACAGGAGCCTTACCACTGAATTCTCCGTTCTCTTCTTGTTCCCAGGTTCCAGCATCCTACAAATGTCACCACCAGTTATATATTCCTTTGCAGGGTGCTCTAGTGGCTGTCAGTCAAAATGTCCCTGAAAGCTGAGGTTAATGACTGTGAGTAAGGATTGGCTGGTTGGCTTCCACCTTTCTCCAGGGGCAAAGCTAAAAGAGGCTTTCAAGCCCCACACTACTGCCTGTAACCTCTGACTCCCTAGGGCCTTTGCATTCTGACCTCCTCTGCTCTTTTGGTTAATGACAATTATAAATGTTCAAGAGGCGTACCACTGAGGCAAGAGGCCTCAGCTAATTGGGCAACGTGATTAAATAGAGGTAGACTCTTTCCTCTCTCTACTACATAGCTATCTGCATTTCAAGAGCTGGAATAATGACTTTGAGGGGAGAAATTTAAAAAAAAATTAAGGCTGAAACCTAATGGAGATTTAAAATAACCAAACAATTTAATTCTAGATTTTAGGCCAAAAAAAATCCTGGCTGCAATTTTTTCTTTTTTCTTTTTTTTGATGGATGGATTCACTTCAGGTGGGGGATGCCAAAGGCTCAGGTGTGGGGGCAGGGGGAGGGTGGACTACAGCTGCTGTGCAGAGAGACCAGATGGCTTGCAAGGAAGGAGCGGAAACTCAGGGAATTCTAACGACGAGAAGCCCTCAAAGAGCTTTCAGAGAGTGGGCGGACATGCTGGGAATCCAGGAGGCACCACAATTAGCATCTAGAAAATGATATAGGACATCCTTGCCTATAATATTGGCCCCTGTGTAGCACCACCTTGGCCTTTGGACCTTGTGCTTAAAACAAACAGACAAGCCAATCAACTATATATATATATACACACACACATACATGTGTATATACATATACATAATATGTGTGTGCATGTTTAGATATGATTGATATAAATATATAAAGTTGGTATACATTACTAACATCCATGCTTAGAGTAAAATCAAATGAGGAGAGGTGCTAGGCCACACGATTTGCAGTCTCCATCTGCTGTCAACTTCCTTGAGTTGTTATCAGGAACAAGCCCCTGTCGCCCTGTTCTCTAGGTGGGAAGGGATGGCTTCCTGAAGTGATGAACGATGCTGGGCCAAGTGCAGGATGAGGTGCCTTCTGGCTTTCTGTGGGCTCTAGACCACCAGTGGGAGTTGAGGCTGCCTCATTGCGGATGCTGCAGTTAAGAGCCAAATCCTTCCTCGTCTCTTTTTTCTTTTTTAAATTTCTGGGCTAATAGGGCTTGAACTCAGGGCCTTGCTTGACTTTTTTCCCCCCGCAAAGCTGGCACTCTACCACTCACACCACACTTCTACTTTTGGCTTTTTGCTAGTGAATTGAAGAGTCTCATGGACTTTTCTGCCTGAGCTGCCTTGTTACCATGATCCTTAGATCTCAGCCTCCTGAGTAGCTAGGATTACAGGCGTGAGCCACTGGTGCTCAATCCTTCTTCTGTTTTAATGGTACAAGACATTTCAGATTGCCGGGTGGTCATGGTGAAAAGAGGAAGTTCTACGTTTCAAGTGGTATTTACCTGCAAAGAAGCTCATACTGTCTGGGGTCTCCTCATCCTCTGGGTAAGGGTGTACACGTGCATATGTGCACGCGTATGTGTGTGCATGTATGGGTAATGATGGAAAGGTAGCAAAGAGATTGGGAGGCATCTTCTCTTTTAGAAAGCAAATGTATCAAGGGTTTGTGGTTTCCTGTCATCTGACATGAGAAAGGAACCTGAGCAGTAGACGCCTACTGGAGTTCTCTTTCAGGGAAGACAGAAGCAGGAGGGGAAGGGGCTTGATCCTCGTTTCTTACTGATGGTGCTACGGCTGATAGGAACTACTTGAGAAGATGACTGTGTGTGTGTGTGTGTGTGTGTGTGTGAGAGAGAGAGAGACACACACACACACACACACACACACACACGCACGGTTCACTGAGTCAATGTAGGGAGGGCTGACTGCCTCTTCTACCCTCTGTCTTCCCAATTCCTGCCTCCCTGCTTAAACTTCTTTAGCCATATTTGCTGAACTTATTTGACCTTGATTCCTCAATGTCACACTAGAATATGCCCCCCTCCCCTGCCCAATATTCCTGTGAGACATGATAGCCTGCGCTGCTGACAAGAAAGGTTGGAGTATCTCTTTTGCTCTGTGACTCTGCTTGCCTGGTTTGGCTTCTGTCACTCTTGGTGACACAGGAGATGGGTGAAAGGACAAAAAGAATTTCCACCTGTCTTGGGGTACTGGGAATTCTATTTGCTCTCTCTCACCACTGGCTGGTTTGTGTGTTTTGGGTATTGTACTTGCTTCTTGGCGGGTAATTGAAAAATATGGCCCTCAAATCTCAAGTCAGTAAGAAGAAACCCAGCCAGGTGCCACTGGCTTATACTTGTAATTTTAGCTGCTCAGGAGGCTGAGAGCTGAGTACCATGATTTGAAGCCAGCCAAGGCAGGAAAGTCTGTAAAACTCTTATCACCCAATTAGCCACTAAAAAGCTTAAAATGGAGCTGTGGCTCAAATGGTAGAGCACCATTGACAAAAAAAAGCCAAGGACAGATTCCAGGACCAGAGTTCAAGCCCCAGTATATGCGCAAACACACACACACACACACACACACACACACACACACACACACACACCACACTAAACTCACAACAAAGCAATTTATTTTTAATTTGGGAGACAGCTTTTCTTTTACCTGTAGTGTGAGTTTGTTGACTGCCTCCTACAGTATCCGTGCTAAGTAAATCACCTATGGCACCAGAGATTCTGCCACTGGGTTTTTCTTTTGTCCTCTTTTGGGCTACATTATTTTGCCCGGGGGAGTGCTACTAAACACACAGAGAATGAGAGTAAAGGAATACAGATAATCTTACAAGACTTTCTATCCTATGGGGGTTTTGGAACAGTCCTGCCAAGAAGAAGCCGATGTCTTAGGGTGTGTAAGTGTTGGAGGTGGTAGGGTGTGAGAAAGGGTGGGATATCTGATGACAACATTTGCGATCAAAATCCTGCTCTAGAGCTAGCTCATAGCCAAAGGAGGGTGTTGAACTAAGCTGGAGCCAGATTTCTGGCTGATTTGTTTCCAGCTTAGCGTGTGATATTCTTGGCTGGTAATTTACTAGGCCAAAGTAATGTGGGCAGTGACCAAGAGGAAAGATTCAATATGGGTGACAAGGCCAGATGAGGGAGATGACAGGCCAAAAGCCAGATGTAAGAGTATGGAATGGTCTTGGATGAGGAAGTGAGATAGGGTGCCATGTAGAAAGGCACTATGAATTGGGGGCAGAAGACTTGAGACTCTTCTCTGACCTTTATGACCTGGAAAAGCACAAGAAGAAGATTTACCCTCCCACAGCCTCCATTTTTACCACCTGTAAAATGGAGTCAATGAAAATCTTCACCCTCTTTATATCACAAGAGCATCTCAGGGTAGTGTTATGTGAATTAAATGACAA
The DNA here is from genome assembly GCF_024711535.1 of Dipodomys merriami. NCBI lineage: Eukaryota > Metazoa > Chordata > Mammalia > Rodentia > Heteromyidae > Dipodomys > Dipodomys merriami. Next base: position 34,846,521 of record NW_027205603.1, read on the forward strand.
CATTAAGGCCTCAAAATCTAAGCTTATGCTAACAGAAATCGACTACAACTATCTAACAAATTTAATTGAGGATGTAAATACATGAGCATAAAACTGAAAAAAGAGAAATGATAATTAACCACAAGAAAGCAGAGGGAGCTAGGCAGAGAACTGAAAAAAGAACTCAATAGTGAGGGAGTTGGCAAAAGTGTCAGACTCCATCAGAATGGCTACAAGGGTAGCAAGGTCGAATGGCGGCTCAGCTATTCACATGCTGAGGGAAAATGGAGTGGAAGCTACCAAGGGGATGATGGGAGGTAGACAGAGAGAGAGGGGTCTTCAAGTTGGTTGAGAGAAAGTCAAATGAGTCATTTAGTGAGGGTTTTTTTTTAATGGTTGGAATCTTCAGTGTCACAGGCTGAAGTTTTGTCTTTGGCTCATGATGTTATTGGGATGTAATAGAACTTTTCATGGGCAGAGCCTAATGGAAGGAAGTGAAGTCATTAGAGATAGAGTAATCCACCTTGCCTGATCATAGACCGCCCTCCAACCCTCAGCAAGAGAGCCACCCACTTTGGACTGAAACCTCTGAATCCATGAGCAAAGATAAATCTGTCTTCCTTTAAAGTGGTTATATTAGTTGGGTGCTGGTGGCTCACACCTGTAATCCTAGTTACTCAGGAGGCTGAGATCTGAGGGCTGCTATTTGAATCCAGTTCAGGCAGGAACATCTGTGGGACTCTTATCTCCAATGAATCACCACAAAAGCTGGAAGTGGATCTGTGGCTCAAGTGTAGAATGCTAGCTTTGAGCAAAAGAGCTCATGGATAACACCCAGGACTGGCACGTGCGCGTGTTCAAGTCCCAGGACTGGCACGTGCGTGTGTGTGCACGCATGCATGCACACACATATACACAAACACACAAAGTACTTTTCTCATTGCTTTTGCCACAGCAATGGGAAACTGAGTGACACAGTGAGGCTGGAGGGCAAGGGGAAGTTGCTAGTGACTAGTGGCTGAAGCTGGAGATGAAAGTGAGAAGGGAAGGCTGAACTGGAGCCTATGGCAGCTCATCTAAACTGACATTCAGAATGGATGAGATCTTCATTCAAAATGGCAATCTAAGAGGCTTAATGATTCTTTAGGAGAGACAACATTCCCTTATTTGCTCTGAACCTAGTGATGTGGTTCCAAATGGAATGTAAAGCAAATGTAAGCAGAGAAATCATCCCACCGAGGATGGAAGGAAGGCAAGGCAAACTTGTGCAATTTGGTGTCATGAGAGCTGAAGGAAAGAGCTTCTGGAAGGAGGTGACTACACGATTTCACCTTTCTGGAAGGGGCCGGTGAGAATGGGATGAATGTAGTTGATTTAAGGGGTGAAAGTTGAAAAGCAAAGGACAGCGAAGGTTGAAAGGGCTTCTCTGAGTGGTTCTTTTGTTCGTGGGCAAGACATTGTTGCTGATGGGTTCAAGGGGAGTGGAGGGCACTGGAGAAGTGGGAGGGATGATGGATTGCTGATGAGCCTATGAAGAATGAGGCAAAGCAGCATGAAACCATTTGTTTGGGCTTTATAGATTTTCTAATAAAAACGTCAAGGTTTTTTTCACACCATTTTGAAAATGTCATCAAATGCAAAACAGTCCTGCTTGTGCTGGTGACAAAGGCTGCATTTCCAATGGTAAATTCCAGCTCACGATGCAATAACAAACCTTGTCAGGTTTGCCTCTAAGTCAAGCGAGGGGTCCAGTTTGGTCTGGGCCCCTTCTGGGTGACCTTTGAGCCTTCACAGTAATTGAACTCTCTCAATAGGACCCAGAACTTTCCTGGCTGTGGAGTTTTTGGAGAATGATGGAGGGTTAGTGTTAGCCTGCTGAGACTATCCCTAAGAGCAGAGGGTCCACTTCTTAGCTGTATTTGGGGAAGGCTACTTCTGAATAACTTCTGAAGGCTACTTCAAAAATCTACTTCTGAATCACTGACTTTGGTTCCTCTTGATGAAGACGTTAAAAGCATTTTGTCATAGACTTTCTTGTCTCTAGTTTCTCCTCCTTGCAGTCCTCCTCAAATACTCCTTTAAGGTTATTATCATTATAATTGCTTTAGAGCTTCTCTAGCTCAAAAACTTCCAATGGCTCCCTTTTTCCTTCTTATTTTTCTCTTTCTAACATTTTTCTTTACCTCAAGAAGTCCAAAAAATGCTATCATTTCAAAGCATAAACTACCTCAAGATGATGAGTAAGATACTTGCTATTCTTTCTTCATAGCAAGTTTCAAAATCTATTGTGTTTCACCATTCACAGCCCTCAGTGGAGAAATAAAATTAGAAGATCAGATAGTCTTGAGCTGTACTTAGCTTTTGTAAGATTTTTAGCTGTATGAGAAGACTTGCACACCTTACAATTTTAGAAGAACTGAATCTAACATAAGGCTTATTAAATGCTAGTTCAATTAGAATAAAAACATTTCATTTTTTGTGTGACAGGACAACTTTTTCTATGCTTCTAGAATATTGGTACAAAAGCATAAGCAAAAATTTTATATTTTTACATGAAGCCTATGTATTTTTTTCAAAGAGACCACATTTTGCATTTTACATCTGTAGGACTTTCTGAGAAGCAACGCTCATCTATTCATTGTTCTTATAGTAGTGTCCCATTGTAGGCAGGGATCACTTCCTTTTTTGCCTTTAAAATTATTGCCAATTCCTGGTTATCTGCATCCTAATTTCCTTGCAGCCTTATCTTCTGCTATTCCTTAGTCAGTATCCCAGGATGGGCCAAATTCAACCAGCCTCTTCCTTGTTCTCAACTTGTACTTCTGGCTCTCCACCGCAAGCCTTTGCTGTGGTGCTTCTTTTGTCATTTCCTGTGGAAATTCCATCATTCCATCAAGATCTGTCTCAAATACTTGTTTCTAGAAATCTTTTCTGATCTCTTTAATGTGTAAAGCATGGTTCTTCCATTCTTTAGAATCTTGGAGAAACACCGATTAATCTTCTTTCACATGTATCCTAGGTCTCATATACTGGTCTAATCCAACATGTACATCTTCTTGAAGAATGCCACACACATTGGTGAGTTCTTGCCCTCAACATCTGCATAGCATGTGGAGCTGCAGAGGGCAGCAAGGGCTGCCCATGGTCTGCATGGAAGATACCAGTGTCAATGCTGCAGTATCAAATTGCTTGCTGTTGTCTGCTTCTCTGCAGCCATTCAAGGGTTGACAATTGTATTAATACTGGCTAAGCATGGGTTTTGTTTTGTGCAATAAGAAAAATTTTGAGATGCTTAATTTTGGCTTTAGGGAGCCATCATAAGGATAGTTGACAATGACCCATCTCCTAGTCAAAGATTTGATAGTTTAGACATAGATTCACTGTTGGATTTTATTATAGAAGCCTGAATATATCTGTCTCTGAGCTTTCCATATCTAGGATAGATTGTTACTTGTCATTTCTGGCACTCTGACCAAACATTATGACAGTTTTAGCTTCACACTAGAAAAGGAAAACAGCCATTTATCCATCCATCCACTTAACAGATATATAATACCTGCCATGTATCAGGAGGACCCAGTAGTGAGCAAACAGCCAAAGTCCCTGCCTTCACCTACATGCCATTGCATGTACTATCAATCTTTTGTATCCTTAGGCTCTTCACCTGGAGATTCAACCAATCTGAGAGAGAATAAAACAAATTCAGTGCCAGGTATGGTGACTCACACCCTTAATCCCAGTTACTTGAGGGGTAAAAATCAGGATATTCTAAATTTGAGGCTAGGTCAGGGCAAAAAACTAATGAGACCGTATCTCAACAAACAAGCCAGGTGTGGTGGTTCATGCTTGCCATCTCAGCTATGTGGGAAATGTAGGTAAGAGTATCACAGTCCAAGGCTGGCTTAGGCAAAAGTGTAAGGCCCTTTCTGAGAAATAACTAAAATATTAAAGACTTTAGGAGGAAGGGGAGAGGAATGTGCCTAGCAAGTGTTAGGCCCTGAGTTCAAACCACCATATTGCAAAACAAAACAAAACAATAAAACAAACAAAGAAGAAAAAATCCACATGTATAGAAGATCTCAGTATACAATTATCAATATAGCACTTACACTATATTAGGTACAACAAGTAATCTAGAGGAACAGCTGCAAGACCTGGAACAACATAGCCCTTTCTGGAAGCCTGTTACCATGGTTTACAATAAGGCTACAGAGGCTACCTTGTAAGATATTTGTGTAGATTAAATGCATGGCACACATGAAGTAGTCAGAAACAACGAGTGATGCTGCTTTTGCAGAGCCTGGCTGGATACTGAAGGACCTCATTTTGTTCTTCTTTTTTTCATGGGGCTGGATCTCTGGGCCTGAGCGCTGTCCCTGAGCTCTTCAGCTCAAGGAGCGCACTCTATCACTTGAGCTACAGCACCACTTCATGTTTTCTGGTGGTTAATTGGAGAAAAGAGTCTCACGGACTTTCCTGCCCAGGCTGGCTTTGTACCATGATCCCCAGATCTCAGCCTCCTGAGTAGCTAGGATTACAGGCGTGAGCTACCAGCACCCAGCTCATTTTGTTCTTTTTAAGAAGCCCTTCCATCTTTTACTTTCTTTGGGTCTATTCCTCAATCTGTCAATGGGAGGACAATCTTGATTCTCTTCTCAAAACACTGCAGGGGGCTGGGAGAGGTAGTGTTGCAGCAAAACTGAGTACCTGCAAGGCCAGCCCTCCCTGTGAGGCTCTGCTGCAGGCTCTAGCATAAGTCCTATCCTTTAAAGAGCAGGCTCCAAGGGCCTACCAGGAAGCAACTAAGCAGTGACATAAACAGGAAGCTGGTGCCAGGGTCAGAGAGAGCCCTGGGTGGTTGGCTGAGCTTCTGGGAAAGCTGGGACGTGGAGATGACACATCCGACAGCAGGAATGGGGTCTCTCTCTGCACAGGGACTCAAGTGAAATTTATATCTTCATCCAAGTACAGAATAAAACACTCCCTTTCTTTTTTCTTAAAAAGACAATGCAACGTAGCCTGTTTTGTAACTCGTTTTCCCTACTGCCACCTCTGTCAGGAAAAGCATTCTTTCGACGCTTGTCCCTTTTACTCCATTGACACTCACCTTGTAATTAGTGGACTATCACTTCATCCCTGCCATTACCTTGCTGATTCTAGAAGGCTAGAAATCCATCCCTGCCTTATTATTTAGAAAACTTTCCTGATAGATGGATCTAGCAGATGATTGACTCCCAATGACAACAGGATCTGCGTCTAAAATGATATGTGTAGGTTGCAGATTGATTCATGGGACAGAGCACTGAGCAACCCAAACTCCATTCTGTCTTCCGAATTTCATCTCCAATCTCTTGTCAGTCTCAGAATTGATAGAATAGCCTGCAGCCATCGAACAGGCTTATGTCGGCAATCACCTTTCTAATTCTTGCATATAGGTGCCAGTACATTAAAAGGGCCAGGCAATGGGCAACAGGGTGGCTTTATTTAGCCAGCCTCATGACAGGCAAATACTTGAATTCCAGGGAGCTCATGAGATTTCCAACAGCAAGAGGGTAAAGGAAAAGAAAAAGAAAATAAGGAGAGGGGAAAAAAAAGCCCCACATGGATGTCTGCCTCCAATTCCAGTAGCCCTGCCCAGTGCAAAAAGATTGCTAACAAAAAGGTTATTCAATGCTTCTTCAAATAAACTCAAAGGTAACAAGTATGGACGGAGCAGATGTCAGGAGACTGAGCGCTACTTTGGAAAACTGCCTAGATAGTTAAAAATAGTGCTTTCTTATTAACCCAAGCATAATGCCGAAAGTCCTTTAAAATAAAACTTCCCAGATGCCACCTGCATCTGACATGGCAATAGGATGAATGCCAGTCCATCCACTGATACTGGAAATGCTCTTAAGAAGCAGCCTCGACTGATTGTTCCGGCACAAACAAATCACAAACTAATTTATGTATTCCTGCAGCTGCAGCCGAGCCTCGGCAGGCAAAGGAGTAGGTCCAATTTACAGTTGACTAGTGCTGCCTCATTCTTTGCAGATTTTGGCGTTTAACTATAATTAAGATTTATTGTTCACTAGCTTGCAGGTCAGGGCAAGCATGACAATATGGGTAACTTTTCTGTTTACTAGGAAAATGTCTGATAGAAGGAAGCCTCGAACCTTCCAAGCAGAACTTGACAGAAATAAATAGTGTCTTTCCACTCCAAGACTAGCGCATTACTGATTTTAATCAGACGTGTGGTGTCACGAGAAGGGAGGACAGGAACAAATCGGAAGGAGCTTTTGCACCAGAAGGGTATGGGCCAGAAGCCAAATCAATTATTGCTGATCTTCTGGATCTGGGGAGAGGCTTGTCTGCTTGCTCTGGAAGGGGGTGGTTTCCTTGGCTTCACAGAGGCTATGCAGAACCAGGACCGGTGGGTTTTCACTGCCCTGCCTTGCCTCTCCAGAGGAGAACCATCCTTCATCTCTCCACACTCTCAAGGATGCCCTTGGATCAAGTCAAATGGCCCAGGGAGGAGGGAGGTGGGGTTCAGCAGTCAGCGCCGCTCACCTGCTTTACTGTCTGTCTGCCAAGGTCTTGTTCAGGTGACCCACGACGCAGTGGGTGTGAATGCACCAGCGATGTAAGCAGACAGATGAAGGAGGACACTGTATCCTCACTGGTTTGTTAGAAAGCAGAAATACTAAAACAGACTGGACTTCCATTTTCCAGCATCTATACTTTATAGTATATATTATTGTACAGCCTTCATGGGATATTTTGTCCATGCCTATATAAAACAGGAAAACATCACTCAGCTGGACCCGAGATTTAGAGCCTGAGTTCCTCATCCTATGTCTCCTGTTCTTTGCAAAGGAAAAAAATCCTTTGCTTTTATATGGTGCTGCTGACTTACAGAAATGTAATTTTACATGATAATGTACAAAATGTCTTTGTGTCTCACCTTATTCTATGAGATTTAAAATGAGGTTTTGAAAAATCCATGCATCACATTAAAAAAAAGAATATGATAAAATAACGGAGAAAGTTGTACAATTTCTTCATTGTCCTGTTTTACACTGCCTGTCTGTTAATATTCCAGCTACCGGTTTGTAGAAGGAATGGGGGGCATGATGAACTCTGTGTGATTTAGCATTCTAGGGGTGCCTTAACACAAACACATTTGTTTTCCTCTCTACCTGAAGAAGTTCATTAGATTCTTAAAAGTCGAAGGTGAAAGAAATGTGAAATGCAGGTATGCGGTGGACAGTCACATTCAAAAAGAATTTACATTTAAAAAAATTAAAGAAAAAAATTAAATGTATTTGGATAGCCAAAGGTGTTTTGTAGTTCAGATATCAAGATTTCTAATCTTGTGGGATCCAGTTCAATTAAAATCTTGTCAAATCACAAAGGAGGAAAATGTATGATGGGGAAAGGTGGATTTTAGTGCTCAAATTTGCCTGTTAAATTTTTTTTTTTAAATAAAGCAAACCACAACTGCACCTGAGATACTCTTCTTGGTTTAATCTTGCCAGTTTGCTTGAGTATTACTTTATTTCAAGGAAGGTTGAGACAGCTCAGAAAGAAAGGTTGAAGGCAGTCTCACCAAGCACAACCTTGACCCATTCACGAGCCTCATTTCCAAGCTGTGAGACTTTGAACTTGATGATGCTCTGCAAGGTCATTTCCAGTGAACACAAACAGCCACCACACTGCTCTCCTGCACTGCTGATACAAGCAAAACACATTTATAAACACGCGCTTTTGCCGTCATGGATGCAGATGCATGGAAAAGGACGTGCAGGACACTGTAGTCATTTAGTGAGCAGGACATCATCAGGCCCCTACCCTTAGGTGTCCACCAGGGTGGGTGGAGGGAGGAAGCTGCCCACGCTCAGAACAGGTGGGAAGCCGGGGGGGAAAATCACTTTGCTCTCAGCTGGGGAGGGCTTTGTGGAGGAAGCAGGATTTCAGGAGCTGCTGGAATGATTGCAGGAGACAGCTTGACAGGATAGGATGGGGCAGGTTTCCAAGCACAGGGACTCCTGCCCAGGAAAGAAGGAAATCTTGAAGGAGGGAATATGTGTTTTGTTGAAAGGGCAGTGGGAAAAATTCCAAGATAGAAGAGAGGTGGAGCAGACCATCCCCTGGCTGCATGACTCGGATCCACAGGATGAAGGAGGTCATTTCCTCTCACACAATCACTATGTCCTCATCTCTGCTGAGGACATAATCACTTTGTTACAGTCCCAGACATTTAGTGCTGTTTGGTAAGAGGACTGTTGTTGGGGCTACAGTTTAGTGGTAGAGGGTAAGCCTGGCATACACAAAACCCTGGGTTTGGGTCCCAGCACCAGAAAATAGGCCAAACAAGTCACTAGACCTCAACAATCTTGACAAAGCATTATAAAGTCAGTGCTCTCAGGAGGCTGAGATCTAAAGATTGAGGTTCAAAGCCAGACTGGGCAAGGAAGTCCTATCTGTGAGACTTTTATCTCCAATTAACCACCAAAAAGCCAGAAGTGGAGTGGTGGCTTAAATGGTAGATCTCTATCTTCGAGGGTAAAAGCTCAGGGACAGTGCCTAGACCCGGAATTTCAAGCTCCAGGATGGCAGCAACAACAACAACAACAACCCCACAGGAAAACAAAACAAAACAAAAACAAAAACAAAAGTGAGGGCTGATTCATTGAACTGTCTGGAAGAGATAAAATATATGACAACAGTGAAAACAACTTCATTGTTTGAACATGTTTAAAATGTGTTTTTTTTAAATTAGAGAAGACCCTGAAGTAACAATTATTTCCTGAAGTAGAAAGAATTGGGAATACAAAGAGGAGTGTTAATAATTTTCTGTTTTCAAGGGAAAAATACTACACAGACATCAGAAGTTTTAGATGCTTGTAATTGATAACTTCTAAGCTATTTTCCAAAAATGCTACCGGGATATTTAGACCTACAAACAGTTTCTGAGAGACTGGCTATTTCATTAAACCTTTCTATATTAGCTTTCTACCTGAGATAATTAATTTATGTATGAGATAATTAATATGTATGACAATACATACCCAGTTGTACCTTGCCATCATTTAGAAGGATCGATTTTCTTAGTTTGCTAAGTTATTGTTTAATAGAGAATAGTTTGTTTTTGCTCTACTGTATGTGCTTATTAATGAGATTAAACATTGTTTTGCATTTGTTTATTAGAAATGTATATTTCTTTTGCAAATATTCTCTTGCCTACTTTTGGCAAATGCTGCTATGTTTCTGGTTTTCTTTATGGGTTTTGTTTTACTTGTTTATGAAACTTCTTTAAAGAACATGAATCATTGCCTATGACTTACTCAAAATTTTGAGTTCTTGAGGTATCTATGAGTCCTGAGGAAATTTTCTACTGGGTATGCAGAAGAATGTCTGATGCTGTGGACAGCCCTCTGACATGCCACAGTATATTGGTCTATCTCTTGTTTCTGTTCCCCCATGCTATGTGAGAAGCATGGGGCTTCTCTGACGTATCCCCCACTTCTCAGGGGGACCAGCATACATAGATGGCACTACACACTTGGTTGGCAAAAATTCAGTTTAAAGTCCCATACCTATCATTATGACATGATTTTCCTCACACACATGTCCACAAATCACATGATAACAGGACCAAACACTTTTCTCTGGCACATATATATATGGATGTATCCTTTCCTTTAGTTTTTGCTTGCATCTGTAAATAGATGTTTGCTGTCTCTACCTCCCAATCTCACACCATGCAGGGGCTTAGCTCTGGGAGGCCTGGGGGATAGCTGGTGTATAAAGGCACATAAGACTTTTTAGCTAGGGGAGCTGGAGTCAGAACAGCGGTAGCAGACAGGACCCTTGGGTCAGGAACAACAAAGCCTATATGCAGCTTCACACAGGAGGACTGAGCCTAGAATCCTAAGGCCCTTGCTATCAGCTCCAGAAGATTAAAAGGAATCCAGCCCACCCTCCCTGAATTCTTCCCTCCCTTGCAACACTTCCTTTTCTTCTATCCTGGGTCTCCTCTTCCCCAGTATCTTTCTTCCATCTTCCTTCTATCTCCTCATCTTCTTGCAGAGTTCTCCCCTCTTTCTCCTGTTCTCTCCTCCCTCCCCATGAACCTTCCCAAGCTTTCCCCCCCCCCCGTCTTTATTTCTCTCCTTCCTCCAGTCAATAAAAGAGTATTGTCTAGATACTACGAACCTTTTGTATTTGTATTTAATTTTGTCATTTTAACAATGTTATGCAGCACACAATATTTCCATTTTACAGATGAAAGGTGGAAATAGTAGGAAACAGGGCATATTAAAAAGATTTAGTAAGGTTAGGCATTAGTGGCTCATGCCAGTAATGAGCTACTTAGGAGGCTGAGATCTGAGGATTATGGTTTGAAGTCAACCCCGGGCAGGAAAGTCAGTGACACTTTTAACTCCAATAAACTACTCAGAAAAAGCCAGAAATGGCACTGTGGTTCAAGTAGTAGAGGGCTAGTATTGAGCAAAAAGAAGCTCAAGGATAGTACATAGGCCCTAATTTGAAGCCCTAGTACCACCAAAAAAAGAAAGAAAGAAAGAAAGAAAGAAAGAAAGAAAGAAAGAAAGAAAGAAAGAAAGAAAAAAACATTTAGGAAATGAGTAGAGGAGCCCCAGTGGCTTACACCTGTAATCCTAGCTCTACTCAGGAGGCTGAGATCTGAGGATCATGGTTGGAAACCTGCCCAGGCAGAAAAGTCCATGAAACTATTGTTTCCAATTAACTAGCAAAAAAGTGGGAAGTGGAGCTGTCAGTCAAATGGTAGAGTGAAGGACTTCAGCAAAAAATCTCAGGGATAGCACCCAGGCCCTGCCCTGAGTTCAAGTCCCAGACTGGCACACACACACACACACACACACACACACACACACACACACACACACACACACACACACACACACACCTTATGATTAAAATGTACTGAGGGAGTGATGGAGATAGGCTTTGAATCCACATCTTCTAACTGTCTAGCTTACATTCATGGGCATCATCTGTAGCCTGCAGAGAATGGGACTTCAGAGGGCCTAAAGTGCGCGTGAGTGAGGCCGTGCAGCATGGCACAGGTATTCCTCCACCTTTACCCATGAGCACCAGATTTGGTGCCATACTTTCTTATCCCTGCCCATCTGTCCAGTCCCCGCTCACCTGTGGCACTCCATCATCACCCGTCTTCATTCTATGCCTTTGTTTTTCATTCATTATGCTGCAAGTCCACTGCTTCCTCCTCATGGCCAAGGAGGCATTATTACTTTGCAAACAAAACATGTCTTGCTCTCCCTGGAAGATGGGTCGTCTGTAGAGATTTCCTGCAGACTGCTGTGCTCATCATGGCTCAGGATTCTTGTAAACTGCACTCACAGAGGGTGGCACTTCCTGCCGGAGGGAACCTTGTCCTCTCCCTGACCTCTATCTTATTAGCCTTTGTCGTCCATCTTAGAATCCCTCTCTCTTTTGTCGTATCCTAGGCAAGGAAAGAACCATGCCATTTGGAGATGGCAGGGGCAGACAGACAGTGCAAAATGTGACATGTTCTTGACTCTGTCTTCATTGTCCATTTAGATGCTCGCTCAGAATCAATGAAGGCCAAGTCTGCCTAGGTCTTGAGCTACAACACAGTCAATTATGTGGAAAGAGCAGAGAATTTCTTCCTTAAATGACACAGTTCTGATTGCTAGCTGGAGCTGAGAAAGCATTTCAGGGGCTCCACCTCATCTACCTCAGGCACCATAGGCTGAGAGCTTTGTTTTGAGCCTAGCCTAGCAGTTTCTCTTCTCGTGTTTTTTCTTTCTGGATTCCTTGGACATTTTCTGTCTGCGTTTTCAAAGGGGCAGAGACTGCACAGCAAATTCAAACCTGGCTTTTTGACTGAGGAAAGCCTTTGGTATGAAGAAATAAAAGAACAGACATTAATAGCTTGGAAAACAATGGTAATATTTAATTAACCTTTGGAAATGGCTGATCTGCACATCTGCACGTGTCAGCTCATCCTTGGAACAGAGGCGCTGTGTATGCCAAGGCCAAAATCAACACTCTGGGCCATGCGTTTCCTCCATGGGGATTTCACAGGGGGAGAAAAAGTAAGAATATATTCGCCTTCCCTCCCCTCTCCCCAACCAGTTGTTTTACTTTTAAAAATTCATGTGATCCAGTGCCCCTGTTGGGGTTGAACGTGGCCTCTTGTGCTGCACATCTGAGGGCCCTGAGTTGAAGCCTGGCTCCTTTCCCTGTCATTGTAACAGACAGGCCAAGGGCCTCCTGGGGAGCGGAGGGTCAGTTCTGATGACAGCAAAAATCAGCTCTATGCACTTGGAGCTCTCCCAGTGCGGCACCTATCCACAGGACAAAGAGAATTAGACTCACCTGCTAGTGTCAACGCTCTGGCTTTTCTAGTGATTTTTTCCCCTTTTCCTAGTAAAGGTGGTGTGTTCTCTTAGTTTGAGAAGTCGTGGCATCCAGGGAGTAAGAGGGTTGGCTCATTAACATATCACCTGGTTAAAATAAATCAATATTGATGGAGTTGTTTAAGGTATTCCCTCGAAAGTAGCTGGTGTATTATGCTGATCAACTGGTTACTCCCACCTCAGACTAAATAGAAGCCCCCTTTTTCCTGCTCTGCATCCTACCTACCGTAAGAAGCATTTCCCTGATGAAATCTGGAGCTGGATGGGTAGTGTCTAATACGTTTTATTTACTTTTATCAATCGCTATGGCAGAAAGAATTAGGGAGGGCAAGATTTTGCTCTTTGGAATGTCCAGGAATTAAAGAAGGTGTTTATAGGAAAATGAATATGGAAGAGATGATTGGTACCTTTAGGCTTCATGTATACATAGGTCAAGTCACAGAATGCACGATGAAATGTTTAAAGAAATTTCTGGAACTTGTGAAAACTTCCTGTTTTCATGGTTTTTGCATGATTAAAGGGAAATGTTTGGAGATATTAAGAAGTATCTGGGAAAACTATACAGCTTTAAGTAAGATTTAAGGCATGTAGAAACTTGGTCAAGAAGGAAAGAAGAACACTTGCCTGGGCAGAGTGGTTATTGGGTTGTTGTGCCCCAGTGGGGCATGACAATTGCAAAATGATCTACCTGCTATTCTAGCAAGATCAATACATGTGGAGAGTAAGAGGTAGACTAGGATGTGTGAGAAGAAAATGAGCTCTCCAGGTATAGCTCATATGTGCGGGCCTGCCAGTGACTCAACTCACAAGGCAAAGTCAAGAAAGTCAATGATTACAATGACCCACATGCCATAAATATCATCTACAAATATTCAATGGCAATTGCTGGATTGAGAACCCTGGTTGCTTTGGTTTCCAAAAGCACAGCAATAATGTTTTCTGGGGATAGGAAATTACTTAATCCATTCCACACGTGAACGAGATGCTTTAAGTACCTTTTCCAATTAATCTCAACATCAAACCTATGGAGCAAACTTATTAGTGTTAGTCTCACCTTCCAGGTGAGGAAACTGAGACACAGAAATGAGAAGTCACTTGCTCAGGGTTGTATAGGATGAACTGATTCTGAGTAATCATTCAAGAGCTGGCTTGTCAGCAAAAAGAGGAAGAGTTGAGATGGAGAGGAATGATCAGTTTTGCCAGTTTGCACTTGTTAAGTGAGCCTTTTCTTCTCATTTTTTTTCGTTGTGTTTAATACTTGGACTCATTACTCAACTTGGCTTTCAGAGTATCCGAGTAGTGTTTAGAGACAGCAGGGTTAAGCTCTCTACATTTACCCTGGGACATAGAAAGCAAGAACAGGTTGGTTTGAGATTTTTGAACAAACCTTTCCTACTTGAAAGCAGTTAAGGGAAGAAAGGAAGCCAAATCAATTCTTGAAAATAATGGAGAGGGGAGAGCCACACACAAATAACACATTCTCCTCCCAAACCTTCTCTCCACCAAAAGGCAAGCTCAGCCTAGGAAGAAATTATAAAGAAGACGGAATGGCAAACCAAAGAAGATTCTTATTGGTAACAAAATGGAGCATCTTCCATCCTAGATATTCATCCTGGACATAGATAGCTCAGTTCTTTAACTGACCCCTAAGAAGATAGATGGTTTGAGTGTGAGACAAGAGCATTGAGGCTCCTAAGGGCATTGAATTGCAGAGCTGTGAGGGGCCTCAATTTGTGAATGGCTTGAAGTATTTAGTGGGCTCCATGAAACCACTCAAAATTAAGAAAATTTGGTGGGTTGGGCATTTCTCAATGGAAATAGCACACAAAAGTGAGGTTCTGAGGTCTGAGTGTCCAAAGTGTCTTATCTGTGGGGGCGATCAGTCCATTTCCTGTCACTGTAACTGTCACTGTAGCCAGGAGTAGATGTAAACTCCTTAGAAGTTTACTTGTCCATCATTCAGGAGTCTGGGGACTCTGCAAGTGTGGTAGGCACCTGGTGAGGGCCTTGTTGCTGTGTTATCCCCTGGAGGGGGGCAGAAAGGCAAAGGAGTATGAAGACAGAGAATTTATTCTTTTCACCTATCCCACTGACCACCTTCCAGGAGAGCAGCATTAATCCATTCCCGAGGCAGTCTTCACAACCCAATCGCCACTTAAATATCCCCCTTCTTCAATTTAATTATAACTGGAGATTTGGAAAGGACAGGCAAACCATAGCAAGGCCATAAGATAACTAGCCTAAGGTCTGTTTTGGGCCAAGAAACGCCTCAGACATCGAAACTAGAGGCCACCAAAGGCAACACCAATAATGAGAACTACTGCTGGTGGAAAAAAAAAATCACCAAAGGCAAGGGACTTCTTCCACGTCCCATGCATTCATGCTGGCTAATTCCCAGAGCTGCTCAACTATCACTTTCAGTGATTAGCTCTCTCATAAAATCTAAGTTGACTCCCAGGAGGTGGGGAAAGAAAAATGGTTGTGCATACATAAGAATGGAGGCTGTGTAAATGTGTGTGTGTGTGTGCACACACATGCGCATGCCTGGGCGCGTTTTTGCATGCAAGCAGTGAGAAGCTGAGGATCTGAACAGTTTTCTGAGATTCCCCAGAATACAGAAGGCTTGTGGTACATATGGGAGAACTGACAAGTATACCAGAAGGTGAGGAAATGGCTGGAAGCAACACTAATGCCACTCCATCTGGAAAGAGGGGTACTGTTTAGTACGTCTGGAAAGCATTATTTCTGCAAATAGCTCAACCTCTATCAACTTTCAGGCAGGGATCCCGATCTGCTGCCAAAACGAGATCTCCCTGACGGCAGTAGGGTGGGAGACGCTGAGCAAATGAACTAATAGCACAAAGCAGGAAATCTGTAGAGATGGCAGCCGTGACGGTACCACACAGCAAGCACCTGCCTCTCTCCAAAAAGACAGCCTGGCTTCGCATCACATTAGGCTAGGTCTGCTTGTGGGGGGATGAGAAGGGGGCGGGTGGATCAACCTGATGGTATTTGGAGCTCAGCAGCCATTTCCAACTATTTCTCACAATGTTTTTTGGGCGCAGAAAAGCTCCAAATAGAGTTAGCCAAATAGCTTTCCTGCATTGATTTTTATCCCCGTGGGTATTTTGAAGGAAATTAAATCCATGTGTTTCTGATTCGGTTACCATTAGCACATGAGAACAGTGTTTTGTGAGAGTTACAGGATGCCGTGGGTGCCTTCGCGCACTGCAGCTAAATGCCATAAAACCGTCTAGCCAGACACGGAGGTGCAAGAAGCCCGGTGCGTGCTGCTATACGCCATTTCCCTGCCTGTCCAGAAGGCAACATGCTTTTGTCATTTGCATTCTTTCTCAATGTAGCACAACATGTTTTCTCGTGCCTGTTAATCATCTATCATTTCCAATTTGAATGAAGCCGTATTAGCAGGGATGATGAGAAATTGCCTTTAACCACTAATCACTGAATGAGATTCATTCATATTTTTAAAAAAAACCCACAAAGACTGACACTGGTCTCTAGTTCTAGGGGGTAAAGAGACCAGTGGAAATGCAGATCCTGCAACTAACTCCTAAGCAGGTAAGCACATACAGGGCAGTGCGAAATGCTGGTTAGCCTTGGTCTGGGAGCAGATGGGCTGGGGGGGGGCAGGGGAGGGAGGGACAGGTAAGTGGGACTCTTTGGGTTCCTGCTACTTTTTACCTCTAAACTTCTTTCTTGATCAATTAGTCAGTTGCTTTTGGTGCAGACCCCTTGGTAAGCCCACCATCATCTTATGAATGGAAAATGGGTCCCTTTTTCTTCTTAGTCATCACATTCATTGCCTAAACCGCTGACTTAGACTAGATGGACCTGTAGAGTTCACAATAGTGTAAAAACAATACCTTCTACGTAAGCTATACCTTGGATTTTTGAATTTGGTTCTTTTCCCAAGGCTAGTGGCCATCTGATATTCTCCTGTGATGCTGGGCAGAGAGAGGGGACCGTGGTGCTCAGTCTTTTGTTACCCAAAATAACCGGTGAGATTGTGATGGAGTGAACACTGCCACTCCACAGTGCATTGGAGTGCTAAGCTGCGGTGTGTGACAAATGACGTAAGCTAAGTATATTTTCAATGTATGATGTCATCAGTTTATGATGGGCTTATTGAGATAGTGTTTCTATGTTTTAAGTCCCAAGGTGGTCAAGGTTTTTTGTTTAGGACATAAAAAAATGAAAAGCATTTTTTTTTTGTTTGGAGGGGAGATACAGGAGGAAGAAGCAAGGACTAGTTTAATTGCAGTCATACTGACTGGGATTTTATTTTCTAATTTCATAACACCTTTACATTCTACTTTCCAAAGCAGGCAAGATGACCACCGCCCCCCCCCCCCCGCCCATTTTGTGAATGGTGTAAGGATCAGGACTGGTAATTTGCTAAGGACACAGAAAACAGAGCTTGTATGTAAAAAAGGTGGTGTAGGGTGTCTTTATTCTCTGACTCCCAAAGCTCATGCTATTTTCTCACTATTCCTACACTTCAATGTGACGAATGGTAACCATACACATGTAATATATGGTATTTTTTAGCTGGAACTACAGAATGGGATTCCTCCTACTTACTGAGTAAGCTGTCACTGTGAAGAACATTTGGTTTGAGTTTTGAAGGATAAACAGGAGCTGGTTTAAGATGAATTGCAGACAGCAATTGCAGAGGGAGTGATGTGTGCAAAGACACAGGGTGAAGAAGAAGAAACAAACCATTTCAGGAGTACACATATACTTTTAGTTCATCGTGCCAACACTGATTAAAGTATGAGCTGGTAAAAAACACTCGCTATCACATTTCTCTACAGGATATAATTTCTTTTCTTTCCTTTTTTCTTCTTCCCTCCCTCCCTCCCTCCCTCCCTTCCTTCTTTCCTTCCTTCCTTCCTTCCTTCCTTCCTTCCTTCCTTCCATTCTTCCTTCCTTCCTCTACCGGGGCTTGAAGTCAGGGTCTGGGTGCTGTCCTTCAGCTTTTTTTTGCTCAAGGCTGGAGCTCTACCACTTGAACCACAGCGTCACTCCTGACTTTTTGGTGGCTAACTGGAGATAGTCTCACAGACTTTCCTGCCCAGCTGGCTTCAAACCTCAGACCTCAGATATCAGCCTTCTGAGTAGCTAAAATAATAGGTGTAAGCTACCAGTCTCCAGCCTTATATCTTAATTATATGTTCTTTGGACCTCCAATCTCTGGACCTCCTCATTCCATGTGTTGGAATCTTCATTCCTTGCGTAGGATCTTTTTTGAGATCAGATGATGGCATTTCCAGGAGTGAATGGTTTGGTTGGCTTTGACTGTGGTCAGCTTTGACGAAGTCAGTGGAAGGGATTTCCTCCAAGTGCATTGTTATCCATGATATTTTGCTCCTCACTTGTGATAGGGAAGAGAGAGTCAGTTTCAGCACAGCTGGTGGCAATTTTGCTCTGAATTCAGAGGCTGTGGAGCAAACTGGCAATTTCATGCTCTAGCCATGGTGGCAGCCAAGCGAGCTTTAGTAACTTACATGGTATGTCCACAACCTGCTTCCCGTGAAATTGCCTATAAGTGAGGACAACCTGGGAAGTCGCAGCTGAAGGCTGCCTAGACTTCATGACAACCCTGGTTCTAGTACTTAGTATGCAGCGCTCTCTCTCTCTCTCTCTCTCTCTCTCATGTCTTGGATTTGCTTAGTTTGCTCTGCATCTTCTTCTGCCCTACAATGTGTGATCTGCCACCAGTGGTTGGTAGATGTTCTGCCATTGATTATTTCTAGAAACCCTGGTTGGTGGTAGAGCGTTTGCCTAGTAACATGGGCTGGGGCGGGGGGGAGGGGAGGATTCTATAATTCCATTACTCCTTGGAAAGGGTCAGTTAGGCTCCTAACAAAACAAGCCTACCACCTTAGTTCTAGAAGTGAACTGAGGCATGTATACCTTTGGTAACATGTCTGCACGTCTAAAACTTTAGTGGTGTTGATATGTGCCCACTGAGAGAATGAGCACTTCAGAGACCTTGGGGAGCAACTTTTAGTCCAGAATCTTCCCTTAGTGATAAAGAAGAACTGTGAGTCTGAGCAAAACACAATATATGGATGTAGATTTGAAATATCACCAATGAAACAAATAGAATCTTTCCCTAAAAATGTAAACATTATTGGTAAAATGAAGAGGTCAGCCTCAATAATCACTAAGAACCCATTGGTTCTAAAGGGTTTTGATTTCTGTTGTTCTAGCTAGTGACTCTCATTCAGTCATAGGTAATCTCAGTCTCTCATTATCATTGTGAAGATTTTTATAGGGTCCCACATCCCATTCCTTGCTTTCTCTCTCTGTGCCACTAACACAAATCCCACTTTGGCTTTTTCTCAAGCGGACATTGTCCCCATGTGTATCATCATCTATGTGCATATGAAATGCTTTGGGACCCGCTCCAAGGTCTTCATGGCACATTGTAACTGCACCATCAAACACAATACCCACAGAGGCTTAATGGTAGTGGATCTGAGGGGTTGGGTCTGGATACAGCAGATTCTGGCTTTCCAAGCCTTGCCTCTGTGAGAGTTAAACCATTGCAGAGAATGTGCACCCCCCCCCCCCAATCTTCTCTAGTAAAAGCAATATTAACTGCATTCGAAACATGGTGGCCAACAGTTAATGTCCTGGATCCAGTCCCCCTCTTGGCTTGTGAGGCGAAAGAGGCCAGTCAGGTGGCCCGGAGGCACTGCTGGAAGGAACCATTGCTCCCTGTATTTGGGAATGAAGGGCCATAAATGATGGCCGCTTTCCAGTGTGCCAGTAAATAAGTAAATAGAGTGTTGACACTGGTCTCTCTGCCAAACACCAGTCTGCTCTAACTTCATCTTGGAGGAGATGAAAGCGAGTAGGGTTATTGCCTAGGTTTTTGAAAAGTAGGCTTACGTCGACTTGGAAATCTCTCTTTTTGGAACCCTTTCAGTCAGCTTTCTGGCCCTCACTGGTGAGTGAGACAATTCTGTCAGACATGAGACTGTGTGTGTGTGAGCTTATTCATAATAATTATCAGCAATAGGCTGAAACAGAGCCATTTCTAAAGACGAACTGTTGTCAACAGATACTTCAGCTCTCGTTTGGAATGATGGTTCAACTCCTGGAAGAGTGGGTGTTTAGCATGCATCCAACACCAAGACAGTTTAAGATGCTGGCCAGGCATCCACCATTTTGGGGATAGTCAGATTTGGGGACCAATATTCTCAGTCCATAGATTTGCAAGGTTATATTATCCATGCCTCCTGAATTAGAGAATTATGTTCATTGACCAGGCTTGAAGTCAGACAATATGACAGCCATCTTTCTTGTTTACTTTTTCATATCTGGATCTTAGCATGTGCCTGTTACCTCAGAGCACTTCACACGTTTGTGGAATGAAGAAAATGAATGAGTGAACTGGGAAGTCCCTGGCTTCCTTCTTTCTGCTGTCATTCCCAATCTCAGAAGCCTTCAGTTTAATATCTGACTTGCTACTATTCAGGTCCAGCTTCCCCCCTCTTCCCCCCACCCCCACGTACACACAGCATTGAGGAGGACACACCATAACACTGTGGCCCAAGCTGCGTGGATTCTTTTCTTTGTTCCTTTCCACATTCACTCCCCCAACCTTTCAAAATTATTTCACTGCTTTCCTGTTCTTTTCCCTGGGGAAAGAAAACCCACAAAACTTCAAGATCGTCCCATACAAACAACTCTAAGAAACTCTGAGAAACGGAAGACAGAGAAGGCAAAGAGCTAGAGCCCAGAGCACAATGACCCCACTTTGCTTGAGATCCAATGTGATAGCTGGTTTAGGGCAGAGGCACCAAGACTTAAAGGGCCAGGCACACTTCAATTTTCTACTTTTTGTTGTTGTTGCCATTGTTGTGATGGTACTGAGGCTTAAATCCAGGTCTTGGGCACTGTACCATAGCTTTTGTGCTCCAGGCTAGCACTCTACCACTTGAACCTCTCCTTACTTCCAGCTATTTGGCAATTAATTGGGCATATGAATCTCACAGACTTTCTTCCCTGAGCTGACTTTGAACTGCTGATATTACTCAGATCTCTGCCTCCTGAGTAGCTAGGATTACGGGTATGAGCCATCATTGCACAGGGCCCCCTGTTGTTTTTAACAGCTGAATGAAAAAGAATTAACCTTTTGAGTTGATGTCTCCTCTAGTTTGGTTCCTGTTTTTCTTCAAAGTGTGATGTATTGAAGTTACTGATATATCTACCATCATTAAAAGAGTTTGAAATAGACATTTTAAAAAAGTGTGATGTATTATCTATTAAAGCATTGAAAAGGACATATTAGCAAATGCACACACTTTGAATGTTACCAGTTTGGGATAGTTTAGAAAACCAGATTTTTTTCACAGTATTTGACTCTTAGGATTGCATGGTTGTAGACAATGCATGCAGTTCTCAAACAAGCCATGTTCCTGCTACTAGTTTCAAGATTAGACTTCCAGGTGAGAAGAGAAATTCTGTTTATTTTTTTTAACTCTCATATTTTCAGATCTTGGGTTCCAAAAGAAACAAGAATGAGAGCTTTAGAAGTTTTATGGACAGCCTTCAATTTGGGGCCGTTTTGATGTAATGGACAGCTTATGCTGGCTGGTCTACAGAGAGACACAAGCCTGCAGGATTGTTTTGTCTTAGGGTTCTTAATATACTTTTGTTATTTATATTTTTAATTGTGTGAAAGTACCCAAAGGCTTAGTGGCAACAGAAGACAGTTGTAAAAACTGAATAAATAAATAAATTAGAAATTAAAAAAAAATCCGAGTTAGTGATGTCTGACTTCCTCTATTCATGTTATTGCTACTCTTGTTGCTTTTTGGTTTTTGTTTTGCTTCTTGACTGTTGTTGTTTTCCAGGAAAGCTGTCATTTATCGTGAGAACAAGAGCAGCCATGTGTTGATTTTTCTGGATTCTTTTTGGATACTCTCCCAGTGCTAATGAAGGCCCTTCCAAAGTGCTAACAAGCTGGTGCCAGAATCAGTGTTGCTGAAAACAATAGAAGAGAATGGTATGCAGACATCATGTGTACGCAAACCCATATACGCTCACGTCCATATTTGATTTAATAAGTGCATGTGCAACTCCGTTTGTGCAAATGCATGCACCTCTTAGTACAAACATAACAAATGTGTGTGCTGGAGGTATACAGAGGGAAAAGTGAGGGAGGCCTTGTATATTTGCTACAAGGAAATTATATTTGATCAAAATATGAGCAGATTTTAGATTTCTCAGTGTTCCAATTTGTCAACTATTGAAAATGTACATTTCTCCATTGAAAAAAATAGATTCCCCATATATATCCATAGTACTTATTTGTTTTATTAAGACATGGGACTTCTGGAAGTGGAGCTTGTGATCTCAAGTGCTAGATCACCAGCCTTACGTGAAAAAGCTAAGCTACAGCATCCAGACCCTGATTTAAAGCCTGCAAAGGAAAAAGGATTTAAAGCCTGCAAAGGAAAAAGGAGAGAAAGAGGCCTTCTACCCAAAGATGCACCTGGAAAGTGCTTAGCTTAGGCTAGGCTGCGGGGTTGATTTTAATAAAACCAATGATGAGTACTTGGGGGGCAGGAATATTTGCTGAAAGGGAGGATATTTTGAACTTAGGCTCTCTCTGGCCTCCATAGAGTCTCCCTGCCTTCCTTCCTCCCAGGGTGTAATTATTCTCTCCTCCATTTGTTTACACAGCTTGTAGATGCAGACCGGGTTCTCTGGCGACAATGCCACTGACTACAGTCACTGCGTTTAGAAGCTCCTACACCTAAATGCCCGGCCATGCATCATTAAGTAGCACAGTTATTCAAATTTAGTAAATTAAATTAAATAAACTCAAATGACTTGGTTTCAGGGATTAAAAATTTCATCGTATGGTGCCCGTAGTCAATTTCTTTTATTATTATTGTTCATCAAGTAGAATTTATGTTTTTTATGAATCAAAAACCCTTGCTTGTCTCTAAGCCCCACAGCCGCTCACGGCTTCCTGGGCTGAGTCGGTAGCTTCGTGCGCCATCTACCGGCGGCTGTTGGTACCGCGGACTCCCGCTGGCCTTGGGCCTCCGAATTGGCCAGGGGTGGAGGTGGAGGAGGGTAGCAGGGGGGATAGGCGGGGAGAGCCTGGAGGGCCGGCTTGCACAATCCCTGCAGAAACCGTGGACAGAACGGTGCGTTTGTCTGACCGATCCCGTGGGCTTTGTCGTTGTGGGTCACCTTGAGGTCTCCGGGACAATCAGAGAAACTGGCTATTGAGGCCGGGGCACTGTGGTCTGTTCTCGCACGTTTAGTTGTGTTCTGCGGCCATTTTTGGCCTTTTAAAGCCCCCATGAGCTAATTGCACGGCTGTGTGTGCGACAGACATACCTGAGAGGCCGAGCCTTCCCTGGCCTCCACCCAGAGCCTTCCTCTGCGCCCTCACATTAGTTCCGAGGGGACATCTGATGCTTAGAGGCAGTGGCTGCAGTTGCCAAAGGTCCCCAGATAAAGACAAAGATCAATTTTACCACGTTACCTTTTTATTTATTTATTTTTTTTAATTTCCCTAAACAGAAGCAGAAAATCCAAGTGCTTTGGGAGCCAAGGAAGCCACCCCATTGTTTTAAAGACAGGCTTAACTTTGTTTCAGTTTATTTATAGTTTAACAAATAAACAGTCACCAAACAATGATAATACAAGTAGAGTGAGAGAAATCACATGAGATTTTTTTTGTATTTTTATTGTTTTTATTGAGTAGTTGTACAAAGGGGTTATGATTCCATAAGTCAGGTGAAGACTAAAATGTTTCTTGGCCAATGTCACCTTTTGATTTCTCACCCATTTCCCCCTTCCTGTCCCTAGCCTCAAGGTGCACACACAGTTCACTTTTTACATAATGTACATTGACTGTCATGACTGTTTGTTCACCCTTCCTCCTTTCCTTCCTTCCCCCAATTTTCTTGATTTAAACAGGTTTAAGGAGACAAATCCCTTCTAAATAGCATGTGTGTGTGTGTGTGTGTGTGTGTGTGTGTGTGTGTGTGTGCACACACATACACTTACAACCAAAATCCTCAGTTCTCCGCCTCCAAAATAGCTAGGATTATAGGTGTGAGCCACTGGCCCCTGATTGAGAATATTTCTTGATTTAAACTTGTTGGACATCTTTGTTTGATGTGTCTTACATCAAGTAAAGCTAGACAAATGTGCCAATTATGTATTTCCTCACATCTAAACCATAATAACCTCAGCCCCCTGAAAAGGCATCCAGGAAGTGAAAGACTTCTAATAAGAGGGTGAAGGGTAGGTATGTGTGTCTGAGGGCCAGCTCCTTTGCCCAGTCAAATGTTTCAACATAGCAACAAACAGGCTTTTTGCTGAGTTTATTTAAGATGGTGTATTTTGTGCTTTTTCAGGAGGACTGTGACAATAAGTCTCTTCTGTCATTAATAAGTGCAAAAAAAGACCATGTAACCCTCTTAAAATTTTTACTTCACTGGGTCTCCTGGTTCTGTTAATGTGTTTTTCTCATCTTCAAAAGGAAGGTTCCTTAACACTCCTTACAAGGAAATTGTTCCTCCCACCGTGGGCCAGCACTCTCTAAGTGTTTTCTTTAGTATCTACACAGAAAAGACATGTAAGGATGAGTTGTCAGGTTGGAAGGAAAAGACATAATTTATAGTCCCTTTGCACATAGTAGAAGGGTACAAGTCCTGGAGATTTTTAAAACCATTTTATCTTTCAAGTCAAACCCAGGTAGCAAAGGGTAAACAAAGTAAAACGTTGAAGAAAAGTCAATTAGGATTGAAGTTGTAGATCTAGAGAAAGCTCACTCATCTGGCACTCAAAATGTCCTAAAAGAGATTGAATGGTGAGTGCTGGGGGTGGGGGGTGGTAGTGTGCCTCACTACTGATCTAATGTGTGTGTGTGCATGTGTGTGTGTGCTGGTCCCCAGTTCTGGGCTTAATTAAACTCAGGACCTGGATGCTGTCTCTGAGATTTTCTGCTCAGGGCTAGCACTCTACTATTTGAGTCACAGCTCCACTTTTTTTTTTTTTTTGGCATTTAAAGTGAGATAAGAGTTTGCATGGACTTTGAATCTTGATCCTCACATCTCAGCCTCCTGAGTAGCTAGGATTATAGGCATGAGCAACTGGCACCCAACTGGCATTATTGTCCTTACATTAAATGAAGAAAATTTCAACCTTAAAGCTCTTTCTAAGAGCCTTCCTCCTTGCTGTTCAGTGGTGTGAGGAGAAGCCAGAGTCTGGCTAGGTTGTTAGAGTTCAAGGTGGAGTTGTCTTTCCTTCATCTGTTAACACACAGTCTATTTCTTCTAAAATCCTTGTCCTGCTGGGAGGCAGTGGCTCACATTTGCAATCATAGATACTCAGGTAACTAAGATCTGAGGATTGCAGTTCATATCCAGCCTAGCCAGGAAATTTCCTCAGATTCTTATTTCCAAGAAACCAGCCATATAAAAAAGCTAGACATGAAGGTATGATTCTAGTGATAGAGTGCTAGCTTTGAGTTAAAAAAGCTAAGGTACAGGCTCAGGCCCTGAATTCAAGCCCAAACAAGCAGTACAAAGAAACTCTGGTTCTAGAATGTCTGGCAATGGGTCAGCTTTTGTGTCGGACTTGTCATGGTGTGGATGGTCTTGCATTGCATTAAGTCCTAGTTTTCCAGTCAGTCAATGTGCTCGTTTTGCGGCTGCTTCCTGGAGTTGCCCATCTCCTCCTGCTCTGCCCTATGAGTGCCATCTAAAATCTCACGAAGTCATTCATTTGTTTTCCTTTGATGATGTTGAAAAGAGTTGGCTAAGAAACAAACATGAATGAACTCCTTCAGATTGTCTTTTTAAAAATTAATTAATTTTTTTATGAATAAAACCAGGAACAAAGTGATTATATGCTTCCTGAAACCAAAATGCCTACAAGAAAGTGTTACAAGCAATGGTATCCTCTTTCCCACTTCCTGTGTTGAGTTCCTAACCCATAGTTCCTTGGAAGGAGACTTTATTTAGAGACAAATGTCTTGGTAGAGGTAGTGAAGCTGAAATGAAATTATTAAGGTGGCCTCTAATTCAATATGCTGGTTTTCCTATAAAGAAGAGGAGATATATACACAGGTATGTGAAGAAAGAGGAATACATGAAGACATGGGAATATGGCCATCTATGAGCCAGGGACAGAGGTGTGGACCTGTCCTTCCCTTAAAGTTCTTGAAATGAATCAACCTTGAGAACACCTTGGCTTTGGACTTTCTGCTTTCAGAACGGAGACAATAAATTTCTGCTATGTAAGCTAGTCCAGTCTGTGATATCTATCTATCTATCTATCTATCTATCTATCTATCTATCTATCTATCTATCTATCTATCTATCTAGCTCAAGGTCAGTGCTGGGCCTTGAACTCAGCCCCTTAGCTTATGTGCTCAAAGCTGTTTGTCTACCACTTGAACTGCAGTTCTACTTCTGGATTTTTGGTGGGTCATTGAAGCTAAGAGGCTCATTGACCTTCCTGTCCAGCCTGGCTTTGAACCCTGATCCTTAGATTTCAGCCTCCTGAGTAGCCAGGATTACAGGCATGAGCCACTGGTGTCTGTCTGTGATAACTTTTTAAATGGCAACTCTAGCAGACTAATATACTGAGAAAGTATATTCAAATAGGTGTACATTTTGGTGTTTCCAAATAATTTTTGTTATTACCTAGACTGAGGTAAGAACTACTGAGGTCCTCAGTAGTCCCAGCCTGCACGGCCTACCAGACCTGCCAAATTCTCCAAAGTCTTTGGAGCACAATTGCTGCATATAACTGTGGTTATTAGTGAAAATAAATATCTCCCACTTAGCTTCATATATCTGAATACACAAAGCCCTTTTGTGCTAACAAACTGCAACTTCAGGACCACAGAGCTTTGTAGGACTGTGACAGACCGTTAGTACAATTTGAACAGAATTATACCCTGTAGTCTTGCAAGCTTAATCCTTGTGGTATTGAAGCACCTGTCTGTGCCGTCCAGATGGAGGCTCAGGTGAGAACTTTGTGCCTGTGCACTTGAAAGGTGAGGCCTCATCCGTAGATGCTCTTTAAAGGCTTGCTTGATTAGCCTTTTAAACAATGCAGCTGTTTCCCCCGAGGGAACTCTGGGTCAAATGCTAATTCTTTGCTGGAAGCCCTGGACTTTGGGTTCATCTGTGTGGTATGTGCTGTATCCTCCCAAAAGCTGAACTTGCCTGGTATCTGAAGAACACAAGGAGAGCAGTTAATGGTAGATTTGGTTTAGGAGAAACACAGATACACTTTTTTCATTGTGTCTGTTTGTTTGTTTGTTTTCACTCTAGCTTATTAAATGAGCAATTCAAAGTCCAATCATGAGAATTCAGCCTTATTTGGTTTTAATTTTCTTTAGTGTTGATAAATCTCAGGAAGAATCTCAAAATGGGCAGGAAAGCAGTAGAGAAGCAAAGAAAAACTATATATAGAATTTTTTAAAAAGACGAATATCCTTTCAGATACTGAATGATTACAAATGGATATAGGTCATGGTGACATCCTTAAGTAAATCTTTAGGAACATACAATCTGTGTCAAGATTTCCTCTGATTGTCTTCATTTCATGCTCATCCCAATAGGGCAAAGAATGTATAAAATAAATGTGCATGGTGGAGCATGTACTTAACATTCTCAGTGTGCCCCAAAGAACCTCATAGAAGCTATACTGTCTTTCTGATAAAAGCCAACAAGAATGTACTTCCCTTTATGTGAATATTATTATTTTATTTTGTGCACAAGTACTGGGGCTTGAACTCAGGGCCTTGTATTCTCCTTTAGTTTTTTTCATTCAAAGCTGGTGCTCTATCACTTGAGCCACCCCTTGAGTTTTGCTGGTTAAATGGTGATAAGCATCTCAAATTTGTCTACCTGGGCTGCCTTTGAACCTCAGTTCTCAGTTTTCATCCTCCTCGCTAGAATTACAGATGTGAGCCACAAATCTTCCATTTTATAATGAACTATAAAGTACTCTCTGATAGTCTTTTAACTCCTCTTCCCACCTTCACATCACCATAGAATAAAAAAAAAATTCAGAAGACGTAAGACATTTGCTCTTGGGATTGTCAAATATTAACCAAATGTCAAAAATTGGAACAGAATTAATAGAATGAATGCATTTTGTCTAGCTTAAATTATTTGCATGTCACCTATACAAATTATGCTTGTTGCTTGGCCTACTTTAAAATAATTCTTTTGTGTCAAAGGCCTTTAAGGTGAAGTTCAAAAAAATGTGAGCCTTGGTAGCTTAGATCTGATGATCATGGCTCAAAGCCAGCCAGGGCAAGAAGTCTATGAGACTCTTATCTCCAATTAGCCATGGAAAAACTGGAAGTGGTGCTGTGGCTCAAAGTGGTAGAGTGCTAGCCTTGAGCCAAAGAGCTCAGAGACAGTACCAGGGCCTGAATTCAAACCCCTCCAATGGACCAAAAAATAAAACAAAACATAAAAGTGTGAGCCCTACAGTGACTTACCATTTTGTGCTTCTTTTCTGAATCTCTAGTATTGGTGTGTTTTTCTCTCCCCATCTCCATTTCCACCAGAGAACTGATGAGCTGTATGTTATCAATATCCAGTGCCTGGTTAGAAAATGACAAAACCTGCATTATTTTTCATTTTTCACCTGTCATAAGGATATTTGAGGTTATAGGACAAATATACTCACACAAAGTCACATGACTTAAAATATCATTCTCCTGGAGGTAATCTCATTCCATTGCTCATGTTTAAAAACATGATTTTATTTATTTATTATTTTGGTGAAAGGACCTCTCTGTGATAAGATGTGTTAAGAAATCAAGAGAACATTTTCATAGCTTAATAGAAAAGATCCTCATGTGTTTCCCCTTCTAGATGATCCTTAAGATGAATGTGCTATAAAAATATGATACATCTCACTGCTGTAGAAGCAGCTCAGAAATCTTTAGCAGTAATGATGGACTAACAGCTGCAAACATAAGGTGACATCTTTAAAGATAAGGACACTGAAGTATTGATTAGGTAAATCTATTTGGCAAAGCAGCAGTGATACATAGATAGGAGAAGAGAGTGTTGGGAGAAATCTGTGAATCTACCTTTTAGAAAATGCCTTGCATAGTTCATAAATAATAATAATAATTACAATAAAGGCTCTGCCAGTGGCTTAAAGAACCAAGTAATATAAATTGATTGCTAACATTTCACTTTAAGATGGATTAAATTAATGCTGAATCATCCAGTAACTCTTATGAAAGTACGGTACATATGACATGGAAATTAATACCAAATGAATTCATTACAAGTGAGATAATTACGACGTATACTCAATAAATTAAGAATGACAGGGCATTTAGCATTATAGGCATTAAAATACAATATTGAGTATTAAAAAATGCTCTGGCCAGTACAGAGGGATTGGGCCACTTCAAGCTGAATGCCACACGTTCTTCAGAATTCAAAGTGAGTGTTTCTCACTGCAAGATTTTGGAGAATGGCCATGTTCAGCCATATCAAAAGCCACTAGGCTCTTGTGTTCAGCTAGTGTCCTAAATCCTTTAGTGAGGAAATGCTGAGGAGAGAGCAGACTCCCAAGGTATCTGTGAACAAGAGATTATGAAACTCAGATTCAGTCTGGAGCCCAAGCCAAGACTTTTGCTTGATCTCTCTTCCTCCATTCTGGAAATTGTATAGGGATCTAGTAAAACTCTCTCATTTCCCATGAATTTGTGCCAGAATGTAGCATTGAGGGCTTCTGTGAAAGGCCCCCATCTCTAAATTCCTGGTCCAACATTCTTGATTTTACACCACCTGACAAGGAGACAACAATAAACAGGAGTCCCAGTGTGTATTCAGTGATTATCACAACCCAGCTGTGCTGATATGGACACAGTCCTGTGAGGGCGATGGAATCTCTGGTTTACAAATAGTCAACACAAATTGAGAATGATGCTCAAGATCACCCAGCTTGTTAAAGCAGCTCTAACCTGGGCTTCCTTGACATCAACATTAGGCTTTTGTAAGATTTCACCTGGCCCTGGTGAAGCTGATCTCCTATGAGTGTCTGGATTATGGAAGCCACACCTAGGAGGCAGGCTGGAAGGGCAGCCATTGGAATGGGAGGGAGGGAGAAGTGAAATGTGTCACTTCCAGCCAAGGGCTTAAGAACTATGAGATGCCTCGTCCACTCCCTGATCCCGTGTGTTTGGGGATGGCGGAACTGTGGGGTAACAGAGAGCCCTGGTGCGGGACTCTTTTATTCAGAAGAAGCAAATTTTGATCCTATTAAGTCACAAAAATGCTGGCAAAGCCTATTAGCTCCCTTAATACACATACTATGCAGAGCCAAGACAGGTCTGGGGTGATTTTAATTCTCACTTGACTTAGTCAGTTTGATTTTATAATGTCTACAAATCATGATAGGATCTATGACAGTTTTGTAGGAGGAAAGGGCCCTGGCCCAGTCAGGCTTCTGGAATCTCCTGTGAGTGGATAATGATCGGTGTGCTTTGGTTGGCAGATTAGCTGTACACATCTGTGCTCAGCAGCCACGTGCTAACCATGTGACTCTCACACATCTGTTTCCAAGCTTTCTACAGTAACAAGTAGGTAGTTTTAATACATCCTACTCAGAAATACATTCAATACTAATAGAACAATGTTTCCACAGAGCTTAGGTCACCTCTGAGAAGGGAAGGAGAAAGTGGGGAGAATGAATAGTAAACCCATCTAAAGGCATGAAAAAAAAATGATTATGGGTTGGCAAGACTGAATTTTGTCTTAGTAGAAATGAGGAGTTAAAGAGATAACTAAATTAGTTATAGAAAAGTTAACCTTAATGGCCTCTTTACACATATGGGTACATTTTACATACTTTATGCTACTATAAATAGGGTCGCTACTTAATGCCATGACAAAGTAATTAAGATAGTAATCTATCCAGTGATGCAATTTGTGCTGAAAAAGTCAGCAGGCCACGCATTGAACCACCCAGCAGGAGCTTACTGAGTGCATACTATGAACCAGGCTCCAAGCTGGGCAGGACGGCTCTTCCCCACTAGAAGGTGAGCATTAAGCTACATTGAATTGCCTATGTCAGCCTCCTTGAAGGAGGGTTATATTTTGAGCTTGGTCACCTAAGACCAAATCTCAACTGTTATTGCAGCTGGTGGGTTATCAGCTTACTTCAAGCTTCAACTTTGATAAATTGGGATTACGGGTTGAACACCACAGTCTAAAAATTCAATATCCAAAAGGTTTCAGACTCTGAAACTTCCTAATTGTTGCCATAATAGCACATGTAGAAAAATCCCATGATATGGAATTTTGTTTCATGCACTTATGAAAAAAAAAGTACTGAAATAAAAAACAGTGACAACAGAGAATAAACCAAAGGAACAAAAACAAAAGAAAAAAAAACTGCAATTGCACACTAAAAAAACCCCTCTTGTTTCTATATTTTGGAGTTCATTTTGATAAGCATCATTTTTGATTTGGGGAAGGGAAGTGGAATCACAGAAATGTTGGGACAAAAGGTGAACCAATACAGCAGTGATACTTACCAGACATTATGTTGGAAAGGAGCTCTATAACTTGGGAGGAGGTGAGTCAGGGAGGAGGGAAAACAAGGGAGCAGGTAACGCTGTTCAAAAAGAGATATACTCTTTACCTTACTTACATAATTGTAACCCCTTTGTACATCACCTTTATAATAAAAAGCTATGAATATTTAAATGAAATAACTTGCAGACTGTGTGTAGAAAGTGTTTGAAGAGCAGAAATGTGTAATTCCAGTACTTGGGGCTAGTGGCTATAGGATAGTTAGTTCCAGCCTAGGTTTGGTTACTTAGCAAGACCAGGTATCAAAGGAGATTAAAGAAAAAAGACAACAACAACATAAAAGGAACTCCATGGCTTCTAAAGTTTGAAAAAAAATCCCAATTCTTAAACACTTCAAGTTCTGAGCATTTAGGATATAGTTGATATATCATTGTGTGATAATGGTTACTTCATTGCTGTTTTGCGTGTGTGTGTGTAAGTATTAAATTAAGAGCATTTATATAAATTCCAGAATATCTTAGATCCATGTTGATAAAGGTCTGAGCAACTCAAATTGAAGTTATGGTGAATAGAAAAGAGTTCTGACCAGGTGGCTTGCATCTGTATTCCTAACTACTCAGGAGGCCAAGATCTGAGGATGAGGTTCAAAGTCAGCTAAGGCAGAAAAGTCCATGAGACTCCATCTCCAATTAACCAGCAAAATACAGGACTAGGAGTGTAGCTCCGTTGGTAGAGCACCAACTGTGAGCAATGAAGTTCAGTAAGAATGCAAAGCTCTGAGTTTAAACACTAATAATGGGAGAGAAAAAAAAGAATTTTGATGAATAGAAGGAAAAAAAGATTCTTTGAGAGCAGAACTGGACAGAAAGCCAGGGCCACTGGGCTAAAGATAAAAGGTTGGGGAGAGTGGGTTAAGGATAGAAAGATCTCAGGACAGCAGAAGACACACAGTGCCTTTGCTTCTCTTGACATGTTCCCTGTATGGGAAATGGCCACAGGGAAGCCTACCCTGCAGTATGCCATTTTCCACGTCCTTCCTGAGGATTACTGGTGCTATCTTCTCAGAGAGTAGACCCTTCCCATTTGCGAAGCCCACCTCTATTTCCCCATTCCCAGTGCTCTTTGTCTGCACTCCAAGATTCAGCCAGAGCAAAATGCCAAATATGTAACTTCTGCACCACTGTAAAAGTGAAAAGCACCAGAATAATTCATAATGCCCCAATTTTTCTCTGTGCTTTTGAAGAAAATCATCATTTTATTCCTTTGGGTTTCACATTGTTATTCCCTCATTATTCTCTGTTTGGCGTGGTGAATGAACAGACTTGCACAGCGGAGGAAATAAACCAAACAAATTGCAAAGTTCCTGGCTATTGAGGAACTTGAAATCTAGCAGCATGAGTGGCATAAATAATTCAATACAGAATGAGGACAAGGTGATTAGTGGCTTTTACCGATGAAATCCTCTGTGGCTCAGGTGAGGTTTCAGGAGGACAAATCTGCAGTTGAAGGGAGCAAACACCAATCGGCATACATTTTACATGAAAGGAGAAAATGGAAGGGGCTTGTGAAGATTTTATAATACAGAAGATAAAGGTTGGAGAATAGTCTGGATTTATGTAAAGGGATTCAAGGGAATAAAAATAAGATAAACTATGGGGACCAAGTAGTGACAAAGTTTTAGGTTTCAGATAGAGATGTGATCATCGTGTAGGTTCAGAGAGATTGTATGAGACAGGGGTATGGTGAACAGGTGGGACATTCTGGGCAGAAATAGATCCCAGGTTGAGACAGTGTAGGTCACACCAAGGAGGACAAACTGCATAGTTGCTAAGAATTGCTTTCATCCTAAAAGGACTGGGATGTAGACAGAGGGCATCAGGCAACAGAAGCAGGAAAGGTCTGGAGGCTGAGATGTGTGTGAACATATCCCCGCCTCTGAAAGTATTCATCTTTTGGAGACTGATTACACTGCTTTCTCAGGTGAAGTGCTGGAAGGAAGCTGGAGACCAGATGTGGGCACAAGCTGCTGGCTTACTGGGATCTCATTGTCTTGCCTTGGATGACTTTTGTGTGCCTTTTTCTTCTTACCTTCTATAGGTGACATTTATTGCCAGTCAAGTCTTGTGGGTATTTGAAAACTATTTCAGGCCTCTAGGCTACAAAGAAGAGCAGAATCTGGAATGCAGGAAGCTAGATGATACTTCTCCCTCTGTGTGTATGTGTGTGTGTGTGTGTGTGTGTGTGTGTGTGTGTGTGTGTGTGAGAGAGAGAGAGAGAGAGAGAGAGAGAGAGAGAGACAGAGACAGAGACAGAGACAGAGACAGAGACAGAGACAGAGAGACAGAGAGACAGAGAGAGAGGGAGAGATTGCTTCTGTTTAAGCATTAAGCTTGTGAGATTCAGGGAAGGGTAGCACAGAAAAAGGACAGGAATAGATGCTAGCTTATTTATTTCTTCTTCTAGTGCCATTGACTTAAAAGCTCTTCTTAAGTGAAATGGTAGTTCAGTTGCTCAAAACTGGACCTCATGGCATGACTCATTAAGATGTATCAGTAAGCGATTTCCTCAAAATACTAACAGTGTCTCCAAATCCAAAAGCATGAGCCCATGTTTAGTTCTTAGGAGTGTAGGGGACATCTCCTCCTGGGAATGGTCCTGACCCAGGCCTTTCATCTCAGGAGGATGGCAGAAGTGCTTTCTTGCACAATATCTTCCCCCATCTCACTATCACAGCCAGTCACAAGGCTAGACCCAGGGTGGAGAGGCAGAAGAACATCACCCAAGCGTAGGTATTGTGAAGGCACATGGCAAGGAAAGGCACGATCTCAGAGAGAGGAGGCGCAGAGGAGGCATCTAGGGGAGCAAAGAGTTGAAGATGTCCTAGTATGGGGATGCCTCTTATTGGTTATCTTATAGGGTGAGGATAGTACCTGTCTCCCTAGTCAGGGCTGAGCAGAGCTGACCCTTCCTTGTTTTTTCTGCCTTGGGACTTTTGAGCACGCTGTCCTCAAAAGCCAAAGAATTTGAGGTTCAGAAACTCAGGTGTGATCTGAGCTGTGCTGTTGTTTTTAATCTCCGGAGGGATTTGTGTGCCCTTCTGCTAGAAGCCACCTCTCCACTCACTTACCCAGAAGAGATGACATTTATATTGACAAGCAAGACAGACTGGGGTTTATACTCAAGAATGTACAGCCACAGCGTGCAAATAACCCGTACATAATTACTGTCCTAGAGACTCAGGTGAGGGCCATGCCATGAAGAAACTGGTTTTTTTTTTTTTTTTTTTTTTTTTTTTTTTTTGCCTGCTCTTCAGGTATATGAGCTCTGTCAGCTTTGCTCTACCATCCTCAAATTGAAGGGAGTCGGAGCCAGGCTCACAGCACATTTCACCCTGGGCTAACATCAGGCTTCAGAAAACTGCAATTTCTCACCCAGGGCCTGTGAAACTGGACATGACCTTTCAACACTTAGGAGCTGTTAGCTAACAATTTAAGGACATTTACCAATGCTAGTGATTGGGTGACTGTAAATTCACAAATTATAATCATGTATGTTTATAGGGAACAAAGTGAAATAATAATATATTATAGAATGATTAAATTAAGGCAATTGACATCCCTGGCTTTGAATATCTAGGGCTTTTTTGTGTAATAAGAGTATTTGAAATTTGTTGTTAGCATTTTGAAATATACAGTATATTATTATTAATTATGGTTGCTATGCGGTGTAACAGATCTCAAGAAAGTCCTACTTCTTCCATCTAGCAGCAACTGTACCATTTGACCAACAATTCCCTCTTCTCTCCCTTCCCCCTCTCTCCCTCTCTCTGCTTTAACAAATTCCATTGCTTTGGGTTCCACATAGAAGAGAATTCATGCAGAAAATTTCCAACTCTTGAAGAATTGTTCCTCTTGTGTCAATTTATGAATTTCTTCTTTAATGTATCAAGAAGGTGAGTTATAACTTTGAATAAAACTGAGCAAAACCTTTTGCTTGCCATTGCTCTCTGTGCATGTGGTATTCTGTGGTTCACAAGGAAAATGAACACAGCAGCTACATAGTAGAAGCAAAGGACTTGGGAAAAGAGAGAAATGTAGTTGAGCACTGGTGACTCATGACTGTAAACCTAGCTACCCAGGGCGCTGAAATCTGAGGATCTTCGTTTGAAGCCAGCCACAGGCAGACAAATCTGAGAGACTCTCATCTCCAATTAACCAACAAAAAGCCAGAAGTGGAGCTATGGCTCAAGTAGTAGAGAGCCAGCCTTGAGTGGGAAAAGCTAAGCGAGAAGAATACAAGGCCCTGAGTTCAAGCTCCAGAACCCAGTATTAGCATGAGAGGGACAGAGGGGGGGGGGGACGGAGACACAGAGAGACAGAGACGGAGATAGAAAGAAAAAGAAAAATGCAGGGGATCCAAAAATTCAGTAAACATTGGATAAAAGTTCAATAAGCTGGGGCTGGGAAGGTGGCTCAGTGGTAGAGCGCTTGCCTTGCATGCTTGAGGCCCTGGGTTTGATTCCTCAGTACCACATAAGCAAAAAGAAAAAAGCTGGAAGTGGTACTGTGGCTCAAGTGGTAGAGTGCTAGCCTTGAGCTGAATAGCTGAGTGACAGTGCCCAGGCCCAGAGTTCAGGCCCACGACCCGACCCCCCCCCCAAAAAAAAAAAAAGTTCAATAAGCATTCAATTTTCTCTGTTTTCAGATGTTTTGGATACTAGATGCAATCTGATTTCTCAGACTACCAAAAACCTCATCCCTTAGGTTGAGCAATATTGCTCCTGAAAAGGAGTCTATGGAGCATATTATTTGAGAACGTGTATGGCCAGAAACTTAGTTTACTACTTTTTGTCTGATTTTTCAGACGTTCTCAAATTTGTCTGTTTAAATTGGAGAGATGCAAATTATGTTAAGTAAAAATAAACTTCCCGAACTTGGAATGACCAAGAAGATTTTTCTTTGGAAAAAAAATCATCAGCTTTTGATTTTCTGTTCTGACCTCACTGCTATGGTGGGGTAGGAGAGGAGAGAGCCTGAAGTTCCTTATTCATAGAAGCTGCACCATTCCTGAATGCTCGAAACTCAAGCATGTCTCCACCATTTCCTTCTATTGTTGCATTTTCTAGTTTGATGTTCTGTTTTTGTTTTGGTATTTTGTTTTATTCTCTATCAGGTCAACTGTAACATAAGGGCAAGACATCAAATGGTCACTGTAAGGTCTTTTCAGCCTCTGAGACCAGGAGAGACTGCCAGCCCTGCGGATCTGATCCTGAAGAGTGGGAATGCAGTGTCCCCAGGCTCTTTGTGGCTGGTCCCTGGGGTGGCTGACCTGTCTCACCATTACAGAGAGCTAGTCAGCGTTGTCAGGGGATGGGCAGAATTCAGACAAAGAAGAAAGAAAGGTCTGTTTAGTGTAGTCTAAATACTAGCACAAAGCTGCAGGTGTCTGTCCAGAAGAATACAAATACGACTTCTTTAGGACACAAGAAGCCTTCCTTAGACATATAGAGAATAATGGCTGGACAGACAACTACACAATGGTGAAAAAATTACATCTCCAAGATAGCAGAGTGCCAGGAAGCTCGGGTCTGGCCTCCTTCAATTCATTTCCTTTTTCTCTTAAGTTACCCTTCAGCATATACACAGGTTTGACTCCACATCAATATTACAAACAAAATATATTTGTTGTAATAAATTGTATTTCAGTAAGACTTCTGTGTATCTTCTATGCATTTTCCCCCCTATGAGTGAGTTGGCATTATGTGGACATGGCCTTTGTGAACTTTCTTGTGTATAGTTTTTTGTTTTCTTTGTGACTTCCCTCCTCTTTTTGACCCCAGTGTTAATTTTGCCTTTTCCACCATCTATATTATTGCTCTTGTGTTCAGCTTCTGCACTGGTGTTACTGCTTGCTTTACGACAGCCAGTATGCTTTCTAAGGGTCTTTGGAGATGGTGTATAGAAGAGTGACTTTGTTCCCCTACTACTAAGTCAGGGAAAGAATCATTAGAGGAAACGACATCTCTTAGAACTCCAAAATGGAAATTCCAGAACAATGCAGCCTTCTGGAAACTGTGGTGTTAAAGGAAGTTGTCCTGCATGACAGGAAGAGCG
The DNA here is from genome assembly GCF_024711535.1 of Dipodomys merriami. Lineage (NCBI taxonomy): Eukaryota > Metazoa > Chordata > Mammalia > Rodentia > Heteromyidae > Dipodomys > Dipodomys merriami. The sequence goes on from NW_027205603.1 coordinate 34,883,634, forward strand.
AGTGAAGCCACGTGTGGAGACCTCTGGCCAGGCTCTGGTGGCAGCCGCAGAGGGCTGCACCCTGGGAGAACAGGGGAGGCTGTTTGACAAGATTCTGAGGGGAAGAAAGTGATTTAAATGTGTGCACTCCGACGGGCCAAATGGATGACTAACTCTTGATTTTAAATGTTAAGAGGCTGAATTTGAAGGTACTTTCCTCTCCTTTCCTCCCCTCAAGAGAGCTAATAGAGCTTATTGCTTAAGAATGTGGCATCTGGCTTGTACCCGGTGCTGCCACACCGGGTGATGTGTAATAGCTTGACACCTGTAACTTGAACTTCTCAGGAGGCTGAGATTTGAGGATTTCCATTCAAAGCCAACCCAGGCAGACAAATCCAAGAGACTCTCTTCTCCAATTAATCAGCAAAGTGTTGGAAGTAGAGGTGTGGCTTGAATGGTTGAGTGCCAGCCTAGAGCTAAAACACTAAATCAGAATTCAAGATCCCAAGTTCAAGCCCTGGCACTGCCACATACTGCAAGCATGCATATGAGTGCACACACATGCATATGCATGCATGTGCACACACACAGTAATTCTGTCATAACATTTGCCATTGAGATTAGGATTTTGATCTTTTTACTCTCTGGGTATAAAAATATTTCTTTCAGAAATATGATGATGTAAGACAATTTAAAAATTTTGCCTTTCTTACTTAGGATCCTCCAGCTACTTAAACATCTTCCACTCTGTGAAGGACATGGAGTTTGTTCTACACTGAGCTTCTTTGACAAGAAAAAAAGGGAATCTGAAGGCTCTCTTGAGTCACAGTCAGAATTCAAAAGTTTCTTTTAGTGTGGGATCAATATATTTACTATTTTATATGTCAATATTTATAGGAAATACCACCCTGATACAAAATATTACATTTGTGCTATAAGCACTCACTGTCTTAAAATTCATGAAAAAAGTTACCTTAAAATTGTGGTAACAAACATACAATGACAAGAAATTTAACATCTTAATTATGTTTTAAGGGTACAGATTAATAGTATTAAGCATAACCCCATGTTGAGCGACCATTACAACCTCCATCTTTAGAACACCTTTTTTCTTTCCAAAGGAAATTCTGAACTAATTAAGTACTAATTCCCCATTCCTCCCTTTCCTAGCCCCTGGCAACGACTATCTTCAGGCTGTATGAATTTGACTGCTCTAGGTATCTCACATAAGTGGAATCATATAGTATTTATCTTTTTGTACCTTGTTTATTCACAAATTAACAAAATTTCCCAAGGTTTACCTGTGATATACTTTAAATCCAAGTTTAATTCCTTTAGAAGGCTGCATGGTAGAATCCATTGTTTGTGTAGACCACTCTCTGTGTATCTATTTGTTCTTCAGTGGGCACTAAGAGATTTCCACAATGGCTATTGTGAATTATATTGCCACAAACCTAGGTATATGTCAGTATTTTAATAATAATGATAACCTTCTTAAAATGTAAATACAAAAAAATGCTTAAGTGTAATTTATAGGTAACACAATTTCAATGTGTGTGTGTGTGTGTGTGTGTGTGTGTGTGTGTGTGTGTGTTGCTGGGGATTGAATCCAGGGTCTTGTGCATGCTAGGTAATCACCCTTCCATTATAGATGCCTTCAGTTCTATAAAAAGAATGCAGTTAGTCATATAACAAACATTCAGTATCTTCTAAGAGCCAGGTGCTCGATATCCAAGGTGAATCCCACAGTTATCACAGAGTTTCAGTCATCCAAGGAGGCAGATATTAAACAGGTGACCACACCAATTAATATATGTAATTATTCATTGCAATCAGAGCTTCAGAGGAGAAGAAGTGTTGAGAGAGCATTGGCGGAGGCTGTTACTCAGGTAGGGAGGTCACTGAGGGCTTCCTGCTAAGAGCACATCTCTGCTGATACTTAATGATGACAAGAAACCAAGAGCAGAAAGGCAGACAGCGTGAAAGGCAAGGGCTTCTGGGACAGGGCACAGCCTGGGAAAGTCGTGGGTGAAACTCCTAGATTGTTTTTCTAGTGCTTCCTTGGAAGATCAGTTTTGCCTGTGTTGCCTGTCACCGAGTGTAATGTGAGTTCTAACATTCCAGCAGCTCAGAGCTGTGGTTTATGGATCAAGCATGAAATTGCCTGCTGTGGGCATGCTTTGTGACTTTGCAACTGCGGCATCCAGGGTGGAGAGAAAGAAGCATGAATATCCATCTTCTTCAGGCTGTGCCTACCCAACACTTGTTTCAGGCTCTGGGGCCCCAGGGAGGCTCTAGCCAGGAGCCATGCTGGTACTTCCCACGTGGGAGGCAGTGCTAAGAGGGCGAAGCTCCCTGAACTGTTTTGGAATGAAGGTGCTATTTCACTACGAAGTGTGACTCATGGAGAGGCCTTCCTGAGTGGAAAGTGACTTGAAAATTTATACATTTCCGCCTTTCCATTTTAAACTTTTCTTTTAGAGGGGGAAGATCTAGAATGGAATAAGCTTCAAGGCAGGAGACTTTCCGTAGCTAAGGATGGAGTGCTGGATTTCCAAAACATTGTCAAACGAGACCAGAAATGACATTCGCCATCCTGAAAGCTGAGACTGTATTGGCAAGCACCTCAAACCCACTTTAGCCAACCTAGCCATATTGTTTATAAGCAGCTTGCCCACTCGGCCTTTGCATCTTGATTGAGAAATTGGTGCTCAGAATGGTTGGAGGGTGATGGAGGATGGTCTTCTTGTGAGGTGCAGTGACTCATGTGCTCACAGGCATCTGATGTCCCTGAGACAGGACAAGGTCCTGGTTACGCTCTTTGTTGTTGTTGTTGCTAAGGCAATGTTCCCTACATCAATTTTCATTAAAGTAACCCCTTAGGTTATGGAAACATTTATAATTAGATTAATCTTAGTTAGCCAAGGACTTATATTTCTCACATTATGTCAGCTCAGGGCCTGCTTTGCTCCGTGATCTGAGGTTATCTTGTTTTGTTTGCTTTCAGTATATTTTTCACATATTTTTTTTTGTCTTTTTCATTTATTTTTCTTTTTCTAATTATCTTTAAGCAGTTGTAGAAAGAAGTTCACATTCTATAAAATAGTATACGAGTACAAAGTACTCTGACATTGTCACCAATCTCTCTTTATTTTTACATATGTTCTATGTAGTCTTTTTGAAGTTGTTTTTTTTTTTTTGCCACACTAAGAAATATATTTTGCTTAAATCAGAAGCAACAGCATTTCACAAAACAATGTTTGTTCTTGCTACAAGAAATTCAATCTGGCATTTTATATCCTGTAGTGTCATCTTTAATTATGCTCTGTTTCCTTGTTTTAAATGCTAGTCAAAGCCACTAAAGTGTCCTCATTATTCAGGAATAGTTTGAGACCAGATATTTGAAAATCAGTGTTCTACAGGTGGTTGAGTCTCCCTTGATGCATTCCTGTTCAGTGAATACCAACTCCTTTCTTGAGTTATGAACTCCCTAGAGGTCCCAGGTTAAACAGAATCAGAGCAAAGAAAAGTATGGATAGGAATTCTCTATTTGTAAATGACAAGTTCTGGAGAATTTACTTCTCTTGGTCAAAATTATCACCAGCTCAAATCCTTCCTCCTTTTTTTTTTATTTTTCTGTGACTGCATTCTATTTGATTAGTCATAAGCAGTTACAGGAAGGCAATTTGAACTTTAGCCACTTCTCCATTTATAAAATGAGAAATTGTTTTCATGAGATTGTGAGGATTCAGTGAAATAATGTAGATAAAGCACTTAGATCACATGGCAATGCTTCATTATGAACCATTTTTATTGTTTTCATTGTTAAATCTGTCAGCTACTAAGAACCCACAATATTTCCCATCTTTACATCCTGGTATTTTAGTCCCATGATGCAAAGGGAGAGGTGATCAAGGAAAGGTTGTCTTGGTCCATTCCTACCGCTACTCACTCAGTACTGCCATAACTTGCTTGGCTTATAATAATAAAACCTTATCATATCTGGAGCTTGTGAGGGTCAACATAAAGGCAAATTTGATATCTAGTAGGTACTTACTCTGACTTATATGTAGGTATTTAGTTTGACTTATTTGTGTCATCTTTGTATTAGGTTTATATTTGCTGAGAGGGGCTAACTAGCTGTCTGTAGTCTCCCTCTCCCTCTCCCTCTCCCTCCCCCCCCCTCTGTCCTGGCCCTGGGGTTTGAACTCAAGGCCTGGGCACTGTCTCTGAGCTTTTGTGCTCAAGGATAGTGTTATGCCACTTGGGCTACAGCTCTTCTTCTTGCTTTTTTGATAGTTAATTGAAGATAAGAGTCTCATGGACTTTCCTGCCCAGGTAGGTTGGCTTTGAACCACAATCCTCAGATCCCAGCCTCCTGAGTGTGCTAAGATTATAGGTGTGAGCCACAGGCACCTGGCTGCTCTTTTATAAGTGCATGAATCCCCATTCATAAAGGTTTTGCTCCCAGGACTCACCTCTTCAATGGCTTCCCCACCTGATTTCAATGCTGCAGGGGGTAAGTTATCAGTAGATGAGCTTTAAAGGAACACAAAGCCTTCAAATCATAGCAAAATGAAAGGAAAAAGTTTCCAAGAGATCTTGGGACTGTATCTTTTTATTCTTATTTTCTACCTTTATATGTATATCAGACATAGTAAGTTATTAATTTATTAATATAACTGGCATTGGGTAGGGTCATGGCTCAAGTAGTAGAGTGCTTGCTAGGTAAGCACAAGGCCTTAAGTTCAAACCTCAGCACCAGGGGCTGGGAAGGTGGCTCAGTGGTAGAGTGCTTGCCTTGCATGCATGAGTCCTGGGTTTGATTCCTCAGCCCACATAAGCAGATAAAGCTGGAAGTGGCACTGTGGCTCAAGTGGGAGAGCATTAGCCTTGAGCTGAAGAGCCAAGAGACAGCGCCCAGGCCCAGAGTTCAAACCCCAAGACCACCACCAACAAAAAACCCTTAGCACCATTAACAATAAATTAAAAAAAATTAACTGGCATTGGGAGGGGAAAAAAATGAAGACTATAGGAGGTGAAAGTCCCAGTGAGACCTCAAGATCAATTATCTTGTCCCAGTCATGAGCCTATTCTCAGAAATAGGACCTACTAGTTGAAGGTTAAATACCAGGAAGAAAGGGTTTTATGACTCCGTGTCAGGAGAGAAGAGACCTGTGGATCTCTGCTTGCATAACCAACTACTCAGGATTAGGAGAAGACAGCTTGTTCAAAGATGTTGATGATAAATCTGAGTTGATGTTTCATGGGGACCCAGTGCTCTATCCTCATGTCTTAGTTATAGAGAAAGGCTTTATCAGGCAGGTAGTAAATGGAGTCATGGCCCTGGTTCATCTCATGGTGGGTTTTCCAGGTGTACAGATCAATATGTGATCAGTTCCCAGATGCTTGAATATGTAATCAGTAAGCACGTACTAAACTTGGTAGAGACTTCATATTGTTTTCTTGACCTGTATGGTAAGAATTATTGTGGTAGGAAAAGCCAAGTAGAAACCCTGGAATCTACTTTTCCATATCAAGGCAGTAAATCAAAAGCAGTATGGTATCCTGTGATGTGTGACTGAGATAATTACTATACTAAGTGACTTAAATGATGCAAAGGAAGTTAGTTTCATAATAATCACTCGGATGGTTGTTGTCAAACCAGTTGAATCATGGAGGAGACAATGGGTTATTGAAAGCGTCACCAACTAATGGCTCCCATCGCAGCTGCTTTGTCTGACTTTAGTAACAGCCACAAGTTTTGGTGTACATATACATACTGGTGGTGAATGTATCATCTTCCACGAGGAAGCAGAAGCAAAAGAAGTTGACATTCATCTGGGATGAATTACTCACCAACCTAGGTTGAATCTTTTTCACTCTGTCCTGAAAGAGTATGAAGGATGGATTTGCCTGGGTATTATGATTAACATTGATCCAGTGGGTCAAATGATATAAGTACCATAGTAAATGAAGCCCTCCAAGCCAATGGAGTGGAAGTACTGCAAATTAGGATTGACCAGTGTCCCAGCACATTCACAGTAGGTTTATGAATGGACTGTTATGAAGGTAGAAGATGGAGGCTCAGCATGAGCCCCCACAACTTGGGCTTCCTCACTCCAAGACTGATTAGCTACTGAAGCTGAATGTCAGCTCTGTCAGCTCAATGACACCAAATTCCTTGAGCAGGTCAGCAAGATGTTGTGGCAAATCTGTTATGAAGGACAGTACCTCTCTCATGAGGGATAGAGGAGAGATGCCTGTTCCCTGAGGTTGATAATATGCTGGTACAAATTTGTCTTTCCTGCCCACAAGACATTGATCGTCACACTGTCCAAGGACTCAGGGTGTCCGACTCACTGACATGGAGTCATACACAATACCTCCGTGGGCTAATGACTCCTTGTATGGCAAAGGGTAGAAGAGCAGTGTGTGCATGGCTGCGAGGTTCACTGATTTTTACTCCATGTCACATCACTCAGATTGGGAATGTAGCTTTGTTTTTAATTTTTTGGTGGTACTGGAGTAGGAACTCAGGGCCATGTGCTTTCTAGGCAGTCACTCTCTCACTTGACCACAACCTCAAGGCCATTGTTATTTTTTACTTGGATATCACACTTTTGCTAGTCTGACTTGAACTACAATCTTACATTATGCCTCTCCTATGCTGAGTGACAGATGTGTTCCAGCATGCTCAACTTCTAAAAAAATTTTTGTTAACATTTTTTCCTAGGCTGGCCTGGAACTGTGATGAGTAGCTAGGATTATAGATGTGAACCACTGTGCCTTACCAGAAAAAAACCTAATATGCACTTGTGGATGAAGGGGATACTATGGGATGCAAAAGACTTAAAATTTACACTATTCCATGTGCTGTATCCTTAGAAGGCAAAAACTTGGTTCAGGAGGTAGATGTGGCTTTGTTCAATTGTTTCTATCATCCTCACTTCTGCCATCATGACTGTCAGGGGTTTGTACTTTTTGTCCATATAATTTGAGATAATGTGGTTCTCAGAGGTGTGGCTATTTCCGCCAGAAATGCAGTGAAAATCTATTAGTGAGCTTTCTGTCACTAGACTACAGTATCTGAAGCAATCAACTTACAAAAACATTTGGCCCACAGTTTGACTCACAGTTTTAGAGGCTCCAGCCTGTGCCCAGTTGGCTTTGTTGCTTTGGGCTATGGCGAGACAACTCAGCATGGTGGGAGCAATGTGGCAGTGACAAACTACTCGCCTCATGGCCATAAACAGGAGGGAGGAGAGTAGGAGGCTGGAGGCTGTAAGAGAGAAAACCCCTGATGACACAAGGACTTTCCACCGAACCCCATCTCTTAAAGATCTCACCCATGTCCACCTTGAGCATCAAGTCTTTAACACATAGGCCTTTGGTGGTCAGCCAAGATCCAAATGATAGGTGCTATCAGAACAGCTGCTTCTCTGCTTCCTTTGGTCTCCTTATGGCAGTAGACAACAAGACAGAAAATTCTGCCACATCGGGGGAGCACTTGATCCTGATCATCATGAGAAAGCTGGACTTCTACTCAGGATGGGGGACAGGCAGGCATGTGTTTGTCATTTTGGTAAACCTCTAGGATGGCTCTCAGACTTAGTTGAAACTGCAACGGGGAACATGTAGTAAACATGGTCGCTCTGATTGGAGAGAGGAAAGAAGGCTCAGATCCCATGTGAAAATCACACAGAGCCATAGCAGTACGGTGCCCAGCAGGACGGGAATTTAGGATGCATGGATGCTATGGTTTGAATGTATTCCCCAAAAGTGCATGTGTTGGAAACTTAATCTTCAAATTAATGCCATATCTTAATGGTTTTTGGAGATAGATTGGGGGGAGGTAACTAGGATTAGATAAACTCATGAGGGTTGTGCCATATAGTGGCATTCCTGGATTTATAAGATGAGGAAGAGGAATATAATTTAGCATATGACTCTGTCTTTGTTCTCTGCCTGGTGTAATGCAGCAGGGGCTCTCACTAGATGTAAGAACCATACTCTTGCACTTCCCAGCCTCTGGCACCATGAACTAAAGAGAACTGCATTTTTCAAAGATCTTAGCTTTCTTACAGCAATAGAAAACAGACAATGACAGTGGTAGATCAGAGCAGGGATGACAATCGGTGATTGCCTTAGGACCTGCTGAGGCAGAGAGGGCTTCTCAATAGTAATTATCTTGTAAGTTCTGATAGGAATTGTGGCACAGGATCCTGGGGAAGCCACACCTGGATGGAGTTAACTCAATGAGAGGAGCAAGTAGAATTGAAAGTGCAAGGTGGGCACTGTATGCAGTTTGTGTTTTTGCATCCGTGTTCCTGGGCTGAGATCCCCAGCTGCTTGTGTGTCAGCAGTTAACAGCTATCAGCTATCAAGTTGCATTCAGCAGATGGGTACAGCTTTAGCCAGAAAATTCACATTGTCCCTCCAGGTTAGGAGGCCTAGAGTCAATCACTGCCATGATTGACTGCTATGGGAGTATAAAAGAACACACCCCTTGCATCAAGTGCTGGTAGTGGGGATAATGCTGCAATTGTGTTTTTATTTCACAGCTCCTTCCTGCCCCACAATAGATCAGACCAAAGCTAGACTCTTCTGGAGACAGGAATCTTGTTCAGCTTTCTCCCAGCTCCTGCTACCTTTTCTCATTCTCTCATTTGTTGGTTCTTTCCATAAGGCATTTCCTCAGTGAATCCTGTGCACCTGGCTATCCAACTGTTGCTCTGGCCTTCTCTTCCCTTTGTCCTCTGGCCTAAGGAGAAGGCATTGCTTTAATTATCCCATGAACAAATAATATATACCTTGGTGAGAAGAGTCATTAGATGGGAGAACTGAAGGGGTCAACAGAAGGAAAAATCTACTCAGAAGCATCTCTTGTGTTGTATCTTTTCTGTTTTCTTATTGCTACATAATGAATACACAGAAAGTGCACTGAGATGTAGAGCTTGCTGAATTTTCACAGGAACACTGCAGGAGGGGAGAAAATGGGGTGTAAGAGGCATATAGTCTTCTGCAGCTCAGGCCAGAAATGACCATGACATTCCCACTGCAACTCTGTAGCCCAGAGCTTGTCATATGGCCTACAAATGAGGAATCAGGCATGGGTGAGATTAGGAGTCTCTATAGAAATAGATAGAAACTTGGAGTTTCCTTTTTTTCTTTTCTAGTATTAGACTTTGTTTACTAGGTATTTGTTTTCTTCTGTATATCAGTTTTTCTCCTTTTCACAGTCCTGGTGGCCATCTCAACCATCCCAACCCAGTACAGAAGAGGAGAGACTTTCTGTCCCGAATGTTTGTCCCAATGGTAAATTCTGATTTGGCCTAAATTTAATGCACCACTAAATCATATTAAAATCACCTTTATTACAATTAGATATTCAGTTTGGAACAAAATGGTAGTTAATAAGCTTTCTATTGGTAATATCTTTGCCATTTTTAACAAACTGCAGTGAAAATTTGCACATTGATATGGGCTGTTGGACAAAAGATTATACTGAGAGAAGCATATAACTCAGAGCAGCACTGATAACACTGAAATAATGTAAAAATAATTACAGACCTTTTGATATTGATGTAAATTTTCATAATGACTCCCATTACTGGCTGTGGGGGCACGTTCTATAATGACTTCCTTTTTGGGACTTAGTAATGTCCTTAGAAATGCCCAAGATACTGAGTTTCTATTTATAAATATGGACCTCTAAGACGTAACAATAATAATCCTGTATTATTCTGTGAACAAAATTCTGCTGAAATCACAGACAGGTGACATCATGTGAGCACTAATGTATAAGGAGTACTCTGTTGTGACAAGACTACTATTATCTTTAGTACAATAATGCTGAATTTGCTTGGGACGTACCGGGAGGTGTTATTAGCTATGACAGGAGTTAACTCTTTGGGGTCCTATGTAAGCATCTTCAGACAACATTGCCAATGATTTTTAACCTCAGAATCCCAATTCTTGTCATGGATTTAATTTAATTTTCCTCTATGCTTCTTTTGTCCTTGTATATTTTGCATTCTAATTCTTCTTCATATAGAAATGAATATTTGTACATCTGTCCATTTGTCCATCTCTTCCTTTACTCTGTCTAGGAGTTTCATCCTGATGCTCTACCTGTGTACCCTGTCCTGTCTCCTTGACTATACAGACTCTATATGGCCATGCCATTTATCTAAATTGACGCATTCTCCAAATGACAATCACTGCTCCTGGCTAAAAACAGACACCAAACATCACCGGGGATTTTACTTGGATGCAGTGGGCTGGTTCAACAGATGGCTTTGTGGGTAGGAGAAAAGCTCTAATTTTTCTTGTCCCAGATTAGAGTCACGAGCACACAAGAGCCATTCATGCATACATAAGGTGATGTCCCCACGCACAGGCCCCCAGATCATGTGCAGTGTTCTCAGACCAGTTTTACTTTGCTTCAGTGCCTGACTACCGATCCACTTTGGGTATTTTCTGGGGGACCCTGAAGCCACTGATTCATTTGTCTTTACCTCATGATTGGTTTTCTCCCTTACCTTCAGTGACTGTCTGTGGACTACCACCCAGCAAAATATCAGGGAAGAACTCAGGATGGAGAGACTACTTCCTCTGTGGGTAGCTATTTCTGTCAACTGAAAAGGCCATTTATGCAAAATACTTAGTTACCTTTCCTTTTGCCTGCAGCCCCTGAGAAAGTATGCGTGGGCCAGATAATGAGTGACAGCTCAGTAGGATAGGATTGTCACCTATTTGAGGACTGACCTTCTCCTGTCCCATCATGCAGTGGTGTGGAATGAGCCAAGGGCTAATGTACCAGGCTTCTCTACAGCACAGTGTTACTATCTTCTGCGTATTGTTGCAGATGCCTAGAGCATGAGTGAGCTTCTAATTTACATGTAAAGTAAGTTTCTGATTGCCAAATCCTGGACATGGAGGCTACTTCCAACTATCTGGTGGTATGTAAAACTTGACAGCCCAAATGTTTGGACAGCTTGTTCAAACCCTTTGGGCCTCAGTCTTTTATTTTTTCTTAAATGTATTTTTTATTATCTTTAAGTAGTTGTACAAAGGAGTTGCCATTCAACAAAGTGTTTTATGAATGCAATGCATTGTGATCAGTATCACCCCTACATCCCTCCCAACTCCACTCCTTCCCCCAATTTTATTAATTTTATAGTATATACAATGACTTTTATAAGTTCATTCTCCTCATTTACTCTCTTGTCTATACCTCTTTCCTTGACCCCTCCCACTTTGAGTACTCATTTCCTGGTGGTTATTTTGTTGGACTGGGAGTTACATTGGACTCTACAATATTTTATGTATACATAATACACTTGTATGCTTGCATGCCACCCCAAAGCATTGATTTTTTTTCCAAGTCCTTCCATTTCTTTGCAAATGATCCAATATCATTCTTTCTAATAAATGAGTAAATTTCCCTTTATGCCTATATAACACATTTGCTTGATCTGTTTATCCATTGAGGGACATCTGAGCTGATTCCATACTTTGGCTGTGGTGAACAATGCTGCTGTATCCTAGTGAGTTTGTGTGTGCGTGCGTGCGTGCGTGCGTGCGTGCGTGTGTGTGTGTGTGTGTGTGTGTGTGTGTGTGTGTGTGTGTGTGCTTGTTCTGGGGCTTGAACTCAGGGCCTGGGAACTATCATTGAGTTCATTTGCTCAAGCACTCTCCCGAGTCACAACTCCACTTCAGGCTTTTTGGTAGTTGACTGGAGATAAGAGTCTCATGGATTTTGCTGCTCAGAGTTCCTTTCAAGCCTCAATTCTTAGATCTCAGCCTCCCAAATAGCTAGAATCACAGGCATGAGCAACTGACACCCAGTTTTGTATCTTAATTTGTAATCTTTTGGATAAATCCCCAGAAGTAGAATTGTAGATCATAGGATAGTTCTACGTTTAGTTTTTTGAGGAACTTCCATACTGCTTTCCAGAGTGAACAAGTTTGCACTCCCACCAACAGTGTACTCGGGTTTCTACCCACATTGATACCAGCATGTGTTATTTGTACTTTTGATGATGGCCATTCTAACTTGGGTGAGATGGAATCTCAATGTTTTGATTTGCATTTCTTTTCTGTGGGCTTCAGTCTTTTAAGATCCCTCGGATGAGGAATCGGAAGTTGAGGGTCTCTAAGGTTTCTTTAAATTTCATGATGCTGAAAAATTGCTATGAGCGCATGAGTTGGAAGATGGTGTCAACTGGAGGCTGGGGTCTGGTTGCAGCTGCAGGATTGTGTGGTTCTGTTGTTCCCACCTCTGAGCCTCTCAGAGTTGGGTCTCCTGCAGTTGCCAGGCCATGCCTACAGAGAACAGTTTGTTAAATAAGTGTAATGAAGAGCAAGGTGATATAGGACTGACCCAATGGGGAGCTCAGCATAATCCTGGCACTCACACCAGCCTGTCTGAAGAAGACCACAGATTTCTGCCTTGTGTGTTAGCTCACTGGGCATTGGTTTAGGGCCTCCATCAATTTTAACTTCAGAAGCTTCTATAATTTGTTTGTTCTCAGTTGTCCTGTTCAGCTTTAGCATCTGCCCTCTGTACCAGCCTAGAAGATTGTAGCTATATAGCTTATATCTGCTGCTGCAGCCAGACCACTTCCTCTCTCACCCCACATGGGGATGTCCCGCTACCCCCCACTGTGCCCCTGCTCATGACTGGAATGTGGTCTCCCTTTCCTGTCTCATTTGTCTTCTGGGGCCTGGCCTTGCTTTACTAGCCAAACATTGCCATCTGGCCATAGACAGGTGACCCTGTTCTGCCTCCTGGTCTCTGTCTAGGAGGCCTCAGATGTAGGGGACTCCCAGGGGAATTGAAGGACACCACATCTTGTAGGAGTCAGATCTGCAGATGGAGAAAATCACCTTACTTCATTCACCAAATCATCAAGAGGCTATTACTAACTGGCCATAAACAAAAAAAAACAAAACACTTCCTCTTGTGGAGTTAGTGCTGGGAAAACAAGGATGAGGTCACACAAGAAGTAAATAAAACTTAAAAGAATCAAGTATGGAGCACGATCTTTAAACGAAATGAATAAATGTGGTAGACTGTAGCTATGGGGGAAATTAAAAAGTATCATGAACCAGGAAACATTAGAATCAGGATAAAGTTTTCATCTTATATTGAGAGGGTTGAAAAAGCCCCACTGAAAAAGAACCTTTGAGCTGGGTGCCAGTGGCTCACACTTGTAATCCTAGCTACTCAGGAGGCTAAGATCTGAGGATAGAGATTCAAAGCCAGCCCAGGCAGAAAAGTCCGTGAGACTTATATCTCTAGTAAACTACACAGAAAAAGTCAGAAGTGGGGCTATGGCTCAAGTGGTAGAGCGCTAGCCTTGAGCACAAAGAGACTCAGGGATAGTGCTCAAGTCATGAGTTCAAGCAAAAATAAAAGAAAAAAGAACATCATTTGATTAAAAATCTGACTGGCACAGGGAGGGAGCCATGCAGAGATCTAAAGAAAGGGGACTCTAAAGAGAAGGAATAGAAAATGCAAAGGACCTGGGGCCTAACTGTGGTTGGTTGAGTGTGGGGGATGGCAGGGAAGCTGATGAGACTGGAGTGGGCAAACGTGTGACAGTACTGAGATGAGAGAACTCTAATGAGGACCAGGGCACAGATGAGTGCAAAGCTAGAAGGTGATGATGAGCTAGTCATCCTAGAATCCGATTATCTGAATCTGCCATGTCACATGCCCTGAACAACTGCCTGAAGAGAGCTGTGGTTCCTACAAGGAGGAGGAGTCTGACGAGCCATCAGGACTCGAGGCAGCTGGAATCCCAGCTCTGGACATGTTTGCATGTGATGTCTGCAGGCCATGCTAGTGGAGGGGTGGGGTCTGGAGTTCAGAAGAGGACCGTTCCTGGGATAGAAAATTGGGTGCCCATAGTAGCTAAGTCACATTTAAGTTCACAGATAGAGTGAGATTCTAGATGGGGTGTAGACTGAAGATGTGTGTGTGTGTGTGTGTGTGTGTGTGTGTGTGTGTGTGTGTGAGAGAGAGAGAGAGAGAGAGAGAGAGAGAGAGAGAGAGAGAGAGAGAGAGAGAGAGAGAGAGAGAGAGAGAGAGAGAGAGAGAGAGAGAGAGAGAGAGACTGAACTCTGACGTATCCCCCATGAGCAGGTGAAGGAACAGAGGTAGACCAGAAACATCCTGAACAGAAGGAGCCCATTAAGAGGAAGAGCAGTGGAGTATGCTGGAAGGCAGATGTAGTATCTCAAGGAGGAATGATTGGTTATTTGTGCTAATTAAGGTAAAGACTAAAAATGATGAAATGAAAACAGGGCATAGCAAAGTGGAGGCTGTTGTTGAGCCTTCTGTTCTGCTTGGAAATCCCATTCAATGTGCATGGATCAGGATTTCCATCTAGTCTTAGCCATGGTGGTGAATATGGGACCTAGGTTTAGCCAACCACAGTGGTTCTCATACCTCATGGTAATTAGTCTAGAGATGGGTATGTAGTCCAAGCTTAGTCAATTAGATCCCTGCTTATATATTTAGTCCTGGGCTCTTCTGGACAGAAGGAATTTTAGGATGAAAGTCCTGGTAGCTAACAGTAGACAAGTGTGTCAACTGGATTCACTGTTTCTTCTTCTTCTTTTTTAATCTTTATTGTAAAGGTGATGAACAGAGGGTTACAGTTACATAGTAAGGTAATGAGTACATTTCTTTTAAAACACTGTTACTCATTTTCTCCCACTTATGCCTCTCTATTCCCCACCCCTCCCCTCAAGTTGTATTGTATAGTTCATTTCCAACATAGCATCAAGGGAGTATCATTGTTGCATTAGTTCATCCTTTGTCCTGATGCTTCTGTGATTCCCTTTCCCATCCATGGACAGAATAAACATATACAAGATGCAGAGTGAAAGATTTCTGATTGTAGCATGTCAGCCTTGTCTGGACCCAGCTCTGCCCAAAGCCTTATGCTTCCTCTAACTTCAATATGTTATTTCCCAGCCAAATATTCTTTCATTTCAAGCTAGTTTCAGGCTGCTGTCTCTTGCATCCAAAATGTCCTGACTAATGGCAGCAGATTTTTCTTAAGTCTGCTACCTAGTAGTGGGAGATTTACTCAGGCGTGTGTGTACATTGCTCTACACGAAACCTGACTCAGGAGCTTCTGCATTCAGGACTATTCTTAGTTGCCTGGCATTGCCTGGAGAAGGCTAGCCTGGGCACGACCCAGCACATCATCTGCCTCCTTCCCTTCCCTTGGGGCAGCTTCTGACGCAGACCTGAAATCTGGGGCAGGTAGGGTTGCAACTAGAGGAGCTAGGGGAAGGCATTGGGTTTCACCCATGACCCAAGAGGTGGCATCATACAGGTCACCAGGGCTGGGGACCAGGAGTTCTTTAGGTGATCATGGAAACTGAAGTGGGGGGGGGCTGCCTGAGGATCTGAGGCAGGCAGGGTCAGCATCTGGGGAATGCAGACCAAGTAATGGGAGACTAGGACAGGGGAGGTAGTTGCTAAAACAAACTCACTCATTCTGCTGGATGAGGTTTCATTGGCCCAGAGCTGTTGTTAAAGGGCCAGCCCCACATAAACTGCTGTGTCTTGAAGACACTAAGGCACAGCTCTACTTCCTTCAGCTATTGGCTCTGAAGATCCAGTCTGCTACTTTTGGGTGCCTTCTTGTGTGTGTTGGAAAGGAAAGTAATTGTTATTACTGTTCTTCCAGGTCCACGTGTATTTTGCTCAGTGTGTTTTGCTCAGTCTCTCTCTCTCTCTCTCTCTCTCTCTCTCTCTCTCTCTCTCTCTCTCTCTCTCTCTCTCTCTCTCTCACACACACACACACACACACACACATCTCTTATTGCAAATGCATGACTCAGCCCTGGGCAGAGCTCTGAGCTGCTCCCAACAGGTAAATTATGCTCCAATAACTATCCCTGGTTACCTGCACTACACAAACCAGCAAGACTTCAGAACCCCTGCAGTAGCTGTGTGGCAGAGGATGAAGCCTAAAGCAGTTACCTCATTGCTTGCTGCTCTTTGTGGGGTTCTTTCTGTTCTCATAGAAGATGGATCTTTCTACACAGAGCCCTTTCTTCATCTAACTGACTCTCTACCTTCCTTTCCCTTCATGTACTTCACTCCTACCATGGAATGGAGCGACATCAATTCAATTTATAATATCAAACAGAAGCTGAAATGAGAATTTACTCGTTGTTCAAATAATGTACTACTAAACACATTTATGTGATGGGGTGACGATGCAGTCTGAGAAAAATAAAACTATTCTAAACACTCTCAAGCCCTTTAAAATGTCACATCTTATCCAAGCAATTGAAACCAAGTATACATAAATTTTCTTTACTTACATCTCGAGGATTTCTGGCATGCACTGGTTGTTTAGAGACTGCTTTTTATTTACTTCAATAAAACTCCATAAAACCACATTCTTCACTCTTTTTGCTTAAATTTCTCTTCTCCATCATCAGCTGAAGTGTTTTACCTCATAGTCATACCTTTCAGTGAAGTTTATTCTTGGTGCTACAATTGAATTCTGCTTTTTTTTTTTTGGGTCCGGTCATGGGGCTTGAACTCTGGGCCTGGGTGCTGTCCCTCAGCTCTTCAGCTCAAGGCTAGCACTCTACCACTTGAGCCACAGCACCACTTCCAGCTTTTTTCTTTTTGCTTATATGGTGCTGAGGAATCAAACCCAGGGCATGCAAGGCAAGCGCTCTGCCACTGAGCCACCTTCCCAGCCCTGAATTCTGCTTTCTAAATCTTATAAAGAAATGTTTCTCAAAGCCTTTCTGTGTTTCCTGTAGATGTCACAGACATCAAGACAGAAAGTTCCTGGAGACTTAGCAGTAGAGAAGACTTCCTTCTCAGAACAGTGGTTTTCATTTTTCTAGCTCTTGTCTTTTATGAGGTGAGCAAACCAAGTCTCTTATGTGTTGGCTGAGCAAGTGCTAGATGCTATAACAAAAGAGTCCCCACATTTTAGCAGCTTTATTTATTAAAGATACGCATCTTGCTCATGTAACACTCCAACGCTGGTACTTCTGATGGCAGTTCTTCTCCACCATGTGATTAGGGATGTGGGTTCTTTTCACCTTGTGGCTTTAGCAGGTTTAACCAGTGGCTTCACGATGGTTTCCATGAATCTGTTTATACTTAACTAGGAAGAAAAGGGCATGCAGAGTGTTGTGTGTGGTTTTGTGATCTAGACCTTGAGTGTATGTCCATTTTTCTCATTTCCCAGTGACCAGGAAGACGGATGCCAGACCATGTGTGGCCCATCTTCCTGTGACAAGAGAGTAGAAGACGCAGATTGTTTGTGTGCCAAGTGTTTGGGCAAACATGACACAATTTCTGCCTTCTCTGGTCACAGTCCACTGACTTTGGCAGGGGTAGATCTGTGTGTGTACGCACATGCACGTGCACACATGTGCACGTGCATGTGTGTATGCCAGTATTGGGGCTTGAATCCATGAATCCAGCGTCCCTGTCCCTTTAGCTTTCACTGTCCCTTTAACCATCTCACTAAATGCTGATGCAGTACCATTTGAGCCACAGGTCACTTCCAGCTTTGAACTGGCTAGATGGAAACAAGAGTCTCATAGACTTTCCTGCCTGCACTGGCTTTGAACCTTGATCCTCAGATCCTGGCTATAGACATGAATTATTGGAAGTGGGTAGTTTCTTATTCCCCAAATATTCAAATACACTGTGGTTAGCCCAAGAGATGGAGCAAATTTTGTCATTATTAATGTATTTTATTTGCTACTTAGTTTCATTTTTCTAACTTAATTTTATTATACATTTCTATGATCTCATTCATTTCTTCACTAGAAGCAAACATCTAAAACCTTGATCTCCAATAGCATAACAAATATGTAAAAGAAGAGAGTCCTTAGCAAAAAGTTAGCTCATCTCTACGGTCTTGTAAGTTATCTGAAAATGACAGTATCTGCCCAGAAGTATTCTGTGGTCGGAGGTATACATGATCAGGATCTCTCTTTCTCTGTCTCTCTCTCTGTCTCTGTCTCTTTTTCTCTCTGTCTCTGTCTCTCTCAGAACTAGTTATCATTAATCACCTAACCTAACTCATAATTAGGTACTTATAACAAGTATCTAACTCATAATTCAAAACATTAAACCTCATACAGCCCAACTTTTCTGCTCTCTTATGATACAACCCTATACCCTTAGGCAGATGGGAAAACAAACCTCTTACTTTTGAGAAGATAACTCAATAACTCATCTAACCTTTATGAGATTAAATTATTCAGTAAAGTATTCTCCTCAATGCCTTCCTCTGTGAAATCCAGGCTTATTGTTCCTGTCCTACAAGCTCATGGGGGTGTTCAGCTGGATACTGAAGAACAAATTGGCCTGACACAGTTCTTGACATCAGATAGACTGTCACCCACTTCCTCTCACCCCACCCCCCTCCTGGGGGAAGGTGAGCCACAGCAGCGCCTTTATCAGATGGCAAAGCTGCACCTCCTCCCCCACTCCCAGACTCCATGAAGATCCAAGGGCAGCGATAGTTCTTTCTATTCAGGCAGAAATCAGAGGGTGAGAGTGAGCAGGGAGTCGGATGAAGCCAGACAAAGACGCAATTACCCCCACATGACTGCTTAGCAAGAATTCTGGCTGCAGAAAGGCCTTTTCCACAGTCTGTATTTGCTAGTTCTGCTCCAAGCCCCTTGAAGTAAGCTCAGGCCTTCAGTCGACAAGATGACCCCATCCCATTGTTGTAATGCAATTTAACTGCCACAGCCTCTGGCATTTTCTGTGTGCCACCTCTCTTCCACATTTTTGTGACTCATCAGCAGCTATCACTTCAGTTAGCACAGTTACTACTGATCAATTTGGGCTAACCCTAACACACGTGTGCACGCGCGCGCGCACACACACACACACACACACAACACACACACACACGGGTGCTTGTGCTTTTGCAAAAAAGAAAACAAATCTTACCTCTAAATGAAGGGTGGATGGGACACATATTTCCCATTTCGGAGTATAGTTGAAGAGCGATGAAGATGAAAATCACTGGCAGTTCAGGAGAACTGGGTTTATGAGAATCAATTATAATCTGTAAATCTTCCCATTCTTACATAGGCTTATTGGATACTTAGTTCTGGGATCCCACTATGAGCCAGTCAGAGGCAAAAGAAAAAAAAGAGAAAAAAAATCCCTTTGCATTTGCAATACTACATAACCATGTCCCAACAAGGATAGTATGCTGGGATAAATCAGCAAAAGCCTTAGCTGTTTCTGAAGTAATCCTAAAGATCAACAGAAGAAATGACTTGAAGTGGATGGATAAAATTCTTAAAATAATCCTGCCAAGCTCTGTGGAATTCCTTCATGACGCCTTTATATATCCCAGCCTTTCACCAAGAAGATTGGAAAGTTTTACCCAAACATGCTGTGTGCTGTTGGGAGGGAACTCAGCAGCTGCAGGAGGGCCTAGGCTTGGTTACATCTTTCCAATGACTTTTGACAGGAGAAAGTTCCACTGGTGCTAATAAAATACTGGAGAGATGGTTTAAGCAAGTTTCAATGGGACACAGTCACAGTAACTTTTCTCAGTCCATTGGAAATGATAGAGAAAGGGAGCTGACCCAGTAAACCAGGTCAGTACCAGCTTACCTAGAAAGTTGCTTAGTAGGCTGAATGGGGGAGTGGTAGAGAAGGGAGGGTACAATGCCAGAAGAGCTTAAGCAGATGGAGTATCTAACAGTCAGGGCCCAGTGGGGCTATCGAGCAAGGTCATTGGCAATTGGTGCTGTGGATTGTTAATAAGAGCAAGGTTTTGATGGAGTAATGCAGGATGGGATATATTCACTGTAAGGAACCAAGACCAGAAGTACAGTCAGGGTTGGTGGTGGAGAAAATAATGAGCCAGAAGCTAGGGTGGGAGCTTCACATCATCATCTTAAATTTTATCAAGAATCTTCCTTCTGTAGCCTTCTTCCTCCTGGTCCACTATCCCCCAGAACTTGAGAGTTGCATTGCTATTTTGTTGTAACAAGGTCATTGAGGCTGAGGATTTTATAAAGAGGCTTATTTAGTTCATGGCTTTGGAGGCTTAAAATCTAAATTTGGACAGCTCTATCTTTATAGCTTCTAGTGGGGAATCTCTCCAGTTATGTCATACCATGGCAAACAGGTGGAAAGGGAAATAGTACGCACAAGGAACCAAGTGTTGTGGGATGGCCTTACTTTATAGCAATCCATCCTATCAAGAACTAACTCACCTTGCAAGACCCACACTAATCCCTTCCAAGGCCAACATCCACAATGACATCATTACCTTGCACTAGGCCCCACTCCTTAAATGTACCACTGTGTCCACACTGCCACACTGAGGACTAAGCCTCCAGCACATGACCCTTTAGGGGATACACCACATCAAGCCTAGAGCAACAGCAAAATACCAGGAAGAAACTATATGCAAAGGAAATTTCTGCTTGACCAGAAATTTCTGTTCTGCCCATTATCCAGAAAAATAGTATTGAGAATATCTTTTCTCAAACTGAAATAGAATTGATGCACAAAAACTGCACATTTAAACGTGTACAATTTACTAATTTACACACACATTTGCACATACACAAAGCCACCACCATAATCACAATAGTAACAGTATCCATCACCTGGATGGATACTGACCTTTTTGGACCTTCCTGAATCCCGTCTCTGACCCTCACCTCACTTCATCTCTTCTTGTTTCTACTTTGGGCTGATTTCTGCATAATACATTAATTTGTTATGAAATAAATTATATAGTACATATATCATTATTTTTGAGTCTGGCTTCTTTCTCGAGATTCATCCATGCTTTATGTGTGCTTTAGAGTTCATTCCTTTTTATGCAAGAGTAATATTTTATCATAAGAATAGGAATATTATTGCTTATCCAGTTATTTGTGCATGTACATTGTTTCTTAAGTCGTTTTTGTTGTTGTTGTTGGTTGTGGGGCTTGAACTCTGGGCCTGGGCACTGTCCCTCAGCTCTTCAGCTCAAGAAGAGTGCTCTACCCCTTGAGCCACAGTGCCACTTCTGGTTTTCTGGTGATTAATTGGAGATAAGAGTGTCATGGGTGGGGGTGGGGGGTGGGGGGGGGAGGGGGGAGGCTGGGAAGGGATGTGAAGGGTAAACAAAGGAGGAGGCTGCAATGCTTGGTAAGAAATGTACGCATTATCCTGCCCATGTAATTGTAACTCCTCTGTACAGTATGTTCACAAATAAAATACAATTAAAAAAAAAGAGAGTGTCATGGGCTTTCCTGCCCAGGCTGGCTTTGAACTGTGATTCTCAGATCTCAGCCTCCTGAGTAGCTAGGATTACAAGTGTGAGCCACTGGGCCTGGCTGTTAAGTCTTTCTTTTATGTTGTGTAAATGTCTAGAGGCAAGAGGCATGGGTTATAAAGGCATTATATATTTAAGCTTTGTTTTATCTTTTTTTGTGTGGGGAGGGGCAGTCCTGGGACTTGAACTCAGGGCCTGGGTACTGTCCCTAAGCTTTTTGCTCAAGGTTAGCACACTACCACTTGAGCTGCAGCACCACTTCTGGCTTTTTCTGTTTATGTGGTGCTGAGGAATTGAACTCAGGGCTTCCTGTATGCTAGGCAGGCACTCTACCACTAAGCCACATTCCAGTCCTTAAGCTTTGTTTTAAAAGCTTGAACTCTGGGCTTCAATTTTTCACTTGGCTTTGTTGCTTAGGGGTGGTACTCTGCCACTCAAGCCATGCCTTTAGTCCAGCTTTTTTTCTGGGTAATTGAAGATAGAGTCTCCTGAACTTTTCTGTCTGGGATAGTTTTGAACCTGATCCTCCAGATTTCAGCATCCTGAGTAGCTAGGATTATAAGCATGAGCTATTGATGCCCAGCAGTATTGATGTAGTTAAGAAATCAATTAACTGTTTTTCATTGGGTTGTAGCATTTTAGATTGACATACTAGCAAGACACATTGTTTCCTCTATAGTTTCACCAATAATTATAATCTTAGTCATTCTAATAGAGGTGCTGCAATATGTTGAGTCTCCCTAATGACTGATGTTAACTTTCTTTAAAAATTTTATTTTATTGTAAAGATGCTATACAGAGGGGTTACAGTTACATGAGTAAGGTAATGAGTACATTTCTTATTGAGCATTGTTACCCCCTCCTTTGTTTTTCTCCTTCTATTCCTTACCTTCTCCAACTCCCCCTCTCCTCCCTGCCCACGAAGTTGTAGAGTTCATTTCCAGCATAGTGTCTTGTGAGTATCATTGTTGCAATGGGTCGTGCTGTGTCCTTGTTTCAGCATTTTGTTATTCCTCTTCTCCCAAAATTAGATAAATAAATAAATAAATAAATAAATAAATAAATATGATGCAGGATAGCAAAATCAAATACAGTAACAACAAGGGATATACCAAAGGGGGAAGAACATACAAAAGAAACAAAAATCACATAGTATATTAAAAGCCCCCAAAACAAAGGAAAACCTCTTGTGTCCATATCTTGGGGTTCATTTCACTTAGCAACATCTTACAACAGACAAGGGCTTCATATCTAAAATATACCTAGAATTCAAAAAATTAAAACCCCCAAAACAAATCTTCAAAGAAACAACTGCCCTATTAATAAGTGGACTACACCTGTTGTCACTGTACTTGATTTTGGTACCCTGTATCTTGTATATACATTTGGAGAAGGGAAGAAGAATAACAAAATGCTGAAACAAGGATACAGAATGACCAATTTCAACAATGATACTCACAAGACAGGATGTTAGAAATGAACTTTACAACTTTTGGGTGGGGAGTAAGGGAAGTAGGGGAGGGAAGGGATAGTGGAGAACAAGAAAGGAAGGGGTAACAATGCTGGACAAGAAGTGAACTCATTACCTTACTCATGTAACTGTAACCCCTCTGTACAGCATCTTTACAACAAAATAAAATTAAAAAAATAAGTGGGCTACAGACTTAAAGAGAAACTTCTCTGAAGAGGAAATAAGAATGGCCAATAGACACATGAAGAAATGCTCAACTTCTCTAGCCATAAAAGAAATACAAATCAAAACAACATTGAGATTCCACCTCTCCCCAGTTAGAATGGCTATAATCAAGAAATCTAATAACAACAGATGCTGGAGGGAATGTGGCCAAAAGGGAGCCCTACTGCACTGTTAGTTGGAGTGCAAGCTTGTTCAACCACTCTGGAGAGCAGTATGGAAGTTTCCCAAAGACTCCACACTTCTGGGCATTTACCCAAACAATCACAAACAAGGCCATACTAAAGCTACCAGCACAACTATGTTTATCACAGCATTATTCACCCATAGCTAAGATATGGAACTAACCCAGATGCCCTTCAATAGATGAATGGATCAAGAAAATGTGGCATAAATATGTATATATATCTACATATCTACATATACAATGGAATTCTATCCTTCTGTCAGAAAGAATGATACCACCCCATTTTTTAGGAAGTGGAAAGACTTGGAAAAAAATCATTTTAAGTGAAGCAAGCCAGACACAAAGAAACATAGGTCCCATGGTTTCCCTTATTTGTAATAATTAGTATACATCTAGGATAATCTTATCAGATGAGCAGAAAAGCTCAAAAGCTATGTACATATGACTATATAAGATGACGCTAGCTGGGTGTTGGTGGCTGGCGCCTGTAATCCTAGCTACTCAGGATGCGGAGATTTGAGAATCGAGGTTCAAAGACAGCCTGGGCAGGAAACTCCATGAGACTCTTATCTACGATAAACTCAGAAAATTGTAAGTAGTACTGTGGCTCAAGTGGTAGAGTGCTCACCTTGAGCTGAAGAGCTGAGGGATAGTGTCCAGGCCCAGAGTTCAAGCCCCATGACTGACAAAAAAAAAAGGTGATGCTAAGCCAAATAATGTTATCTTAACATAACTATCTTTGTTATCTTGGCATAAAGTATCTTTATAATAATAGAATATAATAATAAGTATAATAATGATGATAAGTATATTTCCCTATGTTGATGCACTTTTTTTTGGTGTAAGTTTAAACTTTTGTTCATTGTTTTGAGTGTTTACTATATAATTGAACTACATAAAGGGTTATGACCTAAATCTGGCTTTTGAGCAGCTGATAATCCGATGAAAAATCTTTGTATCTATTTAATCTTTTATAGCTATTAAATCTGCCATAGAGCAAGCTATTCATCACGAACAAGATGTGCTGAAGGAGCTTATCAAAGCTTGGAAAAATGCAGAAATTTGGCTTTGAACTGGTATTTTTCACTTGGTATTCTACAGAAAATCACACTAAGGTAAAGTGAGAATAAGATAAATTCATGCTGGCAAGTGATAACAAGGCCTCAATATCTATACCCATGGCCTGGTACTTACTATGACTCCAAGGTGAACTGACACTGGGTTTTGCCATTGATATTAGATCTCCAAATCCACAGGGACACATTCCAAGACCCCCAGTGAAAGCCTGAAGTTGTAGATAATCCTGAATTATTCATATCTTATATGTTTTCCTATACACACCCAGGATGATAGTTGATTTATGAATTAGTCACAGTACAAGTAAAATAGAACAATTATGGTCATCTAATGTAATAAAAATGGCTATTATTGATAGTCTTGCACTTTGAGGCCATTACTCAGTAAAATAAAGGTAAGGAAACTAAATGAAAATATTACAATGCCACAACAGTCCATCTGAAAACCAAGATGGCTACTTAATGACTAAGGGGCTAGTGAAGCAAACAGTGTAGATGTACTGGAGAGAGGATGACTCATGTCCCAGGAGGAAGAAGCAGGAGGAGAGAGCTATCAATACATTCCCTAGAACAGTGTGCAATTTAAGTGAAAAGAGTTGTTTATTTCTGTAATTTTCCAGGTGGTATTTTCAGACTGAAATGTGCATAAGTGTTCTACTGTAATTTGACTTCCTACTATGGATTGTGCCAGTCTTCGTGGAAATTAACTAATTTACTAATCTCAAAAAACGAATTCACCTTTACAGAAGAGGAAATGAATTCAGAGGGATAAATAAACTTGTCCAGGTCCATGGAAACAGGTAGGGATGGGAACAAGCTCTGAAACAGGCCCTGCTACCAAAGTTGGATCACAGGAAGATCTTGATTCAGCCTCTGTCTTTTCCTGAAAGCGATCGCCTGCTCCTAAAACCTTCTCCTTCCCACACTCCATGACCACAGCCTACATTACTCAGAAAGACTTGAGAAACTCCCTACCTTATTACCATCAACACTGACGTACTTGACCTTTGTTTTCAATCCAGAACTTGCCCTGCATTTCACAAAACAAAAATCCAGCTGCCCAGAACTGATGGTTGATGGTTAGAAGGAAACCATGCTCTCTACATTAGCACAGTCTGTAATCAGGATTCCTGTGTGGAATACCAGCTAGCTTGACATGTAAAGGGCTTTCAGACCTATCAAACAAGGGAACAGAAGAGAGGTCCCTTCCCCTTCCCCTCCCCTTTCCTTTTCCTTTTCCTTGCCCTCTCCTCTCCTCTCCTCTCCTTTTCTTCTTTCTTTTTTTTTTTTCTTGCTCTTCCAGATCAGATAACATTGCTGGATTAGTTCCTCTACAGTGAGTTCATACCACATCTACCCACATGCCAGCCTCTGCTAAAAGGCTATCAGCTATATTGCTTCCTGCGCAATTATTTATACTTTGCCTCATGCCCTCCCTTCTCCACCTCTGTTTCCTGCCCCTCTCCCCTGAAGTAGCACAAATGCTTGCAAAGAAAATGTGTCAACAAGGTGAAATTTATAGGAGTTTCCTGGCCTACACAGAAATGAGACCACAGGCTTCCCCAAAGGAGAGATTTCCTTATACCCCGATTCATTCTCAGAGAATTCTCTAGAGAAATCACTTATCTTTTGTACAGAATCAGTGTATGGTGCTCCCATCTGGGAAAAGTGGCTCTGATGAATACTAGTTGGGATTATTTAGTTGCAATCACAGAAAACCCAACCCATACTGGCTTAGTCAGTCACAAAGGAATTTCTTAACTCACAGAAGCTGAAAAGAGGAGTCTAGCTTTAGGCGTAGCCCCATCCAGAGCTCCAGTGTATCATTAGCACCTGCTCATGTTTCTCTTCCTTCCATTGTGTTGATCTCAGCCCGGAGTCTTATGGGTACTCAAAACGGTTTCTTGAACCCATTCATTGTCTTATGTTCTAAGGTAGACTTTTCTTCTTCCCCACCCTCCTCCTCCTCCTCCCCCCTCCTCCTCCTTCTACTCTTCCTCTTGCTCAAGGCTGGCACTTGAGCCATAGTTGCACTTGTAGCTTTTTGATGATTAATTGGAGATAAGAGTCTCATGGACTTTTCTACCAGAGCTGGCTATGAACCTTGATTCTCAAATGTTGGCCTCCTGAGTAGCTAGGATTATAGGCATGAGCCACTGTTGTTGACAAGCCTCACTTCCTTACAGCATATGTAGTGGGGAATGTCTCTACATCCCATAGGCTCTGACTAACTCATAAAGGGTAATGATCATCAATGGACAGGGAAAGAAGACATGCCAGTGGCTTAGGCCTAGGTCACATGCTCCATCCTGGGGTTCACACCCTAGTGCTGGGTGTTGAGGCAGCTTTAATGGAATTGCATGGAAACCTGGGACTGTTACCAGGGGGACACTGGCAATGTTGACCAATAGTGTGTCTTTACCTTGTAAGAAATGATGTGCATATGTCACATAATGTTTTCTCTCCACTGCACAAGCCAGCCATTCTTTGAAATGCCCCACTATTTACTAATAAAATAAGAATTTACACCTAAAGCCAGTCTGGTTTAGAGAAAAAATTACTTACTGACTTAATCTCTGGAGTAAATGTAGTTGTAAAAATTTGTTATAAATGTACCACTATAGAAAATTGATTCTAGAATTCTCCAAAGCCTATACAAGGACCACCTTCAGTTCTTCAAAGAAGTACTGCTTTGACAATTGTAGTAACCTTTTTTGTTCAGGTCTTTCCTTCTTTCTCTCCTTCTTTCTCTCCTTCCTTCCTTCCTTCCTTCCTTCCTTCCTTCCTTCCTTCCTTCCTTCCTTCCTTTCTTCCTTCCTTCCTTCCTTCCTTCCTTCCTTCCTTCCTTCCTTCCTTCCTTCCTTCCTTCCTTCTTTCCTTCTTTTCTTCCCTCCCTTCCTCCCTTTTCTCTCTCCCTTCTTCCCTCCCCCCCCACATCTCTTTCAGGCTTGAACACAGGGATTGGGCGTTGACCTTTAGCTTTTTTTTTTTTTTTTTTTTTTTTTGGTCAGTCCTGAGGCTTGACTTCAGGGCCTGGGCACTGCCCCGAGCTTCTTTTGCTCAAGGATAGCATTCTACCACATGAGCCACAGCTCCACTTCCAGATTTTGGGTGGTTAATTAGAAATAAAGAGTCTCACTGATTTTTCTTCCTGGGCTATCTTTGAACTGCAATCCTCAGATCTCAGCCTCCTGAGTAGCTAGGATTACAGATGTGAGCCATTACCCCCCAGCTTTAGCTTTTTTTTTTTTTTGTTCAAAGCTAACACTCTAACACTTGAGCCATAGCTCTACTTCCAGCTTTTTGCTGGTCAATTAAATTAACCATCCTGCTTGGGCTGGCTTGGAAGGAATCATGATGCTAAAATCTCAGCCTCCTAAATAGCTAGGGTTATAGGCATGAGTCACCAGTGTCCAGCTTTGCTTTGTTTTTACTTTCCAAGAGCACAATACTTTGTAGTTATAAGAACTGCTACAGCAGGATCTGACTGGCCCTGTACCAAATGATCGAGTATATGGCAGAAATATGAAACTTGGAAAAGTTGTCAAAGTGTTTTGACTGTATTATAGTACATAGCTAAAAGAAACTCCCTTATTTTATTCTTTTAAAAACTCACTCTACTTTTCCATATGTCTTTCTAAATAAATATGTCTGGAATTAGATTATTTATTCTTCTTTCAACTCTTGGCCTTCAATGTTCAACCTTCAAACCACTGGACAATTGTTGCTAGTTATATGCTTCCTCTCCAAAAATTTTATTGTTTATTGTGTATCAGATGCTCTGATTTCATTTATTCCTCATAACTAGTGTATGACACAGAAACTATTATTATTCCCATTGTATAGAGGATGAAGTTTAGATCTAAAAATATTTAATTTTTTACCCAAGGTCACATAGCTATAGCCAGTGATCTTAAAACCAGGCTACATAAATAAGACAAAGGCTCTACGTGGCCTCCCTGATACAACACAGGAAAACAGACCTATAAATAAACTAGTGTGTTAAATGTTATATTGTCTGTGATAAGGATCTACATGGGGAAAGTGAGGAAGCTTGAGAGAGAGAGAGAACCATTTCCCTGGTAGACTGTGGAGATAGATGTTTGTACAAGTCTTCTAGACAAGGCTAAGCTATGATTCATGAGAAAGGGGTTTCCAGCTGAATGAAGGAAACTGAGAATTGCATCCCTGAAACTGACCCTTGCCAGTAAGAGCAATGCATGATGGGAATATCGCATACTGTTTCTTTTGGCTGGAACATGCATCCAGAAGGAAAGACAGAGAAAATATGTGGGGGGAAAAGTCCATACACAGCTGAATTGTAGGGAGTGGGACTTGATCAGGAACCAATGGGGAGCCATTGAGGAATTTTAAGAGGAAATGACATTTCCTCTGGGCAGTGTCCCTGACCTTTTTGCTCAAAGCTAGTTCTCTACCACTTGAGCCACAATTCTACTTCCAGCATTTTAGTAATTAATTGGAGATAAGAGTATTATGGACTTTTCTGCTCAGGCTGGCTTTGAACCGCGATCCCCAGATCACAGCCTCCTGAATAACTAGGAATACAGGCATGAGCCACCAGCACCAGGCTATTTTTAAACGTTTTGCTACATAAACATATTCATAACATAACACAATTTTAGCATTTCAAGTGCTTAGTTAATTATAGTCACAATGTTGTTTGACTATCTTCTCTCAATTTCCAGAAAGTTTTCTTTTTATCATCACAAACAACAATTGTATACCTGTTTAGCACTAACTCCCCATTCCTCCATGCTCCAGGTGTGTTAGTCACTATTGTTTCAGTCTCTATGAATTTGTCTACCTTGAGTATCTCATATGCGTGAGATTAAATAGCCATTTGTCCATTTGTGTTTGGCTGATTTAATTTAGCATAGTATCTTGAAGTTCCTCCATGTGACAAGATGTTAGAACTGCCTCCTTTTGAGGATTGAATAATATTCTAGTGAATGTATATACCATATTTTGCCCACTAATTCTTCCACATCAGTAGGCATTTTCTTCTTCTAGCTTTTGGCTACTAGCCAAAAGGATATTGACTAATAAGTACCAGAATCCCTGCTTTTAGTTCTTTACAGTGTATGCCTAGGATTACATCGTAATTCTATCTTTAACTTTTGGGAGGAACTGGTACACTGATTTCCCTAGAAGCTGCATCATTATGTTCCAACTGGTGGTTTATAAGGATTCCATTTTCTCTAGATTTTTTCTTTGGTGCCTGTCCTGGAGCTTGAACTCAGGGCCTTGGTGCTATCTCTGCTCAAGGCTAGTGTTCTGCCAGTTGAGAGCAGCTCTACTGTGGCTGCCTTTGAACCAAGATCCTCAGATCTCAGCCTCCTCAGTAGCTAATATTGCAGTCATGATTCACTGGCATTTAGCTCTCCATATCTTTATCAACACTTTTCTATTCTATTCATTCCAGTAGTGGAAGTACTATTTCATGATGATTTCATTTGTATTTTTCTAATGACTAGTGAGGTTGAATATCTTTTTATATGCTTCTTAGTCATTTATGTATCTTTTCTTTTTGACAAATGTCTATTCAAGTCCTTATAGGCATATTTGGCTTGGGCTTTTTTGTTGTGTTATGTTGAATTGTAGGTATAATTAGTACTTTTTTAGTATACGATAGCTCATCTGATCATCAGGATGATCAGATTTGTATTTTCTAATTACTACTCTGTATTTGGAGGAGAGTTCTGTTTGTATCCCAGGTAATAGGGAACCCATTGATTTAAAAGCAAAAGGGGCTTAGACCAACAAGCAGATGAACTTTCAGGCTTATGTGATAATGAAAACATAACAGAGTCTGATTTTAGAATTTTATTGTTCCTCCTGAATTTATTTATGTATTTATTTATTTTTGGCAGTAGGGGAATTTGAACTCAGGGTCTTGCATGCAGTAAGCAGGCACTGTTCTGCTTGAGCCATACCATAGGGTACTTTTTTATGCTATCTTTTTTTTTTTTTGGCCAGTCATGGGGCTTGAACTCTGGGCCCGAGCTCTGTCCCTCAGCTCTTCAGCTTAAGGCTAGTGCTCTACCACTTTAGCCACAGTGCCACTTTTGGTTTTCTGGTGGTTTGTTGGAGATTAGAGTTTCCTGGCTTTTCCTGATGGGGCTGGCTTTGCACCATGATCCTCAGATGTTAGCCTCCTGAGTAGCTAGGATTACAGGCATGAGCCACCAGTACCTGGCTTTATGCTATCTTTTGAACCAAGTAAATGAAGGAATTTTCTTTTTTGTCTTATCTTAAGCAGAGTAAATTTTATTTTTATTTTATTTTTTATTTTTTTCAGTCGTGGGGCTTCAACTCTGGGGTTGGGCACTGTCCCTGCGCTCTTTAGCTCAAGACGAGAGCTCTACCACTTCTGGTTTTCTAGTGGTTTATTGGAGGTAACGGCCTGGGTTGGCTTTGAACGGTGATACTCAGCCTCTTGAGTAGCTAGGATTACAGACAGGCATGAGCCACCAGGGTCTAGCTTAAATTTTATTTTTCAAATTCAAGTATCAGTGACATTCTTTGTCAGCAAGCTAAGAAAGTATTGTAAGGATGAAAGTATATAAAATGCTTTCTTTGATGTGAACAATATCATGGAAATGACTGCAATTATATTAGTTCTTTTTTAAAAATAAATTTTATTGTAAAGATGATGTACAGAGGGGCTACAGTTATATAAATAAGGTGATGAGTACATTTCTATCACTTCTGCCCCCCTTTTGACCTCTTTCCCTCCAAGTTGTAAAGTTCATTTTCAACAGTGTCTAGTGAATATCACTGTTCCATTGGTTCACCCTTTGTTTCACCATTTCTGCGATTCCCCTACCCTTCCCCAAAGCAGATAAACTTATATACAAGGGTACAAAATACAAAAACAGTAACAACATGGAATAAACCAATAGAGAAAAGGAATGAAAAAAGAAATAGCTGTAAACAGTACAATAAACAAAATCTCTTGTTTCTATTTCTTGGAGCTCATTTCAATAAGAATCATTTTATATGTCCACATGAACATAGCTATTGAGCCATTGTGATCCTCTCCTAAGAATATCCTCCTTTGTCCTCACTGTGTGAATGCTTAGAGTGCTGTTTAATCAATCATGTACAAGTACAATTATTTGTCTTTTACTATCCATTGGATTTACTTGTACATTTATAGACATATTCTAGTTATTACAAATGAGGAAAACCATGCAGACTATGTTTCTTAGATTCTGGCTCACTTTGCTTAATAATATGTTTTCTAAATCTTTCCATTTCCTTATGAATGGAGCAGTGCCATTTATAGACATATTCTAGTTATTACAAATGAGGAAAACCATGCAGACTATGTTTCTTAGATTCTGGCTCACTTTGCTTAATAATATGTTTTCTAAATCTTTCCTTATGAATGGAGCAGTGCCATTCCATTGCATATACATATATATTGCATATATATAATTGTATATATATACATTGCACACACACACACATATATGTGTGTATATATATACCATAACTCTGGCTATAAAAGAAATGCAAATCTAAACAACATTGAGATACCAACTCACCCCAGTTAGAATGGTCATTATCAAGAAAACTAACAAAAACAGATGTGGGTAGGATTTTGGCCAAAATGGAATGCTACTATACTGTTGGTGTGAGTGTAAGCTTGTTCAACCAGGCTGGAAAGTAGTATGGAGGTCCCTCAAAAGACCAAACATAGAGTTTTCCTATGACCCAGCAATTCCACTCTTAGTCATTTACCCAAATGACTACAAACTAGCCAACACTAATGCCACTAGAACAACCATGTCTACTGCAGCATTGTTTAGCATAGCTAAGATATAGAATCAACCCAGATGTCCCTCAGTGGATTGATGTAATTTTTATGGGAAATTTGTCTGTTTAGTAAGAGAACTTTTCAGTTGGTAAATTTGGAGATGAAGTAAATGTTCATCAATTAAAAATGACTAGTAGGCTATGACACAACCAGATAACCAGGGACTATGTTCATATGTGGCATGTAGTAACATAAACTATGCTTCAAAATACACTGTTAAGAGCCCACTGGCAGTGGCTCATGTCAGTAATCCTAGCTACTCTGGCAGCTGAAGTGTGAAGATCAAAGTTTTAAACCAGTCTAGGCAGAAAAGCCTATGAGACTGTTAGCTCCAATTAACCAATAAAAAGCCAGAAATGCAAATGTGTCTAAAATGGCAGAGCAGAATGTGCTCAGCCGCCCAAGTAGCTAGGATTACTTACATGAGCCACTACCATTGGACTCTTAACAGTGTATTTTTTTTTTTTTTTGGTCCGGTCGTGGGGCCTGAACTCTGGGCCTGGGCGCTGTCCCTCAGCTCTTCAGCTCAAGGCTAGCACTCTACCACTTGAGCTATAACACCACTTCCGGCTTTTTTCTTTTTGCTTATATGATGCTGAGGAATCAAACCCAGGGCCTTATGCATGCAAGGCAAGCGCTCTACCACTGAGCCACCTTCCCAGCCCCTTAACAGTGTATTTTGAAGCACATTTTATGTTACTACATGCCACATATCAACATAATCCCTGGCCCACATACACACACAAAAATGCATCTTGTTAAGTAAAAGGTGAGCCCCAGATCATCACATATATTATGATCATATTTATTATATCTTAGTGTGTTAGGGCTGCTATAACAAAAATACCTTTACTAGATAACTTACAAATAACAGATTTATTATCTGTAGAGGAAACCTTCAAGGTCTAAGAGCAAAACAGGCAGATTTGAGGTGTAGTGGGGGGGTCTTTTATTTATTTTTTAATAGATAGAGTTTTTTGAGGCATCTGCTCCTGATGGAAAGGTCAAAAGTAGGTGAGCTAACTCTCATTAGTTCTATAGGGACATCGATTCCATCCATAAGAGTGTTCTCACAATATAATAACTCCTTGGGGGTTAACATTTCGCACTTTACATTCTAGAGGAACACCAACACCCAGGCCATCGTAGATCATGTATTTATAAACACTCTAAGGTGTTTATTCAGCCGAATTGGGAGGAAGATCAGGCGACAAAAGTGAAAGGCAACTTTGTATTGCATTGTGTGCATTGGGATTTTTGGGGGGTACTGGAGATTGAACTCAGAGCTTTGGGTTTGCTAGGCAGTGACACATTATCAATTGAGACACATCCCTAACTGCTTTTGCACTGGTTATTTTTGAGATAGGAGTTCATGTTATGGTCTGGTTGGCCTAATATTCTGCTGCTGGTCCGTTCTGTGCCACTGTACATAGCCATTGAGATTTGCTGGTAACTGGGATAAGAGTTGCCTGCCACCATGCCTAGCCACTGAGAGAGATGGAATTGCATGAAGTTTTTTTTTTTTTATTGTGAAAATACTGTACAGAGGGGTTACAATTACATGGGCAAGATAATGAGTACATTTCTTAGCAAGCATTGTAGCCTCCTCCTTTGCTTCCCCTTCCCATTGCATGAAGTTTTATACTGGGGTTGTCCTTAAACTCTGATCCTTCAACCTTGCCTTTCACGTAACTGGGATTATAGGCTTAAGCCTCTGACCTTGGCTTCATCTGTATTGTTTAAAAACTTTCTATTGAGAATACACTTGTGGTATTCCTTATATAAAGAGGGCCAATGTTCTAGATTAATGGCTATAAAATGGCATATCTGCCTTTCTCTGCTTTTCCCCAAGATATCCCTTCTCTACAATTCCTGTGGCATGAATATTTTTATTCAGAGCACTTCACATGTGTCAGCAGTCGCCTTTCCAAACAAGGGGAACTAACTACATACATTAACACTGTACATCAGGACAGAAAGCACTGTGATCTGTCTCTTTTTAATAGGAAAAGCAGCACCATCTATTTTAGGGTGCAAAATCCATGCAGTGGTGTTTGACTGTATTTTCCCTGACAAATGAGCAAAGTAGATGGGAACATTTCATTACAGCCATAGATGCTCATGCAGGTTTTCCATGAAAGCAAGGCCGGTGCCTCTAATAGCTGTCATAATGAACACACCGGATGAATATTCCATCCCACCCTCGCTAACCATCCTATGTGTAGTGAGCATCTACTGTGTGCATGGTCTTGAGTGACAATAGTCAGCAGTGATGCTCCAAGTGAATGTGTAGTGGCCAATGCTGGTGACTCATGCATGTAATCCTGGGTACTCAGGGGTCTGAGATCTGAGGGTCATGATTCAAAGCCAGCTCCGGCAGTAAGATTTGTGAGATTCTTATCTCCAATTGATTACCAAAAAAAGCCAGAAGTAGAGAGGTGGCTCGAGTGGTAGTGTACTAGCCTAAGGCAAAATAGCTCAAGAACAGCTATCAGGCCTGGAGTTCAAGTCCCCATGGACATGATGATCTGTAACATGAAGTGCAAGGAAATCTCTGCACAGCTCTTCCAGGACTACCTGAATTATAATATATGTTAGTTTGTTTCCTTGTATTAGCCACCAGATAGACACTTCATCTATTTTTACATATTCTGTTTCTCCAGTGGCATAAATGTACTCTACAGCATAAAGAATATACTCTACAAATTTACGTTGAATGGGTGGTTACTACGTTTGTGTAGACCTGAAACACACAAACACATATGTAAAAAAAATACAAGTTATGTGCTGCGAAAACACAAGGAGACTATTCACAATTATAATTCAAATCATTGTGTTAACAAATGCCACTTTGAAATCACCAGTTTCTTCAAGTCCTAATATGACATCAGTGGGGTGGCACTTGGTCTAGACACCTCTGTCATCTGGTGCATCGTCTTCCTAAGGTTGAGCACCAGCAGCCTCTGCTAAGCTAGATGTACAGTTCCCAATGTCTGTTCTGAGGCTTTCAATGTGTTCAGATGGAACCTCATCAAAATCCTACTCTGCCCTTCTTGTGCTGCTTAGTTGGTAGGCTATTTTTAGATTGTATTAGTTCTCTGAAAACTTTATCTCAATCACTGCTTCTCTTAACCACTGCGGACAACACATCTGGAAAGCTGTTGAGAAAAGTGTGTTTTCTGGTGACTTCACACTTTCTATGGCAATTTACCTAACTATGCCAAGCTTCACTGGGAAAGCAAGGTGCCCTTCCCTCAGTCACACCAAGCCTTACCCAGGCTCTGCCTTGTCCCCTCCTTGGTCCCTCTCAGAACTCTTTCTAGTAGGATGCTGGTGGCTCATGTCTCTAATCCTCGCTACTCATGAGGCTGGTATCTGAAGATTGAAGTTCGAAGCCATCCCACGAAGGAAAGTTGGTGAGACTTTGATCTCCAATTAACAAGCAAAATGACAGAAGTGGAGTGGCCCAAATAATAGAGTACCAGTCCTGGGTGGAAAAAGATAAGTGAGATCATGAGGCCCTAAGTTCAACTGCCAACCCCCCCCACACACACACAAACACACACACACCACCACCACCACCACCACCACCAACACCACCACCAACACCAACACCAACACTAACAACACAAAATGCTTTAATTCTTTGGCTTCATCCCTGCTGATCCTTTATCTGCTGTGAAGCCATTGACTTTACTGGGTTTTCCTAGCAGTCTACTTCCTGTCTGGCATTTTCCTTTTCCCTCTTCTACAGTGCAGTCCAAGGGGTTCTTTTAAAGTATAGAATCTATGGCACAATTCCCAGTGCCATAGATCTAGTTCTCTCCCTTTTCACAATTTCCAGAAATTACCAGGATGTGTTTAAGAGCCACATTACATGTTCATTACTTTCTCTTCCTTCTTTCTCTCTTTCTTCTTTTTCTTCCTTTCTTTTGGCAGTTCATCATTTGCTGTGACTTGCTTATTGCAACAGCTGACATTGGCTGGATCTTCCTCTGTGACTTTTGTCTCTGTAGGTCCCACTGGCCTTCAGCCCCGCTCCTCTCACTGACGTTTTCTCACAGCTCCTTTTTTAACTTCTCTTATAAAAAATTATTATCAAGGTGATGTACAGAGGGGTTACAGTTACATACATAAGGTAGTGAGGACATTTCTTGTCAAACATTGTTCCTGCCTCCCTCATTTTTCTCCCACTTCCCCCCCACCCAAGTTGTACAGTTCATTTCCAGCATATTGTCTTCTGAGTATAGCTGTTGCATTGGTTTACCCTTTGTCCTTTGTTCACCATTTTGTTGTTCCCCTTCCTTAATTCAGACAAACGTATATACAATACCTAGGGTACCAAAATCAAATACAGTGACAACAGGGGATAAGGCATAGGTAAAAGAAAAAACACACACACAAAATAAAGAAGAAATCACATAGTACATTAAAAACAAGCACAAAGAAAAACCTCATGTTTCCATGTCTTGGATTTCATTTTGCTTAGCATAATCTTATATAGTCATATGTACATAGCTACTGAGCTATTCTGCTCATCTGCTAGAATTATCCTAGATATAGCTTAATTATTACAAATGAAGGGTTTTTTTTAACCTCCTCTTTCCACTTCCTCTCCAGTAATGCAGCTTTCTGTGCATGACTTGTACCCTTTGCGTATTACACACACATCCCATTATGTTACAACCTCTGGAGCTTCTAGATCGCATCATTGCTGAGGCTTGTTTCCAGAGCTATAGACATTATTCTAAGGAAGTTCATACAGTGGTTTGGTTAAAGTTATCCTTTTTTGTTTTGTTGTCAACCACTGGAAGGCAACCAACATTTTAATTATAATTTTCAACAAAGCAGCACATTGTCTCCAAGCTTTAAGAACTTCCTGTTGTTTCCTTGTCCTCCATTCCCCTACTTGTTGATGTAAGAACAGGTACCTTAGATTTAAAGGCCTGGAGGAGCCTTGCCAAGAGATCCCAACATACCTGTGCAAGTGGTTTCCCAGTCTCTTCTCTATTGCCGACCTTCAGCTAGCATCTTCAAACCTTCTTGCCCCTGCCATGCCCACAGAACCAAGGTCCTACTACATGCTCCTCTTTCCTCCAACCAGATTCATGGGAAGCAGGTTCTTGGAGTTCAGGTCTTTGAAGGGGAAGCAGTAGTAAAAACAGAAAGGGCTAGACTCAGGGATAGACCACTGAATTGCTTGAAAGCCTTCTCTTTGTGCAGCAGGATGTTTTCCCAAAGTATACTGCTTTCCCTTGGCCACTATTAGAAATGGTCACAAACTCAATGGGTATAAGCAACACAATTTATTCCCTTGCTGGTCTGAAAGCCAGGAATCTGAAAGTTCTGATACTGGGCTATCTTCAAAGTATCCTTTACTGTTCTAGCTCCTGGAAGTGCTTGCATCCATTGATGTATGGTCCTACCACCCCAACCTCTTCTTTCCATGGTAATATCTGTTACTTCCTCTTCTGTGATCAACTCTTCCTCTGCCAAACTCTTCAAAGAACATGGATAACATATAACATTTAAGGTCTATCTAGATAATCCGTCTTAACATATAGATTTTAATTATGAGCACACAGTTTTGTTTTTGTTTTTTGTAAGTCATGGGGCTTGAACTCTGGGCCTGGGCATTGTCCCTTAGCTCTTCAGCTCAAGGCAAGTGCTCTACCACTTGAATCACAGTGCCACTTCCAGTTTTTGGTGATTAATTGGAGTCTTATGGACTATCCTGCCTGGGCTGGCTTTGAACCACAATCCTTAGATCTCATCCTCTTGAGTAGCTGGGATTACAGATGTGAACCACCAGTGCCTGGCCACAGTTATTTGTTGTAATATATGGTAGTGTGCACAAGTTCTGGGGATCCGAGGACATTTGTGAGGCCATTATATTATATATTAGCATACCATGCTATCTCATGTCAAATATAATCTAATCTTTGCCCACTTGATTACATGTCTTTGTGACACTTTCTTGAGTTTTATTCTGTCACTAGAATGTTAATAAGATGCTTCCCTTTAAGTACATACATACAGGGACAATTCTGAACTTAATAATGGTTCATCTTGTGATATTTAAAAATTATGGTGGTGCTAAAGTGATATTGAGTGGAATTTTTACTTCCAATTGGACCTTTTTCTGGGCTATCTATAAATGACATATATTATGATACTCTCATTCAATGCTGGGCAGAGGCAACAAACCACAGCTCCCAAAGGTTAACACTTGATATTCTACTATGTTGCTGAGCTGATGTTTGATAGGTTAATTGTGGTACATGCATTTTCAACTTATGATGAGTTTGTCAGGATGTAAACTCACCTGAATGGAGCACCTGAAAACATATTAATCTTGAAAGTTAGTCACCAAGTATACTGATATACCATTAAAAGAAAACCAGTTTAGAAGTTGTGATTTCTATGTTGTCAGTTTTTTTTTTATTATGTCTTCTTTCTACTTTGATAGAAGAGAACCATGTAAGGACAGGTAAATGTGTCCTAGAAGATATCTGAGCTGTGGGAAGATATTGGGCTGCCTAGCTCATATGCTAGTAAATCATGCCATCTATTTCTAATGACGTAAAACCCAAGGCCCAGATTGTTTGCTGCCTCCTATCATATGATCCATTCATTGCCCACCCCATCTCACCTTCTACATTCCTGGTTGGCCCTTTTTTCCTTCAGTTCTGCCTATTACATTCAACTACTCCCTGTGGGAGATTTTGTTAGTCAGCTTTCTATTACTGTAAAAAAATACCTGGGATAATAAACTTATAATGAGAAAAGGTTCATTTGGGCTCACTTTTTGAGGTTTCAGTCTGGAATTGATTTATCCTGTGGCTTTAGTCCTCTAGTGAGGCAGTACATTATGGTGAGAGTGTGGGGTGGAGCAAATCTATTCAGTTTAGGCAAGTAAGTGGAAGAGTGAATGAAGAAGGGGCTGGTGTTTCACTGACCCCTTTGAGGGCAGTCCACCAGTGACTAGAAGGCCTCTCATTGGGCCCCACTTCTTAAAGACTGTACAACCTCCCAGTAGTGCCATGCTGAGGGCTAAGCCTTTAACAAACCAGTCTCTAGGGAACATTTCAATTCAAACGATAGCAGAGCTATTTCCATTCAGCTTTGCTTTTCTCCCCCAACATCTCTCCTGTTTCTTGTTGACATTCTTATCCACCCTTGCAACTTCTGCTCTTATCCCACAGAGGTAAATTCCACATTTGTAACAGAAACACTAAAAATTCCAAATTTGTGACATAAAATACTAAAAATAAAAATGTTCCTTTGACAATTTTCTAAATCTCTTTGCTATTTTTTTGGCTCAAGGTCGTTCTTCAGTTATTCTAATTTATAGCTATTTTTATCTATCTATCTATCTATCTATCTATCTATCTATCTATCTATCTATCTATCTATCTATCTATCTATCTGTTTATTTATTTATTTAATTGCTGGTCCTGGGCTTGAACTCAGGGCCAGGTTACTGTCTCTGAGCCTCTTTGTGCTCAAAGCTCATGTGCTACCACTTTGAATCACAGTGTCACTTCCTGTTTTCTGGTAGTTAATTAAGAGTCTCACAGACTTTCCTGCCTGGAATGGCTTTGAACTGTGCCTCAGATCTCAGCCTTCTGAGTAGCTAGGATTACAGGCATGAGCCACCAGCACCTGGCTTTATTTTATATTTTAATGGCTCATCTTGATACAATAGCTCTTACTATAAACATATATCCAAAATAAACTTAATGTAGTTGGGTTGTCTAATTTATATAAGAGGAGATATAAGCCAGAAAAAGATACATTTACATCTGTGACAAATTATACTAACAAAAGTTTGATTTAAAGTCTTAACACAGATTTAAATACAATTAATGGTCTCATTTATTGCTTCACACTTAGAATACTAAAACTGATTTGATAAGGCTGCTCATACAATAAACAAAATTATACTTTCTAGCTCATAATACTTCCACATAAAATAAGTAAAATAGAAGTTGGCACCAGTGGCTCATACCTGTAGTCTTAAATAATCATGTGTGACTAAGATCTACAGGATCATAGTTCAAAGCCAGCCTGAACAGGAAAGTCTATGAGACTCCATCTCCAAAATAACTAGAAAAATGCCAGATTGAGGTGTGAGGCTAAAGTGGTTGAGAACCAGCCTTAAATAAACAAGTCAAATGAAAGTATAAGGCCTTGTGTTCAAACTCTGGTGCTGGCAAATATAGAAAAAATGAAATAAAGTAACAGTGTGTACTATATAAGTATGTATTTGTTATTGAACAAACCATTTTCTACATAGAATTGCCTCTTTCTTTCCTTTATATAAAATCCTTCAAGTATCTAGGAAAACCTAGCTCAGTGAAATAGGATAATAAATTCCAAGTGGAATGGTAGACTTTCCTCCCCTTAATTCTGTACTTTACTTGGTGTTTTATTATGAACTCACAATAGTTTATTACAACTCCTCTGAGTTGAATTCTTTTGGTCTAATTTTTATAATACTTTATTTGTGATAAGCAACAAGACTAACTCTGAGTTGGGGTTGACCTTTTTTTTTTCTAGTCCTTAGGTTTAAAACTGAGGGCCTGGATGTTGTCCCTAAGCTTCTTTGCTTAAGGCTAATGCTCTATCACTTGAGTGACTACTCCACTTGCAGCTTTTTGGTGGTTAATTGGAGATAAGAGTCTTAAGAACTTTTTCTATCCTTGCTGACTTTGAGCCTCAATCCTCAGATCTCAGCCTCCTGAAACCACTCAGAATTATGGGCATGAGCCATTGGTGGCCAATAGGTTTCATATTTAAAGGTAGTGAGTACATTCCTTGTAGAACATTTTTACCCCCTCCCTCATTTTTCTCCCATTTTTCTCCCCCCAATTCCCTCTCAAGTTGTAACGTTCATTTTCAACATATTGTGAATATCGCTGTTTCATTGGTTTCCCCTCTGTCCTTTGTCTCTTTCCCTGTCTACCTGTCTGCCCCCCCTCCACCCCCAGTGATTGTGTGGTGCTGTACACTATTGGGTGTTCCTAAGGAGATACGTATTATTTAGTTTGAGTCTGCCTTTTATGAGCTAGCAGTGGAGTATAGGACTTGACATAAAAATAAAACTAAAAACAAATATACAAATTATTATCTCTTTCTCATTAGAATGTGAGAAGTGGGAAGCAGAAAGCTCTACCTACAGCCTTTTGTGGTAAGGGTAAGGTCTCTGGTCTGATTTTTTTTTCTGGTCTGATCTTGATCTGTACTTAAACCTGTACTTTTCTGCTTATTGATGTCAAATGATTACCAAGCTACTGAGCTTGTTCCGTCTCAGCTTTTCAACTTTAAAATGATGGTGGTGTATAGTCAGGCACCAGTGGCTCACACCTGTAATCCTAATTACTCAGGAGGCTGAGATCTGAGGATTATGGTTTGAAGCCAGCCCTGGCAGGAAAGTCTATGAGACTCTTGTCTCCAATTAGTCACCAGAAAACCAGAAGTGTTGCGATGGCTCAAAGTAGTAGAGCTCTAGCTTTGAGCAAAAAAGCTCAGGGAGGAAGGGGGGAGGCTGGGAAGGGATGTGAAGGGTAAACAAAGGAGGAGGCTGCAATGCTTGGTAAGAAATGTACGCATTATCCTGCCCATGTAATTGTAACTCCTCTGTACAGTATGTTCACAAATAAAATAAAATTAAATTTAAAAAAAAGCTCAGGGATCATGCCCAGGCCTTGAATTCAAGCTTCATGGCTGAAAAAAAATGATGGGGTGGGAATAGGAGTGGAGGGAGAGGAATGGTGTGAGTGAGGGGCAGATAATAACAGATACCTTGTAGTTTATTTGCAAAGACAAAGATGCATCTTAAGTGCTTGATACTTATAAGCTTTTATCAAATGCTAAGTGAATAAAATCCATGTGAGTTGAGGGAAAGGTAAAATTAATCCCAGGCTGGTTGAATATCAAGGGCATTTAGAGGAATTATCTTACCTTGGAGGATCTGAGGGGTAGAGGAGGCACAATTTTGAAATAGTAAAGTATCTTCTCTCCACCCTTTCAAAGATGCTTTTTGGATTCCACGTTATGCCAATTCACAATTCTTCCAGAGAGGCCCATCATCAATGACCCAGGCAATAGTGAAGGAGTTTCTAGGTGTCTTTAAGGTGGGAAAATGGATGATACCACAGTCTGCTGAAGAGGAATGGGCTGGTTGAAGACAGATGGTGGCAAGTGGATATTTTCACCCAGTAGCCATTGAAAGAGGTGTGTGAATACCATGGTCCTAAGAGACCATTTATTTTTCTGCAGCATGGAGAGCAACGAGGTGATCCAAAACAAGTCTGAAAGTTCAAATGAATTACAACAGGTCAATCCAGCACTCCTAAGTTTCACTGAGTAAAACTGTATAAGCACTATCCAGTGTTGACAAATCTCTGCCATATGCCAAGCTTGAAAACAGAGCCCTGCGGCAGAGTTAAGAGGGTTGTTACACTTCCCCAAATGTGTGAAATGGGTCAAAATCAAAGTGAAATATCTTTTATATTGATCACATCTTCCTGATCTTAAAATGAGATAAAAAATCCCCCAAACAAGAAACTCCTCCAATAAAAGTATTGCCCAAGTTACAAACAGCTAATTTATGATTGGCTGGGACTTGAATTCTTTAGAACTTTTCTGTCCTCATTCATACTTCTTTTATTTTTTTCCCCTTCTTTTCAGGAAAGACTCCTAACTGCCAGGAGACTGACATATTGGCTTGTTTAGGTGATGCTTCTTTTTTTTCCAGCTCTATTAATTCAGGCTCAAGCTTTTTTTCACACATTTTGTTCAACTTCTTTTCCTCTTCAACTGAACATCCCAACTCCCACCCAATTACATCAGAAAATTTAACACTACTTTTTTGTGTGGATGCCTGTCAGGGGACTTGATCTCCAGTCCTGGGCATTGTCCTTGAGCTATTTCCTGCTCTCCATCCTGCAAGACTAGAGCTCTATTTGAATTCTATATAGAGTCAATTATACTTTGGTTGATTCATTTGTAACCATCGTATCCAGCTCAACATGTTTACATATAAATTTATAGGTACATTATATCAATTACTAATGAGGGAAAACAGGCAACCTTTGTTTCTCTGGGTCTGGCTTACTTCAGTTAATACAATTTTTTCCAAGTCTTCCTATTTCTTTATGAATGGTATAATATCATTCTTTATAATGGATAAATAAAATTCTATTATATATATACATATATATATATATATCACATTTTCTTGATCCATGCATCCATTAAGGGCATCTGGGCTGGTTCCATATCTTGGCTATGATAAATAGTGCTGTAATGAACAATGGTTGTACAGTAGCTTTACTGTAACCTAAGGTCAAAGCCCAACAAAAAAAGCACCAATAATGGGTACTTGTGGAGGTAGGAGGAACAAGGGAAGAAGAGTAGAAAAATGAAGTGAGGAAGAGAAAGAATGCAGTTAAGAATTTATTGTACAACAAAATTAAGTAAAGTAAGGGAAGGAATGGATTGAAGGGGTGAGACTGTTGAAGGAGGTGACACGGATCAAGATGCGTTGCATTCATAAGCTGCTTTGTTAAATGGCACCTAAAGATAATATTATTAATAATAAAAGACTATAGTTCTACAAATTGAGCCACAGCTCTACTTCTGGATTTTTTTGGGGGGGCAGCTGGTTGGATATTAGAGTCTCATGGTCATTCATGCCCAGGCTGGCTTCAAACCTCAATACTCAGATCTCAGACTCTTGAGTAACTAGGATTATAGGCATGAGTAATATTACTTTTTAATACCAAAAGCACCACATAAGGAATACAGGTGCCTATCTTTACTGAATTTAAAATTGAAAGGAGAAATTTTTATTGCTACCTATGTCCATCTATGTATACATGCATCATAAATGATGCAAAGTGAGTTAATATGATTTAAAGTTGCTAATAACATTGTATAACATTGTATAGGTCAGCCTTATACATTTTTCTTCTTTTATTTAGTTTGTTTTTTTTTCTTTCTCTTTTTTACCAGTTGACAATATTTGGTCTGTTTCTGTATGTCACTTTATTTATATGATTGTGTTTGTTTTTCAGATACAAACTGGTATGGAGGAAAAAAATGTGTGTTAAGCTGGGTGGAGACCTCTTTGTCTCTCCTTTGCTTTTTCCTTTTCCCTGTGAAATCAGATATCCACAAGAAAAGGCTAAGATCACAGCACGTGTTAGCAAATGCAGCAAGGAGCCTGTAATCTCTCTGTCCTTCTGTGCTTCCATTTCCTGACTATCTAACATATCAGCATGTGTTTTTCTGCAGTGTTGGCAGGATCAAAAGTCAGTCAAAGATGATTCAGGTTCCATTTCTATTATGAAGTAATTGTCTTATCTGCATGATAATGCACACATATATTTCTACCAAATTATCTACATCCTAAGCATTCATTCATGCCCCAGAGAAGATGATGAATGTAGCAGATGCTTACATGTTGTGGTGAGATCACCAAGATGGGAGGAGCAGGGCAGCTTGCCAACTGTTTGGGTGGCTATTTGTCAGGAGAATGAGTCATTCCTGCAGCCCCTGCTGTACCACTCCTGATACTGGTTTAATATGTTCCACTGGAAAGAGGCCAGAGCCCCACACCAAAACTCAAGCCAATTTTTCACCTTTTGGTA
This sequence comes from Dipodomys merriami, assembly GCF_024711535.1. NCBI lineage: Eukaryota > Metazoa > Chordata > Mammalia > Rodentia > Heteromyidae > Dipodomys > Dipodomys merriami. The sequence continues at coordinate 34,928,388 of NW_027205603.1, forward strand.
ATAGTACATTTTAATCTTCCCTATAAGTGCCATTCTCTGCCTGCTGCAGATAATCTGGGTTTGCCTAGGCAAGGTATGATCTTTGTTTTAAAAGTAAAATTTTTTTATCTGTTTCACCCTTTTATTTTGGTCTTTGAAATAAGCACCAAAGTGTGTGATGGGTTCTGACAAATCTTAACCGAGAGACCAGATGATGTGCCATACTTACAATTGATATGATCCAACGATGTCTGAGCCCTTTAAACCAATAAATCCTCTTTAAAATATTCTACTCTTTCCCAAGCACACTGGGGTTTGTAATTGGTGCTTAAAGAAGAGAATGCCGAAATGCTCTATCCTAGATATGGCAGAGTGCACTCTGGCTTCCCCTGCCAGTAGCTGGTAGAACATAGAATTGGCAAGAGTTGGACCTATAACCATGCTGGATTCCATTTGTATGGATTTCAAGGATTTCAGCAGTGAAGCCTGCTGGTCTGCAAGCCTGTGATGTGAGAGCTGCCAAACAGTGGACTGGAAGGGGGCTCCAGCTCCTTTTGTGTTTTTAAGATGACTGAGGAGTTTGACTTAGGTTCAGACTACCCCTGCTGTCCTATTGTCTTAGCAAGTGGTAGTGTGACAGAGGAAGCCTAGGGGAAAGCTGATCTGGAGTTTCAATAGAAACCCAGCACAGAGACAGTCTCCAAGGCAGTCTCCAAGGCTGGCCTGCCGGCTTGATAGGGCTGTCCATGGAAGAGCTGAGAAAGAAGCTGTGTGGAACAGGCTGTGGGAAAGAGAGAGCTGTGCTTGTTCTGTATTCTGCAGTGTGATTATGGTAACCTGTCGGAGTGACCTTGACTCACACAGTGAAAGCAGCTGCTTGTGGGGTGTGATGATGGCCAAATGATTACTTTTATTTGCTAAATGGGGACTGATTTGGACTAGGACATTTGGTTATTTAGAGTATTTGTTGATGTGCCAAGTTTGGCAATCAATTCAGGGCAAGAGGCCAGGTGTGGTTAGATGTCAGTGTCTGGGTCAGGAAGTGTGGAAATTTCTAGTTTCAGTTTCATGGCCATCCTGATTTGTGTTACCCTTGGTTTTCTATGAGTTTAGAGATATGTGCACAATGAGAGAGAGCGGCAAACTTCAGAAGGTTTTATCTATTCCATTCTGAAACTGGGTGGATTTTTAGTTTGATTTAAATCTAACAGTTTTGGAGGATATGCTTTCAATATATTAATATTTTTCTTTTCTTTTCTTTCTTTTTTGACACTGGTAAATAAAATCCAGTACTGAAAAGAGCCTTGGGTTTATCTATATATTTGGGGAGGTTCCTTCTATCTCAATTGGCCAATGAATCCCACAAGGCTAGTGATGTTCACCAAATAATTTTTCAATGAATTGATATTATTGGTTCAGAGGAATGGAAAAAATTATTTTAAAAATTAAATTACAATAAGAAAAAATCATTACCCTAACAGAGGATTTTCAATGTACAAGTTAAATCATCCCAATTAAAGAATATTCAACAATATTAAAAATTTCTCTGAAAACATTCATAAAAGCTGAAAAAATAGAAGTAATTTGTCTACAATAAAAATAACATGTCAGGGACTAAAACATTATTTTTCTGAAGTATGTTATTTGGGACAAGCTCAAAACATCTGGATTAGATAATAACAAGCTATAGTAGAGGGACTAATGATTTCTGAGATACCAGTATTAATACTTGTGTTATTTCCTAATACCTCTGTCTCTATTTCTTTAAAAGTGAAACAAAGCCACCCTTTCTAGTTTTACTAGTTAAGTTTTACCCAGTTGTTGTGGTGAGCTGAGTTTGGGGGGAACCTGTCACAAATGATGTTTGAGGAAGCCTGTGCTATTTCTTTCTCTACTTTTCATATCTCAATTCCCTGGCCATTCCATTTAGTTCCTGGGATGTTGACAGCTGGTAACATTAAACTGCAATACACTTTTCAGAAGTTATTGATATTCCTGAGGTTTAATGATGTGAGTTAACCTAAGGAAAAATATGCTGAAGTCTTAGTCTGCTGTGTCTCATCCAGGTTTGCTGTAGTTTCTAGGAATACAATGCCAGGAACTATAGGCCACATTGGATCACTTACTTTCAGAATGGTTCTGCATAGACCAACAGGCCAATACAACATTAATTCTTTCTTTAGGATTTTTTTTTCAAGATCCTAAACTATTGAGTCCAAGAAATTTAAAATGTCTACTTCTGTTATGTTAACAGCTGTTTATGTTACAAAAATGGTTTTAATGTATTTGAGCAAAAAGTTAAATTCAGGAGTGACCACAGATACCTGTAGTTCTAGGTATTTCAGAGACAGAATCAGAGTCAGAGTTTGAGTCAGCAGGACAAAGATAATGACAAGACTCTGTCAAAAAAGCACCCCAAAACCAGAGCATTATATTTCTTGATTATAGCCATTCTAACTGGAGTGAGGTGGAATCTCAATGTTTTAATTTGCATTTCTTTTATGGCTAGAGAAGTTGAGCATTTCTTCACGTTTCTATTGGCCATTTTTATTTCTTCTTCAGAGACTCTCTCTTTGTCTTTAGCCCACTTATTAATGGGGTTGTTGTTTCTTTGAGGATTTATTTTTGGGGTATTTAATTTTTTGAGTTCTAGGTATATTTTAGATATGAGGCCCTGTCTGTTGTATGGCTAGTGAAGTTCTTCTCCCAATCTGTGGGCTTTCTATTGATTTTACTAGATATGTCCTTTGCCATGCAGAAGCTCTGCAGTTTCATGCAATCCCATTTGTCCAACCTTTCTTTGATTTGTTGTGCTTCGGGGTCATTATTAAGAAAATTTTGGCCTGTGCCAAGGAGCCCTAGAGTTTCTCATATTCCTTCCTGTAATCTTTTCCGGGTGTCTGCTTTTACTTTGAGGTCTTTGATCCATTTGGAGTTGATTCTATTTTGGGTCCAGTCGTGGGCCTGAACTCTGAGCCTGGGCGCTGCCCCTCAGCTCTTCAGCTCAAGGCTAACGCTCTACCACTTGAGCCACATCACCACTTCCGGCTTGTTGTTTGCTTATGGGTGCTGAGGAATCGAACCCAGGGCCTCAAGCATGCAAGGCAAGCGCTTTACCACTGAGCCACCTTCCCAGCCTGGAGTTGATTCTAGTACAGGGTGATACATAAGGATCTAAGCCAGACCCAAAGAACTATTGGTCCCATGGTTTCCTCACTTGCAATAATTAGTATACATCTAGGATAATTGTATCAAATGAGCAGAGAAGCTCAAAAGCTATGTACCTATGACCATATAAGATGATGCTAAGTGAAATGAACTATTAGGTTTAAGTTTTTCTCATATGAATATCAAGGTTAGTCTATAAACTACTTTAATGTATCCAAACCATAACCAATGTCCTAAAATTCATGGAGATCCTTTTTATAACAACATGATTTCAGTTATGTTCAAGGCATATTTGTTGAGCAAATACTCTTTGTGAACTGGTGCTAGCTACAAAGCGAGAATATAGAGATTAGGAACTATAACAATCAGAGGTAGAAAAGACAGGTGATATCGTACCACTCATAAAGACTTGGGAAGACTTATATTAAGTGAAGTAAACCAGACCCAGGGAAACAAGCTTGCATGGTTGCATAAGTGGTAAATAGAGTGTGCCTATACATCTATAAGGAAAGGGGCTAGGTGGTATGCAAGCAATTCCAAATGAATTAACTGAATTATAACAGACACTATGGAGATTCTATCATAGTACAATAATACATGATTTTTAGAAAGACCAAGTCAAAGCTCAACAAAATAAGTACCAAGAAATTGGTGCTTGCTATGGAGGGAGAGTCCAAAGGGAGAGGAGTAGGTAATGAAGCAGAGGGAGGAGAGAAGAATGCAGTCAAGAATTCATTGTGTATACCACAAAATTAAGAAGAGTGAGTGAGAAGGTGGGTGGGGGAGAGATGGGTGAGAATGTTCAAAGGTGGGGCATTGATTAAGATGCATTGTATTCATATGCTGCTTTGTTAACTGATACCTCCCTTGTACACTACTACTTATTGGTAATAAAAGAAAAAGTCAGGTTGGGCACTGGTGGCTCACTCCTGTAATCCTAGCTACTCAGGAGGCTGAGAGCTGAGGATAGTGGTTCAAAACCAGCCTGGGCGGGAAAGTCCATGAGACTCTTATCTCCAATAAACTACTCAGAAAACTGGAAGTGGCGCTGTGACTCAAGTGGTAGAATGCTAGCCTTGAGCTGAAGAGCTGAGGGACAGCATTCAGGCCCAGAATTCAAGCCCCATGACCAACAAAAAGAAAAAGAAAAAAAAAAAAAGAAAAAAAGTCAGGTGTCTGTCTTAAAGGTGATAGTGCTGTAATAACAGAGATCAATAAATGATCAAAGAAGGTGGACTAAAAATTCATAAAGGAGCGTGAGCTAGCAACAGTGAACTCTTAGCTGTGAGGGTATGGAAACAGGTATTGTTTGGAGAGTTAGGTGAGAATGTAGAAAACTGAGAAAGCATTTTGGGTGGTATAGCCGAGATAAGAGATACAGTAGAGATGCTGATTTGAAAACATCCAGGTCAATTTTGACAGAATGTCTACAATTTTAGTTTGGCTAGGAGTATGCTGTTTATAGTAGATTGGTGGAAAATAAGACGATAAAAAATGTAGATTGTTCTTCAATGTCTTCAGGACTAGAAATTTATTGAGTTCAGAACGCATGGTTTTCTGCAAGGGCAGTGAGGTGATTCAAGTTGTATTTGAGTGACAGTAATGATTAAACCGAGTTATTTTGGGGGGAGATCAGCAGAGAGAATCTGATAGGATGCCCTGTGAGGAAGAGAGAGAGAGAAAAGAATGGGGGCCTGGGGTGAGCTGGGCTGGTGGCAGCAGGAAGCAAAACAACAAAAAAAGAGGAAGAAACAGAAGCTGCAGGATTTGGCAACTAACTAGGTGCAGGTGGACTGAAAAAAATGTCTGGGAAAATGACAATTTGACTGTGTTCAAGACTTCCTCCAAAGCTTAGTCGTCTCTTGATCCAATGCTGGCTGAAGCCAATAGGCATGCTGAGTCGCAGAGTGTGAGGATGGGCGGGAGGATGGCCCCACCTCTGGCTGCTTCTGCTGGAGAAGGCTGCTGCTGAATTTCTCTCCTTGTGGACTTTACAAGAGCCCGGAGTTAATAGGAAGAATTTTGGTCAGGCAAATAGAGTGTGTTGTGTCTTGGGCTTCAGGGAGTACCATGTTAATGATGGTAAACAGTACAGAAAATTTCTGTTTCTAATGTGGCATAGAAGAAAAGTGGAGGGACAGATATGCTAGTGTACACTTGTAATCAAAGGGCTCAGGAGGTGGAGGCAAAAGGATCATAAGTTAAAGCCCAGCCTGGGCTACATAAGGGAGTCCCCGTCTAAACAAATAAAGCAAATAAACAACAAACCAAAATAAACCCCCAAGTCATCACTTTCCTCATGGCAAGAAAAAACTTACCAAACTGAAAGTTAACAATTCTTATTAGAGTTCATGAAGGAATTAGGGTCATAAGACAAACTATTAGTTTCTTCAAATTGCAGAGAAAAATAGGCTGATATAGAAAAAAAAATTATAGCTTCCTGCAGCACAAGCTCGGAACAGAAACTCCATGTGAGAAAACCACTACTAGGTTCCATTAACTCAGTGCATTTCAACCACTTTCCAACCAAAAATGACAAGGCATACTAAAAGATAGTTTAAACATAGTTTAAAAAGACAAAGTGAAGCTGGAAGTGGAACTATGGCTAAACTGATAAAGCACCAGCATTGAGTAAAAAGCTCAGAGACAGTGCTCAGGCTCTGAGTTTCAAGCCCCAGGACTCACACACACACACACACACACACACACACACACACACACACACACACACACACACACACACACAATTAGCATTAGCTAAAGAAAACATAGGTGTTGGAATTATAGACTGGGAGTTTAAAACAATGATGACTAAGACTCTAAAGGCTCTATCTGAGATAGTGAGCCACACATAAGAACAGATGGGTGATGTTAGTAGAGAGATGGAAACTCCAAGAATCATAAGGAAAGACAATTTTTTTAAAAACTACTGTAACAGAAATGAAGAATGCTTTTGATGGACTCATCAATCAACCGGTCATCGCTGAGGAAGAAAAAGCGATCTTGTAGAAACATCAATAAAATCTTCCAGAACAAGGCAGAGGAGAAAAAAGAATGAGGAAAGTATTGAGCAGAATTGTACACATTGTGGGACAACATAGTTGTAATTACAGAGTGTATCACATAATGGAAATACCAGAAGAAGAGGAACAGAGGAAATGTCAAAGGCAATAATGACTGAGAATTTCTTAAATTTAATATAGATCTGGGAACCTCAGAGAATACAAAGTAGGACAAATAGCAACAGAAAACAAACAAAAATTAAAATAAAAAATGTAGTTATATACACATTGAAGAGAATCAAAGATAAAGAGAAGATTCTGGAAGGTTGAGACAGGAGTGCATCTTACCTATACAGGATAAGAATTGCATCAGGAATCCTGTGGGAGTGAAATAAAATAAAGTGGTGAAAAGCATGCCAACATAGAATTCTGTATCTAGTAAAACTACAAAGTTTAGGAGAGTTAAGTTAAGGTGGCTTGGGCTTATAATCCTATTTAGTGAGGAGGTTGAGACCTGAGAAAATTCCATGAGACTCTTATCTCCAATTAGCGCCAAAAAAAAAAAAAAAAAAAAAAAAAAAAAAAGCTGGAAGTGGAGCTATGATTCAGGTGGTAGAGTGTTAGCTTTGAGTAAAAATGCTCAAGGACAGCACCCAGGTCCTCAGTTCAAGATCTAAACAATTTAATTAATTAACTAATTAATTAAGATCTTTTCAGACCAAAAAAATGTGAAGGAATTTGTCACCTGAAGGCCTGCCTTATATGAAATGTGAACAAGAAATTCTTCAGAAAGAAAGGAAAATGAGATAGGTAAGAAAATGAAATCTTCATAAAAGATGAAAGAAAATGAAGGAAGGCATATATGAAGATAAAATTAAGCAGAAGGTGGAGAGTGACACTGGATTGAGTAAGAATACATGACAGAATCTCCCAGCTTCCCAACTGGTAGTAGTTGTCCTGAATATGTGGTTCCTTTGTGTACTTCTAGGGCTTGATGAGTGTGCAGATGTCACAAGGCAGAGACCATGTTCTGTGACTTCACCAGGGCCTCATGGGATTATTTCATTGCATTTCCCATTGTTCAATGGGCTTCTAATAGTTGAGCTTGTATCTCATTGTACTAGAAGAACAGTGGTATATTTGAGCGCATTGCGAACCAGAATCAGGGAGAACAACACTTAGTCCTGATCTCTGATGAAAATGAATTTCTATAGAAAACAGGCATCAACTTGAACAAAAATAGGAAACTTGAGATTTAGGTACAGTGCTAAAAAAGATTTGCTAGCATGAAAAATACATGATGCTATTTAACGTGAAACAACAAATGGGCAAACTGAATGAGAAAACAGTCATAATTGAGTTGCAAATGATGAAAAGATCTTTTAGGTCTGATGCATGGATTAAAGAAGTTCCAAAAGAAGACAGAGAAGGAGAGGTTGCATCAGTTAGATACATAATGCAAGAACCTTTCTTGAGTTGAAGACGTAAATGAGTCTGCAGTTTGAGAGAATTAAAGGAATTCCAGTTATGACTGGAGGGGGGCTTGGGAGTGAGGGAAATATATACATTTTCTCTACTCTGGAAAATTCCCAATTTTGAAGGAAAATGTAATTTTACACATTTCTAGCTAGGAAGAACAAATTACTAAAAAAGGGAACATAGACTAGGCTCAAGTTTTTCATTTATTCCTATTGGCACAAGAAGATTGTGTAATAACATACATAGATTACTCAGAAGACAGAACTAAGGCCAAGAATTCAATACCCAGCAAAGATAATGCTCATTTGACAGATTTAGAGAGAGAGAGAGAGCGAGAGAGAGAGAGAGAGAGCGAGAGAGAGAGAGAGAGAGAGAGAGAGAGAGAGAGAGAGAGAGAGAGAGAGAGAGAGAGAGAGAGAGAGAAAGAGAGAGAGAGAGAGATTGGTGACTTTGCAAAGGTTTAAAACAATGTTGTCCACCAGGGTAATTGATTAGTCCTAGGATTTTGTTTATTTTAGTACTGAAGTTCTACTTCCTAGAGAATTTTTTTTTTTTTTAGTGTCAGGCAAACTGAAACAGCTGGTCACCCAGTCACAATGCTCCTCAGGAGAAAACCAGTGTCAAATAAAATGAGAACAGACTTTGAGGTGTGAGTTCTGAACCAAGGGTGATTTTGCTCTGTTCTCTCCTGGTACCTCCTTCTACCCTATGAATCTGTGTCTAAAGATAATCTTCATTGTCATTACTGAAGTGTGTGTCAGGGAAGGGTTCTGCTACTGGTATTTGGTGAGTAGAGGCCAAGAATATTTCTAGAAATCCTAAAATGCACAGGAAAACCCTACTCCTTAACAAATACTTGCCTCAAATCTTAATGGTTTCAAGTACCAATGTTGGAAAGCCCAGCTTGAGGGCAGATAATGACAGATGAAGAGAATATATGTAACATTTAAATATAAGTTAATGAAAAATTCTTTTCCAGTTGTAATATAAGAACTCACAAGAGTTTTTCAAGCTAGGAGAGAGGAAGAGCAGAGAAATCCTAATAATGATATAAAGTTATGAAATGACAAAGGCTTGTCACTGGGCAAGAGGCTGGTCCTGGGGCTTGAACTCAGGCCTGGGTACTGTCTCTAAGGTTTGTATTCACAGAAGGATACAACTTGATCTGACCTGTGAAGGTGAGAAACAGTGCAGGTAGTGGGAGTGGAGCCATAGTTTTCCTGTCTGTGGTTCTAAGACACTTGAATAAGGTCACTGTTTTAATTTTCAATACTGTTTGCCTTTTAATAGATATATGTGGTTTAATATCTTAGAGAAATAGTTCAACAATTATCTTATTTCCCTCTCATAAGCCATTTAAATTGGTCTATGAGTATGATTACTGGTTAATATTTATTTTCTTTCCTATACCAAAATCTTCTTGAGGGTAGGATTTTCTTCTCATTAATTTCTACATCCAAAATGACTTCTAAATATTTATTAAACAAATAGCCACCTCTCAGTGTATTGTCTAATACACTAGATAAAAGGCAAAAAAGCTACTACATAGATCTGTGATTTCCAGGATGTTGTACTTTTGCTGAGAGTTATGAAAAAGAAATGAAGAAGAATGTAAGAATAAAATGCATGATCTCACAAGCCATGAAAACTGTTTTGAAAATGTAGAGATTCAACCATGTAATTATAAAACATGTAAAAAGAAATTTTCTCTTTAGAGTAGGGTTGACAAATTCAGCAAATGAAAATAAAAACACGGGTAACTGGTTAAGCTTGAATCTCAGATTAACAATGAAACATAATTTTGCACAAGTAAGTTCCAAATATTGCAAGACATACACTTATGCTAAAAATATTTATGGTTTGTCTAAAATTCTAATTTAACTGGGCTGTCCTATAGTTTATTGGGTACCTCTACCCTCTGAAATAGCAACATTTCCTAATTGGCTAAAGACAAAGAGATGTAGGAGAAGAGTTGCTGTTTTCAGGTTGACATATAAAAATATTTCTCCAAAATGACTCATTAACTTTTTTTAGCAACTAACATCTGTAGAATTTTTACTTATTCTTGTGCCCTCTTAATTCTATATTTTTCACAACTCTGTGATTTTTCAATCTTGGATCTGCCTTCCACATTTACTTTCTGGAACCTGATTCCACGGTTGTCAAGGAAGTTCTGTCTTAGATCAGGGTAGCAGAGACAAATTATATTTGTGTAGTGCTTTTACTTCCATATTTGTCTAATGCTCACTGTAGTGTAGTAGCTGCTATTATCCCATTCCATAAATGAGGTCAAAAGTTATGTTGTGCTTGTAATTGTTGCTGTACTAGTCTGATGCAATTGAGGGCAAACAGCATAAGAATCAGGAGGGCTGGAAAAGACAGAACGGTCTTTGTATGCAAGGTGCTGAGTCCAAGGTGCTGAGACCAAGAAAGCTAGATCTGAAGATGGGTTGCCAAGGGAGGCAGGCAGGTTTTGTACTTAGTCTATCACAAAGCTTCCCCCTTCCATGTGAACAACAAAATATTCCATAACTCATTGACAAGGTGTTAGGTTGGAATGGTTGCTTCAGGCACTAATTATAAGGATATAAATACCAAAGATAATTGAGAAACAGATACTTATGATGTAACTTTTCAAAGAAAATAACTAAGCACCAGTATTACATTCCTGGGTCCTTCACCCAGGGTTTTCTCATCCCAATTATGCATATAACAGAGAAGACAGATTTTCATGGGAAGCTTTGAACTTGTTTTCGTTATTATTATTCTATGATTACTTCATCCCAACCCTCACCAAGAAGGAGGAGGAGAGGGTGTTAGCTTGAGGCTCAAGGGAAGGATATTTTAGAACTTACAGCCTCACTCACCTGCCAGACATAGAAATCAAGAGTGAAATACAGCTAAGCTGGAAACCTGCTTAAGGGTTGGTCAGAGAGTGGAGTGGACCTGAATTGCCTTGGTGACTGCTGTGAAACAGCTGTGGACTGATCAGGCAGCCCCATGAGGTCCTCAAAGAGCAATAGAATTTCACCAGAGAAAACTTTTTCAGTGAACAACTAGTGAACCAGGGCCAAATTGGAGGTACTGGCTGAATTGGTAAAATGCACAGCCTACTTCATGAGTGTCACCATTGGTTTTTCTCAGAGGAACCATGTGGCTATCGGGTCTAGAATATGTCATCATTTCCATATGGCTTAGAGCCAGTTTATGATATTACTGATCAGGTAAGGACACTTTGTTTTCTGTATCCTCCCTCCTCATGTTCCAACCCAGAGACTTTGGCAGGTGCTGCTGAGGCTGGGAGGCCGTTATGGATGGGATCAGAGACAGGGGAACCTAACCTAAGGCTGGTGGGCCTCTGACATGCCCGGTGGGAGGAAGTGAGGTGAACAGCACCGAATGGGGATTGAAGACATCCTCATTTCTGACTTGAGTCACATAAAAAGACAGGGGTATTTTCTGTCGTGGAGGAATGCCCAGTATAACACGGGGCCTTCCCCATGGTGGAGGGGAAAGGTTGCTTCACAACCTACTTTTGTAAGACCAGTGGTAGAGTCGTGGTTACACTTTAAAGTATATATTACATACCCATATAAATTATTAAATGAACCTCATGCACAAACCACTTGACTGAAAAAATAGAAACGTGTAAAACCCTTACATTTCTGTGGCCCTCAGCAATTATATCTTATATCCGATCCCTGCTAATGGATATTCCTATATTTGGCATATATTCATAACCTTAAAAAATTATCTGGTAACAGTACTTAGAATTGAACTCAAGGCCTCACACTTTCTAGGCAGACACACTTGGCTCCCAACCCTTTTTGCTTTAGCTACTTTTGGAATTAGGTCCTGTGTTCATGCCCAGGCCAACTTGAACTGTGATTCTCCTATTTACACTTTCCATATAGCTAAAATTATAGGTACATATCATCATATCCAATTTATTGATTGAGATTAGGGTCTGGATAACTTTTTGTCTATGGCCAAAAAATGTGATCCTTTTTATCTCTACCTCCTGAGTAGCTGGGATTATTAGTGTGAGCCACTGCACTTGGCTTTGTTTCTATAAACAAATTCTTATATATGTTAATATTCTATCATGTGTTATGGTTCTTTGACTTGAACTTTATTATATGGTATCAAACTATGTGTTTTATTCTATGACTTGCTTATTTCACTATTAAGCTATTAAGGTTAATCCATGTTCAAACATAGCTATGATTTCTTTATATCCACTGCTGTAGAGCATCTCATGAAAGCACACTAACTGAATTTCTGCCTATAGATATTTGGACCACTGACATTTCTATCACGTATAATACAGTCTTAAACATGTTTAAAAGGGCTCATGTGTGAGATCTTTTGGTTTAGAGAATATACCTAAGAGTAAAATTGCTGAAGTTATGCCATCATTTTAAAAAATTGTGTGTCGAGCTAGAGATAAAACTCAGGGCTTTGCAAGTGCTCTTGCGCAGAGCTACATCCCCAGACATGGCATGATTTTTAAATGGCTACCAGCTCATTTTCCAAAATAATTGAATCACATTCCAACACTCTCAAATTCCTACCTCCAAACTACCATCGTAACATATCCCAGGCAGTACTTGATAATCAGAATTTTAAAGTATTTTCCCAGCTGGGCACTAGTGGCTCACCGCTGTATCCTAGCTACTCAGGAGGCTGAGATGTGAGGAGGTAGAAACCAACCCAGGCAGAAAAGTCTATGAGTCTCTTATCTCCAATTAATCAGCAAAAAGCCAAAAGTGAAGGTGTGGCTCAAATGGTTGAGTACTAGCCTTGAGGAAAAAAAGCTAAGCTGAGAGTGCCAAGTCCTGAGTTCAAGCCCCAGTACACACACACACACACACACACACACACACACACACACACACACACACACACACACACACACACACACACACACACACACACAAAATTCCAGTGTAGTGGGTTTTACATAGTGTCTCACTGGAACTCTAGCTCACATTTTTGTAATTGCTAAAGAATCTAGTTTTTGTTATTTTAAATGAATCCATTTGTACTGGAGGTAAGGAAATAATAAAAGGAGTTACTGAAAAAAATAAATTAATCCATGCCTATAATTTACAGAAATCATATGGAAAGATGAGAAAGAATAATAGAAAGGGTGACATTGATGAAGATTATATTCACAAACTGACATGTTAAATTGAAACTAACTACTGAAAGATAATAAATACAAATAAAAAATCAGCTGGAAGGTAAGACATATGGGTCAGTGTTTATTTAAAATTATATTTCATCTAATGAAGTGATTAACCAAAGTATGACAAATTCTTATTGGACAAAGTCTATCAACTGGTCTTGGACCCCTAAGCCACTAAGATGTGGCTACCTATTTAGATGCCAGTGCAGACCTGGTTAATACTCTGCTATCCACACATGGCCTGATCTCTACCTGGTTCAATGTTCTCCATCTGCTCGCCAGAGGATAAGGGGCCAAAAATGAGAATCACACTTTGGAAATAAATGTTTGGTGCCATTACTTTGAGAAGAAGTCATTTAGAACTGCTGGGATCAGGTTCCTTGGCTTCATTGTCTTCCTGATAGGATTTTGATTTCCTACGAGAAATTCTCCTTTGGACTTATTATGGTTTAAATAGCTTCTTCCTTTTTAAAAAATTCTCTTTAACAATCATCAGTATGTTCTGGGTTGCATGTTTTTCCTTTTTAGTATATGGTTTGACTTCTTCCTGTGAGGAGATAAACCGCAGGTAAAAGGACATTCAAGTAAGCTCATGTACTTATGCCTAACTAGAGGTTTGAAGACAAATATGGCTTTATTATTATTTAAGAACATTGTATTTTTAATTTTTAAATTATCTTTAAGTAGTTGTACAAAGGAGTTTCAATGAACATAACAGTTTATAAGTACAATGTATCTCTATCAATGTTACCCCTTCCATCATTTTCTCCTGTATCTTCTAATCCCACCTATCTCCTTAATTTACCTGGTTCTATGTTCACATATGTATATTGACTATAATGACTGTATTCATCCACCCTTCTTCTCTTCACTTATTTGCTCCTTCCCCTTCACCTCACTCTTCCTGACAACACATGTTTATTTTGTTAAACTATGAGTTGGTTGTTTGATGGAGTTCCACCATTGCAAACCTCCCTTGCACGTGACATATTCTAAATCATAGTTTATGCATATATGCATATGTTTTCATACATGTTTATAAGTTAGATCTAACCTCTGTGGAGGAGAGAAAACAAGCACACTTAAGCACTTCAAATGTCTGTACTCTGTTCTAGGAATGTTTCATAACATGGTCCAGCCCATTTTTCAGATCTCATGTTCACTTTCCTCTCTCAGTTATCCAGTCAGTAAGCTGGTGGTAAGCTGGATAATGGCTCACGAAGTTTCAGCGAATGTTATACCAGCAGAAACCCTGTCAGCTTGGACTGAAAATGACTGAGAGGATAGAATGAAAGTAAGCTATTGGGACTCCCCAGATTCTACAGGCAGGAAACAGCCTGGTGTGAGTACTTTACTTCAAACAAATGTTGCCATTCAAAAAAAGGGGGGTTACTCTAAGGGAAACTGTGGGCCAAGAACCTTAGAGAAACATCCAGGCCCTGAAATGCGGTCAGGTTGGCCTGACTGCATTCAGAAATTGGTTAGGAAAACAGACATCCTTTTTCCTTTTATGTTTCCTATTATTGGACAATGATGTCCACAACTGTTATCCTTTGCCTGTCTTACTAGCTTCTTTGAACATAAAACTTGTTTTCTAATTTCACAGATCTACAGAAAGAAGAATTATCCTCTTGGATGGATTATATGCTGAGATTCACCTACACCTGATTTAGATAACTTGATTTGAGACTTTTGAATAGATAAGAATTAGATGAGATTTTTAGAGTAGAAGCTGGAATAGGTCTGAACCCATGGCCTTCAAGCACTGTGGGGTGATTTTTCAGGGCCTGGGCACTTCCTGAGCTTCTGTACTCAAGGCTAGAACTCTACCTCTTAAGCCAAAGCTCCATTTCCTGCTTTTTGGTAGTTAATTGGAGATAAGAATCTCGTGGACTGTCTTGGCTGTGCTAGCCTTGAACCCTGGGATTACAAGTGTCTGCTATCCACTGGGGGTGAATCTTTGAGGGTCAGAAGGTAGACTGTAGTAGGCCGAGTAATAAGCTTTCCAAATATGTTCAAATTTTAATTCTTGGAACCTGTGATTGTTACTTTATATGGCAAAAGACCTTTGTAGGTGTGATTAAGTTATGGATCTTGACTTTATCCAGGCGTGATGTAGTCACAGTGACCCTTGTAAGAGATATATGGGAAGAATCAGAGCCAAAGGAAAAGGCCATGTGAGGGATATCTGCAGTCTCTATATGATGGAAGAGGCAAGAAATAAATTCTTTCTGGGAGCCTTCAGAAATAACTATTCCTTTGAGACCTTGGTTGTAGTCCTGTAAAACTCATTTTTGCATTTCTTACTTCTAGAACTTGAAGCAATATGTCTATGTTGTTTTAAACCAGTTTCTTGGGACTTTGTTCCCAAGAAGCAAATCAGCTGTTAATATACTGTCTGTTGGGCTAGGGTCCTGAAGTGCTTGTGTAATTTTGAGAACAGTAAGCAGATCATCGATGTGTAAATGAATAAACAGGCTTTAACAAATTATCCTGGTTATTCCTTATATCTGGTAAATTTCCTTATTGTTAGACAAAATAATGTCCTTAAATGACTAAGAAGAATCTGAGTTTATTGAACGTATTTATAAGATAAATGTTTCTTATCAGCTGTGACCTGGAGTACAAATCTTTAGCTTTTATTAAATAAAAGTATGTGCCTTTATCAAAGCCTTTAGGAAGAAACACAAGGTATAAAATTGCCTTTGCTAAAATGGCAGGAAGGTCATGTTATTAATATTCCTATAAAATCCTGTTGGGAAAAATGCCGTGGTTGAAATTTGTGAGGCATGTCTTTGATGGGGCTGGTTATTTAGAACAAGTTTAGGCAGATGTAGCATGACATACGTAAAATGTGTGAGCTTTCAGTTTTAGGAAGTTCAGAAATTCATAAGAATGTGGTCTTTATCTCATGCTCACTTTTTGTTTGTATCAGCCAGGTATTTCAAGCATCCAATATTTAACTGATTTGCATTAAATGTAGAGATGTGTATTCCTTAATTAGAAGTGTGACCTGTTTGCATTTTAAAACAACATTACAAGGGGCAGAGAAGGTGGCTCAGTAGTATAGTGCATGCCTTGCATGCATGAGGCCCTGGGTTCGATTCTTCAGTACCACATAAGCAGAAAAAGTCAGAAGTGGTGCTATGGCTCAAGTGATAGAGCACTAGCCTTGAGCTGAAGAGCTGAGGACAGCGCCCAGGACCAGATTTCAGGCCCAATGACCTACAAAAACAAACAAACAAACAAAAAACTACATTAATAAGTTGTAGTGTCTATGTTGGAACTAACTTATAAGTTAGCTGTCTTCCCTTCAGCATGGAAGCTTTTCCAATTAACTACCAGCTTGAACTTAGGGTAATTAGGTAAGACAGGGTGCAGCCAAGGGACCAGATATGTTGGTTATAAATGTGATACATAATCCAAAGGCAAATCAAGGACAGTGAGCAGATGTGTAGGACTAGGACATGGCTTCTAAATTGAATACAAAACTAGCAGAAGGAGTGTATTAGTCACTTCCTGCTGCTATGACAAGTTACCACAGATTTAACGTCATTTTTTTCTTTTCTAGTACTGGAAGTCATAAGTCCAAAATGGGTATCCCTAGGCTAAAATCAAACTATTGTCAAGCTTTTCTTTTTTGGGGGGAGGGGGTGGCATTCTAAGGGAGAATCTGGCTCTCCTGGCTCTCCCGCCTCCCCTTCTCCCCTGTTTCCAGCTTGAATGTTCTCCATGTTCAATGCCAGTAACAAAGTTAACACTTCCTCACTTCACACCAATCTGAAACTGACTCTTCTGCTTCCTCTTCCTCCTCTGAAGACTCAAATGAGGAAAACGTCACCAGTTACCTAGTGTTTAGGAAGGATGCTATGGCTAGGGCCTGAAAACTAGCCTCAATATATATAGGCAGATTACCTAGGATTGTTACAGTTGGCCAGCAAATTAACAAATTTAATTCCATCTATAATTATAATTCATTTGTTAAACATCATAATGTATGCACAGTATTCATGTATTAGGAATTAAATCTCTTCATGAGACTGCTATTCTGCTTCGTGAGTGGTGCTGTAGGGCCCAGAGGCTGGGATGATCCAGTGGAAGCAGAGCCACAGCAGAGATTTCAGTCATAAATGGACAGGTATGTGGACAAGTCACATCCCAGCCAGTGTGTGGGGAGAAGAAACACCTGAGGTCCTTGCTTGAAAATAGAAGGGTTCTAAGCTTTGGGATCTTTTCTTTTCCTTTCTTTACACAGAATCTCAAAAACCTTTTATTGGGTACCAGGGCATGTTATTTACAACTTTATGAAGTATACCAAGGCTATATATTATATATATAGAGAGAGACTAATCTTTTCAGAATTAGCACATTGAACCCCACAAAAATCTATCCCCTATCCTATGGGATAGCCTGCCTTGAGTCTGGGGGAAAATCACATGGTTACCGAGTGTGACCATTTGTAGAGTGACATTTTTCCTAAATACAGGCTGAATGAGGTGAGCAGAAAGAGGGTGTCCACAAAACAAAAACAAATGAACAAACAAAATCCCCACACAGTTCATTCAAGTTTCTTCCAAACACTGTTATTATAATATTATAATATACTTAATAATAATAATAAAATAATCATAATGAAGTCATTTTGCTGTCATTTTGCTGAAATTCGCAGCAAATGGGATTCAGAGGATTAGTGCATAAAGGAAATGTCAATGTTAAATCCATAGATGGTCCCTTTAGCACCACATGTCATAAATTAAAAGCAGGCACAAGCAAGAAGGCTTGGAGAAGGGGAAGGCTGCCAGGCACCGGCTGATCTCCGTTTACCTTTCTTTCTGGAGCACACATGCTTGGCTGCTTTCCCTCGGCCCCTCCCCCAGCGACAAGTCACCTCAGCAACGGCCAGCATCAGGTGTCACAACTACTAGTGTGACTGGGTTAATGGCTGTGCTGTTTTCCCTGGAGAAGCGGGGACAGACAGGCCTGCCTTTGTCTCTGCCAGGAGAGGTCTGAATTTCAAACTTCATCGCAGACAATGTGCCTGGGAGCCATGGGGTTTGGGTCATTTGGCCCCAGCTTGTTCTCTGCTGGGCCACCATTCTGAGTCTCAAGTTTGGTTTGAATCCATGAAGAATCTCCCCTCCCCCACCCTGCTCTGAGCTCTGAGCTCTGAGCTCTGGCCTTGTGGGAGGCGGGATGCTGGGGAGACGGCTCTCATTTCTCCTTTCCCACCTCTCCTGCCTTAGGGGGTCTAGGCCAAGGATGCAGGACAACGTAGATGCTGAGTATGCGTATGTGTTGGCTGTCTTACTGCAGCCTTGTTGGTGATGGTAGCTCTTGTTCCTAAACAAATGCTTTATAGATTCTAAATGCTTTATAATTCCTGAGCTGCTGATGTCACTTTCTCCTTTGATTTTTGTTTTCTGGTGCTGGTTCTGGGGCTTGAACTCAGGATCTGGGCACTGTCCATACATTTCTTTTGATCAAGGCTAATGCTCTACCACTTGGGCGAAAGCTCCACTTCTGGCTTTTTCTGAGTAGTTTAATTGGAGGTAAGAATCTCCTGGCCTTTCCTGCCTGGGCTGGCTTCATACCACAATCCTCAGATCTCTGTCTCCTGAATAGGATTATAGGCGAGAGCCAGCAGTGCCCGGCTCCCCTTCTTTTTATACATGAGGACATTCAGGCAGAAGAAGTTAGGTTAGTGTTATGAATTGAACTGCATCCTCAGCCCAGTTCACATATGGAAGTCCTAACTTTGGTACCTCAGGTACCTGTGGTACTCACATTGAGACGAGATGGTGTGGGAAGGCTGTGTCCTTGAAGGCAACACTCAGGTAAAATGGACTCATGGATTGAGCTCTTATCCAGTACTATTTTGTGTCCTATAAAAAGAGATGGCGACCCAACAGCACAGAAGGAATACGGTGTGAAGATTGATCAGTCTACACAGAGTGAGACCTCAGAGGAAAAAGCCTACAGACACCGGCATGGATAGACTTCCAGCTCCCAGAACTGTGATAATCATCCATTTCTCCTAGTCTGTGTCACCCAGTCTGTGGTGCTCTGTTATTGCAGCTGAAAGTGGCTATCCAAAAGTACACATAAACCAGGAAACCCAACTTACAGCAACCACACTG
Source organism: Dipodomys merriami (assembly GCF_024711535.1). Lineage (NCBI taxonomy): Eukaryota > Metazoa > Chordata > Mammalia > Rodentia > Heteromyidae > Dipodomys > Dipodomys merriami. The sequence goes on from NW_027205603.1 coordinate 34,947,344, forward strand.
CCCGTGTAAACTTCACAGTTGATCTGTACTGTGTGTCCAGTAACATATGTAATTGATTCATGTGTTGGAAGGACATGATGTTTCTATCTATGTTTCTATCTCTTTTCATATTTATACTTCCTGACAAATTAGGAAAGAAATCCCTCTCAGAACTTACTTCACACTGCCTTGGGATCTCCAGCGTGCTCCAGATGAGTTGCAAAATTTTCAGAAAAAAAATCTACTTTTCTCTTTAATTAAAGGGGGAAAAACCCATAACCATGCAAAACAGCACTGGGTTTTAGGGATCGAAGGCAAATTTCAGAAAGCCAAACAAGGAAACTCCCCCGTAGTGGAGGTTTTCTGACCCCAGATCATTCATCAGTAGTCTCTCAGACAAATAAAGCAATTTTTATTTTCCCAAAGGATGGAGACCTTTAGGTGGGACGGGGCCCAGTGCTGAGGCCAGAGCAGGAAAAGGAGAGACTGAGAAATCATAGGGTGGGGCTGTGAACTGGAAGCACTGGATGGAAACCTGCTGAACCAGGAGGGGGTGTGGGTAGCCCTTTCTTGGCCATGCCCCAGGTAAGCTAGGCAACCTACTGGTTGATCCTGATCTACTGGTTGAGATTTCTTGCCCTAGAGGATCTTACACAACTGAGTGCTCTGTTTTTCCTTGAAGATGGAACCAATAGCAACTGGAGACTGGTCCATGGCCAGGCTTCACATCAATAATTAACATCAATCAATTCACAGAGCCCCCAAGAATAAGAATCAGACTATTTGGGGTTTCAAAACACATCTGTTCACTATTTTTAATGCCACAGGAAATGTATTCTATTACTCCTCCCCCCTCCCAGTTGATAATAAGCAGAATTAGCCGAGTGTCCTGATTTTAGCTGAAGACAGAGTTCACAAAATTAAATTTTTTTTTCACTGGTTCCTTTGGTATCTTAAAAAAATCCCTGGGAATAAAGAAGACTAAACATCAGTTTGTGTTGCTCTTATGTGGGTTGAGAGAGAGAAAGAGAGGGGGTTTCTCTGTGTCTGAGCAAGGAAATGTGATCGTGGTGGCAAAGTCTGAGTGAGCAACGACCTTGAGTAGAATCAATAGGCTGCTTCCCCTTTTGTCAGGCAGAGCTGAATTCTGCCTATTTTTCCAGCAGAGGCACTTACCTAATGACATTAAAATTTTAATTGATTATGCACGATGTTCTGAACATCGAAGCAGTCCAACTCAAACACACTCAACCTAGTCGCCCTCCAACCGCCATTGACTGTGGACACAACAGCTATAAACAAATGCTGCCACCTACAGGAGAGCGAGAGAATGCCACAGCCACAGAGGTCCAGCCTCAACCTGTCTTCAAACCCATGGTTTCCACTACCACTTTTTTTTCCCTTCCCCTCTTCGCTATAGATTCCGTGGGTTAGAGTGTGTAGCTGTTCAAATGTGCAGATTTTTCTTTAAATGACAAATAGAAAACTTGTATTCTGTAGGAAACCATTATTCTTTATAACGAAACTCCAGGTTTTCTAAGATCCGTCGATAGTGAGACACAAATAGTGTCTGAACTGGCGATGCAGAGGCATCTTGTTTTCTTTAGTTTGTCCTCTTCTTGCATTAGGATGTGAGTTGACAATGCGTGTGACAGTACAGTGCCACTTAATATGCAAGGGCCAGCCCACACCATTGTGGATTAGTGGTCCCTCTGTTGGATTAAAATGTGTTTACTACTAGTAGGTGTGGCTGGGCATTTCTTCAGGATGCTGTGGGTACAAGTCTCTTTCTGGTGGAAAAGAGAACTCTATTTTGTAGACCATGTCACAGGAGGCAGTATCTCTCTTTGGAATTTGAGGTTGTCCTTTTGGCATTCTATCTTTCTTATTTTGGAAGGCCTCATCTCTACTATAGAATTAATTTTCTCTATTATGCCGATGCTGGGAAGGGGTTGGGATTTGGTCTCATTTATGTGGGCATAAGTGTCAGGCCAAGTGCTCCATGTTACATTGTGAGCTATACTTTTCTTTCTTTAATTTATCTATTTATGAATTTATTCATTCATTCATTTTTGTTGGTTGTGAGCCTTGAACTCAGGGCTTGGGTATTGTCCCTGACCTTTTGTGCTCAAGACTAGTGACCTACCACTTTGAACCACAGCACCACTTCCAGTTTTCTGGTGGTTCATTGGAGATAAGAGTCTTATTGACTTTCTTGCCTGAGCTGGCTTCCAACTGCGATCTTCAGATCTCAGCCTCATGAGTAACTAGGATTACAGGCGTGACCTTTTGCTTGCTCCACAGGAGTTCTGCTGCTGAGCCATACTTTCAGCCCTTTTTTGTCCTGTTTATTTATTTAATTAATTTATTTTGTATAAATTCTGAGGTTTGAACTCAGGGCCCACGTGCTATCCTTGAGCTTTTTTGCTCAAGGCTAGTACTCTATCACTTGGGCTACAGCTTCATTTCCGGCTTTTTGGGGTGGTTAATTGGAGAAAACAGTTTCATGGACTTTCCTTCCCTGGCTGTCTTTGAACTGTGATCTTCAAACTTTAGCCTCCTGTGTAGCTAGGATTACAGACATGACCCACCAGATGCCAGCTGTCCTGTTTATTTTATCTTAAAAATAAACAGGGTCTGCCTACTGTCTGGGCTCATGCCTGGGGCCCCAGTCTCCCCATTTTAGCTTCCCATCATAGCTGAGATGACAGGCACATGACAGCACACTCAGCCTCTTCTGCCCCATTGAGATGGAGTCTCACAGACTTTTCTACAGGGTCTGGCCTGGAACTGTGATCCTCCCATTCTCAGCCTCTCAAGTAGCTAGGATTACAGTGCTACGGTATGTGTTTACTTTGAGTCTCACTCTAATTGCGAAGGGTTTTCTACTTACTAAGGGGAGTTTAGGAATCCACAAGCATGTGGGGGAGTGGTTCCAGGGAGTGGACTTTGTTGATATTTCTGAAGTTGTTCAGAAGCTGTGTTTTCAAAGTTCACAGTGTGATAGGGGAGCATCACCTTTATGGTTAACAGAATCTAAGGCTTGGGGCAGTGGCTCCTACTACAGGGTAATAATGGAACTAAGTTTACCTGTAGTGATTATGAGAGATCTGCTGATAGAACCCAAATGAGAAAGTTTAGCACACTCATGTGCTAAATGTATTCAGGTTAAAATTACCTTTTAAGGAAAATGACACAGATTTGCATATCGGTGCTATGCTGTGTTTGAGTTCTGTTGTAGTGGCAATGGGGGTTGACTTGGACTGAAGTTTTTTTGGTAGAAGTTTTAATTATGCATAATTATCACACACTTTGTTCTGGGGTATCACTTTCATCCAAAACTCAAAGTGCTCTTCAAGCATTATTAACTCATTAAACCTTGCAACACTCTTGGAATCAGATTGGAGGTGAAGTGATTAACCCATTTGCCAGACAGGGATACAGAGGTACAGACGATTTCAGCATCAGCCCAAAGATTGCATAAATCAATGTTAGATGGAAAATAAAGCCTACCCACGTTCCACCCCCAGTCTGCCTCCTAGAACCTTCCTTGCTCGTATGAGAGAAACTCAGAAACATTTAGGTCTTGAGAATTATCTCTACCTGTTTTTGGAGTATTGTGTGAAGAAATATACTCAAAATGTTGCCAAAAATCAAAGCCAGCTGTTTTTCCCCCCTTCTTGAATGGTAGAATCTATGCTCTGTAAGGAAAATAGATGTGTACACAATCACCCAAATAAAATTGGTTCATCACTTAAGAGTTGTGAAAGTCTTTTATTTTCTAAAATAAACCCTTCAACTTTTCTTACACAGACCCAGGAAATTCCATTTGGCTAAGCAGAAATGAAACTTGAACTTCACAAGGTTTAGGACTCAGTTTGAAACTGAGAAATGCTAACATCTGTCTTTTAAGTTTGACAAACAACCTTTTCTCCTTGGCTTCGCTTGAATAAGGGCTACTTTCACATGGACTTCATTGTCGTTTTAGTGGAGCTGGAGGCGAGGTTGCAGTGAGTGCTGGGTGGGTGTCAAAGGGGATGGTTAATGTTCATGGACTCGCTGAAGCCTGGGTCAAAGGGCTCCAGGGACTGACCCGAAAGGCAAAGTAGCCAGTTCAATGGGGAAGTCATGAATCCTTTTCCTCTGTATTTATTTATAATTCATTTATTTATTCCATAAACATTTATGGAAAGTCTATTACATGCTAGCTGGTCATCAGCTGGGTGCAAGCAATTCTTAGATGAATAAGATATACTATTCATATTTTGTTGATTTTTATTTATTTTTTATTTTTTTCGGTTGTGGGGCTTGAACTCTGGGCCTGGGCACTGTCCCTCAGCTCTTCAGCTCAAGGCGAGCGCTCTACCACTTGAGCTACAGCGCCACTTCCTTTTGTTGATTTTTAATCAGAGAGAAAAGCAAAGATAAACAAGCAAGCAAATGATGATTATAGGCAATGGGTGAGTACAATGATATTTACAAAGTGTAGATAGGGACAATTTGCTTGAATGACTCAGAGAAATGTTTCAAAAGTTGTTTTATTTCTTCCTTCTCTCCTTCCTTCTTACCTCCTTTCTCTTCCCTCTCTCTTTTTTTGTGGGGGTACTAGAGTTTGAACTTAGGCAGGCATTCTACTCCTTGAGCTACACTGTTAGCCTTTTTTATTTTGGTTGTATTTAAGATATAATATTACTTTTTCTCTAGGGCTGGCCTCGAATACAATTTTCCTAATTGTTGGTTCTACCATAGTAAGGATGATAGAGGTATACCACCATGCTCATCTTTTTCCATCAGCCTAAATTATTCCCTCCAGGGCCTTGAGCTGTGATGCTCCTGATTTCTACTTTCTGAGTAGCTAGTATTACAAGTATAAACTACTGTCTCCAAAAGGTATTTCTTGACTATTTCTTGACATTGAAGACAGTCTGATAGGAGAATTTGTGGAGGGAAACCACTGGACTAAACTTTGAAGTTATGTATTGGGTGAAGCTGTCTGGAGATAGATGCCATCATTTATAGCACCAGCAAAGAATTTACTGAATTTTTGATGTGCAAGTAATTATTGTGGGTCAGGAGGATGCAATGACACACCAGAAATCCCAGTCCTCAAGCAAAATTATAATCTGTCTCAAAAGAAGTGTTCACTTAAAAAAACAACTAACAATAGAATATGATGCATAGTTATTGCTGCTTCAGAATTTAGATGATAAGCACAATAGAAATTCAAAGAAAAGAAGCTGGTAAGTTAGAGTACTAGAATGAAGTACACTTGTGGGAAAGACACAAACTGATGTGGGCTTTGTCTTAGTCTCTTTTATGATAGTATAACAGATGATCACACATTGTTTAATTTATAAGAGAAGTTTATTTTTCTCACCCATCACTTTGAATGAGGTATGTTGTATTCATAAACTGCTTTGTTAAATGGCAACTATTTAAAGATAATAACAACTATTTAAAGATAATAAAATATATACAAAAAACATAAAAAGACAAAAAAAGAAATTTGTTTTTACCAAGTGAGGGCCTTGTTACTCTGTAGTGGAGGGTATCATATAATAAGAACGATGAACTACGTTCGCTTGGGTCTCCCTTCTCATAGAACAAAGATCTCACTGGGCACCAGTAGTTCATCCCTGTACTCCTATCTTCTCAGAAAATTCTCAGAAGGCAGAGAATGAGAATCACTGTTCAAAGCCAGCCTAAACAGGAAATTTTGAGAGACTCTTATTGCCAGTTAAGGATTAATAAAAAAAGTCGAAAGTGGAGCTGTGGCTGAAGAGTTAGTCTTGAGTAGAGCATAGACCCTGAGTTCAAGACCCATGACCAGCACAAAATAAATAAATAAAAGACATTTTTTAAAAAATCCCACAGATTTATTTTATTATGGGGTCCCTACATGATGATCTCATCTAACCCTAAGATTTTTAAAACAAAGCAAAAAAAACCTACCTCCAAACATTATCAACATATAAACTTGGAAATTAAGTTTCAAAATATGAATTGGCTAGTCATAACAGGCCTCAAATAAGAATGTGTAGTGCATAGCACAGGAAAACTAAAAGAGATTTTCAGTAGAGGAAATAGGAAAGAGAGAGAAAATACAGAAGGAAGGAGGGAGAGAAAGTGGTGGAGCATGTTGAGTGAACCAGACACTAACTGTTAGAAGGTGGGCTGTGTAAGAGAGAAAATATGCAAATATGATGAGAGGGGACAGGGCCAGTGTGAAGACAAGAGTCATACTGCATCCTTTCCTCTTACAAAATGGCCAAGCTAATCATCACTTGAGTCCTCACCAGATAGCTGCATCTTTCCGAGTTTAGACTATGAAATGTGGGCTCTGGTTTTAGAGAATTCAGAATGTCCACTCACTTGTAACATATGCCAGTCTAAAACAAAAAAAAATTACAAGTTTAATGATTAGGATCAAATCTGTTTACCAGAGATTACATATCTCAAGTAGAAAAGGCTTCAATATGGAAAAGCCTTATTTTTCTCTCTAGTGTAAGTCCAGGAATTGTGCCAAGGCCCTGGGCTTCCATTGTCCTGTTATTCTACTATGCAGAATATGGTAGAATCAACACTGCCTTGAGGTGCAAATGGAGGCTGGGGAGCAGCCCATGTCCTTGTTCCTGCTAGCAGCAAGCAAAAATACATAGAAAACAGGGATATTTTAAGGTGCTTATTGGCTTTCTATATATTTTCTCTGGAAAAAATGTCCATTTTGAAAAAGTGAGTTATATATCTTTTTAATTTTAGAGTTGTAATAGTCCTGTATATTGACATAGGAATTATGGACACATCCACATTAGCAGATATCTAATTTACAAAAATTTCAGCCCATATTTTCGGGTTATGTTTTAATTTTATATTTTGACTTTCCTTTAAAACAAATGAGAAGTTTTTAAATTTTGATGAGGTCTAGTTTATCTATTTTTCTTTTTCTTTTAGTATTATTTAAAGAACCCAGATACCTCTCAATGGATGAATGGATCAACAAAATGTGATATATATATATATATATATATATATACATACATACATACATACACACATATATATATATATATGTTTATATATACACACACACACACACACACACTATGGAATTCTGAACTTCCATCAGAAAGAATAATATGGTACCATTTGTTTTTTGTTTTTTTGTTTTTTTGCTTATGTGGTGCTGAGGAATCGAACCCAGTGCCTCATGCATGCAAAGCAAGCGGTCTACCACTGAGCCACCTTCCCAGCCCCCATTTGTAAGAAGGTAGAAAGACTTGGAAAAAATTATATTAAGTGAAATAAGCCAGATCCAAAGAAACAGGTTGCATGATTTCCCTCATTTATTGTAACTAGAATATATCCATAAATCCACAAGTAAACATATTGGTGGTAAAAGATAAAGAAAGCGGGCTGGGAAGGTGGCTCAGTGGTAGAGCGCTTGCCTTGTATGCATGAGGCCCTAGATTTGATTCCTCAGCACCACATAAGCAGGAAAAGCCAGAAGTGATGCTATGGTTGAAGTGGGAGAGCTTGAGCTGAAGAGCTGAGGGACAGTGTCCAGGCCCGGAGTTCAGGCCCCACACCTGAAAAAAAAAGACAAAAAACCCCAAAAACATTTGAACATGATAAATTATAGAGGACTGTGAACATTCACACAGTGAGACCAAAGGAGAATATTCTCATCAGAGGGTCACAACGGTTCAATAGTTATGTGCATAAGGTCATATAAAATGATACTTATCTAAATAAACGCCAAGAAATGGAAGCAAGAGGTTTTTTGTTGTTGTTGTTTTCCTCCTTTGTCACTATTTTTCCTTTCTGTACCTTTCATCTTGTTTGTAAGTTTATCTGTTTAGGGGAGGGTAAAGAGGAGCACAGAAATGATAGGACAAAGGGTGAACAAATGAAGCCATGGTACTCACTTGTCACTACATTGAAAATGAACTATACAATTTGTGGGTAGGTTTGGGAGAGAAAAACTGGGAAGAAGCAAGGGAGAATGTGACATTGTTCAAAAAGAAATGTACTCATTACCTGACTTATGTAACTGTAATCCCTTTATATATGACATTTACAATAATGATTAAAAAAAAAAGAAGTGTGTGAGCACAAAGATTTACTACTTTCTTCTAGAAAATTTACATGTTTTTAAAGCTCCACAGTTAGATTTTGTTGTTGTTGGTTGTAGGGCTTGAATTCAGGGTTTGTGCACTGTCCCTGAACTTTTTTACTCAGGCTAATGGTCTACTACTTTGAACCACAGCTCCACTTTCATGGTGGTTAATTGGAGATAGGAGTCTCCCAGACTTTCCTGCTCAGGCTAGCTTTGAACTGTGATCCTCAGATCTCAGCCTCTTGAGTAGCTAGGATTAGAGACATGAGCCACAAGCACCTGGCCTTTGGTCTGTTTTGAGTTTGCTTTTATATGTGAAGTGAATTAGTGATCCACACTGTCATTTAAAAAAGAATATTGCCAGGCACCAGTGGCTCACACCTGTAATCCTAGCTACTCAGGAGGCTGAAATCTGAGGATCTCGGTTCAAAGCCAGCCCAGGCAGGGAAGACAGTGAGACTCTTATCTTCAATAAACCACCAGGAATCAGGAAGTGGCACTGTCGTTCAAGAGGTAGAGTGCTAGCCTTGGGCTAAAGAGCTGAAGGATAGCATCCAACCCCCCCCCATATATATATGTATACACACACACACACACACACACACACACACACACACATATGTTTTCCTCTTTAATTTTTATGCAATATTGCCCAAAATTATAAATATGAGTGATTACTTCCAGCCTGGGTGAATGGGACTATCTTATGTGAATAGCTCATTTTGAAATTAAGTGGTATATCTTTGGTTTTCTTCTTTAAGATTGTCTTGAATCTTCTGGAGCTCTTCAGTTTTCTGTGTGGATTTTGGAATCAGCTTGTCAGTTTCTGCAAATAAGTCAGTTGGGATTTTAAGAGGGATTATAATGAATGTATAGATCTTTGGGGGAAATTTTCCATCCTAACAATCGTCTTAAGTCTCTATTTTTGCATTTGTTTAGTCTTTTAATTTCTGCCAACAGTGTTGTATAGCTTCTGATTTTGTTAAGTCTATTTCTAATTATTTCATTTTTATTGGTGCTATTGGAATTGTTCTTTAAATTTACTTTTTTTGCCAGCTCAATGTTACTATATAACTACAATATAACTACGACTATTTTATATACCGTAAACTTGCCGAACTCATTTATTAGAGCTAATGTGTGTGTGTGTGTGTGTGTGTGTGTGTGTGTGTGTGTGTGTGTGTGTGTGTGTGTGTGTGTGTGTGTGTGTGTGTAGAAGCCTTAGGGATTTCTTTGTACCAGGTCATGGGGGTATATAACTATCTCTACTTATGCACTGATGTGGATTGAGACTAATGTGTGACTAAAGATAGCTTTTCTTCTCTCTGATTCAAAGGCTTTTGAGAGAGAGAGAGAGAGTGAAAGAGAGAGCGAGAGTGAGATATATATATAGAGAGAGAGAGGAGGGAGAGAGAGAGAGAGAAAAGAGAGAGAGAGAGAGAGAAAAGAGAGAGAGAGAGAGAGAGAGAGAGAGAGAGAGAGAGAGAGAGAGAGAGAGAGAGAGAGAGAGAGAGAGAGAGCGTGCCTGCTAGGGATGGAACCCAGAGCCTAATACCTGCTGGGTAAATGCTCTACACTCAATAACATTCCCAGCCTACATTCCAATGTCATACTTTGATCCAATTGCCCTGGTTAGGAAGTGCATCTTCTTGATAGAACATTGTGAACCATAGTGGACAGCTCCATTCTCTTCCCTAGCTCTTTACTCCTAAATACATCACTGGGTTCAGCTATCATTCTTACCATTTCTGCCAGATTCCTAAGGTATAAATCCAGGAAGACAGGAAAAGGGAAATGCAAGAGCGTAAAGAAAGAGTAGTGAGAGGAAGCAGAAAGGAAAGAAGGCAGTTGAAGAAATCAAAGAGATGACTACTAACCCTGGGATCTATGGATGCAGGAGTGGTAGAAGTGAAGATGGTAGTTCTAAATGCAATGGTAGAATAAATTAGTGAAGGCTTCCATGTCCTTATGTCAAGTAGAGGACTTGAAATTCCTCATGCAGAGGAAATAGCATCAGGTTGGCAAATGATATAACATAAGCATCTATTTAAATACAGCAACACTCCTTTTTCAGAGGGCTTGGGATGAGTTTGAGCACTAGCCACATGCAGTTCTTGAGCTACTGGTGAAGGTCCAAGGGGAAAAAATAGTGAGGGAAGAATGAGAAGATAAGCAAGGGGAGGAAATTTTAATCTGAATGGCTCTACTCCAAATGCTCCTTTTTGCTGAGGGCTGAAAGTAGCCATGTGTATTATTGATTGGTGATTAATTTGCTTAGTCTCTGGGAAAGAGTACTTATTTCAAAGGGGATGAACTGAGAAGCTTCAGATCCAGAAGAACCTTGGTATCTAAAAGACAATATATGATTCTTTACAGGGATTGGGTGATAAGCCAATATCCTTGAAGTGTGTGACTTTTTAAAGAAAATTAATCAGAAAATAGGCACTTAAGGTCTCAGGCAGCACAAGGCTGTACACTGTGCCACTTCTGGAATAACAAAAGGCAAACAGAACCCTTAAGGAAATGGGCTGGCTGAGAATTATGAATCACCAAGCCCACTTCTTGCAGTGATTAATGATGAATCACTCTTTTAACTTTGGATGGAATAATAGGCTGTATCTGAGGAGCTCCATTAATCATCATAAGAATTACGCTTGTGCCAATTCATTACTGCAGGGTCTTGCATGTGCTAAACAGTTGAGCCGAATTTCAGGAAAGGTTAAACTTTAGGCAAGGGCTAGCTTAAAAGAATGCAAACATCAGGGGTATAGTCTTGCCTGGATGGTTGGTGATTTGTGAATAGAGACTAGAACCTACCATGTTATATCCCTCATTCAAACTTAGCAGCAGCTTAACAAAACACCGACTACAAAGCCTTCTGTTTTTTTGGTATTCAGGGTCATGATACAATAATCAACACATATCATAAAATATGATGCATGTATCTTTTTCCCACTTCACATGTTTCCTGTGTTGAAAGTAATTAACTACCTACTGGTTGTTTGGATTTTAGCAGGCACTAAAGGAAGCAAATAAAACCTATTGTTCTTTAAAGAGCAAAAATCATCCTTACCAAATTTCTGCTTTGCTGAAAATTTCTTCCTATGGATGATGAAAACCTTAGCTATGGGCAGCAAAAGGAAGAAGCCTGGTATGTATAAGAAGAGTCAGACTAATTCATCATTTGGGCAACTTCAAAACCCTATGAACTGAAAAGAAGGTTAAATAGTTGTTTCAACATATTTAAATTGATGTACTTCAAGGATATATAGAAAGCATCTAAGACTGTCTGTGAAACCCCATATAAATGGATAGAAAGAGGAAGTGTGGGAGAATGCAGTCATAACATTCAATGTACATATGTGAAAATGGAACCAGTTACCTGGAAGGGATGGATGGGGTTGGGAGAGATGAGGGAGAATAGTGGAAGGGTGACATTGATCAACATTCATTGTACTCATGACATGTTTAATTGAAACTCCTATAGAACTACTTAGAGATAATAAACAATTATATAAACAAAGTATAAAAATCCTTACAAAATGCAATGTATAAGTTTTCAGATGATTTGAATGTGTGTCATAATTCTTAGTGACTGCTAAAACTAATAATATTAGGGTATTAATATATACATCCTTTGTAACTTTATTGAATTCTCTGAGTTTATAAAAATCACTTCTATTTGAGTCAAGGGATACATTAAATTCTCTTGGATTTTCTGTCATTTTCTGTCAGTACTGGAGAGATATAGATGGGAAATCTGAGATGGTTTATGGTAAAAAAAAACACGAATTGAGGATATGTAAAAAATATTAAAAAGATAATATAGAGATATGTCTAAATATATGGAATTTTAAAGGTAGCTTTCATCATTAGTATTTATCCTTGTGAAATCATTCTTGAAAGATTTTTGCTTATATTTAGTGGAAGAAAAACGAATGGGGGGGGCAGAGGGAGGATGGGAAGGGATGGGAAGGGGAAACAAAGGAGGAGGCTACAATGCTTGATAAGAAATGTACTCATTATCTTGCCCATGTAATTGTAACCCCTCTGTACAGTATCTTCACAATAAAAAAAAAAGAAAAGCCAAAAAAAAAAAAAGAAAAATGAATGAAAAGAATATGGGAAATAGACTTGACTCATCTATGTAGACTCACATCTATGTAGAGCCCATGTAGACTTATTTTGTACATATGGTTTTATATAAATCTTCTATCTCTGAAATGTAATAGCTTTAAAAATAAGTGCATGGCCAGGCCCGTAATCCTATCTACTCAGGAAGCTGAGATTTGAGGATCATGGTTTGAAACCAGCTGTGGCAGGAAAGTCTGTAAGACTCTTATCTCTAATCATCAGAAAACTGGAAGGGGAGCAGTGGCTCAAAGAGGTAGAGAGCTCTAGCATTAAGTAGAAGAGTTCAGGGACAGAGCCCATGCCCTGAGTTCAAGCCCCACGACCAACAAAGTAAAAGTGCATGTGTGAAATATCATAGTGAATTCCCTGTGTACAATGAATATATAATAAAGAAAATGATGAGAGGGATATATAACAGGCTCTGTTGGGGAGTGGATATTAATGGGAGTGAGGGTGAAGGAGGGTAAATATGGATAAAGTACTTTGTATGCATCTATGAAAATAGAATAATAAAAATGGTTGAAGTTGGTTGAAGAAGTTGGGTGAAGGTGATATGAGAGTGAGAGTAATACGGGAATGAATTTGATCAGTAGACATTGTATGCATGTATGAAATATCAATCTCCTTGTAGCAGCAATATATATTAATAAAGATAAACTTTTTTTTTTGCCAGTCCTGGGGCTTGAATTCAGGGCCTGGGCACTGTCCCTGAGCTTCTTTTGCTCAAGGCTAGCACTCTACCACTTGAGCCACAGTGAACTTCCAGCTTTTTCTGTTTATATGGTACGGAAGAATCTAACCCAGGGCTTCATGCATGCTAGGTAAGCACTCTACCACTAAGCCACATTCCCAGCCCAAACTATTGTTTTTTATTAAAGTTTTTAATTGTGTGTGTGTATGTGTGTGTGTGTGTGTGTGTGTTTAAATGTAGCTAGCTATAGTATGAGCATGTGAAAGAGATCTTCAAACTCTGAACATTTATGAAACCAATACTAGAATTATAAAACAGTAGGGGCAAGTCACAAATGGAATCCTTTAACCAACAAAAAAGACCTCCCCCACAACCACACCATCACACATCTACTACAGATAAGTGATTAGCTATTAGTTTAACAACCAAAAGAAGAATTTCTAGTAAAATTGAAAAACAAAAAAAATGAAGCAGAGAGAAGAAAGCTTGAAAGAACTTATAGTCAAGGATAAAGCAGGGAATCCTAGACCAAAAAAAAAAAAAAAAATCCTGGGAACAAGCTTTGTCATGCCTTGGGGAAGCAAACAATGAGGGTGGGAGGATTAGAGAGTAGGACAATTGAGCACTGAGTTCAGGCCTGTACCAGGAAGAAGCTATGGCATCTCTGTGTAGGCGTATAATGGTATTGGGTGTCTGAACCCTGGGCAGGTTGACAGGCAGCCCACTTGCAGGTGGCTTGGACCGAGACTCACAGAGATGCTTGGATTTTGTTCCTCTGCATTCGGAGGAGGCATCACTGTGGGAATTTTATTGGTTATATTTCCAGGTACTGTGAAGCTCATAGATAGGAATCAACCAGCTCTACTGTGCTTTAAGGGACTTTCCATTACAGGAGAGGAGATGGAGCTTCATATGTCTGGATGCCTAGAGGTGAGCAGAGGGCCAGATTCTCAGTGCCTGGAAAAATGGATGTCTGAGGAAAAGGTAAATGGTTCTGTGTCATAGCTCAGGTCATGACAGTCTAAACTTCAGAAAAGGTGGTCTCCAATGGATTTTGAAGTTGGGAAATGCCATCTTCTCCTTTCTTCCATGAATTTTTCTGATGATTTTACACACTGTCATAATTCTGTGTTCCTGCTACTCTAGGAAAGCAAACCAATTAAATCCAGGATAATCTGAAACTCTAAGGTCTGTTTTGCAGGCTAGGGAGAGTAAGAAATTATTCATCTGAAGACCACACAGAATTCATGCTAGCAACTTTTATTTTCACTGCCAAACTGAATTTAATAATGCTCTTAGTCCATGAAGACCCTTGGTTGTTTGGACTGGTTCAACAAAAGACAAAAGTCACCAGGTTATTCAAATGACCACAAACAAGGCCATACTAAAGCTACCAGCACTATGTTTATTGCAGCATTATTCACCATAACTGAGGTATGGAACCAACCCCTCAGTAGATGAGTAGATCAAGAAAATGTGGTACATATATATAATAGAATTCTATGCTTCCATCAGAAAGAACAACACCACCCCATTTGTTAGGAAATAGAAAGACTTGGAACAAATTATATTAAATGAAGTAACCTAGACCCAAAGCAGAAGTCCCATGGTTTCCCTTATTTGCAATAATTAGTATATGTCTAGGATAATCTTACCAGACAAGCAGAAAAGGTAAAAAACTGTGTACATATGACCATATAAGATGATGCTAAGTGAAATGAACCCTCAGAGAGCAACACAGAAAAACCTTTCTGCCCTCTATTTAGGACAAGAAGTGTGCAATGTTAGCTGCAAATATACCTAATTGACTTTGTAATTCTGGTATCCAAAATCTTTTTCCTATTTAGGGGGCAGGCAGCCTCACAAGTTGGAGGGCTGTGCAGGTGCCTGGACCTATTTCCTTCTATTTCAGTGTGCCCATCCCTGTTGGTCTCATGTTGCTTTAAATAGAACCACAGCCCTCCCTGTGGATACAGAACACATTTTACCCCACCACATGACTGGAGTGAAGAGGGTCTCTTTTCATTTCTCCCTTAGGACACATTTGTCATGTTCCACCTGAGATTTCTCCTCCTTGAGGAAGCCCGAGGACTTGAGGACCTGGTGTTAAGGGGAAGGAGGACTTGAGGAGTGACATTCTGGTGGGGGAGGAGGTGGAAGCAGAACTGGGTTTACTTCTTCCAGTTATTTCTGTGTGATCTTCCATCTTCCTCATTTGCTATATAAGAAAGCTATTTCTCTTAAAGAGTCATTCCACAGTCTCAATTAAATGATTTTCTTAGAGTCTGGCACTTGTAAATGTTTAGGCAGAATGGTGTTGGGGCCCCACCTAGAGTCAGCAAATTTAACACCTAAAAATAGGACATCTAGTTAAAATTGGATTGTCAGATGACAATAAATGAAGATAAACATGAATAGGTCATAGAATTGTGTACATAACAAAAAATATAAACACTCCATATCTATATAATTGTAATAGTTTAGCATAAATATTGCATGGTACTTGCTTATACAAAATAAACAAATAACAACAAAATAAAACCCTTGAAATTTGCACTTCAAAGACACCCTAGCCCACCTGATCCCTTTCCTTCCCTGGGCCTATGCATACCAGAGTGGGTGTTTCTGCACTTGGGAAATAAATCCCACCTCCCAGCACTACTACCACCAGTGGGGCAGCTTGTGACTGATTGACAGGGCCAGCTCCCTTTCCTCCAGAAGGGACCAGTCAGCACTGCAGTTGAGGAGATATCCTGAAGACTCCAGTTGTCAGAAGACTCCAGCCTAGACCACTTTCTGCCAACTCCCTCCTGTGCTCCCCACCTTCCCACACCCCATTCCTGAGCTGCTTCCTCAGCCATTTCATAGAATTTCCATCTCCAGCTTTAATCCCCTATGAAAGTCAATGAAAACCAACTATCAATGTGCCCCCTTTCTATAATTAAAAAATTCAAAGGATCTAAAAACATAAATCAGAGTTTTTTGTTTTAAAAGTTAATTGTAAAAAACTACACAGCGTAAGTGTCTAATCATAACATTTTAAATGTACAGTAGAGCAGTAGAACACTGTTGTGTAACCATTGTCTAGACTGTTTATATCTTGCAGCACTGATACTCCACCCATCAAGCAAAGACTGCATTTCTTGCCTCTCCCACCCCAGATAACCACCCTTCAACTTGGTGTCTGTAGGAATTTGAGGAGTTTTAGTGCTTGATATGTATAGTGTTATAGGTTTCAAGATAGTTATAATTTTGACTGAAATTGTGCCAAATTAATAAGTTCATAGATCACTTTGAAGAGAAGTGTCAATTTGTTTTGCTAGATTTCCAAACTAATAGAGCCCTTTTCAGAACCTTCTGACATTTCTGCAAATCAGTACTGCAGATTTCTTGTTGAACATCATCAAGGTAGTTATGTTTTGGTTTGCTCTTATAAATATGATCTTTTCATAATATTTCAAGGAACTAAAGAAAGAAAATATACAACTCTACTTCCTATAGTTATTTTTGTGTGAAAATGTCCATGTTATGCATATACAGACATATAACACATGCACAGGTTTGTATGTTTTGTTTTCTCTCTATGAGTGGATTCTTAGATTAACTCATACCTGAATATAGCATGTTAAATTCATTAATGTATAACTTGATTAAATTTGTGAAAATTCAATGAAGAATTTTGTGCATTTTTATTGCATAAATGAGAATTACCAATAATAGTCTCTCATTTTCAGTACTTGTAAGATTTCATATCAGAGCTCTGCTATGTTGATAAAGTAATTGTGAACATTTCTACATATTTGGGATAATTCACATAGGAAGAGAGATTATGATTTCCTTAAAGGTTGGAAATGAGTCAGCTAAAGCCTAGTAGGCCAGTACAACATGTCCATGTTTATAATAGATTAGAAATGAAACACTTGCTGACTCACTTTTCCAAAGAGAGCAGATTCTAACAGGTCTGACAGGTAGAACAAGACTGGAATTGATGTAACCCAGACTGGAAAAGCAAGAGGACCAGCACACTTTGGAGTTGGGTCTGGGGTCTCATACTATTGGCAAATATCATTGGGCTAACTTCAGTGAGTTTCCTTTTTCAGTTTGTAAAGTGGAGGTAAAGCAAACCCTCAGATAAATAAACGACAACGGAACAAGCTAATTATATGAGAAACTTTGGGAATGTCTGGACAGGGAGCAGTGAGTTTGGGATGTGGAAAGCAGCAAATTGGGAAGATTTTCACCCCCTTCTTCTGAATTCACTCCCTGCTTTGGCATCTGGAGTATCAGAAATGTTGGGGTACAGGAGCAAACCTAACAGTGGTTGACATCTATGGGGCAGAGGGGGTCACTCATGTAAAAAAGAGTCTCAGGGGAGTTTGGTTGGTTCTTCTGGTTGTCACAGTAACACATTTGGTCCTTTAACACATGGACACTTCTTTGGGCATTTCTAGAGATACCATGCAGGGGTGGAGGCACATGGGACTGTGTGGGACACCTTGGTGAGCAGCAGAACAAGAACAATATATCTGAATGAATGTAGTAAAAGTGACCTGTGTATGCCATGGGTGGCTCTGTCTTGAGATACAAGCAGATAAAAGAACACGTCATTATTTGAAAAGTACAGATGCATCAGACAACACCCAGGGCAAAGGCAAAGGAGGTAATTTTTTTTTTTTTATGGTGGGCTCAGTCATGGGAGAAGCCAGCCTTTGAATGTGCAAGTTCCATCTTCACATCTACAGGAAAGTAGCTTTCCATTGCATTATTGGAAAGGCCACCCAGCTGCCCAGAGTTCACTTCATTTGTGCAAAAGAGGCAAAGGACAGAAAAACAAGTCGGTTTCTGGAAGATTTTTTTTGTTTTGTTTTTCTGAAATGCTCTTTTGTTAATCTTTTAAATGCTTCTTGTTAATATACATTAGTTGTACAAGGTTGTTTCTGCTGTGACAGTTGTATACATACATACAATGTATCCCAATCAAATTCACTCTCTCATCTCTATCCCATATCCCTCCCCTTCTAAAACAATTTCAACAGGTTTCATTGTTCTGTTTGCATATATTCATATGAAGTATTTTCACCCTCATCTGTCCTCTTACTTCTTGCTGATGTCCTCCCCCCACAGAGCCTGGTTGACTTTCCTGTCATTCATTTAAGTATGTACTAATTGTGCCAAAAGGATTCACCTTGCTATTTTTGTATTTTGTATTTTAATCAGAACAATATCCCCTACCTCTTTATTCCCTTTGCTTTCTCTGTATCTTCTACCTATTGGTCAATAAACAGCTTGATGATTGATCATTGAAATTCTTTATAAAATTTCTTTATTTTCCTTTTTTTTTTTTGGTGACTGAGGTTTGAACTCAGGGATTTATGTTTGGTAGGCAAACACTGTACTACTTGAATTATGCTACCAGCCCCCTAGGAAGTTCTGTTCCAAGCAGTTTCAGAGCCAGCTGTATTGCAGGGTAGACAACCCAGTTACAGCTTCCACAACAGCACCTTAGTCCCACCTACACCTCGGCTTCAGATGGCTGCTGGCATGAGTATGATACAGGGCCAGAGAATTTGGTTTCAGCAAAGAAAGTGTATGTCTGAGTCCAGCATAAAAGGTCAGATAAGTTGATGCTAGGGAAATGAACGCCAAGATAAGTATTCAGATGTTTTTATTCTTTCATGCAATTGTTTCTAACATATTTATAAGATGATTTCTTTGTTGCTTTGTATGTCCCTCCCCCATGGTATAACCCCTGCTTTCACTATATTTGATGTTGGTGTAATTTGTGGAGGAGAAGGGAAAATAAATGGTTTAAATAGGGATACAGGTGGACCCATTGCAACAATGAGATGTACAAGATGTTATGTTGAAAAACGAACTTTACAACTTTGGTGTGGGGGGGAGGATCTGATGGGGGGGTCGGGGGCAGGGTACGGGAAGGGATGGGAAGGGGAAACAAAGGAGGAGGCAACAATGCTTGATAAGAAATGTACTCGTTATCTTGCCTATGTAATTGTAACCCCTCTGTATGATATTTTCACACACACACACACACACAAAAGTATAGGGCCCCTTCTTAAGGTAATTCTTAAGGCTCTTTCCAACCTCAGATATTATTCATTATGTAGTTTGTAGAGCAGTTTATCATGCTAAAATTTTAGGCTCTTACTTCAGAGTTGAAGCTCTTACTCACTATACTACATCTGCAAGTTTATTTAGGACTCTGGTCCATAGAGAAAGCTAAGTAATCCCAAGTTGAACCTTTAAAAAAACTCTCAATGAGGGGTTGAGGATTAACCAAAGTACTGAAGACCTCTGGTATATAAAAATACCATTCATGCCAGGGGCCAGGGGCTCACTCCTGTAATTCTAGCTAGTCAGGAGGATGAGATCTGATAATCATCATTCAAAGCCAGCCTTTACAGGAACTTGAGACTCTTGGACTAAGAGACCTAAGGACTTGTTGATGCCCTTCCCTCCACTCATAAATAGCAAAAGAGCTTGATGCAAATTTATTAAAGCATTTCCCTAGCAAGTTGTTATGGGGGCCGATTCTTATATAAAAGTACTCAGAGTTAACAATTTTTAAAAACAACCCACACATATCAGCAACTTTTTGTTTTGTTTTGTTGTTCTGGGTATCAAACCCAGGTCCTCTTGCATTGTAAGTGAACCCTCTATTACTGAGCTACAATCTCAGTCCTCTGCAGCATTTTATACTGATAAACTAGTATCTGTAAGCTAGCTAAGTGCTAAGCTGTATGTCTTTTTCTTAGAGCAAGTTGGTGAACATCTCACCTAGTATATTGGTCTAAGGTTTAACAAAATGGTTGCAAGTGAATTATGTATTTATCAAGAGTTTTAGAATGGCCCAAAGAATTCTTTTTTTTTTTGTCTGTCATGGGGCTTGAACTCTGGGCCTAGGCACTGTCCCTCATCATTTCAGCTCAAGGCTTGAGCCCTACCTCTTGAGCCACAGCGCCACTTCCGGCTTTTTTCTGCTTATGTGGTACTGAGTAATCAAACTCAGGGCCTTATGCATGCGAGGCAAGCACTCTACCACTGAGCCAACTTCCCACCCCTCTCAAAGAATTCTTGTTATAAGAAGTATCTTACAAATGTTTAAAGAAAGTGAGTACAAATCTTTTTAAACCTTTGTCATGCCTCAATGTAGAGCACATGGGCAGCAAAGATGGCGCTGGGAGAGAGTTGAGTGGGCAGAGCCCAATTGACCTTCGGATCAGTGCCTAACCAGCCCGTGAAGGCTCAGGTGAATGATAGGGTGTGACCTTGACAGTGATTGGTTCTTCTTCCTCCCTTGCCATGCCACCCGCCCTTTTTGGCTTTAAAAAGGGCTGCTCTCTGTTAATAAAACAATAAAGTTGTCTTCCCGCTGCATTTGGCTCCCCGCTGTGTCTGATTGGAGCGCCTCACTTACCTTTCCTCGGACCCCGTCTGTCTTTCGTGGGATGGACGAAGACCCAACACCTCAAGATTCTTTTGTTTCTGTATTTTCTAAGTTAAACTCTTAAGTCACTGAATAGTACATGTAACTGATTAAACCAACAAAAATATAATCAAAGATGTTTAATATTATGTGAGTGTGTGTCTGTGCATTCTGTTTGGCAGGATAAAGTCTTAAAGTTCAAATTACTCTAAAGTGTAGTGCTTTCATGACTAAACTGAAGTTCCTAATAAGTTACCTTTCACTGTGCAGCAAAATGAAATACTGTGGGTCAAGCCATTTAGTACACTGTCTGGTTTAAAACAGTAGCTCATTATTTAATTATTTCAAGTTTTTTATTTGCTCTGTGTGTGTGAGTCTATGTGTGTGAATGTGTGTGAGAGAGAGAGTGAGAGAGCGAGAAAGAGTATGTGTGTGTTTAAAGTGTCTTGTGGTACTCAGATAAAGCTAGAATCATCTTGGGAAATAACACTTTCACAATTTATAATGCATCTAATTCCATCAGATTTTTACAGAAGAATCAAAATTTGAGTGAACAGATACTGTGGCTCATGATAGCAAAGAGAGATGTTGATTATTTTTTGTAAATATAATATATATGTACATGAATATACTATATACATATACATATAGTACATATATACATACATATTGTGTGTGTATATATGTGTATACACACATACACACACAAGCAGCAGGGCTGATGATAGCTACTATTTATATAAGGTAATGCAATTGTAGCAAAATTCAGATTACTTCTAGGAACTCAGGGTGGGAATGTACCTTTCAAACACAATTTTTTGACAACTGAGTGTTAAGTATTTGCAAATGCCATATTTGGTCTCCCTTCTTGCCAAATCCTATTTGTGAATAATATGAAAAGCATTGGCCTATATTTAGAAAGAACAAAAAAGTAGCAAGCTCAGAAATAAAAGGCATGAAAAAGAGCAAAGACTGGGATCCTATGACTTTCCAGAAATCTGTGAAAGTGGTAAGGGTTTAGTAGCAGAGGAGGAGACATTTCTGAAAAGAGACATGGTTATATAATTCCAGTCACAAAAGGTGCTGTGGCCATTTTCTACCCTGTTCTCTGTCTCTGGGTCCTTTGCTGAAGAAGAACATTTGATTTTATGATGACTTTAAGTTCCAAAAAGTAACTTTCTATATTTGCTATTAATGTTTGTGGTTTCTTCTCTTTTTATATTTCTGTTTGCTTTTCATCGGCTAGTAAAAATGTAAAAACTATTTCCTGCTTTAACAAGTTTATGGTTCATACTTCCTTTTCTATAAAAACAACAGCAACAAAAGGAATTTAAAATTCTTGCACCTGTGCCTTTGTAACTATTTCAAGTCTCCTTTATAACTTTTCATGACCAGAATAGATGTTACAAATGGATTTTATGTTTCTGCTTGCTAAAAAGTCTGTATGGTAAATATGCTTCAAATTGTTCCCCAAATTTCCATTTTTATCTAAAAAAATTACTAAATAAAAAAATTACACTTTCAAAATTACTGGGATTATTTTTATTTTTTCTTTTCGTGTGTGTGTGTGTGTGTGTGTGTGTGTGTGTGTGTGTGTGTGTGTGTGTGTGTGTGTGTGTGTGCGCGTGTGTTGATCCTGAGGCTTGAACTCAAGACCTGGATGCTGTCCTGAGCTTTTGTGCTCAATCAAGGCTAGTGCTCTACCACTTAAGCCACAGCTCTACCACCAACTTTTTGGTGGATAATTGGAGATAATTTCACAGACATTCCTGCCTGGGCTGGCTTTAAACTGTGATCCTCAGATCTCAGCCTCCTGAGTAGCTACAATGAAGGTATGAGCCACTAGCATCCAGCTATTCTTTTGTTGTTGTTGTTGTTGTTGTTGATCATGGGACCTGAACTCTGGGCCTGGGCACTGTCCCTCAGCATTTCAGCTCAAGGCTAGTGCTCTACCACTTGAGCCACAGTGCCACTTCAGGCTTTTTCTGTTTATGTGGTGCTGAGGAATTGAACCCAGGGCCTCATGCATGCAAGGCAAACATTCTACCACTGAGCCACCTTCGCAGCCCCTCTTGTCTTTATTATTAGTTTAATGGGAAACTTTGCTCCAAAAAATTGGGGAGGCTTATGACAAGTTGACTGCCATTGTTTTGCAGTATTTC
The DNA here is from genome assembly GCF_024711535.1 of Dipodomys merriami. Classification (NCBI taxonomy): domain Eukaryota; kingdom Metazoa; phylum Chordata; class Mammalia; order Rodentia; family Heteromyidae; genus Dipodomys; species Dipodomys merriami. The sequence continues at coordinate 34,969,870 of NW_027205603.1, forward strand.
ATGGATTCCAGGCCAATTGACGTCCCCATGGACGTCACTCTTGTGAGTTGCATGGAGTAGAATCAACTGTAGCTCTCTGCTGGATTAGCCTTAGTGTCCATGAAGGCTTTGCTTCAGATGTTCATGCTGTATCTCTTCATTGGCTTACACTGTTCAAAAAGAAATGTACTCATTACCTGAATTACATACCTGTAACCACTCTTCACATCATATTTACAATAAAAATAAAAAAAAGCACACACACACACACACACACACACACACACACACACACACACACACACACACACACACACACAACGAATAACCTGAACCTCATTCCAGATAGGAGATCAGGAGTATGGGCAACCAGGGAAAGAAATAATTGTGTCTTTCTTTCCTTTTCTCACCAAACAGAAAAAGGAAAAAAAATGAACTTCAGTTTGATTCTTAAAGAGGATTTTCAGAATGTTTTGTTGGGGCACAATGAAGGCACAGAGTCAAAAAGACTTACCTTCAAAGTAAAAATTATCTGTCCTTAAAAATCAAACTAAACAGATAAGAATCAACCATTAAAAAGCCACTGAAACCTTAGTAAAATATCCAGGTGGTGAGGAGAGAGAGAGATATCACTATTGCCTTGTGATCAGACTTTTGCATTCAAATTTTCACAGAAGGACAAACACTGCAAATGCCAGAACCACCAAGCGAATCTTAAAAGAAAGATTCCAATTACAGCAGTGAATTTGTAATCAAACAAACAATGACATTTAGAAGGCCTGAAGAAACATGGAAAATACTTCATATGAGATTCCAGGATTAATTACCAATGCTTGCCTGGAACTGGATGAGTCATTTTTGAGAGAGTCACTTGTTGGACTGGGCTCGATCACATTTCTTTGTCTTGGGACTGATTTGTGCACGTCTCAGCAAGGCCCTGTGACTTTTAAATGGAAGGTACACTTGTCACATGTTGGATCAAAGTTGCTATTTTATTTCTCTTTTTCTTTTTAATTACCATTTTAGTAGCTCCTTTATCTTTCCCCCTATCTAATCAAGGTGATTTGCTTTCATTTTTGTTTTTTTGTGCCACATTGAGGCTTGAGCTATAGGCCTGGGCACTGTCCCTTAGTTTTGTCACTCAAGGCTGGTGCTCTACCACTGAGTCACACCCACATTTCTGCCTTTTTCTGGTTAATTAGAAAAGAGTGTCTCATAAACTTTCATGCTCTAGATGGCTTTGAACTGTGATCTTCAAATCTTAGCCCTCTGAGTAGGTAAGATTACTAGCATGAGCTACTGGTGCCTAGCTCTACAGATACTAAGACACTGTTCCTAGTCTCAGGGGTTTTCCTTCATGGAGAGACACCATTTATATATACACTATATATATTATATATATACACTATATATTATATAGTATATATAGTATATATGTTATATATGTATAATAGTATATATGTTATATATACTATACATACTATATACGTTATATATACTATATATACCATATATAATATAATTATATATGGTATATATAGGTATATATATGTGTGGGTGTGTACACACACACACACACACACACACACACACACACACACACACACACACACACACACCCTTAAAGGTCCTGAAGAGTTCTAAGTACCTTGTGTATCAATGGGTGGTGGTGGTGGTCCATTCTACCCAGGCTAAGAGGCGTAGGGGATATTGAGCAGAAGACCACCCAGGAGAGGAAGGTTTGAGAAAGTCCATGGCTCAAGGTCACAGCAAACAGCCCTGAGCATTTACTGTGTGTGGGTACTGGGCTAGGCACTGGAGGGAGTTCAACTCACCTGCTCATTGCACCTCTTTGGCACTTACCACAATTGTCTCCAAATTGATAGGAAATGGAAGCCTTCAGAGATGAAGCAACTTACTCATGGTTACAATCAAAATGACAACATCAATATTCCATAGTTGCAACAGATCCTGCTTAACTGCTAAGACCACATTGCCATTCCCTTTCTCCACTTTGGTTTTAGACGCACCTCTCCTGTCCTTTACCTAAGTCTACCTTGAGGAGAGCAGCAGGATCTCCTGTAGCTATGTCTGTTGCTGGCAACAAAAACAGGATATGCCAGTAGGCAGCTAAGATTCAGAGACAGGCCAAACAGGTCTTACTCTGAATGGGTTACTCAAAACAAAACCTAAAAACTACCAGTCAGTTTAGTTCCTCATTTTTATTTGTCTTTTCCAGATGATAATATTTTTGTGACTTAGTTTGAACTGACCATCAGTAAGGTGTTGTGTGTGTGTGTGTGTGTGTGTGTGTGTGTGTGTGTGTGTGTGTGTGTGTATGTGTCTGTGTGTTTCAACCTTTTAAAAAAAAACAGTTGGTTACAAAATAGAGGCAAATGGAATCTCCTTCTTAAGGGATCTAAACTAAACAGACATGCAACAAACTTTCAGTGATTGTTTAACTTCAGTCCAGAGGGATTTTTTAATCAAAAGAGACTTTCTGTTTTATTCCAGTGTTGCCCACGTTCCTACTTAGTATTGAAAAGGTTTCCTGTGAGGAAATTTTCAAAAAGAGATATGCAAATATACTGAGGAGATTAATAGGAAGACATAGCTAAGAGACACATAAAATGAAGTAGTATGACAGATAATACATTTTACTTTGATTTTCAACATTCCATAAATGTTCTTAATTAATATTAAAGCAACAATTAATGGGAAATAGGCTTACTTGCTTGATAAATGGTGCAGAAGGTTTTTTTCAAGGACATGATTCTTTTTTTCCTCCTATTTTGATTCCAAATGTGATATAGTTGATTATAGGAGATTTGGTAATAAACTTAAGTAAGTATATAGGAATTGGAAACCAACTATGGTCACTCTAAGCTTTAGAAAACCTTGTGAAGATTTGTCCTCCCCTACTCCCCCCCTGACAATCACTATCCTTAATTCTCTCTTTCTACTCTCTCTCTCTCTCTCTCTCTCTCTCTCTCTCTCTCTGTCTCTCCTGCACCATACCTGCACAAAGCAAGTGGTTAATTTGTGCTTGTTTGTTATTACTAGAATTATTTTGTGCATTATTGTTTTACATATTTACAGTCATAGAGTAAATCCATTCTGAATGCTGTGAAACACATATAGTATTTAGGAAATATGGAGGTAGAATAATGATAAAGTTGTATTGAGAGTTGAAGTTTTTACATTGCAGAATCAAAAATGAAACTTTAAACCAACTGAAGTGTGGAGAGTGGCTTATTGACCGATTTGAAGTCCAGAGAAATGTTCACTCTTTTACCTGGCTGAATCCAGGAGTTCAAGCAATGTAGTTATCACTTCTTTCTTTTCTTCTCATAGTTTACCTTGACTGTTTCCATGTCTTTTCTTTGCATGTTGAATTCATTCTTTACTGCTACAGAGTTTTATTTTTCATTGCTGTAAAGTCAGCTCGGGCTGACCTTCCTATTGTATACAATTTAAAAGGAGAGAAGGTGTATAGCCCCCTACCCTCCCACCACCCCCCAGTCTAGCCTGCAAACAACAGGGAGGACTCTTAATTGGCTAGCTTGGGTCACATGTCCACCCTTAATCACTCCTTGGTTCCCTGTGTGTGGCTGTGCATCCAGCCTGGGGATTTTCAGCTTTTACAGCATGGGAGTGGGGGGGGGGGTCTGCTGGTGATCTTTTTTTGTTTTTGTTTTTGTTTTGGTCAGTTATGAGGCTTGAACTCAGGGCCTGGGTGCTGCATTGTTTTGCTCAAGTCTAGCTCTCTACCACTTTGAACCACAGCTTCACTTCTGGTTTTCTGGTGGTTCATTGGAGATAAGAGTTTCATGAACTATCCTGCCCAAGCCTTGATCTTCAGATCTTAGCCCCCTGAGTAGCTAGGATTACAGGTGTGAGCCACCAGTACCCAGTTTGCTGTTGGTCTTGATATGAGCACAATGATCTCACCACAGCAGGGGAGCGAACAGCCTAAAGGAATCAAGAAAGGAGAACTGGCAAACAAAACATTGTAGCAAACAGTTAACTCTTACAGTTTTTGTTTTTCTTTTAAGTTGATCCAATTTAGAATTAAATCTCAGATTGACCTAAGCCAAAAAAAAAGTAGAAAGTGAGAGAAAACATAAAATGACTTTTATATTTACATGTTTTATTTTATTTTATTTTTTTATTGTGAAAATACTGTAAAGAGGGGTTACAATTACATGGGCAAGATAATGAGTACATTTCTTATCAAGCATTGTAGCCTATATTTACATGTTTAATTTCAGCACACTTATTCTCTTCAAAAATATTATACATATATTTGATAGCTCACTGAGTACTTTGAGAACATATGTCTCACTTTGGATTATATACAGGCTTCCTTATACAGTTCAACTGGACATTCATTTTCCATTAGAGTCCTTGCAAAACCCTGTCCTTCACCTAAGAACACAGTCTGTTCTGTAAGCTGTGTTATAGAATGGAATGAGATGATCATGTCAGCCATCTTTGTGGAACTTGTCTTCACTCTTTATCACAGAAATCCACTGTCAGTTAGGAGATGAGATGAGAGACACTTGGTCTTCTGGCTATTTTCAGCAGAACCAAACAAAGCAAAGCAAAACAAAACCAAAGCAAAACCTATTCCTATTAGATGGGTTTTAAACATACATGGATGATCTAGAAAGTACTAACAGTGAGAAAAATTATTAGTTTGAAAACATTAGCCAGCTGCTGTGGCGTATTGATTGATTTCTCCTTTTTTTTTTAAAAAATGAGATTTTGTGTCAGCATTGCCAGTTATCTGATACATTAAGTTCTTAATGTGTGACTACATAAATCAAGTGCTCAAACAGCTATTTCTAAGCAGTGATATCACAGTGTATATACAATTGTAAAATTATATCTGGTCTGAAAATTATCATGATCTCTTTGTTTCTAGGAAAGTCATGTGGACACTGAGGGAGTAATGTGTAAACTGCTCTAAAGTGACATGGGTTAGGTCTTTTCATGATCTTTTGGATGCTTTCACATAAATTACAGACAGACTTGGACATAGGGTAGGATTAGCTCTTCTTAATCCCATTGCAACTTGAAAATACCTCAGAAAGTGCATTTACTGCATGACTCACTGAACATCATAATTTAACCTCGTCTGCTTCAAACATATTCTGAACACTCAGAGAGCCTACAGTTCAGAAGAATCATCCACCACAAAGTCTATAATAAAGAGTTGAATATTTAATGCAATTTACTAGATAGTGTACAGAACGTGAAACACAGAATGATTGTACAGATATGATTTTGTACCATGGGAAAATGAAAATATCATAAATTGAAGCATTGTAAGCCATTATAAACCAGGGACTCCCGTACTTAATCTCTTACATTCAGAATTGTCTTCTGGGTTGGGTCTATGTAGTTCATCATTGTCATCTTTCCTTTTTTTCTGAAAATTTTTCTCCATATGGAGGAGACTTTCCTCTGTATCCCTTTCCCTAGCAATTTCTGTATCGTATTTCACCCTGTGGTGAGAAGCCCTGATTTGTAAGTTATGTAACATGGTATGAAATCTAGGGTTCCGGAGCAGAATGAAGAGGTCCAGGCTGAGTGCCAGGGCAGGTGCTGGCATGGCCTTCTCCATCTGTATTCTTTCGTCTCCACCCTGGTGTGTTTCAACCTGTTGTAATGCTTTAGTCAGGCTTGATGTTGAGTGGCTTCACCCATCCATGAATAGGCTTTTGCCTTTTGGCAATATGGCCCCTACTTTTCACTTTCCAGCTCAGCTCCCTGAAAACTCTGTGTTGAACCAACACCTGTCTATAGCATCACTGTCATAAGTTGCCTAGTCTCAGGATAGAAGATAAACTTTCAGTCTTGCAAACTCTTATCTTATTCTTTAATTTTTACTGCTTACCCCATGCATTTTTCTTTGCAGTTATGTATTCTTGATTCCTAATTGAGTAATATTTTACATTGCATTAGATACTGCATTATTCATTGCCTTAGATACTGTACTTGTCACATTATTATTCTTTTACAGATACTGTCCCAGCCTGTCTTGGTTGTATTTTTGCACTAAGAAGTTCCCATTTCTGAAGCACACCAGATTCCCTCAGAGTGAAAACTCTTGGCTGATTCATTTGCTGCAAGAAAGGTCACACACCTACCTTGTAAAGGAATTGTCTACAGCAAAATGGAACTATATAGATAGTAACTTGTGGTAGCTGTTGCTGTTGCTCAGACAACTTAAAAGCAATGTATCAATTACTCTATTTTGGAAAACGAGAGGCAGAGTGGAAGCTTTTCCTGTGGGTGAATGAAGTTTGACCATTTAGGTTATGTAGTGATTAGTGTGTATTGATTTGGATGCCTACTGTGCAGCAGCTGTTAAGTGAAGGACAAAGTGCTTCTGGCTTTCTGTCCTGCTACTATAGGAACTGAGATGACCTGTCAGCTAAAAGTGCAGTCACTGCTTCCTCCTCTAAGTCCATCACTTTTGAAAATGTATACAAGTTGTCTATATTAGCCCATTTGAACTGCTATAACAAATGACTATAGACTAGGTGGCTTTCTAAATTAAACAAAAATTGATTGCTCCTAGTTCTGGAAACTAGACAAGGCCATGGTGGAGTCTGTGTCTAGTGAGGATCCATTTTCCCCTCTTCCTCACAGAGCAGAAAGACAAGCAAGAGCCCCCAGAACTCTTTTTTAAGAGCACTAGTCAGGAGGGCTCAGTTTCTTGAATTCTATCCTTACCTTCTGAATGCCACCATCATCATAGGAAACAAAAACATTCAAGCCATGCAAATCTCCAGCTATCTATGAATAATTTCCTTTCTAGAGTCATGCATTTTCAGAGACAAATCCTGTATAATTTACCATCATCAAAACATTAAGTACTCAGGGGAATGACTGGCCAATTATCGGAAGAGAAATGTGGTTGATTTTGTTGAAGCTAAGACAAAATGTTTTGTGAACAATTCCTAATGATAGATGGGGAGATTCATCTTAAAAACCCTTCCTTTCCATTTTTCTTGTAGTTCTCTGTTGCTGTGTAACAATGCACTCCCCTACAATGCACTCCTCCTCAGTGCTTCTAAACAACAATAATTTTACAACTCACTGTTTTTAAGTGTCAGGATTCAGAAAGGCTCAGCTAGGTGAACCTGGCCAGGTTCTGCGTCTTCATAACTGTCAGGCAGTAGCTGGGGCTGGAACACTGGGGAACTAGAAGGTATGGATTGCCCAGACACTTCTTTCTCAGGGCCATTTGTCTCCCCCTTCTGTCTCCATTTCTGTCTGTCTGTCTGTCTCAGGATCCTTCATATGGTCTTCCCATGTGGAGCAGGTTTGACAGCCTTGGGGCTGTAGAACTTACTACATGGAGTCTCAGGACTTTAATATGAATGCTTCAAGTGTCAGCCACTTTGTCTTTTATGACAGTCTCAGAAGCCCCAAACACTCAAAAAATACCGTTATGCCAGGCCCTGTGGGTCAGCCAGTCAGGGCAAGCCTGCACAGGAGGGAAGACACATTTCCCCTTCTCAATGATCTGAGTATCAAAAGAATGCAGCTGAATTTTAAAACCAGACTGCCTTTCTAAGACAATGCTCATATATTTTTATACTAGAATCTAAACATATGCCTGTTTTAAAACTCCCAATGGATCAATTAATGATAAAGAGATAAAAAAGAGAATATAAGCACATTTTAAGTTCCACTGCAGATGGGTATAGTCGGGGCCTACATAGGTAATACAGAGACTTTGTGAGTATCAGTGTGCCCCATTCATGCCAGGCATTCCATGGGCAGTGAGTAAAGAGAAACAGAATGAGTGAATAAATATATAATGAATGAGTTCACATATCTGTCATCCATCAAATGAGCTTTAATGCTGCATAGCTTAGAAGCCAAACAGAATGAATTATAACTTGGCATCTTGGGTAAGGAAATATGTTTCTAAAATATAATTAGTATAGCATTTGTTTTATTTTGTTTTCTATTATTTGCACACATAATTTAGCTACATGTATTCAAATAACTGCCTGATTTGGTGACAGAAGCAGGAGTGGAGAATGTTTTCAAGAGAGAACTAACAAGCTCTCAGTTAAGCTTTGAAATGTGTGGGCTGCAGTCCCCTACCCCATCCTCTACTGCTGATGGACAGAATGCTGGAACCCTGACATCTTAGCAAATGAATTGGCAGGAGCCAGGCAACTCAGCTCCCACTGCTGAGGGAGAGAATGCTAGAATAGTGACTTTGCCAGGAAATGCCTCAGAGTTTTCCCAAGGCCTCTTCCTTTCCCTGCAAAATCGATGGCAGAGCAGCAGCAGAGGTTTAAGAAATCTCTAAAACTCCCAGTGCTCATATCATATTTTTCTACTCATCCTAAGGTTAGGGTTTTAAGGGAGCATTTCATTCAGGGTGCATTTTGGACATAAATGTCTTGGATTCTTCTACTTCTAGATTATTCCTGGGTGTGTCCAGTTGCACATAGTGGATGCTCTATGCAAAGCGGCTGTGCATGAGCCTGTAATGTCTGGTCTCTATTGTTAGGTCCACCTCTGACCACCCAACATTGTCCCGTGTGTATGGGAAGACATCTCAATTGTGGCCTTGCACCAGGAGACTGTCATGACAACATTGTGTATACAAACACTTTTGACATTGAGTTTGACCTGAGAACATTTGCATTTTGGTAATTTCCTTTTGTATTCCTGGAGAAAATAGCTTTGAGATAGAGAGTGATGCTAGAGAGTGACAATAGCTGGGGTCTGCTGCAATAGTCCCAGGTATTAGGAGACAGAGGTGGGATTATGAGTGGGGGAGTAGTGTTCATATATAAGAGGCATATAGAACCAGTTCACAAGTTGTACAAGTTGGAGCCAAGGGATAATATTGGGTAGGGAATGCATGATGTTTGAGCATCTCTGAGCAAATTGGAGTAAGAGTACTGAAAAGCAGGCAGGCAGGCAGACAAGAAGAAAGGAAGGAAGGAAGGAAGGAAGGAAGGAAGGAAGGAAAGAAGGAAGGAAGGAAGGAAGGAAAGAAGGTAGGAAGGAAGGAAGAAGGGGCAAGGAAGAAGGGGCTTTGTTGGGGAGACAGAGAATAAAGGGAATTGGAAGAAATTGCTCTTGGTCAACAGACCTTTATTACTGGCTAAGAAACAGGGCTTAGCAAAGGCATTTACTCAATGGACCAGAGCAGATGTTCTCTTTAGCCACTGCTACTCAGGTAAAACGAATGAAGGGAACATAACTTTCTAAAGGTTCAAACTATTCTTTCCTTCTCAATTCAGAGCCTAATCCAGGGCATAGTCATGAGCCATTTCTTTTCACGATGGCACAGGCCTTTTCAGTTGGGAGAAATGGAGGTAAACATGACCTGGAGGTTTTTGAAAACACTATGACCTTCACTGCTAGGGGATTTCTGGAAGGTGGTCCTTGAAGCGTTTCTTCTCCTAAAGTCCCAGGAGGCATCTGGGAAGTAAGAGGTCATTTGATTTGATAACAAATTTACAGAAAGAAAGAAATACCTTACAGTGGATGAGTGGATCAAGAAAATGTGATATATATATATATATATATATATATGGATATATATGTCATGGGATATATATATATATATATATATATACATATATGATGGAATTTTACTCATACATCAGGAAGAATGATTTGTCATTTGCAAGGAAATGGATAGACCTGGAAAAAATCTTTTAGTGAAGTCAGTCAGGCTCAGAGAGCAAAGGGCACATTTATTCTTACATGTGGAAATTAGATCTAAAGTATAAACATATATGAAAACAGGAATGCCATATGCATATATACACAAACAAATCAACTAAAGCATAATACACAAGAGAGGAGGATTCCAATTGTGTAACTCCTTTGAATAACTAACTTACAGTTTAACAAAAAATGTAAACCAGAAGAGCTGGAAAAAAATAAAAAAGAAAACCAGGATGCTAAAAGAATATTTTTTCAGAGGGAGAGATGGAAGGGAGGGAGGCAGAGAAGTAGAGAGAGGAAAGGTAGGCAAATGTAGTCATTATAGTCAATGTATATATGTGAAAACGGAACAAGGTATTCTTGAAAGGACGGGTAGAGTTGAGACAGATGGGGGAGAATGGTAGGAGGGGTGAAATGGATCAAGATGCATTGTACTCATAAACTGACATGTTGAATCAAACCCCCTTTGTACAACTACATAAGGATAATAAAAACTTGAAAATAAATTAAAAATAAGTCTGCTAATGCAAATAAAGTAATGGTAGGAGAGTGATGTTGGTATTTCATAGGTGTTAACTTCCATGGGCACACAGGGGAAGCATCTCTCTTACAAAATGGCGACAACATATGCATTGGGAAACACAAGGCCAGGCCTTCCAAGTGTGCTCCTCCCTAGGACACTGTGAGCCTTCACCTTTAGCATTGGTCCAGTCTTCTTTCTGTTTTGCCTATCCTGGAGCTTCACCTCAGGGCCTAGGCATTATCGCTGAGCTTTTCTGTTTAAGGCACACTCTTACCAGTTGAGCCACAGCTGCTTAATGGGAAATAATAGTCTCATGGACTTTCCTGGCCTGGTTGGCTCTGAATGGTGACCCTCAGATCTCAGTATTCTGAATAGCTGAGATGACTGGTCTGGGCCACTGGCACCCTCCTGTAGTCCAGTCTTCCTTTTGGGAAGGAGTTGAAAGTTCAGCCAATGAAAGAGGTGCTGGTGGTGGAAAAAAGTACAACAGGGACTAGATTAGATCACCTAGAGAGCCTCTGGGGACTAGAGGAGATATGGGGCTATCAATATCTGGCCTCCAATGGCCTTTTCAGAAAGCACCTGGGATTGGAAGAGCATAGTGCCAAGGATGTCATGGGCTGAGTCTGTGTGCAGGACACCTAAGACTGGCCCTATGGATGAGGTACTCAGGATATCAGACACCTGCCCCCAAGAAGCAGGTGTCCCCAGTTTAAAGGAGAAGAGAGGACCTCAGACTCATACACTTCCTCCTGCATTGACATCAGCATCTTGAGGCCTTTTCCCTGCTGTGTGGTAGAGTTCAGGACTGTTTGTTAGTTTTCATCAGGGCAGCAACCTATTTCTTTGGATACGGGGTAATGAACCTTCTGTGACTGATTCAGTGTTGCTTAGGGCTGCTCATCCAGCAGGAGACCCAGATACCCCAGAGCTGGGTGAGGACTGGATGAGCTGCTGAATGATGGCGGCTCTGCTGTCCCTGCTGGGCTGCGATGCCTGACTCCATCAATAAATGATATCAAAGGTGGGTTTAGAATGCCTATGGCACATCAGTAGTGCAAAGTGACACAGGGCATTTGGTTTCACCTTAACAGGACCAAGGCCCCCTCCTGCTGCTGATACAGAGCAGCCAGGCATGAGATGAAGGCTTTTGTGGAGTGGGACTCACTGAGCTGGCCTATTCTAGGATAAAGTGGCATTCAGTGTTTTTTTCCTTGTTGTTTTTTAAAACAGTAAACATCTGTTAAAACTAACTGTTAAAATTACATACAAAAATTGAGAAGGAAACACAGCAGATAATTTCCAAGAGGAAGGAAAGGACTTCTCTAAGTGCTTGAGCTGGTACTCTGTGGAACTCAGGAGGTTCTGAGTCTACCTGTACTCAGGAAGTTGCACTGCCAGCCTTGGATTGGAATCTCACTTAGCTACATCTGCTGGACTTAAGTTGCCCTCTATCAATAAAGGTGGGTCTATATCAGCCAAAGTGGGTAGAGTCTGCCAGATCTCTAGAGCAGCAAGAACAATCATCTATTGGAGGTCCATTTGTCATGACATGGGCAAACTTGAGGTCTGGGACATCTGAACCATGTAACGTTTCTTCAGATTTCTGTCATAAATGAGAGTGGGTCTTCCTCACATGTACTGGGCAGATATACCTCAAGAACTTCTCTACCATGTGGTAGCTCATGAGCTGCTGCCTCTAATACTAGTAGTTCTGCTTCAACTTTTATGGTGGAGGCACATCAAAAGCCACATCATGTAAAGGAAAACATGGAACATATGTCTCTCTCTGGCCTTGACTTAACATAATGAATTCCAACTCTTCCTATTTCATTACAAATGGTTCAGTATCATTCTTTTTTCATAAATATTTGTTGTTGTTGGTCGTGGAACTTGAACTCTGGGCCTGGATGCTGCCCCTGAGCTCTTCAGCTCAAGGTGAGTGCTCTACCACTTGAGCCACAGCACCACTTGCCGTTTTCTGGTAGTTAATTGGAGATGAGAATCTCATGGATATTCCTGCCAGGGCAGGCTTTGAACTGAGATCCTTAGGTCTCAGCTTCCTGAGTAGCTAGGATTCCAGGTGTGAGCCACTGTTACCTGACTCATTTTTTAAAATTTTATTTTAAGGGTGATGTACAGAAGGGTTACAGTTACATACATAAGGCAATGAGTACATTTTTGTCAGACAATGTTACCCCCTTCCCTCATTTTCTCAACTCCTCTCTCTTCCAAGTTGTAAAGTTCACTTCCTACATAATGTCTTGTGAGTATTGCTGTTGCATTGATTCACCCTTTGTCCTTTGTCTCACAATTTTGTGATTCCCCTTTACTTCCCCAAATCAGACAAACATATATTCAAAGCACAGGGTACCAAAACCCCCCCAAAAAACCAACAACAGTGACAACAGGGGATAAACCAAAGGGGAAAAATGAAAGAAAAAGAAATAACTTCACACAGTACATTAAAAAAGAAAAAAAAACCCTTTGCTTCCAAATCTCAGAGTTTGTTTCTATTAGCATCATTTTATATGGTCATGTGTACATAGCTATGAAGCTATATTTTGATCCTCTACTAGGACTCTCCTAGACATATACCAATTATTACAAATGAGGAAATTGGTCATAAATGTTTTGCTAAGAATAATCTCTTAATGTGCTGTCAGTTTTATTGAGCAAGTAGTCACTAGTGGTGCTCTTACAGGCTTTTCTGAGTATTTTTTCCATTCTTCCTAATGGATGAGTAACATTCCATTGTGTATATAGATACCACATTTTCTTGATCCATTCATCCATTGAGGGACATCTGGGCTGATTCTAACCCTTGGCTATGGTAAATAGTCCAGTAATAACCATGGTTGTGCTGGTAGCATTACTGTATCCTGGTTGGTAATATTTTGGGTAAAGTTCAGGAGTGGAGTTGCTGAATCATAGGGTAGTTTTATGTTTAATTTTAAGGAACCTCTACACTACTTTCCAGAACAAGTTGAATACCTTTACATTCCCACCAACAGAGTAGTAGTGGTACCTTTGGGCTGCATACTCAACAGCATCTGTTATTGTTTGTTTTCTTGATAATGACTATTCTAACTGGGGTGAGGGGGAATCTCAGTTTTGTTCTGATTTGCATTTGCTTTATGGCTAGAGATACCGAACATTTCTTCATGTGTCTATTGGACATTTTCACTTCTTCTGAGAAGTCTCTCTTTAGCTCAGAGACAAAGGACCCATGTTTTCTCTTATACGTGGAAGCTAGATTTAGCTTACAAACTCATAAATAAATACATTGGATGGTATGCAAGTGTATACAAATGTATTAACTGAAATATGGTAGCTTCAAGGGAAATATCAAATAGTGTAATTCCTTAGAAAACCAAAATCAAAGTTCAACAAAATAAGACCAGAAAGTGGACATTCAAGAGGGAAGGGGTGGGGTGGGGCCAAAGAGAAAGGGCTGGACAAATGAAGAGGGAGGATATAGATTAGAGTCCACTGGATATCCTACAAAATTAAAAAAGAGTGAGGGAAAGAGTGGATAAAGAAGGGTTGGGTAAGAATGTTGAAAGGGGTGACAATCATCAAGATATATTACATTCATAAACTGCTTTGTCAAATGGCAACTCCTTTGTACAACTAATTAAAAAAATCTAGAAAAAAACAGCCATATCTACCATACCATGTGCTAGCTCTTCAGCTTCTGTTTCTGATAAAGGTGTATCTACATCATATACGTTGAGCAGATGTACTGCAAGATGCAGATTTGCTGCAAGATGCAGATTTGCTCTAATACTTAGGGCTCTTCTGTTGCTGCCACTGGGGAAAGTAGGTCTGTCTCAACTGATGTGGACAGATCCACTGGGAGACCTATATCAGTACACAGACTGAAGGCTCTTCTGCAGGTCCAGCTAGAGGTTCATCTGTCTGAGATGATGTAGGCTCAGCCATCTTGGTATCCACAGCAGTAGTAATACATACTGGTTTTTCTGTTGCTGCCACAGCTGGAGAGAGAGATAGGTTTATTTCTAATGATGAGGGCATAGTCCACTAGATCCACAGCAGTTGGCATCTGGGATTGGCCAGGAGGCATCAGAGTGTTTTCTGGATCTGTGTTGTCCTGGTGTAGGCTGCCAGATGCTAGCTGAGTGTCCCTTGAAGGAAATGGCCAGAAATCTCACTGGGGTCAGGGTCCAGGGTTGATCCAGCATCTACAGATGTCAACCAGTGGCTCTCTCCAGGATCAGAAGAAACTAGAAAACATGATGCTTTCTTCCTTATCTCTGGACAAGTGAGCCAGCTGTGGCCAACTCTGGAATGTGGCTGCCTGGATACCTGGATTCAAAGTTCTCTTGAGTCTTTGTCAAGGATGAGGTCACCTCTTGCAGTGGTATTGATCTTTTTACAGTGAAAGGCAAAAGGGAGCAACACTATCTGCAAACAGCTCTAAGAACTAGTGTTCTGCCTGGTGACTGTAATCTTAGTCCCTCAGGAGGCTGAGATCTGAGGATCACGGCTCCAAGCCAGCCCAGGTGGGAAAGCCCTCAAGACTCTTATCTCCAATTAACTACCAAGAGCCTTGAGGAAAAAAAGAAAAAGTAAAGATCAAGGACAGTGCCCAGTCTGTGAATTCATGCCCCAGGACTTGTACCAAAACCAAAGTAAACCAAACCAAAAAACCCCAGTGTTTCTCCCCTGCACCCTGAGGGTCTCTGTTAGCCCAGATGTTAAAGTATCTACAAATGTGAGACAAGCATGAACTAAGGATCAGATACTTTGCCTGGCCCTGGAAACACCTTGCCTGCATGGGTATCATAGCTTACATGGAAGGCAGATAGGCAAAACTATAGCAACGGAGCTAACAACCTGGCCATCACAAACAGGGTGCTTATAGGAGACTCCAGTATTTAATGTGGTGAGAAGGGAGGTATTCAGAGAAGGAGAAATCCATCAGGACTTTTAATTCATGTTTATTTATTTATTTGTCACTCCTAGGGCTTGATCTCATGACTTAAGCTTTTGTGTTCAAGGCTAGCATGCTACCATTTTGAAGCACAGCTCCACTTGTGGTCTTTTGGTAGTTAATTGGAGATGAAGTTTCACAGTCTTTCCTGCCTGAGCTGACTTCAAAATGTGATCCTCAGATCTTAGCCTCCTGAGTAGCTATGATTACAGGAATGAGCCATTGGTACTGGTATAGGACTCATTAAGATGGTGATGTGACAGTTCTGTCCACAAGTACTCTGACATTTAAAAGGATTATTCTAGACTCATAGCGATTGTCAAGAGAGATGAACAGCATTGAGAGAGACCCCAAAAGTTGTTGAGTTTCCTTTGCCTCAGCTCTGAATGGGTAAGAGGATACATGCTAGTGTGGGGCAGTTTTGGTTTTTAGATCAAAGGGCATATTCCAAGAGGTAACAGAATATCAGGATGTAATAAGAATTAGACACCCCAAAGAAGAGGCATTCATCCTGCCTTTGGACAGGATCACTGTGCAACATCAAGCACTCACAAGCCTGGATCTTTGCCACTTTTGGCTTATACACAGGATAGCAAATATATGAGCAAATAGAAGCTCGAAAGCTTCCACTGGCATCAGGCTTTCTATACTCTCTCTCTCTCTCTCTCTCTCTCTCTCTCTCTCTCTCTCTCTCTCTCTCTCTCTCTCTCTCTCTTTCTCTCTCTCTCACACACACACACAAACACACATACCATCCAGTCACACTTCTGGCACCCAGGCACAACTCCCATGGGACTCTATAGTCCCCACAAAGATGAGGATGAGATTTGGGAAAGTTTATATTCCTTTACTCAAAGGTGGATGACTAGTTCTTGCTACTCTAGGTGTTTTCTCTTTCCTTCTCACATTGATGTTGGAAAAATATCCATGTACTGAGGAAACATGGGTTTGAAGCAGAGCCTGTGTTGGAGTCTGGAGGCGACCACTCACCTCAGATATAGAGCCAGCGCCATCAAACCTCCATTGTCCCGTTGAGCGTCTGGTGCAAATGTTACCAATCTTTGATTGTTAGAAAGTATAGAAGGAATAGTCTATGATATGAATGTGTTTCCCAAAGTTTATAAGGTTGGTGTTCTTTGGAGATGAGGCTTTAAAAAAGTGTGGAGTAAGAGCTAGAAAGGTGGCTCAGTGGTAGAGTGCTTGCCTCGCATGCATGAGGCCCTGGGTTTGATTTCTCAGCATCACATAAGCAGAAAAAGCTGGAAATGGTGCTGTGGCTGAAATGGTAGAGTGCTAGCCTAGAGCTGAAGAGCTCAGGGACAGTGCCCAGGCCCAGAGTTCAAGCTTTATGTCTGACCAAAAAAAAAAAAAAAAGTATTGAGTGATCCAGGTGCTGGTATGCCTATAATCCTAGCTACTCAGGAGGCTGGGATCTGAGAATTGTGGTTCAAAGCCAGTCCAGGCAGGAAAGTCTGTGAGACTCTTATCTCTAATTAACCACCAGAAAAACAGAAGTGGTGCTGTGGCTCAAGTGGTAGAGCACTCATCTTGAGCTAAAGAGCTCAGGGACAGCACCCAGGCCCAGAGTTAAAGCCCCATGACTGACTAAAATAAAATAAAATAAAGTAGAAAAATAAAACGTATTGAGTGAACATTACATGAAACCCTGAGAATGGTGAGCCAGAGATGGAATTAGTGGGTATATAAGAAGAGTAAGAGAGATCTGAGCTTGCACACTTGTGTGCTTTCTGGACATAGGATGGTGTTTTGCCATGTAAAGATGCAGCATGGAAGTCTTCATCAAAGGCTGACAACTTGGTGTACTCCCTAGGCTCCAAAACTATGAAAAATAAATAAATGTCCTTTATAAACTACCAAGTCTGTGGTATTTGACATGTCATAGCCACACAAAAGATATCAAAACAGAATACAAGAAGTAAAGGGTACATGAAATGTACTTAGTTGCTTCTCCTGTCCTCTGATGCATATTAAATATTTATGGTCAACTTTCCTCAGATGATTAGTGTGCTAATGTGGCACTATTGGGTCTTGAGTATTGCATTCCTGCTTAGACTGGGTCTCTACGAGGATGACATTCCATCTTCAGAATTACCCTTTTCACTTCTCTAATGATAACCTTCCCTTTCAAAGAAAGGTAACTAGGTTCACTGTTGCCGCTGTTATCTACTTAAAGAAACTTTTGCTCCTGATAACCTAGACAGACCATAGTCTTCCAAGTGGCAATTGCTTTGCTCTTTCCAGACCACAAAGGAACAAAGGTAGACCACAGAAACCTCCATTTGGCAGGTATAAGGACACAGCTATGTGGGTAAGCTTTTTTGTCATCTTCTGTCATCGCTGCATTCTTCCTTGCCTTCATTAAACTCTTTGGTCACGCAATGGACATATGATGTGTCTCAAGTATATGATTCAGATGTGGTTCTGGTTATAGCAGATGAATCAGACAGTCCTGGAATTCAAGAAGCTCCGAGATGTAGAGCAGATGGACACATATGCAGACAATTACGCAGCTCGGAGAAAGTCCTAATGAACTGAAGAAATGCAGAAGAGGAAGAATTCCTTAAGAGAGAGGATACCTTCCTGAAAGCTTGAGTCCTTAGAGGTTAAATAAATAGATCATGAGGCTAGGGGAGGGCCAATTAGAGAAAAGGCCCAGCATTACCAACAGCAGAGGTGAGACCCAGTATGCATCCTAGGGAGCTCCATAACACTGATGATATTGCCAGTGTGCGCACTTTAAGAGAATGTTTGAAGTGAGGGGTTTTTTTTTTGAAAGAAAGTTTGAGAAAATGAGGTGGAGAATTAGATAGACACCTGTTAATTTTTTCAATGGATGGTGAGCCTGGAAAAGTGTCCATTGATGAAGAAGTGTATAATCAAAACTAAACTTACAGCTA
The DNA here is from genome assembly GCF_024711535.1 of Dipodomys merriami. Taxonomy (NCBI): domain Eukaryota; kingdom Metazoa; phylum Chordata; class Mammalia; order Rodentia; family Heteromyidae; genus Dipodomys; species Dipodomys merriami. Next base: position 34,987,967 of record NW_027205603.1, read on the forward strand.
AAGTTTTTCAAGGACTTACCATGTGTCAAGTATCATTTTTTAAGGATATCACAATAATGAAGTCATTTCATGTAGTCCCCTTTGACATGGAGTGGATGATGGGCCTGGAAAGGGTAATGATGGAGGCAGAGACACCATCAGAAGCAGGATTGATTGGATGGAGCGAGGTGAGGAGTCAAGGCTCCTCCAGCTCCACTGGAGGTTCAGAGAATACAGTTGTCTTCCTTATCAGTGAGGGATAGGTTCAGAGACCCACCGTGCATGCCTGGAGTTGTGGATTGTACTAAAGCCCACATGTGTTATATATCTTTTCTAACATACATGCCTAAAATAAAGTTTAATTTTAAATTAGGCACATAAGAGATTAAAAACAAGAGTACTAAAACAGAATAATTATAGTAATACACTTACAACAAGAGTTACACGTGAAGGTGGTGGTCTCCCTTCTCTCTAAGTGCCCTATTGTGCTCTAGTTCTCATGACTTCATCAGATGATCTTTTTTCTTGCATTGCATTTTACTTAAAACAAGAATGTGATAGCTTCTTTTTGGGAGTTTTAAATCACCATTATCACTTAGGGGCCATTATTAAAGCCCCAAAGGATTATTCAAACATAAATACTGTCATGATAGCCATCACTCCATCTAACAGTAACGTGATACTAAGTGACTAGTGGGCAGGTAGCATATACAGTGTGGATACACTGACTGAAGGATGTTTCTATCTTAACTGGGATGGGGAGAAAGACAACACAAGACTTTTCTACATTATTCAAAATAGTACCCAGTTGGGAACTTAAGAATTGTTTATATAGCTAGGCTCTACTGGCTCATGCCAGTAATCCCATCTACTTAAGAGCCTGAGTTCTGAGGACAGAAAAGTCTATAAGACTCTTATCTCTAATTAACTAGCAAAAAGCCCGAAGTGGAGGTGATAGAGTGGTACAGTGCCAGCCTTGAATGAAAAGGCTTAGTCAGCGCACAAGGTCTTGAGTGCAAGTCTCAGTGTTGACATAAGAGCAACAAAACAAGCAAAAAGTATTTTTTACATCTGGAATTTCCATTTAGTGTATTGGACCATGGTTGATGACAAGGAACAGAAACTAGAATCTTGGAAAGTGGAACTGTGAATGAGGGAGACCTGAGGACTGGCCCAGAGAGGGCAGAGGGCAGCCACAGGGGGCAGGGGTGATGTGTTTCTCTAGGGAAGGTTCTACACAGCAGGCAGCCATGGCTGGAATGAAGTAGAGTTGTCCTCCTGGATCCTGAATCTGGAAATTTTTATATCTTCCCTACATCTTGCCTCTCTACTGTGGCTTTGCCCTTTCCTTGCTGGCGATGTCTCCCATTCCAGAAATTTCTGTTCCACACTCTTATATCTTTCAATCTTGATGCTCTGGCAACTTGATAACTGTAGAAGTAGCAGACTGCTGAAAGCATAGCTGAACAGAGGTCCATGGTTAGGATGCCCCCTATGGACATGATCCTCTGTTGCACCACCTTTAATACAGCCATCCATAGCTTGGGCTTCCCTCCTGCTCCTTACCAGACCAAGTGAGGAGTTTAGTATTTTGAGCTGTAAGTATATTTTTGAGCTTTAAGTATATGAGGCCCTTGTCTGATGCATAGCTTAGTAAAGATCTTCTCCCATCCTGTGGGTTATCTTCCAAGCTATGTCCTTTGCCATGTAGAAACTCTTCAGTTTGATGCAATTCCATTTATCCAGTCCTTGATTTGTGGTGATTCTGGGTCTTTACTTAGGAAGTTTTGACCTGTGCCAAAGAGCCATAGTGTTTCCCCTATCCCTTTCTGTAATATTTTGATGGTATCTGGCCTTACACTGAGGTCCTCAAAGAAACAACAGCCCAATTAATAAATGGGTTAAAATGTTAGACTTCTTGGAAGAAGTAAGGATAGCCAACAGACACATAAAGAGACGTTCAACATCTCTGGCCAGAAAAGAAATACAAATCAAAACAATATTGAAAATTTACTTCACCCCAGTTAGAATGGCCATTATCAAGAAAACTAACAATAACAGATGTTGGTGTGGACATGGCCAAAAGGGAACACTATTACACTGTTAATAGGAATGGGAACTTGTTCAACCACTCTGGAAAGCAGTATAGAGGTTCCTTAAAAGTTTAAATACAGAGCTTCCCTATGACTCAGCAATTCCACTCCTGGACATTTATCCAATAGACCACAAACCAGGCCACCCTAAAGCTACCAGCACAACCATGTTCATTGCTGCATTGTTTACCATAGCCAAGATATGTAATCAACCCAGATGCCCCTCAGTAGATGAATGGATCAAGAAAATGTGGTGTGTGTGTGTATATACGTACATATATACATATTTTATACATATGCAACAGAAATCTACACATACATCAGAATAAATGCTATTGCCCCAACAATAAGGCAATGGAAAGTCTTGGAAAAAATTACATTAAGCGAAGTAAGTCAGACCCAAGGAAACATAGGTTGCGTAGTTTCCCTCAATTGTAATAATTAGAATGTACCTATGTGTCTACCAGTAAACACAATGGATGGTACAATTGGACATAAATTAAACAGGACTATAAACACAGTAAGACTAAAGGAGGATATTCTTAGGAGAGGATCACAAGGGCTCAATAGCTATGTGCATATGACCATATAAAATGATGGTTCTCTAAATAAACTCCAAGAAATGGAAACAAGAGGTTTTTTTATTTTACTTATTTTACCTTTTTGTTTTTCCCCTTTTGCCACTGTTTGTGACTTCTATATTTTTGTTTTATATGTAAGTTTATCTGTTTTTGGGTGGTAAGGGGAAGTGCAGAAATGGTAGGACAAAGGATGAACAAATGCAGCAGTGATACTAGGCACTAGGTTGAAAATTAACTATACAATTTAGGGGAATGGTGTGTCGGGAGGGAGAAAAAACCTGTAGAAAATTAGGGAAGAGGTGACACTGTTCAAAAAGAAATGTACCCAATATCTGATCTATGTAACTGTAACTTCTCTGTACATATCCTTTACAATAAAAAAGAAAGAAAGAAAGAAAGAAAGAAAGAAAGAAAGAAAGAAAGAAAGAAAGAAAGAAAGAAAGAAAGAAAGAAAGAAAGAAAGAAAAAGAAAGTGTTGTTTACACGTTGCCAGTGCCTGATTGGCCAGCAGAGGGCAGCATCGAGACATTAACTTCATGGTCAGAAGCAAGCGCAGGCTTGTAAGCTTGTTGGAGGCTTTAACCTTTAAAACAATCCCCGCTCCCCATCCCCGCCCCAGCTCCCCCTGGCATGTGTGGGCTGCCCTAAAATGAGCAGGTGATAGGAATGAAATATTAAACAGTTCTGTTCTGCAAAATGAAAATGAGTTATCCTTTAGCATTTTATCAGTTGATGACACATTCTTCCAGCTTTAGGAAGATTTTCTGTGAGCGAGTGAACTCGTTTGCCACAACAGTCTCCAGTCCTGGGAAACCAAAGGCTGCCGGGAGGTGGGGGGTGGGGTGAGGTAGGCTCCACTAAGTAACAGTGAAGAGGCATCTGGGAGATGGAGGCTGAAGCCTGCAGGAAAAGAGACTGAGAAGCCAGGACCTGGGAAAGAGGATGGGGATGCAGATGCAGATGCCTTGCTTGGGGATGCTGAGGATGCAGGCATAGTTCAGCCAGGCTGTGGAATGGAAGGCTCTCCTTGGAAGGCAGCCCGAGGAGTGAAGCTGAGAGGGCAGGAGGTGAAGAGAAGCAGGCAGGCTTGCTCTTTGCACAGGTGACAGGTGTCTTCTTCTGTGCCTCTTTGTTAGAAGGGCTATGGGAGGAGTGATTAGCATTTTCTTTGTCCTTCAGAATCTCGACCAGCCAACCACTTCCCTTCTCAGCTCTCCTTGTGTGCGGTTGCAAATCCCTGAACACAGCAAGAGATAGAACATGGACCCGAATATTTTCCTATTTGGAAGAAGAGAAGGGATGTTTTTGTCTCCGTTTTCTGTGTTTCCAAGGAGTGCATGTCAGGGCCACATTCCCCCACTGGGGCTGGCTGGCATCGATGCTCTTGCGGAAAATGAGCTTAGGTGTCTCTGCTCCAGTCCCCAGGCTGTCAAAGGCAAATCAGTTTAAAGGGCACAGTCCACAGAGACCAAGAGAGTACAGCAAGCTGAGCTGCAAGAGCCAGGAAGGAGGCTGTCTTGTGAGGTTCTTTCTTGAGCCCGATTAAATGATAAGATTCCATGCTGCTAGGCTTTCTTTCTTTACAGACAGTATTGATTCTCCTCTCTGGATGATTACACACCAATCCCCAATTTTACTGATACTCATGGTCTTGTGTGAATGAACGCTGGGTTGTATGGTAATCATGAGCTCTGTGAAATGTCCAGTGATGAGAAATTTGGATTGGAAGTGAATTATTTTTTCAGTCCTATTAGCGGAACTACATTAGGCTGGATGAGTCAAATTCCTACCAGACACAGACAACGGAGGGAGAAGAGAGGAGTCCAGAGGAGCACTGGACTCCTGAGGAGAGGGGAGCCCCGAGGGGAGCTGGAGCAGTCCTGAGGAAAGCAGTCTGGAGGAGACCGGGAGTCCTGAGGAGAGGAGCAGTTAGAGGGAGGTTAGAGGAAGAACCATTAGTGCAGAGTTCCTGTGGGGAGAGGAGAATGAGTGGAGGAGAGACGGCAGGAGGGGAAAGCCTGCTGGAGCAGAGCAGGGCAGGCCTGTGAGGGCAGGGCAAGCCTTGAGAGGCCATTTGGGCCTCTGCGAGGAGCCATTCGGGACCTCCTCTGGAGGCCATTTGGGACCTCCTTTGGAGGTCATTTGGGGCCTTCTCTGGAGGCCATTGGGGGCCTCCCTCTAGAGAGGCCTGTGGAGAGGCCCCTCCTGGAGCAGAGCAGAGCAAGGCAGGCCTGTGGAGAGTGGAGAGGCCTGCAGAGGAGGAGGAAGGGAAGAAAGGGAAAAGCCTTCCCCTTTGGAGGTTTGGAGCTTTGGAGCTTTGGATGTGTCAGGTTTGGAGGTTTGCAGACCTACTAATAAAGGTCAGGGGGTCAGACTGCCTATTGGAGGCTTGGAGGTTTGGTGGTCGAGGCTGCTCTTGGTTCTGGGTATCTAGCCCAGGACAAGGTAGTCTCAGGACCCTTTTCTGGTGTAAATAAACTTCTGTCCACCTTTCACTGTCTGAGCCTCGATGGATTGTCTCGCAGGTCATGAGGTTACTACTTCAGCCTCTCCAGGCTTTTCAATGACCAATCTGTCTCCTCAGTCAAGACACACAGTGGCAGCCCATCACTGCTGGAACCAACTGTAGCATTAGATATGGGTAAGGATCTGATGATACCTTTTTCATATAGGATGCTTTGTGGAGCAACTAGTATGCATCTTCATCTGGTCTCATAGTAATGCTGTCAAGTAAGTACTGCAAATTCTTACTGACTAGTGAGGAAATGGAGGCATGCCAAACTTAACCAACTGCATCCCAGTCCAGAGCTAGTATAAGAGTATAAGAGGGGGAGATTTGAGGATCTTGGTGTTTGAAGCCAGCTCACTCAGGAAAGTCCATGAGACTCTGATCTCCAGTTAGCCAGTAAAAAGCCAGAGGTGGAGGAGAGGATCAAGTGGTAGATTTAAGGTTTATTGAAAGGAAATTGACACGTGGTTCAGGCAAAAAAGAGTTTATTAGGAAGAGAACAAACACGGAGTTAAGTAAGAAGCAGGTAGAGAGGAGGTGTGGCCACAGCGGATGCAGATGAAACCTCAGCATCTGGGAACCTCCCACAGTCTGAATGTGGTCTCAGAGAAAGGGGAGATAACTGCCCCCAGGTGTTTCCAGTACCTAGGTAACAGCAGGTGCTGGGCGAGGCTTCCCGCATGGAAAAAGGGGGGAGGGAAGCCTGTGTGCAGACTGTCTGTGAGAGAAGAGGTCTTCCCTGGTGGACCTAGCATTTCGGGCTTCTCACAGTTATAAAGTAAAAAGATTCTCTTTGACTACTTCCTACTGCAAGGGATATCAACATTAGGGGTAAAAGGTGGAGTTGTTGTCCGATCCGGGTGAAGGAATCAAGTGGCAACTGTTCCTTGGTGGTGAACAAGTGTATGTGTCCTTGGATAAGATCTGAAAGAAATCTTACAATCCAGGGGTTGAGCAATAAAAATTATTAGAGAGCACATACTCGCAAAAGGAAGGTAAAATGCTAGCCTTGAGCTGAAAAAGCAAAGGGGCAGCGTGTAGGCCTTGCGTTTAAGCCCCAGTACTTGTGCAAAACAAAAATAGCAAAGATCCCAGAAGTTTCAAACGATAAGCAGGTAGCTTGTATCTCAGCATTTCCTCAGCTGTGTTACTATTATCATGGAGTTCACTTCTATCTGCTCACTTCATCTCTTGGTGAATTTCAGCAATGCTCTGCTTGGTGATTTATGTATGATGTCCACATCGTCATCAAGCTCAGTACTCAAATCTTAATTGACTTTATTGAAAAAAAGATGTACAAAGTACTTAACATGTTTTTGCTAGACAAATATTGTATGTGAAGTACATTTCTAAAGAGAAGGGAAAAAACATTATTCCAATTCAAGACAAATATTCCCATGGAAATCTACAGATTCGACTCACTAATGACCTCTGGAGAGTGAGACGATCCATCGATGCACAGTGAAAGGTGGACAAACGAAGTTTATGTGCACTATTTATACCAGACAGGGGTCCTGAGGCTCCCTTGTCCTGGGCTAGATACCCAGAACCAAGAGCAGCCTCGACCACCAGACCTCCAAGCCTCCGACGGGCAGCCCTGACCCCCGACCTTTATTAGTCGGTCTGTGAACCTCCAAACCTCAGACCTCCAAACTTCCACACCTCAGACCTCCACATCTCAGACCTCCACACCTCCAAAGCTCCACACCTCAGACCTCCACACATCAGACCTCCACACCTCAGACCTCCAAACCTCAGACCTCCACACCTCAGACCTCCACACTTCCAAAGCTCCAAACCTCAGACCTCCAAAGCTCCACACCTCCGTAGGGGAAGGCTTTTCCCTTTCTTCCCTTCCTCCTCCTCTGCAGGCCTCTCCGCTCTCCACAGGCCTGCCTGCTCTGCTCCGGGAGGCGCCTCTGCACGGGCCTCTCTAGAGGGAGGCCCCGGATGGCCCCGGATGGCCCCGCGAGGAGGCCCCGGATGGCCTGGAGACCGCCCTGCCCTCACAGGCCTCGGCAGGACTCCCCTCCTGCAGTCTCCTCTCCACTCCTAGTGCTCTCCTTGTTGCTCTCCGTTGCTCCCTCAGGGCTCCCGGTCTTTCCCTTACTCTCCTCTCCTCAGGGTGTCTCCTCCGGACTCCCCTCCCCTCGGGACCCGGTCACCTCCAGACTCCCCTCTCCTCCCTCCGGACTTGTTTCCCCAGAACCTTCTCCGGGTCTCTAGACACCAGACAGGCTGCGCCCCTCCCCACTAATGGTTTCAAACTGCCATTCATGCTCCTCCCCCAAGCTGCCCCCTGTCCAATCCCGATAGGCAGCTCGCCATGTGGGACTCGATGCCCCTCCCCCTCCAGCAGCACGCCCCGCCCCTTTCAGCGGCAGGGCACGCCCCTCCAGCGCACACCCAGTGGGGCGGGGCCATCAGCCTTTCAAGGCCCTGCTCTGTCTGATGGCGGGGTCTGTGGAGAGGTGAGGCTCGCCTCTTCATGCTCCGCCCCCTCCAGCAGGCCGGACCATGGGCCACACGCTGACTGTTGGGCCCCATTGATTAACTGGGCCCCACAGGTTATTCATATGTAATAAGGACTGAGTTCTAGTAGGCATCACTAATTCCTACTTACAGGTGAGTGTCAAAAGTTTAAATAATCATCTGCAAACCCAGTTGTGGGTCAGTGGAAGTGCTTCTGATAATTAGTGTATGTCTAGAATAGTTCTAGCAGAGGATCACAATAGCTCAATAGCTATGTACTCATGATCTTATAAAATGATGCTAATCGAAATGAACTACAAGATATGGAAACAAGAGTTTTTTTTCCTTGGTGTACTATATGTAGTTATTTCTTTTTTCCCCGTTTGGCTTACCCCTGTTGTCACTGTTTGTGATTTAGGTACCCTTTATATTTCATATAAGCTTCTCTGATTTGAGGATGGGAAGAGGAATCACAGAAATGGTGAGCCAAAGGACAAAGGGTGAACCAATACAACAGTGATACTCAGTAGACACTAGTTGGAAATGAACTTTACAACTTGGGGTGGGGAAGAGAGTTAGGGGGAGGGATATAGCAGGAGAAAATGAGGGAGGGGGTAACAAAGTTCAACAAAAAATGTTACCTTTACTTATTTTATTTATATTACTTATGTAACTGTAACCCCTCTGTATATCATTTTTACAAACAAAACCAAACAAAACCCTAGGCCCAACTATATACATGAGTTCTAGCTCCTATAGAAAAGGAGAAAGGAGGGCCCAGTTGAAAGTGAGAAGCAGCACTCACGTTGATAACACAAAAGACTCCCCCCAGATATGTGGGTGTTGCCCATGAATTCCACCCACCATGCCCACAAAATACATTCTGTGGTTGCCCCTTGTTTGAGAAGATATACAATCCTAACAATGTATATCATGCCACTGCAGATCTGTAAGTAGCATTCAAAAAACCTTACAACACAGTAACACAGCTATGTTCAAATCACACTGTTCTGGAAGGCTCACAAATACAGCTTGTAGAATATGAGTTGTGATCTTAAAAGATTGTATGAGCCAGAAAGTGGAGAGGAAGAACAAAAGGCTTCTGGAAGCATGTCACCAAGTCAGAGATGATACCATCCTGGCTGAGTTTCACTGTATCATTTAACTATATGTTATTGCCTATGGCTGTCTACAGAAACACACATCTAATAAATGTTTGCATTGTGAGCTGCAATCTGTATGTATGCCTTGGAATAATGTGAACTCTGTACTTATCATTAACAGGCTTGAGGGTCTTTCTAAAGTCCTGAGTCAAGAGAACACCTTAGATTTGGTTTGGGGGATGTATCTGAGTCCAATAATCACAAGACCTACTACTCTGCCCATAATTAAATTGAGCTGATCAACCATCAGCAACCTTTGGCAACATATAAACCTAGACAGTCCTCTTTGTCCTGGAGTGTCCTCTACAAGATGGAGCCCTTCTTAGAGGTGATGAGAGGAGAATCAGAAAACTCATTACTGGGTCACACTGGAGCTCCTGGCCTGAGAGAGGCAGGGAATCATGATTTCTCAATGCAAATCACAAATCTGATGTGGGAAGAGTTTTAATTATGAGTAAGGCCTTAAATACCCAGAGCTCAGCTTGAAACCTCAGTCAATGGACACTGAGCAGACAATAGGGCTTTTACTTGTTTGTAGAGCAGTTTTATTTCTCAGAAATTGGAAGAAATGCAGTGAGGATTTCTGCTGCAGAAATAGTTCAGATCAGCCGGGCGCTGGTGGCTCACGCCTGTAATCCTAGCTACTCAGGAGGCTGAGATCTGGGGATCTCAGTTCAAAGCCAGCCCAGGCAGGAAAGTCAGTGAAACTCTTATCTCCAATAAACCACCAGAAAACTGGAAGTGGCACTGTAGCTCAAGTGGTAGAGCACTAGCATTGAGCTGAAGAGCTGAGGGACAGCACTCAAGCCCAGAGTTCAAGCGCCACGACCGACAAAAAAAAAAAAAAGAAAAAAAAGAGAAAGAGTTCAGATCAGCGAAGTAGATATTTAATAATTAGAAAACAACTTGAGTGTAAAGGTGGAAACCATCAGAACCATAAAGAAATGTCCAGGTATTGTAATTGGATTAGTGAATTTTGAAATTCAATTTTCAAAATATCTTGAAGAAAAAAGAAGGAATGATAGGAGGAAGGAATGAGAGAAGGAAGAAAGGTGGTAGGGAAGTATATTTTAATAGGCAAATGTAGACTTGCAAGGAGATTGGCTTTAATGCATATGAAGTGGAATGCTGGACCATTTGTATTAGTCTGGTGTTAGAGCCAGCTCTATAGGAAGCAGCTCTTTCTCCCTGGATATATTCAAAGAGAATGTTGTTACCTAGGACTAAGAAATGAATTTAATAACCTCTGTGTTTTATTCTGACCTTGAAATTAAGCTGAACATATATTTAAAACTTCTCTTCCACCTTAGGAGCTCAGCACTGTGTAACATCCTTGGGCCTTATCAGCTGCACCCATGTGGATTTGGCCTGGCTATTAAGGGAAAGGAAGGAGCTGTGTGCAGGGAGAGATGAGACTGTGGCCACATTCAGGATTTGTGATTGTCACGCTATCAGAATCTTCAGAATAGCTTGGAGAAAGTCATGTTTAACTTTTCATTTCTGTTTTCACATTTGAGGAAGGTGAATAATAACACCTCCATTGCAGACAGGTTTTGAGAACTAATTTGATATTTCCAAAGTGTTTCTGTAATCCCAAATAAAAGGCACCTGATAAAGGCCAAATAACTCTATATACACTCTCAAAACATGTCCCTGGCAACTGTCCCTGTCTTAGCTTCTGCCTCTGTGTGTGTGTGTGTGTGTGTGTGTGTGTGTGTGTGAGTGTGTGTGTGTGTGATATACCTGAGTGGAAGGTGTGAATAAGGAATCCCATTGTCACTGAGATGGGAACCTTGAAAGATGTGTCTTAGCTTCCTGATTTCCATTCTCACTCATCATAGGACTCAAGAAATCTTCACTGCTGGCCTGGCAAGAGAAAGCAACTCCACTTCCCAAAGGAAAGCAGCACTGAGGGTTAGGTTCATAATGATTAATATTAATTGTGGATGACAACAAACCCAATTTGCTCTTGATGGCTGAGCTATTGCTTTCTACATGTCTCTGAGCTTAACTTCTTAAGATGAAGTCTTCTTTTGTCCCATTTGGTACTCTAAAGTTTCTGAGGGGTTTGACTGCCTCCATTTCCCACATTCTCCTCTAATGCTTCAACAGGAAGGCTGTGCATAGCTGAGTACAGGGCCCCCCTGGATGGCAATGGGCTTGTGCTTTGCTTGTCTAGGTGACATATGCTACTTGAAGTATCATGACCAATCAATCCTTCCTCTCTGGATCCATCAAAACAGAATAGTATTTTGCTACCTCCTCTCCTCTTTCAGCTCCACAAAGCAGCATCTTAGAGCTGCTCCTGGAACTGATATATAGACTTTGAGAGTGATGAGTACTCTTCATGGAATTATTTCACTAGGAGGATGAGATTGGGGCTGTTAAAAGCCATCCTTCCTGGACATGAGCTAAAAAAACAACTGTGGCAGAAGAAAAGGAGGCCAGCCCACAAAGGAAATCAGAAATGAGAGACAGGTCCAGAGAGAATTGGGGAACATGGTGGGAACTTTGTGTTAGCCAGAATATAACTTTTCAGTTGTGAAAGTCAGCACCTTACCAGATTATGAGTGAATTAGATTTTGGTCAGTTGCAAGGAACAGAATCTCTATGACTGCTGCTGGTGAGCCAGATAAACTCTTGTATATACATGTAGGTCATAGGAAGGTGATAAAGAGACGCAAGAATGGGCTTCTGAAAGCATAGTTAGCAGTATGGCAGAAAGGTAGGTACTGAGATCAGGGGAGCTGTAGAGAGGACACTACAATTAACTACAGTATAAATCTATGGTTTAAATGGTTCGAATCTGTAGCATATCACACAGGCTCAAATATTAAATCTTGGCTGCCAGATGATGGTGCCACTAGGAGATGGAGGAAGCTTTAAGAGCTTGGAGGTTGTGTCATTGGAGGTGCATCCTTGGAGAGACTATATTACCTTGTTCAAATTCACCACAAACTATGAACTAGATATTTCCCCCACTTTTGTGATAAGGAAACGAAAGCTTAGTGTGGTTGTGTTATTCTCTGAAGATCTCACAGCTAGGAAAAGTGGTTTTATTACTGTGCAGCTGCCTAACTCATCATCTTCTTAAAACAAGATATTAGGGCCATGGGAGGTCTTTGTGTTCCTATGAAGGACATCTACTTCAGATGCTGCTGCCCCTTCACTGGGACTGGTCGGTAAGGACTATTGGCAAAGGATATTTCCCTGCACATTCATTTCTTTTTTTGGGGGGGGGAGCGGTCGTGGGGCCTGAACTCTGGGCCTGGGCACTGTCCCTCAGCTCTTCAGCTCAAGAATAGTGTTCTACCACTTGAGCCACAACACCAGTTCTGGCTTTTTTTCTTTTTTCTTTATGTGGTGCTGAGGAATTAAACCAGGGCCTCATGCATGCAAGGCAAGTGTTCTACCACTGAGCCACCTTCCCAGCCCCCACATTCATTTCTGATACTGTTTTTTTCCTCCCCTATTGGCTAATATGATGATGACATTATCTTTATCCCTTTGTTGGCTCTGGCATTTACAATAAAATACATAGATAGCATAAATTAAATAATAAACATGTATTTCTCCTAGTGCTAGATGTTGAGAAATCCAAGATAAAGGTAGGAACAGATCTGAAGAGGGGTGAAGGTCCACTTCCTGGTTGGTGAGGGCTGCTTTGTTGCTCTGTGGGAGGGAGAGAGAAAGAGAGAAATGACAAGTAAGAAAAAGAAGAGGAGGGGCTGAGGATGTGGCTTAGTGGTAGAATGTTTGCCTAGTGTGCATGAAGCCCTGGGTTTGATTCATCAGTACCACATAAACAGAAAAAGCTGGAAGGGGTGCTGTGGCTCAGATGGTAGAGTGCTAGCCTTGAGTAAAAGAAGCTCAGGAACAGTGCCCAGGCCCAGAGTTCAAGCCCCAGGAATGGAGGAAGAAGAAGACTAAGAAGAAGATGACAATGATAGAAGAAGAAGAAGAAGAAGAAGAAGAAGAAGAAGAAGAAGAAGAAGAAGAAGAAGAAGAAGAAGAAGAAGAAGAAGAAGAAGAAGAAGAAGAAGAGGAAGAGGAAGAAGAAGAGGAAGAAGAAGAGGAGGAGGAGGAGGAGGAGGAGGAGGAGGAGAAGGAGGAGGAGGAGGAGGAGGAGGAGGAAGAGGAGGAGGAGGAGGAGGAGGAGGGGAGGACTTAGAGGAGAGGGAGAAGGGGAACTATGAGAGTAGGAGAGTAAAAAAAAGAGCAGACAAACAATACCAACAAACCAGATCAGCTCCAATTGAGTGCAGAAGTGGGACACCATGGTGACCTGAGGAGAGTTGGGAGACATGAGGCATGACACAAAATGGTGCCTGATCTTGTCGGGGCCTAAATAGGGTCCTGGTCAAGGGGTGAGGTCACAAGGGTCTAGAGGGCCTCATGAATTCATGCCACAGGACTGGCAGTCCAGTCCTACCTCTAGAATTCAGGCACACCCATCATCTGGGAGTGGGACTTCACCTTCATCCACCAAGAAGGCAAGATGGTGCCAGTTAAACCCAATTCCCTATCATCTCCCACATGGCCAGGATGCTAGTTAGACAGTATCTTCATTTCAGACTGACATAATCACCTACTAACGATTCCATTTCTTAATACTGTTGCATTAAGGATTAACATTCAACAAACCCTCAAAGTACAGCAACCTCTTTTTTTTCTTTTTAAATTTTTTATCTTTTTTTAAAATGATTTTTTTTATTATTATCAAGGTGATGTACAGAGGGACTACAGTTACATAAGTAAGGTAATAAGTACATTTCTTGTCAAACTTGTTATTCTTTCCCTCATTTTTCTCCTACTATCTCTCCCCTCTCTCCCACGAGTTGTAGGGATCATTTCCAACATATTGTCTTATGTATATCACTCTTGCATCCGTTCCCCATCCTCTGTCTCACCATTCTGCTTTTTCCCCTTCTCTTCCCTAATTCAAATAAACATACATGCAATATCAGGATACCAAAATCAAACACAGAGACCTCTTAAAGGCCCTACCTTCAAATCCCATTCCACTGAATGATTCAACATATTTTAGGGAAACAGCCTTCAGTCAACAGTGCGGTAGATGTCCAAAAATGGTGAGTCCTAGACTAACAAGGGATAGTACTAACCACCAAATTATTTCCCCCACACAGAGTTCTAGTGAACTTTTAAAATGTACAACAGAAAATTCAGTATCTGAACCATTCCACATAAGCCCTGGACACAGATGATCTGCATTTTAGAATTTGCTAGTTCAAATGCTCAAATGTGGACTTCTGATGCCTCATCAGGAAGCTGAGATTAAAATTTTAAATCTCAGTGTTCACAGGAAAGCAGTCAAGAATGCCATGCCAAATGGCTGCTTTCTGAGGCTTTTTGAAAATGTTTTGCAAGTTTGATGAGAGAAATGGCTCTCCCAGATGGTGGCTGCGTGTGAGGGGCTTTCTCCAGGGTCAGAGGGTGTGAAGAAAATCAGGAGTGCTGTTTTGTTTTGTTTTCTGCAGCTGGCCAGGTAGATGGGATAATAAAATCCTCCCAAACAGAAAAAACAAAAAGCAAACGATATGGCAGGTTTGCACCACTGTGGAGGAGTAGAGAAACCTGGGACCAACATGCAGCTCACACCCAGGGCTCTGAGTCAGCCCTAGCGAAGCGGCTGGTGGCCTCGGGCTTTGTGAAGGAGCCTGGGGTTGCCTAGAAACCCCGAGTACTGCCTGCAATGTTTGCCATCCATCTGTCCCTGCAATCTGAAGGCCTCAGTGCTTGGCCCTGTAATTCAGGTACTCTCAAGAATTCTGGGGCCGAGGGATGAAACAAGGCCAGGTGACCAGGTCATGAAACTAGTCCTGGGGGCATTTTCATGTGAAATTTCACCAATAAAATTTGATGAGGTTTAGATGAAGAAAAATAACTAGATTTTTTCAGGCATTTTAGAAGCCATTTTTTTAAAAGCTAGATCCCACAGAGCTAGGGAAAAAGAAAAATCTATAAATCAGACATGATTTCCTTTCTACAAAAAAAGCAAGCAAAAGAGGAACAAGACGCTCAGCATTGTTCCTGCTTTTGTTCTTCAGTTCTGGTCTTTCTTCCTCTTTGGTGGTCTCCACTGCTGGTTATATGGACACAAAACCTAATATGTTGTTGTGTTTTGTTTTCCTGGAAAAGCATACCATGCCATTTTTAAAAGCAAAGATAGGAAAACACTGATTTTTTTTTTGTCTGCTCTCTATGACAGAAAATTATTAAGTGGCTCTATTTAAACAACAAAATCAACCTTAATGAAGATAATATTTTTTCTTCTGAAGACCATTCCAATTCAAAAATCAGAAACAACTATGACATCATTTTTGTCTTAAAAATTGTAGCTTATGAGGGTCACTCTACATTTTGAATTGAGGTAGAGGAAAAGAGAGGGGTATTTGGTTAAATATGTAGTTTGATCTAAAAAAAAAAACCTAATAAACCAACACACACACACACACACACACACACACACACACACACACACACACACACACACACACACACACACACACACACACACACACACACAGCAGAGTACCTGTGTCTCACAGTTGTAATGCTTGCTACTCAGGAAGCTGAGTTCTAGGGATCAGTTTGAGGCCTGCTAGGCAAGGGCAGGCTATGAGATTCTTATTTTCAACCGATCAGCAAAAAGCTAGAAGTGGAGCTGTAGTTCAAGTGATAGAGCACCAGCCTTGCGTGAAAAAGCTAAGGCAAAGCACCAGGCCAGCACAGGCACACAAGAAAGAAAGACAAGGGCTGGGAAGGTGGTTCAGTGGTAGAGCACTTGCCTTGCATGCATGAGGCCCTGGGTTCGATTCCTCAGCACCACATAAGCAAAAAGAAAAAAGCTGGAAGTGGCGCAGTGGCTCAAGTGGTAGAGCGCTAGCCTTGAGCTGAAGAGCTGAGGGACAACACCCAAGCCCAGAGTTCAGGCCCCATGACTGGACCCCCCCAAAAAAAAAAGAAAAAAGAAAGACAGACAAGAAAAGGAAGAAAGGGAAGTAGGAAGGAAGGAAGGAAGGAAGGAAGGAAGGAAGGAAGGAAGGAAGGAAGGAAGGAAGGGAAGGAGGGGAGGAGGGAGGGAGGGAGAGAAAGAATTAACAAAAACAACCCTAAAAACTAAATAAATGAAAACTGAAGTAAGAGCAAACACTTTGTTCTGGAGTCTACATTTTGTATGGTAGTTGGGAACAAACATGATATTTTGAAAGATACAGGTTGACCCATTGCAACAACGAGATGTATAAGACGCTATGTCTAAAAACGAACTTTACAATTTAGGCCTGGGGTGAGGGGTGAGGTGGGGTGGTGGAGGGGGGAGTGTAATTGAGGAGATGGGAGGGAAGGGATGGTAGGGGAAAAACAAAGGAGGAGGCAATAATGATTGATAAGAAATGTACTCATTACCTTGTTCATGTAACTGTAACCCCTCTGTACAGTATTATCACAATAAAAAACTTCTAAAAATAAAAGAATAGGATTAGGGACTGGGAAGGTAGCTCAGTAGTAGAACGCTTGCCTTGCATGCATGAGGCCCTGGGTTCAATTCCTCAACACCACATAAGCAGAAAAAGCCGGAAGTGGCGCTGTGGTTCAAGTGGTAGAGTGCTAGCCTTGAGCTGAAGAGCTGAGGGACAGCGCCCAGGCCCAGAGTTCAGATTGGTAGTGGTACCAACAAAGAAAACAAAAAACAAAACAAAACATGGGGCTGGGAAGTTGGCTCAGTGGTAGAGCGCTTGCCTTGCATGTCTGAGGCTCTGGGTTCGATTCCTCAGCACCACATAAGCAAAAAGAAAAAAGCCGGAAGTGGCGCTGTGGCTCAAGTGGTAGAGCACTGGCCTTGAGCTGAAGAGCTGAGGGACAGTGCTCAGGCCCAGAGTTCAGGCCCCACAACCGGACCAAACAAAACAAAACAAAACAAAACAAAACAAAACAAAACAAAACAAAAACAGGGATCAAACTTAAGAACTGCAAAGTTCCTAGTTGAGTGCAGAGCTCAGAAAATCTTCGCTGTTATTCACCATTTCCTTGGAAACTCAGCTGTGGAGGAAGAAAACATAATGTGGACATCAAAGCAAGTGTGTGCTATGTAGTGTAGCTGACAAGAATTATCCTCACACCCAGGAAAAGCACCCAAGTGCACATCCTTTTCCTATGTGTGCAGGCCAAGTGTGACCAAGGTTTTGCATACATATGTATAAGGTGACAAGAGTCCTCGGCTTCTGAGCTTTACACTGAGCAAGACAACACAGAGGTCAGAAAAAAGAAAGACAATTTTTGAGCCAACCTCACCTTAAGTAAAACAGTGTGTTTTTGTTTGTTGTTTGCTGTTTGCAGTTCCTTTGGATTCCAGGAAAGACAAGACTAATCAGTAATCTTCCTTCCTTGTTTTTGTGTTGTTGTTGTTGTGTTGCTGGTCCTGGGGCTTGAACTCAGGGTCTTTGTGCTTTCCCTGACCCTTTTCACTGAAGACTAGTACTCTAATACTTGAACCACACCTTCACTTTCAGCTTTTTTGGTAGTTGGAGAAAAAAATTTCAGGACTTTGCTGCTCTGGCTGGCTTCAAGCTATGATCCTTATGAAGTAAGGAGGTCAGGTCTGGCTAGCACCATATTGCCCACATGGTGGATGGTAGGGTCTGGCATCTTGTCTTCATGCTGGGGGAAGGAAACTCCCCCACCCATCGTCTGCCTCCCAGGTAATGGACATGCCTGGATCTCTGGAGACAGGAGTGGGCACTTGGCTGATAGGTTACTGAATCTGTCAGTCCGGTGCTTGGGACTGGGAATTCCCTTTGCACCTGCCCCCTGAGCCAACCCTATTTAGGCCCGGACCAGCTCAGCCATGAGGATGCCATGCCACATGTGTCTCCGTGATTGTCACCTGTCTCCAGTCATCATGGCACCCCAATTCAGCTCTTCATTGGATTGTTGGTATTGTTTTGGTTCTTTCTTTCCTCTCTACATGCTTCCTAGCTGTGTAATATGTATTTGGGGGCTGTAACTGAAAGGGTCTGTTAGGATAAAAAAGCCCCCAGACCAAGCAAGAAAACTGAGTCGGGAATTTAACCTCTTACCCAGAACTAAGGAATACAATAACCTCTTACTGGGAACTGAGGAATGCAGTAACAGGTAACTGCCATTGTAAAAGTTTCAAAAAAGTTGATGCTATCTTATTACTGGAACTTTGCAGCTTGCACCTGCTCCTGGTTTTTGCCTTCATAAGCCTAGTTTATGTCCATGCTCGGGTCACAGTGTTAGCTCCCTAGTCTACACTGTTTTCCTGGCTGGTCAGCTTCTGGGCAATACCTCAATAAAGTTCTTCAAACTCTAAGCCCGCGTTGGTGGATTCATTCTCAGACCCTGCAACATAACAACTTGCTGCCTGCAACCTGCTAACTATATAATAAATATTCCAATATTCTATGTTTCAAAATGTTAGAACTCAGCCTTCTGAATAACTAGGATTACAGGCATGAGCCAATGGCACCCAGCTTCCTTCCTTCCTCCCTCCCTCCCTCCCTCCCTCCCTTCCTTCTTTTCTTCCTTCCTTCCTTCCTTCTTTCATTCTTTCCTTCCTCCCTCCCTCCTTCTCCCTCCCTCCTTCTCCCTCCCTCCTTCCCTTCTCTCCTTTCCCTCCCTTCCTTTCCTCCCTCTTTCTTTCTTTCTTTCTTTCTTTCTTTCTTTCTTTCTTTCTTTCTTTCTTTCTTTCTTTCTTTCTTTCTTTCTTTCTTTCTTTCTCTCTGTCTGTCTTGCTTGCTTGCTTTCTTGCTTTCTTTCATGCTTGCTTGCTTTTACTTTCTCTCTTTTTGGGTGTTAATAATAGTTCCAATTGATGTCAAACTCAGGATCCTCCTGACTCAGCCTCCCAAGTGCTGTGATTAAAGGTATGTACAACTACTACCATCTAGGAGCTTTTTTTTTTTTTTTTTTTTCCTACTTTACCTTATCTTACCTACTTTAAGTTCCTTTCCTACTTCAGTCAGTTCTGGAGCTTGCTGATTAAAACCAAACTCACAGGCATGATGAAGGAGATAATGCTGGTAAGGGATCTGCAATGGATTATACCAGAGGCCCACCTTTCCAGAGACTGCTGGAGTTGGGATAAGGGGTTTACCCCTTCCCTCCTGGTGAGTAGCTTTCAATCAACAGCCATTGTCTCCATTAACCAAATTGCATTTGAACCAGAGTAAAGCACTTTTATTTCCTTGGCCTTCTGAGATTCTCATCCTTCCTAGAGGGGCAGCTCTTTCTCAGGACCCCATCCCATTTGTCATGAATGAAGTGGCTTGCTGAGACTCTGAAATGCCTTAAGTTAAGGCAAGGACCTAAATCAATTAGAGAAAAACCAACCCTTCATGCTTCTGATTTATTGCACGAAAGAGAAACAATGGCTGGGGTAATATTCTCTGGGGCTTTGTCACACACCCTTCAGAAAAATTTTCTCTGTCTCAAACAAAACCCGAGGGCACAGGACCAGAAGACACCAAACCACTGTCTCTATCCAGAAAATGAGTTTAGATGGGTTAGGGAACATATTGATTTCCCTTGCTTTCTCTCACAATTTGTAGGAGACCTTCATAATTATTTAAACTTGGGTTCTTTCAGACACCAGATACCTGGGGTTCTTATCTTGCTGCTCTCAGTATGGAGGGGCTGAGGGATGACAGATGTTCATTTCTTATCTGGCCAGAACTGCTTTGTGGAAGAGGAGAGGGTAGAAAGGGCCTGGTAGAATGGCTCTTTGGATTCAGCTGAACTTTAACCTGGATTTTTAAAAAATGCATATCTGTGGTAGGAACTAATTTAAGAAGATTAAAATTTCAGTAAGGATCTTTTCTGACCACACTGCTGTGATACTAGAAATCAATCATAGAGGAAAAATGGCAAATCCCTGAACAACTAATTGGTCAAAGAGAAAATTAAAGGGAAATAAAAGGATATTTGAGGCAAACAAAAAAAGTCAAAAGAGCAAAATTTATATAACGATAATTTTATACCTTGAAAGAATGTAAGACCTCATATAGACAACCTAACTTTACATCTCAAGGATACATCAAAATAAGAATAAGTTAACCCCAAAGTCAGCAGAAACTGAAATTAAATAAATATTAGAATAGAAATTACTGAGAATAAGACAAGAAGAACAGTAGAAAAGATAAATAAAAGATTTAGCTTTTGAAAGTCTAAATTAAATGGACAAATCTTGAGGCAGACTACCCAACAGAAGAGATGGAGATCTGGGGGTTAGGGAAGAGAAGACTCAAATAACTTACCAATGAAAAAAGGAACATTGCGACTGATAACACATAAATACAAAGCATCACAAGAGACTACTATTAACAAAAATATATACTGTTAAATTGGAGAGTCTAGAAAAAAGAGAAATATAAAACTAGCCAGATTAAAATATAAAGAAGTGAAAAATCTGAGCAGGTTTACAGTGACTTAAGATTTTGAATCAATAATAAAAAGTTTAGGCTAGTTCATGCCTGTACTCCTAGCTACTTAGGAGGTTGAGATCTGAAGATCAAGTCATCCATAGCAGAAAAGTCTGTGAGACTCTTATCTGAAATTAACTAGCAAAAAGTTGGAAGTGGAGGTATGGCACAAGTGGCAGAGCACTAGCCTTGAATGAAAAAGCCAAATGAGAGTGTAAGGCACTGAGTTCACTACCCCAGTACCAACCCAGAGTAGCCCCGGGACGTGATAGTTTTACAGCTTAATTCTAGAAAATATTTTAAAAAGATTTATTGCCAGTCTTTTTCCAACTCTTTCAAAAACTGAGTAAGAGGGAATACTTCTAAATGTATTTTATATTGCTTTGTATTACCCAGATTCTAAGGCCACTGAAGGACATTCAAAAGAGGGGAAATTACAGGCAATATCCCAGATGAAACACAAATGCAATCTTCAATACAATAGTGGCAAACTGAACATTATCATCAACACATTAAATTATCATCAGTACATTAAAAAAGGATTGTATGGCTTTCTGGGATGTTAAGACATACAAAAATCAATCAATGTGATGCAGAGCATCAACAAATTGAGGGAGAAAAGCCATGCAATGATTCCTATAGCAGAGAAAGCCGGTGAAAATTTACTATCTTTTCATGATAAAAGTTTCTCAACAGGGCCTGGGAAGGTGGCTCAGTGGTAGAATGCTTGCCTTTCATGCATGAGGCCCTGGATTCGATTCCTCAGCACCACATAAACAGAAAAAGCCGGAAGTGACACTGTGGCTCAAGTGGTAGAGTGCTAGCCTTGAGCTGAAGAGCTGAGGGACAGCGCCCAGGCCCAGAGTTCAGGCCCCATGACCGACAAAAACAAACAAACAAACAAAACTGATATACTCTCTAATCCGAGATGAAGATCCTGATGACTCCACAAAAGAAGTTATTTATCTGATTTGTGGAAGGGAAGGGAAATAACGAAATGCTGGAACAAGGACAAAGGATGTCTCATTGTAACAATGATACTCAGAAGTGGAGCAGGGGATGAGTGGGGAGGGAAGAGAAGGGATAGTGGAAGAAAAACAAGGAAGGGGATAATAATGTTCCACAAGAAATGCACTCATTACCTTACTCATGTAACTGTAGCCCCTCTGTACAGCATCTTCACAATAAAAAGAAATTAAAAAAGTTGTTAGAACTAATAACTGATTCAGTAAAATTGTAGAATATGAATCCCACATCCAAATTCACCTATGTTTTTATACATTAATGATGGCTTCTCAAGATAGAAAATAAAGAAAATACCCCATTTATTATGCCATAAAATAAGGATAAATGAATTTAATCCAAAAGCTGAAATATCTATATAGTGAAAACTATGAAGTATGAAATTGAGGACGACACATAACTGAAAAAACATTTCTTATTAAATATTTATAGTACCCCATCACATTGTGCACCTTAAATATATATAACACATATTTGCTAAGTATACTTCAATAAAGATGAAAAACAAGTAAAACATAATTTTATAGTCACAACTACTTTTTGACCAATAAAATGAAAGAGAGGGAGAGGAGGTGATAGGGGGAGGAAGAGAGATAGAGCTAGAGCTAGAACGAGAGAGAGAATAGAATGAACTTGATTGCTGATAAATGCACAAATCTTCCAGTAATAACAAAAGCTGTATTTATTGAAAACTTCCACCATGTGAGCATCTAAGTATGTTATTTCTTTCCCTTACATTTCTTAACGAGCCGGAGCTATTGTTATTATTATTTTGATAGATTTATTGGATTAATTAACATAAAACAAACTGCATGCATAAAAAGTACACTTGTAAATTTCAACATGGCTATACACCTGTGCAATCATTCCCACAATCAAGATAATGAGCATATTATTATTCCCTAAAAAGAGCTATTACCATTCAGAGCATTTTATAGGTAAGAGTTGATTTCTGTTTATTTTTTCTTGAATTAAACAGATATTATGAGATGAGGGGACTAGGACATGAAGTTGTATCAGCTACCATTTGATCATTTTTGTTCTATACTTGCCTTTGCCTATCTGGCTAGCCCTTTTCCTCTCTTTCCTTCTTCTTTCTTCTTTCATCATTTCCCCCTCTTCTCTACCCTCTCACTTTCCTCCTCCTCCTCCTCCTCCTTCTTCTGCCTTTCTTCTCTCTCGCTCTCTTAGTAATATTATTAGTCCCTCACTACAGATGAATTGCTCTATGTGAATGTAGCACTGCCATCTAAACCACTAGCAATGAAAACTAGCAATGGCAACTGTAACTAATATGTGTGCCAAATCACTCTAATGAGCTATTTATATGGCATCATATTTGAAGCCATGTGACCCTGAAGGACTTGGCCTTACACTCAGGCTGACCCAGATTTGAACCATCGTTCTAGCATTTACTGAGTGACCCTGGATGATCAAGGCATCTTTTCTCAGCTTTGACATCCTCAGTGGCAGAGGGAGAGTAATCATACTTATCACCGAACTGCCTTATCACACACATAGTCCATTTATCACAATATTTAATAATAGCAAATACTTCAAAAGTTAGCAATAGTTATTAAAAATTATCATAGCAATTCTGTGAAATAGCATCTCTCTTAAAATTTTAAGAAGAGATGTTTCTTCAAAGGGGAATAAATCAATAAAAATGTGTGCCTCTCAATTTGCCATGCAGAATAATATTGCATATTACTGGAAAGAAGTACAGAAAATTGCAAATGGTCAACATCTTCCAATTTCTCTCCTTGTAAGTTCCATTTTAGTTAAAATTTTATGGAGGCAAACATGACTTTTTAGACATTAGTGGTATCTGAAAGGAAAAAGTAGTTCTCATCCAATCACCCAGAGTAGGTTTCATTTGGTTTCAACACTGTGCCTGCAGAACATCATCATCATTAAGCACATCAGTAAGAAATGTGAAAAACATTTTTCCAGGTCCTGTGGTCAATACGAAAATCAAGTTAATGAATTATTATTGAAACAGACAGTGAATCTGAATGCTGAAGAGATCAGCAGGTCAATACTGGACAGAAATTAATCAGTATAAAAACTGGATTGGAACAATGCCAATTTAAATGAATTTTCCTTCTTTTTTTCTTTCCCTACACATTCATTCCATTTTAAAGCATATAAGAAATAATCACTACCAGTGTTATTCATATGTTTTAGATGTCACTGAAACCACATATTGGAAATTGTGGTCTTATAGAAACATTCCAGGCAGTGCACAGGCTGTAAATAGCCTATTTGGGAAACATGTTCCATGTTCATTGAGGAGGGGGAGCCTTCACAAAGTTCTTCTTTGCTCACCCCAACTCCACATGTCTTTACTGACACATCAGGACACATGAACTTCAGTGAGTCAGTAGATAATTACTCTTTCTTGTTTGTATTTATACTAAGCCGGGCGCCGGTGGCTCACGCCTGTAATCCTAGCTACTCAGGAGGCTGAGATCTGAGGATCACGGTTCAAAGCCAGCCCGGGCAGGAGAGACCGTGAGACTCCTATTTCCAATAAACCACCAGAAAACCGGAAGTGGCGCTGTAGCTCAAGTGGTAGAGCGCTCGCCTTGAGCTGAAGAGCTGAGGGACAGCGCCCAGGCCCAGAGTTCAAGCCCCACGACCGCAAAAAAAAAAAAAAAAAAAAAAAAAAAAGCATACTAGGAAGCAGGCAGTGTTCTATACACTGAATGCACAAAGGAGAAAAAGCCACAGTCTCTAACTCTCCAGAGCAGTACCTCGTTAGCTAGGAAAACTAACTGTACTCAAATGAGAAAAATAAAACAATAGTATATAGATAAAAAACAAGCATCATGTGATTGTTATGAAGAAGAAATAATTTTATAAGGAAAAATTATTTGAGTTAGAGCTGGTGTGCTATGGACTAGAAGCAAAGACCTGGCTCTAGAGCTGGATCTAGGGTCATATTTCAATCAGGAATCATGTACAGAAAGACAAAAATGAATATGCAGAAAATGGAAAGCCTCATTTGCATATAAAATCCTGCTGATCATGTTTCTTTTGCTCATCTCTCTCCATCTCCTTCTAATCCACAGCTATCTTGGGACAGGGTTGAGACGATTGGGTCTCACCCATCATTTGGAGTAGTTGTGCTCATCAACCTTGCATCTTTGTCTCCATGACTGTATCTAGAGTATTTGAAGAGGGGAAAAGAAAATTTGAGGAGGGGACTCTGAGAGTTTTTTTGGTTCTTTTTAGTGTGTGTGTGTGTGTGTGTGTGTGTGTGTGTGTGTGTGTGTGTGTGTGTGCATTCATCAAATAGGGAAATTCATTGTCAAATTAAGATTTTAGTGACTTTGCCATATCTATACTTGTCTTTGAGTGTATTATGACAAAAATGTTATTTTCTTGATTTTTTTCTAGTTTAGAAAAGTATTACTTCAAAAGTAAAAAAGTCCCAAAATAAAAAAGAAAATAATATAAAAAGTTCAAAAAGTTAACAAACTAATAATATTCATTATGTTTACATTTTGGTTCAATTAATTAAAAAAATGTGAAATGCAGAGCATGAAACTTATGAGCTTCATTGCTGAAGTTATTTCCAATTACTACAATACACATTTTTTAAAAATGTATAAAAATTAAAAAAATATAATGGGTTGAAACAGTAAAAAGATATTTCTTCCTCAAATAAAGTACAAAGCCAGTGTTATGAGCTAGTGAGCAGCCCCTCCAAGGATGGATGAGGACACCTTCCATCGTGGGCTGTGTTGTCTTCACTGTGCTCTTTGGAGCTCCCATACTTGTCTTTCTCAGATAACAAAAGAATAAAAGTCATGGGGAATTTTCCTTGGTGCATTGCTTTGCTCCAAGCCTGAAGGGGCCACAAATCTCTTTTGATGGTATTCCACTGGCTTGCTAGTACTCAATCATGTGGTACATTGACTTGGAGATATATGTTAACTATGTTTCTAGGAAGAGGAGAGAAGAGGTTTGATAGTGAGCTGGGAAAATTCTGCCTTAGATGTTGGGTGTATGCAGTTAACTTTGTCTCCTCCCGGAATGGCATCTGACTGGCAGCTTTGCAGTTTATTCTTTAGTTACCATCCAGCTAACATCCTATATGCACATACAAGTAGCTTTAGCCACTGTGTATTTTTGTTAAAAAATTCATGCAACAGGTATAGAAGTGAGGTGGTAAAATTTTGGAGATGGGGTCCTGCTGGTTCTATCCAATTGGACACTGTCACAGTGGAAAAAGATTACTCATGACAACGATTAATTTTTCCATGAGAAGTGAGTAAGAGTTTAATGGGCAGACCCAACAAATCCCATAATTTTCTCCTTCCTCTGCTTTACATGAGTTAGAGTTCATGTTATTTTGGGGTGGCATTGATTAATAGATTAAAGAGCACATTCCAAGAGGTAGGTAACAGGCTCTGAGGAAGAAAAAATATTAGGGACACTAAAGAGCAGGCACACGTCCTGTCTTTGGATTAGATCACTGTATAATGTCAAGCACTCAGAATCCTGTGTACACAGGACAAGGCAAACACAGAAACCAGTTTTCCACTGACAGGTTTTTCTCTGCACACACTATCTAAATATACTTCCTATGCCCAGTTATAGCTTCCACCAGCTCTAGGGTCACCATAAAGTCCCATTGAGCTAGGGTGGGCCCAGAATGGAATGAATTTAAGAAGAGATTTCAAGATCCAGAAAAAGCAGTACAAAAGGCCCCAAGAAGGAAGAGACAGATATTGGAGTTATGGTGTCACAAGCTAAGGCAGGCTGAGGATTGCCAGCTGCAACCTGCACTGACTGAAAGAATCAAGGGAAGTTTCCCTAGAGCCTTCTGAGGAAGCCTGGCTCCCTCTCATTTTGGGGTTCGAGTTCACCAAACTTTGAGACAGTGAGCCTCCCAGCTTATGATCATTTGATTGCAGTGGAGAGCAGTGACATTGTGGCCGCGGCCACATCATTACTGCTCATTTTACAAACTTGGAAGCTGGAGTGGCTAAATTCCTTTTCAGAGCATTTCTGGACATTCCTCAAGAACTCTGGAGAGTGACACACACATGTTTTGACAAAGGTGATAGTAGTAATAATCTCAATTTTCATTGTCTTTCTATACCCAAGCCTTTTTAAAGTACCCATTCATACTAGGTTTGGGTGTATTTATCTGTTTTCATTTTGCCAGTGGTTAGTAGCAGATACAATGCAAACAGAGTCTTAGGATGTGCTTGAACATTTGAACTTGCTTTTGTATTGTTTCCAACCTCATTGATTTATGCGAAAGTTTCGTTGTTGTGTGGGAAAGGCTGCTGGAGGACGAGGGACCACAAAGAATGGCCTATCCTAGACTTTCATCTAAATAGATTTTCTAAATCTATCATCTCCGGTTGACTCAAGCCTAGCCAAGATGACTGACACTTGTCCTACCAGAAGAGCTGTTTAGATAACATTATGAATTTTTAAATAGGCAGATATTAAAATATAGTTTACCATCAAGTGATTGTGGGTTTAATTAAAAAATATTTTTTACTGTTATTGTAAAGGTGATGTACAGAGAGGTAACAGTTACATGTCAGGTAATAAGTACATTTCTTTTTGAACAGTGTCACCTATTCCCTTGTTTTCTCTCTTTAAGTTTAATTTAAAAATACTTACATTTAAAAGCCTATCTAAATGTACATATATGTGTATTATGTATATCTATGTATTATATATATTTCCCTTGAATTTTTATCATTAGCTCTTAATAGTCATTAATGATATAGCTATTTTTTGTGCATCTCCCATTATATTTCTTGTCTTAACCAATTTGTCAGAATAATAATTTACCTCACCAACTCTATACTTTTAAGGGATTAGCTAAATAGATTATACTTTGGTTTTTTTTTTTTTTTTTTTTTGCCAGTCTGGGGGCTTGAACTCTGGGCCTGGCACTGTCCCTGAGCTTCTTTTGCTCAAGGAGAGGGCTCTACCACTTGAGCACCGCTTCCTGCTTTTTTGAGTAGTTTATTGGAGATAAGAGTCTCATAGAGTTTCCTTTTGGGACTGACTTCAAACTATGAACCTCAAATCACAGACTCCTGAGTAGTTAGGATTACAGGCATGAGCTACCAGCCCCACTAGATAATACTGTTTTAAGACACTGAATTGGGGGGTGTTTGTTAAGCAGAGATTGCTAATTGATAACAAATGTCAGCATATCTCACAGAGAAGTTGTAGCTCTAGTTGTTATGGAAAAAAAGAACTTGTGAAGAATGACATTTTCAGTAGGGGGGTATTTTATGTGAGTGGTTTGGAACTTGTGACTCCTCCACTCTGTCAGGAAAGAAATTTGAATTAGCAGAGAGAACTTAACTGGATTTAAAACTCACCAAATGAGTAAGTAGGAGCAGTTTACAATTGTAATAGTTTTTGACATATATAGTAAGCTTAGGATAAAATCAGATGGCCCTTAGCATAGCAATATCAGGGCATAATAAAAGACGTAATCAGGAAAGTGTATGTTTTCCATATGAGAATAAACTAGTTTGTTTTGGAAAAAGTAATGTTCAGCTTTAGGAAATTGTGCTAGCTTCATAAACAACTTCTGAAGAAATGAACTCAAATCTACAGATGGAAAGAAGGGACTGGATGAGGTCCTGAGTACACTGCCTTCCCTGAATAACTGGAGTTCACATTATGTCCTTTGCACTCCATACTGAAGGCCACCCTGGACCTAAGGAACTTGGAGCTTAGAGGACACCACTATAGCAAAGGATGGAGCTTATTCCCCACATAAAGAAATAGAATGGGGATAAATGACTGAGAGGGCACATGAAGGACATGAAGTGAGGGCCAGAGGAGGAAAAAGGTCCAGCAGAAGAGGGCGGGAACCTTTGTGCAGGCATCCTCATTCCCCTGTCTTCATAGCTTTGTCTTCCTTCCCATCTGAGGGCTTATTCACCTGTACTGAAGTTAGAAAACACAGATTTGGGATAAAGACCAACCTCACATACAGACTGCTACTCCTTGCAGGCACCAAGGGCTGCAGATAATCTGAGAGGTTTGAAGGAACTCTCAGTTCATTTTGTGTGGTGTATGATGGGGATGAAGGAGTAGAGCATCAGTCGCAGGAACCCCCCTCCACTGAACCTGTGGATCACTAGGCAATATCTCCATTAGTATCAGCTGTCAGAAAACTGAAAGCCCCAGAAATGCGAGGTAGAAATGGAGCCCTCTAACTGAGCTACCCTGCAGCTCAGCACCACCAACAAACAACTGCCAAGGAAAAGGAATCCACCCAGAGCAAAGAGTGAGGGACTTTGCATAGCTAGGTCAAACCAAGTCCCACACAGAGTACACACAAATATAAGTAGATCCTGCAGTCATAAGACCCCGTGGAAATAAGAAAGTGTTCACCAAGATGTAGCTACAGGAAAAATACTTGAGAAATCATTTTAGTGGGTTTCTTTTTGCTTGATGATATAATTAATGCATATTCACATACTTTGATAAATTCACAGAATAACTGAAAGAATAAATATAACTTGCAATGGTCTTATGGACATATGAGTGTATGTTTATCTTTATGTGCATAGCTACATGTGTAAATAATAAATTTTTAGATGTGTTTTCCAAACAAAATTGGAACCATACAATCATATGTAGCTGTCCAATTTATTTTTTATTTTAATTTAACATGATAGAACAATCACCTTCTACTATCATATGAGAATATAATCTCAATGACACTATGGTCTCCTATCTTACAAATATAACCTAATAATTTTAGATCATCCCCTGTTTATAAACATTTGTCAGTTTGACTATAACACATTCCATATTACATTACAAATTTCTGTAAGATTTTATTTATATTTTTTGCGATTAATTACTACAAGGTCTATATATTAGAGCTAAGAATGTGCGTATATTTTAGATGTTTTTATACTTACTGCCCAACAGTCTCCAACTAAGTTCAGGGAACCTCCATGGAGGGGTAGGTAGATGCAGATAACACACTGGGTAAATACTGAGAATGTGCCTTCTAAAGTCTGAAGCCCTGGGTCTGGCTACCAGGCTCAGGCAATGGCTGGGGTATAACCTTAGGCTATTTATAATATCATTGCAGCACTCAACCTGTTTATTTGCAAAATGGGACCAATAATACAAACACCTAACTTCAAGAATGACTAGAATCTATATGGTATTTGAGGGAAAGTAGTGTTTCTTTGATAAATTTGGGTGCTCCATTGTTTGGCGAATAGATATTTAGAATTGTAATATCCTCCTGAAGGAGAGATCCTTTAATTAGTATGTAGCGACCTTCTTTATCTCTTCTCACGAATTTTAATTTGAAGTCTATTTTATCTGATATTAGGATTGCAACTCCCGCCTGTTTATGGGGGCCATTTGCTTGGTAGATTGTGTTCCAGCCTTTAACATTGAAAATGTGTTTGTTTTTATGGGCAAGATGTGACTCCTGCAGGCAGCAGATAGAAGGGTCTTGTTTTTTAATCCAACTAGACAGTCTATGTCGCTTAATTGGAGAGTTCAGTCTGTTAATGTTAAGAGATAGGACTGAGAGGTATTTGGGAGTTCCTTCCATGTTATATACCTTCTTGGGGACTGCAAAAACTGAGTTCTTCCTATGGTTCTTGGATTCTCAGCTTGGGTGCAGTTTCTTGGCCTTTGTTGCGTTCTTGTTGGTTTTCTATGTGTAGGACATCTTTAAGAATCTTTTGTAGGGCTGGTTTGGTCGAGATGTATTGTTTCAATTTTTCTTTGCTATGGAAGGTTTTTATTTGGCCTTCGGTTATGAAGGAGAGTTTAGCTGGGTACAGTATTCTTGGTTGATAGTTGTTTGTTTTTAGGGCATGGCATACATCATTCCAGGCTCTTCTTGCTTTGATTGTCTCTGCTGAGAAATCTGAGGTGATTCTAATTGGTTTCCCTTTATAGGTGATTACCCTTTTCTCCTTGACAGCTTTAAGGATCTTTCCCTTGGTCTGAGTTGATCCTGTGTGGATTATAATGTGATGGTGGGTTGTCCTATTCTGGTCTGGTCTATTTGGGGTTCTAAAAGCTTCTTGTATCTGAATAGGCCTATCTTTTTGTATGTTTGGGAAGTTCTCTGCTAGGATCCTGTTAAACAAATTTCCTAGACCATTAACTTCTGTTTCTAGGTGCTCCTCTACACCCATTATCCTTAGATTAGGCCTTCTGATGGTGTCTTCCAGGTGTTGGATAGATCTATCATATTTCTTGGACTTGTCTTGGATGGTTGTATGTTCTTTCTCTATAATATCTAGGCTGTCTTCAATCCCTGAGATTCGATCTTCTGCATGGTCTAACCTGCTGTCAAGACTCTCTACTGGAGGGGATGTGGACAGAAAGGAACCTTACTTCATTGTTGGTGGGAATGTAAACTTGTTCAACCACTTTGGAAAGCAGTATGGAGGTTCCTCAAAAGACTTCACATAGAACTCCCCTATGACCCAGCAATCCCACTTTTGGGCATTTACCCAAATGTTTACAAACAAGACCACACTAAAGCTACCAGCACAACAATGTTTATTGCAGCATTATTTACCATAGCTAAGATATGGAACCAACCCAGATGCCCCTCAGTAGATGAATGGATCAAGAAAATGTGGTCTATATACACAATGGAATTCTATGCCTCCATCAGAAAGAATGACATTGCCCCATTTGTTAGGAAATGGAAAAACTTGGAAAAAATTATATTAAGTGAAGTAAGCCAGGCCCAAAGAAACATAGGTCCCATGGTTTCCCTTATTTGCAATATCTAGTATATGCATGAGTCAAGAGGAAAAGGTCAGATAATGTGATGTCAGGAAAATGAACCCTTAGATATGTATTTTAATGTTTTTTTTTCTTTCATGCATGTGTTTCTAATGCATTTATAAGATTATCTCTTTGTTGCTTTGTATGTCCCTCCCCCACAGTATAACCCCTGCTTTCACTATATTTGATGTCAGTATAACTTGAGGAGGAGATGGGGAAAAACCAGTTGTTTAAGGATACAGGTGGACCTGTTGCAACAATGAGAAATACAAGTTGTCATGTCCAAAACGAGCTTTACAACGTCGGTGCGGGGGGGGGGGATGGGGGGAAGGAGAAGGATTCGGATTGGGGGGAGGGGGGAGGCTGGGAAGGGACGTGAAGGGTAAACAAAAGGAGGAGGCTGCAATGCTTGATAAGAAATGTACGCATTATCCTGCCCATGTAATTGTAACCCCTCTGTACAGTATGTTCACAAATAAAATAAAATAAATTTTAAAAAAAAGAATGACTAGAATGATTTAATGAGCAAATATGAAAGGCTTTTAAAGGTTTAAAGGCTATCCAAATGTTAGTTATTTGTATTACTGACATGTTTCCAATTCTTGTTTCCTGCGTAGTTGCCACTTGAAATACAACAGCCATAACCTGATTCTGTGCCGGGCCATGGAGATAAGGACAGAGTAAATGAGGCAGCGGTTCCTCAAGGCTATCACGAATGGGAGAGGAGGCTTCATGTCTTCCATTAGAAATCCCTGCAGGGAAATTTATGTCTCTCTGACATCTCACACCAACACTGCAGGAACCTGTGGGGAAAAGGGTCACAGAGAAGCACACAACGAGGCTAACTCATTACCATAAGTGTGCTTGGAATTGAAGAAGACAATCAAGTAAGGGCAAATGGGATGAAGACACTGTCTGCAGCTGGCATTTACCTTCTGGGAGATGAAATGGTTCAGCTGAATGAATGGATGTCATATCTGTGTGGACCTGCGTGGACACATAATGAAATGAAAATACAATACAAATGCAAACTCCCTTCCAGAAAAAGGACAGTTTCCCCTCCTCTGCATTTCCAAAGAGCTGGGAATGTGGAGGAGAGAAGACAGTGAGGACAAGCTTCTGAAGATGCACTGGTCTGTGGAGGGAAGTGAGAGAAAGGGAAGAAAAGGAGGGCAATTTGCCTTCTTAGAATCAGACTAAATCTAACAGACTTTCCTTATAGCACTGCCCTTGGGAGTTATTCCTAGCTGGGGAGTATAAACTGGAAACCTGGGGCCGAGGGGTTATAACTACTGGGAAATAAATCCTGGGAAAGAGAAGGGAGGGAGGAGGAAAGGGAGGAAGGGAAAAGAAGAGGGAGAATGAGAATAAGGAAAAAAGGGAAGGGGAAATAAAGAGAAGAAAGGAAAGAAGGAAAGGAAGAAGGAAGGAAAAAGAAAAGGTGTGTGGGGGGAGGAGACAAAAGAAAGGAAGAAAACTGAAGTTAAGGATCATTACAATGGATACCTTAAAATAGGGTCAGGAGTCTGGGAAATGGAATCTTAATAATCTAAAACTTCCAACATGTGCTATGATTTCAGAAAGAATTTAACTGAGATGTGAGGAAGGATTTGGGGTAGAAAGAGCAGTTGGCCTGAAAATACTCTAATAGATTCTCTGAGATTGTTAAGGATTGCCTAATATCCTGGAATGTTGACTGTAGAAATATCTGAAGCTTAAGAAAGGAAGCTCATGGTAATTTTTGGTTCACTTGGGCCCTGCCATGCTGTACCACAAAGCTGGACTTATTTTCTTATGACACTCTCAATACAAAACAGGATCCTAAGGTATAAAACTAAGGATAAATACACAATGATGAGTGTTCCTGAGTATTTTTCAAGGCATTAAAATACATTTCCCTGAGAAATCATTTAATAAAGAGTTATGTTCATTTGATCATTTTGATTGAGGTGACATTTGAAATAGTTCATAAAAGTTAGAAATGAATTAACAAACATACAAGGAAACAATAGGACCACCCATTTAAGCATAATAGACAATTCCGTATTCCAGTGCAGAGTAGTAGAAGAACTGCCTTCAGCAGCTTCAATTCCTTATTGTCTTTGCTTTTCATGCAACCCTTCTCATCTTTTAATTTAATATTTATTAACCCACAATATATGCTGACTTTCTTCTCATGAACCCCAAGATATGAACACAGGAGGTCTTTCTTTGTTGCTGTTGTTTTTAATGTACTATGTGATTTTTTTTGTTTCCTTTGTATGTTCTTTCCCCTATGGTATATGTCCTATCATCACTGTACTTGATTTTGGTACCCTGCATCTTGTATGCACATTTGTCTAATTTGGGGAGAGGAAGGGGAATAACAAAACACTGAAACAAGGACACAGGATGATCCATTGCAACACTGATACCCACAAGACACTATGATAGAAATGAACTTTACAACTTTGGTAGGGGGAGTGAGGGAGGTAGGGAAGTGAAGGGGTAGTGGGAGAACAAGGGAGGGGGTAACATTGCTCGACAAGAAATGTACTCATCACCTTATTCATGTGACTCTGTACAGCATCTTTACAATAAAATAAAATTAAAAAAAAATCTTTAGATGAAGCTGGGTGCCAGTGGCTCATACACATAATTGTAGTTACTCAGGAGACTGAGATTTGAGGTTCTCATTTCCAAATAACCACAAGAAAGCAAGAAGTGGACCTGTGTCTTGAGTTGTTGAGTCTTCATCTTCAGCACAAAAGCTCAGGGGCAGCACTTGACTTGAAGCCCCAGTACTGACACAAACAAAAGAAAACAAAACAAAGCCAGGTGCCTGTAATCCTAGCTACTCAGGAGGCTGAGATCTGAGGATCGCGGTTCAAAGCCAGCCCGGGCAGGAAAGTCAGTGAAACTCTTATCTCCAATAAACCACCAGAAAACTGAAAGTGGCACGGTAGCTCAAGTGGTAGAGCTCTAGCCTTGAGCTGAAGAGCTGAGGGACAGCTCTCAGGTCCAGAGTTCAAGCCCCATGACTGACAAAAAAACCCAAAAAACCTGACTCCCTGAAAAAAAATCTTCAAAGGGGGTAATTTTCTCTAATAACAAAAGCAGAGAAGCATCTGTTCTATACCAGACATCATAGAATATATGGAATATGTTACATCATATTCCTAACAAAATTATTTAACAAATAAATCACAGACAAGTGTGATTGTACAAAGGCCAGCATTTTTTTTATTAACTATAGTTTTTTTGCCTTTTTTTTTGGTTCTGGGCATTATACATTGGATTTTCAGTTTCTTCTGGTAGCCAGTGACTATAGCTATTTTTGAAGCAAAAAGAAATGAACCAGCAATCTAGCTGTCTTTCATTCCAAATACATGGTGCAGTTTGGCAGCCTCACACATGGAGACAAGTGCAGTCTAGCACACACATGCTGAACCAGCAGGGTGAGAGGAAACCAGAATTTTCTTTAAGCAGTTATTCTAAGGGAAGAATTTAATCCTGAATCCAATGCAGTATTGACCATTTATATATAGCTGCATTTTATCTCCCTCCATTTTGTTGTATACATAACATACTCATTTTAGGAAAACTGGAAAATTTTGATAAAAAGAAAAAAATAGCCATCATCCCAAATCTTATGATCCAGAGGTTACTGCTGTATAAATTTTGGATCTTAGAATTTCACTTATGTAGTTATCTAGGTACATATAAATAGATAAAAATGGTTCTAGAATTTTCTTTCATACTTGCTAGGTGGGCACTCTACCACCTTAGCTATGCCCCCCCAATCTCTATGATCTACAATTAAACCTACGTTTCCTTCCTTCCTTCCTTCCTTCCTTTCTCTCTCTCTCTCTTTCTTCCTTTCTCTCTCTCTCTCTTTCTTTCTTTCTCTCTCTTTCTTTCTTTCTCTCTCTCTCTTTCTTTCTTTCTCTCTCTCTCTCTTTCTTTCTTTCTTTCTTTCTTTCTTTCTTTCTTTCCTTCCTTCCTTCCTTCCTTCCTTCCTTCTTTCTTTCTTTCTTTCTTTCTTTCTTTCTTTCTTTCTTTCCTTTCTTTCTTTCTTTCTTTCTTTCTTTCTTTCTTTCTTTCTTTCTTTCTTTCTTTCTTTCTTTCTTTCCCAGGGCCTTGTGCTCTTTATTAGCCTTTTTCACTCAAGGCTGATGCTCCATTTGAACTACATGTCCACATGTCCTCTAAACCTTCTCTCAAAATAATGTAACTCTTATATGTTCTAATAAATCTGTGATGTCTATGTTTGTTTTTAGAGTTGCCTAAAGATAAGCAGTCCATTAAGGCAAAGTGTAATTCCTGTGTCCGTGCATATCTTTAGAATGTTGAGGGGATCTGACTTCAACTTCCCCTTTCCCCTGGGTATCCTCTGTGATTTTGCTTTGTCTGCCTGCATACCTCTTCTCTGCCCTACTACCTAGTCTCCTTCATTCTCAAAGGGCCTTGCCTTCCCACCTTTTTTCTTTGCCAGTCATAGGGCTTGAACTTTGGGCCTGGGCATTGTCCCTTAGCTCTTCAGCTCAAGGCTAGCACTCTACAACTTTAGCCACAGCGTCACTTCCGGCTTTTTCTGCTTAAGTGGTGCTGAGGAATCAAACCCACGGACTCATGCATGAAAGGCAAGCACTCTACCACTGAGCCACCTTCGTAGTCCTCCCACTTTTTTTTTTTAATTGTATTTTATTTTATTTGAGAACATACTGTACAGAGGGGCTACAATTACATGGGCAGGATAATGCATACATTTCTTACCAAGCATTGCAGCCTCCTCCTTTGTTTACCCTTCACTTCCCTTCCCGTCCCCCCTCCCCCCTCCCCCCCACCCAATTTACCCCCCTCCCCCCACCCAATTATACCCCCCTCCCCCCCCCCCACACCGACATTGTAAAGCTGGTTTTGACATGACATTTTGTACTTCTCATTGTTGCAACAGGTCCACCTGAATCCTTAAACGACTTCTTTGTCCCCATCTCCTTCCTCCACTTTTTAATGTAGAAAGGCTTCCTTGCTTTTCTAGGTCCTTTCCTGTCCCTTGGCCTGGGTAGCCTGGCCTCCATGGTTAAAGTGTCTTCTCCAGAGTCTCTGTGGCCAGAAATAAGGACATTGAGTCAAAGTCTAAGGTGCTCTGCTAAAAACCCAAGGCAGGAGGCACTGAGAGGAAAAGAAGGAAAACTAACAGTGGACATAGTAGTAAGTAACAAAATGTCAACACTCAAGAGTTGCTAAAGCTATCACCAAAACATCAGTATATTAACATTTGCCATAACAAAACCAAAACAAGCCAGACAACAGTGACTCATAGGTATAATCCTATCTTACTTGGGAAGCTGAGATTTCAGAATTGCAGTTCAAAGTCAGCCCAGGCAGGAAATTCCATCAGACTCTTATCTCCAATTAAATACCAAAAATACTGGAAATGCAGCTGTGACTCAAAGTGGTAGAGTGCTAACCTTTAGCACAAAAGCTCAGGGACTGTATGGGGCCCTGAGTTCAAACCCAGGATCGTTACAAGACAATAACTACAAATAAAACAAAACCATACATATCATTTTTCACAACTACATGGTACGAATTATTTACTTACTAGTTATAAATTGCATCAAACAGGCTTGCTGACCCAAATATGTACCATATTAGGAAAATTTGCTATATTTCTTCAATGAGTTTATTAACTTTTATTTTAATAATGGTAGATGAGATATTATTTATCCACAATTTATGCTAGCAGTATTATCATTACTTTTAAGCTTTCCAAATTTAGTAGGCAAAAATAGTATCATAGCTATTTCTTTATTTATTCACTGATAAACTTGAATCCTCCTCCTCCTCCTCCTCCTCCTCCTCCTCCTCCTCCTCCTCCTCCTCCTCTTCCTTCTTCTTCTTCTTCTTCTTCTTCTTCTTCTTCTTCTTCTTCTTCTTCTTCTTCTTCTTCTTCTTCTTCTTCTTCTTCTGCTTCTTCTTCTGCTTCTTCTTCTGCTTCTTCTTCTGCTTCTTCTTCTTCTTCTTCTTCTTCTTCTTCTTTCTTCTTCTTCTTCTTCTTCTTCTTCTTCTTCTTCTTCTTCTTCTTCTTCTCCTCCTCCTCCTCCTCCTCCTCCTCCTCCTCCTCCTCCTCCTCCTCCTCCTCCTCCTCCTCCTCCTCCTCCTCCTCCTCCTCCTCCTCCTCCTCCTCTTCTTCTTCTTCTTCTTCTTCTTCTTCTTCTTCTTCTTCTTCTTCTTCTTCTTCTTCTTCTTCTTCTTCTTCTTCTTCTCCTTCCTATTAATGACTTACTGATTGCTGATCTGATTTTCAGAAATATATACTTACTTCCTATTAGTGCTCAAGTTCAATTTTATACCTGACAACATGCAATACTGTGATTAGCTACAACCAACCAAATATAGTGAATTTTCTAAATTGTGATCTTTTCCTTGTCCTTTTCAGTCATTTCATCAGTCTTTTTCATCATGCTATACCTCAAAGAGAGAGAAAGTGGGGAGGGGAAAGAAGACAGAGAAAGTTCCAGAGAATGAAATAAATCCACCTAATAATTTTGATACATCAGACAAAAATAAGCCTCTTTTCATTTCAATATCAGAGACTACTGTCATTCAGAATCAAGGTAATTATGGATGTCAGTTACTCTGAAAGCTGGAAGGCCGGGAGCTCCAGCTTATTTTATGATTCTTGTAGCAGCTTGTAAGGGAGGTCAGCAGCTTGTAAGAGAGGTCCGAGTAAGGAAGGCAAGCACATTACTCCCAGCCCCAGAACAAGGGCAACCTCAGAGCTCACATCCTGGTCTGACAACAAACAAAAAGAAAATCTAAAGGACAAAAACAAGCAAAAATCATTTAAATTTTTATAGGGCCAATGTGGTTGAGAGAGGAAGTAGGGCATGTTCTAATCTTTTTAACATACATAAAAGATCTGTTTGTTCATGAGAGAACTTGCAAATTTATGACCAAGGCTGTGATTGGCCAAAGAGATCATGTTTTTTTTTTTAATTTAATTTTATTTTATTTGAGAACATACTGTACAGAGGGGCTACAATTACATGGGCAGGATAATGCATACATTTCTTACCAAGCATTGCAGCCTCCTCCTTTGTTTACCCTTCACCTCCCTTCCCCGCCTCCCCCCTCCCCCCACCCAATTATACCCCCCTCCCCCCCCACACCGACATTGTAAAGCTGGTTTTGACATGACATTTTGTACTTCTCATTGTTGCAACAGGTCCACCTGAATCCTTAAACGACTTGTTTGTCCCCATCTCCTCCACATGTTATACTGACATCAAATATAGTGAAAGCGGGGGTTACACTGTGGGGGAGGGACATACAAAGAAACAAAGAAATAATCTTATAAATGCGTTAGAAACACATGCATGAAAGAAAAAAAACATTAAAATACATATTTAAGGGTTCATTTTCCTAACATCACATTATCTGACCTTTTCCGCTTGACTCATACCTATACTAGATATTACAAATAAGGGAAACCATGGGACCTATGCTTCTTTGGGCCTGGCTTACTTCACTTAATATAATTTTTTCCAAACCTTTCCATTTCCTAACAAATGGTGAAATGTCATTCTTTCTGATGGAGGCATAGAATTCCATTGTGTATATATACCACATTTTCTTGATCCATTCATCTACTGAGGGGCATCTGGGTTGGTTCCATATCTTAGCTATGGTAAATAATGCTGCAATAAACATAGTTGTGCTGGTAGCTTTAGTGTGGTCTTGTTTGTAAACATTTGGGTAAATGCCCAAAAGTGGGATTGCTGGATCATAGGGGAGATCTATGTGAAGTCTTTTGAGGAACCTCCATACTGCTTTCCAAAGTGGTTGAACAAGTTTACATTCCCACCAACAATGAAGTAAGGTTCCTTTCTGTCCACATCCCCTCCAGCATCTGTTGTTAGAGTTCTTGATTTTTGCTGTTCTAACTGGAGTGAGGTGATATCTCAATGTTGTTTTGATTTGCATTTCTTTTATGGCTAGGGATGTTGAACATTTCTTCATGTGTCTATTGGCCATCCTTCTTTCTTCTTCAGAGAAGCTTCTCTTTAAGTCTTTCGCCCACTTATTTATTGGGCAGTTGTTTCTTTGAGGATTTGTTGTTGGGTGGTTTAATTTTTTGAGTTCCAAGTATATTTTAGATATGAGACCCTTGTCCGTTGTATGGCTAGTAAAGATCTTCTCCCAATCCGTGGGTTTTCTATTGATCTTGCTAGCTATGTCATTTGCCCTGCAGAAGCTCTGCAACTTTATGCAATCCCATTTGTCCAACCTTTCTTTGATTTGTTGTGTTTCCGGGTCTCTATTCAGAAAATTTCGACCTGAGCCAAGGAGACCTAGGGTTTCTCCTATTCCATCCTGTAAGGTTTTCAGAGTGTCTGCTTTGAGTTCAAGGTCTTTGATCCATTTGCAGTTGATTCTGGTGCAGGGTGATATATAAGGATCTAGCTTTAGTTTTCTACATGTAGTTAACCAATTTTGCCAGCACCATTTACTGAAGAGGCTGTCTTTCTTCCATTCTATTGTTTTAGCTTCCTTATCGAAGATTAGATGGCTATAGGTCTGTAGGTTCATTTCTGGGTTTTCAATTCTATTCCATTGGTCCTGAGGTCTGTTCTTATGCCAATACCAAGCTGTTTTGATTACTATGGCTTTATAGTAGAGTTTGAAATTTGGTATTGATATTCCTCCAGCAGTGTTCTTTCCGTTGAGGAGCGTTTTTGCTATTCGGGGTCTTTTATTGTTCCATATGAATTTTTGGATTGCCTCTTCTATTTCCTTGAAGAATGAGGGTGGAATTTTGATAGGTATCGCGTTGAATTTGTAGATAGCCTTGGGAAGTATTGCCATTTTCACGATGTTAATCTTGCCAATCCAGGAGCATGGGAGGCTTTGCCATTTTTTAAGTTCTGTGTTGATTTCCTTTTTCAAGATTTTAAAGTTTTCATCATAGAGGTCCTTCACTTCTTTGGTTAAGTTAATTCTTAGGTATTTTATTTTTTGTGGGGCTATTACAAATGGAGTTGCTTTCCTAATTTCAGCCACACTTTTCTCATTGTTGGCATATAGAAAAGCCTTTGATTTTTGGGGGTTAATTTTATAACCTGCTACTTTGCCAAAGTTTTGAATAAGCTTGAGTAATTTGGGAGTGGAGTCTATGGGATTCTTTAAATACAAGATCATGTCATCTGCAAAGAGGGAGAGTTTTATTTCTTCTTTCCCTATTTGGATCCCCTTTATGTCTGCATCTTGTCTTATTGCTGTAGCTAGGCATTCTAATACTAGACTGAAGAGAAGTGGAGAGAGTGGGCATCCTTGTCTTGTTCCTGAGTTAAGAGGAAATGGCTTTAGTTTTTCACCATTGAGTATAATGCTGGCTGTAGGTTTGTCATATACAGCCTTTATTGTATTGAGGAATGTTCCATGGATTCCTAATTTTTCCAGAACCTTCATCATAAAGGGGTGTTGGATCTTGTCAAATGCTTTTTCTGCATCTATTGAGATAACCATGTGGTTCTTATTCTTGCTCCTGTTGATGTGATGAATAATAATAATTGATTTGCGTATTGAACCAGCTTTGCATCCCTGAAATGAATCCTGTTTGATCATGGTGTATGATTTTTTGGATGAATTGTTGAAGTCGATTGGCCAAAATTTTGTTGAGAAGTTTTGCATCAATGTTCATCAAAGAAATGGGTCTATAGTTCTCTTTCTTTGATGAGTCCCTGCCTGGTTTTGGGATGAGGGTTATGATGGCTTCATAGAATGTGTTCTGTAGTGAGCTTTCTCTTTCAATTTCATTGAAGAGTTGGAGGAGTATTGGTGTGAGCTCTGCTTTGAAGGCCTTGTAGAATTCCGCTGTAAAACCATCTGGTCCTGGACTTTTCTTAGCTGGGAGGTCTCTTATTGCTGTTTCTATTTCAATGCTTGATATGGGCCTGTTAAGCTGGTTTAACTCATCTTGGTTTAGTTTTGGCATGTCAATGTTTGCTAGGAAAAGGTCCATTTCTGTCAAGTTCTCAAACTTATTAGCATAAAGTTTTGAGAAGTATTCCCTTATAATGTTCTGAATCTTGGTTGTTTCCGTGGTGATGTTTCCATTCTCATCTCTGAGTTTATTAATTTGGGTGTGTTCTCTCCTTTTTCTGATAAGGTTTGCTAAGGGTCTGTCAATTTTGTTAAGTTTTTCGAAGAACCAACTCTTTGTCTTGTTGATTCTTTCTATAGTTTTTTTGGATTCTAATTCATTTAATTCTGATTTAACTTTATTTCT
The DNA here is from genome assembly GCF_024711535.1 of Dipodomys merriami. Classification (NCBI taxonomy): domain Eukaryota; kingdom Metazoa; phylum Chordata; class Mammalia; order Rodentia; family Heteromyidae; genus Dipodomys; species Dipodomys merriami. The sequence continues at coordinate 35,029,305 of NW_027205603.1, forward strand.
TTCCGTCTACTGGATTGGGGTTTATCTTGCTGCTCTTTTTCAAGGAGGTTTAGATGTGTCATAAATTGTTAGTTTCAGATCTCTCCAATTTGTTGATGTAGGAGCTCAGAGCTATAAACTTGCCTCTGAGTACTGCCTTTGCTGTGTCCCAGAGGAGCTGGTAATTTGTGTGTTCATTTTTGTTGAATAGCATGAACATTTGAATTTCCTTTCTAATCTCTTCCATGACCCACTCATGATTCAGCAGTTTGTTGTTCAGCCTCCATGTGATACCGGACTTTCTTTGGTGGCTTTTGGTGTTGAGTTCTAATTTTATTCCCTTGTGGTCAGAGAGAATGCAAGGTATAACTTCAATGTTTCTGAATTTAGACAAGTTTGCTTTGTGGCCTAAAATGTGGTCTATTTTAGAAAACGTTCCATGTGCTGCTGAGAAGAACGTGTATTCTGATGCTGCTGGGTGAAATGTTCGGTAAATGTCTGTTAAGTCTAGTTGATCTATGCAGCTGTTTAGATCTGCGGTTTCTCTGTTGAGTTTTTGCCGAGTTGATCTATCTAGTGGGGAGAGTGATGTGTTAAAATCCCCAACAATTAATGTCTTTGGATCTATATGGGATTTGAGGGAAAGTAGTGTTTCTTTGATAAATTTGGGTGCTCCATTGTTTGGCGAATAGATATTTAGAATTGTAATATCCTCCTGAAGGAGAGATCCTTTAATTAGTATGTAGCGACCTTCTTTATCTCTTCTCACGAATTTTAATTTGAAGTCTATTTTATCTGATATTAGGATTGCAACTTCCGCCTGTTTATGAGGGCCGTTTGCTTGGTAGATTTTGTTCCAGCCTTTAACCTTGAAAATGTGTTTGTTTTTACGGGCAAGATGTGACTCCTGCAGGCAGCAGATAGAAGGGTCTTGTTTTTTAATCCAACTAGACAGTCTATGTCGCTTAATTGGAGAGTTCAGTCCGTTAACGTTAAGAGATAGGACTGAGAGGTATTTGGGAGTTCCTGCCATGTTATCCACCTTCTTGGGGGCTGTGAAAACTGGGTTCTTCCTAAGGTTCTTGGATTCTCAGTTTGTGTGCAGTTTCTTGGCCTTTGTTGCATTCTTGTTGGTTTTCTATGTGTAGGACATCTTTAAGAATCTTTTGTAGGGCTGGTTTGGTGGAGATGTATTGTTTCAATTTTTCTTTGCTATGGAAGGTTTTTATTTGGCCTTCAGTTATGAAGGAGAGTTTAGCTGGGTACAGTATTCTTGGTTGATAGTTGTTTGTTTTTAGGGCATGGCATACATCATTCCAGGCTCTTCTTTCTTTGATTGTCTCTGCTGAGAAATCTGAGGTAATTCTAATTGGTTTCCCTTTATAGGTGATTAACCTTTTCTCCTTGACAGCTTTAAGGATCTTTTCCTTGGTCTGAGTTGATCCTGTGTGGATTATAATGTGATGGTGGGATGTCCTATTCTGGTCTGGTCTATTTGGGGTTCTAAAAGCTTCTTGTATCTGAATAGGCCTATCTTTTTGTATGTTTGGGAAGTTCTCTGCTAGGATCCTGTTAAACAAATTTCCTAGACCATTAACTTCTGTTTCTAGGTGCTCCTCTACACCCATTATCCTTAGATTAGGCCTTCTGATGGTGTCTTCCAGGTGTTGGATAGACCTATCATATTTCTTGGACTTGTCTTGGATGGTTGTATGTTCTTTCTTTATAATATCTAGGCTGTCTTCAATCCCTGAGATTCGATCTTCTGCATGGTCTAACCTGCTGTCAAGACTCTCTACTTTGTTTTTTTATCTCTTTTCCTTCTAATTGGTCAGCTTTGATGGCTTCAAGTTCTTTGTTGAAGCTCTGTTTTAGGTCTTGTATGAATTTCTTTACTTCCTTAATTTGGTGTTCAGTGGTTGTTCTCAAATCACTTAGTTGATTGGTTATGGTTTCTTTGGACTCCCATTCCTTCTGTTGGGTTCCATTCAGCATTCCCTTTGTGGTCTCCCTGACTTCCTTCAGCTCTTTGTTAATGGATTCCATGAATGCCTTTAGTGATCTTTGTGTATTCTCTACCTGGTCTCTCAATTCCTGAATTACTCTTTGATTAGCTTCCTCCCGTCTGTGGGATTCCTGCAGTTCTCTTTCTTCCCGTTCGTGGGATTCCTGCAGTTCTCTTTGAGTGTTCTCTGCCTGCTCATGCCATTCCTCCCTTTCTCTTTGAGTATTCTCAAGTTGTTCACGCAAATCCTGTATCAGTTTTTGAGTAGCTTCCTCACGCTTATGATATTCCTGTATAAACTTCTGGAATGTCTCCTCTCTCTCCCTATCACGCTCATACAGAGTCCTTTGTACATTGTCAAACTTCTCATTTATCATGTTTGCTATTAGTGTTTGTAGAGTTATTTGGGAACTCTCCTCTGGATTATTCTTTATCTGTTCTAATCCCTGATTATCAAGATTGGGAATTGAGATACCCGAATTTGCCATTTTTCTTGTGTTTTTCCCACTTACTGGGCCCATTTGAGATGAAGATTGCACCAGTTTTGTGCTAGAACACTATCTTAAGGCAACCATCAACCAAAGTTTGCATTTGTACAGTCAATAGTCTACAGATACAATCTAGTTCAACAGATACATTTATTCAACATCAAACAACTATATGTTAAAGCACTTCGAACCGCAGAAAAGAATTTGGAAAACCAGAAATTATTAGGATTAGGGAGAGATGTGGGTAAAAAATAGGAATAGATTGGTGTGGGGAGGCACAGGGAGAGTTAACTATGTCCTAATCACAATGCAGGAAATGGGTTGGGTAGGATGCAAGTAGAGAGAGAGAGAAAAAGAAGAGACGGAAAGGGGAATAAAGAGAGACCAGAAAAAAAATAGAAACGTAAAAATTAATGTTATTATAGAGGTTAAAAGACCGTCTATTTAGAGAGGAATGTGAATATGTTCAGAGAAGGGGAGGGACATAGAGGAGATGTGAAAAACTTTAAGGATGGGAAAGGGAGAAGAAAAGATCAGAAGTTCAGTAGAGCTAGATAAAAAACAAAAAGATAATTAAGAAAGAAAGAAAAAGAGAAAGAAGACAAGAAAAGAAAGGAAAATGCTCATTCACGTATTCCTAAAATAAAAATTATAAGATGAGAAAAAAAAAAGTTACTGGAAAACGATTCTTTTTTCAGAAGAGGCAAAAATTAAAGATTAATAAAAGTTTTAGAAGGGAAAAAATTTATATATATATAAGGTAACAAAAAACAAAAACCAAGCAAAAAAAAAAAAAAGAAAAGAAGAAGAAGAAGAAGAAAAAAAAAAAAGAAAAAAAAGTCTTTTGATTTTTTTGGGGCGGGGGAGGAGTGGGAAGAATCCTGTATCTCCCTTTTGTCTGTAACCAGTCTCTTGTTGGAGTCTCTGGTCAGCTTGAGGTCCTGTGGCTTGATTGGTTTCTTAAGTCGGTTGGCTGGAAGAGGCAGAAAAATGCTCTGCTTTACCCAAGATTTTGAGATCCCCCTCCCAGGTTAGTTTTCTGGGAGGGTGATCTGCTTTGAGAATCACAAAAGAGGGGGATGTAGTGGTGAGGCTAGGTTCTGGGTAGAGTTGAGACCTTTCAACAAACAGTAGCTTTTCCCTGGGGCTATTTTGTGATAAAGCTCACAGCGCCCAGCCTGGAGCCATTCTCAGGGTTTCTGTTTTTCAATTGATTGTGGTGGCTGCTAGAGGGAGGGGCAGCCTCTGGCTCTGGTTACCCAGTGAGGCAAGGCACTCCAATGGCTGGCGCCTGAGCTGGGTGACTTTTCCCTGGATGGAGCTGAGTCTGGCAGGTCACTTCGCCGTTAAGTTCTTGTGACCTGCTAAATGACTCATTTTATTCCAAGGCCTGAGCTGGAGCTAGCAGCTCCTCCGAGCTTTGTCGGTATCCAAGATGGAGATCACCGGTGCTGGGGGGGGAGGGGTGGCCTTCCCTCCTCTGCTCCCTGAGGAGTGAGGACGTCGGGCTTGTACTCACGCCAAGTCTTGGATCCTGGGTCGTCTCTGGTCTGCAAACAGCAGGATGAAGATGTCCGCTCCTTGTTGGTTCTTGTTGGTGTTGAGTAGAATCCGCTCGTCCGCTGTGTCTGGCTCCTTCGTCCCCGACTCTCTGTGTCTCAGGTATGACCCCTCGGCGGTGGTCGCCGCCGCGACCCTGCCGCCGCAGCGGCAGCTGATGCGTTTCCTTGGCTTCCCCCCTCTTGTCTAACTCTCTGTCCTGTGATGACACACTTGGTGTGATTCTCTGGCTTAGGACTGTTCACTGGAACTCTAAAACTGCTTTCTATGCGAGAGCTTGTTCAGATTCCAGCTTCTCCTCCACCATCTTCCTGGAACTCTCAAGAGATCATGTTTTAGAGGGTTCTGGGCATTCCTTTCCAGATTTAGTGCCCTGTATTTTTTCTTTTATCTTTTTTGTGCCCTATATCCTATATCCAAATCTTTTTCTGTATCCTAGAAGTCTGGTATCATCTTAGTCCTCTTCCAAGATGCTTCTGGCAGATTGAGTCCATAGAGAGCTGCTCAGGCATTTAAAGCCTGGTCCAGGCAATTTAGCATTAACTATCTTCCATCTTCTCTACTTTCTGAACATGTTGAATGTTGTTCTTATTTGCCTATTAGATTCATTGTTAGCTTCTCATATCAGAAATGTAACCTGCAAGTAGAGGAGGTGGGGAGGGAAGGGATGGTAGGGGAAAAACAAAGGAGATAACAATGCTCTATAGGAAATGTACTCATTTTTTTATATTCATTTTTTTTATTGTGAACATACTGTATAGAGGGGTTACAATTACATGGGCAAGATAATGAGTACATTTCTTATCAAGCATTGCAGCCAGGAAATGTACTCATTACTCATGTAACTGTAACTCCTCTGTACACTATTTTTACAAAAAAACATAAAAAAAAGATATGTAACCTGTGGCACAATGCTAGTCACACAGAAGAATAATTGTAAATACAAGTGGATTAGCTTAAATGAACTCTGTAGAAAGGCTCAAGTAGTATCTTTTATTCAGCCCCTATGTGATGCTTCCACATAAGGTATTATGTTTAATCTTTAAAATCTTCCCTCCAGACAGAGGATATTGGCCCAATTTTCAGATGACAGAACTGAAACCAAGAAGCATTGAGCAATTTTTCAGGCTAAGATTAGAATTTCTGTTATCCTGTTTAAGAGATGTGCTCTTTGAAGCTCCACAATCCCTCTGGGTTTGTTGAACATACCCTAATACAAATGAAAACTATTATAGCTGATAAGTCTATTGAAAAATCCCAGGAAAAGAAACTCATAATTATTGTTATGGCTTTTGTTAACCTGACTTAATGGTGCCTATGTTTCTGGCAAGGACTGAGTTTGAACAACAAATTAAACAAAGTAAATGGAAGTTACTTTTCCACTGAGGGGCAAATTGGTTAGGAGTAATGTGCTTGCCTTCCAGGAAGGACATAAAAACTACACAGGCATAGTGTCCAAATAGAATTAGTAAGGGACTATGAGTGCAAATTGTTTACGCTATTTAGAAGTACATCAATCGCTGGGCAGAGATGGCTCATGATGTAATCTTAATATTCAGAAGGTTGAGATCTGAAGATCGTGGTTTGAAGCCAACTAGGAAAGTCCACGAAACTCTAATATCCACTTAAACACCAAAATGCTGGAGGTGGAGCTATGGCTAAAGTGATAGAGTGCTAGCCTTGAGCAAAAAAGCTCAGCAACCGCAACAAGGTTTTGAGCTCAAGCCCCAGTTTGTCTCTCTGTCTTTCTCTCTCTGTCTTTCTCTCTCCCTCTCTCTCCCTCTCTCTCCCTCTCTCTCTCTCTCTCTCTCTCTCTCTCTCTCTCTCTCTCTCTCTCTCTCTCTCTCTCTCACACACACACACACACACACACACACATACACACACAATAGCTAATACATAGCCTGGTTGTATTAATTGACTCGGTAAGAAAATGGTAAAGGTGGGAAGGATATAATGATTTTCCTTAATATGCTACCATGACATTAAGTACATTATTATCTTATTAAAAAGGAAGAGAATCAATGTCATGTAACAAACAACTTGTAAGATGTGGCATATTACTCTGCATAGTTACTTTTCTTTGAAGCAGCTTCCTGGTGAATAGGAATCCAGCTTCAATAAGTTTTCATAAGGTCAAGTCATCCCACTTAAAGATAACCCACAATGCTTAGCAGGTTTCCTGTGTACTTCAAGAACTTCTTATCACTGAAATTATCCAAAAACAAGCTAAATAAGAAAGCCAAGTAGGAAGGGTCTGTGGATGCTAAAATTGTAAACTGTAATATGAAGCTATATGGGTTACCTACATACTGCTTTCCATAGTGGTTCAACAAAATTACACTCCCATCAACAGTATAGTAGTGATCCCTTTTCGCTACATCCTGTCAGCATCTGTTGTATTAGATTTTTTGATAATGGCCATTCTAATGGGGGTGAGGTGGAATCTCAATATTGTTTTGATTTACATTTCTTTTGTGGCCAGAGAAGTTGAGCACTTCTTCATGTGTCTATTGGCCTTTCTTATTTCCTTTTCAGAGAAGTCTCTCTTTAAGTCTTTAGCCCCCTTGTTAATGGGGTGGTTGTTTCTTTGAGGATTTGTTGTTGGAGAATTTAATTTTTTGAGCTCTAAGTATATTTTGGAAATGAGGCCCTTGTCTGTTATATATATGGCTAGTGAAGATATTCTCCCAATCTGTTGGCTTTCTATTTATCTTGCTAGTAACTATGTTCTTTGCCATGCAGAAGCTCTGCAGTTTCATGCAATCCCGTTTTTCCAACTTTTCTTTGATTTGTTGTGTTTCTGAGTCTTTATTAAGAAAGTTTTGACTTCTGCTGAGGAGCCCTAATATTTCCCCTATTTCTTCTTGTAGTATTTTCAGAGTATCAGATCTTACATTGAGGTCTTCCATCCGTGGAGTTGAGCAATCCCACTCCTTGGCATTTACCCAAATGACCACAAACAAGGCCACACTAAAACTACCAGTACAACCATGTTCATTGCAGCATTATTTACCATAGCTATGATATGGAACTAACCCAGATGCACCTCAGTAGATGAATGGATCAAGAAAATGTTGTATATATACACAATGGAATTCTATGCTTCTATCTGAAAGAATTACATTGCCTCAATTGTAAGGAAATGTAAAGACCTGGAAAAAATTTACACTAAGTGAAACAAGCCAAGCCCAAAGAAATGTAGGTTGCATGGTTTTTCTCATTTGTAACAACTAGACTATATCTATGGTAATCTTAGCAGAGGATCACAACAGCTCAATTGCTAGGTGCATATGACCATATAGAATGAAGTGTATCAAAATAAACTTAAAAATTGGAAACTAGAGGTTTTTTATTATGTACTGTTTGCAGTTATTTCTATTTTTAAAGTTTTCTGTACACTTTGTCTTGTACATAAATTTATTTGATCCATGGAAGGGTAAAGGAATCATAGAAACAGCAGGACAAAGGATCAGCTAATGACACAATGATACTCACTAGACACTATGTTGGAAATGGAGGAGTGGGCAGAGGAAAGTGGGAGAAGATGAGGGGTTAACAGTGTTAAAAAAGAAATGTACTCATTACCTTACTTATATAACTGTACACCACCTGTTCACCACCTTTACAATAAATAATTTAAAAAAGATATGAGTTTCAGAACCTGTTGTCCAAAGGTATTGTTGGAATTAAAAAAAAACTGCTAACAAAGGAAATTTTTGAGGTAGATAGAGTTGTTCAATTGGTGGAAAGAATGAGAAAACCTCCCAGCTTTCCAGAATTCATTCATCACAAGGAAACTGCAAATGCCTAGTGAGGAGAATTTGTTTATTAAACATTCACAGTATGCTAAAGTTGTGGCAAGAATACGTAACATGAAAGTTACACATTAACCATTGTTAAGGGTACAGGGGTATGGCAGTAAGTCTATTCACAGTTGTGCAACCAATGGCAGCATCCATTTACACAGCCCTTTCAACTTCTCAAACTGAAACTCCTCTGTGCTTGTTAAATAAGAACAGCCTGCAGCTCCCATTTTCTGTGGCATCAAACTGGACGCATACAGGATTTTTTCTTTGTGTCTGGTTTCTTTCATTCAGCACAGTCTTCAAGATTCATGCATATTGTAGCATGTGTCAGGATTTCCTTCCTTTTTAAAGGGAAATAATACTCCATGCACACGCCACATTGCATGTATCTGTCTATTCTGTGAACACACAATTGCTCCTTTCAGTCAATGAATAATGCTGCTATTACATTATGATAGGTAAATAACTATGAGTCCATGATTTCCATACAGGCTTCTTTTGCGTATGTAGCCTGAAGAGGAGTTGCTATATCATATAAAATATTTGTTTAGTTATTTGTGGAACTATTGTACAACTTTCCTCAAAGGAAACATTTCACAAGCAAAGAACAAGTTTCCCCATTTATCCACATGCTCATCTACACTTCTTATTTTCTTTTAAAAGTAGTACCCATCATCAAGGATGTGAAACAATGTTTTTAATACTACCCTTTGCCATTTTTTGTTTGTAAAATTCTTTAAACTTAGTGATTGCTACTATTTTTGTTTATTATTTATTATTTTCTAAATCTCTTTTTTAGTATATATTTTCATTGTAAAGATACTATCCAGAGGGGTTACAGTTACAAAAGAAAGGTAATGAGTACATTTCCTTTTGAGCATTGTTACCCCCTCCTTTGTTTTTCCCCCAAACATCCCTTCCCTTCCCACTTCCTCAACTCCTCCCTTCACCCTCCCCAATTTGTAAAGTTCATTTTTAACATAGAGTCTTGTACATCTTATTGTTATAATGCGTAAACCTGTATCCTTGTTTCAGTATTTTGTTATTTTCCCTTCCCCTCCCCAAATTAGAAAAGTGAATATATGAGATGCAGGGTACTGGAATCAAATACAGTGAAAACAGAGGTTATACCATAGGGGAAGAACATACGAAAGAAACAAAAGGAAGCATATAGTACATTATAAGTACATTTAAAACAACAGCATCAAAGATAAAATGTCTTGTGTCCCCATTTCATTTAGCACCATCTTATGATCATATGTACATAGCTTTTGACCTTTTCTACTTGTCTGGTAAGATTATCTTAGTCGTATACTAGTTATTGCAAATAAGGAAAACCATGAGACCTATGTTTCTTTGAATCTGGCTTACTTCACTTAGTATAATTTTTTCCAAGTCTTTCCATTTCTTAACAAATGGGGCATTGACATTCTTCCTGATGAAGGCATAGAATTACACACACACACACACACACACACACACACACACACACACACACACACACACACACACACACACACACACACACACACACACACACACACAACATTTTCTTGATCCATTCATCTACTGAGGGTTGGTTCCATATCTTAGCTATGGTAAATAATGCTGCAATAAACATAGTTGTGCTGGTACCTTTAGTTTAGCCTTGTTTGTGATCATTTGGGTAAATGCCCAAAAGTGGGATTGCTGGGTCATAGGGGAGCTCTCTGTGGAGTCTGTTGAGGAACCTCCATACTGCTTTCCAGAGTGGATGAACAAGTTTACACTCCCACCAACAATGCAGTAGGGTTCCCTTTTGGCTACACGCCCCCCCCCCCCCAGCATCTGTTGTTATTAGATTTCTTGATTCTAGCCATTCTAACTGGAGTGAGGTGGAATCTCAATGTTGTTTTGATTTGCATTTCTTTTATGGCTAATAAAGTTGAGCATTTATTCATGTGTCTGTTGGCCATTCTTATTTCTTCTTTAGAGAAGTCTCTCTTTGTCTTTAGCCCGCTTATTGATGGGGTGTTGTTTCTTTGAGGATTTGTTGTTGGGGGATTTAGTTTTTTGAGTTCTAAGTATATTTTAGTTATGAGACCCTTGTCCATTGTATGGCTAGTGAAGATCTTCTTCCAATCCATGGGCTTTCTATTGATCTTGTGAGGTATGTCCTTTGCCATGCAGAAGCTCTGCAACTTCATGCAATCCCATTTGTCCAACCTTTCTTTGATTTGTTGTGTTTCTGAGTCTCTATTAAAAAAAATTTGGCCTGTGCTAAGGAGACCTACAGTTTCTCCTATTCCATCCTGTAATGTTTTCAGAGTGTCTGCTTTGACTTCGATGTCTTTGATCCATTTGAAGTTGATTCTGGTGCAGGGTGACATATAAGGATCTAGCTTTAGTTTTCTATAGGTGTTTAACCAATTTTGTCACACCATTTACTGAAGAGGTTGTCTTTCTTCCATTCTATTTTTTTTTTAGCTCTCTTGTGGAAGATTAGATGGCTATAGGTCTGTGGGTTCATTTCTGGGTCTTCAGTTCTATTCCAGTGGTCGTCAGGTCTCTTCTTGTGCCAGTACCAAGCTGTTTTGATTACTATGGCTTTATAGTAGAGTTTGTAATTTGGTATTGATATTCCTCCAGCACTGTTCTTTCTGCTAAAGGTTGTTTTTGCTATGAATTTTTGGATTGCTTCTTCTATTTCCTTGAAGAATGAGGCAAGGATATTGATAGGTATTGCACTGAATTTGTAGATAGTTGTTGGCATTGACATTTTCCTGATGTTAATACTCCCAATCCAGGAGCATGTTTTTTTTTTGTTTTTTTTTTTTTACTTCCTTTGTCAGGTTTTTAAAATTTTCATCATAGAGGTCCTTCACTTCTTTAGTTATGTTAACTCCTACGTATTTTATTTTTTGTGGGGCTATTACAAAAGGAATTGCTTTTTTGATTTCAGCTGTACTCCTCTCGTTATTGGCATATAGGAAAGCCATTTATTTCTGTGGGTTAATTTTTTTAAATCAACCCTAATGTTTTATTTAATTTAGTTTTAAATGGCAATGGTCAAGCACAGTATCTATGTGTGTTTATGTGTGAGTGTGAGAATGTTTCCAATACTCTCACACTCACACATATACATAAAAGGAAACCAAACTCTTTCAACTTTAGCCCCTGATCAAGCTAGGTCCACTGTCTATTGCATGATTGCATTTCTACTTCTTCATTTGACCAGTTCTAACAGTAAAGATAAACAGCATTAATCAGTATAATAGTAACAATTTGAATTTCTTTCTTTTTAAATAAATAAAGTTACCATTAAACTGATCACATATGTAGAAAGGGAGAGCACACAAACAAACACACACATTGATCCCCATTTAAAACACGGCATATAAATGTTCATTATGTACAAATGCATACTGCTGACCCCACTCCCAGCAGAGGCCACAAAAAGAATGCCCATTACTTAGGAAGCCCCATGGATGTGTCTATTCTTGGCACCCTGAGCTGACCTCTGAGGGGTAATTTTATACCCTGCTACTTTGCCAAAGTTTTGAATCAGCTTGAGTAACTTGGGAGTGGAGTCCCTGGGGTTCTTTAAATACAAGATCATGTCATTTGTAAAGAGGGAGAGTTTTACTTCATCTTTCCCTATTGGGATCCCCTTTATGTTTGCATCTTGCCTTATTGCTCTAGCTAGACATTCTAATACTAAATTGAAGTGGAGAAAGTGGACATCAGTGTCTTGTTCCTGAATTTGGAGTAAATGGCTTTAGCTTTTCACCATTAAGTATAATGCTGGCTGTAGGTTTGCCATACACAACCTTTATTATATTGAGGAATGTTCCATGGATTCCTAGTTTTTCCAGAGCTTTCATCATAAAGGGGTGTTGGATCTTGTCAAATGCTTTTTCTGCATCTATTGAGATAACCATGGTTCTTATCCTTGCTCTTACTGTGATGAATTATGCTAATTGATTTGTGTATATTGAACCAGCTTTGCACCCATGAAATGAATCCTGTTTCATCATGGTGTATGATTTTTTTGATGACTTCTTGAAGTCTATTGTCCAGAATTTTGTTGAGAAGGTTTGCAATGATGTTCATCAAAGAAATGGGTCTATAGTTCTCTTTCTTTGATGAGTCTCTGCCTGGTTTGAGAATGAGGGTTATGATGGCTTCATAGAAAGAGTTTGATGGTGAACTTTCCCTTTCAATTATGTGGAAGAGTTGGAGGAGTATTGGTGTGAGTTCTACTTTGAAGGCCTTGTAGAATTTAGCTGTAAATCCAACTAGTCCTGGGCTTTTCTTGGGTGCGAAGGTTTTTATTGCTGCTTCTATTTCAATGCTTGATATGGGTCTGTTAAGTTGGTTTAAATCATGATGGTTTAGTGTAGGGAGCCGAGGCGAGACTCCGCCCACTCCCTTGCAGTTTTGAGGATTACCACTCCAGACGGTGCTTGGCGGGACGCCTGGGCTGTGCGCGTGAGCGAGCCCGGTAGTGTCCCCAGCCAATCCCATGACACCTGGTGACGGTAAAAGGCAGGCGACCAACAATAGAAAAGACCCGTGTTCGAATATAAAGCGTGATCTGAGAAGACTCCTGGTGTGGTGGTCGTTTTTCCTCGCTGGTCGAGTAGACGGTCGTTACAACTGGTGCCGAAACCTGGGAACAAACCAGGGACGGGACCCGCGCGAGAGGCCGAATTGGAGCCAGAACTCAACACGCGGAGAGGAGACTTCGGTAAATATCCCCCGGTATGCTGTTCACTGTAGATTTAGATATTTATTGGTTGCTTGCATTGCTTCTTCCCTTGTGGCTTGTCTTTTTGATGGTGCGCACTTGCCTCGAGGAGGGAGGGTTTGATTTAATCCAGGAAGGACGCAAAGTACTAACGCAGCATCAGGATAGCCTATCAGAGTCAGCATACAGTAAGGGGGAGGAAAATAGGCCTAAAAGAAAAAGGGAAAAAAGACAAAAGGATCCTAAAGAATTAAAGCAAGAGGGGCTGCAGCCCTCACAAAAGGAGAAGGGTTTCAGAGAGGAAGGGGTCTCAAGGAGACTCCCGCGCCCTTCTTTAAAAGCAAACCGGTTCTCAGCCCTACATGTGGAAGGGCGGGACCAAGAATATAGTAATCTTGTGAGTGACTCAGAGGAAGAAATGTTAGAGGAGGAGGGAGAGCAGCTCGATCCAGCTGATAGTGAAGAGTTAGAAGAGGCTGCGGCGGAGCACGTGGCAGACAGATATGGAGGGTGGCGCCCCCTAGGGGTGGGAGTACCGCAGCAGCCAGGAAGAGGAAAAGGAGCTGGCCCTCACCCGTCGGCCCCCCCGCCGTGCCCACCGGCAGGGAAGAGTCACTTTATAAAAGGCAGCACCTGGTCGCCTTTAGCGGCCGCCTTTCCAGTTTTTGAAAATCCCATTACTAATGAGAGAATTCTTGAGCCGGTTTCCTACTTCCAGCTTAAGGATTTAGTTGAGGCAGTCCGGACTTATGGAGTGATGGTCAATTATACCACTGCCTTGCTTCAAAGGCTAACTATTAATGCTATGATTCTGTGGGAGCAAAAACTGTTCAATATTTTCCTGAATTAGTGGCTAAACAGGCAATTTTGATCTAAGAAAAAAATAAATAAATAAATAAAAATAAAAATAAAAAAATAAAAATAAAAATAAATTTTAAAAAAAAAGCAGGCAATTTTGGGTATGAAGTATTGTTTAATGCATTTTGCAAAAATTCCAGATAAATTAATTATTCCATACACCCGTGAGCAAGTTGAAATTTTAGCAGCCACAATGGATATGTGGACAATTCTTGTTTGCTCATTTCCAAATGTAATTGATAATCATTATCCTAAGCATCCTCTGCTTGCCATAGTTAACAAAAATTTAGTGTATTTTCCTGTTGTCACTTCAAAGGAGCCCTTGGTTGATGCTCTAACCATCTTTACGGATGGATCAAAATCTGGACAAGGTGCCTTTTTTGTTCAAGGACACAAACAGCCGGTAGTCTTTAATTTTCGGCCGAATGTCCCGCAGGCTGTTGAATGTTTAATTGTGCTTGAAGTTTTTAAAAGATTTGATCAACCTTTTAACTTATTTTCTGATTCATTATATGTTGTAAATGCCGTTGCTTCTCTTGAAGTTGCTGCTTCAGTTAAGCAGGCCAGTACAATTTCTAATGTTTTGTTACAGATTCAGTCCCTTATCTTAAACAGAAAACATCCTTTTTATATTGGACATATTTGCGCCCACTCTATGTTACCGGGCCCAATGGCAAAGTGTAATGATTTGGTGGACCAGGCAACTCGGGCTATGGCTCTGGTCGCTGCTGATCCTGTAGAATTGGCAAAAGACTTTCATAGATTGTATCATGTACCTGCTAATACCCTTAGGAAAAGATATAATTTGTCCAGGCATGTGGCAAGAGATATTGTTAAAGCCTGTAAATCTTGTGTCACCTTTCTTCATCCTCCCCATGTGGGGGTAAACCCCAGGGGGTTGAGACCAAACGCCCTATGGCAAATGGATGTTACTCATCTGACGGAATTTGGTAAGTTGAAATATTTACATGTGTCTGTGGACACCTTTTCTGGTGTCATTCATGCCACACCTCTGGCAGGAGAAAAGGTGTCTCACGTCAGAATACACTGCTTAGAAGCTTGGGCAGCTTGGGGAAAGCCCCTTAGACTTAAGACGGATAATGGCCCTGCTTATACTTCCCATGGTTTTCGCGCCTTTTGCGCACAAATGCAGGTTGCCCACACCACCGGATTGCCCTACAATCCTCAAGGACAAGGTATAGTGGAAAGAGCTAATCGAAGCATAAAAGAAATGCTTCAAAAACAAAAAGGGGGAGTTGCTGAGTCCGCATCCCCCAGGGAAAGACTTTCTCTTGCGCTCTTTACCCTTAATTTTTTAATTCTAAATGACAACGATCAGTCTGCCGCAGATCGGCATATGACAAGAGACTCCATGGATACTAAAGACATGGTTATGTGGAAGGATGTTATTAATAATAAATGGTATGGACCGGATCCGGTAATAACGAGATCCAGGGGAGCTGTTTGTGTTTTTCCACAGAGTCAAGAAGTACCTCACTGGGTGCCAACGAGACTGACCAGGCCGGTGGAGACTGCAGCAGAACCCGCTCTTGAAGATGCAGCTGATCTTCCTGCTGTTAGCAACAGTGCTAATAGCAATCCCTGTGATAGCTAAACCAATGATGCTGTGGGCTGTTACAATTTACTGACTGGATTGCCTCTGCGGTGTCCTTTTCCAAAGAGCGGGTGGGAGTCGGAATGTTTTTAGCCTGCTGCTTGGGAGGATGCGTGGTCTGCCTATGGTTGGTCTGTCACCTTCGAGCCCAAACCAGAAGGGACAAGGTTGTTATCTCGCAAGCATTAGCCGCTTTGGAGAGTGGATCCTCACACCAGATTTGGCTGTCGGCCCTAAGAGGCAGTTAAGCCTTACCATTCTGCATAGCCTTAGCACCCCGAGGGATCAGGGGATCCCATTGCACCGGGACAGGTATGCAATTTGCAATTTGGGTGCCAGGCAAGTGCACTGCACTTGAGGGTACCATCTCCTCAAGAAGAGCATGCTGGGTAGCAAGTGGGTTGATGCCCAAGATCCCACCTCTGCAAAAAAGGCATCGGACGGGCCTGGTCATTACTGGGGAAGGCGCCCCTCAGGCGAAGGCCAGTGCAAGGTCCTCTCATTAATGTCTTAGACAGAGGCCCAACCTCTACTCTTACCTGTTGCCATAAAACAAAGAAGGGGGAACTGTAGGGAGCCGAGGCGAGACTCCGCCCACTCCCTTGCAGTTTTGAGGATTACCACTCCAGACGGTGCTTGGCGGGACGCCTGGGCTGTGCGCGTGCGCGAGCCCGGTAGTGTCCCCAGCCAATCCCATGACACCTGGTGACGGTAAAAGGCAGGCGACCAACAATAGAAAAGACCCGTGTTCGAATTCCCTATATAAGCGGCTGTGTTTCGGGTGCACGCTCTCTCGCGCCCAAGCTCTCCCATCAACTAAAAGGCTCTCCAATAAAGCGTGATCTGAGAAGACTCCTGGTGTGGTGGTCGTTTTTCCTCGCTGGTCGAGTAGACGGTCACTACAGTTTAGTTTGGGCATGTCAATATTTGCTAGAAATCTATCCATTTCTTCCAGATTTTCAAACTTATTAGCATAAAGGTTTGAGAAGTATTCCCTTATTATGTTCTGAATCTTGGTTGTTTCTGTGGTGATGTTTCCATGCTTGCTTATTTCAGTATGTTCTCTTCTTTTTCTGATAAGATTTGCTAGGGTCTGTCAATTTTGTTAATTTTTTGAAGAACCAACTCTTTGTTTTGTCGTTTCTTTCTGTGTTTTTGGACTGTAATTCCCTTAATTCTGATTTAATTTTAATTATTTGTTTCCATCTACTGGATTGGGGTTAACTTGTTGCTCTTCAGTTGCCTTGTTAAATTATTGGTTGCATATCTCTCCAATTTGTTCATGTAGGAATTCAAAGGTAGAAACTTGCCTCTGAGTACAGCCTTTGCTGTGTCCCAGAGGAGCTGGTAGTTGGTGTATTCATTTTTATTAAATATCATGAACACTTGAATTTCCTTTCTAATCTCTTCTATGACCCACTGATGGTTCAATAATATGGTATTCAGCCTCCATTCATTACAGGATTTTCTTTGGTGGCTTTTGATGTTGAATTCTAATTTTATTCCCTTGTGATCTGACAGAATGTAAGGAATAATTTCTATGTTTTTGATATTGGACAAATTTGCTTTGTGACCTAAAATGTGGTCTATTTTAGAGAATGTTCCATGTGCTGCTGAGAAGCACATGTATTCTGATGCTGCTGGGTGAAATATTTTGTAGATATCTGTTAAGCCTAGTTGATCTATGCAGTTGTTTAGATCAGAGTTTTCACTGTTGAGTTTTTGCCGGGTTGATCTATCCAGTGGGGATAGTGATGTATTAAAGTCCCCAACCATTAATGTCTTTGGATCTATGTGAGAATTTGAGGGAAAGTAGTGTTTCTTGGATAAATTTGGGTGCTCCATTATTTGGTAAATAGATATTTAGAATTGCAATATCCTCCTGAAGGAGAGATCCCTTAGTTAGTATGTAATGACCTTAATTCGGTCTATTTTATCTGACATTAGGATTGCAACTCCCACCTGTTTATGGAGGCTGTTTGCTTGGTATATTTTATTCCAGCCTTTCAGAATATGTTTGTTTTTATGGGAAAGGTGTATCTCTTGAAGGCAGAAGATAGAAGGATCTTGGTTTTTGATCCAACTAGACAATCTGTCACTTATTTGGAGAGTTAAGTCCATTGATAAGGAGAGTTAGGATTGAGAGTTGTTTGTCTGGTCCTGCTTTTTTATCCATTTCTTGGAGCTAGGGGAGAGCTGTGCCTTGACTGTTATTGTTGTGATTATGTAGTTCTCTTTGTGGGCCATCTCACTGCCAATAGCCTATTCTTGTTGGTTTTCTATGTGTAGAACATCTTTGAGGATTTTTTGTAAAGCTAGTTTGATAACGATATATTGTTTCAGTTTTTCCTTGCTGTGGAAGGTTTTTATTTGTCCTTCCACTATAAATGAGAGCTTTGCTGGGTAAATTATTCTTGGCTGGTAGTTATTTGTCTTTAGAGCATGGCATACCTCATTCCATGCTCTCCTTGTTTTCATGGTCTCTGCTGAGAAGTCTGAGGTTATTCTGATTGGCTTACCTTTGTATGAGACTGTTCTCTTCTCCCACGCAGTTTTAAGAATTCTTTCCTTAGTTTCTATTGATACTGTACAGACTATACATGTGGAGTGGGATGTCCTATTCTGGTCTGGTCTATTTGGGGTTCTAAAGTCTTCTTGTTTCTTGATGGGCCTGTCCTTTTGTATGAAGTTCTCTGTTAGGATTCTGCTGAATATATTTCCTAATCCATTGACCTCCCTCTGCAGGCCCTCCTTAATACCTATTAGTCTCAATTAAGCTTTCTGATTATATCTTGTAGTTCCTGCAATGATATATCATGCTTCTTGGTTTTGTTATGAATCTCTGTGTGCTCTTTCTCTATGTAGTCTAAACTATCTTCTCCCTCAGTGATTCTGTCTTCTGCTTCCTCCATTCTGCTTTCAAGGCTTTTTACTTTGCTATTTATTTCCCTTCCTTCTTGCTGGTTTTCTTAATGGTGGCCAGCTCTTTATTGAGGTTTTCTTTTAAGTCTTGAATAGATTGCCTTACCTCCTGGGGTTGGTTTTTGGGCTTGTCTTTCAACTCCTTTAACTGGGTATCCATCTTTTCATTGGACTCTTTCTCCTTCTGTTGGCGTTCCTTTATTTTTTTATTTGTGGAGACCATGAAGTTATCTATTAATTTCTGATTGCCCTCATCATGTTCTCATATAGCCCTGTGCAGGGTGTCCACCTTTTCATTCATCAGATTTACCAGCCAGGCTTTTAAAATATTTTGAGCATTATCCTCTAGGTCATTCTGGGACTGCTCTATAACTTGTTTAGATGGAGATAAGAGCTACTCCAATATGACAATAAGACAGTCTTTTAGGGCAGGAGCCAACCTGGTGTTGTGTATATGTTTAGAACTTAGACTTCCAAAATTATGGGTAGGTATTTCCATATTTGGCTTTCTTTTTCTTTGCTTGGAGAGTGATGTTGTGATTCCTGGGTGGAGATTATGTATAGTTGTAATTTGTGAGACCATATGGATTTAGCTGTTAAATAGTATACACCTTAAGGCTAACAAGATAGACGCCTTGTACTCAGTCAAAATGGAACCAACTGTAAGTTGGCTCAGATATAAACTGTTGGGGATCAATGGACTGAAGAAAATGAAGAAGAGAAGGGTTAGGATTGGAGAGATATGAGTTTAAATTAAGAAGAAAAATTGGGTATAGTGATAGATGGGTAAGAACAGCTTAGAGAAGTATGTTTAGTAGGAAGACAATAGAGACCTTGTTTCATAGTGTAAGAGGTAAAAAAGAATTTGAAGAAAGATTATATAAGTAATAGTTTAGAAATCTAGATGAAAATAAGAAATGAAATTATATGTGTATATTTGGGAGAATTGCTGATATTAGAAAAAGTTTTATTCATTGCAACAATGAGATGTACAAGTCTTTATGTCAAAAAATGAACTTTACAACTTTGGGGAGGGGAAATGGGGAAGGGGATGGGGGGAGATGGGAAGGGATAGAAAGGGGAAACAAAGGAGGAGGCAACAATGCTTGCCCATGTAATTGTAACTCCTCTGTACGGTATTTTCAAAATAAAAAAAAGAAAGGAAGTTTTTTTAAAAAGAGTATTGGAAAGGTGATTAATCTAAGATAATTCCTGTAATTATTATGTTTACATACATAGAAGGCTTTTGTGTATAGGACTAGACAGTTTAGCTCTGATGGAGTAGTAGTACAATATGGACAGAATGAAAAGGAAAGAGAGGAAAAAAAGTTAAAATTAGGAAATTGGAAAGTAGAAGAAAAAAACTAAATAATAGTGAAAAAATAGAAGATTTAAGTAAAATAGCAAATCCTAAAAACACAACAGAAATAACACAAAGAAACAAAAACAAACAACAATCAAACATAAAAAACAAAAAAATCTAAAGAGTGAATTTTTCAGCTTGTTTGGGGGAGCTTGAGTCTCCTCATAGTCCTGTAAGCCCATTCTTGATAAAACCTTGTATGTCTTGCAATAGTCTGCTTTCCTTGTGGTTCGGTTGGATCCAGATGGCCTTTTGACAAGGGAAGGTGACTGCTACCTCGAATCCTACTCTCAGCCTGAGGGTGGGGCGTTGGGGGGATTCAGATTTGTAGTTTGCTATCACGTTGTGGAGCTGTGTTCCCGGGCTTTCCCAGGTAGCCACAGGAACAGAACTTAGATCTGTGTTCACTTCTGATGTGATCCCTCCCTTCTGGGCAGGGGCTTGGGCGGTAGGTTTTGGAACCCTACAGAGTGGACCCAATTGGGTTACTCACAAAATCTGTAGCTATTGGTGCGCTGGACCACAGAGCCTGTGTTGTGGGGGCCAGGACAGCTTTGGCGGGTTCTCAGCGGGAGGGTCTGGGCATTGGCAGGACTAGGTAGTGGGGGTTGGCATCGGCAGCAGCTGAAGGTCTCCCTCTGTGGAGTAAGGAGTCCGGGTGCTGGGAGAACTGGCAGCGATGGTGAAGGCACGAGGTGGGCTTGTGCAGGGTTGGTGGAGCCCACAGAGTGATACCGTGGTGGCTGTGGGAGCCCGGGTTTGGTGCCCAGCGTTGGCAAGGAAGGAGTGAGTCCTGGCAGAGCACCCAATAGGCAGGGCGGGCGTCCCTTGAGGTGAGGGATTGGCTACAGCTGTGGTGTCCTGGGGGTCGTGTGCGGAAGTGGCAGGGGTCCCCGGGGATCATGCCTGCATTGCCCTCACGGCGCCTTACTTTGGCTTCAGCTGCAACTTTGGGGTGCTTACTGGGTGGCGCTAATTTCTGGCGGTTGCAGCGGTGGTGTTGGCTGAGTAGGGTCCTCCTCCGTAGCTGCCCAGCAGGTGTGTTGGAGCTGGGGTCTACATGCCAGCTCCGGGGGTTTTCACCAGATTCCCTCCCAACTTTCCGCCGGTCTGGTGTTGAGCGTTTCTTCAGTGTTTGGATGCTTCTTTGTTTAAAATCTGCAGAGAGTCTCAGCCAGGAGCCGCTGGGTGCTGCCTCTCAACAGGGGTCCTGCTCACTGTTTCACTTTTCACTTTCCTTGTTGGCCTGTTGGGATATTCCTCTTGTAGCAGGACAAGTCTTTAGATATGTAGAGTTTGATTGGAGTGGGTACCTTGAGGTAAAGTATGTGCTGTGACCCTAGATCTTAGTGTGGTCAGAGACAAAGTAGGGGGGCTATCTGTGAGAGCATTGCCATCTTGAATCCTTGTTTATTGTGTAAGCTCTAACATTTTCACTGTTGTTACCTAATTTTATCCCTCTCCTCAATCAATAGGCCTCAAAGTGCACACATTGTGTCTAGTTAATAAAATTTTCAAACACATGGTATTTATCTTTAAAATGGTCATTTGGTGAGTTCATGGATAGTTGAATTAATTAATGAATTCTCATGCTGGCATTTACAATTGCTTTCTATTCCATCTAGCAGATTTTATTTAGTATCTTCTATCTTGGACTTTAATCATTTTGCAGTCTCTGTTGAGATCTTTTCCCAATGTCTTTCTCAGACTGGTTGGTTATCTGTCAAACCCCTCCCTCTTCTCTGTAGTTTGGTGGGATATCATTGCTTTAATTGTTGGTCCAGTGACTATCTCCCCAGGACTGAATATGAGCAAAAAGTCTGTAGTAGGTTTTGAGCAGGAGGTGTTGTGTGAAAATAATGGGTAGAATGACTGGAAACACAGCATAATTGGTTCTTTCTGCAGTGCCGAGAAATCTCTGTACCCTGTTTCTCTATTGCTCTCACATTTCCTAACTTACAGCTTGATGAATGGATGAAAGCACTCTTGAGACATCTCGGTTGTCAGGGAGCCTGCAGTCTAATAGGAGAGAGTAATAATTCTTAGAATCACAAATATTACTATGAACACACTGCCATTGAATCAAAGAAGGTAAAAATAATTCTCACTGAAAGAGCATCTGAAGACTTCATAGGGGAAATTGTGAGCACCAGGCCATGCACCAGGGAAAATGAAGTGTTTATGTGGATTTGTGGTGGGAAGTGCTGAGTGAGGAAAGGATACTTTGGAAGAATAGTGGGGTGCCTCAAAGTGTGCACAGTGAATGTCAGCTGGGTCAGTGTGGTCACGACACAAGGACAGAGATCTAAAGGATTAGGAAACACTGGTCTTCATTGGGGCATACTATATTTATTCCTTGCTACCATGTACTAGCACCTTTGGTATGGGGTTTCTGCATGTGTTGGTAATAGAATTAATGACTGGGATAAATAAGATAAATTAAATCAAACAATGTTGACTTTCTTGACCTGGAGCTTACACAGGAATAACCATGAACTTGTGTATGAGTGTAGACTTATTACAGCCTAACACTTGCCATACATCCAGGTACCAAGCAGAACAATACAGCTGCCAACATGTATATGATAGTTGTCTAATTAAATATTAAAAATTAATATTAAAATTTTACTGAAAAGAATGTGTATGTGTGTGAAAGAGAGAGAGCAAGAGAGAGTGAGCAAGAGCAAGAGAGAAAGAGAGAGAGAGAGAAAGAGAGAGAAGAGAGTCATGGGGCTTGAACTCAGGGCCAGAGTAATGTTCTTGAGCTTTTCTGATCAAGGCCAGTGCTCTCCTACTTGAACTCCACTTTTCCATTTTTGCTGGTTAATTGGAGATGAGCCTCATGGACTTTCCTGCCTGCGTTGGTTTTGAACTGCGACCATCAAATCTCAGCCTCCTGAGTAGCTAGGATTATATGCATGGGCCACTGGCTCCTGGCTCCAAAGTCTACATTCTTAGAATCAATGCCAGAGTCAACCTGGCCATTGGATGCCTTTGTTGAGCAGGACAGAGGTTGGAGGTGGCAGGTTCAGTTCCTTTTTTGGATGGTTGTGAAAGTACAGTTTGTGAACAGGAGTAGTAGGAATGGATGCTACCAACTGTGAGTAGTTCATTTGCTTATTCATCTTTCATTGTTTTCCATTTGACATTATAACTTCTAAGTTATAAGACCCACCCTATCAGCTCCATCCAAAGGGCGGCTGACATCTCAGGAGACCAGCTCTGCCTTTCCTGCAGGGAAGTAGTGAAATACAAAGATGATGTCTTCCAGTTGGCTGCATATCACAATGGTCAGGGGACATTGTTATGCTCAAGCACATAAGATTCAAGAGACCATGGATTGAATTCTGATACTGGGAGCCAAAATAAGTCTTCTTTCTTCAAGTTGTCTTCTGTCAGGTATTTTAGTCACAGTAATGATAAAAATTAATTAATATGGAAAATTGGTACCAGAGAAGTGACTAATACTATGTGGTTCTTAAGGATTTGGACCTAGTTTGTGTGGGGGGGGAGATGGAAAATACTTAGAAAATTGGACCAGAAATAGCTAAAACACAGCAAGCACCACTTAGTAGGCAATTCTGGTGGTACTTAATAGAAAGGGAGAAAAGATTTGGCTGATAAGGTGTCAGATACAAATGAGGACTCTAATAGGAACTGGGATAAAGACCACTTAAAAAAAATTATTGTGAAAATACCATAACAGAGGGGTCACAATTACTTGGGCAAGGTAATGAGTACATTTCTTACCAAGCATTGTTGTCTCCTCCTTTGTTTCCCTTTCCCATCCCTTCCCATCTCCACCCCCCACCCCAAAGTTGTAAAGTTCATTTTGGACATAACATCTTGTACATCTCATTGTTGCAATGGGTCCACCTGTATCCCTATTTAAACAAGACCACTTATGTTGCATACTGTCAAAGAATTTGTCTACACTTTGCCCATGTCATAAGACTTTGAGACTAAATTCAGAAGTAGTTGATTAGCCAGATGGTGGTGGTTCACAGCTATAATCCTAGGCATTCAGGAGGCTGAAATATGAGGATCACAGTTTGAAGCCAGCCCAGCAGAAAAGTCTGTGAAACTCTCTTATCTCCTATTAACCAGCAAAAATCTAGAAGTGGGCATGTGGCTCAAGCAGTAGAATACCAATATTGACTGAAAAAGCTAAGTGAGAGCACTCTGGCTCTGAGAATAAATCCAAGCACTGGCCATATACACACAAAAATGTAGCTGATTAATTTGGTAAGGAAAATTTTAAAACAGAATAGCATTAAAATTGTGGCATGACTGAATTTTATTGCTGGCTGCTTTTAACAAGGTTTATAGTAAAAAGGAATTGGGAGCTAAAAAGAAAATTAGAATGGAAAAAATTTAAAAATATGCCATTTTGCCTCAAAAGAACTTTGTTTAAAGTTGTAGACAAGGATGGTAGGATGGTAAAGAGATCGGTGCTCTTAAAAGGAAGCCAAACAGCTGGGTGCCAGTGGCTCACACCTGTAATCCTAGCTATGCAGGAGGTTGAGATCTGAGGATCGTGGTTCAAAGCCAGTTGAAGCAGAAAATTTCCCATAAGACTCTTATCTCCAATTAACCACTCAAATACCAGAAGTGATACTGTGGCTCTGGTGGTAGGGTGCTAGCCTTGTGCACAAAGAGACTCAGGGACAGTGCCCAGGCCCTGAGTTCAAGCCCCATAACTGACGATGATGACAAAGATGACCATGATGATGACAATGACAATGACAAAGAAGAGGAGGAGGAGGAGGAGGAAGAGGAGGAGGAGTTATTGCCAAGCAGGATGCCAGTGGCTTATATCTGTAATCCTAGCTAATCAGGAGGTTGAGATCTGAGGATCATGGTTCAAAGCCAGCCTGGGTAAGAAAGCTGATGCATGAGACTCTTATCTTCAGTTAATTACCAAAAAGCTGGAAGTGTAGCTGTGGCTGGAATGGTAGAAGGCTAGCCTGAGCAAAAAAGTTCAGGGACAGTACTCAGGCCCAGAGTTCAAGCTCTAGGACTGGCACACACACACAACAAAGCCAAGCATTTTGCACAAACAATAGGAAAGATGCCTCTAGAACATCTCAAGAATTTGTGAACTCATTGAAAGACTTTCCATTGAGAATAGAGAACCAATAGTTCCCTGATGACACAAAGCCAAGGAAAAAGTGTTTTTTTTTTCTGGAGATAGTCACTTATACATTCAGAAGCCATTGCAACTGTGGCCCAAGAAGGCCTGTATATTGTCTGAATTGGTGGTAGACTGTGGCCTCATCTATGTGATGTTAGTTTTGCAAGCATGAGGAATAAAAAGTTACAGGATCATGGAGTTTCCAGTGAGATGTCAAAGTAAGGCCTGGGAAGCCAGCAATGTGTGCCAGGGTCAAGATCCTTGCAGGCAGCCTGAGAAGGTAATTCATGAATCAGTGAGGGTGAGTCAGAAAATAGAGTGGAATTCCCAAGATGTAGAAAATGTCTAAGAAAAGCTGCAGGCAATGAGTGGAGCTATCTAGAGAGAGGTCATATGGGTTAGAAAGAACAAGAACATAGCTTTGGGACCCAGATCATGTCATCATAGGTCTTGGATGCTTGCCATGAATCTCTTGGATTTAATGTGTGCCTTGCTGATTCTTGCTTTGGTCCCATTACCCCTTTATATTCCATTCTTTCCTTTGAGAATGAGAATATTTATTCTGTGTCATTGTATAAGGGAAGCATGCAGCTTTATTATTTATTTCTTTTTGATATGTTTCTATTGTAAAAATACTGTACAGAGGGGGTAGAGTTATATGAGCAAGGTAATGAATACATTTCCTGTCAAGCATTGTTACTTCCTCCTTTTTTTCCCCCTACCATCCCTTCCCTCCCACCTCCACAACTACACCCTCCCCCCACGATTATTTCTTTCTTTCTTTTTATTTTACAGGGTTCACAGGTAAGAGTTTGCCTGAGTCTTAGCAGAGCCTATGGGCTAAGATTGTTGAAAAATATCAGAACTATATGACTATAGAGACTCTTGGAGAGACACAGAATGTATTTGTAATATGGGATTGCCATGAGCCTTTGGGAACTAGGGGTGAGATGTTATGACATGGATATAAAATGTCCTCCCAGGTTCATGTCCCCAGATGGTGGTGCTGTTTTGGAAACCTTAGAAGGTAAGACTTAGATGGAGGAAGTACGTCACATGAGGCATGTCCTAGCTGCTATCTTGTCCCTGGCACCTTCTGGATTCTCTTCCTGGTTCCTATCTGTCATGAGGTAAACACTTGTCTATCACCATGAAACAAATAAATCTTTCTACCCTTAAATTGTTTATGTTGGGTATTTTGATCACAATTACAAAAAGCTAACTAATATGACATGTTTTAAAAAAATGTAGGTTTCAAGACCCCCACAGTGCTGAACAACCAACTAGGTTTCTAAAAGTCCCTCCATGATTTTGAGTAACACTGAAAGCTAGAAGTTGAGATAGACCTGGGCTCAATGCCTGACTCTATTGCTGCCCAGTGTATGTCTTTATGTAATTTACCTAGTGACAACCTGTTTTCCGTACTAAGTTTCATGATGGTGACATAGTTGGCTTGTAACTTGAACTGATATTCAGCTACACAAAAACACAATTCTCAAATCTAATGTTCTCAGGATGGGGAAGTGTAGGTTGAGGAATTGCTCAGCTTTGTAGGCTGCTTGAGTCAAGTTGGTCTTGAAGTACCAACTTTCAGCCACTGGAGGTCCTTGGAAAGATTCCTGACTGATGGCTTAAGGAGTTTTGCCAGCAGTGGGAGCAAACACATCCTAGATATTGCAGGAAGATGAAAGCAAAGAGAAACAGGTGGGCTCAGCAGCCATAGCCAGCTTTTCTTTGCAAAATTCAAATCCATGCCTATCACATTTTATCAATGAATGTTAGTCTTACAACAGAACTGAAAATGCAAAGTCAGAAAATAGAAATGTCTGAAACATTTTATTACATACTGATAGATGAAGTAATATTTCTCTGTGATTCATCACTAGCACATTTGCAAAGTAGGGATATTTATTGGTTTCATAAAATGATAGATTTCTTCCAGACATACATGCTGATCTAGTTTCGAGAATATGGCAGAATTCCTTAAAGACCCAATCTTTCATATACTTGGGAGCAAGGCATTTAGATCATTAATTTTGAAGAAAGGGCTGTGACAAAATAGGAAATAAATCAGAACAAGATTACATTCTTTTTTCCTGACAAGAACTGCAATAGCTTAAGAAATCAGCTGAAAGAGAATGGCAAAGACGAGGTAACTTTTACATCTTAGTCATTGATGTTGAGTTTTAATGTGAATAGCCAAACATACAATTTTCTAGCATTCATAGCTGGGTGGAAGGCTAACTTCAAATGCAGTGGATCAGCTCAGGAGTAAAGTTAAGGATCTGACCCATGAACCAGGTTAGTGGTGTCTCCCAGTTCATCCTAAAACTTATTCTTTTGGTCTTACTAGTGCTCCTCCCCCACCTTCTCAGGTAGCATTCAGTGTTGAAAGGATATTGCATCTTTCTGTTTCCCCAGGCTCTCTGGATCAATGAAGAGGAAGTTTTTCCCCTGCACTGAACTTCTTGGTTTAGTGTCAGTTCCCTGGGGGATATTCAGAGGTTCTATTTAGGTTTCTCTGTTTCTAAACGTTGTGCACCTGCTTTGCTCCCAGCTGCCAGGTCTGCGCTCTCTCTTTCTAAGCTTTTTTATTTTTAAAGAAAGAATCAGATCTTTGGGCCATACTAATCCCTAGGAAGGATTAGATTGTCTCCCCAATGCTCCCAGCAGTATGCAGAGCTATAAAACCCTTCTTCACTGAGCTTCCTGTAGATAAGAGGAAGAAAAGAGATTATATCCACACAGACTGCTTCCATTGATAGAAACCACGAGGTGAGTCTTAGAACCTAACAGGGTTCTTTCTTCAAGATCACCTATCACTGTGCATATGTGGGAGGAACACACCTCTCCTGATGGGAAGCTAGGAGCTGATTTCAATAGTATATATAATTTGCAGGTAGGCACTGCTGTTGGCAGTACACTTACTGGTGAGGTGTGACATTGAGCAAATAATTTACTCTATCAGTCTGTGAGGGCTGTCAAACAAAATACCAGACTTAAACAAAAGCAATCTCTTTTCTCATTGTGTTGGAGACTAGAAGTCCAGTGTCAATGTATTGGTAGGGTTTTTTTTTCTTAGTTTCTGGCATTGCTCTTAGATGACCATCTTTTTCCCTGTGTTCCTCCGTGTTTATGTGAATTTCCTGATCTCCCCTTTTTATAATACATCACTCAGATGGAATTAGAACCCATTCTAAGAACCTCATTTTTGTTCAACTATCTTTTTAAAAACCTCTATATCAGCTGGGTGCTGGTGGCTGATGCCTGTTATCCTTGCTACTCAGGAGGCTGAAATCTGAGAATCACAATTCACAGCCAGCCTGGGCATGAAAGACTTTTATCTCCAATTAACTATCAAAAAAGCCTGAAGTGGAGCTGTGGCTCAAGTGGCCAAATGCTAGCCTGTAGCAAGAAAGCTCAGGGACAGTGCTCAGGCCCCGAGTTCATGTCCGAAGGCTGGCACGCACGCACGCACACACACACACACACACACACACACACACAAACACACACACACATCCACATCCACCTCAACCCACATGCACACATGTACATGCACACACACACAACACACACACACACACACACACACACACACACACACACACACACACACATGCATCACCTCAACTTCAAACAACCTCTATCTCCAAATATCCCCATTTCAAGGTACTGAGGGTTAGGAATTAAACATCAATTTTGAATATTCACTTAGCCTCTTCAAAAACAGGCCTGATAATTTGCTTTCCTCATATGGCTGATTTACATAGTAAATGAAATGTTTATAGAGAGGATTTGATATGGCACTTAGCACTTAAAAGTACTCAGTTGATGTTGACTGTTTTGATATTGAATCTAATGGCTCTCCTCATTGCGGTGACATCTACATGGTGACATCTACAAAGTGACACAAGCATGATCTATGATCTTGAGAAGCTTTCATTCTATATTCTAAAATCTTAGGTCTACGCATTTATAAGATTATTTCTTTGTTGCTTTGTATGTCCCTCCCCCACACTATAACCCCTGCTTTCACCGTATTTGATGTCGGTATAATTTGTGAAGGGGAAGGGGAAAAACAAGTCTTTAAATTAGAATACAGGTGCAACAATGAGAAGTACAAGTTGTCATGTCGAAAATGAACTTTACAACTTTGGGGGGGAGAGGATTGGGTGGAGAGGGAGAGGCTGGGAAGGGATGGATGGGAAGGGGAAACAAAGGAGGAAGCTACAATGCTTGATAAGAAATGTACTCATTATCTTGCCCATGTAATTGTAACCCCTCTGTACAGTATTTTCACAATAAAAACTAAATAAAAATTAAAAAAATCTTAGGTCTAGGGGCTGGGAAGATGGCTCAGTGGTAGAGCACTTGCCTTGCATGCTCCAGGCCCTGGGTTTGATTCCTCAGCACCACATAAGCAAAAAGAAAAAAGCCGGAAGTGGCGCTGTGGCTCAAGTGGTAGAGCGCTAGCCTTGAGCTGAAGAGCTGAGGGACAGCGCCCAGGCTCAGAGTTCAATCCCCATGACCGGACCCAAAAAAAAAAAAAATCTTAGGTCTAGAGGAAACTGTATATCTCTATCTCCATTTCTGTATTCTATCTATCTATAATCTATCTCTAACTATCTTTTTCTTCTTCATCATGATCATCATCATCATTGTCATCATCATCTGTATATAGTGTTATGGGGCATTGCAATTGCTAGATAGTCACTTTATTGCTTGAATAATGTTTGCATCCCTTTAGATCTGGTTGTTTTTGGTTTAGTGTCTTCCTCTTTGCCCAGGACAGCCTGAACCACATTCTCTTATTTATACTTCTCACTGTTGCTGGGATGACAAGCATGAACCACCAAGCCCAAGACTTTCTATTGAGATTGGGAATCACATGAGCTCTTTTTCACAGTCTGGCATGGAACCATGATTCTCCTGGTTTCATCCTCTCATGCAGCTGGGATGACATATGTGAGACACCAGTGATCAGCTTAGCTTTTCTTTTTGGTGGAGGGGGAGGGGTAAATGTCTTACCCCATTGAGTCTTGTTGATCCTGTCTTTTGTTGAAAAGACTTACTTTATTCTTCCCTTACCCTACTTTACTCCCTTGATAACTTCTATTTGTAGGAATATATGTATATATATAATTATATCAAAATTAGCAAAATAAAAAATAAAGAAAAATCATGTGTTAAATTTTAGATATAATTGAAACAAAAATTGTATATACTTTTATGTGTGTACATTGCAAACGTACACACATATAATCAAGATAATTAACACATCTGACTCCTCAAATAGCTTGAGTTGTGTCTGATGAGAATACATAAGACATATTCCCTTATAAATTTCAAGTGTACAACAGAATAATATTAACTATAATCATCATGCTGTACATTAACTCTCTGAAATGTATTCATCTTATAGCTACATCTCTGTAGCTTTTGACATTGACCTGAGCTCTGGGTAATCAACCTTCTATTCTCCGTGCATATAAATGAGATAATGAGATAAATAAGATCATGATATCTTTGTCTGATATCTGAGGACGATGCCTCCCAAGTTAATGTTGTCACAAACGCACATAGAATCTCATTCATTTTTAAGGCTGAATAATGTTCTACTGTAAATTCTACATTTTCTTTTATCATTTGAAAGTGTAGTCATCAATATGAATTTTAGAATTGTTTTTGCTTTAACTTGTAGTAGGAAGACCCCTACTCAGGCAGGCAAGCCAGCCTAGTTGTTTGGAGTGAGAGCCCACCGCAACAAAGTTGTTAACAAAGAAGCAACTTTATTGAGAAGGTTACTACACTGACCAATCAGGGACGCAGCATAGACTTGGGAGCTGATACTGTGACCAGGAGCAGCCCACATCCTTTGGTTTTTAAAGGCAAAATTCATGAGGTTGAGCCTGGTCATTCGCAGGTGACCAATGGGATTGTAACACACACAAAGGATTGTACAGTCATACCAGACCACACGCAGGTAGCCAATGAGGTTACAGTTTGTCTCATAATGGATGTTTAAACCAGCCTATCACTTTGGTTTAAAATGGCATGCAAATTCGGTGGGCAAAAGGTGGTGTTTACCATAAGCGGGTGGTGTTGCCAGTAGAGCAAGATTACAACCTATCTGATTTATTGGTCAGTCTTTAACTGGAACAATCAAGTGTGGGTTAGGTTGTTAGGGGGATGGGGACCAGAGGCATTTTTTCATTCCGGGAACTGGGCTAATTGGAGCCAAGATGTGGCCCTGTGATTAAGGTTGTTTTTCTAGTTTGAACATTGTCTAAAGGTTACAGTCACATAGTGAGTCAAGATGGAGCCTAAAAGGCCTAAAATAGGGTCAAAGCTCAAAATGGAATCATACCAGCTTGGGCCCCATCCAGAGTCCACTTCAAACTGATGATTTATAAATTTATATTGGACTAACATCAGTGAAAATGTGTAGTATTTCTGACCCCCCAACACCCATATCCAATCATCATATAAACCCATGGTCCCATCCCAAGACTGAATTCATTGAGAAATAGTGTGGTCTGGACCACAGAATAACAGTGTTTACAAGTCTCTGGATGATTTTAAAACCTGGACAAAGCAAGCCTGCAGGTCTCCTGTTAGGAAATCCTGTTACTCTTTTTTAATTTGTTGCAGATCAGATATCCACTGTCATCAATGGTCCTTCAACAAGTGTGAATTTTTCTATCTTGTCACTTAAACATTATTTTTTGCATTTTAAACATTACTATGTACATATTATTTGTGTGTGTGTGTGTGTGTGTGTGTGTGTGTGTGTGTATGTGTGTATTATGTGTTTTATAATAAAAACATATATTTTTCAATCTGGGTCTCTGGCATGGAACTCCTGAAACTTTTAATTTTCTAAGTGATCTCAGTGGTAAGAATATCTTTTGTTATAGTTGGTTTTAGTCCAGGTTCCTGACACAAGAGATTTAAGATTTTTGGAATGTCCAGAATAAGGACTGTCTTTTATATGCTAATTATGTGATTGGTGGCTGAGGGTTTTCAAGTAGCTTCTAGATGGAGCTGGTCCCAGAAAGACCCAGGCATAATTGAATCTTCCTGACATCTGGAGAGAGAAGAGAGTATAAAGATAAAGTTAATCACCAGAAGTTAATTGTTTAATCAACCAAGGCTATGTGAGAGAATCTATAACCCCTAAACAGGGATTAGGAGATCTTCCAGGTTAGTGAATGTATCCCTTTGCACCTCATATCTCTTTTAAACCCCATAAGTGCACGGCACTCTATGCCCTTTCTCAATTGAGTCATTATAATAAAATAGTACATGTAAGTAAAATATTTTACAAAGTTATGTGAGCCTTTATAGCAAATCCTCAACCGGAGGGTAAGGTAGGGGAAATCTTGACTGGGGCCAGGTTAGACAGAAGTTGAGGAAACATTGCTTGTGCTTGGGGACAGTCTAGTGGGAGAGCCTTCAACCTGCACAGTCTATGTTAGCTCTGAGTAGCTAGTATCAGAGTTGAATTAATTTTTAGGACATCATGTTGATTTCTGCAGAGAACTGGGAAATTGCTTGGTTTGGAAAGCTCATACATTTGATAGCAGAAGTGTTATAAGAAGAGAAATACTTTTCCTTTCCTATATCTTCATTTGTTGGTTTATTGCTAACCAAACTGTGTAGAAGAATTTTTAAATATTGGGGCCCTTTGTGAATAAACTATGAAATCTATTAGGTTTGATTAGTCATAGATGAAGCCTATAGAAAGGGAACTATGTGGCTGAAGAGTCAGAGAATACCTCAATTTAAAAGATCCTATTTGAGAAAGGCACAATTACAATAGCATTGTAAATAGGGGAGTTCAGAGCTAATCTTGTGACCAGTACCCTGAAGAAAACTTGCAAACACTGCTGGGATTGTCATTGCTGAAAAGAGAATGAGAATTCTATGAACCACAATAGATACTGTCAGTGCTGGTGGGAAGAGTGTGCTTTCTAGGCCCCACAACCACATGACTACTTGACAGGTTCAGCTGAAATTGAGAGTGGTGCATCAGAACTACAGAAAGTCTTAATGATCAGCTGGGTGCTGGTGGCTCATGCCTGTAATCCTAGCTACTCAAGAGGCTGAGATCTGAGGATTGCAGTTCAAAGTCAGCCTGGTCAGGAAAGTCCGTGAGACCTCCAATTAACACCAGAAAATCAGAAGTGGTGCTGTGGCTCAAGTGGTAGAGGCTTGCCTTGAGCTGAAGAGCTCGGGGACAGTGCCCAGGCCCAGAGTTTAAGCACCAAGACTGGAAAAAAAGTCTTAGTGAACTATTCCCATGCTTGTTGGTATAGGCTGAATTGCGAATTGCGTCTCTACAAAAGTTCTGTGTTGAAGACTTCGTGCTAATATCTCAGAATATGTGCATTTGGAGAAAGTGTCTATTCAAAGATAAAGCAAATTGTAGTCATTAGTGCAGGTGCTAATCCAATATGACTGGTTGTCCTTATCAGGAGAAGAGATTAGCATACAGATAGGTACAGAACACAGATCAAAGAAAGGATAGCCATCCATAAATCAAGATGAGAAGACTCAGAAGAGAGACACAAGCCTGTCAATGCCTTGACTTTTTACTTCTAGTCTGTCTGTGAGAAAATATAGGTCTTTGGTTTAAGCCACTCAGTCCTAGCCAACAAATAATCTAACTAACTCCTCCCACTCTTAACTTAAAACTCTGCGGATAAGTTTATGATTTGATTTTGCTATGTCATTCATTGTCCTTATGGGGAAAGAATGAATTGATGATTTTATGTGAACCTGGTCACATGAAGCAATGGCCAGCATTATTTGGAATTAGTTAATTGGTATTCTGATTATTTTTAAGTAGTGAGGTCAGATCTGGCTAGCACTATATTGGCCACCTGGTGGATGGTAGAGTTTGTATTTTGTCTTCTTGCTGGGGGAGGGTAATGCCCCCGCCTCCCAGGTGATTGGCGTGCTCAGATCCCTGGAGGCAGGGGGGGGGGCACTTGGCTGATAGGTTACTGAACATATCAGTCCAGATTACTGAACATATCAGTCCAGTGCCTGGGACTAGGAATTTCCTGTGGACCTGCCCCTCCTCGGCTCCCCACCCCCACCATTTAGGCCTGACCAGCACAGGGGCCATTGCCATGCCACGTGTGTCTCCGAGTTTGAGTTCTATGTCCTGTTTCCTGGCTCGTCTCCAGTCACTGTGGCATCCAATTCAATTGGTTTGTTGATACTGATTTGTTGGTATTGTTTTTGTTCTTTCTTTCCTCTCTGGCATGTTTCTTAACTATGTTATGTGTATTTGGGGGCTGCAGGCCTTTGTAACAATGGGCTGCTTGCAGACTGCTAACTGTGTAATAAAGACTCTAATAGTCCATCTTCTAAAATATGGTTTCTCTGTTGTTATCTTACAACAATATATGGTTATTTATCTTACATGTGTATTTAGGATGGTTCAGTCTTTTTTCTTCAATCTTTCTCAGACTTGGAAGTCTTGGTAAAATTGAGTTTTTGGAATTACATATACATTTTCACTTTGGAAATGTTTGATCCTGATTTCTATTGTGTCATTATAAAGTAAATATTCATCCTTTATGTGTGTTTTTCCTAACAAATATGCTCAGTAGATAGTTCCATTTAAACCTAACTACTTACCTCCTAAAGTTTAGTGGTCAAAGAGAGAATGTGAAGATGGATAAAGGTTTTGGTATAGGATGAGAATGTAGATATTTATAGATGTTTGTTGAAAAATAAATTTAAAGCTTTATAGTTTTTTTAAGCAGTCACTTTAAATTGACTACATAAAAATAGTAACATCAGAATTTACTGCGTTGGTGAAATTATGTGGCACACAGTCAGTGGGAGCAAACATAAAAACAGCAAAGCAGTAAGTGATTGTGCCAGCATCACATTGTGTACCTGAACATGGCAGCCTATAAATTAAAGCTCTTTATTACACTGACCAAGCTTTATGAGCAAGTTTGTTTTCCTGGCATCAAAGGTAAAGTTTAGCCAGTACAATTTTTTTCAACTGAAGTTATGGAGAAAAATCATTTGCAATTTAATGTTCATTTATCTCTGACTAGGACTCTCCTAGGCAGAAGTTTGAAACTTCTTCTTTCATTTATGTTCAATGATGCTGAACTCATAATTATAACATTGAGATTGAATGTATGTTCCATCCTACTCACAGATGCAAAGATTTCAAATACCTGCCAAGAGAAAAATTCAACTGACATTAAGAAGGCTCTGTTTTCCTCCAGCTGCTTAAAATTTTACATGCACTTAGAATCACAGATGTGGCTTTGTCAAGGCAAGGAGAGACTGACCTGGGAAAGGAATTCAGTTCCAAGGTGTGGAGGTGGGGCTGGAGAATGGGGATGTAGAGAAGTGTGACTTCTCTTTCTGTCCATAAATAAGAACTTGGATGAACAGATTTTAGTGCTCTACTGTTCCTGAGTCACTTCAAATTGAGATTGCTCACAATACTTTTTGAAGTTATGAATGCAGTGATTAAGCAGTAAGAACCCAGTATGAGCTTGTGAGAA
The DNA here is from genome assembly GCF_024711535.1 of Dipodomys merriami. NCBI lineage: Eukaryota > Metazoa > Chordata > Mammalia > Rodentia > Heteromyidae > Dipodomys > Dipodomys merriami. Next base: position 35,064,314 of record NW_027205603.1, read on the forward strand.
GCAGTTATAATTTAAAGGCAAACACATCAGCACAGTATACTATAAGAAACATAGAAGTCAAGACCTGGGATTTTGTTTTCTCTCCAAGACTAACTTGGGGCTAGGAATTCCTTTATAGTCATTGTAGATTTAGAGTATTCCAAATGATGCAAATCTCTTACTGGATTATATCTTGCTTTCCATAACTGGATTACAGATTAAATATTAACACAAAATCCCTAGTCTCTCAACTAATAAGTCCTCTCTGTCACATAGGAAAAAAACCTGAGAAGAACCAGTTTCTGCATGGCAAAGCACATAGCTAGGAAGATCAATAGAAAGCGCATGGATTGGGAGAAGATCTTCACTAGCCATACAACAGACAAGGGTCTCATATCTAAAATATACTTAGAACTCAAAAAACTAAATCCCCCCAACAACAAATCCTCAAAGAAACAGCTACCCCATCAACAAGTGGGCTAAAGACTTAAAGAGAAACTTCTTTGAAGAGGAAATAAAAATGGCCAATAGACACATGAAGAAATGCTCAACCTTTCTAGCCATAAAAGAAATGCAAATCAAAACAACATTGAGATTCCACCTCACCCCATTAGAATGGCTAGAATCAAGAAATCTAATAACAACAGATGCTGGAGGAGATGTAGCCAAAAGGGAACCCTATTGCATTGTTGGCGGGAGTGTAAACTTGTTCAACCAATTTGGAAAGCAGTATGGACGTTCCTCAACAGACTCCACATAGAACACCCTTATGACCCAGCAATCCCACTTTTGTGCATTTATCCAAATGATCATAAACAAGGCCATACTAAAGTTACCAGCATAACTATGTTTATTGCAGCATTATTTACCATAGCTAAGATACGGAACCAATCCAGATGCCCCTCAGAAGATGAATGGATCAAGAAAATGTGGTATATGTATACAATGGAATTCTATGCCTCCATTAGAAAGAATGACACTGACCCATTTGTCAGGAAATGGAAAGACTTGGAAAAAATTATATTAAGTGAAGTAAGCCTGGCCCAAAGAAACATAGGTCCCATGGCTTCCCTTATTCGCAATAACTAGTTTAAGTCTAAGTCAAGCAGAAAAGTTCAAAAGCTATGTACATATAACCGTATAAGATGATGTTAACGGAAATGAACCCAAGATAGGGACACAGGTGGATTTTCTTTCTTGCTATTGTTTTTAATGTATTTAAAATGTAGTATGTGATTTTTTTTCTCTTGTATGTTCTTGCCCCATGGTATAACCCCTGTTTTCACGGTATTTGATGTCAGTGCCTTACATCTTGTATATACATTTTTCTAATTTGGGGAGGGGAAGGGAAATAACAAAATGTTGAAATAAAGATACAGATTGACTCATTTGTAACAATATGATGTATAAGACATTGTGTTGAAAGTGAACTTTACAACTTGGAGGGGAGGGAAGAGTAGGGGAGTTGGGGAGGGAAGGCATGGTAGGGGAAAAACAAAGGAGGAGGTAACAATGTTCAATAGGAAATGTACTTATTACCTTACTCATGCAATTGTAAACCCTCTGTACAGTATTTTTACAATAAAAAACATAAAAAATAAACTAAATAAAAATGCTAAAAACAGAAAACAAAACAGGCACCAAGGGTATGTGATGCAAAAGCCAGGATCTTTACAAATAGATGTGGAAAATCTCTAGTCCTTCTGGTGAAAATATACTCTGAAAACCATGGTGTGCTCTCACAATGATTCTGTTCAGCACTTAACCTCTATTCTATAGGAAGGTATTTAGCCAAACTTCAATTTTATACTTTTATTAGAATGAGAACAATTGAGATTGTAATGCCAGTGGATTGGGATGGAGAAGAGGATCTGATTTCTGAGGATGAACAAGGAGAAATAGGACTGATTTCATTACTTTGTAAATAAGATTGCAGATGGTAGTTTAGAAATAATGTTTTACCCAAGGTAGTGATAGAAATGTTGTAGACAAAAGGTGAACCTGACATTTTCTGTCTGCATGTTATGATTTGGCCCCTTGATCTTTGCATAGTAAGAAAACAGTTTAGTGGAGTTCAGCCTTTGCTGCAGAGCTGACTCTGGTTTAGATGATAACAACCTAGTAGATAATTTGGATCCACATGACCTAACATACAACAACCCAGAAGACAGTTACTATCTGTGTACTATTTGAGCAAGATGCTCATTTTTTGCTCTATTACTACAGCAAATAATCTTTTAAATAAAAGATAGGCATTCCATCCTTGGGCTATGATGAAAAAGTTTTCATTCTGAATGTTGTTGATCATAGCCTTTTTTGATCTTCCTTTTATTCATCATGTAAAAATATCTGTCCTCATTGACTTATCTTTTCTAAGGTACAATTCTAATAAAATGAAACTTCTAAATAAAATCACTATCATTTGTTGGACTCCTCCCCCCACCATTTTCTCTACCATTTTCCATCCCATAACCATCAAAAAAAATAGATCAGATTTCCACATACAGAAGAAAGATCTCTTCTAGTTACAAACCAGAGAGGTGAGATTTCAGATATGTCTAGTTTACCAGGATTGATACACTCCATGAACCACAAGGAGGGCTCATGGCATTACTTTTCTTTGATTTAAATTTTATTATAAAGGTGATATGCAGAGGGGTTACAGTTACATAAGTAAGGTAGTGAGTACATTTCTTTTAAACAGTATTACACTCTCCCTCACTTTTTCCCCACTTTCGCCCTCCCAACGCCCCGCCAACCAAGTTGTACAGTTCATTTACAATATAGTGTCTCATGAGTATCACTGCTGCATTCGTTCACCCTTTGCCTCACAGTGTCTGTGATTCTCCTTTCCTTCCCCAAATCAGATAAACTTATATACACGACAGGGCACAGAAACAAATAAGTGACAATAGGGAATTAAACAAAGGTGGATAAAAGGAAATAAAAAAATAGCTGCAAACAGTACAAAAAAACCCTCTAGTTTCCATTTCTTGGAGTTAATTTCAATAAGCATTATTTTATATGGTCATTTTTACATAGCTATTAGGCCATTGTGATCCTCTGCTAATATAATCCAAGACATATTGTAGATATTGCAAATGAGGGAAACTATGCAACCTATGTTTCTTTGGGTGTGGCTTGCTTTGCTTAATATAATTTTTTCCAAGTCTTTCCATTTCTTTGTGAATGGGGCTATGCCATTCTTTGTGATGGAAGCATAGAATTCCATTATATATATGTGTGTGTGTATATATATATATATATATATATATATATATATATATATATATATATATATATATATCACATTTTCTTGATCCATTCATCTACTGAGGGGAAACTGGGTTGATTCCATATCTTAACTATGGTAAATAATGCTGCAATGAACATGGTTGTGCTGATAGCTTTAGTATGGCCTTGTTTGTGATCATTTGGGAAAATTGCCAAGAGTGGGGTTGCTGGGTCATAGGGAAGATCTATGTTTAGTCTTTTGAGGAATTGCCATACCGCTTTCCAGAGTAATTGAACAAGTTTCCATTCGCAGCAACAGTGTAGTAGTGCTCTCTTTTGTCCACATCCCTGTCAGCATCCGTTACTATTTGTTTTCTTGATAATGGCTATTCTAACTGGGGTGAGGTAGAATCTCAATGTTGCTTTTATTTGCATTTCTTTTATGGCCAGAGATGTTAACATTTCTTCATGTGTCTATTGGCCATTCTTATTTTCTCTTCAGAGAAGTCTCTCTTTAAGTCTTTAGCCCACTTGTTAATGGGGTTGTTTCTCTGAGGATATGCTTTTTGGGGGTTTAATTTTTTGAGCCATAGGTATTTTTTAGGTATGAGGCCCTTGTTTGGTGTATAGCTAGTAAAGATTTTCTCCTGATATGTGGGCTTTCCTATTTATCCTGCTACCTATGTCCTTTGTCATGCAGAAACTCTTCAGTTTAATGCAATTGCGTTTATTCATCCTTTCCTTGATTTGTTGTGTTTCTGAATCTTAGGAAGTTTTGGCCTGTGCTGAGGAGCCCTAGTGTATGTCCCCTATCCCTTCCTGTAATATTTTCAGGGTATCTATTCTTAGATTGAGGTCTTTGATCCATTTGGAATTGATTCTAATGCAGGGTGATATATAAGGATCTAACTTCTGTTTTCTATACATGTATAGGCAATTATGCCATCACCATTGGTTGAAGAGACTGTTTTTCTTCCATCTTGTGTTTTTGGCTCCCTAATCAAAGATTAGGTGGTCATAGATTTGTGGGTTCATTTCTGGATCTCCAATTCTATATCATTGGTCCTCAGTCCTGTTCTTGTGCATGGCATTACTTTTTAAAATGCTCTAGTACATTATCTTTTCCTCAAACAAGGGCAGGGGACTTTTTCATTTTTGCCAAGGGTCATTTGGATATTTATAGGATCATTTGTGGGACATAGAAAATTATTAACTTAAAAATTAACCTACTATGTTTGTTCAATCATTTAATTAACTCATCCCTGATGTGTTGGCGCTCTTACTCCAGTAAGAGTTCTTACTCTCTGGTTGGAACAGTTACACTTGATGGGACATGTGATGTGGGCTAAAATCTGTAATGTTGCTATTCACAATTGCTTTTCCAGGGTTGTGTCAGTCTGAAGCACAATCAATTCTTTGGTAAGGTACATTTTGGAAAGAATTGTGTGCAGTAGTAACTTGTTCCAGACAGAGATACATATTTCAATGCATGTCTTCTCACAGTGAGGATTTCATCAGTGCTTATGTAATGTTTATAGAACACAAGCAGTAGGAAGTTGTTGTACCTAGCTTTGAGCTCATCATCACTTTTCATCTAAATGATTCTGTGTTGTAGGTTATCAGGCTAGATCACATTGAATCATGTAACAAAGATGTCCAATGATATTTACTTATTTTTCATGTCCTTGAATCTGTTATGGGTATCTTAATTAGTTTCACATATTCATCCGTATATTCAAATACTGTAGGATTTTTGTTCTTCCAGAGTAAAGAAATCACTGTTATTTTAAGTTTTACATTCCATGGCTTTACGTCAGCTACAAGTGATTTCACATTTGAAAGCAGGGAGCTGAGAAAGTGGTTGTGGATAGCTAGTTTGACAGTCAGCTCCGAGAGGTACTTCGTAATGGCTGTGAGATCACAGCCCTTTGCTTGAGCTGAGTCCCCAGACAGATTTCTCCTTTATCTCCATGAACTGTTTGACTTCATCCTTCAACTCATAGACTCTCATAAGCATGTTGCTGAGAATCAGCCACCATACTTACCATTGATTTTGGTAAGTAAAATCAATCATTATACTCAGAGTCAAGGCCATTCAGTGACTCTTTAAACTGAAATTTATTAAACCCTCTACTTTGGACAAACTTTACAAATACTTTTGCTGTGGACATTACATTGTTGAGTTGCAATGACTTTGCAGAGACTGTCTTAATGTATGTTGGAGTGGTATATAATTAAATCACTTGGATCAAGGCTGAGACAATTCAGTTCTTTCCTGACAAAGGCAGTTAACCCCTTTTGGCTTGAACTATACTTATAGTTAGGCTACTTACCTTTTCATATGTTTGTTCAGGTTATTTTTCATTTATGAAATAAGTCTCCAAAACAAGTCCTCATCTTTTATAGTGTCCTTAATAGCTTCCAGTGACAGCAGTTCCTCTCACCTGTCAAAGTCTGCAGTTATCTTGGGGATGAAATTGGCCATTTGAGCAGTATTTGTTATGTCTTCCTTTTCTTGTCATAAGCCAGAACAAAATTTGGAAATTTTCAGAATCCTTCAATGTTTTCTCAATATCTTGTGCTAAATCAGTAATCCAATCTGAGATGATTCTCAGAGACAAACTGACAATCTGAAACAATGTTATTTTGTTTAGTACTAACAACTCCACAGCAGTCACTTTGAATCACAAGATACAGAAGAGCAACATTTAGAGAGGTTGAATAGGGAGTCTTTATTAGAAAGCCAGAGACTGAAGCTGGACACCTGTCCCCAGAAAACCTGCACCCTTGAATACACTTAAGACTGTTAGAAAACTGAGTCATGAGGTTAGGAGAGTAAAGAAAGAGAAGAAAGGGGCTGGGAATGCAGCTTAGTGGTAGTTTTTGCCTAGCATGCATGAATCCCTGGGTTTGATTCCTCAAGTACCACATAAACAGAAAATGCTGGAAGTGGCATTGTGGCTCAAGTGTTAGAACACTAACCTTGAGCACAGAGAGGCTCAGGTACAGTGCCCATGCCCTGAGTTCAAGCATCAGGACTGGCAAAAAAAGTAAAAATAAATAAAAGAAAGAGCAGAAAAACTGTACCAACAAACCAGATCAACTCCAATGGAGAGCTGAAATGGAATACCAAGGTGACCTGAGGAGAGTCAGCAGACATGAGACATGGCTCAGAATGGAGCCTAAGCTGGTTGGGGCCAAAAATAGGGTCCTGGTCAGAGGGCAGGGTTACAGGAAATCAAGGGTCTCCTGAGTTCATGGCATAGGATTGGCAGGTCCAGTAACCTGTTGTCCAGGTTTCTACCCCTAACTTTAGGAATTCAGGCACACCCATCACTTGGGGGTGGATTTCACCTTCCTTCACCATGAAGACAAAATTTGACCAGTTAAACCCAATTCCCTATCATCCACCACGTGGCCTAGATGGGGCAAGTTAGACCCAGTATCTGTATTTCATCTCCATGTAGATTTCCAAAAACTTTCTCTGTAACAAGGCTTCTCAGTTTGTTTGTAATTAGCTCACTCACTATGTAATTCATATGAATATCTTTGTTACAATGAGGCCTAGTGAAATTGCTGTGTTGTTATTCCAACTGTGCTGAAGACCATTGATTTTATTCAGATGTATTTGACTTCCCAATTAATTAGCTTAGCATGTTTTGAGCTGTAATGATGCTCTAGATTAGAGTTCCATTAAAAAGAATTACTGCTAAGGTGCTATTACAAAATAGGCACACAGGTTTGCCTTTGCCTTCAACAACAACAAAAAAATCACTTGTCTGTTTCTCTTGGAGAGATTGGTAGGCTACATCAATTTTTTTTCTTTTTTTCTTGTAGTCTTCATTTGTAGGATGTCACACCACCTAAGGTTTCCTTTTTTTTGCAGTTTTAAAGTGATCTTTAAGTAATTGCACAAAGGAGTTGCCATTTAACTAAGCAGTTTATAATACAATGCATCTTGATCAATGTCACCCCTTACAACATTCTCACCCATCCAATTCTTGCCCACTCTTTCTCTCATTCTTCTTAATTTTGTAGGATATACATTGAACTCTTGACTGCATTCTTCCCCTCTTCGCCTCTTCATTTGTCTGCCCTTTCTCCACCCCCCACTGAACTCTGCCTTTGCCTTTTTAAGGATTTATACTATTTGAGGTCTCTCTTGAATCTACCATATTTCAGTTAACATATTTGTATACATTTCCATACCATTCAATATAAGTTCATAAGCTAAAACTATGTGATAGGACTTATCAAACTTTACCGTCTTAGAGTTTACTAGTAGCTTCTGTAACTCTATTTTGCTTTCTTGACTCAATCTTAAAGATAGGACTGCACCCCCACCCGTGAGACTAGTTCCTTTTGCCTTGACATTTAAAGATCTATGTATTCATTGTTCAGTTTATCTTCCTACAAAAAGGGTCATAGAAACAGGTCATGCTGCCCTTGCTCTATGCTGTGCTTGGCTTCTGTAATTTCCTACTTGGCCTGTAGCTGCAGAAAAGAACCATTAGGGACTTTCCAACTCTGAACAAACAAGGAGGTGGGTATTCTCCTTTAAAGGGGGCCCTGAAAACAGGCTTGGGACTGTACTTGGGACTTGCTGACCCAGTGTAGTCCCAGGCCAGCTAATAAAGACTTTCTATTGGCTATACTCTGTGTCTGTTATCTCTTCTGATGGCTTACCCCACAACAACCAGCTTCCACATATAGAGGAAAACATGCATCCTTTCTCTTTATGATTTATTTCACTTAATATAAGTTTTTTCCAGGTTGTACAACTACTTTAGAAATGGTGCAATATTATTCTTTCTAATGGATGAGTAAAATTCCATTGTGATCACTTAAGTTTTAACAATGATCGTGTGTGTGTGTGTGTGTGTGTGTGTGTGTGTGTGTGTGTGTATGCTTGTGTCTGTGTATGTCACCAGTAACATGATTGCATTTTGTTGATCACTGTTCTAACTTGGTATGTTGGATAGAACATATCTAACATATAATTGGCTCTTGAGATCTTTTCTTTTACTGCAATTTCTTTAATTTTCACCTGAGATTCGAGTTTTGTGAGGATCGTTGATAATGGATATAGGATAAGATTGGATTAGTTCCTTTTTTTTAGGTCTGAGACTGGGACTTGATCTTAGTACCTGTTGCTTTTGGTAGATTCAAGGGAGTACTTAAATAGTGTAATTCTTTACAAAGGCAAAGTCAAAGTTCAACAAAATAAAACACCAAGAAGCAGGTATTGCAAAGGTGTAGAGTGGAGTCAAGGGAAAAATGATAGACAAATGAAGAGGCGAAGAAGGAAAAAATGCAGCCAAAATCTAGCATATTTCCTACATAATTAAGCAGAGTGAGGGGTTATGGGTGAGAACATCAAAAGGGGTGACATTGATGAAGATGCATTGTATCCATAAACTGCTTTGTTAAATGGCAACTCCTTTGTACAGCTACTTACAATAATAAAAAGAAAAAAAAGAATTAAGTGAAATGAAAAAAGATTGAAGTAGAGCTTTTGTCTGTGTCAAAAAGAAGCTGACAACACTGTTGACTGTTGCAGTGTCATCAAAGTGGCATGGAATCATCTCATCACAGCTTAGCTCATCACTGGATTATTGTAGTTTCCCCACAGTGTGTTAACATTTTCACAACGTGCACACTCCCAGGTTACCTGGCAGTGATTATCCTCTGAGTCACCACAATATAGGCAGATGGACCTCAGGCAGCCAATAAGAAGGAAGCATGTCAGTCCCCTTAAGTGTTTAAATGTTTTACAAACTAGAGAGAAAAATTGGAAATGTCCTATAGACTTTTGCAATGTTTTGTTTATTATACAATGGATATTCCTTGTGTGTGTGTGGGGGGGGGGGACATGAACTCAGGACCTGAGCTCTGTCTCTGAGCAATTTTTAATTTTTTACTCAAAGATAGTGCTCTGCCACTTACAGCTTCATTACTAGCTTTTTGGTGGTGAAATAAGGATATTGGATCTAATGGGTGCCATCTTGGCCACCTGGTGATGATAGGGAATTGGGTTTAACTGGTAACATCATTTCTTCATGGCAGAGGCAGAGATTTTTCACCCCCAGATGATGGGTGTGCCTGAATTCCTAGGGGCAGGGACAGAGAGTTGTCCAGCCTGTACTTTGAGCTTGGGAGACTCTGTGACCCTGCTTCCTAACTGAGTCACTATTTAGACCTGGACCAGCTCAGCTACCTCGTGTCTCTTGCCTCTCCTCTGCTCACCATGGTGTCCCACTTCATCTCTCCATTGGACTTGATCTGGTTTGCTGGTGTCATTTTTTCTGCTCTTTCTTTGCTTTACTCCCATCATGGCTCAGTTTTCTAACAGTGTGAAGTGTATTCAAGGGACTGCAGGTCTTTGTGACAAGAGTCCACCTGGAGTCTCCAGCTTTCCAATAAGGACTCCCTATTCACCTTCTCAAATTGTGGTTCTCTGTTTCAGGAAACCAAGTTCAGGTACAGTGGTAGTCAATTGGAGATCAGAGTCTCATTCACTTTCTTGCCCAGGCTGGCTTTAAACTGCAATCCTCAGACTTTAACTTCCTGAACAGCTAGGATTACAGGTATGAGCTACCAGTGTTCAGTCTTGCTTATCTCTTAAAATCACTATCATTATAAAAATCACTATTATTATAATTTGCTTAATATAAATTACATTTTCCTATAAAAATGCTCCTTGATTTATTGTATTTTGAATCCTTCCTGGCAGGTCCAGGACACACGACTTCATGTGCCATCTAAGACTGCAAACTAGACATTCTCCAGTTGTCCTAAGATATAAACTCTGTGAATACTGAATTTTGGACCAAAGATACATCTCCTTTCAGCATCTCTTTTAGAATAGCATTGAATCTACCAACCTCAATTCAGTTAAACACACTGTAGGCACCTAATGTGTGCCAGGCCATGGATTGGGCACTAGATGCACAATGTACAAACGACGCAGTGTCTGACCTCAAGTTGCTTTATAATCTTTGGTGTTAAGAGATGAATAAATAGAGACTCCCACTAAAGTGTGGTTAACACTAATAATATAGATATGCATAGGAGTATGAAGTCACTGAAGGGCAGGAGAAGGAAAAATTTATCTAATGAGAAGGACATTTTCTTTCCAACCTTCTGTAATGTACCATGAATTCTCATTGACAGTTGTTTTGGAAAAATATGGAGTAAAGGAACCTGCTGCCATAGAAGGAAAGGACTGAGGCCAAAGACAGATTCAGAAGATCCAGGATTACACTGATTGCATTTTGGGGGGGATTTACTGACCAACGTATGCCAAGACTAGTGGATCGCTATGATTTGGGTTTGACAGAAGAGTCTTATAGAATGATCAGGACAAAAATGACTGTATCAAAGTCAGAATATACCTGGTTAATCTCAAGTTAATGTCTAAGATGTCAGGCACATTTCTGGTTCTGGTTCTGATGGCAGCATGTTCTGGTTGAAAAGCTCCATCTGCCACTCTAATAGTTTTGTTATTATGTTGGGAAACTATGTGGGGAAAACACACCAGGTTTTCACATCAGGAATGGTGGTTATTACTAAAGATAGCTGCAGTCAGATCAAGTGAATTCATGCGATAGCTTCAAGAGATGCAGAAATGCAAGACACACTTGTATATTAGGTATTTTCTGGCTTTAAAAATTAAAACCAAACATACAGGTATAAAGCTGCTCTGTCCCTAGTATATCATTATTATTAACTATGATAAACCACCATTTATAGCTATTGAATCTTGGGGAAATGGCTTAAAATCACACATTGTTATTATTAAGTTAAATCCTTGACAGTCTTGTTCTAATGATCTGAACTTGTTACGATTTACATGTAGAGATTCTCTGAATGTCCCTAAAATCTTGGTGAAATAGCTTCAACTCCAAAGGAATAAAGAAAAAAAATCCTGTCACAGGTGCCAATTTTACAGGAAAGAAACAAAAGCATGGGAGTTAAATCAGAAGGAAAAAAAAGGATGGTGGGAGGAGAATGCATTCAAACCACAGTATATATTTCAGGCTCTTTGTATAATCTCCGATGGCTTGAGCCACTTAGCAGAACAGTACCTCCTAGGGCAAAATACTTAATTAGAATGAATGGAATACAGCTTCAACTCAGCTCATGAGCAATTCTCCTGCTGCCATTATAATTCCCAGGATGCATCTGCTCCTCCCAGGGGACCTGGGTAGCAATTGCTCAATGTAGCACAAGGGGGAAAAAGCAATGCCCTCTACTTCTAATTATGCACAAAACATGGTGTTACCCTACAAAATCATCTTTCCTGATTTCTGAATTCAGTAAGCTCTTCAAGAAGGAAAAAAAGTTTTAATTTCTAATTACAGATACAGGATAATCCTAACATTAATGATAGTGAATATAATCACCCAGTTAGCAGAGATGCTCAATGAGGTAGAATTAATATGATCCAGAAAAGAAAAGTAAAAGTCCAAGTTGCTAATGTAATCACTTTAAAATACCTCCTGGCTCTTTTTGAAACAGAATCAACTAGTGAACAATAAGTTACTTTTTTCTTTCTTTCTTTCTTTTTTTGTGAGTGTGTGCTGGCCCTAGGGCTTGAACTCAGGGCATGGGCACTGTCCTTGAGTTTCCTTTGCTCAAGGCTATCACCCTAACCCTTGAGCCTGAGCCCTACTTCCAGCTTTTTTGATAGTTAACTGGAATAAGAGTCTCATGAACTGGCGCCTGGCCAGTAAGTGACTTCTTAAAAAAAATTTTTTTTTTTCTTGTGGAGTGCCGGTGGCTTATGTCTGTATTCCTAGCTACTCAGGAGGCCGAGATCTGAGGATTGAGGTTCAAAGCCAGCCCAGGCACAAAAGTCTGAGAGACTTTTATCTCCAATCAGCTGCCAGAAAACTGCAAGTGGCTCTGTGGCTCAAATAGTAGAGTGCTAGCCTTGAGCTGAAGAGCTCAGGGACAGCGCCCAGGCCCAGAGTTCAAGCCCCCATGACTGATAAAAAAAAGAAAAGAAACAAGAAAAAAAAGAAAACCTTTTAGATTCTTATGACACATGAAAATTTCCAATTAGAACCTTGGCCTTTAAATTTAATTTTGCATACATGTCAGTGAGAAGTACCAGCTTCTCCATTTTTACCTTTTTGTCTATTGTAGGATTTGTAATGAAATTTAGTTATTTCTGACAATCAGTAATAATTAGAATAATGAATAATCAGTCTCCTTTGTGCTCTACACAGGCAATCATAGTAGGCCATCCTGGGCAGAAGCTTTCACATTACCCTGGGGTTGGGAAGGAAGAATGGCCAAGGTAGTAGGTAGATGTGGGGTAAATGGCTCCTACTTAAAATCATTAGTTTGTTGTATCCTGTGAAATTCACATCTCTGTAGCAAAGACAACATAAAATAAGATCTGAAGATGCTGTAAGTGAGGTAATGAGAATTTCCATTTGGGATATAATTTAAATGTATGAAAGTTCTTGATGACCTGGATATAGGGCTTGGAATTATATGAAAAATATCTGCCATATTATATTAACATTTGTCCATCTTCTGCTTTGGTGTTCAGCTCCACTTTTCAGAAGCAGTGCAGTTTTATATCAGGAACTGACTCTAACATGATAATCTGATATTAGTCAGCAGGCACACTACAAAAGGAATCAGTACTGTCAGTTGGTGAATGACATTTGTATGTGTCCTTAGTTGCATCAATATGTCCCCCAAAATGAATGTCGAGGCAGAATGATTCATGAAACAGAAGTATACCAATTCCAAGAGTGCTATTCGGAATTAATTCTTACTAACAACCATGTCCACTTGAATGTGAGGAATCAGCCTTCCAAGAATTAGATGGGAAATACTGCTTTACTCTATGCCACAGATTTCTACAGTCTTTCTGATTAGGCACATGGCTGTAAATCTGATTCTGGGAAATTCTGTAATCATATTTCCAGCAAACCTTTGATGTACCCTGAACTGAAACCTTGCCATTACATTTTCATGAGAACTCATTGCTATTTGCCTTATTAATAAAGGTTTTGTCACATTTTATTCTGCTTAGATATCTGACATGAAAGCAATGTCTTGAAAAGACAGAGTCATTCCTTTCATATTCATTTCTGCTTTGACTTCTGCTATAAAATATACTATTTATTTTCTTTAAGTGTGACATTTATTATCATATTTACCTTTTTGCTTTTGGGATCATAACCAAAAAGAGAAAGAATGAATTCGTTGGAGACATTTCGTATTGGAATGATGTTAAAGTTTTATAGTTTAAAGATGTCTGAATGCCAGGTAGGATGACAAAAGTTTGTTGTTGTTTTGCACACAGGATTTCAGAACTAAAACTAAAATTCTAGGCAAACCAAGGATATTGTTTAGCATGGTGCTGAGACAGTGAGTTGAGGAATGAAATGAGTTAGAGCAGAAAAGAAGCCATTGGGAAAAGGAGTCACCTGTCTGGAAAGAAAATCTACAGAAGTATAATACCAGAGGATGTGAATTAAAACAAAACAAAACAAAACCTTTCTTCTCTTAGAAAGTACGGTCTGAGGATTCAAAGAGAAGTAGCAGCTGGGTACTGGTGGCTCACACCTGTAATCCCAGCTACTCAGGAGGCTGAGATCTGGTTCAAAGCCAGCCCCGGCAGGGAAGTCCTTGAGACTCTTATTTCCAATAAACCACTCAGAAAACAGAAGTAGAGCTGTGGCTCAAGTGGTAGAGTTCTTTCCTTGAGCTGAAGAGCTGAGAGACAGCACCCAGGCCCAGAGTTCAAACCCCACAACCGACAAAGAGAGAGAGAGAGAGAGAGAGAGAGAGAGAGAGAGAGAGAGAGAGAGAGAGAGAGAGAGAGAGAGAGAGAGAGAGAGAGAGAGAGAGAGAGAGAGAGAGAGAGAGAGAGAGAGAGAGAGAGAGAGAGAGAAGTGGTATTTCTGATTCCCTGAAATCTTTTTGGTATTTGGCTTCATTTATCCTCCTGCCCAAGATTTCTTTTTCATAATTCAATTTTAATTAATTAAATTTAACTTTTTAATTGACAAATAAAAAATTTCAAATGTTCTTAAACTGTATACTATAGTATTTAAATACACATATATATCGTGGAATGGGTAAATCAAGGTACTTACCACACGCATAACCTCACATACCATTTGTGTTGTTATAGAAACCACTTTCAAACCTATTTGAAAAACAATTTTCAAGAAAACAATATATTAACTTATGTCACTGTGGTGTACAATAGATCTATTGCACTTATGCCTCCTGTCTAGTTGAAATTTTGTATCCTTTGTCTGACATCTTTCCAATCACATCACTCTCCTGGCTCTGGTGACCTCATTTTATTTTCTGCTGTTTTTTTTTTTTTAGTTCAGTTTTCTCTCTCCTTCTTTTCTTTCTTTCTTCCTTCCTTCCTTCCTTCCTTCCTTCCTTCCTTCCTTCCTTCCTTCCTTCCTTCCTTCCTTCCTTCCTTCCTTCCTTCCTTCTCTTCTTTCTTTCTTTCTTTCTTTCTTTCTTTCTTTCTTTCTTTCTTTCTTTCTTTCTTTCTTTCCTCCCTCCCTCCCTTCTTTCTCTTTCTTTCTTTTTCTCTTCCTTCCTTCCTTCTTTCTTCCTTTTTTCTCTCTCTTTCTTTCCTTTTCCTTTTTTTCTTTCTTTCTCATTCCACATGTAAGTAAAATTCATGCATCAAGTATCCTTTTGTATTTATTTATTTATTTATTTTCAACACCAAGGCTTGAATTTAGGGCCTCAATACTTACTTTTTTTCTGCTCACAGGTGGCACCCTTGTACCATTTGAGCTATACTTCAGGTTCAGCTCTTTCACTGGATAATTGGAGACAAAATATCTCAGGGACTATTCTGGCGAGTGGCTTTGAATCATAATCCTCCAGGTCTCAACCTTCTGAGTTGTTAGGAGTGTAGGTGTGAGCTGCTGGTGCCTGACTAGCATGTGGCTTTTGGTGACTGGATTGTTTCACGTAGCATGGTGTCCTCCAGTTTATCTGTGTTATTGCAAATGACAGGATTTCCTGTCCCAGCTCCCCCACCTCCCCTTGCCCCCACCACATGGCCTTTAATAACCCTTCTGAACATTTCCTTGACAATACAATCAAAATAAATAAATAAAACCAAGAGGAAATGTACTCATTACCTGACTTATATAATTGTAACCCCTCTATCTCACTGTCACAATAAAGTTTTTTAAAAACCTTTTTGAGTATGCGTTATGCAATAATAATAATTTTATTAAGATATTTTATACATTTATATAATATACTTTGATCATAATACCTTCATTTCTCTTTTGCCCCTTTCACTAATCTCCTTCACTTCTTCAAATAGTCCCCCTTCTATATTTTAAAAATCTTGACTCCACACACAAGAGAAAATATCCAGTGTTCGTTTTCCTGTCTGGTTAATTTGGTTAAACATGATGATCTTTATATTTCCATCCATTTTCCTGCAAGTGACATGATTTCATTCTTCTTTATGGCTGAGTAATGCTCCATTGTAAATGTAACTTAAGTTTCTTTATTCATTCATTGACTGAGGGGCAACTAGGCTAATTCCAAAACTTGGCTATATTAAATAGTACATGAATGTATAAGTTTTCTATTGCATGTTAATCCTGATTCATTCATATATAGCTGATTTATATGATTCTTATTGTTTTTATTTTTTGAAGAACCTCCATTTTGATTTCCATAGTGGCTGCACTCATTTTATTTGCACATCATTTTATTTGCACTCATTTTATTTGCACAGCATTTGATGTTTGTTTTGTTTTGTTTTTATCCATGCTAGCCATTCTGATTGGAGTGAGGTGGAATCTTAATATAGTTTATTTTGCATTTCTTTGATAACAAAGGATGTTGAACTTTTCATGTTTCTTTTGACCATTTTTCTTTAGAGAATTGCCTGTTCAGTACATTGGCCCATTTATTGATTTGTTCTTTTGATGTTTAATTCTTTTGCGTTATTTATATATTCCCAATATTAGTCTCCCGTCAATGATTAGCTAGTATTTTTTCCCATTCTGTGGGTTGTCTTCTGCTTCTGGTAATTATTTTCTTTGCTGTACAGGAGCTTTTAAATTTCATGATATACCATTAGTTAATTCTTACTCATTTCCTGAGCTACTGAAGTCCTATTCAGAAAATCATTGTCTCTGCTTATATATTGAAGAATTTTCCATATGACTACCTGTAGTAGTTTTAGAGTTTTAGTTCTTAAATTAATGTGTTTGATTTACTTTAGTTTGATTTTTTGTTTGGAATGAGAGACAGGATCTATTTTCAGTCCTCTATATGTGGATGCTCAGTTTTCTGAGATGCTCTTGTTAAAGAGGCTATTTTTTCCTCCAATGTGTATTTTTGTCACCTTTGTTGAGAATCATATGGTGGTAGCTGTATGGATTTATTTCTAGGTCCTCTGTTCCATTATTCTACATCTCTGTTTTTGTGTCAGTATGTAAGTCTGCTTTTGTTACTATGACTCTATTAAGTATATTTTGAAATCAAGTATTGTGATATTTCTAGCACTACTTTTTTGGTTCAAGATTATTTTGGCTATTCAGTCTTGTGTGTTTCCACATGAATTTTCAGATTTTTTCCCTATTTTTATGAACAGTGTTATTAAAAATTTGATTGACTTTGCATTGATTCTATAGAAGGCTTTTAGTAATATGGTCATTTTACAATATTAATACTGCTAATCCTTGAACATAGAAGTTTTTTGTTGTTGTTGTTGTTGTTTGGGTCTGGTCATGGGGCCTGATCTCTGGGCCTGGTCACTGTCCCTCAGCTCTTCAGCTCAAGGCTAGTGCTCTACCACTTGAGCCACAGTGCCACTTCTGGCTTTTTTCTTTTTGCTAATGTGATGCTGAGGAATTGAACCCAGGGCCTCATGTATTCAAGGTAAGTGCTCTACCACTGAGCCACCTTCCCAGCATGGAACATAGAAGCTTTTCTATCTTCTGGTATTTTCTTCCATTTTTTTCCTTTACTGTTTCATAGTTTCTACAATAGAAGTCTTCATTTCTTTCATTGGCTAGGTTTAGTTTTTTCAGAGTATTTTTTCTTGCTTATGTGGGGCTGAGGAATCGATCCCAGGGCCTCAGGCATGCAAGGCAAGTGCTCTACCACTGAGCCACCTTCCCAGGCCCACTCAGAGTTTTTAATGTAAAGAAATACTGAATTTTGTCACAGGCTTCTGTATCTATTGAAATGATTTTGAGATTTTTGTCCTTAATTCTATCTAGGTACTGTATTATGTTTATTGATTTATGTATGATGAACTATCCTTGCATCACTGAACTCAGATAAACTCGATCATAATGTATGGTCTTTTTAATGTGTTGTCGAATTCAGTTTGCAAATATTTTATTGAACATATTTTGCACCTATGTTCATCCAGGAAATCAGTTTATAGTTCCTTTTATTCTTGTCTCCTTATCTGATTTTAGTATTGAGGTAATACTGACTTTGTATAATAAATTTGATAGCATTCTTTCCTTTTCTATTTCATAGAATAGTTTGAGGAACATTCATGTTAGTTTGTCTTTGAAGGTCTGGGAGAGTTCAGCAGTGAATCTGTCCAGCCTGGCTTTTCTTTGTTGAGACACTCTTGATTACTGCTTCGATTTCATTCCTTGTCTTTGACTTATTTACGTTGGTTTTATCCTCTTGATTCAATTTTGGTGGGCCATATGTGCATGGAAACTTACCAATCCCTTCTAGATTTGGCAATTTAGTGGAATATAAAATTTTCAAATATTATATAGTGGTGTTCTGAATGCTAGTGATATCTGCTACAACACATTCCTTTTAATCTCTTATTTTATTGAGTCTTTTCTCTCTTTTGGTTAGGTTGGCTTAGAGTTTGTCAATATTGTTTATCTTTGCAAAGGACCAGCTCTTTGCTTCACTGATTCTTTGTATTGTTCTTTTAATATCCATTTCATCCTGCTCCTTACTATTGGTTTCTATCTACTCATTTTGGATTTAGCTTCTTTTTGTTGACACAAGACCTTGATTGCATCATTTATTTGAGGTCTCTTCAATATACTGGGGCTTGAACTCTGGACCTGGATTCTGTGCCTTCGCTTTTTTGCTCAAGGCTAGTATTCTACTACTTGAATTGGTTTCTGCTGGTTAATTGGAACTAAGAATCTCATGGACTTTTCTGTGCAGGATAACTTGTAACCATGCTCCTCAAATCTTAGCCCTCTGAGTAATTGGTATTATAAGGTTAAGCCACTGGCAACTGGCTCTTTCCAACTTTTTTGTTAGTCATGGAACTTGAACGCAGGGCCTGGAGCTGTGCTGGATCTCTTTCTTTTGCTCAAGGCTGGAGCTCTACGAGGTTGAACTACAGCTACACTTCCAGAAGTCTGGTAGTTAATTGGAGAGAAGAGTCTCCTGGACTCTCCTGCCAGTGATGGCTTTGAACTACTATCCTCATATCTCAGCCTCCTGAATAGGATTATAGTCACTTGTGCCCAGTTCTCTCAAACTCTTTAACATCCATAACTAAGATTTCTTCTTAGAATAGACTTCTCTGTGTTCCAAAGTTCCTGGTAAAATGTGTTTTTATTTTCATTTTATTCTAGAAATTTTTAAAAAATCCTCTCCTAATTTTTTCAATGACTCCCACTACCCATTCAAAAGTACATTGCTCAATCTCTGTGTGTTCGTGTAGTTTCTGCATTCCTTTCATTATTGATTTCTAGTTTCATTCCATTTATAGTCTGATTAGATACAAGAAATTATTCAGATTTTGGTAGTTGTTAAGAATTGCTTTATCTTCTAAAATGTAATAAATTTTGGAAAATGCCCATTGCAGTTCTGAGAAGAATGTGCTCTCTATAGCTGTTGGATTGGATATTCTATCAGTCCATTGGATGCATGGTGCCCTTTAGGTGAAGCTTCTTTTTCTTTATTTTTTGGTTTATTTTATCATCATAAGTATATCATTTAAGATAAGAACGAGCTTTTGAAAGCCATTTTTTAATTGTGAAAATACTGTACAGAGGGCTTACAATTACATGGGCAAGATAATGAGTACATTTCTTATCAAGCATTGTAGCCCCTTCCTTTGTTTCCCCCTCCCCTTCCCTTCCCCTACTGCCCCCCCAAACCTCTCCTCCCCCCACCAAAGTCGTAAAGTTCTTTTTCGACATAACGACTTGTACATCTCATTGTTGCAATGAGTCTACCTGTATCCCTATTTAAACGATTTGTTTTCCCCTTCCCCTCTACAAATTATACTGACATCAAATACAGTGAAAGCAGGGGTTATACTGTGGGGGAGGGACATACAAAGCAACAAAGAAATAATTTTATAAATGTGTTAGAAACAATTGCATGAAAGAATAAAAACATTTGAATACATATCTTAGGGTTCATTTCCCTAACATCACCTTATCTGACCTTTTCTGCTTGACTCAGACATATACTAGATATTGCAAATAAGGGAAACCATGGGGCCTATGTTTCTTTGGGCCTGGCTTACTTCACTTAATGCAATTTTCCCAAGCCTTTCCATTTCCTAACAAAAGGGGAAATGTCATTCTTTCTGATGGAGGCATAGAATTCCATTGTGTATCTATATCACATTTTCTTGATCCATTCATCTACTGAGGGGTATCTGGGCTGGTTCCATATCTTAGCTATAGTAAATAATGCTGCAATAAACATAGTCGTGCTGGTAGCTTTAGTGTGGTCTTGTTTGTAAACATTTGGGTAAATGCCCAAAAGTGGGACTGCTGGGTCATAGGGGAGCTCTATGTGGAGTCTTTTGAGGAACCTCCATACTGCTTTCCAAAGTGGTTGAACAGGTTTACATTCCCACCAACAATGAACTAAGGTTCCTTTCTGTCCACATCGCCTCCAGCATCCGTTGTTGTTAGAGTTCTTGATTTTTGCCGTTCTAACTGGAGTGAGGTGATATCTCAATGTTGTTTTGATTTGCATTTCTTTTATGGCTAGGATGTTGAACATTTCTTCATGTGTCTATTGGCCATCCTTCTTTCTTCTTCAGAGAAGTTTCTCTTTAAGTCCCAGATGCCCCTCAGTAGATGAATGGATCAAGAAAATGTGGTATATATACACAATGGAATTCTATGCCTCCATCAGGAAGAATGACATTGCACCATTTGTTAGGAAATGGAAAAACTTGGAAAAAATTATATTAAGTGAAGTAGGCCAGGCCCAAAGAAACATAGGTCCCATGGTTTCCCTTAATTGTGATATCTAGTATATGTATGAGTCAAGCGGAAAAGGTCAGATAATGTGATGTCAGAAAAATGAACCCTTAGATGTGTATTTTAATGTGTTTTTCTTTCATGCATGTGTTTCTAACGCATTTATAAGATTATCTCTTTGTTGTTTTGTATGTCCCTCCCCCACAGTATAACCCCTGCTTTCACTATATTTGATGTCAGTATAACTTGTGGAGGAGATGGGGAAAAACCAGTTGTTTAAGGATACAGGTGGACCTGTTGCAACAATGAGAAGTACAAGTTGTCATGTCCAAAACGAGCTTTACAACGTCAGTGTGGAGGGGGGTTGGGGGGGAAGGAGAAGGATTGGGATTGGGGGGGAAGGGGGAGGCTGGGAAGGGATGTGAAGGGTAAACAAAGGAGGAGGCTGCAATGCTTGGTTAGAAATGTACGCATTATCCTGCCCATGTAATTGTAATTCCTCTGTACAGTATGTTCACAAATAAAATAAAATAAAATTAAAAAAAAAAGATGACTTTGCTAAATGTAGCTATCTCCAATGTGATTTTGGTCCAATCCTGTTCTGGCCTTTAGAATTTCTGCAGAAACATCTGCTGCTATCCTGAAAAATTTTCTTTTGAACGCTACTTTGCATTTC
Source organism: Dipodomys merriami (assembly GCF_024711535.1). Taxonomy (NCBI): domain Eukaryota; kingdom Metazoa; phylum Chordata; class Mammalia; order Rodentia; family Heteromyidae; genus Dipodomys; species Dipodomys merriami. The sequence goes on from NW_027205603.1 coordinate 35,085,401, forward strand.
TATCTTAGAACTTTTATTATTTCTTTATTCTCTACTTTTGACATTTTACTTATAATATAATATGGAGAGATTTCTTCCTTTTTAAGTCAATTGGAGGCTTTGTCTCCTGGACTTGGAAGTCCACTTTTTTCCCTGTATATGAGAAATTTTGCATTGAATAAAGTTTTGAATAAGTTTGAATAAAGCTTTCTATGCTTTTATTGAGTAAAGATTTTATGAACAAATTTTTTACTTATTCATTATGAGTAAGCTTTCTATGCCTCTATTCTATACTTTGGTTTCCTCTTCTATATCACAGCTTCACAGGTTTGATCTAATCATGTCCAGGATTCTTGAGTATTGTTGTCACAGTTGCTTTTTCTTCCTTATTGATACATGAATGTAATAAATCCTTAACCTTATTTACAGTCTCTGATATTTTTCCTACCTAGTATTGTTTATTGGAGATACTTTGGGCTGAGTTTTTTATTTGACTTATTGAGCTTTTCCTTTTCATATTTTACATATGCTTTGTGTGTAAAGTTTTTTTGAATTCTATCTCTTATTGGATTTCTCATCCAAGTTGTTCAATTTCTCACTAATGAAACTGCCTTGTACAACTATTTGAATTGATTTCTTCTTTCATCTGTTTATTTCTCTCTTTCTTTCTCTGTCTCTCTCTCTCTGTCTCTTTCTCTCTCTCATTGGTCATGGGGCTTGAACTCTGGGCCTGGGTGCTGTCTCTGCACTCTTCAGCTCAAGGCGAGCGTTCTACCACTTGAGCCACAGTGCCACTTCCGGTTTTCTAGTGGTTTGTCGGGGACTTTTCTGCCTGGGCTGGCTTTGAATCTAAATCCTCAGATCTCTGCCTCCTGAGTAGCTAGGATTAGAGGTGTGAGCCACTGGTGACCGGCTATTTCTCTTTTGAATACAGTCTCTCTTTTATTAATTTGACTCTATTCTCCTTCCTTGTAAAGTTTGAATACCACAGTAGTCTATAAGTCTATTTATCTATTCTTCTATTGGTAGAAACTTATTGATGGATATTGTTAATAAGCAATGAACATAGGAGTGCAGATATCTCTCTAGCTTATTTCATATCCTTTAGATATATACCCCTGTAGGTTTGCTGAATCTCTTGGTAATATTACTTTTGGAATATTCCATGATGGCTATATTCTTCACAGCTTGACTGGTAATTCTTATCTTTTATCTTTTTTATAATAGATGTTTTGATAGCGGTCAGATGATATCTTATTGTGATTTTAATTTATTGTTCCTTGATTTTTAGTAGTGTTGAGTATTTTGGTCCCCAAATGTCTATTTGTCATTTGTATGTCTGCTTTTGGGAAATGTCTATTCCAGTCAATAAAATTCCTTGAATTTTATTGAGTGAGTTAGTACTGGAAGCCAAATCATTTGTCTCATCCACTTGCTCATTAATTCTTTTAAAATATCAAGAATATATTATTTGCTAAAAACTGCCAACAGAAATATACCAGAGAACAAAACAGTACTTTTCCTGTGAGATTTACATGCAAAATGACAACACTGGCCCTTACTGAACACTTGCTACATGTCAGACCCTTCACACACATTTTCATTTAATCCTTATAACTCTATTTAATTCCATTTGTACCTTCTCTCTCTACACAGGGGACTGGAGATTCAGAAGCAAAAATGTATGTTATTCAAGGCAGAAGAGTGGAACATAAGCCATCTTGGTTTTGAAATGAAGCCTCCATGTGTGACAGTTCCCAATCTTGATGCAAAACTGTGGATTTAAGAAATGCTTAATTGTGACATGTCTGTATTAGACACGCACATTTCTAACAGACATCAACTGGGTCCTCTTTCAGCTAGGTCCTCTTATTTGATGCTTACATCAATTAGAAAAATTCTAAGCTCTCTGTAAGAGACCTGTTTCTCATCAAGGATCCTGATAGTAGGTAAGGGGTCTCAAGAGTGTGAGAGGTGTAGAAAAGATGAGTGAGATGAAGAGGGGTGGTTGACAGATTAGATTCTTTAAGGCTGTTTGCTTCCCCCAACAAGATGTAACCTATTTCTGTTTTTTTTTTTTTGTTGAAAAATATGCGATGTATGCAAATTGCCAAAACTTTAATATTTTATGTATTTAAATATTTAATTGTAAAATTTCAAATGGTAATGGTAATGGAAAGGTAATATTATATGACTCTAAATCTCAAAGTGGCAATTGTAGTTCTCCAACTCCTAGCAGAATCAACTTAGATCAGTGAATAACTTCTCTATTAAAAGCTAACAATAGCTGGGCACTGGTGGCTCACACTTATAATCCCAGATACTCAGAAGGCTGCGATCTGAGGATCTCAGTTCAAAAAAAGAAAACTAACACTATAAATATTCAAAACAAAGTTTGTTGATCTTACAAATGTGTCAAGTTATTTAATTAAATATTGTTGAAATTAGTCTCTATTATTTAAATTAATCATGTACTGTTCTTAATAACATCTTAATAGTTTAGTGTTCTTTTTTTTACTTGATTATCCACTCAAGCTTCCTATTTGAGTTGAGCAGGATTAACCATATGGCTTAGTTGATTTAAGCTGCCATAACAAAAATACCATAGAGTAGGTGGCTTATAAACAACAGAAATTCATTTTTCATAATTCTAGAAATTGGGAAGTCCAAGAACAAGGCAAAAGTAGATTCACTATATGGCAAAGGCCAGTTTCCTGGTTCATAGGTGGGTCCTTGCTGTGTCCTCACCAGGGGAAGAGAACAGGAAGAGAACTCATTGAGATCTCTTTTATAAAGTCATTGATGTAAGAAATGAGGGCTCCACTGTCATACTAAAGGCTTCTCAATAGCCCCAATTCATGTGGCCATTACATGAGAGTTAGCTTAGAACTTGTGACTCTTAAGTGCACAAATATCTTTCTTGGATGAGTCCGTGCCTGGTTTTGGGATGAGGGTTATGATAGCTTCATAGAAAGAGTTCGGTAGTGAACTTTCTGTTTCAATTTCATTGAAGAGTTGAAGTAGTATTGGTGTGAGTTCTCCTTTGAAGGCCTTGTAGAATTCTGCTGTAAATCTATCCGGTCCTGGGTTTTTCTTTTCTTTTCTTTTCTTTTTGGGTCCGGTTGTGGGGCCTGAACTCTTGGCCTGGGTGCTGTCCCTCAGCTCTTCAGCTCAAAGTAGCGCTCTACCACTTGAGCCACAGCAACACTTCCAGCTTTTTTTCTTTTTGCTTATGTTGTGCTAGGGAATCGAACCCAGGGCCTCATGTATGCAAGGCAAGCACTCTACCACTGAGCCACCTTCCCAGCCCAAGGTCCTGGGTTTTTCTTAGATGGGAGATCTCTTATTTCTGCTTCTATTTCAATGCTTAATATGGGCCTGTTAAGTTGGTTTAACTCATCTTGGTTTAGTTTTGGCATGTCAATATTTGCTAGGAAATAGTCCATTTCTTCCAGGTTCTCAAACTTATTAGCATAAAGGTTTGAGAAGTATTCCCTTATAATGTTCTGGATCTTGGTTGTTTCTGTGGTGATGTTTCCATTCTCATCTCTGAGTTTCTTTATTTGGGTATGTTCTCTTTTTCTGATTAGATTTGCTAAGGCTCTGTCAATTTTGTTAATTTTTTTGAAGAACCAACTCTGTTTTGTTGATTTTTTCTATGTTTTTTTAAAAATTCTAATTTGTTTAATTCTGATTTAATTTTAATTATTTCTTTCCATCTACTGGACTGGTGTTTAGCTTGCTGCTCTTTTTCAAGGAGGTTCAGATGTCGTTTAAATACGGATACAGGCTGACCCATTGCAACAATGAAATGTACAAGACGCTATGTGGAAAAACAAACTTTACAATTTAGGCGGGGGTAGGGAGTGGGGGGGGAATGGGGGGAAATGTAGTTGTGGAGGTGGGAGAGAAGGGATGGTAGGGGAAAAACAAAGGAGGCAACAATGCTTGATAAGAAATGTACTCATTACCTTACTCATGTGATTGTAACCCCTCTGTACAGTATTTTCACAATAAAAAACTTATTTAAAAAAAGATTGCACAAATATTTAGTATATAAGAGTATGCAGAACTGGACAAAGTTGTTTACATTGAGATACAAGATCCAAGGAAACCTCTTTTCTTAAGAATTATAGTCTATAGGAAGATTGCCAATTCCTATGACAGAGTCCCTTCCAATATCACTTCCAATACATGCATATAAACACATACACAAGTAGTCTAGTTTCCAGGGAACATTTCAACCTTATATAGCAGGATTTTCTACCTCATTTCACCCCAATACAAATATATAAACACATACATAAAGAATTTAGTTACCAGGGAGCGTTCTACCTTATATAGCAGGAAACACACCTAAATTAAAAGGGAGTTGAAATACTACTTATACTCAGGCTTCACTCAAAGCAATTAAGACAGTCTCTTGAGAGAAGAGATTAAGTCTAAATATTTATTTATTAATTAATTTAGTTTTTAAAGATTCCCAGGTGACTTGTCATAGTCGAGACCTACTGGTCTCAAGCAAACCATTTTCTTGTACCTTCTCTTTGCCCTGGCCCTCAAGAGTTTTCATCTCCTGAATATAATAGAATGTTTTTTGAAATTCATGCATTATTTGAGGTACAAACAAAGATCTTAGTAGCTTTGGGATCATCTGGAAACTTGTAGGAAATGCAAATTCTCAGGTTCCACTTTAGACAATGGAATGTAACCCTAGATAGAAGAAGCAAGGAATTGTTTATCAGATTCTCTAAGTGATACTTGTGTGTGCTTTAGTTTGGCTTAGACCCATAGATGTCATCATGGGAATGCAAGCTCACACATGCTGCACAGTGCATTAGTGTGTGTGTGGGGGGGATAAAAGGGTGGAAGATGGATATTATACTTTCTACACATGCATTTTGCTGCAATAACTTTGGGTGCTTGTGGATTCTTGTGGTCAAAAAGAAGCTAATAGAAGATCCCTTAAATTTTTTTAAAGTGGCCTGGCTTATGGTCAATTGGATAAATGCCAATGAATGGGATTGCTGGGTCATAGGGAAGCTCTATGTTTAGTCTTTTGAGGAACCCCCACACTGCTTCCCAGAATGGTTGAATAAGCTTCCATTCCTACCAACAATATAGTAGCATTCCGGGCCACATCCCCACCAGCATTTATTATTGTTCATTTTCCTTTCTTTTTTGTCAGCCATGGGGCTTGAAGTCTGGGCCTGGGTGCTGTCCCTTAGTCCCTCAGCTCTTTAGCTCAAGGCTAGCAATCTATCACTTGAGCCACAGTGCCACTTCTGGTTTTCTGAGTGGTTTATTGGAGATAAGAGCCTCACGGACTTTCCTGCTCAGGCTAGCTTCAAACTGAGAATCTCAGATCTCATCCTCCTGAGTAGCTAGGATTACAGGCATGAGCCCCTGGCCCCCAGGCTTATTGTTCATTTTCTTTATAATGATAACGTTATTTTGATTTACATTTCTTTTATGGCCAGAGGTGTTGAACTATCTTCATGTGTCTATTGGCCATTCTTGTTTCTTCTGAGAAATCTCTCTTTATGTATTTAGCCCATTTATTAATTGAGTTGTTGTTTCTTTGAGGATTTGTTTTTTTGGGGGGCTTGTTCATTTCAGGACTGTTTACCATAGCCAAGGTATGGAATCAACCCAGATGCCCCTTAGTAGATGAACGGATCAAGAAAATGTCGTATATAAACACAATGGAATTCTATGCTTACATCAGAAAGAATGGCATTGCCCCATTCATAAGGAAATTTAAAGACTTGGAAAAAATTGTATCAAGCAAAGTAAGCCAGACCTAAAGAAACACAGGTTGCATAGTTTCTGTCATTTGTAATAATTAGAATGTGCCTATAAATCTATAAGTAAACCCAATTGATAGTAAAAGACAAAAACTTTCAGTTGGACATGATAAATTAAATAGGACTAAACATTCATATAATGAGACCAAAGGAGGATATTCTTAGGAGAGAATCACAAAGGCTCAATAGTTATGTGCATATAAAGTGATGCTTATTGAAATGAACTCCAAGAAATGGAAATGAGAGGGTTTTTTTTTATTGTGCTGTTTGTGGTTCTATCTTTTCTTTTTATGTGCTTAATGGATTTTTTAAAATTTAATTTTATTGTCAAGGTGATGTACAGAGGGGTTATGGTTACATGCATAATGTAGTGAGTACATTTCTTGTTGAACTTGTTACCCCCTCCCTCATTTATCTTTTTGTCATTTGTTTTGGGTTTCTGGAACCTTTTCCTTGTATGTAAATTTATCTGATTTGGGGAGGGAAACAGGAAGCATAGCAATGCTTGACAAGAAATGTACTCATTGCCTTACTCATGTAACTGTCACCTCTCTGTACAGCATCTTTACAATAAAATACATTTTAAAAAGGAAATGGTAGGACAAATGGTGAACTAATTCAGCAGTGATATGAGACACTGTGTTGGAAATGAACTTTAACAATTGTGGGGAGGAGGCTGTCAGGAAGGAGAAATCTGGGAGAAAATGAGGGAGAGGTGATACAGTTCCCAAAGAAATATATATTACCTGACTCATGTAGCTGTAACCCCTCTGTTCATCACCTTTACAATAAAAATTGAAATAAAATGTTTTAAGGTAGTTTTACAATATAGTTTAATTAAGGATCTCCAGTTGTCTATATGGAATCAACTTGTTTCTGACTTGGGTCAGCCACATTTGGAATTTTAGTGGATGTAGAAAGTTTGCAGATCTATTAGAATAAGAAACTAGGGTCAAAATAAAGTCTTAACTGTTGAAGTTTCCAGATGATTAAGTTGCTTTGAGAGATTTATCTCAACAGACAATTTACCAGTCAAAACTGCAAGTGATAGGTAGTTTCTGGCAGTCACCATGATATAATCCATACTCTTCTGGACAGGTAAATATTCATAAATCTAGAAACTTTGTTAGTAAAAACCTTTCATGCCATTTTACATTAATATATAACTATGCTCTTTCTTGGACTACTTAACTGAATATCAATCAGGTCTCATGGCATCTTTTTATTATCTCATCTCCTTAGAATAAGTAAGGACACAGACAAAGTCTGACAATGTCTATTACCATATTTTGGTGCTATTTGGGTTTGAACTCAGGACCTTGCACTATTTGGCAGGTGTTTTACCACTTGAGTCACACTTCCAGCCCAAATTATCCATTACATTTCATCTTGACATATGTGACATTTGCATGAAAATTAGCTATATCTTCAACTCTTGAATATTTTCTTTATTTTTAGTATCAAGTTTTTAGAATCTTTGAAAAGTACAGCAATATATTAAAACCATGTAGCCTTATAAAGAATTCAGCAAACCATAAATATGATTCTTTTCTAATGTGTTAGAAGAACATAATAACTGTACTAAAAGCTTCCAAAAACCTATTAATTATTAATCAAATGACAAACTCCTGAAATGATATAACTGATGGTTTGAACTTTAATAGGGAAAACATTTAAGAAAGAATTGTAGACATTTTTCTCTAATAGTTGAAAAGTACGAAAAACACCAGCTTATCTGCCAGACAAATAAGAAATTTGTTATTTTATATTATAGTAAACTAAATGAGAAATTTCAGAGGCTCAACATATTCTGAACTTATTTGCTTGTGAGAAACCCAGGCTTGCTAGATTCTTGGTATTCACGCTTTTATATTTGATGGGCTATACACAGGGAATGGACTTATCTCCCCACCATTGTTTCCAGCCATTTACTAACTCTATTTCTCAATCCTTAATAGAGTTTCAGGAAGAGCTTGTAATTTTGTATAATGTTCAGTTATTTAGGTCAGTCTAATCCAGGTTAGTCTACTCAGATCTATTTCTTCCTTAATACTCTTACTTCCTCTCAGCAATTCTAGTTTTACCATTAGTGCTCCCTGTCCCATGGTATGCCTCAGCAGTTGTTGGGACTCATCTCCTAGCAGCCTGCCCTTTTGGCTGGTGAAATAATCTGTGTGTGCAGCCTAGCCATACCCTTTGCCTGGTACTTGTCCATGCATAGAAAAGAATCTTGGCCCTTCTGCACACCCAACTTTGGTTTTCCACTTTTTAGTAAATACTAAAAGGTTGAGTTTCTTGAAATTGGAGGATTTGAGTCCAAGCCTCCCACTTGAAGCAACAAGAGAAGGCCTACTCAGCATCTTATTCCCCTGGAACTGCTTCTGCAAGGATCTCACCACAGATCAGGAGCATCAGGGATGCTGGTCCAAGTACACAGTATGCTGAGATTAGGGTATGAGGAATAAGGTCAGAGTACATCCGTCCTGGGTTCAGCTGAACAGTGAGTGCACACCATCTTGAGGACAGAGCCTTTTTTTGTTTTTGTTTTGTGTCTGTCCTAGGGCTTGAACTCAGGTGCTGTCCCTGAGCTTTTAATACTTTACCACTTAAGCCACACCTCCACTTTTTTTTTTTAGTGGTTAATTGGAGAGAGGAGTCTCATGGACTTTTCTGCTGATGATGGCATGGAACCACAATCCTGAGATCTCAGCCTTTTGAGTAGCTAGGATTTACAGGTACCTGGCTTTAGAGCCTGGTTTTGTAACTACTTCACATGTATCTTTCTGCACTTCCTGTTGGAGTGTAGCAGCTTGGCAGAGGATCCCTGCATCTGTGTATAATCACCTCCAAAGAAAGAGGTGAATTATCCCTGCTGGGCCCATCTGTACAGATAGAATGCATGCACACCTTCTATCTGAATCCAGGCAGGCAGAAACTCAAAACACATTTGGATTTTGCTCTTATTTGGCTGCTCCAATGGGAGAGTGGCTTCTCTGCCATCCCTGAATGATGGTAAGGGAACCTGGCAGTTTAGAGAGAACCCCTTAGCATCTATGGCAACTCGTAGAACTGCCTACTGCCTATACTCCCAGTGGACAATACACTAATTTATTTTTCTAGAGCAGCCTGCTATATCTGACAATTTAAGGATTTTTTATGTGCCAAATTTTGTGCTAGGGGCCTCTGAGCCCATAGAGTAGAGACACATTGCTCTATTCTCAAGTTGATGATTAGATTTGTGCATCTAATGGCTATGATGAGGGACAGTCAATTAAGATGGAGACTTTTTCTTTCCTTCCTTCCTTCCTTCCTTCCTTCCTTCCTTCCTTCCTTCCTTCCTTCCTTCCTCCCTCCCTCCCTCCCTCCTTTCCTCCTTCCCTCCCTCCTTCTTTCCTTCCTTCCTTCCTTCCTTCTTTCCTTCCTTCCTCTCTCCCTTCCTCTCTCCCTCCCTCTCTCCCCTTCTCTCTCTCTCTCTCTCTCTCTCTCTCTCTCTCTCTCTCTCTCTCTCTCTCTCAATGGTCCTGGGTGCTATCACTGAGCTTTTATGTTCAAGGCTAGTTCTCTACCCCTTGAGCTACAGCTCCATTTCCAGCAGTTTTAATGCCTAATTAGAGATAAGAGTCTCATGGACATGCCTACCTGGGTTGGAGTTGATCAGATCTTAGCCTCCTGAGTAGCTAGGATTAATGGTGTGAGCCACCAACACCTGGCTCAGATGAAGATTCTCTGTGTACTGTCCTCTGTAATGCTTACAACCACCTTATGAAATTAGAGAATTTGATTAATGCCTATATTGCAGATAAGAGAGCTGAGGCTTAGGCACGTATATAACTTGTCCAAGATCTACCCACACAGCTAAACACTGAGAAAAGAGCCAGGACTAAGTCCCAAGCCTCTGATGGTTTCATATATTGTTTACCTTTATGTGGCCAGCTTTGTAACAGCTCAGAAGGACGTAGTCCTGGTAGGCAAATGGAGATGGATAGAGCTCACCTAACTCTTACCATAAGTATCCTAATGTTTCCAGTATTCATAGACATATCTTTACTAAAAGATCAGAGAGACATATCAGCTGTTGTGGCTCTGCATCACCACCCTAGGTCACAACGAGTGGGCTGTGATTGCTGTAATGAGGTATGCTATGCTGGTCCACAGAAGAGTTTATTATATCCCAGATCCAAAAGAGACTGCAAGACACCCAGTTAAAGGAGCTAGGGACTTTATTAATACCACGTGGGGACCACTTCTTACCACGGGAAAAGAGAACGGCCTTGAGCTCAGGGTAGGATGGGTTTTTATAGGAGTAGGTTACATAGAGTTACATAGACGAGCCAAGCAAGTCAGGTTTGGCACATTTTTCATTGGTTATAGTTATCTGACCATTAAATTCATTTGTTTTTTTTGGGGGGGGGGGTCTGGTAGTGGGGCCTGAACTCTGGGCCTGGGCGCTGTCCCTCAGCTCTTCAGCTCAAGGCTAGCACTCTACCACTTGAGCTACAGCGCCACTTCCGGCTTTTTTCTTTTTGCTTATGTGGTGCTGAGGAATCGAACCCAGGGCCTCATGCATGCAAGGCAAGCGCTCTACCACTGAGCCACCTTCCCAGCCCTTCATTTGTTTTTTATGGTAAATATCATACCTAATAATTTGCAATAGGCAGCCTATAGTGGGACTGCTCGGTGGTGGTCTTCAATTGGTGGGCTTAAAGCCCTGTTATTGAGGCAAACAAGCAAGGTTACAGAAGCAAAACATAGCAAAAACATAGCCTTGAGTCACAGGAGCATAGGCAAAACATAATCTTGCCTTGATCAGCATGAGCATACTATCAATGCTATTGACACTATTACAGAAATTATTTTTATTATAAGCTCCTAACTAATATAGCAACTCAGTGCAGCTGGTGATAAATCTCAAGGTTGTCAGCAGCCTTCTGCAAAATTGCCAGATTTGTAAACTTGAGTGAGGGAGAGATGTTTGTTTGCTCTTTAGCAGGGATGAAGAAGGGGCAAAGGCTGACTACTGGTCAGCCTTTGTCTTTTTTTTAAACCAAGAAGTTTTGCTCTTTATCACTAATTTTGTTCTGTTTTTTGATTTCACATTTTAGTGCCCATGGATCTTTTCCCAGGGAAAAGGGGGTTCATGGGAGAGAGTACATTTCCAACAACAGGAGGGACTGAGGCCAGACAGGAACTTTCTGCCAGTGAACAGCAACTCAGATTTTACTTGTTGCTGTTACCCTAAATAAGGTGAGATAAGGGGTGCATCACAAGAGGGCTCACTGTGGCATAGATGAACCTAGTGCTCACTTAAGTAGACAGTTTTAGAGGCACAGGGAAGCACTGGCAGATTTGGGGGGAGATTATCTCATTGACTTGACTGCTCTGCAAGCAATTGCTGTGTAGACAGAGGAGTAAATGTGTCAAATGTGAAAGTCAAGGCAAGACACAAAGGTGTCCCTGGTGCCCCAAAAGTAAGAGGGAAAGTACCCATCCCCAAACCTCCTTCTTCAGATGCCAGGGAAAGGTAGAGGATGCTTTACCAGAAGACCAGCTGAGCTCCCCTGTAATTTCTTTGTAGTAAGAAAGAATTTAATGGAACCAACCCAGATGCCCCTCAGTAGATGAATGGATCAAGAAAAATGTGATATATATATATATATATATATATATATATATATATATATATATATGAATTCTATGCTTCCATGAAGAAATGGAAGGACTTGGAAAAAAATCATATTAAGAGAAGTAAGCCAGATCCAAAGAAACCTAAGTCCCATGCTCTCCCTTGTTTGTAATAGTTAGTATACATCTAGGATAATCTTAGCAGATGAGCAGAATAGCTCAATAGCTATTGTACATATGACCATATAAGATGATGCTAAGTGAAATGAACTCCAAGAATTGAACACAAGAGGTTTTGCTTTGTTGTTGTTGTTGTTCTTAATGTACTACATGATTTCTTTTTTCTTTTGTGCTTTTCCCCCCATGGTTTAGCCCCTCTTGTCATTGTATATGATTTTGGTTCTCTGGGTATTGTATATATGTTTATTTGAACTAGGGAGGGAAAGGGAACAACAAAATGGTAAGACAAAGGATAAAAGAGGAACCTATGCAACAGTGATACTCATAAAACAATACTTTGGAAGTGAACTGTACAACATGCACAGGATATGAGGGGAAGGGAAAGGGAGAAAAATGAGGGAAGGGGTAACACGTTAGACAAGAAATGTAATCACTACCTTACTTATGTAACTGTAGCCCCTTTGAACATCACCTTGACAATAAAATTGAGATAAAAAATAAGATGTTAGACACATTTATCCAATACTGTGTTATCAATAGCTACAAATAACTGGGATATAAGCTCAAGAAAATAGAAGTTGGTGGGACACGTTATAGAGTTAAAAAAATTGTTCAACATCAACCCAAATTAACTATTCTGTTTCTTAAAGCTTTTTATATTTTTTTGTGTTCTTCCAGTATCAGAGTTTTAAACTCATAGCTGCGCATTTGCTCAGCTTAGTATTTCAGTGTAGTTCCTTGCTGGGTTTTTTTTTTTTTTGCTGCTTATTTTAGAGTCTTGTAGACTTTTCTGACAGTTTTGACTTTAAACCATGATCTTACAGATCTCAGCCTCCTCAATAGCTAGGATTGTAGGCGTTGGCCTTTTTTATGTATGGGTGCTACTGGGGTTTGAACTCAGTGTTTGAGCTGTGCTGTCTAACCAGGTGCTTTACTGCTTAAGCCCTCCGACATTTTTTGCATGTTTTTTTTTTTTTTTCTGGTAAGGTCTTGAGTTTCTCTCCAAGGCTGCTCTGGACTACAATCATCCAAAATATTCCTACCATGTAACTGGGATTATAGGTACGTGAGCCATGCCTGGTCCTATCTCTTAAATATTTTGAATATCTTTTAATTAAAAAGAACAATGATACTTTATAGAAAGGAGTTTTATAAGAAAGGTGAGTTTGGTTTGTTTGGCTATAACTGCCTCCCAGGTTGATATGACAAGAAAGGGACAATGGATCTAACAAATTTGAATGGAAGATTAATAGTGTTTTGGTGTTTTTTTTTCCCCCAAACATCCTCTGTCCTGAAGTTAAAACAGAATGTACAAGCCACTTCCTGTTGTTGGGGACAGTGACAGTGAGGGCCAAGATCTTTTGAGATTTTACTTCTGTATTAATTGTCCCCATCTGCAATCTCAAAGCCTGGCCAATAAAAGCAATGTGTTGTCTGGCACATGGTGCGCTAGTCCTGGCACCAGCTAGTAAGCAGGTTTTAGACCCATGAAATAAGAGGCTGGGGTCCAATCTGAGCCTCACTATCATCTCAGGATCCTTTGTGGTGCTCCTGGACTGCTTTCCATAGATAGTGAGAAAGCAAAGCCTGCTGGTAATGAGTTGGCTGTGCTGTAGATCCCTAGGATCTTGTGCCAAACTTCTTTTTCCATTCATCTTGGCTCTGCTGACCTTATGTTGAAATGAGGCAGTGTGCTTGCAGAACAGTGATTGGTCATGAGGGAAACACTTCGCAAGCCAAACAAAGGGTGAAGGAGAACCATAGAGGTAATGAGACCAATAGTTATATGGTGGCCCAGAAAGGCAATAAACATGGCGGCAGTAGGCAACCTCCATACATAGAGTCCGTAGTGAGACAGACCTGCTGTGGTTTGCCTCCCAGAGCCGCAGATCCTGGGAAAGGCTCCTTCCAAGATGTTGCCCCCAGCGGAGAATTCTGACCATCCTCAGACAGCCTGCCACTTGCTCAGGCATTCCTCTGGGACCCAGAACTCCAACTAAAAACCAGGGCTCTGGAGTAGAAAGTTAAATTTTACAAATGCAGTCATGGCAGCGCTCCTGGTGGGCAGCCCTTGTTCTTTGTGAAATCTCATTTCGCCTCTCAGCCTCCACACCTGCTCTGTTCTTTAATAGCTCCCCAGGGCCAAGCTCCAGCTGGGCCTCATTTACAAAAACAAGAAGGATTACAGGTTTCTCAATAGAAACACTATACAGTTCACTTAGTTCACTCACCTCATTTTACAAATAAGGAATGGCAGTCAGGAGAGGTGAGGTTGTTCCCCAGGTCACTGAGCTGGTAGGAGGTGGGAATGAATGAGTGCAAATGGACCACCCTGAACTTAGTGTGTGGGAGGCCAGGGAACCCACACCTGCATCCTTACCATCCCCTCCAGCAATGTGGGTGAGAGAAAGGAGTGCCATCAATTAATAGACAATATATAATGTGTGCTGTTAATAGCATGAACAATTTGACCAGAGGAGGAGACGCTTCAATTTTCTCTCCAATCAATCATTGCATCATGTGAAGTCACAAAAGGAAATATATCTACGGGACAATTCTCAGGAAGGCAAAAGGGAAATTTGTAATTACCAGGAGCTTTTTTTCTAAACTTAAGTCTTGTTGCCTAGGCAGTGAGCTACTGGCCATAAAGGGTAGTGAGTTTCTGGCAGCTTGCTGGCAGTACCTGAAAGGGAGGAAACACAAGGAAAAAGAAATGGTCTTTGCATAAGAGCCATTCTCTCCTCTGAGAATCTTGAATGAATCTTAGGTTATTCCTCAATATTCCTCAATTGCTCATTTTAGAGATGAGAATATTGAGATCTAGGGAGGCAAAGCAACTTTTCTCTCCAGTTCAGGCCAAAAAATAAAAAATAAAAAATAATCTATGAATGTGGGACACACTGTGATACAGCAGTTTCTCCAGTGGGCTTTGGGTTGATGGAATTCTTCAGGGCTCACAGATGAGCAAAACTGTGTTCACATCTAAGCAGTGAAGTATTTAGAGATGTCCAGACAGTAGCCAACGGTTCCAAAAAGGTCTATAATGATTTACCTGAGTCATTCAAGTAGAGACTGAATTAGCAGAACATTTCTGACTAATTTTTTTGGAGGTCCAGAGAGCATCTGATTTGGGAAACACCCAATTCATAAGGATTTTTTTTTAAAGCTGGCTCCATGTATCTTCCTGCCAGCACAGGAAATCTTGTTTATGTAAAGAAATAAGCAAGCTATGAGATCACTTGAGACTGTGTTGTAAATATTTCAAAAATTGAGAACAAATTTACCAATCATTCTAATATACTCAGAAAGAACCTATTGCAAACATTTTGTCCTTTCCCCCCTCCATTTCCCCTTCTTCCTTCCCTCCCCTCCTCCTTTTCTTCTTCCCTCCCTCCTTCATTATCTCTTTTCTTCCCTCCTTCTCGCATTCCCTGACTTTTTTCTTTCCTTAACTCCCTCCCTTGTTCCTTCTTTATTTCTTTCTGCCCGAAGACTTTTTATTAGAAGATATATATCTTGGAGCAGAGGGAAAAGCTGTTGCTGGGGCTCAGGAATAACCCAAGGAGTGTCTTTGTTTTTTCTGACAGACAGTTTTCTCTGCTTCTCCATCCAAATAAATTTAGTACTCCCCACCATCCCTCAGAAGCCCTCACTCCTGCTACCAGCCATTCAGTCTGTCAATTGGCAACCTCCTGCACATAGCTTAAAAAATCAAACCAATGCCATTACATAATATTATATGGTATGTCATTTCTCATGCAATTACATTTTCTTTAAGAATATTTCATATAGCAAAGATAATATACTTAATAATCTGTTATTGGGGCTATTTTCATAGTTTCTAATTTTTCGCTGTGATGCATGTTTTTACACATTAGTCTTGGGCTATAACTAGGAAAGCAAAATTCATACTTGCTTTATTTTAACAGAAGTAGGAGTTGAACGCAGGCCCTCATGTCTGGCTAGGGAAACACTGTACCCCTTTCAACTAGGACTATTTTTTTGCATGAACAACTCCCACTTGTAAAGAAGGGAAATTCTCTTGTTTAAAGCCACACATGTTTTAGTGGTCTTGATACAATTTGCCAAATTTCTTTCTGGAAGAAGCAGACTACCTTACTTTCCCACACGTGCCATCAGAATAGCACATGTCCATCCCAATGGAAATTCTTCAGTATTTTTCTTTTCGTTTTTTTTAATTCTTTTTTTTAATTGTGAAAATACTGTACAGAGGGGTTACAATTACATGAGCAAGGTAATTAGTACATTTCTTATCAAGCATTGTTGCTTCCTCCTTTGTCTCCCCTTCCTATCTCTTCCCATCTCCCTCCCCCCTCACTCTACCCTCCACTCCGTATTTAAATAATCTGTTTTTTCCCTTCCCCTCCCCAAATTATACCAATTTTTGAGTTTAAAAAACTGATATCCAATTTATTTCATTTTTTCCACTTTTTTAAATAGTCTCCAATTAACCAAATTGAGACCAATTTACTTCATCTCTAATTTCATTTATCATTTTACAGAAGTGCATTGTTGTCCCTTGGGGTTGTACAACATGAAATTTATACAACTGGACCTTATCACTGCAGACATATTGTTAGCTTTGTTAGAGTCACACATGGAGTTCCTACATGTTTCTCTGGTACCTTATCTTACTGTTGTTACTATTGAAAATTATGCCTTAGCCATGTGCCAGTGGCTATGCCTATAATGCTAGATATTCAGGACACTGAGATCTGAGGATCCCAGTTCAAAGACAGCTCAGGAGGACAAACCTGAGAGACTCTTCACTTAACCAACAAAAAGTGGAGTGGTGACTTAAGTGGTAGCCCACCAGTCTTGAAAAAGACAAATGAGAATGTAAGGTCCTGAGTTCAAGCCCTAGAACCAGCAAACACACAGAAACAAAGAGAGAGGCGGGGGGTAGGGGGGGTAGAGGGGGAGAGATAAGTAATTCTCTATAGGAAGATCCACATATTCTAATCTATTTTTGTCTATTTAAAAGGCTATTTTAAAATCATAAGCAAATTTTTCAAAGCCCTTTCTCTGTGTCATTTTTTTTCATTTCTTTTTTTTTTATTGTCAAGGTGATGTGCAGAGGGATTGATTATAGTTACATAGGTAAGGTGATAAATACATTTCTTTTTTTATTGTGAATATTGTAAAGAGGGGTTACAATTACATGGGCAAGATAATGAGTACATTTCTTATCAAGCATTGTAGCCTCCTCCTTGTTTCCCCTTCCCATCCCTTCCTATCCTCCCCTCCCCCCAATCCTTTCAGGCCCCCCTCCTCCCTGCACCAAAGTTGTAAAGTTCCTTTTTGACATAACAACTTGTACATTGTTGCAATGGGTCTACTTGTATCCCTATTTAAATGATTTGTTTTTCCCCTTCCCCTCCACAAATTATACCGACATCAAATAGAGTAAAAGCAGGGGTTATACCGTGGGGGAGGAACATACAAAGCAACAAAGAAATAATCTTATAAATGTGTTAGAAACAATCGCATGAAAGAAAAAAAAACATTTGAATACATATCTTAGAGTTCATTTCCCTAACATCAACTTATCTGACCTTTTCTGCTTGACTCAGACATATACTAGTTATTGCAAATAAGGGAAACCATGGGACCTATGTTTCTTTGGGCATCGCTTACTTCACTTAATATAATTTTTTCCAAGCCTTTCCATTTCCTAACAAATGGGGCAATGTCATTTATTTCTTATGGTAAATTTGATGTGGTATTTTATCATTCAACATCAGTCAAGTGAAATAAATATCCTTATTTTTTCTTTCTTAGATACTGGGTATGGTAAGGAATGTACCATGTCACAGACTCTTGATTTAATTCCGTTGGGAATTAATGACATCTATCCCTCTAAAACTGTTTTATTTATCTCAGGCTTGGCATTAATAATAATGGGTTCTATTCCTGTGCTCCTCTTGTATGGAGAAAATTTGGTTTGTATCTGGAACTTGTGAATATTATGTTAGATTTTGTTTTATTGTGATGCATTCTGTCATGTTAGAGTATCAGTTTAATCTTAACTAACAAATTAGTTTGGCTAGATTCAGTTGGAAAAGTCTGTGATACCGCTTGAGGGTTGCTCACAAGTTTATACTGTCTTTTTTAAAATTGGTCTACTTACTCTGCTTTTACAGGTGAACAACAAAAAAGATAAAGCCATAATAAGAAGAAAACTGGTCAATTGAATTGAATGAGAAATAACTAGATGAGGTCCTGGGTTGTTCTTTTAAACCTGCTGACTATCAAACTTTTTAAAAATTTTATTGTCAAGGTGATGTACGGAGGGGCTACAGTTAGATAAGTAAGGTAGTGATTACATTTCTTGTCTAATGTGTTTTACCCCTTTCCTCATTTTTCTCCCTTTCCTTCTCCCCTCACTCCCCTTCCCCCAGCAAGTTGTACAGATCACTTCCACCATATTGTCTTGTGAGTATCACTGTTGCATAGGTTCCCCTTTGTCCTTTGTCTCACCATTTTGTTGTTCCCCTTCCCTTCCCTAGTTCAAATAAACATATATACAATACTCAGAGAACCAAAATCCAGTGCAGACAACAGGAGATAAACCATAGGGGGAAAAAGCATAAAAGAAAAAAGCAATCATGTAGTACATTGAGAACAACAACAATAAAGCAAAACCTCTTGTGTCCAGTTCTTGGAGTTCATTTCACTTAGCATCATCTTACATGGTCATATGTATATAGGAAGTGAACTATTGTGCTCATCTGCTAAGATTATCCTAGAGTATACTAATTATTACATATAAGGGAGACCATGGGACCTATGTTTCTTTGGGTCTGGCTTACTTCTCTTAATATGATTTTTTCCAAGTCCTTCCATTTCCTTATGAATGGGGAGATTCCATTCTTTCTGATGGAAGCATAGAATTCATTACATATATATGTATATATATCCATATCCACATCCATATATATATGCATATATCACATTTTCTTGATCCATTTATCTACTGAGGGGCATCTGGATTGGTTCCGTATCTTAGCTATGGTAAATAATGCTGTGATAAACATAGTTGTGCTGGTAGCTTTAGTATGGCCTTGTCTGTGGTCATTTGGGTAAATGCTCAGAAGCAGAATTGCTGGGTCCTAGGGAAGCTCTATGTGTAGTCCTTTGAGGAATCTTCATGCTGCTTTCCAGAGTTGTTGAACCAGTTTATACTCCCACCAACAGTGTAGTAGGGGCCCCTTTTGGCTACATCCCCTCCAGCATCTGTTGTTATTAGATTTCTTGATTATTGCCATTCTAACTGGGATGAGGTGGAATCTCAATGTTGTTTTGATTTGCGTTTCTTTTATAGACAGAGATGTTGAACAATTTTTCATGTGTCTATTGACCATTCTTATTTCTTTTTCAGAAAAATCTATCTTTAAGCCTTTAGCCCACTTATTGATGGGGTTGTTGTTTCTTTGAGGATTTGTTTTTGAGGGATTTAATTTTTTGAGTTCTAAGTATATTAGATAGGAGGCTTTTGTCTGTTGTATGGTTAGTGAAGATCTTCTCCCAATCCATGGGCTGTCTATTGATCTTGCTGGCTATGTCCTTTGCCATGTGGAAGCTCTGCAGTTTCATGCAATCCCATTTGTCCAACCTTTCTTTGATTTGTTGTGTTTCTGAGTCTTTTTAAAAGCAGACTTACATATTCAAGAAACAAAGGCCAGACAAATGCTTGGGCAGAGTTTATACACAGTCTTGTTCTGGCTTCTATGTCTCCTTTACAAACTCCTTCTCTCCTCACTCTCTGACGGTCCTGATTACTTATCTCTATTTCTCACACTTGAAAAGTTGAAGATTTTCTACTAGGGCTTTGTATATCACTGTCACCATGATTCAGCTTCCCTCAGGATAAGTCCAGAAAAATAGGAAGCTATCCCCATTCTGATAATTTCCTCCAAGTTTCCATTCTCTTCCTGAATGTATTCTCTTGTTCTCCAGAGGATTCAGACAATTGCTTTTGTATTTTATTCAGAGTTGAGAGTTATCTATAAGAAAAACACTTTGTTAGACTTCAAAAAATCTGTCTCCTGTAGGAAAATTTGGTTTTCATATCCAATTTCTTTAAATGTTGATAGACTTCCAATTACTGTTTCTCTTTGGATTGGTCTATTTCTTCTAAGTTTGTAACTTTCTGAACATAAATTTATTCATAAATATATATTATGACAACATGTTTTGTTTCTACATGATCTGTAGTGATGCTTCCTTTTGTGGCTTGACATTTATTTAAGCCTTCTCTCATTTTATCATTTCCCAAAGGAATAACCAATATTTTTAACCTTTCAAGGAAAGAGTTATTTGTGCTTAATTTCATTGGTATCTTTCACTGTTATCTACCTTGGAGTTTTTGGAGGGTGGGGGGATAATTTGCTTCAAGTGATAGACACTGTTCACTCATTTTAAGATCTTTCTTTCTAATAGAGTTCCTCTTTATTATTTGTGATTTTCGTCTTTCCAAACTCACCAAGATTTATTTATATCCTTAAGTGACTTTGATACAATATTCATCATGATTTTGTGGTCAGATGTGGTCATGAACAATATGGTAAACATTTGAAGTTACATAATAGGAACACTGACAGCTGAAGGGGAAACTAGGTGATATTTTGCTTTCTGGTTTCAGGTCTCATTCAGAAATGACCAGAGGATGAAAACAGTAGAATGGGCCCTGAATGTTTTAGAGTGTTTTAGTTCAAATTTCTCCTTTGTTATAAGAGTATTTATCAATTTTCAAGTATAGAGACTAAAAATCCTCATTATTGATATTATTGATTTGTTGCTTAATGGTGTTGTGGATATAATATATATTGTGGATATATATATATATATATATATATATATATATATTATGGCCACATTTTGGAAAAGTTTCTTGGACATTTAATGTATATATTTCTGTAGCTGTTAGATGTTATGTTCTCTCATAACAATTGTCAAGTTTTTAGTATTGTTGTTCATTATTTGATCCCCATATTTTCTCTAGCTTAGTAGCTATTTTCTTTGGCTATTTAAAGAATGCTAGTTAGTTATCCTTTGATTTATTCTGATTTTATTGCAATTCGACCTGTCACTTCATCATAGCTCATTTGAAAGTTAACTGTGTCTCCCTATCCTATGTCTGGTTGCTTTTTCTTGGTCTTGGTGTTTGAACAAGAGCACCATTGTAGAAAATGTGGTATATATACACAATGTAATTCTATGCCTCCATCAGAAAGAATGACATTGCCCCATTTGTTAGGAAATGGAAAGACTTGGAAAAAATTATATTAAGTGAAGTAAGCCAAGCCCAAAGAAACATAGGTCCCATGATTTCCCTTATTTGCAATATCTAGTATATGTCTGAGTCAAGCAGAAAAGGTCAGATAAGCTGATGTTAGGAAAATGAACCCTAAGATATGTATTTTAAATGTTTTTTTCTTTCATGCATTTGTTTCTAATACAATTATAAGATTATTTCTTTGTTGCTTTGTATGTCCCTCCCCCACAGTATAACCCCTGCTTTCACCGTATTTGATGTCAGTATAATTTGTGGAGGGGAAGGGGAAAAACAAGTTGTTTAAATAAGGATACAGATGGACCTGTTGCAACAATGAGAAGTACAAGTTGTCATGCCGAAAATGAACTTTACAACTTGGCGGAGGGGGGGGGGGATTGGAAGGGAGGGAGGATGGGAAGGAATGGGAAGGGTAAACAAAGGAGGAGGCTACAATGCTTGATAAGAAATGTACTCACTATCTTGCCCATGTAATTGTAACCCCTCTGTACAGTATTTTCACAATAAAAAAATTAATAAAAAAAGAGCACCATTGTCTTCACTGAGAAGATGCTGTGCTAGCAGTTTTATTATGATGAGCCTCAGAGTAATTTCTATGTAATTGTCTTTTAGTTGACTACATTTATTTGCTGTTTTTCTTCTTATAAAATTTGCGACTTAATGTTGTCTTTTGTTAAGTAAATTGGTTTTGGAAGATGATTATTTTTAGATATCACTTTTGACTCTAAAAATATTTTTATTGTTCTTAGAAAGGTTATATACATAGGAGTTACAGTTTCATAAGTTAGGTAGAGTCCATTCTTCTTTGGAAAATATCACCCCTTCCATCATTCTCTCCTGTTTTTCCCCTTCCATCTCCACCCACAAGGTGTATATTTCATTTTCAACATAGTATCTAGTGAGTATCACTGCTGCATTTGTTCACCATTTTCCCCTCTATTTCTGTGTTCTCCCTTACCCTCCTAAAGACAGATAAATGAACAAACAAGAAAAAAGAAAACAAAAACAGCAACAAACAAAAAACTTATTTTCATTTCCTGGAGTTCATTTTGATAAATATTATTTAATATGATCAGATGCACATAGGTATTGTGCCTTTGTTTTTCTCTGAGGAATATCTTCCTTTGGTCTCACCGTGTGTTTCCTCTGGAAATAGAATTATGCTTGGCCTTTTTTTTTTTTATTACATCTTCCGTATTTCTTACCTTTCCTTCTTTATTTCCCATTGTTTTGTCCCTGAATCCTTCTTTTGTGAACACTTTTTGGCTTTAACCCTTCTTAAGTTGGGTTTACTTTTTAAAAAAATCCTTCTATTGATATTTTTAGTATTCTATATATCAGACTAAATTTTTTTATTTCATCTGTGGTAACATTCTGGGAAATCACTTCAATGAGGAGATGCTGATTTTTAAAACTATAATTCTAGGACCATGGGGAAGACAGGATAAGATTACAGACTATTTCAACCGAGAGAAACCTGCGTTTTCTTTTATAAACATATTGATTGACAGGAAGCTGAAGGAAGAGCTGGAAGTTGTTCAGCTAAATTAATAGTGGT
The DNA here is from genome assembly GCF_024711535.1 of Dipodomys merriami. Classification (NCBI taxonomy): domain Eukaryota; kingdom Metazoa; phylum Chordata; class Mammalia; order Rodentia; family Heteromyidae; genus Dipodomys; species Dipodomys merriami. The sequence continues at coordinate 35,107,863 of NW_027205603.1, forward strand.
GCCAAAGAACATACCAGATTGATCTTTGGAGAGAATTCTAGTACCTTCCCATTACCAGACTTCTCATCAAGCTTCATTTATTTGTTCATCCAGCAAACATTCAGTGATTACTTAATATGTACTTAATATGGGAAGTCCTCTAGGTGCGGAGGGAGTAGCAGAGAATTCAGCAGACAAAACCTCGGTGACCACCGAAGGCCAATTCTTAATATACACATTGTGTGTACTCTGTGTGTGTGTGTGTGTGTGTGTGTGTGTGTGTGTGTGTGTGTGTGAGAAAGACAGACTAAACAAATGAGCAAAGGAATACTCTAATTTCAGGTATCAGTAAGAGCAATTTTATTTTCTTTATGAATTTCTCCTTATAGTTATTTCTCTCTGCAAGCAGATTTTCCAAGTGTGAGCTGGTCTGATGTTGAGTTCAAGGTGCCTCTTTTCAAGAACAGAGAACAGAGAACAAAAAAATCTCAAATAAATCAATAGAGAAGCACATTCTATACTATTCATCAAAATAACGGGAAGATTTGCCATGGAAATGTCTAGAATTTTTTTTTGATAACTGAAAGCTGACCTTGTTAGAAGATCTTTACTAGCCATACAATGGACAAGGGTCTCATATCTAAAATATACTTGGAACTCAAAAAATTAAACCCCCCAACAACAAATCCTCAATGAAACAACTGCCCAATAAATAAGTGGGCGAAAGACTTAAAGAGAAACTTCTCTGAAGAAGAAAGAAGGATGGCCAATAGACACATGAAGAAATGTTCAACATCCCTAGCCATAAAAGAAATGCAAATCAAAACAACATTGAGATATCACCTCACTCCAGTTAGAACAGCAAAAATCAAGAACTCTAACAACAACAGATGCTGGAGGGGATGTGGACAGAAAGGAACCTTACTTCATTGTTGGTGGGAATGTAAACTTGTTCAACCACTTTGGAAAGCAGTATGGAGGTTCCTCAAAAGACTTCACATAGAACTCCCCTATGACCCAGCAATCCCACTTTTGGGCATTTACCCAAATGTTTACAAACAAGACCACACTAAAGCTACCAGCACAACTATGTTTATTGCAGCATTATTTACCATAGCTAAGATATGGAACCAACTCAGATGCCCCTCAGTAGATGAATGGATCAAGAAAATGTGGTCTATATACACAATGGAATTCTATGCCTCCATCAGAAAGAATGCCATTGCCCCATTTGTTAGGAAATGGAAAAACTTGGAAAAAATTATATTAAGTGAAGTAAGCCAGGCCCAAAGAAACATAGGTCCCATGGTTTCCCTTATTTGTAATATCTAGTATATGTATGAGTCAAGCGGAAAAGGTCAGATATTGTGATGTCAGGAAAATGAACCCTTAGATGTGTATTTTAATGTTTTTTTCTTTCATGCATGTGTTTCTAATGCATTTATAAGATTATCTCCTTGTTGCTTTGTGTGTCCCTCCCCCACAGTATAACCCGTGCTTTCACTATATTTGATGTCAGTATAACTTGTGGAGGAGATGGGGAAAAACCAGTCGTTTAAGGATACAGGTGGACCTGTTGCAACAATGAGAAGTACAAGTTGTCATGTCCAAAACGAGCTTTACAACATCGGTGGGGGGGGGGGGGGGAAGGGGAGGGAAGGAGAAGGATTGGGATTCGGATTGTGGGGGAGGGGGGAGGCTGGGAAGGGATGTGAAGGGTAAACAAAGGAGGAGGCTGCAATGCTTGGTAAAAAATGTACGCATTATCCTGCCCATGTAATTGTAACTCCTCTGTACAGTATGTTCACAAATAAAATTAAATTAAATTAAAAAAAAAAGTAGTCCCTACTGAACAAGAGGAAAGCACCATCTTTGGCTTAAGAAATATATGACTCACTTTCCTTTTGCACATATTATTTATTGCTGCTGTGAAAACAGAGTAGATAAAATGTTATTTTATTTTATTTTGCGGGGGCTATACTAGGCTTTGAACTCAGGTCCTTGACTGTCAGGCACTCTACCACTTGAGTCATGCTGAAGGCCTTTTTGCTTTTGCCTTTTTCCAATTAGGATTTCTTATTTATCCCAGAGGCATACTAAATCTTCAATTCTTCTATTTATACCTCTTGATAGCAGGCACATGGATACTGCATACAGCTTTTTGTTGGTTGAGATGAGGTCTTGAGATCCATATCTATATCTATATCTATCTCCATAGCTGTATCTATGAGTTGGCCTCAACACCATCCTTCTGATTTCTGACTCCTGAGTGGGACCTAGGATTATAAAAATGAGCTACTGTGACCAGATATTTAATTTTTTAATATGGTAACATATAATAACATAAAATGTACAGGTATAACTAAGTTTGAGATTATAGTTCAGAGAAGTTTTGCAACTGTAAGCATCATCTGCTTCCAGAAGTTTTCATCATCTCAAATATGCCAACAATGGAGTAATTCTATTTCCTTCCCCCAACCAGTTCCTAAAAATTTCCATTCTACTTTCAGCATTATGAATTTGCCTTCTCTGGTACCAATATATGTGGAATCATGTAACATTTAAAAATATTATTTAAAAAACTAATGAACCTTAAAGATGAATCAAATGAAGCAAAAGGATGAATCAAGTGGTAAATAACTAGTATAGATAATTTTGTTCTGACCATTGTTAATTGTTTGTTTTTTATGTGCATGCATTCATACATGTGAGGTGTGTGTGTGTGTGTGTGTGTGTGTGTGTGTGTGTGTGTGTGCATGCACGTGCACTGGTATTGTGACGAACTCAGTGCATGAACTCAAGCACCTCATCTGAGCTTTTTTGCTCAAGGCTAGTGCTCTACTACTTGTGGCCCAACTCCATTTTTTGGTGGTAAGTTGGAGATAAGAGTTTCATGGTCATTTTTGTGCAAACTGACTTTGAATGATGATCTTCAGATCTCAGCTGCCTGAGTAGCTAAGATTATAGGCATGAGCCCCTGGTGCCAGGCTTGCTTCTGGTTTTCTTATTAGATTTGTGAGGGTGATTGTAATCAAGGAGACATTTGTAAAAAAAAAAAAAAACACCAAACATTCAAACCAAATAAATCACTACATTTTTCTCAGGTCATACAGCGCATAAAGAGGGCAAGTTTCAGAACCAAGAGCTATTTAGCAACTTGAATGAATGCTATTGTTATTGATTTCCTTGTTGGAAATGTAGGATTATAAAACATCTAGTCTTTTATGGTTTTGAGGGTGTGTTTCTGATGTTAAGGAAACAATTTCCACAGGGAGCAATGTGTTTTTCTGCCCTGAAAAAACGCCAGATTGGTTTTTATTGATTACAATGCATGCATTTTAAAATGGGCTAGAATTGATTATAGTTGCATCATTTGATTTAAACAAAACTCAGATTGCAGGGATAACTCCAGAAAATGAACTAGCAGCATCATTGTCTTTTTCTTTTTTTTGTCTCTGTGCTGAGTTGACAGACATTTCCCCTTTAGCAAACAAATATTGATCAAATATCTTTTATTATTCCATCACCCATTAAATTGATGGTGGGCAGGATTTCAAGGTGTATAAATTTGGTCTGTATTAAGTAAAGAGACACATTTAAAGAGTATTGACTTTAAAGATTTTGTAAGCCTTAAATATGGTTTAATTCCAGATCATAAATTCTTCAACTATACATGACTTGTATCTCCTTGAAAAGGCTGAGCAAATTGTTTTCAATTCTTTCAATTCCATGTCTTCTAATTAAATCAGCTTTGCAAATGCTCCTATCTACTTGCAAAGTTGGAGTGTGTGCATTTCAGATGCATCATTGCATGGCTTAGGCAGCAATTCATTTCAATTTGTACCCATGATCCAGAAGATTATTGAGAATTTTTCATCAAGTTAAAGGAAAGAGGATTGGGAGACCTAGCTAGAGAAAGAAGAAAAAAATAAGAGAAGGAAAATGAGAAAAGAGGAATGCAATACATACTGAAAAAGATAGCCAGCTTCAGTGCTATGCTTACAAATGTGTGTATTTCAATGTATCTGGAGTTAGGAAAATAAATACCCATATGTGTCACTCATTGGCTCATGCTGCACCAATTTACTATGTATAGTTTGTATGTCAGTATTATTTCTATGTCAGGAGACTTCCTGTGCCTTCTTATCTTACTAAATATGTCTTTGTGGTCATTAATATAATAGTGCTGCTGCTGCTGCTGATGGCCACAAAAGCTTTTACTAAGAAGGCCAGGGACAGACAATAAGGCAAGAAAGAAGGAAAGAAAGAAAGAAAGAAAGAAGGAAAGAAAGAAAGAAAGAAAGAAAGAAAGAAAGAAAGAAAGAAAGAAAGAAAGAAAGAAGGACATGAGGAAAAGCTCATACATACTCCAGTAGCAGAGCAGACCAGTGACATATGTGGTTGGTGCTCTCAAATCTCATTTTAATTGCAATGAATAAGAAATAGATTTTTCACATTTTAACCAACTAAATACATAAAAATTCTTCAGTGTTTAAGTAATCAAAAACAATAGCATTTAGCAAGAAAGCAGCCCATTCCAGGTTTCCAAAAGATTATTTTATGTCTTAAAAGTCTGTCTTCTGTGATAGTCTAAAAAGAACAAAGCAGTGCCACCCATCTTACAAAGACAGAAGAAAATGTTATTTCATGTTATTGAGCCATTACATTATCTGCAGGACCTCTTTGAGTCAGCTCGAGCCAGGTACTAATTAAAAGCAGCACCCGGGAAAGAAGGAACAAAGAGACAAGGCATCCAACAAAGTGCTAGGCAAGCAGAATCCATCCTCACCCCTGTGACCCAGGGTGTCCCTGCTGGACGCTAGCACATAGTTATCATTTACTGCTTTTGTGGTCTAAGGAAGCTGAGTGGATTTTACCTAAGTGAAAATCATTGGTAAATGAATTCAAAATCACCACTGAGTTTATGTCATAAAAACGAAGTATATTTCTCATTTATTTAGATTAGAGCTTGTGTTTATTTGTCTCATGAGATGTTTGCATAATTCACATTCTTGTTGCCATAAGAGCTTATTCTATTCAACAGAATGTTCTGGAGAAAGATAAGGCCTCATTCCATATTTTATTTTATGCAGTCCCAAGATACGGTGCAAACAGAGGAGGAGGCTGGAACGCATTCCCAAATTCTTAGGGCCTAGGAGCTATATAACATCGAAAGTTTCTCATGTTTGAAAAATCCCATATGAAAGATTCCTAATGGGCATGGGGGTGGGAGGTAGAGGGGTGGCAGGAGTGTAGTTGAGGAGGTGGGAGGGAAGGGATGGTAGGGGAAAAACAAAGAGGAGGCAACAATGCTTGATAAGAAATGTACTCATTACCTTGCGCATGTAACTGTAACCCCTCGGTACAGTATTTTCACAATAAAAAACTTATTTTTTTTTTTAAAAAAAGAAGTTTAGGCCAGAATTCTACAGCCAAAATGATCACAATATTCTAGCCAAAGCGTATGTTAAAAATCACTCACAAAGTGATTTAATATGCCATCTCTGTTTAAAACTGCAGACTAGAATTAACAAATAGCTTCAAAGAGCACATCTGAGAAGTATAAAATAGTGTTCATTGCTTAGATACCTGGATAATCACTATCTTTCCTGAGCAGGTTTTCCATGTGGGAAATGCTTGATACCAAGGGGCAGTGCTCACAGGAGCATACTTTACAGAAACGATAGTACCTTGGTATATTCATGAGGATTTAGACCACACGAAAGGAGTTTCTGACCTCCAAGTGTCAGTGAAAATCCCCAAAGCACTGCAAGTCAAGATACTCTTAAATGTCAAGATAGTTCCATACAGGAAGAAATTGAGAACATGAGAGCTTCCTTTCAGTAATCTTGCTGCAAGAGAGCTAGCACTAGCAGTACTATATAGTATTTAGTTAATTTGTCTAGGGCAAAATTTGAAGGTCTGTTTTGTTGTTGTTGGTGGTGGTGGGTTGTGTGCATGTGCCAGTATTGGGGCTTGAGCTCAGGACCTTGTGCTCTTTGTTTGGCTTTTTTTGCTCAGTGCTGGTGCTTTACCACTTGAGCCATTCCTCCACTTCCAGTTTTTTGGTGGTTAATTGAAGGCAATCATCTCAAAGACTTTTCTGCCCAGGCTGGCTTTGACATATGATCCTCAGATCTCAGCCTGTACAGTAGCTAAGATTACAGACTTTTTTTTATTTGAGGTGCTGGGGTAGAAAATTCAGAACTTCACATATGCCAATCAAGTGCTCTTCCATATAGCTAATCCCCTAGCTCATCGAAGATCTATTTACAGAATGAGATAATACAGACAGTATGTTACAGCAGGCAACCAGAAATTTCAGTAGCATGGCATGTGTGGTACCACTGTGGCATATCAAGTCATCATGTAGCTCAGCTTTTGTGAGCAGATTCATGGGGCTCTCCAGAGTACTGACTACCATGGTTAACTCCATGGATACACCTGGCTGATAGAAGGTGCTTTACAGAACAGTGCCATGCGGTTGCCCAGCTGCCTGGCCTGCAGCTGTTCACATAACACTGCATGCAGGGGTGGTAGCCTCATATTGCATCTCCTCCTTGTCCATTCCAGCTACAACTGGAAATTTAGAGCCCTGCTATCCCCTCCCCTCCCTTCACACAAATGGTCCTTTTACGTACTACATGTGATCCTCTATTCCTGACCTTTCCTCTTCTCTATTTAAATGTCACCTCCTTTACCTCCATGCCTCCATCTGTTATCCAAAGTGGGGTGGTAGCTACCTGCCTTTATTATTCACTTCTTGGTTGCTTGTTTCTTCCATAACACTTGTGTCCTAGATTTTACTTATTTTTGTGCTGTTCCAATTAATCCCTTCCATTGCTAATCACAATATTAGTTGCTAGTGACTAGGAGGGTGCTCACCTCAATTAACAAGAGTAAAAAGGAGGGAACATTAGAAAGTTCACTTGACAATGATGAATTCAACTGTAACAGCATGATGCAAACACAGACCAAAGGAAGGGACAGGACCTTTGTTTCTCTTCTTTTATGCTTAGTCCTCCAGTAGACATTTGCTCTTGCTTCATCTTCTTCATTTATACCCGATGCTTGAGAAGAAATATTCTTACCCTTCTCTTTTCTCCTCCTCACCTCCCTATGTCTTTCTCTAACTGTCAGTTGCAAGTTAATGAAGCTGAGCTGGCTCTGGGCAGGTGACAGATAGGCAGGTAGACTGGTGTACAGGTGGGCAGATGGACATGTAGGCTGGTAGACAAGTATGCAAGTGGGCAGCTGAGCAAGTAGACAGAAATTTCCGATCTTCAGAGCCTCCATGTCTTACTCATAGAACCAGGACACAAGAAGCATGGTCCTGCCTGGTCCAGCCCAAACATATTGATAGCTCCAAGGGCCTGGAGTTTGATTATGTCCAGAATTTACTGCTCTTTCCATTGTCTTGAACTTGATAGGGGCCAGCTCTTCAAAGGAAGCCCTTTTTCCAGGAAGTGGACAAAGAAAGGGGAAAGTAGTGGCACAGGGTAAGTAGCAAGGCTATTGAGAACAGAGACACAGAAACACAAAAGTTTGCAGACCTAATGTGCAAGAGAATGATATGAAGAGCTTTGTTTTCTTTGCTTTTTCTTTTCTTTTCCTTCCTTCCTTCATTCCTTCCTTCCTTCCTTCCTTCCTTCCTTCCTTCCTTCCTTCCTTCCTTCCTTCCTTCCTTCCTTCCTTCCTTCCTTCCTGTCTTTCTTTCTTTCTCCTGTCTTTCTTTCTTTTCTTTCTTTTCTTTCTTTCTTTTCTTTCTTTCCTTCTTTCTTTCTTTCTTTCTTTCTTTCTTTCTTTCTTTCTTTCTTTCTTTCTTTCTTCCTTCCTTCCTTCCTTCCTTTCTTTCTTTCTTTCTTTCTTTCTTTCTTTCTTTCTTTCTTTCTTTCTTTCTTCCCTTCTTTCTTTCTTTCTTTCTTTCTTTCTTTCTTTCTTTCTTTCTTTCTTTCTTTCTTTCTTTCTTTCTTTCTTTCTTTCTTTCTTTCTTTCTTTCTTTCTTTCTTTCTTTCCTTCTTTCTTTCTTTCCTTCTTTCTTACAGGTCTCCAGCTCACAATCCTCCTATTTCAGCCACTTCAACTTTTGGGATTTCTAATTCAGGAACTTTTAATAATTCAAGTTCTCAGGTTTTAACCCCTTGTGGGGCCTGGAGTTTAGCTAAGGGTAGAGCAGGTACTTAGCATGCATAAGACCATGGATTAAGTCCCCAATACCAAACAATAGCAACAACAACAGCACCCCCACCCTTTAAAATTTGGATTCAGTGGTAGAGATGGAGCCTAGAATCGACACTATAATTGTAATACTACTCTGATAAAATTATAAAAGCTAGTCTTTTATCCTTTACCAATCATAAAAGAACTCAAGCACACTTGATAAACTTACCTTTGACACAAATGCCTGGAGAGATGGGGATTAGGAATCCTCTGCTGACTGAAGCCTACTCCATGATAGTATCAGTTTTCCCTTGACACATCATTTCCTTCCCAGGCTGCAGGCAGAGCCTGCAGTGCCATGGTGACAAGTGTTCACCTCTATGCTGCCTGTTCTTTATCACTGACTTGTCCTTTCTTGACTGCAATCTGCCAAGGTTTGGAGCTACAGCTGCAGCTCTGGGAGCTGCCCAGCCACACGCCCAGCCCATCTTCCTGTTATCAGAGGTGTGACTCTGTGTGTGTGTGTGTGTGTGTGTGTGTGTGTGTGTGTGTGTGTGTGTGTGTGTGTGTGTGTGTGTGTGTGTGTGTGTGTGTGTGTGTGTGTGTGTGTAGGAATGCAGGGGTGCAGGGATGTGTGCTATGATTTAAGACAGTTTCATTGGCCATTTAGCTAAATTTGTGGTGCAGGATCGTCTCAAGGCAGGAAGATGAATGCACATTTTAGTGAAAGAATCAGCTTAGTATTTGAAAGAAGGGGAGAAAGAGAAATGTCTCCTTAGGACACTTGAGAGGTGAAAAATGACCCAGACAAGATCTCTGCTTAAAAACTCAGCCAAGCTACAGAATGTGCTGAAAATCTGCTTATGTTTACAATAGTTTGTCTAAGATTTCTGGTCAAGCTTTCTGGGTTCATATATGGCTACTTTTCACCCACAAGTTTTTTTGAATATCAGCTGTCAATTATTTATAATAATGCAAATGTTAAAAAAACACAGATTATTTTTGGCTGACTTTTGGACAGTTTTGTGTTTACATGTGAAAGTTGGTGTATTTCATGCCTTGAAAATCATTTCTCAGATTAATTCCACCCACTGAATAGCTCTTCTTTAGCAAGAGTTGGAAAGCTGCCCAGTTTCTGTCCAAAGGCTTTTATGGGCTCTTATCTATAACCTGTGTTGTCTTGGAATTCAATATCGTCAACCTTGAGACATTTGGCTAGTCAAAGAGATAAGATTAAGTGTTTGCATTTCTTTCTGTTTCTTTTTCCAAAATGAAAAGAAGTTGCAAAAATCATAAGAAAGCAGACTGGTGGGCTGAAGCTGCCAGAATGCTATGGAAGGGTCAAGGAATTTGGAGTCCTAACATGTGGGTTGGAATCCCAGCCCTGCTGATAATAACATAGTCTTAAACAAGTCATTTATTTTCCCTAAGCATTAAGCTCATCATCATTGTTAGTATTCTCCTTGCTTCATGGGGTGGTTTTGAAGGTCATGCAAAATGGTAGATATGGAAACACTTAGTCAATTGTACTGTTGTCTTTTAGATTTCAAACAGTCCAGGGCTCCAGGAGTAAGCAGGTGCATGAGGTGGAGAAGTAGTAATTGACACAGCAATTGGGCATGAGAGTTTCTATGTATTGTTAAAAAGCTAATGTACCCCCAAATAACTGCAATTCTATTCCTGGTGAACTTTAAGTTTCTCTTCAAGAAGCAATGATGTAAAAAGAAGGTATTATGGCCTGATTCTTTTTTTTTTAATATATTAAAATGAAATAGCTTATTGTGAATTAATTTAGCCATGATAACTACAATTATTATGCAGTTTTTAGAAGCCTATCTGTCCATATGTGTATATTTTAGTATCAGATGTATATTTCTCACTGTTCATAAAATCTGGCGAACAAATGGCTTTATTCTTTTTTTTTTATTTTATTTTATTGTAAAGATGCTGTTGTGGTTTGGTTCTTTTTAAATTTTATTTTATTGTAAAGATGCTGTACAGAGGGGATACAGTTACATGAGTAAGTTAATGAGTACATTGCTTGTCGAGAATTGTTACTCCCTCCTTTGTCGTACTCCTACTATCCCTTCCAGTTCCACCTCCCTCCCTCTCCCCACTCCGCCAAAGTTGTAAAGTTCATTTCCAGTATACTGTCTTGTGGGTATCATTGTTGCAATGGGTCATCCTGTGTCCTTGTTTCAACATTTTGTTATTCCCCTTCCACTCTCCAAATAGGACATGGGTTGAATGCTTGGTTGACAGCCTGTGGCACTATTGGAAGGTGGTGGAATCTTGATGAATTATGGCCGAGTGGGAAGAAGTTAGTTTGTTGGAGGTGTGTCTTTGGAGGGGATGTTTTGACTCTGGATCTTGGGCCTGTTTCCCTTTCTTTCCTCTGGCTTCGAGGTAAGCAGACCTCCTTCATGATGTGCTCCCTGCCATGATGTTCTGCCCTGTGACAGGCCCAAAGCAACATGGCCAATGATCATGGATTGAATCCTATGAAACAGTAAACCGAAGTGATCCTTCCCTCTTTTGAGTTGATTTATCTCAGGTATTTTGTCAAAGTGACAGAAAGGTAACTGCAAAAAGGTATCAGAACAGATAGCCTTATGTTGAAATCAAAGAAATCTGGACTAGAGGCTCAAACTTGGCAGTGTTATAATTGAGCCAATGGAAAGCTCAGGGTACAGATCTTGTCCTTTTAGTCTCTCTGTATGGTTTTCACGTGGCCTTATTCAGTTTTATAATACTGAATTTTGTCCATATGTTGAGGATGCTCTAGGCTACCGCTCAATATCTAATCTTTTTCTGTACTCCAAAGACTTATCAAATCCAATTTTCAACCTCATAAGGATGTCTCATAAGTGTAGGAAAATTAGCACGGCATATTCTGAGCTACTGTTTCCCTCCTCTTACCCCTTACCCATCAAGCTTTGTTTATCCCAACAAATGACATTGCTGTTCACCTACTGGATTAGACCCATATCATAAGAATCATCTGCACTGGATGTTGCACTAGAGTCAGCCAAGGCTTAGTCCTCAGCTCTTCTGCCCTATTAACCCAGTGACCTTGCGTTAGTTCTTTAATCTTTCTCTGTTTCAGTTTCTTTATCTGGAAGATGAAAACAGTAAAAGTTACCTGTGTAATTTTGTGAAAGTACATGTGAAGTCTTTAGACCACTGTTTTAGCACATTGTAAATACTATGAAAGGTTTACCTACATGTCATATAAGTTCTATAAAGAGTTCACCTAAATGTCACTAACAAATTCTGCTAGTTCTGCTTTCAAAAGACAGCTTAAACTTGGTCACGTTACTATTATTATTGAATTCCTGGAGAACTTCTTTTCTTTTTTTAATTAAAAATTTTATCATTAAATAATTATACAAAGAAGTTACGATTCCTTAAGTCTGGTTAGAAGCACAAAGCATCTTTATTGATGTCAACCCTTCCATCCTTAGTTTCTGAATTGTTTCCAGCCTTCATTTTCCATCTTTGGCTGGCTATACCCTGCAGAGCAGCCAGACCCAGCTCCTTACCAGGTTTGTAAGACTGCACCTGCTGGGCCCTACTTTTCTTTCTCACCTTGTCACTACTCTCCACATCATTCCAGATAGGTAGCCTGCTCTTGTGCATCAATTTTTCTCAGTTCAAATGATATTTCTTCCACAGCCCTTTCCTTGTTTCTACTGCCAGAGAAGTCCCTCAAGAAGCCAATTTTATTTATGTTCATTATGGATTTATTTTATTTCTAGCACTTAACAGGGTCTGAAATGGCCATATTATTGGGTGGATTTAAGGGTTACTATCATCTCTCCTAATAGAATGTCAGGGACAAGTGTGTCTATTTTGTAGCTATATTTTGACAATCTTACACTTCATCAGATAATGTGGTCCTTTGAAACAGAGAAGAAATGATAGAGGCAAATAGGGTGGCTCTTTATATCTATAGGATGCTCAAAAGCTATATAATCCCAGGGTATTATTTAAAAAAATAAAAGTTGTCATTTTAAGCAAGTTTAAAATGTGTTTTATATACCTTGAATGTAAATTTGACTTGTCTCTCTGGATCTACTTGAAATTCATAACAGATAGAAACATAAAAATAACCATAGATACATCCTCATTCCCAACAAACATAGACACACACACTTCTATTGTTTTTCAAGTTTTCTTTGTTTTAGATCACCCAGGATTGGTCTTGCCTCAGTGAGAAAGGAGCACATAGTTGCCTATGCTTTTTTTTTACTTTTTGATTATGTGGTGCTGAGGAATCGAACCCAGGGCCTCATGCATGCAAGCCAAGCACTCTACCACTGAGCCACCTTCCCAGCCCATTGCCTATGCTTTTATAGGAAACATTTATCTTCAATCCTAAAATATGAAGCAGTTCATATTTTCCAATACACTGCTTAAACAACTGTGATTAAAAAACAAATGACTTTCCATCCAAGTTTTATTTTTAATCTTCTTATGAGTCATCTAAGCATCCTTCTCCACCATAAATGAGTTAAACAATAATCATGACTGGGGTACTTATATATATATGTATAATAAACATGACATCTCTCTCTATATATATAATAAACATGATATTTCAGTTATCATCATTATGTTTCCAAGAATCATACTATATGCTTCAATTTATTGTAACTATATTGTCATTTTGAATTAATTTATGCAAGAAAACTCTGCTCCTTGCTATTAAGGAATCATCTTAGGGCTGAGTGTGAAGAAGCCATTAATTAGCTCTTTCTTGATGAATTGATCAGGGGAAACAAGTGCCATTCACAGGTTGTGATGGTCACTTATGTGATATGAAAGTCTTGATGCCATCTGTTTAATGATAAAAGGGTTATTCTTAATAGGTAAGAATTTGCATGGCTAATTATTCTAAGTAAAAATTCACAATGACATTCAGACTATATTGAATATTGTGTATGACTGCAAGGAGTCTACAATGCTTATTGAACACCTACAATGCACCCACTACTATGTTATTAGCTAATGGGCTATTAAGACATGTGGAGAGCTCTGCTTTCAACACTGTTTTAGAGAATCTGTTTTATTTTATTACTATCTACTTAGATCATTTTAAATATTGTTTGGCTTTATTTTCACTGCATTATTTCTAGGTGTGCTCACTTATTCACCCGAAATTAGGTCTGTTTTCCAAAATGTAAATCTTGATAGTTATTGATAATGCCATTTTCTATGTTGGTGAATCACTTAACTGAGGATGGCCTTAATTCCTTTAGACTTTTCTTTTATTGCTTTCTTCTCCCCTGACATCTGAACCAAATTCTGATTAGAGTGCTCATTACTACTCTGTACACCTGAATGTCTTCCATGTGTAGTAACTGTGAGATGTTTTCATCAGAGCAAGAAATTGTTACTTTTCTTTTTCATCATACTACAATTGATTTTCAGGCTTTAAGAATTTATATCCATTTGGGAATATATCATGGCAAAGAAATTGTTATTCAGAGCTTTGAGTGGGTTAAAAAATGACTTTAAACATACTTTTTTGTCCAGATGAAGTTGCTTAAAATCTGGTGTCACTTTGTTAAATTGATTAACATTTTCAGACTCTTCTGTCTTCATTATTCATATTACTGACTGGCCATTTCTCCAAGTACAAATAGGGCTGTCAGACAACTTGAGACTGCAATCATCGAGCAATACATAAAGAGTGTAGCAGAATAAGTAATTTATGGTATAGTTCTCCGGTGGTACAAAGAATTAATGAACTTTTCCAAGGGGCTCAATTTGTAATCACACGATAAGTCAAATGATGGAAGACAAGAGATATAAAAATTAAAGAATTATTAGTACTAATATAAGATAAACATTTTCTAGCCCAGAGTTGCAAGTAAGACAACTCTAGTGTTTGGTCTGGGCTATAGATTGCTTTAAAAAATTATTGTCAAGGTGAGGCACGGAGGTTTACAGTTATACAGTAAGGTAATAAGTACATTTCTTGTCAAACTTGTTACCCCTTCCCTCATTTTTCTCCTACTTTCCCTCCCCCCCAACCCCATCCTCTGAGTTGTACAGATTATTTCTAGCATACTGTCTTGTGAATATTGCTGTTACATTGGTTCCCCCCTTGGTCTTTGTCTCACCATTCAGATTTCTTTTTTCTCTTCCTTCTGATAGGAGTTAGTGGGAAGTAGGCAGTCCAGGAATTGAGGGCTTTGACAACTTGCAGGTGGCAGGTTAAGCTGCAAAACAAAACAGAATAAAACCAAAAACCAAAAAACCACAGAGCAATGAAATGGAGGCTGAGGGCTCAAGGAAGCAGAAAGACATGTTGAACAAGGACAGGAGAGTGAGGAAATGAGGTGCACACTTAAATGCTTGACACCATGACTCTACTAGAAAGAAAAGGAGACCCACCAATCTGAGGACTGCTTTCACGGGCCGAAGACACTTACATATATAGATGAAATACATCAAATCCCCTGGACAGTGCCATTGCTGCGACTCTGTATGAGTCCTTCCCATGCAGTTCTATTTCCCAATTTCAGTTAAACTTCCTGCTTACTGCTCACCTGTTGTCAGACACCTTCATTCTTTGACCACCCAGCCAGGAACTCTATTCACATGGCTTGGTCATTCTTCCATCGTTTTCTATCCTTTTGCCATTCTTCTCTCCCTCTTTTCCTACCTTCTTACCCTTTCTTATTTCCCATGAGATCTTCCTATGTTGAACATGCTGGTTTGGAACTTAGGATCCTCCTGCTTTTGCCTACCAAGTTCTGGGAATACAGGCATGCACTTCATTTTAATTCCTGTAATTTTGATTTTGAGTGTCCTTAGAATATGTAAACTGATGTTTGCACTCTCCACCGTTATTGCTTCCTGACCTCATGCACACATTTTTCTTTCCTTCCTGATTCCTCTTAAAATCTTGTACCATCTAAATTTATGATCTGGTTTTGCAGATAAAGAAATGAGAAAATGATTAATTCAAAGTAACTCAAGCAATGTGTTCCAACAGTCATTTGATATTCAGCAAAACTTACTGCTCAGCTCACAGAGAAGTCAATACTGTGACACCAGGTTTTTGTGAGAAGAAAAGGATAGCTTGATTGGAGGAAAAAAAAGCTGGGTTTGGGGGGTACGCGTAGAAAGGGAGGGTGTTAAAGCTTCTACTGATTTAGTAATGAGAAGCAGAAATTGTAAGGTTCTTTTGCTCAGGCATAGATGTCACGCTGCCTCTACATAGGTCACCTGCTTCTTTGGGATACAGAGTTTTAGAGGGATGAAGTGAGTGGATTTTGACCTTTCCAAATCAAAAGATCTTTGACCAGCAAGGAGCTGACTTTTGCAGTTAGTTTCAAGCAACTATCTAGTGGAATTGGAAAGTTTTCCTGAAGAATAACTTAGGCACATTGTTATTTAAGAAATGTATATCTGGGTGTGTCTAGGCCTTTGGTGATTTACTTAATCAGTATTATGATTCTCCAATTAAATTCTGTTCTACCTCAGGAGTAGTTACATATTTTTAGAGAGATTAAAGATAGAATGAACTAAAAATCTAAATCATTAATATTCATATTTCACCTTACTGTGAAATCACAAAAGTAATTTAGCAAAAAAAAGGAGTAATAAAAGCAAATCAGTTAAAGAGGTGGAGTAATTTGGCCAAGATAGAAGAGAAAGCTCAATTTTGAGTCTTAAGTTCAAGTTTATATACAGATTGTATTTGTTGCTCCATTTGTACAATGAGGACAGCAGTCAACAAAAACTGATTAAATTATGACATTTTTTTCTAGAAGCTTAAAGTCCATTTCCAAAAAAAACCTCTTGAAGGTACTTGCCTTAAAAATGCCATCCATCTGTGGGCCACTGGTGGCTCACACCTGTAATCCTAGCTACTCAGGGGACTAAGATCTGAAGATCATGATTTGAAAACATCCTGGGCAGGAAAGCCCATGAGACTCTTATCTCCAATTAACCACTAAAAAGCCAGAAGTGAAGTTGTGGCCCAGTGGTAGATTGCTAGCCTTGAGCAAAGAAGCTTAAGGACAGCACCCAGGTCCTGAGTTCAAACCTCAGGACCTGCAAGGGAAAAAAGAAAAGAAAAGAAAAGTCATATATCTTTGAAAAGCACAGCCCACCAAATTGAAATATATAAAACCTCTAGAGCACAAGGGTACCAGTGGCTCACGCCTGTAATCCTGGCTACTCAGGAGGCTGAGATCTGAGGATCGCGGTTCAAAGCCAGCCCGGGCAGGAAACTCCATGAGACTCTTATCTCCAATTAGCTACCAGAAAACCAGAAGAGGCACTGTGGTTCCAGTGGTAGAACACTAGCCTTGAGCTGAAGAGCTGAGGGACAACCCCAGGCCCAGAGTTCAAGCCCCACGACCGACAAAAACAAACAAAAAAATCCCAAAAAACAAAAAACCAAAAAACCTGTACAGCATGTTTAGAAGTTATTTTCTCATAGCTATTATATTATTGGTGCATGTTTCTTTACGACAGTATGACTCCAGTTTAAATGATCTTTTGGTTTGCATAAGTCAATGGTATTTATAATCTAACTTGCCATTAAGAACCATAATGCCTCTTACAAACTTAAAAGAGAACAAAGATAGGTATAGTTTGGAGAATTCCTGGGATCTTGTGTAACAGGAATCATAAGCCAGAGACCCAGTTCCACCTACTGCACATGGCAGTTTCTCTGGCCACTCCAATATGCTACATGAAAAAAACTAGTCAAGAGGAAGGGCAGAGAAAAAAACATTCATTACATGACATGAACACACTGTGGGGAAAGGCACAGTCAGCACTTCAGCTGACTTTGGGGTACAGCCTTGAATTTTAGGTTTAAACAGTGATATCTAGTTGACCATCACCCCAGGATGATCAGGTGGTACCTGCTTATGGCAAGAAAATCCTAGTTGTCTGAGGATCAGTTTCAACTCTTATTACAGAGTCCTGTTCTTCTTGTTATGCTTTTTGGATTCCACGGTAGCTGTAAGGTGAATGTAGAATGAGTAACTCAGAGCAAAGACAGGTACAAAATAGAGGTAGAGGTGCTAATATTTTGTTCTGCTTTTACTTACCTTTGGACAGTTGTAAGTTGAGTGAGGAGTCAGTGTATTTCAGCAGAAGTAGTTTCTAATTATCTGTTACATTTGCCTTTTCTGACTATGAACAAAACATTTATTAAAAAAGCAGTGTTTCTTGTGGTTTAAGATCTGGAATAGCCATTAAGAGTTAGCAGGTTTTCGACATAACGACTTGTACATCTCATTGTTGCAATGTATCCCTATTTAAACGATTTGTTTTTTCCCTTCCCCTCCACAAATTATAACAACATCAAATACAGTGAAAGCAGGAGTTATACCGTGGGGGAGGGTCAGCTGAATGGACAAACTCTTGGTACCAGAGGGGGGAAAAAGAGAGTTAGCAGGAAAGGTGTCCAAAGAATGAAGGTCTGATTGCTAATTAGAATGCATTCTCCTATGAATGGTGATCCAAACAATTGTCATTGATATGTTTTATATTAGTTTACATTATATTGTCAGTTTCTTTCCTTCCTTTTTTATTTCTTAGTTACCACGTCATCAATGGACTTGAAATAATTTTTTCTCTGCTTTTTGATTCTCTTTTGCCAGATGATAATAGACCATCTCAGCAGGAGATATGGAGGAGTTAGAAAGATTACTCAAGAAAGTCTTGCATTTATCTATTAGTAGTCATATGTCTTTTTTTTAATTGTGAAAATACCTTACAGGGGGGTTACAATTACATGGGCAAGGTAATGAGTACGTTTCTTTCTTTCTTTTTTTCTTTCTTTTTTTTGGGTCCGGTCATGGGGCCTGAACTCTGGGCCAGGGCGCTGTCCCTCAGCTCTTCAACTCAAGGCTAGCACTCTACCACTTGAGCCACAGCGCCACTTCTGGCTTTTTTCTTTTTGCTTATATGGTGCTGAGGAATCGAACCCAGGGCCTTGAGCATGCAAGGCAAGCACTCTACCACTGAGCCACCTTCCCAGCCCATGAGTATGTTTCTTATCAAGCATTGTTGCCTCCTCTTTTGTTTCCCCTTCCCATCCCTTCCTATCTCCCCTCCTCCTCCCCTTCACCCCTGCCCCTCCTCCCCCCCCACCCCGCCAAAGTTGTAAAGTTCGTTTTTTGACCTGTGTTGTATATCAGTAAAGTAATATTTCTTGGCAATATTACTTGTTTGTTTTTATATCTTAATTAACTAGATCCTTAGTTATAAACCTCCTCTGTGCACAATGGCATTTCCACACCTGTATCCAGTACTTACCAAGTTGTATTATAATTATCTGCTCCCATATTCAACTTCTTCATTTGATTCTATGCACTTCAAGGACAAAAGATTGTGTGTTAATAAGTTTTACATTCTTAGTAACTAACATAATATGTATTACATTACAAAAAGCAAAAAGCCAACGAATAAAACCACACAAGTGACAAGTGTCTGTGGAAAGTCTTGCTTTTTAAACATCAGAACAGAAAAGACACACAATGGTTGAGCTGGAAGAATCAGGAAAAGATGATTTGTGTTCAGAAAGGTAATATCAAAGGAATGGAAGCTGGAGCCCAGCGCTGGTGGCTCACTCCTGTAATCCTAGCAACTCAGGAGGTTGAGATCTGATGATCATGGTTTGAAACAAGATAGGGCAAGAAAGTCCATGAGATTCTTATCTCCAATTAATTACAGCAAAAGCTGGAAGTTGCATAAAGAGAGAGACAGACAAACAGAAGAGACAGAGAGACACAGAAAGACACAGAGAAAGAAGAAAATAAAGAGAAAGTTAGAGAGAAAGAACAATGAACTATAGGATTTCTTTTGTGTGTGTGTTTTCCCCCTATGGTTTATACCCTGTTGTTACTGTGTTCAATGTTGGTACTCTGGGTATTATATACACATTTATTTGAACTAGGGAAGGCGAACAACAAAATGGTGAGACAAAGGACAAAGGGGGAAACTATGCCATAGGGATACTCACAAGACAACATGTTGGAAATGATCTGTACAACTTGAGGGAGGGAGATTAAGGGGGTAGGGAAAGAAGGAGAAAAACAAGGGAAGGGGTAACAAGTTAGACAAGAAATGTAATCACTACCTTATTTATGTAACTGTAATCCCTCTGTACATCACCTTAATAAAATTTAAAAATAAGAAAGAGAAAGAAAGAGAAGAAGGAAGGAAGGAAGGAAGGAAGGAAGGAAGGAAGGAAGGAAAGAAGGAAGGAAGGAAGGAAGAGAGGAAGGGAGGGAGGGAGGGAGGGAGGGAGAGAGGGAGGGAAGCTGGTTTCAGTCCATCACTGTTCTGTCACCTCCTTCCTCTATTGTCTATTTCTAACCATCTCACCCCATCACTGGTGTTTGAGTGAGCTGTGGCCATAGTGATTTGTTTTCGAGGTTCTCCTTTGTCTATCTAACTATAATATATCATAGTAGACTAAAATCCTTTTATCCACCATATCATCTTAAATTTGTTGTACTATTCTGTCTAATTATAATGAGATCCTCCTGATTTAGGAATCATGTGCTTCCTCTCTTTCTCTCCCTCTCTCCCAATACAGTACCTGCAATGTTCCAGGTACAACTTGATCTCCAAGCACAGCTTTATAGCTTAAGGTGGATAGGGAAAACAATTTTTTAGTTCTGTGCATACTATTCCTTTGAGAAGTGAATCTTTCTGAGCCTGGAACAAATCCATCCAACAAATGCATTACTGTTGCATGTTCTATGGAGCCAAAATATAGGAATCTTCTCAAATGTCCTAAAATTCACATTTAGGACTTGTGTAGATTTCTTCCAAGGGTCCTACTTCATGAAGATGCTTGTGATGTTGGTAGGAATGAGGTTGGATAAGCTTTCTTGAGTGTGATGTCCACACACCAGTCTATGAGGTCCTTCATGGAGCAGGATGGAGCAGAGGCACACTCAGAAGAGATGGTCTAGGAGTCAGTTTACAGGAGGCTTCTCATTCTGCATTACTACTCTAAGCTTCTGTAAATGGTACAGCCATTTACATTATATTGCCATATGTGTTCCCTACAGTAATTACATATGGGGGAACCAGGGTGTTAGAGAGAAATAAAGATTAGAGGAAATTACTAAAGCCTTCATGTAATTTGATTTATCCATCAGATATTTTTTCCATCAGATATTTTCTAATCATAATCCCATAGGTTCTTAATTGAAATGGATCACTGTTGAAAAAGACAGAGTTACAAAAGAAATACAAACAAAAATTTAGCACATATGCCTCACATATACATGGCAGACAGAGAATGAATAGTTCTCCAAGAGGTAACAGTAAATTCAGCTTACATAGTAACTTCAAGAAAGAACTGCAAAGTGTAGAGAAAAGAGAGGATAAAGAAAAAGGTCTGAAGCCGGGCACTGGTGGCTCATGCCTGTAATCCTAGCTACTCAGGAGGCTGAGATCTGAGGATCGTGGTTCAAAGCCAGCCCGGGCAGGAGAGACCATGAGACTCCTATCTCAAATAAACCACCAGAAAACCGGAAGTGGCGCTGTAGCTCAAGTGGTAGAGCGCTCGCCTTGAGCTGAAGAGCTGAAGGACAGCGCCCAGGCCCAGAGTTCAAGCCCCACGACCGACAAAAAAAAAAAAAAAAAAAAAAAAAAGAAAAAGGTCTGATGGAGGCATAGAATTCCAGTGTGTGTGTGTGTGTGTGTATGTGTGTATACCTTATTTTCTTGATCCATTCATCCACTGAGGGGTATCTGGGTTGGTTCCATACCTTAGTTATGGTGAGTAATGCTGTGATAAACATAGTTGTGCTGGTAGCTTTAGTGTGGTCTTGTTTGTGATCATTTGGGTAAATGCCCAAAAGTGGGATTTCTGGGTCATAGGGGAGCTCTATGTGGAGTCTTTTGAGGAACCTCCATACTGCTTTCTAAAGTGATTGAACAAGTTTACATTCCCACCAACAATGCAGTAAGGTTCCCTTCTGTACACATCCCCTCCAGCATCTGTTGTTATTAGATTTCTTGATTATAGCTATTCTAACTGGGGTGAGGTGGAATCTCAATGTTGTGTTGATTTGCATTTCTTTTATGGCTAGAGAAGTTGAGCATTTCTTCCTGTGTCTATTGGCCATTCTGTTTTTTTGGGACCGGTCGTGGGGCCTGAACTCTGGACCTGGGTGCTGTGCCTCAACTCTTCAGCTCAAGGCTAGCACTCTACCACTTGAGCCACAGCGCCACTTCTGGCTTTTTTTTCTGCTTATGTGGTGCTGAGGAATTGAACCCAGGGCCTCATGCATGCAAGGCAAGCGCTCTACTACTGAGCCACCTTCCCAGCCCCTATTGGCCATTCTTATTTCCTCTTCAGAGAGGTCTCTAAGTCTTTTTTTCTGTTTTTTTTTTTTTTTTATTATAAAAATACTGTACAGAGGGGTTACAGTTACATGAGAAAGGTAATGAGTACATTTCCCATCAAGTATTGTTACCTCCTCTTTTATTTTTCCCCTACCATCCCTTCTCTCCCACCTCCACAACTACCCCCTCTCCCCCCTCCCCTCCCTCACACCTCCCCACCCCTGCCAAAATTGTAAAATTTGTTTTCAACATAGTGTTTTGTACTTCTCATTTTTACAATGGGTCAACCTGTATCCCTATTTAAGCATTTTCTTTTTTCCCTTCCCCTCCCCAAATTGAGAAGTGTATATACAAGATGCAGGGCACCGACATCAAGTACAGTGAAAACAGGGGTTATACCATGGGGGAGGAACATACAAAGAAACAAACAAACAAAAAAATCACATGGTACATTATAAATACCTTAGAAACAACAACAAGAAAGAAAAAAAATCTTGTCCCTATCTTGGGGTTCACTTTGATTAACATCATCTTATATAGTCATATGTACATGGCTTTTTAAAAATGTTTTTTATTGCAAAAATACTGTACAGAGGGGTTACAGTTTCATGAGCAAGGTAATGAGTACATTTTTTTTTTATCAAGCATTGTTGCTTCCTCCTTGGTTTTTTCATTACCATCCCTTCCCTCCCATCTCCACAACTACACTCCCTCCACATCTAAATTGTAAAGTTCATTTTTCAGCACAGTGTCTTGTATATCTCATTGTTACAATGGGTCAACCTGTATCCCTATTTAAACATTTTGTTTTTTCTCTTCCTCTCCCCAAATTAGGACAACATCAAATACAGTGAAAACAGGGGTTATACCGTGGGGGAGGAAAATACAAAGCAACAACAACAAAAAAAACCACATGGTACCTTATAAATACATTAGAAACAATAGCAAGAAAGAAAAAACCACTTGTGTCCCTATCTTGGGGTTCATTTCACTTAACTTCATCTAAGTCTTTCTTTTTTTTTATGTCAGGTCGTGGGACCTGAACTCTGGGCCTGGGCGCTGTCCCTCAGCTTTTCAGCTCAAGGCTAGCACTCTACCACTTGAACCACAGTGCCACTTCCGGCTTTTTTCCTTTTTGCTTGTGTGGTGCTGAGGAATCGAACCCAGGGCCTCATGCATTCAAGGCAAGCGCTCTACCACTGAGCCACCTTCCCAGCCCCTCATCAAAGTCTTTAGCCCACTTATTAATCGTGCAGTTGTTTGTCTGAGGATATGATATTGGGGGATTTAATTTTTTGAGTTCCAAGTATATTTTAGATATGAGACCTTCATCCAATGTATGGCTAGTGAAGATCTTCTCCCAGTCCGTGGGCTTTCTATGATCTTGCTTGCTATGTCCTTTACTATGCAGAAGCTCTGCAGTTTCATGCAATCCCATTTGTCCAACCTTTCTTTGATTTGTTATGTTTCTGGGTCTTTATTAAGAAAATTTTGGCCTGTGCCAAGGAGCCCTAGAGTTTCTCCTATTCCATCCTGTAATGTTTTCAGGGTTTCTGCTTTGACTTCGAGGTCTTTGATCCATTTGAAGTTGATTCTCGTTCAGGGTGATCTATAGGGATCTAGCCTTAGTTAAAAAATTTTTTTTATTGTAAAAATGTTGTACAGAAGGGTTACAGTTACATGAGTAAGGTAATGAGTACATTTCATAGTGAGCATTGTTACCTCCTCCTTTATTTTCCTCCTACCATTACTTCCTTCCCCACCTCCCCAACTCCTCCACCTCCTCCACCCAACATTGTAAAGTTCGTTTTCAATACAGTGTCCTGTATGTCTCATCGTCACAATGGGTGAGCCTGTATCCTCATTTTTAAGTGTTCTGCAATATCCCTTCCCCTCCCCAAGTTACAAATATATATATACAAGGTGCAGAGCACCAGCATCAAATCCAGTGAAAACAGAGGTTATACCATGGGGGAAGAACATACAATAGTAACATATGAATCACATAGTGTATTGAAAGTACATTAAAAACACTAACAAGAAAGAAAAAAAATTATTGTTTCCCTGTCTTGGGGTACATTTTGCATAACTTTATCTCATATGGTCATAGGTACATGGCCTTTGATCTACTCTGCTTGTCCTAGACATATACTAGACACTGAAAACAAGGGAAACCATGGGACTTATGTTTCTTTGAGCCTGGCTTATATCACTTAATATGATTTTTTCCAAGTCTTCCCATCTCCTAACAAAAGAGGCAATGCCATTTTTTTCTGATTGATGCATAGAATTCTATTGTATATAGGGAGCTAAAGAAATAGAATGGAAGACTTTTGAGGCACCTCCATACTGCTTTCCAAAGTGGTTGAACAAGTTTACACTCCCACCAACAGTGCAATAAGGTTCCCTTCTTTCCACATCCCCTCCAGCATCTGTTGTTATTAGAGTTCTTGATTATAGCCATTCTAATTGGAGTCAGTTGGTATCTCAATGTTGTTTTGCTTTGCATTTCTTTTATGGTTAGAGAGGTTGAGCATTTCTTCATGTGTCTATACCCCTGCTTTTACTGTATTTGATGTTGGTATAATTTGTGGAGCAGAAGGGAAAAAACAAATCATTTAAATAGGGATACAGGTGGACCCATTGCAACAATGAGACGTACAAGTCCTTATGTAGAAAAATGAACTTACAACCTTGGTGGGGGGGGGATGGGAAGGGATGGGAAGGGGAAATAAAGGAGGAGGCAACAATGCTTGATAAGAAATGTACTCATTACCTTGCCCATGTAATTGTAACCCCTCTGTACGGTATTTTCACACAAAAAAGAAATAGAATGGAAGAAAGACAGCCTTTTCAGTAAACGGTGCTGGCAAGATTGGTTAAACACTTGTAGAAAACTAAATCTAGATCCATATATATCACCTGCAACAGAATCAACTCCAAATGGATCAAAGACCTCAAAATAAAAGCAGACTCCATGAAAACATTACAGAAAGGAATAAAGAAACTCTAGGGCTTCTTGACAAAGGCCAAAACTTTTCTTTCTTTCTTTCTTTCTTTCTTTCTTTCTTTCTTTCTTTCTTTCTTTCTTTCTTTCTTTCTTTCTTTCTTTCTCTCTCTCTCTTTCTTTCTTTCTCTCTCTCTCTTTATCTCTCTCTCTCTCTCTCTCTCTCTCTCTCTCTCTCTCTCTCTCTCTCTCTCTCTCTCTCTCTCTCTCTCTCTCTCTCTCTCTCTCTCTTTCTTTCTTTTTTTTGGGTCCGGTCGTGGGGCCTGAACTCTGGACCTGGGCATTGTCCCTCAGCTCTTCAGCTCAAGGCTAGCACTCTACCACTTGAGCCACAGCGCCACGTCTGGCTTTTTATCCCCTGCTTATGTGGTGCTAAGGAATCGAACCCAGGGCCTCATGCATGAAAGGCAAGCGCTCTACCACTGAGCCACCTTCCCAGCCCAAAACTTTCTTAATAGAGACCCAAAAGCACAATAAATCAAAGAAAGGTTTGGATAAATGGGACTGCATGAAACTGCAGAGCTTCTGCAAGGCAAAGGACATAGCGAGCAAGATCAACAGAATGCCCACAGACAGGGAGAAGATCTTCACTAGCCATACAATGGACAAGGGTCTCATTTAAAATATACTTAGAACTCAAAAAACTAAATTCCCCAACAACAAATCCTCAAAGAAACAACTGCCCAATTAACAAATGGGCTAAAGACTTAAAGAGAGACTTCCCTGAAGAAGAATTAAGAATGGCCAATAGACACATGAAGAAATGCTCAACCTCTCTAGCCATACAAGAAATGCAAATCAAGATAATGCTGAGATTCTACCTCACCCCAGCTAGCATGGCTATAATCAAGAAATCTAATAACCACAGATGCTGGAGAGGATGTGGCCAAAAGGGAACCCTACTGCATTGTTGGTGGGAGTATAAAATAGTCTTAGTTTTCTGCAGGTGTTTAACCAACTTTGCCAGCACCATTTACTGAAGAGGTTGTCTTTCTTCCATTCTATATTTTAGCACCCTTATCAAATATATGGTGGCTTTAGGTCTGTGGGTTCATTTCCATCAGAAAGAATGACACCTCCCCATCTGTTAGGAAATGGAAAGACTTGGATAAAATTATATTAAGTGAAGCAAGCCAGACTCAAAGAAACATAGGTCCCATGGTTTCCTTTATTTGTAAAATCTAGTATATGTCTAGGACAAGCAGAAGAGGTCAAAAGCTATGTACATATGGCCATATAACCTGATGCTAAACAAAATGAACCCCAAGATTGGTTTTGTTGCTGTTCTTTTTTTTAAATTTAATTTAATTTTATTTGTGAACATACTATACAGAGGGGTTACAATTACATGGGCAGGATAATGCGTACATTTCTTACCAAGCATTACAGCCTCCTCCTTTGGTTTACCCTTCACATCCCTTCCCAGCCTCCCCCCTCAACCCCAATCCCAATCCTTCTCCTTCCCCCCCTCCCCCCCCTGCACCGATGTTGTAAAGCTCGTTTTGGACATGACAACTTGTACTTCTCATTGTTGCAACAGGTCCACCTGTATCCTTAAACGACTGGTTTTACCCCATCTCCTCCACAAGTTATAGTGACATCAAATATAGTGAAAGCAGGGGTTATACTGTGGGGAAGGGACATACAAAGCAACAAAGAGATAATCTTATAAATGCATTAGAAACACATGAATGAAAGAAAAACACATTAAAATACATATCTAAGGGTTCATTTTCCTGACATCACATTATCTGACCTTTTCCGCTTGACTCATACATATACTAGATATTACAAATAAGGGAAACCATGGGACCTATGTTTTATTGGGCCTGGCTTACTTCACTTAATATAATTTTTTCCAAGTTTTTCCATTTCCTAACAAATGGGGCAATGACATTCTTTCTGATGGAGGCATAGAATTCCATTGTGTATATATATCACATTTTCTTGATCCATTCATCTACTGAGGGGCATCTGGGTTGGTTCCATATCTTAGCTATGGTAAATAATGCTGCAATAAACATAGTTGTGCTAGTAGCTTTAGTGTGGTCTTGTTTGTAAACATTTGGGTAAATGCCCAAAAGTGGGATTGCTGGGTCATAGGGGAGATCTATGTGAAGACTTTTGAGGAACCTCCATACTGCTTTCCAAAGTGGTTGAACAAGTTTACATTCCCACCAACAATGAAGTAAGGTTCCTTTCTGTCCACATCCCCTCCAGCATCTGTTGTTGTTAGAGTTCTTGATTTTTGCCGTTCTAACTGGAGTGAGGTGATATCTCAATGTTGTTTTGATTTGCATTTCTTTTATGGCTAGGGATGTTGAACATTTCTTCATGTGTCTATTGGCCATCCTTCTTTCTTCTTCAGAGAAGTTTCTCTTTAAGTCTTTCACCCACTTATTTATTGGGCAGTTGTTTCATTGAGGATTTGTTGTTGGGGGCTTTAATTTTTTGAGTTCCAAGTATATTTTAGATATGAGACCCTTGTCCGTTGTATGGCTAGTAAAGATCTTCTCCCAATCCGTGGGCTTTCTATTGATCTTGCTAGCTATATCATTTGCCCTGCAGAAGCTCTGCAACTTTATGCAATCCCATTTGTCCAACCTTTCTTTGATTTGTTGTGTTTCCGGGTCTCTATTCAGAAAATTTCGGCCTGAGCCAAGGAGACCTAGGGTTTCTCCTATTCCATCCTGTAATGTTTTCAGAGTGTCTGCTTTGAGTTCAAGGTCTTTGATCCATTTGGAGTTGATTCTGGTGCAGGGTGATATATAAGGATCTAGCTTTAGTTTTCTACATGTAGTTAACCAATTTTGCCAGCACCATTTACTGAAGAGGTTGTCTTTCTTCCATTCTATTGTTTTAGCTCCCTTATGGAAGATTAGATGGCTATAGGTCTGTAGGTTCATTTCTGGGTTTTCAATTCTATTCCATTGGTCCGAGGTCTGTTCTTATGCCAATACCAAGCTGCTTCGATTACTATGGCTTTATAGTAGAATTTGAAATTAGGTATTGATATTCCTCCAGCAGTGTTCTTTCCGTTGAGGAGTGTTTTTGCTATTCGGGGTCTTTTATTGTTCCATATGAATTTTTGGATTGCCTCTTCTATTTCCTTGAAGAATGAGGTTGGAATTTTGATAGGTATTGCATTGAATTTGTAGATAGCCTTGGGAAGTATTGCCATTTTCACAATGTTAATCTTTCCAATCCAGGAGCATGGGAGGCTTTGCCATTTTTAAAGTTCTGTGTTGATTTCCTTTTTCAAGATTTTAAAGTTTTAAAGTTAAGTTAATTCCTAGGTATTTTATTTTTTGTGGGGCTATTACAGATGGAGTTGCTTTCCTAATTTCAGCCACACTTTTCTCATTGTTGGCATACAGAAAAGCCATTGATTTTTCGGGGTTAATTTTATAACCTGCTACTTTGCCAAAGTTTTGAATCAGCTTGAGTAATTTGGGAGTGGAGTCTATGGGATTCTTTAAATACAAGATCATGTCTTCTGCAAAGAGGGAGAGTTTTATTTCTTCTTTCCCTATTTGGATCCCCTTTATGTCTGCATCTTGTCTTATTGCTGTAGCTAGGCATTCTAATACTAGATTGAAGAGAAGTGGAGAGAGTGGGCATCCTTGTCTTGTTCCTGAGTTAAGAGGAAATGGCTTTAGTTTTTCACCATTGAGTATAATGCTGGCTGTAGGTTTGTCATATACAGCCTTTATTGTATTGAGGAATGTTCCATGGATTCCTAATTTTTCCAAAACCTTCATCATAAAGGGGTGTTGGATCTTGTCGAATGCTTTTTCTGCATCTATTGAGATAACCATGTGGTTCTTGTTCTTGCTCCTGTTGATGTGATGAATAATAATAATTGATTTGCGTATATTGAACCAGCTTTGCATCCCTGAAATGAATCCTGTTTGATCGTGGTGTATGATTTTTTGGATGAATTGTTGAAGTCGATTGGCGAAAATTTTGTTGAGAAGTTTTGCATCAATATTCATCAAAGAAATGGGTCTATAGCTCTCTTTCTTTGATGAGTCCCTGCCTGGTTTTGGGATGAGGGTTATGATGGCTTCATAGAATGTGTTCGGTAGTGAGCTTTCTCTTTCAATTTCATTGAAGAGTTGGAGGAGTATTGGTGTGAGCTCTGCTTTGAAGGCCTTGTAAAATTCCGCTGTAAAACCATCTGGTCCTGGACTTTTCTTAGCTGGGAGGTCTCTTATTGATGTTTCTATTTCAGTGCTTGATATGGGCCTGTTAAGACAGTTTAACTCATCTTGGTTTAGTTTTGGCATGTCAATATTTGCTAGGAAAAGGTCCATTTCTGTCAAGTTCTCAAACTTATTAGCATAAAGTTTTGAGAAGTATTCCCTTATAATGTTCTGAATCTTGGTTGTTTCTGTGGTGATGTTTCCATTCTCATCTCTGAGTTTATTAATTTGGGTGTGTTCTCTTCTTTTTCTGATAAGATTTGCTAAGGGTCTGTCAATTTTGTTAAGTTTTTCGAAGAACCAACTCTTTGTTTTGTTGATTCTTTCTATAGTTTTTTTGGATTCTAATTCATTTAATTCTGATTTAATTTTGATTATTTCTTTCCGTCTACTGGATTGGGGTTTATCTTGCTGCTCTTTTTCAAGGAGATTTAGATGTGTCATTAAATTGTTAGTTTCCGATCTCTCCAATTTGTTGATGTAGGAGCTCAGAGCTATAAACTTGCCTCTGAGTACTGCCTTTGCTGTGTCCCAGAGGAGCTGGTAATTTGTGTGTTCATTTTTGTTGAATAGCATGAACATTTGAATTTCCTTTCTAATCTCTTCCATGACCCACTCATGATTCAGCAGTGTGTTGTTCAGCCTCCATGTGATGCCGGACTTTCTTTGGTGGCTTTTGGTGTTGAGTTCTAATTTTATTCCCTTGTGGTCAGAGAGGATGCAAGGTATAACTTCAATGTTTCTGAATTTAGACAAGTTTGCTTTGTGGCCTAAAATGTGGTCTATTTTAGAAAACGTTCCATGTGCTGCTGAGAAAGATGTGTATTCTGATGCTGCTGGGTGAAATGTTCGGTAGATGTCTGTTAAGTCTAGTTGATCTATGCAGCTGTTTAGATCTGCAGTTTCTCTGTTGAGTTTTTGTCGAGTTGATCTATCTAGTGGGGAGAGTGGTGTGTTAAAATCCCCAACAATTAATGTCTTTGGATCTATATGGGATTTGAGGGAAAGTAGTGTTTCTTTGATAAATTTGGGTGCTCCATTGTTTGGCGAATAGATATTTAGAATTGTAATATCCTCCTGAAGGAGAGATCCTTTAATTAGTATGTAGCTACCTTCTTTATCTCTTCTCATGAATTTAAATTTGAAGTCTATTTTATCTGATATTAGGATTGCAACTCCTGCCTGTTTATGGGGGTCGTTTGCTTGGTAGATTTTGTTCCAGCCTTTAACATTGAAAATGTGTTTGTTTTTACGGGCAAGATGTGACTCCTGCAGGCAGCAGATAGAAGGGTCTTGTTTTTTAATCCAACTAGACAGTCTATGTCGTTTAATTGGAGAGTTCAGTCCGTTAACGTTAAGAGATAGGACTGAGAGGTATTTGGGAGTTCCTGCCATGTTATCCACCTTCTTGGGGGCTACGAAAACTGGGTTCTTCCTATGGTTCTTGGATTCTCAGCTTGGGTGCAGTTTCTTGGCCTTTGTTGCAGTCTTGTTGGTTTTCTATGTGTAGGACATCCTTAAGAATCTTTTGTAGGGCTGGTTTGGTGGAGATGTATTGTTTCAATTTTTCTTTGCTATGGAAGGTTTTTATTTGGCCTTCAGTTATGAAGGAGAGTTTAGCTGGGTACAGTATTCTTGGTTGATAGTTGTTTGTTTTTAGGGCATGGCATACATCATTCCAGGCTCTTCTTGCTTTGATTGTCTCTGCTGAGAAATCTGTGGTGATTCTAATTGGTTTCCCTTTATAGGTGATTACCCTTTTCTCCTTGACAGCTTTAAGGATCTTTTCCTTGGTCTGAGTTGATCCTGTGTGGATTATAATGTGACAGTGTGATGTCCTATTCTGGTCTGGTCTATTTGGGGTTCTAAAAGCTTCTTGTATCTGAATAGGCCTATCTTTTTGTATGTTTGGGAAGTTCTCTGCTAGGATCCTGTTAAACAAATTTCCTAGACCATTAACTTCTGTTTCTAGGTGCTCCTCTACACCCATTATCCTTAGATTAGGCCTTCTGATGGTGTCTTCCAGGTGTTGGATAGACCTATCATATTTCTTGGACTTGTCTTGGATGGTTGTATGTTCTTTCTCTATAATATCTAGGCTGTCTTCAATCCCTGAGATTCGATCTTCTGCATGGTCTAACCTGCTGTCAAGACTCTCTACTTTGTTTTTTTTATCTCTTTTCCTTCTAATTGGTCAGCTTTGATGGCTTCAAGTTCTTTGTTGAAGCTCTGTTTTAGGTCTTGTATGAATTTCTTTACTTCCTTAATTTGGTGTTCAGTGGTTGTTCTCAAATCACTTAGTTGATTGGTTATGGTTTCTTTGGACTCCCATTCCTTCTGTTGGGTTCCATTCAGCAGTCCCTTTGTGGTCTCCCTGACTTCCTTCAGCTCTTTGTTAATGGATTCCATGAATGCCTTTAGTGATCTTTGTGTATTCTCTACCTGGTCTCTCAATTCCTGAATTACTCTTTGATTAGCTTCCTCCCGTTCGTGGGATTCCTGTAGTTCTCTTTCCTCCCGTTCATGGGATTCCTGCAGTTCTCTTTGAGTGTTCTCAGCCTGCTCACGCCATTCTTCCCTTTCTCTTTGAGTATTCTCAAGTTGTTCATGCAAATCCTGTATCAGTTTTTGAGTAGCTTCCTCACGCTTATGATATTCCTGTACAAGCTTTTGGGGTGCCTCCTCTCTCTCCCTTTCACGCTCATACAGAGTCCTTTGTAAGTTGTCAAACTTCTCATTTATCATGTTTACCAGCAGTGTTTGTAGAGTTATTTGGGAACTCTCCTCTGGATTATTCATTATCTGTTCTGACCCCTGATTATCAAGATTGGGAATTGAGATATCTGGATTTGCCATTTTTCTCGTGTTTTTCCGGTTTACTCTGCCCATTTGAGATGAAGATAGCACCAGTTTTGTGCTAGAACACTATCTTAAGGCAACCATCAATCAAAGTTTGCATTTGTACAGTCAATAGTCTACAGATACAATCTAGTTCAACAGATACATCTATTCAACATCAAACAACTATATGTTAATGGGCTTTGAACCACAGAGAAGAATTTGGAAAACCAGAAATTATTAGGGTTTGGGAGAGATGTGGGTAAAAAATAGGATTAGATTGGTGTGGGGAGGCACAGGGAGAGTTAACTCTGTCCTAATTCCAATGCAGGAAATAGGTTGGGTAGGATGCAAGTAGAGAGAGAGAGAAAAAGAAGAAAGGGAAAGGGAAATGAAAAGAGACTAGAAAAAAATAGAAACATGAAAATTAATATTATTATGGAGATTAAAAGACCATCTATTTAGAGAGGAATGTGAGTGTATTAAGAGAAGGGAAGGGACATAGAGGAGAAATGAAAAACTTAAAAAATGCTTAAAATATTATATAGGTATAAAGAGGTAGTACTGCTATTAAGGAATTTAAGTCTCAGAGGTTTTGAATTGAGTAATAAATTTGTGGATTAAGTGTGTACACAATGGGGGATAGGGTCTACTAGTTAACTACGGGTTTATCTGAGGATGTGCAGGACAAGAGTTAAGTCACATAAAGAAGATCAAAAGAGAGGAAAAGGTGAGAAGGATAAGAAAGGGGGAAAAAAAGATCAGAAGTTCAGTAGAGCTAGACGAAAAACAAAAAGATACTTAAGAAAGAAAAAAAAGAGAAAGAAGACAAGAAAAGAAAGGAAAACGCACATTCACGTATTCCTAAAATAAAAATTATAAGAGGAAAAAAAAGTTACTGGAAAACAATTATTTTTTCAAAAAAGGCAAAAATTAAAGATTAATAAAATTTTTAGAAAAGCAAAAAAAATTTTTTTATATATATAAGGTACCAAAAAAAAAAGAAAAGAAAAGAAGAAGAAGAAGAAAAAAAATGTTCTTTGATTTTTTTTTTTTATTTTTTTGGAAGGGGTGGGAAGAATCCTGTATCTCCCTTTTGTCTGTAACCAGCCTCTTGTTGGAGTCTCTAGTCAGCTTGAGGTCCTGTGGCTTGATTGGTTTCTTAAGTCAGCTTGTTCAAACAGGCAGAAAAATGCTCTGCTTTACCCAAGATGTTGAGATCCCCCTCCCAGATTTGTTTAATGGGAGGGTGATCTGCTTTGAGAATCACAAAAGAGGGGGATGCAGTGGTGAGGCTAGGTTCTGGGTAGAGTTGAGGCCTTTCAACAATCAGTAGCTTTTCCCTGGGGCTATTTTGTGAAAAAAACTCACAGAGCCCAGCCTGGAGCCATTCTCAGGGTTTCTGTTATTCAGTTGATTGTTGAGGCTGCTAGAGGGAGGGGCAGCCTCTGGCTCTGGTTACCCAGTGAGGAAAGCCACTCCAATGGCTGGCGCCTGAGCTGGGTGACTTTTCCCTGAATGGAGCTGAGTCTAGCAGGTCACTTCGCCGTTAAGTTCTTGTGACCTGCTAAATGACTCATTTTATTCCAAGGCCTGAGTTGGAGCTAGCAGCTCCTCCGAGCTTTGTCGGTATCCAAGATGGAGATCACCAGTGCTGGGGGGGAGGGGTGGCCTTCCCTCCTCTGCTCTCTGAGAAGGAGTGAGGACATCGGGCTTCTACTCACTCCGAGTCTTGGATCCTGGGTCGTCTCTGGTCTGCAAACTGCAGGATGAAGATGTCCGCTCCTTGTCGGTTCTTCCTGGTGTTGAGTAGAATCTGCTCACCCGCTGTCTCCTTTGTCCCGGACTCTCTGTGTGAGCGCTCAGGTATGGCCCCGGCTGCGGTCTCCGCCACGACCCTGCCACCGCAGCCGCCGCGGCTGCTGGCAAGTGCTCAGATGTGTCTTCTTTCCTTGGCTTTCCCTCTCTTGTCTAACTCTCTGTCCTGTGATGGCACACTTGGTGTGATTCTCTGGCTTAGGACTGTTCACTGGAACGCTAAACTGCTTTCTATGCAAGAGCTTGTTCAGATTCCAGCTTCTCCTCCGCCATCTTCCCGGAACCTCCTGTTGCTGTTCTTTTTAATGTACTTATAATGTTTCTTTGCATGTTCTTCCCCCATGGTACAATCCCTGTTGTCACTGTTTTTGTTTCCGGTGTCCTGCATCTTGTATATACCTTTTTCTAATTTTGAGAGGGGGAAGGAAATAACAAAATGCTAAAATAAGGATTCAGGATGACCCATTGTAATAATGAGATGTACAAGACAGTATGTAGAAAATAAACTTTACAACTTTGCCGGGGGCGGGGGAGGAGTTGGGGAGTTGGGGAGAGAATGGATGGTAAGGGGACAAACAAAGGAGGGTGCAACAATCCTAGATAGATAATGGACTCATTACCTTGCTCATGTAACTGTAATCCTTCTGTATAGTATCTTTACAATAACAAATATATATTAAGAAAGCAAAAAAGGAAAAGGTCTTTGATTTTTTATAAGCAGTGAATTGGGTGAGAGGGGCAAGGCAAACAATGGGCATTTATGGCTGGATAGCACATCTGGTTAATGTAAAGTCCTCTGGTACCATTTCCAGGCTGGTGAGGATGGAACTATGTCTTCAGTGGTTAAGTACCATTCTCATTGGTGAAAGAGGAAGTATATCTATGTCCTACTTCTAGCAAGTCCAGGGAGAGCAAAGAGCTTCCCCACATCTGTATCTGCTTAGTTGCTTCTATCTCAACAACCATTTATATTCTGGGAAGGCACATGCTGGTCTCCCACAATAGACATGGTGGTGAGCAAAAAAGAAGGTCTTTCTCTCAGGAACATTCTCACATCCTCTAAGTAAAGCAATAGAGATAATCCAGAAAGTGAAAGAAGCATTCTGTCACTGTACCCTTCTTTAAATAGCAATAACATGGACTAAGATGTTAGTTTCTATTTACCAATCCTAGATTGCTAGGAAGATTTAATTTTTTTTGAGTTCCAGGTATATTTTAGATATGAGACAAGGGTCTCATATCTAAAAGCCCAATCTGTGGACTTTCTATTGCTAGCTATGTCCTTTGCCATGCAGAAGCTCTGCAGTTTCATGCAATCCCATTTGTCCAACCTTTCTTTGATTTGTTGTGTTTCTGAGTCTCTATTAAGAAATTTTCAGCCTGTGCTAAGGAGACCTAGGATTTCTCCTATTCCATCCTATAATGTTTTCAGAGTATCTACTTTGACTCCAAGGTGTTTGATCCATTTGGAGTTGATTCTGTGCAGGGTGATATATAAGGATCTAGCTTTAGTTTCTAAAAGTAGTTAACCAATTTTGCCAGAACCATTTACTGAAGAGGCTGTCTTTCTTCCATTCTATTTTTTAGCTCCCTTATTGAAGATTAGATGGCTATAGGTCCGTAGGTTCATTTCTGGGTTTTCAATTCTATTCCATTGGTCCTGAGGTCTGTTCTTGTGCCAGTATCAAGCTGTTTGATTACTATGGCTTTGTAGTAGAGTTTGAAATTTGGATGATATTCCTCTAGCACTGTTCTTTCTGTTAGGGATCGTTTTTGCTATTTAGGGTCTTTTATTGTTCCATATGAATTTTTGGATTGCTTCTTCTATTTCCTTGAAGAATGAGGTTGGAATATTGATCGGTATCACATTGAATTTGTAGATAGCCTTGGGAAGTATTGCCATTTTCACGACGTTGATCCTTCCAATCTAGGAGCATGGGAGGTTTTGCCACTTTCTAAGTTAAATGCTTAAGCTCATCCTCCTTCATATTTTCAGAAGGACTCTGAAAATTTTGCTTCCTTTTTATCTGCATGATTTTCCTATGTCTTAAGGTTTTCAAAGCAGAAATTGTTCTGATTTTATAACTTATAGTTAATGGATTTTTTTTCAAGTTCTCTGTGATTGTTAGTAATATTAGTTAGCTTAGTTATATGTGGTGTTATGTGCCACTAAAATATTATTTACATATTTGTATATCACATCATATAGTAATATAATATCATTTATTAAACTATTAAATGATCCTGTTTTATAGAATTATAAATTATAACATAATATAATATATTATTAATATGCTTAATTATTGTATAGGTAATATATTATTAGCATTATACATGTAAATATACATATACATATACACAATATACATTTTTTCCTTTTATCAGCATTAAATATATATGTGTGTATGCAAATACATACATACATATATATATATATATACCTATATCCACACACACACACACACACACACACACACACATTTCTTCTTTTAGGGCAAAAGGAACCTTAAAACCAATGAAGGTAATCCCTTTCCACAACCCTCCTCTAAGTTTTGCAGCTAGGCCTTTGTAAGGACAGGGGTCTCTCAGAAGGAGCAATCACATTGGAATCACTAGGACAGCTTTGCTCTGGAATATAAAAATAGTTGTTTCTTCCCTAATTCCATGCCCCAGAGATCTCTGGATCAGTTGGTGCTAATGAATTATTTTATACTGATAATGAGTTTTATGTTAGAATATTGACTTGCATTGACACTGAAATGGAAAATAAATGAGATAGTGAGACCATCAAATATTTGCATTAACATACATCAATCAAGTATTTGGTTTTAGTTTGGGAGAGATGTCATACTAATGGGCCAGCCACCCTCACTGACAGAACCTGAAGTCCCCCTATAGACCAGTTTCCAATCACTACAGTCGCTGAAAGATGCTTTGGCAGTAGAAAGCCTATCAAACTGCAGCTTTAGCTTCCAGGAATGAGCAACAGACTCATTTGGACAGAACTAACCTGTGGGGTGTAGATGGAAAACACTTTGGTCTTGAAAATATTGAAGTCTGTTTCTCATTTCATCTTCCTCTACCTCAGAGCACAGCTGCGTTTCTACCATTTCATGGATAGCTCCGACTCAGATGAGCTCAGCTTAAGCTTCCCACTTGGCAAGAATTTAAGGTCCTTATTGGTCTAGAAGTGCCTTTGTTTCCTCATCAGTCATAAGACTTCATGCAACCCCCTCGCCAATCATCAGCATCTTTTGCATTACGTCTCTTTATGGTTCCAAGAACCACTTCCCTCTTTTTGTAATGCTCTATCAGAGTAATGACTCACAAATTACAAATTGAGAAACCAAACTCTTTTGGTTGCTGAGAAGATTTGCAAGATTTAAATAGTTGTATTCAAATTTTGCTGAAAGAGGACTTCACAATGACTGGAATCCATTTAGAGTGGATTTGGAGCTGTAATTCTCCAAACCACTAATCTCCACTAAACCTCTACTAAGTCATCCCCTGAAAGCTTTAGGGGACTGGAAAGATGCAAATTTAACCTATGTCACAAAAATACAAATTTGAAATATTGGTTCAATAAGTCACACCTGGAAGTTGGATGTTTGGTGGTTTTTTTATGAATATATATGGAATATATTTGACACATATATTTGATGCACATATATTTATACCCATATTTAATGCACATATAGTTAATAATACATATATGCTTAATATTTATAATAGCTATATATAATAATACATATATATTTAATACATATATGTATGAAATATATATTATATTGATTTTAAAACCTAGTAGATATTTTGTCCAGTTTCAGGATCTCAATAATAGTTTTGGTAAGATTGATGTAAGCTTTAGAAATTATACTGATAAATTTGGTGCGTTTTTATTAGAAGAAATGAGGCCTCATCCAGAATGATAATATTCCTAAGGGAGGTGTAAAATGATCTGAATAAAAGACAAAAAGTGAATTTAAAATATTTTAAGTATGGCAAAAATGAGCATACTTGAATGCTTTCTATATATGTATATATTTTAAGCATATAACAATATGATTCATTTTTATATTAAATGAAAAGCAAATAATAGACTCAAGTACATGCTAGAAAGCTCCTCTTTTAAATTAGATAGACTTTATTCTTTTGGAATTCAAAACAATGTCTAATTTTTCTGAAATTATTTTTCAACTCATTATTGATATTTAGTATTGAGGAGTTATTTCATCATTAGTTTTATGTTAGAGTAATGACATAATGAAATTGAAAAGAAAAATAAATGAAAATGGTAAGACTATTAAACATCTACATTAGCATAAATCAATAAAGTGTTTTGTTTTAAGATCTTAGAAATTAGTTTTCATGGTCCTTTCCTTCAGTAGTGAAGACAAAACCTTTTATTTACAAATAAAACAACCCAAAATGAAAAAATGAAAAATGTCTTAGAGTATCCCTTGTCATACACTTTAACATACTTTGGACCTTTAAAGTAGTTAGTGTATTTGAAGAGAAGAGAGAAGCCAACATACAACTCAACTCGATTATAATATATAGGAGTAAAGACTGAAATAATGTCTCTTAGCAGTAGAAGGCTTGTCTAACATGCCTAGGTTCAGTTCCTACCACATCAAAATAACCATCATAGGAAATTACATTGATATATGATACCTTTTAGTTCTCCAGAAGTCCTGACTGTCTAGTACATCTAAGATTTATAAAGTATAATAGAATACTAGTTCAGAGCATTGATCTTAGAAACAGACACAGGTTATGGTTCCAGCTTTTCAAATCATGGAGGTATATTTCTTAGACTTTCTGTGGTTCAGTTTTTCTGGTAAAATGAGGACAATAGAAATAACTTCCTAATAGAATTGAAAACCCAGAAATGAACCCACAGACTTATAGCCACC
Source organism: Dipodomys merriami (assembly GCF_024711535.1). Taxonomy (NCBI): domain Eukaryota; kingdom Metazoa; phylum Chordata; class Mammalia; order Rodentia; family Heteromyidae; genus Dipodomys; species Dipodomys merriami. Next base: position 35,146,130 of record NW_027205603.1, read on the forward strand.
TAATCTTTGATAAGGGAACTAAAAAAAAAATAGACAGAAGAAAGCCTCTTCAGTAAATTGTGTTGGCAAAATTGGTTAATAACCAGTAGAAAACTAAAGCTAGATCCTTATATATCACCCTGCACCAGAATCAACTCCAATGGATCAAAGACATCAAAGTCAAAGCAGACACCCTGAAAACATTATAGAATGGAATAGGAGAAACCCTAGGTTTCCTTGGCACAGGCCGAAATTTTCTTAATAGAGACCCTGAAACACAACAAATCAAAGAAAGGTTGGACAAATGGGATTGCATGAAACTGCAGAGCTCCTCCATGGCAAAGGACATAGCTAGCAAGATCAATAGAAAGCCCACAGAGTAGGAGAAGATCTTCACTAGCCATACAACAGACAAGGGTCTCATATCTAATGTATGCCTGGAACACAAAAAATTAAATCCCCCAAAAACAAATCCTCAAAGAAAGGTGAAATAAACCCCAAGATATGGACTCAAATGTTTTTTCTTTCTTGCGATTGTTTCTAACATATTTATAAGATGATTTCTTGGTTGCTTTGTATGTCCCTCCCCCACAGTATAACCCCTGTTTTCACTGTATTTGATGTTGGTATAATTTGTGGAGGGGAAGGGAAAAAACTAATTGTTTAGATAGGGATACAGGTGGACCCATTGCAACAATGAGATGTCCAAGACGTTATGTTGAAAAATGAACTTTACAATTTTCGCCAGGAAGGGAGTGGGGGGAAAGGGCGGGGTAGAGATGGGAAGGAATGGGAAGGGGAAACGAAGGAGGAGGCAACAATGCTTGATAACTTTTATGTTGCTTTGTATGTCCTTCCCCCACGATATAACCCATGCTTTCACCGTATTTGATGTTGGTATAATTTGTGGAGGGGAAGGGAAAAAATAAATCGTTTAACTAGGGATACAGGTGGACCCATTACAACAATGAGATGTACAAGTGGTTATGTCAAAAAACGAACTTTACAACTTTGGTGTGTGTGGGGGGAGGATCGGGTTGGGGGAGAGGGGGAGTGTTGGAAGGGATGGGAAGGGGAAACAAAGAGGAGGCAACAGTGCTTGATAAGAAATGTACTCGTTATCTTGCCCATGTAATTGTAACTCCTCGGTACGGTATTCTCACAATAAAAAATAAATAAATAAATGTAAACAAGCATGATACTAAGAGTAAAAAAAAAAGAAAGAAAGAAATGTACTCATTACCTTGTTCGTGTAATTGTAACCCCTCTGTACGGTATTTTCACAATTAAAAAAACAAAACAAAACAACTTCTCAACTGATAAGTGGGCTAAAGACTTAAAGAGAAACTTCTCTGAAAAGGAAATAAGACCTCAGGACCAATGGAATAGAATTGAAAACCCAGAAATGAACCTACAGACCTAAAGCCATCTAATCTTCGATAAGGAAGCTAAAACAATAGAATGGAAGAAAGACAGCCTCTTCAGTAAATGGTGCTGGCAAAATTGGTTAACTACATGTAGAAAACTAAAGCTAGATCCTTATATATCACCCTGCACCAGAATCAACTCCAAATGGATCAAAGACCTTGAACTCAAAGCAGACACTCTGAAAACATTACAGGATGGAATAGGAGAAACCCTAGGTCTCCTTGGCTCAGGCCGAAATTTTCTGAATAGAGACCCGGAAGCACAACAAATCAAAGAAAGGTTGGACAAATGGGATTGCATAAGATTGCAGAGCTTCTGCAGGGCAAATGATATAGCTGGCAAGATCAATAGAAAGCCCACCGATTGGGAGAAGATCTTTATTAGCCATACAACGGACAAGGGTCTCATATCTAAAATATACTTGGAACTCAAAAAATTAAACCCCCCAACAACAAATCCTCAAAGAAACAACTGCCCAATAAATAAGTGGGCGAAAGACTTAAAGAGAAGTTTCTCTGAAGAAGAAAGAAGGATGGCCAATAGACACATGAAGAAATGTTCAACATCCCTAGCCATAAAAGAAATGCAAATCAAAACAACATTGAGATATCACCTCACTCCAGTTAGAACGGCAAAAATCAAGAACTCTAACAACAACAGATGCTGGAGGGGATGTGGACAGAAAGGAACCTTACTTCATTGTTGGTGGGAATGTAAACTTGTTCAACCACTTTGGAAAGCAGTATGGAGGTTCCTCAAAAGACTTCACATAGATCTCCCCTATGATCCAGCAATCCCACTTTTGGGCATTTACCCAAATGTTTACAAACAAGACCACACTAAAGCTACCAGCACAACTATGTTTATTGCAGCATTATTTACCATAGCTAAGATATGGAACCAACCCAGATGCCCCTCAGTAGATGAATGGATCAAGAAAATGTGGTATATATACACAATGGAATTCTATGCCTCCATCAGAAAGAATGACATTTCCCCATTTGTTAGGAAATGGAAAGGTTTGGAAAAAATTATATTAAGTGAAGTAAGCCAGGCCCAAAGAAGCATAGGTCCCATGGTTTCCCTTATTTGCAATATATAGTATAGGTATGAGTCAAGCGGAAAAGGTCAGATAATGTGATGTTAGGAAAATGAACCCTTAAATATGTATTTTAATGTTTTCGTTTCTTTCATGCATGTGTTTCTAACGCATTTATAAGATTATTTCTTTGTTGCTTTGTATGTCCCTCCCCCACAGTGTAACCCCCGCTTTCACTATATTTGATGTCAGTATAACATGTGGAGGAGATGGGGACAAACAAGTCGTTTAAGGATTCAGGTGGACCTGTTGCAACAATGAGAAGTACAAAATGTCATGTCAAAACCAGCTTTACAATGTCGGTTTGGGTGGGGGAGGGGGGCATATTTGGGTGGGGGGAGGGGGGAGGCGGGGAAGGGAGGTGAAGGGTAAACAAAGGAGGAGGCTGCAATGCTTGGTAAGAAATGTATGCATTATCCTGCCCATGTAATTGTAGCCCCTCTGTACAGTATGTTCTCAAATAAAATAAAATTAAATTAAAAAAAAAAAAAAGGAAATAAGAATGGCCAATAGAAGAAATGCTTGACCTCTCTAGCCATAAAAGAAATGAAAGTCAGGGCTGGGAAGGGGCTCAGTGGAGCGCTTGCCTTGCCTGCATGAGGCCCTGGGTTCGATTCCTCAGCACCACATAAGCAAAAAGAAAAAAGCCGGAAGTGGCTCTGTGGCTCAAGTGGTAGAGTGCTAGCCTTGAGCTGAAGAGCTGAGGGACAGCGCCCAGGTCCACAGTTCAGGCCGCATGACTGGACTCCCCCCCAAAAAAAGAAATGCAAATCAAAAACAACATTGAGATTCCACCTGACCCCAGTTAGGCTGGCTATAATCAAGAACTCTAATAACAGATGCTGAAGGGGATGTGGACAGAATGAAATCCTACTGTTTTGTTGGTGGGAGTGTAAACTTGTTCAATCACTTTGGAAAGTAGTCTGGAGGTTCCTCAAAAGACTCCACATAGAGCACCCTATGACCCAGCAGTCCTACTTTTGGGCATTCACCCAAATGATCACAAACAAGACCATACTAAAGCTACCCGCACAAATATGTTTATTGCAGCATTTTACCATAGCTAAGATATGGAACCAACCCAGGTGTCATGAATGGATCAAGAAAATGTGGTATGTATATACACAGTGGAATTCTATGCCTCCATCAGAAAGAATGACATTGCCCCATTTGTTAGGAAATGAAAAGACTTGGAAAAAATTGTATTAAGTGAAGTAAGCTGGGCCCAAAGAAATATAGGTCCCATGGTTTCCCTTATCTGCAATAACTAGTATATGTCTGGGACAAGTAGAAAAGGTAAAAAGCTATGTACATATGACCAGATAAGATGAAGTTAAGCAAAATGAACCCCAAGATAGGGACACGAATTTTTTTCTTTCTTACTATTGTTTCTAATGTATTTATAAGGTACCATGTGATTTTTTGTTTTGTTTTGTATATTTCTCCCCCATGGTATAACCCCTGTTTTCACTGTATTTGATTTTGGTCTAATTTGGGGAGGGGAAGGGAAAAAACAAAATGTTTAAATAGGGATACAGGTTGACCCATTGTAACAATGAGGTGTACAAGACTCAAACTTTACAATTTGGGTCAGGGTGTAGTTGTGGAGGTGGGAGAGAAGGGATGGAGTGGAAAAACAAAGGAGGATGTAACAATGCTTGATAAGAAATGTACTCATTACCTTGCTCATGTAACTGTAACTCCTCAGTACAGTATTTTCGCAATAAAAAACTTATTAAAAAAAGAACATAGATGAATGGGATATGATGTCTTAAAGAAAAAAATTCTTTTCATGTCAGCTCTCTGAGTGGAATTTCTATGTCATACCTGTATTGATTTTGTCTGAATAATAGCATATTTTCTAATGTGTCTGTCTTGAGAAATATATAATAATTATGTAAAAAATAAATAAAATAAAGAAATACATTCCTATTGGAATTGTTATGAAGATTCACTGAAATATTGCTTGTAAATTGTCTACTAACATATAGTTAAAGACTCATAAGTGCTAGCTGTACTATTATTGAATATTACATATTCATATAAAAGATCTCATTTGATAACGTGTAACTCCTTTCAAAAACACAAATGTTAGTAAAGTATAGTGAGAATTAAAATGTAAAGATTTAATAACTCAACTGATCATTTTGCAGTAGAGAATGAGAGGCTCATGTGGGAAAGATGAGGATTCCCCATGATTATCTCACAAAATGGCACAAACGCTTCTAGGCAAATCCTAGCATGGTTGGTGTCCATCACAACTCACTGCTCCTCATTTCTGTTTCCAAAAGTAAGGCATTAATTATAAGGCTCTATTTTCTTGGGAATAAACTTGGACCACAGAAACAGATCTTAAAAGAAAATTGTAGTGTGGGTAGTAAGATATCCTGTATAACAGAAAATTCATCAAAAATATTAATAATAGAAACTACATTCAAATTAGCCTGATGGGAAAATGGCAGATGTGGCAGAGAACACAATTTGTCAGGAAAGATTCTTTTTATTAATTCTTTTAAAGAAGTAAAAGCAAATATGCAAATATGCAAACAACAACAGCAAACCAGATTAGCCTCATGACTAATTTATGTAGCCTATGTAATGAAAGAACTGTAAGAACCAAAACTTTGGGATAAGAAGTAGCTCCCAGAACACTCCTCATAGGCTTCTAAATCTTCCTAACTTCCCTTCCTCCTGCTTTCTTTGCCTGCTGTGCTTTTCTGTAACAATAATTGATCAAGTATCAAGTTCCTCCCATTATAGGATTTAGAACAGGAATGTAGGATAACAGAGAAAGGGGAATTCAATCAAAGGAGTACTGGCTAGGCAGAAAACAGATGTTTATCATAGCAATACATCTAAGATTCCACAACTAGAAGAGATTTGAGCTAAGACTCTCTATATCCAATACTTTTGTTCTTTTCTTGGCCATTCTATTATCAATTGTTGAAATCTCCTGTTTTAAAATTATGTAAGTGATATATTTTTCAAAAGTAGTTACAATATGTAGAATTACTACACTCTTCCTTTCTGTAAAGAATTGCCAACTCTCTGATGTCTAATGATGTACAACGATCCTCTGGGGTGAATACAACTATATAATGACCTACTATTAGATCTTTGCATTTAGTGGCTCAGAAAATATGTCTAAGGTTTTAGTTTTGAAATTCTATTAGTTATCAAATACTCCCACCTTTTCTACTTTCATTCAGTTCAGTAGAAACAAATTACTTAGATCAATGAGCTAGAATCAGAATGGTACATGCTACTTGTAGGAGTGAGTGTGATTTCTCAAGTATCCATTCCTATAGCCATGGTGGTTCGCAGAACACTGGAACTTTTTTTCCTGAGTCTGATTGGAAAAGCAGAGACCTTCTATCTCCCCATGCTCTGTCTCTCTGCAGTTTCACATTGAACTTCAGCATGAGAAATAAAATCTAGTTGTTTTAGGCCTCCGATATTTTGTGCGTTATTTATGATCAAAACAGATATAAGCGCCTGGAAACAAAGTGCTGTATTTAAAAACAAATCTTACTGTGTTGACTTGGAGGTTGGCAATAAATGGTTAGGAAGCTAATAGTGAACTAAAATGGATGATAGCCATGTGATACAATGGTAAAGCATTAGACAAGAACTGTCACTGTGATAACTTAAGAGTTAGGTTGTACACTTAAAGAGTTTACATTTGCAGGGAGAAGTAGGTATAAAACAATGAATGATTTTGTATGTCTTAGTTATTATTTGATATATTTTTCAAGATAGGAAAAGGCTGAGTTTGTAAGAGGAAATAAAGAGCAATAGAGCCATCTAGAAATCCAAGATCTTGTCATGTTGGAAATACCAATTAATTTTTTTCAGAAACAGATTAAATTAAACAAATATTTGAGCAAAACTATTAAAACAATTTTTGGAAAGAATTATATTATGGATATGATGATCATCAACTTAAACCTCTCCATGAATTATATTGCCTCAAGGAAAATATCAGATGAAAATCTAGCCTTATTCTTTTTTTAATTAATAAGTTTTTTTACCGTGAAAATACCATACAGAGGGGTTACAATTACATGAGCAAGGTAATGAGTACATTTCTTATCAAGCATTGTTGCCTCCTCCTTTGTTTCCCCTTCCCATCCCTGTCCTCCCTTTGCCCCCCCCCCAGCCAAAGTTGTAAAGTTTGTTTTTCAACATAATGTCTTGTACATCTCATTGTTGCAATGGGTCCACCTGTATCCCTATTAAAACGATTTGTTTTTTCCCTTCCCCTCCACAAATTATACCAACATCAAATACAGTGAAAACAGGGCTTATACTATGGGGGAGGGACATACAAAGCAACAAAGACATCATCTTATAAATATGTTAGAAACAATCACATGAAAGAAAAACCATTTGAGTCCTTATCTTGGGGTTCATTTCACCTGACATCAACTTATCTGACCATTTCTGCTTGTCTCAGATATATACTAGTTATTGCAAATAAGGGAAACCATGGGACCTATGTTTCTTTGGGCCTGGCTTACTTCACTTAATGTAATTTTTCCAAGTCTTTCCATTTCCTAACAAATGGGGCAATGTCATTCTTTCTGATGGAGGCATAGAATTCCATTGTGTATATACACCACATTTTCTTGATCCATTCATCTACTGAGGGACACCTGGGTTGGTTCCATATCTTAGCTATGGTAGCCTTATTCTTAATTCACAGAAAAGCTCACATAATTTGAGAGAGCTGTAGCCATCAGGAAAATCCAGATTTTATCTTAGTCAAAATGACCATCATCAGGGAGGGGAACAAGCATCAACATATGCTGATAAAGATGTGAAGAAAAGAAAAAAAATATCAGGACACAATGCAGGTAAATGCACAGCCATGTTTACAGCTAGATGATTGAATCTACCTAGGATGAAGGGGTATGGCAAACATGGTATACATATGTAGTGAAGTAATTTCCAGGAAAATGGATAGTACTGTGGTGTTACACAAAATAAGACAAATATTGGATGCTTTCTCTCATGTAATAAATTTAGATTTTTTTAAAGACATGCAATTTGAAAGGGAGCTATTTGGAAAGTTGATGAAGGCAAGCTAGAATGGGGAAGGAAAACAAGAGACAAGAATGAGAGGTGCTATGGTAAAAAATGCTGCAATAAACATAGTTGTGCTTTAGTATGGTCTTGTTTGTGATCATTTAGATAAATGCCCAAAAGTGGGATTTCTGGGTCATAGGAGAGCTCTATGTGGATTCTTTTGAGGAACCTCCATACTACTTTCCAAAGTGATTCAATAAGTTTACACTCCCACCAACAATGCAGTAAGGTTCCCTTCTGGCCACATCCCCTCCAGCATCCGTTTTTATTAGAGTTCTTGATTATAACCATTCTACCTGGGGTGAGGTGGTATCTCAATGTTGTTTTGATTTGCATTTCTTTTATGGTTAGGGAAGTTGAGCATTTCTTCATGTGTCTATTGTCCATCCTTCTTTCCTCTTCAGAGAAGTTTCTCTTTAAGTCTTTAGCCCACTTATTTATTGGGCAGTTGTTTCTTTGAGGATTTGTTGTTGGGGGATTTAATTTTTTGAGTTCCAAGTATATTTTAGATATGAGCATAGCTAAGATATAGAATCAACCGAGATGCCACCCAGTAGATGAATGGATCAAGAAAATGTGGTATATATACACAATGGAATTCTATGCCTCCATCAGAAAGAATGACATTGTCCTATTTGTTAGGAAATGGAAAGACTTGGAAAAAATTATATTAAGTGAAGTAAGCCAGGCCAAAAGAAACATAGGTCCCATGCTTTCCCTTATTTGCAATAACTAGTATATGTCTGAGACAAACAGAAAAGGTAAGATAAGTTGATGTTAGGTGAAATGAACCCAAGATAAGTATTCAATTTTTTTCTTTTATGTGACTGTTTCTAACATATTTATAAGATGATTTCTTTGTTGCTTTGTATGTCCCTCCCCCATGATATAACTTCGGCTTTCACTGTATTTGAAGTTGGTATAATTTGTGGAAGGGAAGGGAAAAAACAAATCGTTTAAATAGGGATACAGGTGGACCTATTGCAACAATGAGATGTACAAGTCGTTATGTTGAAAAACAAGCTTTACAACTTTGAGGTGGGGGGGGGGAGATGGGAAGGAATGGGAAGGGGAAACAAAGGAGGAGGCAACAATGCTTGATAAGAAATGTACTCATTATCTTGCCCATGTAATTGTAATTCCTCTGTAAGGTATTTTCACACACACACACACACACACACAAAATAAAATAAAATAAAATAAAAAGGACAACTTTGTAAAGCAAAAAAAAAAAGAAAAGAATGAGAGGTGCATATGATCAAAATACCTTATACACATAAGTGATTATGCCATTATGAATCCCATAAACACAGAGAGATTGAAGAGACATTGAAAACAGAGAGCGGTATGAGTTGAAAAGGCAAATAAATCTGCCACATTTGAAATATTTCTTTGAAGATTTCTCATGTGGTTATTGGAATATGCAAACTGCTTGAGTCAGACTCAAAATGATCCTCTAAAGCCTCCAACAAGATGTATTTCCAAGGAAACAATGAGCTTGGAGTAAAAGTGGCCATGGAGCCTTAGGGAATTAATATAAATCTTGGAGCTCCCATCTTCCACAAGAAGTGAGTAGGCTAAGACCACTGCTTCTCCTAAGGATATCAAAGTATGTATGTTTTTATATGCTTCAAAATAGGCAAATAATGCACCATCCTATTTGACACTTGCCTTAATTAATTTTATCTTAAACTTTTTAATATTATCCCAAAGGAAATGATTTTGGTGTAAGAAGTAATGGATAAGCACGTGAACTTCTTGCCTGGAACAGATTAGAATGTGACAATCTAGGAGCATTCAGGTTACAGATGGAAGTCTGCATATTCTAACTTTGAACCAATAAGAATGTAAGATATACTATGCTTATCCATACTATAACTGGTAGAAGCACTGACCTTCTAGAGCATCATGCTTCTTATGGAGCTACGTATAACTTCAGCTCACAACTCACATTGAAATGTCAATGATCAGAAGACATATGGTCTTGGTCCAAACAAAAACTGATCAATTTATGGATTCAGTTTGTAAACTACTTTCCTACCTTTTAGCTTCCTGACCCACTAGTCTTTTGAGCAAATAAATGTTAGAAACTACACGTGTTCAACTGTGCAATTTCTTGAGCCTGTCATTCAAAGAACTGTGTGTTCACTATGATCTAAGTAAACAAATTTCAATTAAGATTGGAAACTGAAAGCAAATTGAGGTCATATTTTATAATTGGCATTCTGTATGTGGTCAAGGACTATCATTTACAAAAACCCAAGAAACCCCCCAGACTGAGATGACAGGGGCCCTAGAGAGCAAAGGAATTGGATAGGAAGTTTTTCCCAGAAAGCAGTGTAAAGCAAGATAACAAAATTCCATAATCAGCACAGCAAGTCATACCAATGTGATCTTACAACTGTGGGCTCAGTGACAGCTAAGTACCTTCTCTCTTTTCCTTCCTGAGTAGGAGTGCTTGATGAAGACCTCCTATCCCTTTACTGCTTCGTATTGGGAGTGTTAAAGAAAGAGGTAAGAACAGCAGCAATTTTCAGAGCTGGGTTGAGTGTGCCCGTGTGGTAAGAAATAAGCTAAGGTATTTTTGGAAACTATTAGAATAGATTGTTGTGGAAACATGAACTTCCCAGACTCCCTCTATGCAGGCAAGGAGTATACAGGATATGCTGTAGCTGTGGGCTACAAGAGAAGATACAAGTTCTGCCTTTTAACAGATTATCCTTCCTTGCTTTGATAATTGCTTACATGGTCTCTAAGTGACCAAGTGCAGAAGAGACCACCTTTTCTCATCACCCCCTGCACTCCCCTCTACCTCCAGTGTGATGAAGAAAGAATCCATTGTTATAGGATTCCACTGAGACTGCAGAGTTAATTGGTTCACTCAGCATTACCTAAGATAAACCTAATCTCTAAAACTTCAAATTGGCCTTTACATTAAATAATAGAAATATTAGTGATAATCTCTTGCATTATATGGGGATGTGTATCACAGAATTACAGGGAGAACAACTACAATACTTTTGCAATTTAACTTTATTCCTTATATATTTTTCTAGCCCTTAAGCATCCATGCTAGGAAGGTGTTCAGAAATCTGTTGTCTTTGAAATATCATCTTCATGCCTTTTTCATAAATATTAAGATTTCTCTGGATGTTAACCTGTTCTACTTGGACACCTGCCTATCCCCATGTGAAAAGAACCTTAACCTGTCCCCAGGCTAATGCAGAAATCACCTTCCTCATGTCCACATAGGGATCACAGCATATTCAACATTAATAGGGTCTCTGAATGAGACAGAGAAACAACAGGGATGTATCAAGTGCAAGGTCAAGAGTATGAACAGAGTGTGCAAAACCATCAGCACAATGTCAGGGTGAAAGAAGAATAAAGAAGTCCTCTTACAAAAGCCTTATTTCAGAAGAAAGAAATGAAAGCATAAAAAATACCTTTGTTTGACACTGTTTTGTTTTGGATAGCCTTGCTATGTTGTCTAGGCTGTTTCATCCTCCTGAAAGGTGGAATTACAAACCTATTTTACCAAATATTTTTCCTGAAAAACTTTTTTATTTTTGTCAGTCATGGGGCTTGAACTCTGGGCCTGGGTGCTGTCGTTCAGCTCTTCAGCTCAAGGCTAGCACTCTACCACTAGAGCCACAGTGCTACACTTCTGGCTTTTTCTGCTTATGTGGTGCTGAGGAATTGAATCCAGGGCCTCATGCATACAAGGCAAACACTCTACCACTGAGCCACCTCCCCAGCCCCCTGCAAAACTTTTAAAAGGGCCAAGATCAAGAACAAATAGACTTAAAGTTACAAGGGCTATTATCAAAATACAAAAAAAAGTATAGCACAAGCAGGGATGAAAAGAAAAATGAACACTTTTACATTACTTTGGAAAATGTAAGTTGTGCTACTATGGAAAGTCAGTTTGAAAAAATAGAACTACCATATGATTAGGTGGCATTGGTGAATATATCAAAATAATGTAACTCATAAATAATGTACATGTACATCCATGTTTTTAGCAGTATCATTCTCAATAACCAAATTATGGAATCAGTCCAAATAGTCATCAGCCAATGAACAGATAAAGAAAACCTCTCTCTATTTTTCTCTCTCTCACACTACACACACACACACACACACACACACACACACACACACACACACACACACACACACTGGGATATTATTCAGTTATCAACAAGAATAAAACCATGTTATTTGCAAGAAAATGGGATGGGGATAAATATTGTCATGTTAATACACTAGACTGAAAAAGACAAGCATGATATGTACTTTTAATATGGATTAAAAAATGACAAAGGAGAGTAGAAAGCAAACTACTAGAGAAGGAAGAGAAGATGAGGAGGGTAAATATGATCAGAGTAGGCCATCTGCATATATGAAAGTGTTACAACAAAATCCAATTATTCTATATAATTAACATGTAGTAATAAAGAATATTAGCAAATCAATAGGAGAAAATATTTTTCTTTTCTCAAATTTAGTTTCCAAATTATGTTCCTAATTAACTGTACCCCTGAAAATATCTCTTTAAATTGAAATTGTAACCAAAATTCAGCATCAACCACAGGTCATTTTGGTGTTTTATGTCTTTTAAGATAAATGTCTGTATGAAATTTTCATAGCTTCATAAAATGGATTGTGGCACTTATTGATTCATTTATTATTTTATTTGGTAAATATTGAATTACTATTATGCTAGATGTACACTTGTAAGTACTTGAACCAGCAATAAACAAAACAGACATTGGATAGCAAATGGAGCTGTGATTCTATTGAAGAAATAGTAAACAAATAAGTAGATATACAATACTGTGTTAGAGTTGGAGAAATTTGAGAACTTTAAAGTCTCTGTAAAATATATGATAAGAAGATCCCCTCAAAATATATGTTTTCTTTCAAAAAAGTAAGTGTGGAAACTTCAAATAAAAATGTTATTGGCAAAAAATTATCTATAATCTCATTATACAATGCTATGTTCCTATTAACTTGCTAGGCAGGGAATGGGAAAGCACAGTACTGGATTCTGTATTTGGTATCTTTCTTTGCTCCCCTTTTTATCTTACAAGCATTTCTCTTTGTCACTAAATAGTCTCAAATATGTTTTAATAGCACAAGTATTATATCATATATAAAATTAATACTGTTATTACTTTAGACAAATTCTCTGATCATAAATAGAATTAATATGTATGTGTGAATATGCTCCCAGTATAAGTGGATCCCTTGGATCTAAATATCATACATATTTATTACACTTTATGTAGGTTGTAAAATATATGTAATGAAATGTTGCACATCCACATTATTTTCTCAACAATATATGAAACATTATGTGGATTTAAGTCAAAACTGAACCTCAGTGCTATTTTAATTTCTTTTTGTTCCTATTTATTTTATTCTATTAAACTACATATTTCTGGGATGGACTTTTGAAATGTGTTTACTGGACCTTCCAATTTTTCTCTTGTAAATTCACTGACATTTGCCATGAGACTATAGAGTTTTTCTTTAGATTCATAAGATACTTTTGTATGAAATTCGTCTGTTGAAATTTTTCCAAGTTATAATTTATATTTATGTTTTCTTTCATTGACATTCAGAAGAATTCTTATGCACCCAAATCTATTGACACTTGTAATTTTTTTTTCCTATTTTTTGTCTTTAACTTTTTCACAGCCAGAGATCAATACAATACTTACTATATATTCTTTTCATTATTAAATAAATTTATTACTTTTTATTGAGCTACTTCATCTATTTAATTTATGTTGGTAAGAAGGGGTTTTAATGCTTGCTTTTCAAGTAGTTCATTTTCTCAATACCAGTTGTCAGTAAAATAATGCATAATTTTTCCATAGATCTGCCATATGTTCCCACCTGTCAGATTTGCACTTAAATACACATACATACAAAGCTTGTGTTCGTCTGTATAAAAGATTCTCTTTTTAACATTTGGTACTTTTTAACGTTTGTTCCAGAGGTTACAATTGTACAGAAATTCTTGGTATTATTGAGAGAGAGGGGAACTGTGAGGAGGAATTTAGGACCCAGGGGAAAGCCAGGCTGGGTCTAGAAGGACAGAGTCTCAGACACACGCCTCCTACCAAAATCACAGCCCCGTGCAGCCCAAGCTCTCATTCACAGCTTTCTAGAGAAATCTGAGCTCGAACCTGCCAGAATAGGGGAATCTCACCCACCCAGTTCAGCCACGAGGACACCTGCAGAAACACAATCCCAAAGCAAGCCTGGGCGGCTGTGTGAAGGTATTTGTTGCCTTTTTTCTCCCTTCTGTATTTGCAGCGCCTCCCCGCCTCTCCCCCTCTAGCTCTTGTGATGCCATGGCTGCGGCGTTTCAGCACTCGGGTGCGTGGACAGCTCCCATCTGCAATCCCTCTGCACTCCATCCCTTCCCGCACCCCACTCTCCACCGCCTCCGCGGTCCATGCTCCTCCCGGGCGCCCCCTCAGTCTGCGTTCCCTTATCCTAACATCGGCACCCCCATCTCCACCATCGCCGTCATCATCTCCACCATCATCAGCGCCGTAACTACAGTCAACACAACTGTGTCTTGTCACTTAGACAAAGCCAAAGGTCTGCAGGATACAAGGAGGGAGCTCAAGTTTATGGGCGTAGGAAGGAAAGTTGGGTGACCGACACCCCTGAAAACAAAGAGAATACTGCTTGAAAGAAAGGGAAAGTAAAGGCAGGAGGGAGAGACCCCAGCCACGGAGACAGATGGGGACCTGCCAGACACCAGCAGTTAGCCAGCTGTCTTTCAGCAGATTAGGGACTGTTTAGTTCAGGAAATTAACATGGCTTGAGCTGTCGCAGGATTCCAAAAAGACGGAAATGTGAGCTCAACCTCTGTTTCTGGTTTTCCAATGGAGAATCACCGGGAAGCAGGGTGGGGGTGATTGATGACTCATATTCTCCTACAGGTCTGTTTTCCTTTCTAAGCTTTTACCGCTGAAACTCTGGAATTAAGTTTTTTTCCTGAAAGAAAGGTTTGTAAAACAGGGACCCTAAAGGTTAAGTCGATGGGACCAGAATGAAAATTAAAATTATGGTACTAAGAACCAAAAAAAATGAAGCTGTCATCGGGAGATTTTATGTGTTCGAATATCTCTTCCTGACTACTTAATTTTAAATTTCCCATCTTAAGCCTCTCTTGGAAGCAGAACAGATATATCCCTTTCTGAAATGGCCAAAGTAGTAATGATATTCTGAGCAGATGGCCTGGCTTTGTTTATCACTAGTCAAGGATTGGCTTGGATTTGGAAGGCGAGATTTTGGTATGCTTTCTCTGTAATCAGGGATAACACCGTTTTCCTATAATAGTAAAGGGCAATAGAGTGCAAAAATTGAAAAGGCATTTTATGTAACTGGTTTGCCTCGCTCTACTTTCACAGTGTTATCATTTTCTATCTTAACTGAAGGAAAGTTGGAACATCTTTCAAATATCTGATTAATTTAGACCTTATGGTCAAAACATAAGTCATAGCACCTATTAGATTTAGCCAGGATCATTTGTTTTATTAGAGTCAACAAATATAAGAAAATAAGTGCTTAAGCCTATCATAAATAAAAATGCATTTTTTTATGCTGGCTTAATTGATTTTACCAAGCAAATATTGTTTTTGTTTAGTAAAAATTTTAATAAAACATCAGCATTTTAATTAAAGTCAAATTAATTTTGATGGAAATAATGACAAGTCACATGCATGTGACAAGAAAGTTTAAACCCGAGTACAAAGAAGCTTCACTTAAGAATTTTCCTTTGTCCATTTATTTTGCATCTTGTAAAAAGGGAGAGCAAAGTTTCCTCCTTCCTCATCTTTAGTTGGATTGCTCAAAATAAAGACACTCACAAACGGATATTTTCTAGAAGAAGTTTTGTGGAAGACTCCATATCTACTGTTCCTTATGAATAAGGATTAATAGCATTATGTTAAAAAGTTTGCTAACTGCTACTAATTGTATAAACTTCAGCACAACTCCACTTGCCTCTAAAATTCATCCCATCTCTGTGCCAATCAGAAAAAATTCTTGGAAATATTTAGTGAAATGTATTTTGGAAAAGAAAAAATTTGGTTATTTACCGTCAGTCCTTAGAATAGTAAGATATGCATAACAAAAAAGACCACTTAGGTCTCTGAGCCAGGAGCTTCTTTAAACTCCCTTATCTGTCTATAAAGAATGATTCAGCCCAGCCACTTAAGAAAGTGTACATATTGCCAATTCTAGCTGCTTCTCACTAGAAACTCAGACCAGATATCAGTGCCACCACTGCTGCTGTCTTCCCGGGTACAATACAATCTTCTGAAGCTGGGGAATTTCAAAACAATGCTGCTTCAGGGAGATTTACAGACATGTCTCAGAAGCAATGCGGAAATGTTATGCTGAGCTTATTAATTTTTATAGAGTTCCGCTATCTTGGCTGCTCCACTCATTCTTTTTTCCACCAAGGGCTATATTTTCATATATCCAATAATAGAGCTTTTGCATTTGGAAAGGTATTTCAAGGTGAACAGAAACATTTTTCAGCAGTGCCACCATACACTTTTGGAGACATGCTTACAGAAGGTGTTGTATTTTAGAATCATAGTACAAAGATGGAAGGCCGTTCATTTCCTAAAATGTGAAATCTCAAACTCTTAGAACTCAGAATGTCTGATTACTTGTCAGGCTTTCCCAAGAGAGACACCCTGTTTAATCTGAAAAGTCTATTCCTTACCTTACAGACTCTCTTATAGATTCTGACTGACTTAGCTCTTCTCTGCTGCTCCTGTTTCAGAGTGACTTTGACACAAGAAGTAACACACTAGAGAGAGAATACAACATACGGAGCTTGACTAAATGCCATAAATGTCCTGGAAAAAAGTTCTTTCTTCCCCTGCTTTTACATGCTACTATGAATTAGCTACTGTTTTGATCATTATGCAACTTATCCAGGTTTCCCAGGGGCACAGTTGTTTGAGGAGAAAGTCCACAGTATTAATTACCACAAGTGTGCAATCCTTAATGTTGGCCCCAAGTGTTATACTCTCTAGAGGAAACTGTACTTAATTTTCAACCCATGCTTCCTTAGCTTAGATGAAGTCTGTATTGTTTTCCTTGGTTCATTACGGATGCAACAATCAACTGACCAAATACCCCTGGCCCCATAAAAAGACGTCATTTATTCTGATAATAAATTTAGTATTATTTTTCCCCATCTGCTGTCTCCCACAGTCCTTTCTTACACCTTCCATGGTCAGGATGCCTTGTGTGCTCTCTTTTTATGAATCTGTTCTGTGACAGTGGATATCAGAGAAAGCACCCTGTGTGATGATAGGCTAATAACCTGTGAGCTTTCCTTTTTTCTTTCCTTTTCTTTCTTACTTTCTTTTTTTAAAACAAGCAACATTGTTCCCATGTGTGTTTGAGGTGGTCTGCTCTTATGTTTTCTGGGTACGTTGAGTCAAATATTCAGTTCTTGGTTAATATACTTGCTATCTTGTTTCTACCTCTGCTCCCTAAAATAGAATCACCTCAATTCAGGTTCTATTATTGCTCAGATGTCTTTGTAAAATTCCATACCTTTATGTGTGCCACATAGCTTGCTCAATGTTCTATATTTTTTAGTTTTGAAGGCAGTAGGAGGGAAGTTGTGGGTCTGGAATAGCAGTTGGATGACTCAAATTACAGGCTATGTAAATAAAAGCCTTTTTGAAGTATGGTCAAAATGAAAGAAAATAAACAAAATACATTTTTCTCACTTTCCCTTTTTCTTTAATTTCCTCTTTCATCCTCCCTCCTTCCCTCCCTCCCTTCCTCCCTCCCTTTCATTCTCCCTCTCTCCCTCCCTCCTCCTTCTTTTCCTTACTTCCTGTCTCCCTCCCTCCCTCCCTCCCTTCCTTCCTTCCTTCCTTCCTTGCTTCCTTCCTTCCTTCCTTCCTTCCTTCCTTCCTTCCTTCTTGGTTGCTATATAGATCATACAAGCATGTGTGAGAGTAATGACTTAGGTGATGTCATAGGTTAGGTGCCACAGCCACAGGGAATGTACAGACTGGAGTTGCTTTTATTGCTCTATTGGCAGTCCATAGACAGTGTGAGCTCAGCTTTAGGGGTAAGTTATCTACCTTCTCAAACCTTCTGGATCACTTCTAATCCTTCAGACCAGTGCTTCTCAAGCATCAATGTGCACATGCCTGCCTCAGATTCTGTCACTTATTCAATGGGTCTGGTTGGGTCTTGATTTTTGCATTCCAATCCCCTAGTGCTAATAGTGCTGCTGATCCATGGATCATATTGCAAAAATAGTTCGTAAGTGGCACATATGATTCTGCATATTTATGGGAAATGGTGTGATAATTTGATACAGGTAGAAAATATGTAATGATCAAATTAGGCTAATTAGTACTTCTTTGTGTTGAGATCTTTTGAACTCTTCTCTAGTTATTTTGAGATACATAATAAATTGTTATACAGTACAACAACCTTGAGAAGACTAGAACTTACTTTTTCTGTCTAACAATATTTGGGGTTCTGTTCTCTCTTCCTCCTGCTATGCTTACTCTCTACTCTTGTAGAAAGCATTTTTAGCTTCCATGGGAGAGAAAGCATGATCTTTGTCTTCTTGTGCCTGGCTTGTTGATACAATTCATGGCTCTTCAAGGAAAAATTCCTTCTTGTTTAATATTTTACCTTTGTATATGATTAGAAAATATTGGTAACCACTCTAAAACAAAGCAGAAAACAATCCATCCTCAAAGGCAATCCCAGCTCACAATCTTATGTCTATGTGAGGAGAAAGTTATACAATTGATTCGTTTTTCCTACTTCACCCATAAGTACCTTGCTTCTGGTCACTGTAATAAGATAGGAGCTGTTGTCTCCCATTCACATCCTAAAGAGAAATCCTAAGTTTTATAATCTATTCCTAGAGAAAATCCTCTTTCTTTTGGAAGTATTTTTTTCCTGATCATCTCCTATGGATATTCCTAAAAAAGCACAAATGATCTGTTTTAAATGCTGGAGTGTCAACTGCCAATGGCTTTTAATGGAGATCATTTAAAAGCATAGAAAAATATGCTAGAGGGCTGGGAAGGTGGCTCACAGGTAGAGTGCTTGCCTTGCATGCATGAGGCCCTGGGTTCAACTCCTCAGCACCACATAAGCAGGAAAAAAAAGCCGGAAGTGGCGCTGTGGCTCAAGTAGTAGAGCGCTAGCCTTGAGCTGAAGAGCTGAGGGACAGTGCCCAGGCCCAGAGTTCAGGACCCACAATGGGACCCCTCCCCCCCAAAAAAAAGAAAAGAAAAATATTCTAGTATAATTCTCTATGTCTTCATATTTTCCCTATAAAATATCTTTCTTTAGCATATATTCATGTAGGAGATAAATGCTACTTTAAGCTAAAACTTTTCTTTCCTTTCTTTTTTTTTTTTTTGTCAGTTGTGGGGCCTGAATTCTGGGCTTGGGCGCTGTCCCTCAGCTCTCCAGCTGGAGACTAGCGCTCTACCACTTGAGCCTCAGCCCCACTTCCAGCTTTTTTTTTGCTTATGTGATGCTGAGGAATCGAACTGAGGGCCTCATGCATGCAAGGCAAGCACTCTACCACTGAGCCACCTTCCCAGCCCCTAAGCTAAAACTTTTTTACCTAACACAGTAAGAAGCAGAAAAATTCCATGCTTTCCCTACAAATTAGCTTTCCGCTTAACCCTTTACATTATTTTTCCTAAAGCAAATGAAAAGAATAAAAGACTTACAGATGATTCTAGAACTCAAAACACAACCTTTTTGCCAAACAAATCCATTGTGTCTGAAACCAAATCTATTTTAAATCTGATCTCAAATCTATTTTGGGTAAGATGTTCTGTCTCTACTCTGATGGAACTCATTCCAATTTACTTTTAACCTTTCTTAAGAGCAGAAGCAAATGGAAGCAGATGACCTGTGAGCTTTGTTGCTATTTTAAAGGGAGTCAAGGGAGTCTGCACAATGAATATTTATGGGGTAAGAGTGAGCCCTGGGCTAAGACTCAGCTAAAGGTGATGGAATGTTGACTGTGAGCCAGGGGCTAAATTCTCATCACGTTATACTTTAGATAATTAAAGGTCTCTTTATCCTTCCAGACTTAAATCTGTGCGTTTGGTCCAGATACTTCATATCTACAAGTTGGCTAACTTTTGATCAAAAGATAGAAAGTCAATATTATAGAGGACCACTTTGTTACTCACTGGGCCACTATTCAAGTAGAAGTCCTCCTAGCCATAAGGTTCCATTTGAAAATTCATCAATTGGAAATACTCCTTTCTGGCCACCACCTTTCTGGTCAGCACTGTATATAATATTATAATATATAATATATAATATATTGTATAACATGTATTATTCTATATAATATATAATAATTATATATAATATGCATATAATTAACAACCTTTGAGTGTAGGGTCTACTGGCTGTGAAGGAATGCTATCATTATTGCACTTAAAAAAGATTTTTATTCATTATCATTTTCAACTTTGATCTACACAATGTAGTAGCATCTATTTTTATTTCATTTTGTGTAAAAATTCCTTTTGACATTCCTGGTGCAAACTGCATTAAAAAATTTGAAGTCCTGTGTTAGAAAGGTGAAAAGCTAGAAGTAGGAGGGCTAGTTCAAAATACACTTGAAATTTGAAAATACAAATGTCACACTTGGTGATGGAAGAAGAAATTGATTAGACTTTCATGTGCAGCATTTTATTACTGAGATTTATTTGTATAATTTCTCATTTTATAATAATATTAAGTTAGATTTCTGTGTTCTTAAATTATTCTTTATATTATCCAGAATAGTGAGAAGCAATATGACTATGATATATTGGTTATAAGTTATTGATGCCCCTATATTTCAAATAATATTTAGGCATTATAGATTTTATCTTGTGTGACAACAATATTCCCTTTTCTCTTCAAATCTGGATGTTTTCCTGTGGGGGCCCTGTGTGATGTTAGAGAGGGCTCTTCCTTGGAAAGGCAGGGTGTCTAGGCATAAAAAGAAAAGCTTTGCTCTCCCACTTAGGCTTTCTATGAGTCTCAGAGCTGTCCTCATTTAGCAAGCAATAACATAACTGGTATGGAAATTAGATCATATAACATAACATATACTCAACAAATATTTGGTTTCTAATTCTAAATTAGCTCATTATCTGGCTTTAAGCCATTTGCTTAGCTGTAATATGCCTCAATGTATTTATCTTTATCCAGAGACAACACAATTATAATATTAACAAGAACATCATGGTTACTGTTAAATGGAGATTTTCATTTCACAAGCACTTTTATCTATTTTATTTCATATGATTTTACCTTAACATTTCCCAGTGAAATTATCATTCCTAGACCTGTTGAAGAATAATTGTAATAAAGAAAAAAAATAATTGTTGTAAAATCCCTTGAAATGAAAAAATTGATTGATATAAAATCCCTTGAAATACATGTTTTTAGATAAGACATTCCTGCCAGGAGCTAGTGGTTCACACCTGTAATCCTAGCTGCTCAGGAGGCTGAGATCTGAGAATCATGGTTCAAAACCAGCCAGAGTAGAAAACTCTCTGTGATTCTTACCCCCAATTAACCAACAAAAGTCCAGGAGTACGAATGAAAGTCAAGCGATAGAATGCCAGACTTGAATGGAAAGACCCAATAAGAATTTATGTCGAAAACGAACTTTACAACTTTGGTGGGGGGGGGGAGGAGAATTGGGTGGGGGGTGGGAGGGGAGGAGGATTGGGTGGGGGGTAGAAGGGGAGGATGGGAAGGGATGGGAAGGGGAAACATAGGAGGAGGCTACAATGCTTGATAAGAAATGTACTCATGATCTTGCCCATGTAATTGTAACCCCTCTGTACAGCATTTTCACAATAAAAAAAAAGAATGTGAGTTCAAGTCCCAGTACAGCACACACAAAAGGCATTCCTGGTGCTTTTCTGATTTTTTCCCCTAATATTGAGCATGTGTTTCTGAAGATGATAACAAAATAAATGAGACTAACAAAGAACAAAATAACTAAAATATACTTCCGTTAGATTACCATTCTTTCTGAAAGGAATTTTAAACTCAGACTTTTTGAATCATGGAACTATTGTTTATAGGGGTACTTCTTAGAAGTGAATTCTGAAAAAGAATATATACAGTTTTTTCCTTCATGAATTTCTGAGATAAAGTAAGAATCTAGAATGTATGGATGTCATGATTTTAATATTCTGACATGGATACTCATTTCTTCCCTCCTCTGCATTCAATAAAATGTCTCAGCCTAACATTCTAGTTCAGTAGCAATTGCATGGGTTAGAAGTGCAGGTAGACCCTACCTTTGCCTCCACTGAGAATGTTTTTGAGTTTCTTTAATTGAATGTTTTTAAACACAGAACCATTTGGGACTCCACTAGGGAGAGATGGTTTCTTACGTGGCCTTTCTTATCAGCACATTCCACTACTGGTGCCATGTTTGACTGTTTGTAGGACTTGGAAGAATCAGTTCTTCAGATATAATGATACAATCTTTGATCACTTCTATTTTGCCAATGAAAATATGTAAAGGAAAACAAAAAATAGTGATGTTTGGGAAAGGCAGATCTTATACAACTTCAGTTATCTGCCAGTGAAAAATTAAATGAGCTGGCCACCATGGGTCACCCTACAGTTGTGACAGATCTTAGCTACTCAGGAAGCTAAGAGCTGAGGATCATTTCAAAGCCAGCCCAAGCAGGAGTATTCAGGAGATTCTTATCTCCAATTAACCACAAAAAGCTGGAAGTGGAGCTGTGGCTCAAGTGGTAGAGTTGCAGTCTTGACTACAAAACTCAGGGAGGTGATCAGGCCCTGAGTTCAGGACCAGAAAAAAGAAAAAGAACATAAAAAGTAGAATGAGATGGTAACTGGATATCTGTAACAGACAGCATTGGGCTACCTAGAGAATCTGCTCAGATAGTGGACTATTTAGGACAACAGAAGTATAAATCTGGAAGAGGCTTAAAGAAATTATACGAAGGTTTTCAGAGGATGATGACTTGCTGAAGTCACACAGATCTTAAGTAGCAAATGGTAAGATCTTTGTATTTAGAAGAGGCAGGACAACAAATGAGTTTAGATCATAGCTCAAAGAAAGACTTGGTCTTGATCCAGTTTCTGCTTATTAGTAGCTTTGTCATTAGGCAAAATCGTTAGTCTCTTTGTGCCTCTGTGAAATTCATTTCATTTAGTTGTTCTTAGAATTAAATACTGTAATATGACCTAACAAGAGAGTATACAAGTGTCTAGGACATAGTACATACAGCTATAATCAATACTAATTGATAGTTAATAGTTCTATCAGACAGAAAACCACTCTCATTTCTTCATATGGTATCTATTCCAATGATCCATTCTAATTCAGAAAAGTTGGGTGGGAAGAAAAAAGAATAGGTAATTTAAAAATAGCACATCCTGAAAACATTCTTCATATAGCTTTTCTAGTGCCATACTATAATCAGTTGAAGTTGTAATTTAAATAGTTTATTCAGACTTCTGGTATGGAAGATTTGCATTTAATGGAAAAATACCTATCTCATCTTAAGCATGAAATTCAGTAACCATGACTTGGGTATTTTTTTCCAAGAAGCTTCTACTGTATGCCGAGCACAGAATAAAGATGTAGATTGGAGCAAATATATTTCAGACATTATAGATTGGATGCATAGCTATGTGTGAAAGCAGGCCATGAAAAATGCAACCTCAACTCTTCCCTTGGACCCATAGTAATTTATCTTGGAAACATTGTTGAGTTCCCTGAACTGTATGGTAAGTAACTTGCTCCAAGCAGCTTTAAATCTTCTACTGTGCCTGTGCTCTTAGCATTATGCTCCATGGCTTGGAACTGTGAGCATTACCCAGCAGGCTACAAGGAGACAAATATCTGAAATACAATATGTAATAGATAAAATTCCCCAGTGGGGGAAGTTAAGGGGAGGGAATTAAAAGTGAGTTATAATGTTATTTAAGGAAAAACAATCCTAGAGGTTCTCAAAATGAGGGATAATTACCTACTCATGCAAACAATATTTGACTACTTACTTTACTCACTTCTGCTATGTATAATGATGGAGCACCTGCTCCATGGTATGCATTGCTCTAGCACTGAGGGTATGGCAACAAATGCAATGAACTTGCACTATCTGTGGAACTGACCTTCTTTATGCCACATGTATAGGGACACACAGATAGATGACAGCTAGTTCTTCTCCACTGCTATGGCAAAAAAGAAAAGAGAGAAGGAAAAATGACAATGAAACTTGATGAAATGGGGGGTGTGGTGATATAGTGATCTCTGAAGACCAGGTGCTGAGTGTTTCCTGATGAAAGACTTCCAGATTGAATCCTGAAGAGCAAAAGGGAGTTAATCAGGGGTCATTTAGGTAGACAAGGCAGACTTCACCAAGGGACACAAAGGACAGAAGAGACAAGTAGTGGCTCAGTGGGATTGCATGACCAAATGAAGGGTCTTGGGAGCCATATTTCAGAGAGTTATAGTTTATACTGGAAGCTAATGATAGATTTTCAAATCAAGAGAAACATGCACTGGAGCCAGTGCCTTGTAACTGTAAATTCTATCTACTCAAGAGTGTAATAGGGAGTAATATGGTTTGAAGCTGGCCTGGGCAAAATGTTTGTGATAGCCACTCTCAACTATTGAAAAGCAGAATGTGCTTGTATGCATCTGCCATTGTGTCTAAGCAGGGAGAATAAGTAGAAAGACCATAGTCTAGGCCAGTCTGGGCATAGACACAAGACCCTATCACAAAAATAGTGAAAGCAAGAAGGATTGAAGGTATGTCTTACTTACTTTTGCAAGTATAAAGCCTTGAGTCCAAACCCCAATAGCACCAAAACAAAAGACCAAAAGAGAGGAAGAAAGAGGAAGGAAAGGAAGAAAGAGAGAAAGAGAGAGACAGACAGACAGAGACAGAGAGAGACAGGGAGACAGAGAGACAGACAGACAGAGACAGAGAGATAGAAGGGGGAGAGAGAAAGAGAGGAGAGAGAGGAAGAGACAGAAAGATGCCTCTTTCAAATGTAATACAGAGAGTAAATTGGAATTCAAAAATGAATTGGAAGCAGGGTCCCTGGTAGCAATCCAATCACAGGATTAATCAGATGAGTAGTGATGCAGTTTCAACAAATATATCATGAGATTGGAAAGAATTGGGCAGCTTTGAGAACTGTTAAGGAAGTGATTGCCTGGTAGTGGGTGGTGAAGGAGAGGGTGGAATAATAGTTAGCTTTTGAGTTTCTAGCGTGGTAATTGCATGGAAAATGATGTCATTCAGTAAGAGAGGTGGAGGAGTGAATTCTGGATGAGGAACTACAATTAGCTCACTTTGAACATATTGATTTGTAGTGTCTGTGGAACATCTAAGTGGAGGTGAACAGCGGGTGAGTGAATGTGGACCCTGGAAATCAGGAGGGAGCTGTGGACTGAAGTTATTTGAATGTAGATGGCCAGTTCATGGGGAAGCAGCATCATTGTAGTGGTCAGAACAGAATGAGAAGAGGTAAAACAGGAAGGGACAAAAAGGAGAAAAATCAAGATGTATGGAGTCAGAGAAAAGAATGCAAGAAGTAGTCAGTGTCAAATACTGACAGATTACTAATGAAATTTATCTATTATTGGATGCAACCACAGTAGGATGAACATCTCTCTGAATGGCCCCAGTTTATGCTTGCTGTTTCAGCATTATTTTTGCTAGCACCCCTCAGTGCATACATTTTGATAATAAATTATGGCATTGCCATTG
The DNA here is from genome assembly GCF_024711535.1 of Dipodomys merriami. Lineage (NCBI taxonomy): Eukaryota > Metazoa > Chordata > Mammalia > Rodentia > Heteromyidae > Dipodomys > Dipodomys merriami. The sequence continues at coordinate 35,171,558 of NW_027205603.1, forward strand.
GTTTGTCAGAGAAATTTTATCTGCTCACAATGATAGAATACAAGGAATATGGGATGAATCAAAGGAGGGAGACATCAGATGAACACAGTATTTTGAAAGAGTGTGGTAAGGCGACTGGAGAAGAATGTTTACACTCCAAATGGGTATCGAATTAGATAGATGATGATGTTTCCTTCAATCCTGGGAATTCCTCACACTACTATTTTCCTTTAGTATTATGCGTCCTCAAAAGCAAAGAAAAGTAAGATTGCTCTGTCTTGTTTCACACATTATAGAACTAGAAGCAATTTTCTTTTTCATTTTGGAACTTAGGATCTGAACACTGTTCCTGAGTTTTTGTGCTCAAGGCTAGTACCTACCATTGGAGCCACAGCTCCACTTACAGCTTTTTGCTAATTGGAGATAAGAGTTCTCACAGACTTTCCTGAACAGGCTGGCTTCAAACCACAGTCCTCAGATCTCAGCCCCTTGAGTAGTTAGGATTATATGTGTGAGCCACCAGTACCTGGATAATTCAAATATTTTATTAAAAACTTTCCCTTTCCATTTCACTGGAAATGAGCATCAGTTCCTTGAAGTATCCTTCATTTCCCTCATACCATAAAGCAGAAACTAATCAGAGGAGTCATTTTGTATTTTAAATTATTGTATATGATGAAGCATCACTAATAATGATTAAATGGGGAGAAATATTCTGTCCCTTCTTGCAGATTTTTTTTTTGTCAGTCATGGGGTTTGAACTTTGGGCCTGGGCACTGTCCCTCAGTTCTTCAGTTCAAGGCAAGTGCTCTACCACTTGAACCACAATTCCACTTCTGGTTTTTCTGATGGCTTATTGCAGATAAGAGTCTCATGGACTTTTCCTGCCTCGGCCAGCTTTGAAACACAATCCTCAGATCTTAGCCTCCTGAGTAACTAGGATTACAGGCATGAGCCACAGGCACCTGGCTTCCTGCAGATTTTTTTTTTGTGTGTGGGTTGTGAGGCCCAAACTCTGGGCCTGGGCGCTGTCCTTCAGCTCTTCAGCTCAAGGCTAGCGCTCTACCACGAGCCGCAGTGCCACTTCCGGCTTTTTTCATTTTTGCTTATGTGGTGCTGAGCAATCGAACCCAGGACCTCAGGCATGCAAGGTAAGTGCTCTACCACTGAGCCATCTTCCCAGCCCCTTCCTGCAGATTTTTGAACTAGGAAAGCAAGGGGAAAATAGATGCTTCCAAGTTTGTTTATACATAGTGTATCTTGATTTTTGGAACTTGCAAAGATAGACGAAACATGTCCATAAGACTGTACATATTTGCATTTAAATGAGAAAGATGCAAATAATTTGGTTGTTCTTTGTATACCATTTAGGTGGAAAAATAATAAGGGATTAATCTGCAAAGATTAAAATATTTTGCTATTATCATTCATAAAGCACTACACCAGGACACTAGAACAGTTATATGAAATTGAATGATTTTGAGTCCATATAGATCTTAAATTAGATAGTCAATCAAGAGTCTCTCTCCTTGCAGACGGATGGCCAATGCATATAACAAGGCCTTTGGTAAACATCTACATGTGAACCCTCTTTTTCATTATTTATTGAATATTATTATTGCTTTCCAGCCTGGAGCCTGTCTACACTCCCACCCCACTGTTAGAAGACTCTGAGTAATTTGGCACTTGTGAGGTTAGGTTAGGGTGAAGTTTTACCATCCCTTTTCATTGTTAAGATGCATATAGCTGCTTTAAAAATGTGGGGGAGGAGATATGTCTGTGAAAGGCACTTCTGCTTGAGAAACAAGGCTAATGGGAAGCAATAAATTATACAGCAGCCATAATTTCTTGCCATATCTAGGACTGTGAATAGCCCCATAAAGAACGCTGTTACAGGGAAAGCTCTTTCTCTCCTTTTACTTTTTCTTAGGTAATTAATAAAGGAGTACATTATTGTTAATCTTGCCACACACCCATTCTGTTAACTAGTCACTGAAACTAGAATAGGTCCCATAGTCCAGATATTTGCATATTAAACATTCAGGTTGTCGGTTATAAGGCCAAATACTCCATTTAAAGGATCATTCACAATTTGTTCCTTGGATACCTACTAAGCAGAGTCACAATCTATGGTATTGCTTTGCTATCTATACTTCCTCTTTATCTTCTCTGTTTTGTTTCTCTTGTGTACATTTGTTTTTCAGTAAGCAATGGCCACAGTTTTGCTTCTGATTTGGATGCCATCACCATCTAGGGCCTGAATTCCAGAAGCTTTCCAGGAACAGAAAGAAGACCCCTGTTTTGATGGTAGTCTGCTAGCAGGAAAGTTGTTGAATGGGCCACAATTTCAGCACACCATCACGTGAATGGGACCAGTCTCTCTTCCTCCAAAACATCAGAAATTAACCACTCAGAAAGGAGATTTGGCCAAGATGACCCATTTGCAGGCAGGACTAAGTCCAGAGACTATAGAGAAAGCACGCCTGGAACTGAATGAAAACCCAGATGTTTTACATCAAGACATTCAGCAAGTTAGGGACATGATCATCACCAGGCCTGACATTGGATTTTTACGTACAGATGATGCCTTCATCCTAAGATTTCTCCGAGCCAGGAAGTTTCACCAAGCAGATGCCTTTAGACTCCTGGCTCAGTACTTCCAGTACCGCCAGCTAAACCTGGACATGTTCAAAAACTTCAAAGCAGATGATCCGGGCATTAAGAGAGCTCTGATTGATGGCTTCCCTGGAGTGCTGGAAAACCGTGATCACTATGGCAGGAAGATTCTTCTGCTCTTTGCTGCCAATTGGGATCAGAGTAGGTAAATGTAGATAGTGTCTTTACTACTTGTTTTTCTTTTTGATGGCATAGTCACTGCATTTTTGGAGTTTTATGGTTTTAGAGGTAATGGGCTTTCGTTGTTAACACTATATTACACGTACTCACAATGGAGGTTTTAAGGCTACTGGTGTGCTGTCATTAAAAGGCAAATCCAGATTCCCAAGAGTGTTTAGAACAACAGAACCATAACATTAGAGTTACAAGAAACCTTAGAAGCTTGTATTCTATTAATCGAAGTGGGTCATTTATTTTAATAAAGTTGGAAGCTGGTCTTCTGGAACAGCCATATATTCTGTCTTTAATGTTCTCATCATTAAGAATATAATAATAAAATAGATTTGGTAGATGATCTTAAATCAAGTGTTTCCATACACAAAGTTATTTCTTGGATATTTTCCATGACTTAATAACCTCTTCTGAGTGCCACATGACTCTACTCAAATACGAGCTGGACATTTTCCTCTGAAAGGCCTTTAAAGAATACCAAACTCTATATCCCCAGACTCTTACACTTCTATCTATCCAGTCCCTCAAGGTAGAACCTGAAGTCTTCCTTGACTGCTCTTTTGTTTAATTTTCATATCCAATTAATTTCTAAGGACATCCTCTGTCTTTTCAAAGCATCTCAAATTTCTTCTATCCCACCCCTCGCCTTTTCTCTTTCTTTCTTTCTTCTTTCTTTCTCTCTTTCTCTTTCTTTCTTTCTTTCTTTCTTTCTTTCTTTCTTTCTTTCTTTCTTTCTTTCTTTCTTTCTTTCTTTCTGTCTGTCTGTCTGTCTGTCTGTCTGTCTGTCTTTTCTTCTTTCTTTCTGTCAGTTATATTACCTCAGTAGTCTGCTAAATGTCTCTTCTGAGCCTAGCAGCTTCCTTATGACCAGAGAGACCCTTGCAAAATTCAGTTGTATCATTTATCTGACTGAAGTTCTTGGATGACCTATAAGGCCTTCAAAGTAAGGTCTTTCCTTTATCATCTACTTTCTAAATCTCCTGCCCTGATCATCCTCTCCCCATTTGTTCCCTGGTTCACATGGTTGCAAGTCTTGACTTGAATATTATGTCTTTTAAATGTCTCCAACCATTTGAACTCATTCCACCAGCTACCTAAAGGCTCTTCTTTCAGAATGTCTAAAGCTAATAGGTTCTAATAGGCTTCTGAACCTTATTCCAACTCCAACCATTTGAGACCCACTATGCTTCCTGATTTCTATACATCTTTGCAGTCTTTAACTATCCCACTTAACCTGTTTTAGTCAGATGCTCTGTTCATATTTCTATTAAAACATTTACAATAGAAGTATAAGAATCATTGTTATTGTAGATAACACTTTTGAATATTTATTCTGCTAAGCATTTATATACGTTTCATTTAATCCACCCTCAAACTTGGCATGACAGGAGTTCTTACAATTGCTTCTATTTTGTATCTGATGACACAAAGCTTTGGGAGGCTAAAGAACTCATTTAGTGTTACGTAGGTATTGAAATATGGACCGGAAGTGGAGTCTGCTGAGAGGACTTAAGAGTCTTGAGAGCTAGATGTCTTAACCTAGCTTTGCTGTGCATGTTTCTGAGGACAGAGGAATATCTTTTGCATGCTTATCTCTGTGAAATATCCACTGAATGTCGAATGAGAAAAATAAATGAATCCATTTCTGAAATATCACCTGTGGCTTGAGCTTTCACCACAATATCTTTTCTTTTGCTGGTCCTGGGGCTTAAACTCTGGGCCTAGGCACTGTCCTTGAGCCTCTTTGTGCTCAAGGCTAGCACTCTACCACTTGAACCACAGTGCTACTTCCAACTTTTTATGATTAGGTTACTGGAGATAAAGAGTTTCATGGACTTCACTGCCTGTCCTGGCTTCAAACCCCAATCCTCAGATCTCAGCCTCTGGAGTAGCTAGGACTTAAAGCATGAGCCACTAGCCTGGCTTTTTAAAAAATTGTTATTGTAGAGGTGATATAAGAGGGGTTACAGTCATGTAAGTCAGATAATTAACACAATTCTTTTTGAACCATGTCTCCCCTTCCTTGGCTCTCTCCCAGCTTTTCCTTCCAATCCCCAACCACAAGATGTACAGTTCATTTTCCACATAGTATTCAGTGAGTACCACTGTTATATTTGTTTACCCTTTGTTCTATGTTTTCTCTGACCCCACTGCCCCAAGACAAACAAAAGGAAAAGAGAATAAAAACAGCAGCTAAAAAACTCTCTTGTTTCCTTCTCTTGGAGTTTAATGTGTTTATTGAGTTTTTTATGCCATGAGAACACAGATTTAACTTAAAATATATTTTAAGTCATATTTCTAATACTATTAAAGGTAGTTTTAAGAGTAACTCTTCATTACTCAACCTTCTTTCTTTAAAGAAAAACAGGAAACAATTATGTAGAATGGCTTCACAATTACGGGTTATTTTCTGATTGATAAATTGGGGCAGAGCAATCCAATCCTGGAAAGGTATTGGAAAGTTACTATTAGTTTTGAATTTGTCCAAGAGTTTGTATCTGGGCCACTACTATTACTAGTACTGTGGAACAACATATCATATTTGTTAAATATCATAATATTGATGAACCTCATTATATTGATAAGAAAGATTTCTGAGCCTCCATTTGCATTATTCAATCAACATTTACTAAATACAGACTCTGTGTCAGGGCTTGCACTAAAGCACTTAAGATTATAATGAGAACATGAGGTGTCCATCAGTAAAATAGTGTGTATCTTGTCATCCAGCAAAGGAATATATAAACAACCAGCTCCATTTCACATAAGATAGGTCCTTCTGAGACAGAGGAACAATCAGTGTTAGGACATCAGTATTAGATTAGAGGGAACAGTTGTCCTCCTGAGAATGGCACATTAACATTTTGGATTTTGAAACCGGAAGGTTTTAATGATTTTTGAGCATAATTATGCTGACATCATTTTGTGCTAAGATGTTAGTGCTCTAATAAGATGTTAGTGTTCTAGAATTTCCATCTGCTAAGACGGGAGATGCTGGAACACCAGGGCGTGGTGATATCAACATAAAACAGTGAAATACTTTATTTTGTATTAGATTTGGTGTGTGTGTGTGTGTGTGTGTGTGTGTGTGTGTGTGTGTGTGTGTGTGTGTGTGTGTCTCACAAAATGCATCTCTGAGAAGTTTGAAGTTATAGCTCTCCAAGGTAATAATCCAAATGTTTATGATTATGATTATCTTGCTCAAGTTTCTTCCTTTCTTTAGTCCTCATTTTTCTCATGTGTAAAATAAGAAGCTTCCAGGTCTAATGGCTCGTGAATGACAAGTTCAGTCAGCCTCATCCAATGGATGGGAAGGGATTCTAACAATCACTTTATAGACACCTAATTCACTAGACTTTTTGAAGTATTTTTTCTATCTCCTTCTCTCTCTTCCCTACCTTTCTCTCTCTCCCCTTCCCCCATTCTAATTTTTTCATACTATACAGTCTTTGCTCCAAACTATTTTGCTTTTAACAATGAGGTGGTAATAAGAAAGCTATCCCCTTGACAGTCAAAGGTCACAGATTAAAACACTTCAGTTTGTATCTGGATATAGTTGTCTCTTGTCCTGCTTATGTGATGTTAGACAGGAAACCCCTGTGAGGCTCAATTTCCTTGCCTGGAAGATGGGAATGATAATGGCTATCTCTGTGGATGGGGGCTGATTGCTACTGATGGTTTAGAGCACAGTAAGCCCTCATTACACATTGGCTTCTTGTATTTTTACTACTATACTACAAAATCGATAGAGCACAGATGGAAAATGAACTAGAATTGAAGACATGAGTATAATATTTAAAATTTTAAAGAGGGTCCTGAGTGCTACTTGCTTATTCATTGGTCCTAAACACTGGCTTGCTTTCTTCTCAAACATGATTCCTGTTACTTCATACCCCATGACCTAGCCCCACTGGGGCCTGAAAGATCTGAAAGAATTGGAACAGCTCTGAAAAGCGATTCTACCATCTGTTTTGGGGTTTTTTTTTTGAGGGGGGTGATGAGAGGCAGGTTCCGTTGACTGGGTAGTGATCTGAATATCTTGTATAGAGGTTTACGGAGACTAAAATGGTGGCTAATATTTCATTAAAGTGCTGTAAATCTCATTCATCTAAATAAGAAACAGGAGCAAAAGTGCAGACCAGTGACTACATGACTGTGAGCAGAGCTTTCTACTTAGATTCAATGATACAACAGAGCCCCAGGCAGAAACTGGACTTCTCAAACAGAAATGAGCTTCAGGAGAAAGCCATCTTCACTTTTATGCTTTCTGAAGCTGTTAGGCTCAACCACAAGGAGTTAGATAACATGAACACCAATATATTTATTCCTAAAATGAATGTGGTCTTCCCAGAGTGGGCAGGCTTTACAGTCTAGCTCACTAGAGGGGTATGAAATGGGTACCTAAGGGGATACTATTGCTCAATGAGCCTTTTGATCTTTCTCACCCCAACTCTTATCAGTGTTAGCAAGAATTCACAATTTTCCCCTTAAGATCTAATAAAAAATAAGTCTATTACTTTCTCCTTTCTGAGTTTCAGACTCACACCTGGTCATATGGCCTCATTGGCTATGAATGCCCTGGTATTGCAAAGGGAGATATTAGTACAGAATTTCTGAATTTGAGTCAGTCAAAAGAAACTGAAGCTGGAGGCTGGTGGCTCACATCTGTAATCCTTGCTATTCAGGAGGCTGAGATCTGAGGATCACTGTTTGAAACCAGCCTGAGCAATAAAGTCCCCATAAGACTCTTAGCTCCAAATAACCACTCGAAACCCAGAAATGACACTGTGGCTCAATTGATAGATTTCTAGCCTTAACAAAAAGAAGCTCAGGGATAGCACCCAGGCCTTGAGTTTAAGTCCCACAACTGACAAAAAAGTTAAACTTGGTCAAATTATTTTATTTTTAATTTTTAGTGTCTCAACTTCTTATGTAAAATTCGATAAAATATCAAGTCTTTTGGGTTGTTGCAAACGTTAACACTAATTTCTTTAAAGCAATTTACTTGGTAGTATCTAAGAGGAAGAAGAGAGTAGTGATTATGTGTACAAACTCTAAAGCCAGATGGCCAGCCTTAAATCCCAGTTGCTTCCTAACCCACCAGGTGCTTGAGCATGCTGCTTAAATGCTAACACTTTCAGTTTCTTCTCTATAAAATGAGAGCAACAAAGATCAGAGTTATCTGGGCATCAGGAGCTCATACTTCTAATCCAAGCTACCCAGTAAGCTGAGATCTGAGGACCAAGGTTCAAAGCTAACCTGAACAGGAAAGTCTGTAAGACTCTTATCTCCAAGCAATCACCAAAAAAGTCAGAAGTAGAGCTGTGGCTCAAGTGGTAGAGCATTAGCTTTTAGCATAACAACTCTGGGAGAATGCCCAGGCCCTTAGTTCAAGCCACATGACAGCCATATACACACACAAAAAAGATGAGAGTTAGCACTAGTTTATGCTCAATAAACAGTAGATGTTTCTTAAGAAAAAAATTAATCAACACAGGTAAATCTCTAGGAATTTAGATTACCAATTATCCTTTCAGTGGATATAAGCATTTGATGCTATTATCAACATTTTTCTATCTGGAAAATTACTTTTAAAAATGTAGCTGTGAATGAGCTGTGGCTGAGAAATTCCCAGAAACTACCTCATTTTATGCTTCTACCTAATGTTTAGTATACAAGAACAGTATTTGGGCTCTCAAATAATAAAAGCCCCACAAACACTACAATAGTATTCATTAGTATTCATGTAGACAAGTGGACCCTTCACCAGTACTTTAATGGGGGGAGCATAATGAAAGATCCATTACACATCATATTGTGTAAAATTATACAGAACCTTCTTTTGTCAGTATGTTGTTTGTTTTTCACATCTGAAAGCTCAGAAAGCAGTAAGCAGGTTGAAAACTAGTTTTAAAAAGTTAGTTCTTATTTATTTATTTTATTGTGAAAATACCGTACAGAGGGATTATAATTACATGGGCAAGGTAATGAGTGCATTTCTTATCAAGTATTGTTGTCTTCTCCTTTGTTTCCCCTTCCCATCCCTTCCCATCTTCCCCCCCCCATCCCCATGCCAGACTTGTAAAGTTCATTTTCAACATAACATCTTGTACATTTCATTGTTGCAATGGGTCCACCTGTATCCTTATTTAAATGGTTTGTTTTTTCCCTTCCCCTCCACAAATTATACCAACATCAAATACAGTGAAAACAGGGGTTAGTAGTATGCTAATGAAATATTCTAGAAGTTTACAACTAACAGAAAAATACCTAGTGAGCAAAATATCAAAATTTTAATTTAAAAAATCAAGAAAAATTTGAGACTTCACTATTCCCCTTCCCCAGGTTCCAGTTTGGTTCATTGTGGTGCCACTTAGACCAATCAAATTTCTCCAGAGTACTATCCAAACCAATCCGATTCTCAGCAGTGCTGTTTAGATCAATTGGATTTCTTGGGGGCGGGGGAGGGGGGTGACTCCAAGTTGGGTCTTGTCAATTATGGGAAAATTCATAGTACTATACTCATACATATACATACAGCATTTTGACATAGTACCTTACAGTTCTTAAGCATTTCCAAATACATCTCCTTAATGTACAAGGCAATTTGGGGTGCTCAATATAACTAAGTTAAATATGACAAAAAGAGATTTGGGAAAGGATGATGACTGTTCAAAGAGCAATGTGACACACCAGTGGAAAAACGGAGAAATCAGGGTTTCTGATTCCAAGTTCATTGCAAAGACAACTGTAGCTAATTGCTCAGCTTCTGCGTGGTTAGAGGTTTCAAAATATCCACAAGCTTCTGCAAGGCTGTGAGTATATTCTTAGTGGGTGGAGAAGGTGGAGACACATGGTAAGGACTGAGGACTGGGTGGAGTGAATCTCAAACAGAGCACCTCTGGTGCATGAATGGAGCTACTCGATTCTTAATGAGTATTCTTAAGATTCCTGTTCCTACGTGTGTGCAACCAAAGAGACCTTCCTATTTCCAAAGTCCTTTGAGAGTGCTGGAGTCCACTTTGAGGGTCTCTGGACTGTTTAGAAATATCCTACTATCAATGTTCTGTTGGTCAGTTCTCTATCTCTATACCTAAAATAAGCACCTTATAAGGAGGAATGACTTATTTGGACTCATGGTTTCATAAATTTCATCTCATACCCAGTTTTTCCAGTGGCTTGTAGGTCTATAGTGAGACAAAATACCTGCATGAAAGGCATGGTGTCGGAGGCAAGAAGTTCACTCATAGCAGCTGAGAAATAAAGGGACCAGGTACAAAATGTACCCGGCAAGTGCACACTCTCAGTGACCTACTTCATCCAGTGAGGCTCCATCTCTACAAGTTTCTATCACCTCCTGATAGTTCATTCACTTAGGAACAAGTACTTGTAACCATTCATGAGATCAGTATCCTCATGATCCAATCATCCCTCAGTGGCCCCACCTCAGAACACATTATTGATCCAGTCTTCATCATTTAAATTCCAAATCATAACAAACATCAGTAATTAGCCTGTTTGGTGCTTTTGCCCAAATATTTCACATCTAGTCATTCTTTGGTATCTGTAGGGATTGAGTCCCAGGATTCCTTACGGAGGCTAAAAATGCTCATAGAAAATAACATGCTATATTAACTACTCAGGAGATTGTGAGCTGAGGATAATTATTCAAAGTGAACCTGGGCAGGAAAGTCAGTGCAGCTTTTATCTCTAATTAACTAGCACAAAGCTAGGAGTAGAGGTGTGGCTCAGATGGTAGAATGCCAGCCTGTAGCTGTGGCTGACATTCTAAGCAATAGTACCTAGGCCCTGAGTTTAAGCCCTAGTTCAGGTACCAAAACAAACAAAAAATAGTATCCCTTTCGAAATTTAAAATCATTTTAAGATAGTTTATAATACTTAGCTCAATGCAACTATTATGTCAATAATTGTTTTTACTTTATAATTTAAATAACCATGATGAGGGAAAAACATCAATGTATGTTCAATACTGATGCAAATTTATTTTGAAAAATTTCTATCTCTGGTAGGTTGGATCTGCAGATGACGAAGCTACTTATACAGAGGGTGGCTGTACATTATTTGTAAGGCCTAGCATAGTCCTGCAAGTACTGATGTTATGCTACACTGGGATAGGTTCTCCCAATAGAAACTCAACCTAGAAATGTACTGTGCCACTAAGTCCTATCTATGATCTCATTCCTACCTGAACTTAGAGTTTCATAAGTCTCCAATTATCCAAATCTGAATTTTTGATGTGCTGCTCACTGACAAAGAAGCCCCAAAGTCCAAATTCAATGTTGTTGTTGTTGTTTTAATTCTCTCAGCCAAGAAATAAACAGTGACTCATTGTGAACCATGAAGCTATTCAAGGTATACTCCAATAGAGGGGATGACTGCATTACAAGCTGGCTCACCAGAAGTTGAAATGATTCAGGATCTATCCATTCTCCATTGTAAGTGGGAGGAAAAAAAATGGGGAGGGACTCATTTGTTCATTTAAAACGAATAAGAAAGCTAATGGAGTGCTGACCATTAGATAAGACTTTGTTATTATTTAGTGGGATGAACTGAAGTCTTCTTCATTCTTCATGCATCCTGTAATAAACTGCACATGAAGTGGTTACAGTAGTTTGTCCTTGTATAGTTCCTGAGGGTCTCAAGTCAGTGCTGTTGTGCTGAGCTCAGTGAAAGAATAGCATCTCCTAATGTCTCCCTGACCCAATAGGATTTAAGGATGAAAAGATGAAAGCAATTAGGATATTGATAAGTGAGGGCACTGTCATATGTCCTTTATATAGTAGACAGTCACTTGGAGTTTGTACTTAGGGGCAGGTGTTTTTCCCTCACATTTTGCAGTAATTTGTTTGATGGATTTTCTGGAGGCCATAACAACTTCAAAATCACCTATCATTGCTGACCTATGGCACCATCTCCAGGGCTGATAAAGCCAAAATCCCCACTAGTCTGGAGTGCAGTATGGCTTGAAGCAAGGTTTTTCTTCTGATTAAAACCCCAAGGCAGAAGAGAGGGATGCAGCACTTCAAATAATAAATAAGCTGGCTGATTGAGGCAGTTCTTCAGCCTGTGCAGGAGCACTAGAAGTGGCAGGGGGTTCTGCGCCTCTTACAGTGTGATTGTAACAATGAAATTTACAAGACACCAGGTTGAAAATGAACTTTACAACTTGTGGGGGAGAGAGGGAGGGAGGAATTAAGGAAGTGGGAGGGAAGGGATGGTAGGGGAAAAACAAAGGAGGAGCTAACATTGCTCGATAGAAAATGTACTCATTGCCTTACTCATGTAACTGTAACTTTACCCCTCTGTATACTATTTTTACCCTAAAATTTTTATTTTAAAGAAAGAACTTGTGGGGCAGGGGGAACTCAAGACATTATGCAGACCAAGGGAAGGAGCAAGGGTGGGCTAAGGCAGCCATAATATTCTATATACATATGTGAAACAATCAGGTAAATTGATGGGAGAGGTGGCATTGGGAGAGATAATGAAAGTGGTGACATTGAGCAAGATGCATTGTCCTTACAAACTGACATGTTGCATTGAGACTCCTTTGTACAACTACTTAAAGATAATAAAAATGTGAAAAAGGAAGTTCATAAAAAAATTGAGAAATGGGGAGGGGGAAAGACCATGAGTGAAAAGGGGCTAATTTCTCACATATCCAGGAAGAGAGAAGCTGGTCCCTAAATCCAACCCTGCTCTCTAAATCCAAATGAATTTCAGAGAGAGCGAGGAAAATAAGTAGCCTTTTGTTCTTCCTACCAATCACTGCCAGACTCTTTGGCAGGGGTTAGTTTTCCAGTTGTTAGGAGTTTGGGAATTAACTGGAAAGAAGAGTCATCACTGCCACAAAGCCAAACAATACCTATTTATTAACTGTTTATCATATATTGGGTAGGAATGCTCATAGTTGCCAATATTAGTATCCCTGTTCTACAAAGAATGAAATTGAGGTTTGGAAAAGTTCAGTCATATATCCAAGGTTATTCAAATGCTGTGTGATTCAACTGGGCAAAATCTCAGTCCAAACTTTCCTGTTAAAATATCATGTCATACAGCGCATTGATGGCAATTGTTTGCCATTAATGGCTAATTCAGACATTCAGGAGAATTCCCAGTGAGGAGTAATTGGGCAAGCATTACCCATCAACAGTCACTTGAGGGTCACTTGAAATCTCACAGGACTTAAGAGACCTCTTAGCTCATACAGAAAATTCTCTTCACAGAAATCTTGGAAGGTAACAAGTTAAACATTTTTATCTGGTTTCTACCCTAATTCTTTAATAGTGATAATGACAAAAAAATTGGCAGTTTGGATTTTTATAAAACCCCAACCTAGTGTAGGAAAAGGTATACTGCTTGGAATATTTAATGAAAAGTGGCTCTGCTCAGAACCAACAGAAGGTTCCATCTTTGCCTTCCTGTTTCTATCATTTAAATGACAGTTCACGAGCACTCAGTTGGCAGCAGAATTCCAGCTCTGGTGCTTGCCAGCCCTGTGACCGTGACAAGATATGCATTCTATTTGCCCTCAATGTCCTTGCTTGCTGATAATGCTGTGCACCTGGTAGACCTGTGAAGATAAAATAAAGTACCAAGGAAGAAGTAGTTTTGTGCACACATGGATATTTCATTTCTTCTAAAATTAAGAGGTTTTCTCCCCAAATTTGACCTAATCCATCGTCTACAACATGATCTCCCATTCAGTGAAAGATTTGTAAATGACAATGAATCTGTGTTATGTGCTTCTAGGAAGCAAGAGATTGATGAGGGAATGAAGCTAGAAGAGCTTATAATGTTGCCTAGGTTGCAGGTATCTCAACCCTTTCGTTGTGTGTGATGGCTAGACAGTCCTTTGAGTATTCCATTCAAATTCTTCTCTTTCCATAGACAGTTCTTATCTGTCCTATTCTACCACTCATATTCTAATCAGATACTCCAGGGCTCAGCAGCCCAAATAGCTGCTTTCTGCCCATTATCAACATCCCTTCACTACTGAACTCAGGCTCTTCAAAACTCACTGGATAGATGCCTTTCTCCTACCGACTGAATGAATGCAGGAGCAATGGGGTCTCCTCTTAGAGACACTATGTCCCCAGTGGGTGGGGTGAAATGTTATCATGGAGATGTCACGTGGCACCTATGCCGTAGTTACAGAGGCCAGAGCAAAACATCACTGACAGCTGTCTTTCTCCACCTGTCATTCCTCCATATTCCCACTTATTATCCCAGGACATCAAAAAAAAAACATTACATTCATCACCTCACTGATAAATAAGTCTCTTCTGTTGACTGAAGAGTTGAGGGCCTATGAATAACTTCTTCCTTCTCAAGGCAAGTCCTTCAGGGTTAAGGCAGCCAGAGTTGAGCTTGCTCCCTATTACTCTGCCTGAAATAGTCCTGTAATCTGGGGATGTGACCTGTTTGCTCTTTAAAAGGCCAGCATCAGTTAAAGAGGGCACATAGAGGGGCCATTCTTAATCATTGTGCTGTAGCAAGCTGCATACTTTCACTGTGAGATTTTCCAGAGGGCCTCACAGACTCCTGAATGTATTCATTGCCAGGTTTGAGCCTTTACTTATAGTGAAACTGTTATGGGCTAGGAATTGCTTTCCCTAGTTCTCAATAAACCCAGAAAGTATCTTCTGAAAGCTTTACAAGGAGGGTACTACAGAGGTGAAAAGGAAAACCCGTAGCACATTCCCAGATTTACCCTCCCCATCCCCGAGCCCCAAATCTCATCTCTATAACCATCCACTAGCCCTCCTGTCCTTTAAATATGGCTCCTAGATAATCACTCCTGAACAGTGGTATACAGAACCTTAAACAGCTGCTGGAAATGATTAAATGCCTGTGCTCTGCTGTGGTTGTAAATCAAGTGCGCAAGCCATTTATTGTGAGTGTGCAATAAAGCAACAGAAGTTATTGCTACTCTACTGCAAAATGTAACATCAGATGAGAAAATAAAGAGAGGGTAAATTTTGCTGTGAGTTTTAACATGATGGGTTGTTTTTTTTTCTTTCACATTGTCTTCTTGTGTCTATGTCTCCCCATTTTTCTCTTCACTTTGCCTTTCTTTTTTCCTTAATTCAGCATTCCCCACTATGGGTCTCTGAGTCTAATTTCAAACATAGTGCTTCCACAAAGAACAGTTTAGGTAGCTCAGGATTAGAGAATGTTAATATTAATAGTGCTCCTGAACATTGGGCATCTCTCTAAACCTCATTGTTTTACTTCATTCTTGCAACAACTTATGAAGATGATATTATTATCTTCATTTTAAAGAGAGATCATTTAATCTGGACCTAATCATAACACTGACTAGTGCTTTGATCCTGAAGATTTTTCTTCTCTTTTACGTGATGCCATTATATTTGGGACCTACTACTAGAGAATGTGCCACTTAATTCATGATTGTTCAAAATCTGTTGCAGAATTCCAGCTCAGGAATCCTTATGGCTCTATAATCCACTTGATTTAGCAGTCTCTGCACTACATATATTGCCTTATAAAACATTAATAATCTGCTATTTCTTTATCCAAAGGACATCGTCCAAATGAGTCAAAAGAGTTTCCTTCTTCTTTGCTGTGCCATCCCTCTTCATCAGCTCTTCCCAACCCTTACTTGTATATCAGGCGTTGTTTCTTTGATGTGGTAGACTTGGGCATACAAGATCACATAGGAAAAGCATGTAACCTAGCCAAGAGTTGGGGCCTCAGGGAGAGATCTTCCTGGAAGAGTTGTCTAACTGGAAGGGGAAGACAGAGTGAGCAGGTGAGGGTCAGGCATGTGAGGGAGGCTGTTTGAATCAGAAATGTACACATATACCATGCTCTTGGCATATCCTGGCATGATTCCTGCTGGCCAAGTTGACAAAACCTCATCTTGTTCTATGGAAGTATAGAAGATAAGGGCTAACTTGGTGAGAAATGAGGCTGAGGAGGCAGGTGAAGGCCAGAAATTAAGAGTTTGGGATTTATACTATAAGGGCACATCAGATCTAACCTGTCAGTCAAATCTTCAGATCTATACTAAAGAACTTTGCCAACGCAGAGGTAGCACCGATTTCTCCTTTGTTCTTCCCTGAATGCCTAGCACAGTCATCATCTAAACTGTGCTTTTTCTCAGGTGACAGGAAAGATCCTGGAAGCAGGACTCAGTCTTCATCCCCTTGCCATGTGTGGGCACAGAACAGAGCCCAGCAGGATCTTGTTGGCTGACTTGCGTGGAGAAGATTAAAACATTGGAAAGGTCAAATCAGGGAGGCTCTTTCTAGACTCTTCCTAGTGATAATATTCCAATCAAAGTAAATGGAATTGTGTGCCAATGAACTTGAGAATTACAGACAAAGAAACTAGGAGGCTTCTGGTGACCCATCATGTAGTGATTCTCTGCATTATCTTCAGGACATAGCATTGGAGAAGAAACAGCAGCAATAAGGGTCTAGGATAGGTCAACAGCATGGGTTCTGGAGCAATTTGTCCTGTGTATGACATGGGCTCAATTTCCTTATATAATAGTAAAAAATATGGAGGAGATGACTTTCATCATTTTCTCTCAGTAACTAAATTCTAGGTTTCACATATGTGTTATTATGCACCAGAGTAAAGAAAAGACTTCATGCTATGGAAATCGCCATGCTTTTTTAAATATGTTTTTACTGTAAAGATTCTGTACAAAGGGTTACAGTTACATGAGTAAGGTAATGAGTCCATTTCCTATCGAGCATTGTAACCCCTCTGTTGTTTTTCCCCTACCATTTCTCCAACTCCTCCATCCCCCCACCAAAGTTGTAAAGCTTGTTTCCAACATAGTGTCTTCTACATCTCATTGTTACAACGGATCAACCTGTATCCTTATTTCATCATCTTGTTATTTCTCTTCCCCTCCCCAAATTAGAAAAATGCATATACAAGATGCAGGACATTGGAATCAAATACAGTGAAAATAGGGGTTATACTAGGGAGAAAAAACATACAAAAGGAACCAAATAATTACATAATATATATAGGCACATTAAAACAACAGCAACAAAGATAAAACCTCTTGTGTCCCTATCTTGGGGTTCATTTAATTTAGCACCTTCTTACATGGTCATATGTACATAGCTTTTGACCTTGTCCTAGACATATACTAATTATTGCAGATAGGGAAACCATGAGACCTATGTTTCTTTGGGCCTGGCTTACTTCACTTAATATAACTTTGTCCAAGTCTTTCCAATTCCTAACAAATGGGGCAGTTTCATCCTTTCTGATGGAGGCATAGAATTCCATTGTGTGTGTGTGTGTGTGTGTGTGTGTGTGTGTGTCTGTGTCTGTGTATATATATATATGTGTGTGTGTGTGTGTGTGTGTATATATATATATATATATATATATATATATACCACATTTTCTTGATCCATTCATCCACTGAGAGGCTTCTGGGTTGGTTCCATATCTTAGTTATGGTAAATAATGCTGCGATAAACATAGTTGTGCTGGTAGCTTTAGTATGGCCTCAAGTTTACACTCCCACCAACAATGCAGTAGGGTTCCCTTCTGTCCACATCCCCTCCAACATCTGTTGTTACTAGAGTTCTTGATTATAGCCATTCTAACTGGGGTGAGGTGGAATTTCAAGGTTGTTTTGATTGGCATTTCTTTTATGGTTAGAGAGGTTGAGCATTTCTTCATGTGTCTATTGGCCATTCTTATTTCCTCTTCAGAAAAGTTTCTCTTTAAGTCTTTAGCACACTTATTAATTGGGAAGTTGTTTCTTTGAGTATTTGTTTTTGAGGGATTTAATTATTTGAGGTCTAAGTATATTTTAGATATGAGACCCTTGTTCATTGTATCGTTAGTGAAGATCTTCTCCCAATCCATGGGTTTTCCATGGATCTTGCTAGCTATGTCCTTTGCCATGCCAGAAATTCTGCAGTTTCAAGCAATCCCATTTGTCCAACCTTTCTTTGATTTGTTGTGTTTCTGGGTCTCTATTAAGAAAATTTCAGCCTGTGCCACTTAGCCTAAGAGTTTCTCCTATTCTGGAAGTCTCCATTCTTAAGGATGCCTTCCTTGCTCCCATCAGAGCTCAAGAAATGGAAGTCTGATTCCCTGTCTTGTTCTTTGTGAATGCCTTCTTATTTCTACTAAGTCCTCCATCACCCCAAAAGGTTTGTGTAGATTTTGGTGGTCACACATTTCCTCATATGTTTCTGAGGGCTTACTTCATACAATTTCATTACATGCATATGGATGGGCATATCCTATCACCAATATAATCTGTGGAATCTCCCCTGGATAATATCACAATGTTTATTTACTTTTTCTTTGAAATGGAAAAGAACAGTGTAAAGAAATTTAATTTCCAGCCGGGAGCCAGTGGCTCATGCCTATAATCCTAGCTACTCAGGAGGCTGAGATCTGAGGATCGCAGTTCAAAGCCAGCCTGGGCAAGAACGTCCTTGAAACTCTTATTTCCAATAAACCACCAGAAAACCAGAAGTGGTGCTGTAGCTCAAGTGGTAGAGTGCTTGCCTTGAACTGAAGATCCCAGGGACAGTGTCCAGGCCCAGAGTTCAAGCCCCACGACTGACCAAAAAAAAAAAAAAAAAAGAAAGAAATTTAATTTCCAAATAGTTGAGGAATGCCTTTTTTTGTTGTTGTGAAAATACCGTACAGAGGGGTTACAATCACATGGGCAAGGTAATGGGTACATTTCTTATCAAGCATTGTTGCCTCCTCCTTTGTTTCCCCTTCCCATCCTTTCCCATTCCCCCCCCCCTCGCCCCCCCCCACCCTCCTCCCGGGCCAAAATTGTAAAGTTCATTTTTCGACATAAGGTCTTGTACATCTCATTGTTGCAATGGGCCCACCTGTATGAGGCATGCCTTTTAAAAAAGTCCATATTTTATTCAGTTCTTGTTAAAAGAAACAAAGCTCTCTGCATTTTCTACTCTTATTTATAATTTAATACTTTCTTCGTGACAAGTACCGACCATGATGAATATAAATCAGGATACCCTGGTCTATGAAAACAGCCCTCATCATAAAGATGCTTGGTTGTGTCAGGCTTCATTCATGTCCCTGCTGCATGGACCACACAGCTAGGCTTTATGACGTATGCAGCATCTTTTATAAAAAGTTACATGTTTCTCCTTTTAGTTGTCACTTCAAGTTGCTGTTAGTGCGTCTGCTCCTATCCCCCCTTTTCTTCTAGTTTTCCTAAGGTTGGAAGCCAGAAAATATGTCATGTCAAATTGTATGCTTTGAGTAAGAAGCTATGGGGAATCTCAAAGAGCAAAGTAAATGAGCCATTGCAGTGTATGTCTTTTGCAGTATCTCCTCTGAATACTCAGAAATACAGGTTGCCCACTGCACCACAAGGCAGGTAGGAAGGAAGCATCTTCCACTGCAGCACTGATCTGGAACTCTATAGAACTGACACATGGTGCTATATCTCCCAAAATATCTCCTTGTTCATGGTAATATACCTAATCTGACTTCTGAACATTCCTTCTCTTTAAAATTCTCCCCATATTGACAGAAAGTAACGATCATCTGTCTTCATTTATATATCTTCATTTTAATGTGGATCCTAACTAGCTTTTGCTAAGTGGCGACTATCCTTTGAATTTTCATTTTTAGATTGTGTGTGTGTGTGTGCGCGCGCGCGCACATGCTGATACTGTGGCTTGAACTCAGGGACTCACACTCTTGCTTAGTTTTTTTACTCAAGCTGGTACTCCACCGCTTCAACTATGTCTCGTATTTCAGGTTCCCCCCCCTCCCCTGGTTAATTTGAGATAAGCATTTCTCAAATATGTCTCTCAGACTTCAAACCAAGATTCTCAGATCTCAGCCTTCTAAGTAACTAGAATCACAGTTATGAGCCACCAGAACCTGGCCTCATTTTTAGACTTTTCTAGCTATTAATTTTACTACTTCTTTGCCATTCCCATCTGATGACAGTAGGATATGAACAGTATTATTACTAGGTTCCTTCCTTTTGCTCCTTTCATCTGGACTATCATCTCCTTCCCTTTCAGAGTGGCTATCATGACATATGTGACCATCATCCCACCACTGTGGACACAAATTTTATATTTATAGTTTTAAATTTATATTGTTTTGTTTTGATTGCTCTTGTACAGGGTTGATATCAAAACCACCAATATGATGTTTAGAAGGGAGAGGAACAGGAGTGATGATTGATTCCTTAGTCTCCACAGTGGTCTAGGTAGCTAAGGATGCTGGCTAAGTAAGGACCCTTAACCTGGTTCATTTATTTTATCTTGTTTTTTTGAGGCCTCATTATTGTAGCCTAGGTTGGCCTTGAACTCACAATCATTCAGCCTCAGCCTCCTGAGTGCTGCGATTACATGTGTGCAACATACCTGGCCTAAGTCTGTCATTCTTGTTTTCTTATTTCTTTTATTGTAAAGGTGATATACAGAAGAGTTACAGTTACATAACTCAAGTATTGAGTACAGTGTCACCCCTTTCCTGGTTTTCTCCCAGCTCTTCCCTCCTGACAACCTATCCCCACAAGTTGTATAGTTCATTTCCAACATAGTGTCCAGTGAGTATCACTGCCTAATTAGTTTATCCTTTATGTCATCATTTCTGTGCTTCCCTTTCCCCTCCCTAATCAGATAAAATTACATATAAGACAAAAGGTACAGAAATCAAATATGGCAACAAAAGGGGAAAAGAAAAAGAAGAAAAAGGAACCATAAAAAGGAAAATAAAAAAAACCTCTAGTTTTACTTCTTGGAGTTCAATTTAATAAGCATCATTTTATACAATCATTTACATATAGATATTAAGTCCTTGTGATCCTATCCTAAGAATATCCTCCTCTGATCTCACTGTGTGAATGTTTAGAGACCTGTTTAATTTATTATGTCCAAGTATAATGATTTGACATTTACTATCCATTGGGTTTACTCATAGATTTATAAGTGCATTGTAATTATTACCAATGAGGGAATCCATGCAACTTATGTTTCTTTGAGTCTGGTTTACTTAGTTTAATATGATTTTTTTCTAAGTTATTCTTTCTGATGGAAGCATACAATTCCAGTGTGTGTGTGTGTGTGTGTGTGTGTGTGTGTGTGTGTGTGTGTGTGTGTGTGTGTGTGTGTGTGTGTGTGTGTGCGTGCGCGTGTGCTATATTTTCTTGATCCATTAGTCCACTAATGGGCATCTGGACTACTAAGAATAATGAATAATATGAATCTCTTTAAATGGTAGACACATGTGCATTTAGTGGAGAAAAACCTATCATTTTCTACCAGATTTTTAGGTTCACGATATACAAAAAAGTTCAACCATCATATTGTATTATCTTTCTATTGCTTAGTATAAGAGTATAATTTTGTGGTATACAGAGGAAGCAAATATCTGAATAAGATTGTATTGCAGAGTGCTTGTCAAATAGACTGATTTGTTCTGTTTTAAAGATGAAATGGTCTGTGATCCTAAGGATAGCATTTTGATGGAGAAAAATAGTGAAAATAAAGAAGTAGCACATTAAAAATCATCCCTATCTCACGCCTTAGTTATAACTACTATTTTCGTTGAGAACTTAGAACAATCTCTCTGTGTAGCTATGTCTCTGTCTCTCTGTCTCTCTCTCACACACATAAGCATATACTGAATAGCTTTATGAATTTAGACAAAATAGTACAATTAAAGCTTATAAGCTTTATATACATTGTCTAAATAGGTTTCAACATTTCTGAGCTAGAAATGTTCTGTGCCTCAATTTCTTCACCTGTATAAGAATAAGAATATTTTCTGCCTTAGAAGGGTGTAATGAGAGCTAAAGGAGTTAATACAAGTAAAGATTTTTAATTAATTAAATTTTGCCAGTCCTGGGGCTTGAACTCAGGGCCTATGGACTGTCTCTGAGCTGCTTTTGCTCAAGGCTAGCACTCTACCACGTAAGCCACAGCACTACTTCTGGCTTGTTCTGTTTATGTGGTACTAAAGAACTGAACCCAGGGCTTCATGCATGCTAGGCAAGCACTCTACCACCAAACCACATTCCAAGCCCCAAGTAAAAATTTTTTAAAAGTACCTGACTCATAGATATCACTCAATAAATGTCAATTGTTTTCTTTTCTGTTTTTGTAAAACAATGTTAACTTTATTATGTTACTAAATATTTGTCTTAGTATATTTTGGTGTTATAACACAACACTTCAATCTGGGTAATTTATGAAGAAGAGAAATGTATTTCTCACAGTACTCGAGGATAGGAAGCCCAATAGCTAATTGTTTATCAAGAGCTGTTCTTGTTCTAAAAGATGGTACCTGCAGCTAACATCATTGAGATGTTGAATTGCAACCCTTTTGTACAACTATTTAAAAGGAATACAAACTGATCTAAAAATATAAAGTCATTTGGACAGCTATTTGAAGAAAACAACAAAGAAGAAATAATTCATTCTAAGACATTAAACTTCGTAGTGGTTATTATGCAGCAATGGATGAATGACTCATTCTTTGGTTTTCAAGCCCTTACAAAGTTAGAGAAAAAACATACACACTTACTCCACCTTATATGGTGAAATGTGGATGAGCAAGTGAGCTGAAAACTGTGAATCCTCTTTGAAGGGTCTTTATCCTGTTCATGAAGAGAGAGACCCTCATCCCTACTTATAGTTCCTACCTTTTAGTCTGATTACATTGACTATTACAGCTCAACACCTGAATTTTGAGCCATAGCAATAGTCATTAAGCGCAAAAAATTGTGCTGAGTTTGAATAATCATTAATACTGAACATGAACATACTCCCATTTTAACCAATGTATACAAATGATTTAAATATTTAACTATTTTTCCACATCTTTAATTTTGTTCCCCTTAGAATAAATTCCAAGAATTTAACTATGGTCCAAGCAATTTAACTATGTGTACCATAGCTTCCAGAATGTTAATTTCCAGAATTGTTCCAATCTCCTTTCTTACCACTACTATATGAGTATTCATCTCTCCTTCACAATTCAAAGTGCTATGGTTTGTATACATACTCATGCTTTTCTGACATATATGCCATATCTAAGAAAGGTCCATGCCAGTCTGCTATACAAATACCTTGTTAGGAGATTTTAACTGCCAGATTTGTGAGCCAAACTACTGTACTTCTTTTATTATAGCAACACAAAGTGGAGTGAGACAGTGGCCTTCTCCAAGGAACTCAAGATTTCTACTTGTGCTTCCTCTAAGTGAAACACATTTTAAGATTTAAATCTTACATGATATAAAACTCTCTTTCAAAACCAAGATTGAGTACCCACCCCTCTTAGTTACTGCTGTGTCTCTTATGATACTTAGCATGATCACTCTTTAATGTATCCTTAAGTGTGTATATTTTCCCCCTAACTTTGTAAGCGCTTGAAAACCAAAGAATGAGTCATTCATCCATTGCTGCATAATAACCACTGCAAAGTTTAATGTCTTCAAATGAATTATTTCTTCTTTGTTGTTTTCTTCAAATAGCTGTCCAAATGACTTTATATTTTTAGATCAGTTTGTATTCCCTTTAAATAGTTGTACAAAAGGGTTGCAATTCAACATCTCAATTTATGTATGTAATTTATCTTGATCAGATTCACCCCTTCTATCATTCTTCTCTCTTCATCTATTCAATCCTAGCCATCTCTTCAGCTACCTAGTTCTTCTTTCATGAATGTACGTTGAGAATTATGACTGCATTTTTGCACCATTCCTTTTTTCATTCATCTGCTCTGTCCTTTTGGTCCCCATCCCCTCAGTCAAGACATGTTTCAATTTGCTGATATTCCTCTTGTTGAGCTGCCTGTTAATTGTTCAGAGGGGTTGCACCATGGAATCTTGTCCTCACATTATCTTTTAGTTAGTTTGATCGTGTATGTAAGCACATGGCTTTGTATGTGATTTCAAGTGTGTTTATAGATTACTTCTAATAACCACATATAAGAGAAAACATGCTCTCTTTGTCTCTCAGCCTAGGCTTACATTACTTAAGTTAACTTTTTCTGCAAATGACATAATATTATTCTAATTAGATGAATAAAATTCAATTATGTATGAGGATATCACATTTTTAATCCATTCATTCACTGTAGGGCATATGAGTTTTTTCCATTACTTGCTGCAGTGAACATGGGTATGCAAGTGCTTTCATTGTATTGTGTCATATAATCTTTCAGAAAAGTACCCAGGAGCAGTATAAAAGGAGTGTCACTGCACCATAGGGCAGATTCCTTTTTAGATTTTGAGGAATCTCCAAACAGGTTTCCATACTGGTTAAATTAATTTACATTTCCATGAACAAATATATTAAGGTCCCTTCTTGCCTGTATACTTGCCAGCATTTGTGGCTGTTTGTATTCTTCCTCACTCTGAGGGAGAATGTCTTGAGGGCATGGGCTCTGTTCCTGAGTTGTTTTGCTCAAGGTGAGTGCTCTACCACTTTTAGCCACAGCTCTACTTCCAGTTTTTAGGTAGTTAGTTGGAGGTAAGAGTTTCACAGACATTCCTGTCCAGGCTGGCTTCAAACAGTGATCCTCAGATCTCAGCCTTCTGAGTAGCTACAAGTGTGTTGTTTTGATGTGTAGTGGTCAGTCAGGGAAGTTGAACATTTCTTTTTTTAAAAATTATTTAATTAATTAATTTTTATTGTGAAAATACCGTACAGAGAGGTTACAATTACATAGGCAAGATAACAAGTACATTTCTTATCAAGCATTGTTGCCTCCTCCTTTGTTTCCACTTCCCATCCCTTCCCATACCCTGCCCCCGACCCCCCCTCACCAGATCCTCCGCCCCCCCCCACCAAACTTGTAAAGCTCTTTTTTTTTGACATAACAACTTGTACATCTCATTGTTGCAATGGGTCCACCTGTATCCCTATTTAAATGATTTGTTTTTTCCCTTCCCCTCCACAAATTATACCAACATCAAATACAGTGAAATCAGGGGTTATACCGTGGGGGAGGGATATACAAAGTAACAAAGAAATCTTCTTATAAATATGTTAGAAACAATTGCATGAAAGAAAGAAAAAAACATTTGAATACTTATCTTGGGGTTCATTTCCCTAACATCAACTTATCTGAGCTTTTCTGCTTGACTCAGACATATACTAGATATTGCAAATACGGGAAACCAAAGGACATAGCTAGCAAGATCAACAGAAAGCCCACAAACTGGGAGAAGACCTTCACTAGCCATACAATGGACAAGGGTCTCATATCTAAAGTATTCCTGGAACTCAAAAAATTAAATCCCCCAAAAACAAATCTTCAAAGAAATAACTGCCCAATAAATAAGTGGGCTAAAGACTTAAAGAGAAACTTCTCTGAAGAGGAAAGAAGGATGGCCAATAGACATATGAAGAAATGCTCAACCTCTCTAGCCATAAAAGAAATGCAAATCAAAACAACATTGAGATTCCACCTCACCCAGTTAGAATGGCTATAATCAAGAACTCTAATAACAACAGATGCTGGAGGGGATGTGGAAGAAGGGAACCTTACTGCATTGTTGGTGGGAGTGTAAACTTGTTCAACCACTTTGAAAAGCAGTATGGAGGTTCCTCAAAAGAATGCACATAGAGCTATCCCTATGCCCCAGCAATCCCACTTTTGGGCATTTACCCAAATGATCACAAACAAGACCTCACTAAAGCGACCAGCACAACTATATTTATTGCAGCATTATTTACCATAGCTAAGATACGGAACCAACCCAGATGCCCCTCAGTAGATGAATGGATCAAGAAAATGTGGAATATATATACACAATGGAATTCTATGCCTCCATCAGAAAGAATGACATTGCTCCATTTGTTTGGAAATAGAAAGACTTGGAACATTTCTTCATGTATTCAGTGGCATTTAAAACTTCTTCCTCCAATAAGTGTCTATTTTAGCTCCTTTTCCCATTTATTAATTGGGTTATTGATTCTTCAGGAGTTTAGTTTTTTGAGTTCCTTGAATATTCTGGTTATTAGATCCTTGTCAGACATATAGCTGCCAAAAATCTTCTCCCATTCTGTAGACTTTTTAGCTTAGTAAGTATGTCCTTCATGGTGTAGAAACTTTTCTGAGCAGGAAAAATAATGCTGGAAGTATCATAATTCCAGACTTAAAACGTTACTACTAACCATTGTAACAAAACAAGCTTGGAACTAGCACAAATATAGTACTGAAGATCAATGGAACAGACTAGAAGACACCAAAATGAACCAACTAGAGTCATTTGATTTTTGACAAATGGGCCAAAATATACATATTGGAATAAAAAAGCCTTTTCAACAAATGTTGTTGGTAAAATTGGACTTTCTATTCAGAAGACTGAAACTGGTTCTTGTGTCTCACTTTGTACTAATGTCAATCCAGAATGGATTAAAGATCTCAATGTAAGACCTGAAGCCTTGAAACTACTACAGAAAAGATTAGGGGAAACACTAGTTTATTAGCATGTGAGGAACTGCCTGAATAGAATTCCATATAAGCGTATGGCCTTGTATGTGCAAGTGGGAGAGATAATTGACAAATGGGAAACATCAAGAATTATTTCTTATAATTCTGGGAGTTGACTATAAGGTTCTCCCCTGGTTTTATTTGAATCCATTCTGTGGGTGCATTTGATGGGAGTAGAGATGTCATTAAGGCACTTGGATCAGCTAGAATAGGTAAACACACCCAGGTTTCTATCATCCAAGGTTTCTTCAGGGAACTTTCCAAGAAGACAAAAGTCACAATGTGTGTAGATGGAGAAAATTCACTTATATTTCTGCTCTCTTTTGTAGAGCTCAGTACTCCAATACACTCTGTATATTGGAACTCTTGTGAATTCAAACAATCTTGTGGCATTAAATAGAGAATTTCATCTAACAACTCTTCACTGCATATTTCCAATTCAGACCTCTTTCTATTCTATATGACCATTTACAAAACCCAAAAAAAGTAAAAAGCCAAAGCTATAGGCCTTTTGAGGGTAAATCTTCCTCTTTCTCTTAGTTCATTCTATTTGTTAAAATCACAGGCCCAGTCCATATTCAAAGGCCATTCCTTGACCATAGAAATGACAAACTGACATTGCAAAGTATCCCGTAAATGGAAAGGAATTATCAAGGCTTTAACTATCCACAGTCTAGTAAGGGCAGTTGATGGGTATTTCTACCCTTTTGAAACAATTCCCTGGTTTGTTATTGTCTTTATCTATTAGCTGTGACCACTAGGCTCTTGGTGTAGAACTACCCTTTGTGTGTGGCCACCCTCCAATTTGGCTAGTACTGAACTCAAGGCCTTGTACTTGCTAAGCAGGTACTCTACCACTTGAGCCACATCCTCACCTCATGTTTTTCCCCCATAGATGACCTGTGTATGCACACGCACACACACACACACACACACACACACACACACACACACACACACACACACACACAGAGCTCATATACAATAGCTATGCAAGGATATTGACATGTGAATTAATTTCATTATGGTAATCATTTTACAATGCCCTATACGTAACTTCATCATGACACTATATACCTTGAATATGTACAATTTTACTGATGAATCATACCTCAATAAAGCTTAAAATGGCAACTTAATTTTGTGCCTAAATAGTATTCTCAGTCTGCCATGTTTATAGAACATTGAGGGGGGCTGGGAAGGTGGCTCAGCGATAGAGCGCTTGCCTTGCATGTTTGAGGCCCTGGGTTCGATTCCTCAGCACCACATAAGCAAAAAGAAAAAAGCCAGAAGTGGCGCTGTGGCTCAGGTGGTAGAACACTAGCCTTGAGCTGAAGAGCTGAGGGACAGCGCCCAGGCCCAGAGTTCAGGCCCACTACCGGACCCCCCCCCAAAAAAAAAGAACATTGGAGGGCCAGATATGTTTTCATTTTGAACTATTTTAATCCAAACTATAGATTTTTTTGTTGTTGTTGGTAGTGGGGCTTCAACTCTGGGCCTGGGCACTTTGCCTGCACTCTTCAGCTCAAGGCGAGCGCTCTACCACTTGAGCCACAGCACCACTTCCAGTTTTTTAGTGGTTTATTGGAGATAAGAGTCTCAAAGAGTTTCTTGACTAGAATTTTTTGGGGGGAGGGGGGTCCGGTTGTGGGGCCTGAACTCTGGGCCTGGGCGCTGTCCCTCAGCTCTTCAGCTCAAGGCTAGTGCCCTACCATTTGAGCCACAGCGCCACTTCTGGCTTTTTTCTTTTTGCTTATGTGGTGCTGAGGAATCGAACCCAGGGCCTCAGGCATGCAAGGCAAGCACTCTACCACTGAGCCACCTTCCCAGCCCTAGAATTTTATCAATATAATTCTCCCAAAAATCATTGTGAGTTTCCTATGACTGTCTTCACTATCTATACTATTCATTACATCTATTCTTCTTTCAAAATAGACTTACATAAACTTTAGGTGGGAAGGTGCTGTGGGACAATATCTTAGGTTTCTTGGATGTTCCTTTGTCTAGATGAAAGTCATTAGATCTTGAGGACGTTAGCCAGTGTATGTGATATGAAAGAATTTACCAACAGAGTGGCATGCAAGGATGCAGAGGTTTATTCACTTTCAAAGGGAAGAAAGGGCCAGACAAGTTTGGTAGTATTGGTCATGTGTGGAGTTTGGGCTGGAGTTTATAAGCATTTAAGATACTGAAGGAATGTACAGATGAGGGTTTTGTAGTTTCAGTTCAGCTTTCTGTTCTAAGAAGCTTCTGGGATGGTCATTTTCTTAGTGCTGATGCTAGGCTGGTCAATTTGCATTTGTGGAACTATGTGGTCAATGTAGAACACAGGTAGGGTTCTACTTGGGTTCAGAACAGTTTTTCAAAACAAAGTAAAATCACTTATTTGCAGATATAATGGAGTCCTTCAAAAACTGGAGTAGGCTAGGCTAATTTGAGTTGGAGATCCTTACAAAATGTCTACTGGGCACCACTTTTACTCTTTCAAAGTCTTTTGGTCTTTTTGGCTTTATTTTCTTTCAGGGTTTTTTTTTCAAAGGTCTGGAACTAGTCTTGATTTTCTCTTAAGGTCATATTGGACATCAATAAATTATTTGCTAGTAAAAAAGATTGAGATAGGAAAGAATTTAATTTTCCAACTCGAGAAAACCTGGGCCTTTGCCTTTCTTTAAATTATGCTCACAAACTGAAATTTTCCTTCTTTAATCAATCTCTCTTTGACATAGTCTATCACACACAGCAAAAAGCACCAGCTGACAGTGTTAACTTTCTGTCACATCCGGCAGCTCGTGAGGTAAATTTGTTCTGTTTTACAGTATCTCAGAACATAGTCTGGCAAATGTTCCATCACTCCGTAACTGGATTGCCTCTCCTTGGCTTTTTATAGCAACATCCTTTCCAGCCTGAACTATATCCAATTTGCCAACCAGAACTAGAACCAATCCCACAAATTTTAAGTGTTTACTATGTCAGGACCTCGCTTCTTGGTACCTGCTTGGGTCTGTTGTATATTTGACGTAATAAACTATGCCAAAATTTAGTAGATGATGTCTTGTGAGCCTGTGGCTTCACTAGGCGATTCTTTGCCAGTTTTTCCTTGCTTTCTTCATGTGGCTGCATTCAGGTATGGGGCTGTCTATGAAGTAAGACCAGCTGCCACACTTGGCGAGCTTTGTTCTTTATTTTCATGCAGGTTTTGTTATTGTTGTTGTCATTGTTATTTTGAGACAGTGTCTTACAATGTAGCTTAGGCTGACCTGGCAGTCATGATCCTCCTCCTTTAACCTCTAGACTGCTGGGATGGCAGATATGCACCACCAGGCCACACTTTTTCATGAAGTCTTTGATCTTGGGTTTTACATAGTATGATGTCCACAAAGTTCCAAGATACAAAAATGCAAAAGCTGCTAGATTTCTTGGGGTGTAGACTCTGGAACTCATATGTTCCTTCTACAACTTCCAATCTGTCAAAGCAAATAAAGCAGACTGGTTTGAATAGGTAAGAAAAGAGACTGCCTCTGGTTGAGGCCTGCAATCTAATCACATTAAACATAATTACATTACATAGAAGGCTGTTGTCCAAGATGGGAAAAATTTATAGCCATTAAACACTATGCCACAGAAGGCAAGTCCTATTAGTTCTTGTACTTCTTACAATGTGAGGCAGATAATCTAACATAAATACATTCTATAAGAAATATTTGTTGAAGTGAATGGGAAGAAGAATTGAGGTCAGTAATTCCAAATGTAATGTTCTGTTTAAAACAGATTTAGCATTCAGATACTTCTGAATGCATTTTCTTCTGATGATTTAGGAGGATTTCACTACGTATAATAAATGCAGACAGAAAACTGCTGGTTATATCTTTTAATACTTGAAATCCCTAGAAACATGGCTCAGTACAGTTAAAAGAGTTTTGATTTAACAACTCGCATGAATATGAGATTTGGGTTATCCCTAACAGTGAGAGTAGATCTCTTAGGCTGAAGGAAAGAGAAACTCACTTATGTGGACACATCTGGCTGTATGTTACTAGAAATAAAACCTTTAAGAAATAGGCAGAGAATTCACCATGGACAGGGCAAATGCTTTTTTTTTTCTCTTTAGTGAACCAAAATGTAGAAAAAAAGAATTTTTGATAAGTATGTTGCAGTGAAGTTTATTTTCAATCACTGAAGTGACTTTAAATCCTAGCAATTTAAAATATGTTCAGTGTTGAACATTAATGTGTATAGATATTGGCACAGAGTCCTGGTTGTCATGGTTAGGCTTTATTGTTTGACATTCAGAACCATGTTTAACATTTCTGTTAAGAGGAAGAAGAGCCATTGGACAATTTCTAATAACTTTTGGGACTCCTAAATCAATATTTTCTCTTCTAAATAAACACTCTATAAAGACAAAGAATAGGGCTGGGAAGGTGGCTCAGTGGTAGAGTGCTTGCCTTGCATGCCTGAGGCCCTGGGTTCGATTCCTCAGCACCATATAAGCAAAAAAAGCCAGAAGTGGTGCTGTGGTTCAAGTGGTAGAGTGCTAGCCTTGAGCTGAGGAGCTGAGGGACAGCACCTAGGCCCAGAATTCAGGCCCCACAACTGGACCCTCCCCACAAAAAAAAAAAAAAGACAAAGAGTATATATGGTCCACATTCTTTCTTTCTTTCTTTTTTTAGTCTACTTTCTTGTAGCTAGCTCCAACTACTATATTTAGTTGTTCTTCAGTATTGGAAGAATTAAATCAAATTGAACTTCAGGTTCCAGTTCTTTTCTTTTTTGATGCTGGGATTTTGAACTTGGGTTCTCATGTTTGATAAGCAGGCATTCTACCACTTGAGCTATACCCTTAGCTCTTGTTCCAATTCCATGACTTAAACATTTCAATTTTTCTGCATAATTTCATCTCTACATACACATTAGGAGTAAATACTTTCCCAGACAATTTTGAAAGTATATTTTCTTTCTCACTAAAAAGAGGTCACCACACAGTAGGACCACTGAAGCTATATGCAAGTATTTTAGTTCTTAAGTTAGAATTTGATTTAAGGGTGCTCCTCTGCCACAGACAGAGGAGCAAATCTGTTGGATGGTGGCCATTCCTAGCTTGATCCATTTATATGAATTCAATAATATCCAGCATGTGCTTGACAGAAGCAAAGTACAAAAAAAAATCTCTATTCTTAAGATACATGTAGTTGATGGGCTGGGAAGGTGGCTCAGTGGTAGAGCACTTGCCTTGCATGCTTGCCCTGGGTTCAATTCCTCAGCACCACAAAAGCAGGGGGAAAAAAGCCGGAAGTGGCGCTGTGGCTCAAGTGGTAGAGTGCTAGCCTTGAGCTGAAGTGCTGAGGGACAGCGCCCAGGCCCAGAGCTCAGACCCCACAACCAGACCCCCCCCCCAATTTTTTTTTTAAAGATGCATGTAGTTGAAGTGAGGAAAACATTTCCATAAGCAATAATAACCTTAATAACAATGGCAGCTAGTCTATCATGCATGATTATTCTTTGCCAACTGTACTTTATATGTTTCCTTTATTTTTCAAAGGACATTGTAAGTTAAGCCATTACTGGGTCCAATTTTCAGTCCAATAAATAGGCTTTGGGAATTTTATAAACTGGCTATCAACTATAGCTATTGAAAGTAGGTGAAGAAGAGTTATAATTCACATTTAGTGTCAAAGGCCACAATCCTGTGACTATAGATCAAGGGGACAGATTGGAAAACTAAATCCTAAATAAGAGTGAGTGATCATAGTACAAAGGAAAGAAGAGGGAGAAATAATTGTAATCTTTTTCCTAATAGGGCTGATTTTATGGCTTAAGTGGGGGTTGAGCTTGACCTGGAAGGCAAAAATTCACACAAACGTGTTTAGTGGTGTTAGGGAAGTAGGCTGTCCTAGCCCTGCAGCATAACTACCTGCTTTTCTGTCCACCTTCCCAGCTAATTCTACTCTCATCACCACTTCCAGCATCACAGATTGGTCTTTTCTTTCTTATCTCAACAAAACCAGCACTAGACTGGAGATTTCCCAAAGCCTTGGAAGCCATCCAGCATGTGTGTTCATTTATAATCTGTGGTAGAATGTCTTGGTTTCTCATTCATGTTTTCCAATTTCCTACTTATGTTGCCCATCTCTCAGCAAGGGAGAAGGTTCCTGGAAGCAATGATTTCTTTTCATTATTAACTCCCTTCATCCTCATCCTGCACTCTCTTTATACCAGACATTTGATAAATGTTATCAATAGTCTAACTCAGAGGGATGTTATGCATAATATATTAAGAAAATAAAGTGAATGAATGGCAACCCAGGAATGCTTTGTTGATTGTTACACCATTTTTGTCTAAAATGGAACTTTCATTTGACATTTCTGTGTTTACTATGATTTCTTATTTATTTATTTGGTATCCGGTAATGATCTTCCTTTAACTTCATTTTTAGTTTATGCATAAAATACACTTTGAAAGTAAAATACTGTGATGAAATTATTACTGGTTCTTGTCCTTGGCTATGAGCTTTAGATTCTAAAATCTAGAGGGCTCCCTTTGGCTTTCCCAAAGTCTTACCTTCTCCATGCAGGCAAAGATCTGCAAGGGAACAAGGATAGCCCCCTCACACCTGAAGTGTTTACTCTGGGATTTCCTGCTCAGATGGTCCCAGGCCTCTTTCCAACTTCTCCTTGAAGAGCCATAGCAGATGGTGTTGCTGTGTATATCCAGGGCAATTATAACAATGTTCATAGGTTACACGAGACCCCTCTGAAGAAGAAAGGAGCCAAGGACAGGGGATAGAGTGAGATGCGAGCTGGAGGCCTCCATATGATCTATGTCCATCTTCAGTAATCCACCTTACACAGATGACAAGACTTAATCATCTCTCAATGTCTTCAAATATATCAGCTAATTCAGTTGTTTTGCTTTATTAGAGTAGTTCTTTTGTGGTTGTCCAGGTCTGCCATGCCTGCTACAACCACTGTGATCCATCTTCTCTGCCTCTATTTGCAGTCTTTTTTGCTTCTCTGTGTATCTTCTCTACTATGCTCTGGATCCTTTGACTTCTTTCTTTGTTTATTGTTGTGGTGAAAAAGCAATTGGAAGAATCACTGCAGGCTGAGAAGTATTCTATCATATTCTCACACTAAGCTTGGTAAAATCTGTAGTTTAGAAGTTGATCTTCATTGACTCTATGGCTCAAGTAGTAGAGTGTTAGCCTTGATCTGAAGAGCTCAGGGACAGTGCCCAAGTTCAGAGTTCAAGCCCCACGACCTACAAAAATAATATTTCAAAATATTTCAAAGAAGTTGATCTTCAAATATTTTGAAGACATTACTTCCTTAACAACTTAACAGTTGTTAAGTTGAATGATACTTTAATCCTTGACCCTGCACACGGCATCTGTGTCTTCGCTCTTGGAACCTCTCTCAGGAAACATGTCCTGGTGTTCTATAACTTCATATTGCTGTGTTTGTTCTGGGCTTTTTTCACTTAATCAACTGAAACCTCGATGAGTCCATTCAATAGGGAAAAGCATAAACTTTCATCCAAAGGGTTTTGTCTTTTACTATATTCTTTGTTAAATCTCTCCATCATTTTTTCTGGTCTTTATTTTTTGGAGCTTCTGTCATTTGGAGATCGGATTTCTAGAATTATTTCTAAAGTTAAGAAAATATATTTTTCTCTCTCAGTTTTTGGTCTCTATTCACTTTTCTGGAGACTTCCCCAACATAACAGCACTTTTCTTCCAAGACTTCCCCAACATAATCCACTTTCCTTCCCTGCAATTTTTGGCATGTTTGCATACCTTTCCCTTTGTGTTTGTTGTTGTTAATAATGCACTGCCTTCTCTTTCCCCCACAGATGCAATATCTTTAAAATTATCTCTCTGAGGATGGTAATCCTAATGCTCTTCTGAGTTTTCTCATTTCCTCCAGGTTAATTTTTTCTCCCTACAGGCTTATTTTGTTCTTTTACTGGTTGAAAAGAAGAAAACAAAATGTCACTGGTGGTTGGCTGACAAATTGTCCTAAAAGCTGGTTTGGAAGTTCTGCATGTATAAGAAGTATATTAGTCAGACTTTTATTGCTGTGACAAATACCTAAGAGAAACTGCTTAAAAGGAGGAAAGTTTTCTTTTGGCTCAGGCATTCAGTTCTTGGCCAGCTTGCTCAGTTGCTGTGAGCCTCTGTAGAGGCAGAACATCATGGTGGCAGAGCATATACCAGAGCATATACTCCCCTCACAGTAATAAGGGGCAGAGAGAGAACAAGGAAAGGGCAGGGGACAAAGACAGATCTTCTTAAATGCCCTCAGTATCTTGTTTTCTCCAACCAGCCTTTCCTTCCTTCTACATTTCACCACATCCCAATAATGCCATTGTATGAAGACCTAAGACCACCAGCTACTTTAATCATTGTAAGAGGACTCTGTTAACTGGGTGAAATTCGTGATGGCCTGATAAGATTGGCAGCTGGCTTTACATTGGAGGGGTCTCAAATATTAGAATCTGAAGGTATTTTTTCCCTGAGCAGGTAAGCATTACCAGAGAGAAGTCCTCTTGTTTCCCTGACTGGGAAAAAGGTTGGCTTCCATCTCTCTGAGAGTTCAATGGGGAAAGAAAACCAGTGGTTTCCTAGCTTGGGGTATGGACTTCTGCTTAACTGTTCTTGGTCCTTTGGCCTTGACTTTTACTGGACTTGCTTGAAATCACTTCCTTTCCCACTTCCTTAGAAATTAAAATATATTCTGCTGGATGACCATCTGGATCTTGAGTTTACATGGAGTCCCTGTGAGCCACCTGTCCCCATATTTATTAGGGATCTGTCTCCAGAGTATCCCAGGAGTTCATGTTGCCAATTGATTTGGTTCTTGCTAGTTTTTTTCCTCTGGTCTCTTATGACAGTGAACAATTGTCTATCTGCTTGCCAACTTCCATTAGTTGTTGATTCTTCTTATCTGCCATCAGCTCTTGGTATGTTCTCTTATAATTACAATTTTTACAGTACTGGGCTTTTTATTTAAGGTCTTGTGCTTGGTGTCAGGTGCTTTACCATTTGAGCCATGCTCCCAGCCCTTTTTGCTTTAGATTATTTTTTCAGATAGGATTTCATGTTATTTTGCCTGGGGCCAGCCTTAATCTAGGATCCTGCTCATTATGTTTCCCATCGTTGCTGGAATTGTACATGTGTTCCACCACATCAAGCCTAGTCTGTACATTTAAAAAAAAATCCATTGACTCTTAATTGAGTTTTAGCCAAGGAGGAGATGAACACACAGATTCAGTCTACCATGTTTAACTGAAAGCCTTATCAACCTTCATATACTTTTCCACTAAGTCTATTTTTGACATTTAAGCCTATTATTGACATTTAAATGTTCTATATGACTTGTCTTTATTGGCATCAATATCTTTGATTCTACTTATTTTTATCTGCATTTACTGATTATTTTTATGGTATCACTTAGGGAGTAAGAGATGTTTAAATATTTCTTACAACCAGGTAAGAATAAATAAAATATGGAAAAACTTGAAAGTTTACTAAAGTTTTTACATAACCAGTGACAAATGGATAAGAAGTAATTATAATTAGAAGACTTCTTTAAAACTCAAAACTCAATCATCTTATTGTGATACTTGACAGGGTCCTGCAAAGATTTCAAGGATAGTAAAGGATGTGGTATAGCTGAGAATAATGACAGCCCTCAGGAAGAGTAAAATAAAAAGAAAATATTGGAATGAATTATTAATCAGAAATATTGAGCTTGAAAACTAACAAAAGCCACCATAGTTTAAAACTTTCACTGCATGCCTACTCAATATTCACTCCATTTATAATGAAGATATTCTCAAACAAAAAATGATTGTGACTATTAAAGAGGGACTTTATTAAAAGGTGTT
This sequence comes from Dipodomys merriami, assembly GCF_024711535.1. Taxonomy (NCBI): domain Eukaryota; kingdom Metazoa; phylum Chordata; class Mammalia; order Rodentia; family Heteromyidae; genus Dipodomys; species Dipodomys merriami. The sequence goes on from NW_027205603.1 coordinate 35,207,754, forward strand.
ATAAAAGTGGAGAAGACAGACCATGGCCCTAGAGTGCAGCGATCTGCAAGCTTTCAATAACAAGAAAGGGTGTTCTTTTATGCGGAGCAGTGAATAAAGCTAGAAAGAAGCAAGTATAGGAGGTGAGATGAAAAAGCATCATGCCTGGACAGTGAATCAGAGAATTTATTGTTATACCTGGAGACCAGGCCAGGAGCTCACTACGGGCTGGATTGTAGAAGAGCCATCATTGAAGGCCTAGGCGAAAGAGAATATTTTGAATAAGCGTTTTGTTTTGATTGATCTGTAGGGAAAAGCAGCTTTCCCAATTATTTACTCTTAGGCAAGAGTTGGGTATCTGGAGGGTCTCTGCCTGGCCTTCTCTTTGGTAAGTGAAGGGTTGTCTGTATGAGTCTCACCCAAGTCCTCTGGGAAAAGGGCTTTGGTGCAACACAAAGGATGGTGGTATTTGTAAATCTTTGCCATTTTCTGGGGTAACAAGAGTCAGGTCAATTTACCACTGTCAGTAGGATAACTACTCTTGAAAAACTGAGGGGTAATGTCAGAGATGTCTAGGGAAAGTATTTCAGTATCAAGTAGCAAAGGCTGGCATAAAAAATATGCAGGTTGCCATGGTAATAGAGAGTCGCAGCCCTTCTTATGAGGGAAAGGGCAGACAATCATAGCTTAATAAATGATCTACCCAGGTGGAGAGCCAGCCATCAGCACCAAACCAGAAAATATCAGTGAAGATCATAAGACAAACTGTGCAACCAAGCTTCCGTGCAGGTAGATAAGGGAAAAAACAGGCTTTGCTAGCTGATGAAAGACTTTTCTCTGTCTCCTTAGGCTATCATACCAATTTTCATCAGAGTGAGAGGCTATTCAGTAAACAGCTAGTAAAAGTTCAGATAATACATCAGAATTTATTTAGAGTGTATTTTCCAGTAGAAGGCATCAAACTTCATCACACCTAAAGTGTCTAATCTCCCACTTGACTCTTTTTGAGACACAGACTTCTTCTGCAAAGGCAGATTCCATCCTTGCACCCCAGAAAGGAGGACAGAGTTCCAAAAGCAAAGCAACCCAAGGTGGCAAGTACCATCCCTTTATATGGTACTTATATGTCTGAGTGGCTTGTTGGAGGAAAACATATTTGTGTGTCAGAACTCAGTCAACAGAATTTACACTAAATGTGGTGTGGGAAGGACACTTGGAGAACCTCAGAGCAGGGCCAAGGTCAGGCCATGGTTAGACAGTTGTCTGAGAGGAGAGGCACTGGCTTTTATAAATAGGATGTATGAGGAAAACAAGAAGGTGACCCCCTTCCTCATGTCTGACACCTGGGTCAGGGCTCTGCCCCTGGCAGCTACTTTGACACCTTCAAGCAACCCTCAAAGGACACAGCCTTATCATCATCCATCAGTCTTGAGTATTTCCAGGTTTATTTTAACTCAAGACTCGCCTTTCCTTCTGATTTGTTATTCGATTTTTGCAGTTTTTAATTGCCATTATTTTTCCTTTTTTTGTATGTGGTACTGGGATTTGAACTCAGGATCTCACACTTGCTAGGTTGTCATTGTAACATTCCAGCATTATATTCTTGCTGAACATTTTTGCCCAGATTAGCCTCAAAGCTTAATCCTTCTGTTTTCAGTCTCCTCAGTAACTAGGATTATAGGCATTAGTACCTGGGCCCAGAGTTATTGTCACTTTTAAAGTGCTATATAGAACTCATAACAAGTAGCAAAATAATATCCAAATATGAATGGCAGAAAAACATTACACATCCTACAAATAGAGCCATGCTTCTGCTTGATGATATTTCAGAAGTCAAATGCCTTAGAAATCAAAGACATAGGCTAAGAAATGAATCTGAAAATTCATAAGGACTAATGTTTGTAGTACAAAATACCGTATTTAAGGAAGGATTTTTAATTTAATTTAATTTTTTATTGTCAAGGTGATGTACAGGGGGGTTACTGTTACATAAGTAAGGTAATAAGTACATTTCTTGTCAAATTTGTTACCCCTTCTCTCATTTTTTGAGACAAAAATATTTTTAAAAATTATGTTACCAGGTATGGCAGTACCGGTCTGTTATTCCAGCTGCTCAGAATGGGGAGGCAGAAGATAATTGTCTGAGGACAGCCTGAGAAAAGTTATCAAAGCTGCAATGCACTAAGAAAAGTGAGTGAGAGAGAGAGGATGTGGGGGAACAAGTAAGCAAGAATGAAGATCAAGGCAGGCTAGGGGCATGGCTCAAGTGCTTGCCTAGATGTTCAAGGCCTTATAATCAATCCCTAGTATACCCACCTCCAAAGTTAACGTTATCGACCAGTAATAAATATAAAATAAAAAATGCATGAAAGCAGACAAAATTCTACCTGTATCTACTACCACAACAGAATGTGTGGTTTAGTATAAATCATAAACCCCAGTTTATATGCAGGATAAATTAGTACTAACCTTCATGGATTTCTGGGCTGGCTGTGCAACTTCCATATAGCCAGCCAGAGGATATCTGTCTTCAGTGCTTAAGAAGATGATTAATGGTTGCATTACCAAGAATTCTATGCTGAATAACAGGATCAAGAAACTTGAACCCTTAATCCCAGGTTACTGTAATCCCTTTCCAGTCCCAAATAGTGAATACTTTGAAGCAACAGATTTACTCCTAACTTTGTCTCAGAAAAATCCTAAGAAAGTCTGATGACATTTGAAGTATGACATGCCTTAAATGAATGATGGAATGTTTCTTCGACATGAAGGCCAAGGGCCTTATTTGTACCCGACTAGTAACCAGACTTTCTGTTAACATCTGTTCTTATTTATCCTACAATTGCCTGATGGACTTGGCACCTAATTCCTGCTTTCCCACACTGTGAAGCCCCTGTTACATGACCTCTCCTCTCCAAGATTTCCACCATTCCAAAACACAGTGAGATACCTGCCACCTTTTGGTGATTTCCCACCATGAAGACTAACCCTGTCTGACCTGACCAGTTGCAAGATTGTAATGTGTAAATTGGGCTACTGGGGTCGTTCTTTTCAAAATGAGGAAATGGAAAACCAGATTAATTAAATAACTTGACCAAGATCAAGCAGTTAAAGAAGTAGAAAGGCTAGGATCTTGATTGGGGATGGAGTCACACCTACAGTTCACTAATTCTGCCACATGTTATGAGATGATTAGAGAACATTTACTCTGAATCTCTTCTCTTTAAGATGGCAATATACAGCCAAGAGTAGTGTCTGTAATCTCAGCACTAGGGAGGATTAGGCAGGAGAACTATGAGTTCAATACAGGCTTGGCTATGAAGTGAGTTCTGTCTAAAAAGAAAAAAATAAGAAAGGTAATACAAAAATCAAAGATATCAGGAATTGGTTTTCCTAAGATTACAGAAGTGTTAGTGTCAGAATTGACTCATCAAATACACTTTCCACCAGACAGCTAAGCTGCTGCTGACGATCTTGAGACTTTGCAGCTTTAACGATTTCCTTGGGACTTATTTCCTTGGGATAAATCTAGGCCCTTTCCATGACACGGGCAGCTCAGTGCCATCCAAAGTCTCTTATTTCACTTCATATCACTGGGATACCAAACACAGCCCCCTTGCTGAAAATACCACAACTGAGCTGATCCTTCAGGGCTGAGGGCAGATACAAGGAACATTGCATTTCTTTTGCTTAGAGTGAAGAAATTAGGGGGGAAAAGAACATTATCACTGTATTTGATTCTGCTGTACTTGTGGAGATGGGAGGGAAGGGATGGTGGAGACCTATGTTTCTTTGAGTCTGGCTTACTTCACTAAATATAATTTTTCCAAGTCTTTCCATTTCCTAACAAATGGGGGGTTGTGTCATTCTTTCTGATGGAGGCATAGAATTCATACACACACACACACACACACACACACACACACACACACACACACACACACACACATTTTCTTGATCCATTCATCTACTGAGGGGCATCTGGGTTGGTTCCATATATAAATTCTTGAGATAAACCAGGTAAATGAGGATGTAGAATCATAGCACTGAACATTCTGGTTCCCAAACCAACTCTGCACGTTACATACAATATGCTTCTCGGTAGCAGAGATCCTCAAGGGCAAAGCCAACTTCGTGTCTCTGCTTCCTGACATAGCATCTGCTCACAGATCTCTAGCAGAAACTCAGATGTGGGAAACACATCAGAATTTCTGCTCTGATTTCTTGTCTCTGCACTTCAAAGCCCCTGCCTGGCTTGCCAGTGTGTACAGGCCCAGTGACAAAACAAAGCTGGACAAGATCTAATCTTTAGATGCTTAGCCTTTGCTGTGCTCGCAGGTCAGGAGGCAAGGTGAAGGAAAATATTTGTGTGTGAGCACCTGTGTGCTTATTTTGTGAGTGAGAAGCAAGGATGCTCTGAAGATTGAGAAGTGAGGCGTGACTCCTGGAGACTGCTGGGGACATGGTGCCTGCTGTTCCCCTGGGGTTGGTACAATGGGACAATGCAGCATGAAATGCTATCTTAGGGCCCCTTCACATGAGGGCCCCATGTTGACTTAGAATAGTTATCAGTTTTAATCCCCTCTGGTTGCAGTCTGAGGACAAGGTAAAGTTCTGGGGGTTGAGCTCTTAAAAATTTCTACTTTAAGAAGCAAGAGACATCCAAGTCATTAAGAACCGGGAAGAGACTGGACATCTTTGTGTAGTTACCTACCCTGCACAAAGCATCCAAATGGCCCAGTCCAGAGTCAGGCCAGTCCTACAACCTCCACCTTTGATAGTCGCCATATGACCTGCACAGTGCATCTCTTGAATCAATTACTCCTGTACTCTGAAAGGACTCAGAATCCCCTGGATATAACTGACAAGTGCCTCCTCAATTTAAAGTGTTTGGCCAGGTCCTATCATCAAATGGGTATTCAGCATAGTGAGCCTTGTGAAGGCTGATGAGCTTTAAAACAAAAAAAGAGAAAGAAAAAGAAGAAAAAAATCATCCCTTCAATCTTTCTGACCCTGCTGGGTAGTTCTTTCTTTCTTTCTTTCTTTCTTTCTTTCTTTCTTTCTTTCTTTCTTTCTTTCTTTCTTTCTTTCTTTCTTTCTTTCTTTCCTCCCTCCCTCCCTCCCTCCCTCCCTCCCTCCCTTCCTTCCTTCCTTCCTTCCTTCCTTCCTCCCTCTCTCCCTCCCTCCCTCCCTCCCTCCCTCCCTTCCTCCCTCTCTCCCTCCCTTCCTTCCTTTCTTCCTTCCTTCCTTCCTTTCTTCCTTCCTTCTTTCCTGTCTTTCTTTCCTTCCTTCTTCTTCCCTTTCATTGTCTGATTTTTTAATTAGTGAATAGAAATAAATATATTTATGATGTATGACATAATGTTTCAGAGTGTATATTCATCGTGGAATGGTTAAATCAATCTATTTAACATTACAGATTTATGACTTTTGTGGTGAGAACACTTAAAACATACTCAGCAATTTTAATGGATGCATTTTATTGTTATTAATTGTAGCCACATGACATACAGCAAACCTTTTAAACTTCCTCCTGTTCTCCAGTGAAATTGCATAATCTTTGAACCAACAGCTGCCCCATCCCCATTCTAACTTCTGTGATTTCTGTTCTCTTCTCTGCCTCTATTGTTTTCATCCTCTACACTTCAGTGAGGTAGCCTAGTACTTGTCATGCCTCTGCCTGGTTTATTTTTAATATAATGCCCTCCAGATTCATCTCTACTCTCTCTATATACCACATTTTCTTTATCCATACATCTTTTTTCTTGGCTGTTGCGCTAGTATTACATTGAATATAGGGATGCAGATAACTCTTTGATATATTCTGGTTTCACTTCTGTGTGATATATATCAAAAGCAGGATTGATGGTCTTATGATATTTTTATTTTTCTGGGTTTTTTTAGGGATTTGTATATTGTTTTCTATGATGGCTTTATTAATACTGGGTACATTTTTAACTTGGATGAGTTTCAGTATCATGTTATTTAAAAGCAAACAGGAATTGTGTTTTTGAATAGGCTTTTTAAAAATTAGTTCAATAATTTCAGACTCTGTGTAGGATGTTTTCAAGTGGATGGGTTAAGGAATGTAAATACAACTTGATTTCTTGGGTCTTGCTTTGCTTTGTTTTGCATCATAGGTGCTCAAGCTGTCAGCTCAGTGCAAACATCTCAGGCAGGATCTAAGTATGAAAATAATAGCTTTCTCTTAAAAGTATTGTCATGAAAACACATAACTTCAAAATGTGTTTCAAAGAATAAATTATGTCTAGTAGGAAAACAATAGAAAAACACCTCCTTTCAGCTTCGCAGTAGGTTCAGTATTTGCCATTTTCAGCCACCACAACAAAATAGATTCCTTTCCATGTGTTGGTAAGTCCACTTTTCTGTTTAGAGTGAACAGGGACTACAAATTGCACCAGGACTGAAATTGGATGGCAGCATGGAGCTGTTAAAGATAATAGATCTGTGTTAAAATGCAGAAATGAATGGAGCAGTCCTCTGGCCTACCCAACTAAGCTCTTTGTCCTCGATGGTCCATTTTCCACACGTACAATGTATTCACAGCTGGCTGTCCAGTCTCTTTTGGGGCATTAATAAATCTGCATGTCCAAATCACAGGCCTTGTTTCCAGACCAGGAACTCACGTCTGCGTCCATTTCCTCTAACATCTATGAGAAGGGCCCTAATCAATTCAGCACCTGCCATCTGGTATTGCCATTCTGGTGGCCATCCTTGCCTGGTCTGTACACCCCCACAGACTGCAATCCTGGCTCATTTATTCTAAGCAGTCACTTGGATGTACATTTCCCCTGAGGTTGAGAGTTTTCTTTCAGACAAAAAAAAAGATATACACAGGAGATATTTTGACAATATTTTCTACCTTTTAAAGCTGGAGGGGAATGCCAAAAAAGCTCTACTAGCAGATTGGAATAGAGCTACTCCAATCTAATTAATGGCTGTTAAGATTTTACACAATCCAGGGAGTAAACATCTCTGAATAAAAATCATTGCTGTCTCTTTGCTTTGAATGGATGCTGAATTCACTGCCATTTGGATGGAGAGATATTATTTAGTACTCAGCATTTGAACAGTAGTAGGTTAAAAAAAATCATGCAACTTTGTTAGCTGGGCTTTCTGGTAAAAAGGGGTAGAATTTCTGACCTTAGCCACTGTGAGTATCTTCAATTCCTCAGAGGTATTTGCAAGGAGACACTAGGTAGCTTGTTCCAGAACTCTCTGGTAGATCCCAATGATCCCAGGCTCCTCCCTAGAGTGTTGCACAGGTTTCTGATTTTTAGCTCTTTCTTCTACTGTCTCAGCCCAACACTGTTTTCACTCTGCCTTCTGCAGAAGGGGAGAGATCAGAGATGGCTAAGGAGCCTTCTAATTGCACCATTACCTGGTAAGAAGCGTCAGATAAGAGAGAGGAGCAGGGCAGAGCCCCATTGAAGGAAAATGGTAGTGGAAGGGGAGAACTCAGTTCCTCTGAGATTTAGCCAATGATCAAGAATCTAGGTAGCTGTTGCTTATGTACCTTCTATTCCTAACTCCCTGAGAAGAATCTGTCTGATTTGGCCATGGTTTTTCACCATTGCACTTTCCCTACCACATGCAGGATTTCATTTTCTTTTGTGGCCTCTGCATGTAGCTCAGGGCTTGGCATGCATACACAGCCCGAAGAAACGAGTGATGTTTATTACACCTTTTCTAAGTTCAATTATCATAAATTATCATGGTGTGGAGGTTTGGGAAAGCTGCTCTACATGTCCCATGGAGATGTTTAAAGAGAAACTCTGGCATACATCCTAGAGTAGCAAATAGTGAAGAAGGACTTTCTGAGGACTTAAGGACATCAACAGTGTGTGCCAAGCAGATTTTGCAAGCCAGCTGTAATTATTATATGCTGCACTTGAACTTGAAAAATACAGAACATTGTACCAAAGATAGTCATTAGATGCCAAAATGATTATAGGAAATCACAAGATAAAATGAGAGGGAAAAGTAGATGGGGAAGAAATATAAACACAACATATTAAAATTCTGAGTGTTTTGAAATCTATCTGGCTTCAGGTGTAATACTAGACTGATTTTAATTTCTCTACATTGCAGTAGTAGAGAGAGTTCAGTGTTCCACTCAAGTCAGCTAAACAACTGTGACTTCAAAGTATCTGGGCATATTTTATTTAGCTGCTAAACCATAATTCACTTAAAATGGGCAATGTCTTCAATTTCATTGGCCTTCATTCATTCTGATTTTCTGATGATCTTTAGGTTGATGGAAGAATGGTGTGTTCCAAAAGATAAGCATACATGCAGATGTTTACTGCCTAAAGTATTAGTACTGCTGCTAAGTATTACAACTCAGTACTGTGGCTTCCAGTGGCTAGTGGTGAGAAGGATCTGCCTTTAGAATAGAGTGGCCTCATACCATCTCTTCTTCATAGTTAGGATTACATGTATAAACCAGTGTGTCTGGTCTTTATTGTACAATTTCTATGCCAGGCCTTGCTCTAAGTTTTTCTTTAATATATTAATTCTTTGGCAAAAGACCAGTCCAAGATTTGTTACTGTCATTTCAGTTATTCAAATGAGAGACTGAAGCACAACAAAATTTAAAGCAATAAATGACTAAATCAGAGCAGAACAATTCATATCCAACATTTATTCCCCATGGTCTAGCTGCATCCTGAATACTGTCAAAAAAGCAATCCAAGGTCAATCTGTCTAGTGTGCAATGTTAAGCCCAGTAGTGCAGGTTAGACAGCATAGTGTAGGCTGAAATTTCTACCAGTTCTATCTTAAGGGCCTAGTATACAATGGTTATTGTATTGATGCACAAATAAATAAAATATTGTTTATAATATAAACATATGAATGAATTAATGAATGCAATATCTGACTATTCAGCTTGAATCTGAATACTTTTCCCCTGTCAATGGAGCCGGCTTTACTTTTCCTTTAAAGATTCGAGCACTTGTCTTAACGTTTGAGCCACAAGATGTGTTTTTTAGTTAGTAGCAATATATTTCACCATGTTAAATTGAGGATTTGGAAAAAGCACATTACTCATGATGCACTGGAATAGAAAAAAAGGAAGTGCTACTCCAAAGTGAGTGGAAAATGTCCGTGAACTGAAGAAAATGGGAAATTATATCTGTGTGACACACTGTGTTAGCAAAAGGCAAATGTGTATTTTGTAGGCTCTGATTTGCCCATCTGGTTATGCTTGCCTCCCAGTGCCACTTTAGTGGCAATAGTGTAATTTTCTAAACTATCCTTACAATAAAATAAATTCCTGTGTTCACCTGTATTTGAGAGCGTTTTATACCCAAAGAGCAAGGGCAGGCTGCATGTCTACATGAGCCAGGATGAAGCTAGTTCACTTTTGTGGCTCACAACTATCCGCTCAATATGCTTTTCACTTACTGCAATATGCTTTTCACTTATTCACTTACTCAATATGCTTTTCACTTATTACAATTTTGTAATAATAATATAGTTTTATCACAAAAATTCTACAACCATATGTCTAGGACAAGCCGAAGAGGTCAAAAGCTATGTACATATGACCATTTAACCAGATGCTAAGCAAAATGAACCCCAAGAGGTTTTATCTTTTCTGCTCTTCTTTTTATTTATTTTTAAATAAGTTTTTTATTGTGAAAACACTGTACAGAGGGGTTACAATCACATGAGCAAGGTAATGAGTACATTTCTTATCAAGCATTGCTGCCTCCTCCTTTGTTTTTCCTCTACCATCTAGTTGTGGAGATGGGAGAGAAGGGATGGGTGCTGTTCTTTTTAATGTACTTATAATGTACTATGTGATTTTTTTTGTTTCTTTGTATGTTCTTCTCCCATGGTACAACCCCTATTATCACTGTATTTGATTCTGGTGTCCTGTATCCTGTATATACATTTTTCTAATTTTGGGAGTGGAAGGGAATAACAAAATGCTGAAATAATGATACAGGATAACCCATTGTATCAATGAGATGTGCAAGACAGTATGTTGAAAATGAACTTTACAACTTTGTGGGGTGGGGGTGGGGGGAAGGAGGAGTTGAGGAGATGGGGAGGAAAGGGATGGTAGGGGAAAAACAAAGGAGGGGATAACAATGAACAATAGGAAATGGACTCATTATCTTCCTCATGTAACTGTAACCCTTCTGTACAGTATCTTAACAATAAAAATATATATTTAAATAAAAAATATATTTGCATTTAAAAAATATTATTTTATTTAATTTTTACCTTTAAGTAGTTGTACAAAGGAGTTCCCATTTAACAAAGCAGTTTAAGAATACAATATGTCTTTTTTTGTTGTTGTTAGTCATGGGGCTTGAACTCTTAATACTGGGCACTGTCCCTCAGCTCTTCAGCTCAAGGTGAGTATTCTACCACTTGAGCCACAGCACCACTTCTGGTTTTCTTGTGGTTAATTGGAGATCGAGTCTCACAGACTTTCCTGCCCAGGTTGGCTTTGAACAGCGATCCTTAGATCTCAGCCTCCTGAGTAGCTAGGATTATAGGCATGAGCCACTGGTGCCCAGTTTAAGAATATAATATGTCTTGATCAATGTCACCCCTTTCAACCTTCTCACTCATCCCTCCCCTAACTACCCTTCCCTCACTCTTCTTAATTTTGTACAATATACATTGGATGTTAGGCTGATATTTTCAATATCAAGAACCCTCAGGTGTGTAGGCCTCTGAGGACGGAGGGAGCCTTGGCAGGCTGAAGAGCACTCAGAAAGATCACAGGGACCTCAGTCTCCTCTCCAAACAAGTGGATACCCAGGAACAGAGCAATGCTTAAATGATCTAGATGAGAAAGCAATATATTTGTTAGTTTTGACTTTTTGAGATTGTTTTCACTATGTATTTCAGGCTACATAATAGTTATGGTTCTATGTAGTAGGAGGAGGAGGAAGAGGAGGAGGAGGAGGAGGAGGAGGTGGAGGAGGAGGAGGAGGAGGAGGAGGAGTAAGTAGTAACACCTTTGTAGTTCAGGCAGGTCTCATAAATTCAGCCTTCCTGCCTCAGCCTCCTAAGAGCTAGGATTACAGGTATACATCAACATACCTGGCCTGAGAGTGAGACTCTTAATTATAACGGGATGGCGTAGTATGTCCTAGAATATTGTTCCTGCTCTTCTTTCTTTCTTTTTGTAATGTTTTTTATTGTAAAAATACTGTACAGAGGGGTTACAGTTACATGAGCAAGGTAATGAGTACATTTCCTATCAAGCATTGTTGCCTCCTCCTTTGTTTTTCCCCTACCATCCCTTCCCTCCCACCTTCACAACTAACTCCCCCTCCCCATCTAAATTGTAAAGTTCATTTTTTTCCCACAAAGTGTCCTGTACATCTCATTGTTACAATGGGTCAACCTGTATCCCTGTTTAAACATTTTGTTTTTTCCCTTCCCCTCCCCCACGGTATAACCCCTGCTTTCACTGTATTTGATGTTGGTATAATTTGTGGAGGGGAAGGGAAAAAACAAATCGTTTAACTAGAGAAACAGGTGGACCCATTGCAACAATGAGATGTACAAGTCGTTATGTCGATAAACGAATTTTACAACTTTGGTGCGGGGTGGGGGGAGGAGCCAGTGGGGAGAGGGGGGAGTATGGGAAGGGATGGGAAGGGAAAGGAAAGGAGGAGGCAATGCTTGATAAGAAATGTACTCATTATCTTGCCCATGTAATTGTAACTCCTCTGTACGGTATTCTCACAATAAAAATAAATAAATAAATAAATAAAAGAAAGAGGGAAGGGGAGGGGATTAAATGTCTTCTTATGTGTGGAGGTTGCAGATGGTGGCAGCAGGTGTTGCAGAAATTGAACCTTGTGCCTGGCAGAGTCCCTGGGGTGAACCTGGGAGTGGATTTAGATCCAGTTTTCAGGGCGGGCAGATATTTCAGAGAATCAATCTGAATCAGCCCTATACTCAAAGATAGCTGGTCTTTGTTAGTTTAGACAATAAAGAGAAAGTGCATTAAACATTTTACTGAGTTACTTTAAAAAATTGGCCTAATATTCAAAAATCTTTTCTATCATATTGGGACATCACTGAGACTTCTTCACACCTGATATGGAATATCAGTCAGTGTTTCTCAACCCAGGTTACAGCTTACCCTAAGTGATTATATTAACAACTCTGGAATGGGGCAAGGGACCAACATTTTGTGCAATCTCACTAGCTGTAGAGCCAAGGCTGAGAACTGTTGTATAATGAGAAAAGAGAGAAGCCATATGTTTTTAAATAAGTTTTTTATTGTGAAAATACTGTACAGAGAGGTTACAATCACTTGAGCAAGATAATGACTACATTTCTTATCAAGCATTGTTGCCTCCTTCTTTGTTTTTCCCCTATCATCCCTTCCCTCCCATCTCCACAACTACATTCCCTTCCTCTCCCACACCCCCCTGCTTAAATTGTAAAGTTCATTTTTCAACATAATGTCTTGTACATCTCATTGTTGCAATGGGTCCACCCGTATCCCTATTTAAACAATTTGTTTTTTTCCTTCCCCTCTCCAAATTATACCAACATCAAATGCAGTGAAAACAGGGATTATACTGTGGGAGAGGGACATACAAAGCAACAAAAAAAAAATCACATGGTACCTTATAAATACATTAGAAACAATAGCAAGAAAGAAAAAAAACACTTGTGTCCTAATCTTGGGGTTCATTTTGCTTAACATCATATTCTCTGACCTTTTCTGCTTGTTTCAGATATATACTAGTTATTTATTGCAAATAAGGGAAACCATGGGACCTCTGTTTCTTTGGGCCTGGCTTACTTCACTTAATACAATTTTTTCCAAGCCTTCTCCATTTCCTAACAAATGGGGCAATGCCACTCTTTCTGATGGAGGCATAGAATTCCACTGTGTATATATAACACATTTTCTTGATCCATTCATCTACTGAAGGGCATCTGGGTTGGTTCCATATTTTAGTTATGGTGAATAATGCTGCAATAAACATAGTTGTGCTAGTAGATTTAGTATGGTCTTGTTTGTGATCATTCGGGTAAATGACCAAAAGTGGGATTGCTGGGTCATAGGGGAGTTCTATGTGGAGTCTTCTGAGGAATCTCCATAATACTTTCCAAAGTGTTGAACAAGTTTACACTCCCACCAACAGTGCAGTAGGGTTCCCTTCTGGCCACTTCCCCTAAAGCATCTGTTGTTATTAGAGTTCTTGATTCTAGGCATTCTAACTGGGTGAGGTGGTATCCAAATGTTATTTTGGTTTGCATATCTTTTATGGCTAGAGAGGTTGAGCATTTTTCATGTGTCTATCGGCCATTCTTATTTCCTCTTCAGAGAAGTTTCTCTGTAAGTCGTTAGCCCACTTATTAATCAGGGAGTTGTTTCTTTGAGGATTTGTTGTTGGGGAATTTAATTTTTTGAGTTCCAAGTATACTTTAGATATGAGACCTTTGTCTGTTGTATGGCTGGTGAAGATCTTCTCCTACTCTGTGGGCTTTCTATTGATCTTGCTAGCTATGTCCTTTGCCATGGAGGAGCTCTGCAGTTTCAGGCAATCCCATTTGTCCAACTTTTCTTTGATTTGTTGTGTTTCTGGTCTCTTCCTCAAAAGACTCCACATAGAGCTCCCTTATGACCCAGCAATCCCACTTTTGGGCATTTACCCAAATGTTCACAAACAAGACCACACTAAAGCTACCAGCACAACTATGTTTTTTTTTTTTGGGGGGGGGTCCGGTCATGGGGCCTGAACTCTGGGCCTGGCGCTGTCCCTCAGCTCTTCAGATCAAGGCTATCGCTCTACCACTTGAGCCACAGCTCCACTTCCTGCTTTTTTCTTTTCAGCACAAATATGTTTATTGCAGCATTTACCATAGCTAAGATATGGAACCAACCCAGATGCCCCTCAGTAGATGAATGGATCAAGAAAATGTGGTATATATACACAATGGAATCCTATGCCTCCATCAGAAAGAATATCATTGTCCCATTTGTTAGGAAATGGAAAGACTTGGAAAAAATTATATTAAGTGAAGTAAGCCAGGCCCAAAGAAACAGAGGTCCCATGGTTTCCCTTATTTGCAATAACTAGTATATGTCTGAGTCAAGCAGAAAAGGTCAGATAAGTTGATGTTAGGGAAATGAACCCTAAAATATGTATTCAAATGTTTGTCCTTTCATGTGATTGTTTCTAACACATTTATAAGATTATTTCTTTGTTGCTTTGTATGTCCCTCCCCCACGGTATAACCCTTGCTTTCACTGTATTTGATATTGGTATAATTTGTGGAGGGGAAGGGAAAAATCAAATCGTTTAAATAGGGATACAGGTGGACCCATTGCAACAATGAGATATACAAGTTGTTGTGTCGAAAATGAACTTTACAACTTTGGTGGTGGGGGAGGGGGGAGGCGTATTATGTGGGGGTGGGCAGGGGAAGGATGGGAAGGGGGAAAAAAAAGAAAATTTTGGGCTGTGCCAAGGAGACCTAGGGTTTCTCCTGTTCCATCCTGTAATGTTTTCACGGTGTCTGCTTTGACTCCAAGGTCTTTGATCCATTTTGAGTTGACTCTGGTGCAGGGTGATATATAAGGATCTAGCTTTAGTTTTCTACAAGTGATTTACAAATTTTTCCAGTACCATTTACTGAAGAGGAGAAGCCATATTTTGAGAGATCAAATCGGTAGTCTTTATAAAAAGGCTAGTGTCTACAGATAGACTCCTGTCACTAAGATCAGCAGCCCAACAAATACACTTAACATTGTCAGAAAATTGAGCCATGAGAGCCAGAGAGGGAAGAAAAAGCATAAAAACAATACCAACAAACCAGATCAACTCCAATGTAGAGCTGAAGTGGATCACCATGTTGACTGGAGGAGAGCCAGGAGACAGGACAGGAGCACAAAGACACATGATATGGCCTACTCAGTGCCTGAGCTAGTATAGTCCTAGATAGGGTCAGGTCAGGGGACAGACAGTGTTACAGGGCACTTGAGTGTTTCTGACTCAAGATTGGCAGGTCCAGTAACCTCTTGTCCAAGCCAGCTCTCATGCCCCTAGGTATTCAGGCAAGCACATCACCTGGGAGCTGGGACTTCCCTTCCTCCACTATGAAGACAAGATGGCACCAGCTAAACCCAATTTCCTATCTACCATGTGGCCAAACTCGTGGCACCTAGATCAAGCCTCCCCATTTGAGAACCAGTGCCCCAAGCTTACTCTCCACAGAGAGGTCATAGATAAAGTAATGAAATAGTTAAAAAGAGTAACAGAACAGGTACCATTGGGGGACCCTGGAGGGTTAGATATGCTCACAACAATATAACAATAAAAAATTCCTACCAAAGTCTAAGAAATGTACCAATAGAGTTCTTCCTGGAACTGTTATTGTAAACTGATTTTGACTTTCCCTCCCAGATGATGCATTCATTTGACAAACATTCAGTGTCCCCTGTGTAAGGCCATACCAGAGTTTGAACCAATGACAATCCTGTGCTTACAGGGTATCTAGTAATGACAGAGAAAGTCATCCAAATGATTTCCCATTTAATTGGTTGAATACAAATGGCTGAAAACTCAGAAACAAGAAGGTTCTAGATGAGCTCAAAAAGTGCAAGGTTATCTATCACATGTCTCAGTTCTGATTACTTCAAAGAAAAGCCAACAGGGTTTGCCCACTTACTACTCCTGAATGAGAGTGAGTAGGGGTAGGAGTCAAGTACGACCCTTAGATTTCTACCTGGGAACCTGCAGATGTTTCAGGTTACACGCAGAATGATTACTGCCAGATTCTACATTTTAGGATGAAAAAAAAATGTTCTCCTCTTTCTCCCTGCCCTCAGCCACTTATTTTCCTGGCATGAAAATCAGAGAGAAAAGAATGTAAATATAGAATGAACCTACATAAATAAAATTTTCATACAGAAAAGGATTACCAATGTGTTACCAAACACAGCAAAATTGTTCATCATCAACTAAAAGGTCATTTTCCCCCTACCCATACCAGAGTTTGAACTGAAGGCTTATGCTCTCAGTAGGCTTCCTTGATCACCTGTGGTGCTCTATTACTTGAGCCACATCTCCAGACCAGCCTTTTGCTGATTACTTTGGAAATGGTGTCTCATGGATATTTCTGTCTGAGATGGGTTATTGGGGATGTTTTGGAAGCCAGATAAGACAAGATTCATATCTTAGGAGATAAGAGTCTCATGGACTTTGCTGGTCTAGCTGTCTTCCAAACTCTAGATCTCAGCCTCTTGATTAGGATTACAGATGGTTTTGAACCATGACTCTTCCTCTCTCAGCCTCCTTAGTAGCTAAGAGTTACAGGCATGGGCCACCAGTACCCAGCAACTGGGTGCTTTTAATTCCTACCCAAATAATCCCTGGGTTCCACCATTGAGGCGCATGCTCTGTCACACATACAACAAATATTCCAGGTTTATTTTTGTCTCTTGGATAGATGAATTAATCTGTGGAATATTGAATTTATTTACCTATAGCTAACTTTTGTTTGCTGTCCACCTGAGCGTTTTGTCACTGCAGAAAGTCAGGTATCGTATATGCTTCACTAGCAGTCTAGTTACCCCCTCTTACCTAATGATTTTTCTTCAGTGTTCTCTACTTCCCAAGTGCACAGTTCCTCTTGCAAGTCTGTAGTTGACATTATCTGATGTTGTATTGGAACATACTTTTCTCCTTATCGTAAAGTACTATGATAATGCATTGCAACAGGGAACAATTTCAATAAACCAATGGCTCCTGAATGGCAATTTTTATTACCCTGGAGATAAGCTTACTTCATAATCTACCATCTTGTTAAATGCACATACACACTGAAATGATTTTTAGACTCCAGGCAGCTTAGAAAATATACATTTTCCTTACCTCTCTTTATTACATTCTTGCTTGGCTCCTGTGCACTGAAACCAAAGACAAAATAGTAACCATGTACAGTAGAGGACCCAGAGCTAATCAGAGCCTTTAATTCACTGGGTGATTCCCAGTTGTCTTCACAGAGATGGTATAACAGCTCAGGGTACTGGTCATTTCCTGTCTGACTGTGACGTTGAATAGGGATGATGTCCTGCTTGTCTGACAAGATGGTGAGTTGAGAGAAGTTCCTCGAGAAGTATGGGGTGTCTGGGGTGTTGGTAGGACATAAACATATGACTTCCTTTTTCCTAAGAAAATACAATTATCATTGTGGTTTATTAGAAACCTGCTTTCTCCTGTAAACCACTTTGGGGATATGCACTGAATCTGGTCTCTCCTCTCTACTTGTTGTAGTCTGGTTTCCTCCAAAAGAATCCTCATAGTTAGGAGTACCTAAGGAAATCTGAAATAAGGTTTTTGCTCTAAAGCCACCAACCCATACTGAATCATCTCCGTTACTGATAAAGAGTTGTAATTGGGATAGTCTGAGCTCAGAGCCAGGCTGTCATCTCAGGCTGGAAGAACAGGTGAGTGGGGCTAACCATGGCAAGTAATCTTGTTTAGAAAGCTAATGACCTTGTCTTACCTGTGAATCTGAGATTTTGCTACTCTGCCCAGAAATACTTAACTAGCCTGAGAGCATCCACAGGGAGATTTCCAGGACACATCTCCCTTACACTCAGAGCTGCAGCCTGGGAAAGCTCTTTCCCATTCCAGTCAGGATTAGCAGGGAGGAGTAGGAGCCACAGTCCCACAAGGCAGTCCAAAATAATGCTGCAAAAGCTCAGAAAGTGAAACTTCTATTGGAACCCCATGCCACAAAAAGTAGATCAAAATCAGCATGCTTAAATTAGAAAGTGGGACTAATTGCTAGGGTTAAACAGGATTCAGTTTCCCAATATAATAGTCAAAATGTACAGATACAACTGAAAATCACCCATCATTCCAAGAGCTAAGAAAAATCACAGTTTAAATGAGAAAAGGCAACCAACTGATGGAAATGTAGATGAGTCAAATACTAAGATGATCTAAAAGAGGTTTACAGTATCTGCTAAATAAACGCTAAGGGATAACTTAAAAATAACTTGAAACCAGTAAAAAGAAATAGAAAATCTTAGCAAAGAAATAGAAGTTTAAAGGAAAAGAGCCAAGTGGAAATTTTGGAAATGTAAAGTAGAATAGCAGAGAAATGTCAAAAACCTTGATGGACAGACTCATTAGTAAAGTAGAGGAAGAAAAGTATGAAGCTAGTAAACTTAGGGAAGGTTGTTAGAATTTACCCAATCTGAACACAGAGAAAATAGAAATAAAATTAAGCAGAAACACAAGAATCTGTAGTATCCAGTATTAATATGATTGGCATTTCAGAGAGGGAGTGGGCTAAAAAAAATATTTGGAGAAATAATGGCTGATAAGGTCACAAATTTGTTTAAAAAAACATAAAACTTGCAGATTCAATAGAAACAATCCCAAATAGGATAAAATATTAAGACAGGGCACAATTAAATATTGTGAATGAAAGACAAATATTTTGGAAGCAGCCAGAGAGAAACAAGAAGACACTTGTTCAAATTACAGTTGATTTTCCATCTAAAACAAAAACTTGAGGCCATTAATTAATATAAATGAAATCACATGAAGTGTGTTCTCTGCCCATAATAGAATCAAATTATAAATCAAAAACAGAAAGACAACAGAAAAGTCTCAAAGGACATGAAAAGTCAGTACTATACTTCTACACATCATCTTAGCCAAAGAAACATCATACTCTAAGTAGTGTAAAGGTCAAAAAAAGCAAAAACCAAACTTCAAAGGAAATTTGAAAACACCAAACAACTAAGTGAAGATGAAACAACAGTGCTGGGAGCAAACTAATAGCAGAGCTGCTGAAATGGAAATGAGAGTTTCAAAACAAAAGTTTAGTTTGCTACCTCAAGAAACTAGGAATGAATGTAAAAAAATAAAGCCCAAAGCAAGCAGAAGGAAATATGAACAAAAGCTCACAAAAATAGTCATGCAAAAAACAGGAGGAAATCAATGACCCAAAAAGGCTTTGAATTTTTTTAAAAAAAAATATTAGCCAGGTATCAATGGGTTACACCTGTAATCCTAGTTACTCAGGAAGCTGAGAGCTGAGGATTGGGGTTAAAAGCCAGCTAGGCAGGAAAGTCTGTAAGACTCTTATCTCCATTTAACCATCAAAAAGTTGGAAATAGAGCTGAGGCTCAAGTGGTACAGTGTTAGCAATGAATGAGAAAGCTCAGGGACAGACTCTAGGCCTTGAGTTTAAGCCCTATGGCTGGCACAAAAAAAAAAAGTAGATAAAAAATTGTATTAGGTGAAGTAAGCCAGACCCAGAGAAACATAGGTTGCATGCTTTCCCTCATTTGTGGTAGCTAGAATGTGCCTATAAGTCTGCAAGTAAAGACACTGGGTGGTAAACAAGGCGTTATAAATGAATTAACTGTAACTGTAACCCCTTTGTACATGACCTTGACAATAAAAAGAAGAAAAAATTAAAAAGAAATGAATAAACTGAAGTGTAGTAGACTCTATGGAGAACAATTCTTTATTTATGGAGTGTAATTCTTTAAAAAGACTAAGTCAAAGCCCAACAAAATGAGTGCCAAGAAATAGGTACTTGCAAGAAGGTAGTTGGGGCCAAAGGGCGAGGGCAAAAGAATGAAGGGAGGAAGGAGGAGAATGCAAGCAAGAATTCATTGCTTGTACCACAGAATTGAGAAATATTAGGGAAGGGGTGGGTCAAAAGAGGGTGATGATTTTGAAGTGACAAAACAGATCAATATGCATTGTATACATAACTGCTTTGTAAAGGCAACAAAAGTACATAACCTAAAATTAAGTAAGGAAAGGAGTATGTTGTGGGTGGGTGGGTAAGAATGTTAAAGGTGTGACACTGATCAAGATGCACTATATTCATGAACTGCTTGGTGAATGACAAGTCTTTTCTACTTAAAGATAATAAAAATATTCAAAAAAATTTAAGTGACAAATAAAGAAAAACAATAAACACCACAAATCACCAAAATGAAACTAAAGTGGGTGATATATCACTACAGGTTTTACAGCTGTGAGAACAAAAATAAAGGATTACTACTATCAATTTTATACTGACAAGGTCAACAACAAGAAAGAAATGGAGCAATTCCTAAAAACAACAAAATATGCAAACTCAGTTGAATTGAAATAATCTGTATTGCTCTATGTTCTTAATGTCATTATAGTCACAATTCAAAAATTGTTGAAACAATTCCAGACATACATGGTTCCACTGAAGAATTCTACCAAATATTTAGATAAGAATCAACATCAAGTTTAAACCCAATCTCTTCAAGAGAAAAAAAAAGAGAGAGAACACATTTCCCAACACATTTCCTGAGGCCATTTCAGCATTATTAGCCATCAGGGAGGGCAACTCAAGATGATGTGTTATCCCTATATGTCTTTCAGAATGGCCAAGATAAATAGTTGCACTACCAAATGGTGGTGATGATGCAGAGAAGCTTTGCTAGTGGGAATAAAACATGGTTTTGCATTTCTAGCACAGTTTAGCAGATTAAAAAAAACCAGCAAACTATACCTGCAATTACCACATGACCCAGAAATTTCACTCTAGGGCATTTGCCTTGGAGAAATGAACCTAAACACTTTTCTCAAAGGTTGATAACAGCTTTGTCTGTAATAATCCCAAACTAAAATCAGCTTAGATGTTTTCCAGTAAGTTTAGTAGTTAAAAAAGTTTGCAGATCCATACCATTAAATATTAATTGAAGTAAGAACAAGCTATTTATATATGCAATAACCTGGATGACTTCTTCACAATTATGTTGAGTGTAAAATGCTAATCCAGAAGGACTGTAAAGTGCAAAATTCCATTTATATAATACTTTTGTAAATGACAAAATTTCAGGAAGGAAAATGGATTAGAGATCATCAAATTTCAGGGAATGGGAGAAGGAAGTTATGAAGCATATAAGATCATGTTATACTAGATCTGTTCCTTCTCTTCACTAGGATGGTGGGTACATACTAATCTAAGTCAGTTAAAATTCACACACACACACACACACACACACACACACACATACACACACACACACAAATAACTACAACCACGTGTGCATTCGTAATCATCTCAATTCAAAACATTTTCCCCTGATCTTTCTAACTTTGTAGCTTGTTCCATTCCTATCCTTGCCCACCATGAGAAAACTTCAGCACTAATTTCTGTTTTTTGTACTTTTTTTATTGTAAAAATACTGTACAGAGGGGTTACAGTTACATGAGCAAGGTAATGAGTTCATTTCTTATCAAGCATTGTTGCCTCCTCCTTTGTTTTCTCCTACCATCTCTTCCCTCCTGCCTCCACAGCTACTCCTCCACCCTCCCCCTCCCTACAACTCTGGCCAAAGTTGTAAAGTTCATTTTCAACATAGTATCTTATATTGTTAAAATGGGTCAACCTGTATCCTATTTAAGCATTTTGTTTTTTCCCTTCCCCTACCCAAATTAAAGAAGTGTATATGCAAGATGCAGGGCACTGACATCAAATACAGTGAAAACAGGGGTTATACCGTGTGGGAGGAACATACAAAGAAACAAAAAAAAATCACATGGTACATTATAAATACATTAGAAACAATAGCAAGAAAGAAAAAACCACTTGTGTCCCTATCTTGGGGTTCAGTTCATTTAACATCATCTTATATGGTCATATGTACATAGCTTTTGACCTTTTCTGCTTGTCCTACACATGCACTAGTTATTGTAAATAAGGGAAACCACTGGACCTATGTTTCTTTGGGCCTGGCTTACTTCACTTAATATAATTTTTTCCAAGTCTTTCTATTTCCTAACAAATGGGGCAATTCCATCCTTTCTGATGGAGGCATAGAATTCCATTGTGTGTGTGTGTGTGTGTGTGTGTGTGTGTGTGTGTGTGTGTGTGTGTGTGTGTGTGTGTATCACATTTTCTTGCCTCTACTGAGGGGCATCTGGGTTGGTTCCATATCTTAGCTATGGTTAATAATGCTGAGATAAACATAGTTGTTCAGCACTAATTTCTGTTCCTCTTTGATATAGTCTTTGTCTCAATGAGAGCTCTTGTAGTAACCATCCACTGGTCAGACCTGACAATGAATTCAAGGCTTTTGACTATAACATAACCTCCCAGAAATATATGGCTTAAATCCAACCAAACATATAGAACTTACTGTAGTTTATGAGGAACAGATTAAATAGTATCAGGACAAAAGTAAGAGTCCAGTTTGCAAAATTTAGGACCTTCTACGGGGTGAGTGGTGTATAAGGAAGTGACAATGTGTGGAACCTTTTCCAGCTTTGTCTTAACTGTACCCACACATATGATACATGTATGTATAACATAAACAAAGCAATTGATAAAGGTTGACAGTTGTTGAAGTGAACAGAGAATGTATCATATTATCTTTCCATTTTTTCTGTTTTCCTGGGCATTTTCTTAATAAACACTTGGCAGGAATAAACCCTGCTGGCTGTCATGGGATTCAATGATATTTTAGGTCCCTTCCCACTGTGATATTCAGACACTGAAGTTCAAATCCTGGCTCTGATATTTATTAGCTATGTCCTCTGGGCCTTCGTTTTTCTCATGTATAAAGATGAAGGCTTTGGGAGAGCTCTATAAAACTGTGTATCTTAAGGTCACCAGAAAAATTGATTTGAAATCTCTCAGTAACCCATTCAATTATGAACAATCCTCCATGGCACCAGGTTTTCTTTCCAATCTAGATCTTTCAAACAGTAATTTAAGAACTTCTCTTCTGGACCCAATAAAGACAAAAAGAAGAAAAGAAATATTCTTCAAATATTAAAAGGTATGTTCTTTGTCTCTTACCTACCTCCTTTTCAAAGTCAGTCATTTCCAGCAAGTGGAAATCAATACTCTCTTCTATTGGGAATATCTCTGTCACAATGTTGTTTGTAAGCTTCCACTGCCTTTTTTCTCTATTATTCTTCAGTCACAGCTGATATTTTCTCTCTGTATCCTTTCCAAGGTCTGATGCCAAAAGTCTGCTACCTGGACCCTTTTGCTCCCAGACACCTGAGGTGGAGGGAACTCCTGGGCAGCATTACTGGTGGCTATGTTACTGATTTAGGCCTGTTAGGAACTATTTCTACCCCTCACCACCCCCACTCCCGTACTGGTCTTGGAGCTTCAATTCAGGTCCTGGGTGCTGTCGTTGAGATTTTTGCTCAAGGCTAGTGCTCTACCACTTGAGCCACAGCTCTACTTCTTGCTTTTTGGTGGTTAATTGGAGAGAAGAGTCTCCTGTACTTTCCTGTCCAAGCTAGCTTTAAACCACAGTCCTTAGGTGTGAATCATCTGTACCTGGCAGGACCTATTTTTGAAAGGATTATTAGAGTTGGATCTTTATAATATATCCTTGCTTCCTTGAGAACAGTGGACTCTAGTTCTAATCTCTGTCAATCTTTCCATGTGACCTCTCTGGGACATTCTCTCTGTACTGGTTTACTTTAATATCTACTCTATGGGGTAGTTGAGATGGCTAAATGAGAAAGCACATGTGAAAAATGTGGTACATGCCACCTTGTACATATAAGGTATGTGCCTGCACCCCTTTCTTCTAATGCTAAACCTAATAGAATTAGCTGGACACAAATTATATTTTTTGGCCTACAAACTCATCAGCTCCGTGTCCTTTTAAGATGGCTCTATATAAATCTGGTCCCTTAAAAATTGAGGTGGCCTTTCTTTTATTATTAAGTTGCAAAATTAGCCTGGAGGAAATGAAACAAAAAACATCTTCCTGTTGACAGCTTTTCATTTGGTCAAAAGCAGAAATATATGGGTTGCCTTTTAAAATTTTATTTTATTGTAAAAATGCTGTACAGGAGGTTAGAGTTACATGAGTTAGGTAATGAGTACATTTCTTGTTGAACATTATTACCCTCTCCTTTGTTTTTCTCCTACTATCCCTTCCCTCTCCCACCTCCCCCACTCCTCCGCACCCCCAGAAGTTGTAAAGTTCGTTTCCAACATAGCATCTTGTGAGTATCCTTGTTGCAATGGATCATCTTGTGTCCTTGTTTCAGCATTTTGTTATTTGATGGGTTGTCTTTGTAAAGTATCTGGAGAGGAATAATAAGCAAAAGCTTTTCCACTGATGTTTTAAGAATATGTGATGTTTGCTTAAATCATAAGCAGTACAGTTGATTTTAAGTTCCAAGACATTTCTTCAGGCTTGCAAAGATGACAAATGAGTCAGTGAAGAGTGTACAAATTAGTAGAAATGAAATGTGTTCATTGAGCGTGGAATAATAACTGGAAATGACTGCCCTACTTGATAGATCCTAGCAATTGATTTTATCCATAGAGTTCCCAAGCTCTAGAATCTCCTTTGCAAATAAAGAACCCTCAGCATATTCTCTAAGCATCACAGAAATTTACTCTTCTTGTCTCATAGATTGATGTAACTGCTTGCCTTGGATATAGAAGAAACTTATTAGCACAAATGGATTCATTAAATTTTTCCAGAGCCAGTCTCTGCTAGCAGGGGAAGAGCTCTCCAGGGTTAGACTATAGACAGAATATCCAGTCTCAACTATCTTCAAGTTGTTAGGGGTTCTCCAAACTCATGGATTGACCTGTTTGCTGGCCATATTTCTCATGTAGGGATATTTATCTACACAGCTCATGCCAAGGGTTTATCTATTTGAAATTTGTTTTAAATAAAAATTATTCACCTGATACTTGCTAAGTATGGCAAGGAAGACTTAAAGCAAGACTGTTGTAGTAGGAGTCAAGGTTATTGTAACTGAAATGAACAAGGACACCTGGGAATGTGTAACCAACATTGATTGGGATGAGGAAGTAGATGGAAAATTATTAACAGGAACTGGATAAGTGTTAAGAGTGGTAAAAGAGAAAAGAGGAGTTTGATTAGATTTCAGGGTGGGGATTCTCAATAAACTGTCTTACTAAGATTTTTTGCAAAAAAAAATCGAGTCTTTTCAGTCAGAGGACAAAGAGGCTAGAGTTGGAGCTGGAGATTAATGGCTCATATCTATGATGTTAGCTACTCAGAAAGCTGAGATCTAAAGATCCCAGTTCAAAACCACCCCAAACATAGAAGTTCATGAGACTCTTATTTCCAATTAACTAGTAAAATCTGGAAATGGCAAGGTGACTCACGTGGTAAAACTCCAGCCTTGAGTGAAAAAGCTAAGAGAGAACAGGGAGTTTTTTTATTTCCTCTTCAGAAATTAAAATGATGATCTTCCCAAATACTCCCTTTAACTGGCCTCCAATTGTCAACAATCTCTCTTGATTTTGTTAAGATAAATTTAGGCATTAAAATCTTCCCAGGCAAAATTCCAAATCCTAAAATGTATTTTCTCTTTTTGTAAGCATTTAAAATATATGTCTTTATATACATATGCAATGCATTTTTGTTCTGCTATTCATAGTGTAGGCTATTTTGGACCTACTTTGAAGTTTAACAAGCTTGTGCCCACAGTATCTCCTGCAGTCTAGCTACTATTAAGTGGCAGCAATAAATAATAACCACCAGCTCTAATTGCTGAGAGAATTGCCAAGTGATAATCTGTGATATAGTTAAGTGAAAGAAACCAACATTGGCTTTAAGTACTTTCATAAAATAATTCTTCAGAGAGGCATCAGAACTTCCATGGGTGAATTTGCCTGCGAGTGCAAAATAAACTGACCCTCTGAATACACTGTAATTGGGGTAAAACAAAATCAGCCAGCCATTTGTCTTTCATTGTTTCTTTTAATTTTTTGTTGTTGAACTAAACTGTCTATGTCCACTACGTTATGTTATAATTACAGTGTTAAATGTGACCTTTTATGTACTCCTGTAATTACTCTGATGAGGTAGAGTGAGAATAAAGAGAATAAGGAGACTATATTCTAATGGAGGGCCAGAAACTAGACCCACAGGAACTCCATGAAGCAGGTACAGGGGGAAAACCATTGCCCCTCTGGAGACTTTGAGACTTTCCTGCCTTAGGTAAGGTTCACTGGGTACCATAGGCCCTCTTCCAGGAAGAGCTACATCCATGCTCTGATATAGACAGCCAGATAATCTATTGTCTGCTTTTGCCAATGAACTCCTAGTGTCCCAGGTCTCTAGGAGTTCTCTGTCTTACCAAAACCTCAAAATGAGATTTTTCTGCTTCTGTTGAATAGAGTATCATTTCTGGAAGTATAGCTGGGCTTGCCAGGAGGATTTTGTCCTCTAGGCCTTGGGAATATATTTATTCTGGTTTCAGAGGATGAGCAAGCTATTGATCACACTTGTTATTAGTAACAATTAGAACTATAAGAATCTATTAAGGTCAAGAATTCTTCCCATCAGGGAAACCATGGTGGCTCAAACCTATGTCTATGCATTTGGGAGATGGAGATTGGAAAATCACAGTTCAAGGCCTGACAGGTAAAAGAAAAAGTTCACAAAACTCCATCTCAATAATGGCTGTATAAAGGAGTATATGCCTATGACCTCCGGAACACAGGAAAGTACAAATAGGAGGATAATAATCCAAGCCAGCTTTGTTTTTTTCTTTTTTATTATTATTAATAAGTTTATTTTATTGTGAAAATACCGTACAGAGGGGTTACAATTACATGAGCAAGTACATGAGCAATGAGTACATTTCTAATTGAACATTGTTGCCTCCTCCTTTGCTTTTCCCTTACCATTCCTGCCCTCCCTTCTCCAAGACTACACCGCCCCTCCCCCACCGCCAAAGTTGTAAAGTTCGTTTTTTGACATAGCATCTTGTACATTTCATTGTTGCAATGGGTCCACCTGTATCCCTATTTAAACAATTTGTTTTTTCCCTTCCCCTCCCCAATACAGTGAAAACAGGGGTTATACCGTGGGGGGAGGGACATACAAAGCAACAAAAAAAATCACCTTATAAATATGTTAGAATCAATAGCCCACACATAAAACAAGACCATATCTTGAAAATAGCCAAGACAAAAGTGGGGTGACAGAGTGGCTAAAGTGGTACAGTGCCTATTTATGAGCATAAGGCCCTGGGTTGAACCTAAGTATCACCAAATGAAAAAAGAAGGAAAGAAGTAAGAATGGAAAAAAAAGAATTCTTCTCATCATGTTTGACTCCTAGAATCTGACCCAGAAACTGTGTATTTAGTGGCAAGCATTTCTTGTACCTCAGTGCTATAGAGGTCATAGAAAACTTGTTTCCTTCCATCTCTGAGAATCTAGTAACCTTGGGGTATCTCCAGAAAGATGAAATAGTTATGATGTTACAGTTGGTAGAAGAAAGGCAATCTGCAAACTAGAAGGCAAATTACATTTCCTTCAAGGTAGATTACAAAGGTATCTTAAGGACATAAATATCCTAATGAGTTTTAATCTTTCATGAATTTGATTGCTTGCTACTATTACAATGGCTTATGATTAGGACCAGAATTTTATCAGGGAAAAGGATCAAGAACTTTGAAAAGTTCAGATCACCAAATTACTCAAGTTCACTTGCTATTAAATTTTCTGATGAGAGTTATCCATATTTGAGAATTCCAATTCTAAGTTATAGGCAACTTATTTTATACTTTTTTTAGTTTTAAGATCTTGCTTGCCTTCCAGGATATAATTACCTCTTTACTAAGTTCAGAGGTTTCGTATTTTCAGTGGCACTAGATTGTCTGAGTTATTAAAATTTTAAGATGTTAGAGCTGCTTTGCTAGTATACTATTTAAATCAAGTCGCATGTCATTTTCAGAGGTGGTGATTTGGGAAAGGTTCCTCTTGATCGCAGGAGTGATTGTAGAATCATTGATAGGAAAGGTCCTCAGGAGTATGAAATTATTCAGAGCCATGCAGTACCATATGATGGGTATTTTTCTCTTTTAAATGCATTTTCACTTATTGTTCAACATCTTATCCTGAACATGATTGTGTGATTGTAAGATACAGGCAAGTTCAGGAGAAAGAATAGTCTGTCTCCAGTAGTGTCTAGTTACACGACCATTAGCCTAGTGCAGAATCCACAAATGTCTATATAATTCTATTGATAACCACATTAGGGGTAGATCTTGTTGCAAATGTCTATATAATTCTATTGATAACCACATTAGGGGTAGATCTTGTTGCTTTTGACCCTGTTGGACTGATAGAAACATAGCTACATATCTAGTGCTCAAAAAAAAAATCTTTGTGGAATGGTTAATGAATAATGTGGAAACACAAAGGTATTATGTTGCAATTTTGGAAGATACCAGTTTTGTGTGTGTGCGTGTGTGTGTTGTGTGTGTGCACATGCATGCATGCATGTGTGCATGCACATTCCATCATGAATTATGAAATAATGGTTCTAAGTCACTGGAGTCGGGGCTGAGTAAACTGGCAATCTGCCACTTCTGGTCTAGAAAGCTTTGGTTGGAGACAGATTGGCCAAAGTAGAGATACTAAAATCAGTGTTAATTAAGTTGTAGTAAGTGCTTATTCATTCTTGAGTCTCTTCCTCATTTTTACTTTTCTATGCCCTTCAACCAAGTGAGCTACTGGAATAGACAAGCATGAAATTAATTTTTCATACTTGTTTAGTAATGGGTGAAGTGCTCATAGATCACTTTCATTGGACTAGATTTTTCTCTCTTTTTTTTCAATTCTTTTTTTGATACTCTTTAAAGATGCCAGATTGCTGAAGGAAAGAAAGGCTTCCTTGCTTGCCTTTTAGACTGTCATGGAGTGATGTTTGCTCTTTTGCAATGATTTACAAATATTATGGTACAGCAGCCTTCCTGTCTGTAAATATCCACCTAGCATTCATTCATATTAACTCTTCTAGATTATCATTTACCCACTGACTTCATTCAAGCTCACAATAATCTGGAATGTTTGTTTATTAAGCCAAAACTAAAACATATTGAAGAATAGGTAAATTTTCTTACCATGAGCTCAGATGGCTTTTTATTATTTTTGTATGTATTTTTATTATAAAAATAATGTTCAGAGGGATTATAGTTACATTAGTAAGGTAATGAGTACATTTCCTATTGAGTTACCTCCTATTTTTTAAATTTTTATTTTCTTGTAAAGATACTGTACAGAGAGGTTTCAGTTACATGAGTAAGGCATTGTTGACAGGCATTGTTATACCCTCCTTTGTTTTTCTCCCACTCTCCTTTCACTCCCCTACTTCCCTCAGTCCCTCCCAACAAAGTTAAAAAGTTCATTTCCAACATAGTATCTTGTGAGTATCGTTGTGGCAATGGGTCATCCCATGTCCTTGTTTCAGCATTTTGTTATTCCCCCTCCCTTCCTCAAATTAGATAAATGTATATTTACAAGATGCAAGGAACCAAAATCAAATACAGTGACAACAGTAATATATCATAAGAAGAAGAACATACAAAAAAACAAAGAAAAAAATCACATAGTACACAACAACAAAGAAAAACCTCTTTGTCCATATCTTGGGGTTAATTTCACTTAGCCTCATCTTATACGGTCATATTTCCTGCATCTTAGAACTTCTGGGTAGGTTGGTTAGCATGCTTGCTTGCCCTTTATCACTGAGACTCATTGATTAAGCATGTTCTTTGTGAGAGGAATAGTGGTTACCAGAGATACAGAAGCAAATCCACCACATTCTCCCTTCTAGTAGAGCTTGGTGTAGCATGGACTAGTGAGGCAAGTATTCTTAGGCTAGGAATAGAAAGGCATATTCTCTCCTGAAAACCTGACATATACTTATGGTAGTCCTTTATCACACTTTGGAGGTAGAATGCAGACTAAATCTTAGTCATCCCTAATGTCAAATGATATTAATGTAAATAATGCCTGTTTCTGATCTTTACTGTGTAATAAATTATTAGATCCAGCTACAGCCCTCAGATTCATTTCCTAACTCACAGAGCCCCTCTTGTCCTTCATAGTACACTCTTCACACCCATACCTAGTCAGTGACTTACTTTCAGGTAGTGTCCTTCACAGTTCTCTCATCCTTATTGTTTCCTCACACTTACACTTGAATCCACATCCTTCAACTGTGCAGAGTCCTTGCTGCCTGTCTAATTCTCTCTTAAGCCCAGCAGCTGTCATTGCCCTCTTTGGGTGACCAGTTTGGAGTTCTCTAAAGCAGGCAGAATGAAGATAGAGCACATCACATTTCTGATTTTACTTGTACATTCCTTTGCACTGGCCCCAGGCACAGACAAGCTTACCATTGCTCTCATGTAAAGTGCAATGCTACTGGTTCATTCTGTTATCTACATGGCTCCTTCTGCCCTTTCTATTTATGTCCTGACTTTCTTTTTCCTCATGGACCAATTGAAGGCTCTCTGAGAAACCCAGCCTTACATAATCTCTCCTTCTTGTGAGGCCTACGTACTTTGCAATCCTGTTGACTTTCTACCTGATATCATATATACTCATACTAATGAAAACCACAATGAGCATCACACCTTCTGTGCATTTTCTGAGTCAGCTGTTCTGCTAAGGTATTTGTGGGTATTAGCTTTATCAGTGAGGCAAGTGTGATGTTTGTCCTATAGATGCAAAACATGAGCCATAGAGAGATAAAGCAACTTGCTAAGCGTATATAAAACAACCAGGATTTGAATCCGAATCTGAATAACTCCAAATCCTAGAACCTAAGGAGCACACTTTATTATCATGTTCATATTTTTATTGTGTGTGCTAGTCCTGAGGCCTGTCCTCAGGGCCTGGGTGCTGTTCCTAAGCTTTGATGTTCAAGGCCAGTGCTCTACCACTGGAACCATACCTCCACTTACTACTTTTCCATGATAAAAGTCTCAGGAACTTTCCTGTTGCCTTCTGCTACCATCACTACCAGGAAAGTAGCAGGACTCAGAATGGCCTCTCCATACCTAAGCAAATACAAATGATACCTCCTTTGGGGATGGGTTTTCTAATTTGCAAAGCTCCTTTGCATTTCCATTTCTCATAATGAGCAAAATTGCTTGCATATGTGGAAGAATAGAAAGTTGCCCCTGATGAATTTCACTTTTCTGTGGGTGATTGCATGTATAGTGAATGGCAGTGGCAGGTAATCAGGGTCAGCATCTCCCTCAAATATAGGCCTGTTTTGCCAACATGTCAAAACAGGCTTTTTCCTCTGCCAGATGCCAAATACTCCAGTGGGGGTTCCAGCAGGCACATTTTCCTCTCCTTGTTGGTTGAGGCATCATTAGCAGTTAAAGGACAAGAAAAACTGCAAACGATCCACAAACTCAGCGGTTTTAGAAACCAATTACAAATTATTTCTCATGCATGTGTAGGGCACATCAAGTTCACAAGGTTGACACAGCTTCTTATGAAAAGCTGCTAGTTAACTAGCAGCTCCCAGTATGTCTTATCCTTTCCTTCAACCTAGCATGTGGCATGTTTTTAACATGAACATGAACAACAAGGGTGACCTCTGAGATCTAGTCACAGAACTGGCTCAGTGTCACATCTGTGTACATATCATTAGTCAAAGTATGTCACATAAAGAGGGGAGTGCATCTCAATAAAGCTATAACTAATGTATAGGAGATGAAGAATTGCAGACAGTTTTGTGTTAATGTAGTTTATCACATTTTTGGTTTTTGAGGGGGTTTTTTGAGGGGGTTTTGAGGTATGACTTCAAGGCTTCTAACCTACTAGCTCCTGCCTCTTGAGCCATGCCTCCTGTAGTATTCTCAATTTTTAAAAAATTTTTATTGTGAAAATACCATACAGAGGGGTTACAATTACATGGGCAAGGTAATGAGTACATTTCTTATTAAGCATTGTTGCCCCTCCTTTGTTTTCCCCTTCCCATCCCTTCCCATCTCCTGCACCCCCCACCTAATTTGTAAAGTTCGTTTTTCGACATAACGACTTGTACATCTCATTGTTGCAATGAGTCCACCTGTATCCTTACTTAAATGGTTTTTTTTGCCCTTCCCCTCCACGAATTATACCAACATCAAATACAATGAAAGCAGGGGTTATACTGCGGGGGAGGGACATACAAAGCAACGAAGAAATCATCTTATAAATATGTTAGAAACAATCGCAAGAAAGAAACACCATTTGAGTCATTATCTTGGGGTTCATTTTCCCTAACATGAACTTATCTGATCTTTTCTGCTTGGCTCAGACATATACTAGTTATTGCAAATAAGGGAAAGCATGGACCTATGTTTCCTTGGGCCTGGCTTATTTCACTTCATATAATTTTTTCCAAGTGTTCCATTTCCTAACAAATGGGACAATGTCATTCTTTCTGATGGAGGCATAGAATTCCATTGTGTATATATACCACATTTTCTTGATCCATTCATCTACTGAGGGGCATCTGGGTTGATTCCATATCTTAGCTATGGTAAATAATGCTGCAATAAACATAGTTGTGCTGATAGCTTTAGTATGGTCTTGTTTGTGATCATTCGGGTAAATGCCCAAAAGTGGGATTGCTGGGTGATAGGGGAGAGGAAAGAAAGATGGCCAATAGATTTTTGAAGAAATGCTCAACCTCCCTAGCCATAAAAGAAATGCACATCAAAACAACATTGAGATACCACCTCACCCCAGTTAGAATAGCTATAATCAAGAACTCTAATAACAACAGATGCTGGAGGGGATGTGGACAGAAGGGAACCCTACTGCATTGTTGGTGGGAGTACAAACTTGTTCAACCACTTTGGAAAGCAGTATGGAGGTTCTTCAAAAGACTCCACATGTATTCTCAATTTTTAAGATATTCTTCTCTTTCTTTTTTTTGACTCAATACAGTGAATATAAGGAAATATTTTTTTATTTTTGTTAATTCTTCTTCATTCAACTTCATTACCATGTACTAAGGCTATGCATAGTACATAGTACTATATACTAAGGCCCAGTTCTTCAGCCCTGATTTTATTCCTGTGTATAATCTTTCCAAGAAAGCTTTAAACACAAGCATGAGCTCCATGATAACACTGTTGGTAATTTCTATTTTCCCATTTGGTGTGTCCATATTTCTATTTGGAATTGCCTACCCTCATAATTTTTGATCCCATTCTCTAATTCAATATTTTTTTCCCAATGAGAGATGTCTTTGAAGGGGACTTGGATCATTATATAATGATGTAAAACAAAAGCAATACCTCAATAAAAATTTACCTCATGTTAATGGGAATATGGCGTCTTT
This sequence comes from Dipodomys merriami, assembly GCF_024711535.1. Taxonomy (NCBI): domain Eukaryota; kingdom Metazoa; phylum Chordata; class Mammalia; order Rodentia; family Heteromyidae; genus Dipodomys; species Dipodomys merriami. Next base: position 35,240,873 of record NW_027205603.1, read on the forward strand.
CAAAATGAAAAGAAACACATCTAAAAGCTAACAATGTTAAGAATTTGTATGTATTTTTTAATACTACTGGATCTCACTGTATAGTTCAGGTGTAGTTGAGGATTACATCAAACTCTTGATCTTCTTTCCTCTCCCTCCAAAGTGTTATGATTGCAGGCATACACCACCACAGCTGGCAAGAACAATTTTTTAACCAGGAGATCATTTTAGGGTATCTGCCATGTTTATATAGTCAAAAAGATGTAGTTTGGGGAGGCTTTAGGCATTTTCCAATATAGCAGGACTAACAAAAATAGGTTGACTTGGGGAGTAAAATTTTAGTTTCTTGTAAGTGTGAAACCTTCACTAAAAGTATCAGAAACTGTATATTTTTATTTTTTATTTGTGTCTGTCCTCCCTCCTGAAAGATCTTACTTCCTTTATCCCAATAACCCATCAGAATCTGATCTACTCTTCAAGACATATTGCAAGACTTTACTTATCTGTACTTACTTGCCTATATGCTCAGATTCTGTCAATCCCTCTTATCTCATGTTGCTAACCTCCAACAACCAAACTAAAGATCTCTGAAAGTAGAGCTAGGATATACTACTTCAGGCAGGAAACACAACACTGAGTTTATAATAGGCATTCAGTAAATTCTTACCACCTAACTTGATCTAGAATCTGGAGACCTTTGGCTGTTAGAATTTAATATCAGGTTGGAAATCTTAGGAATCATTTCACACTGATCTCACAAGACGCTACTTATGATATTGGTGAAATCCAAAATTAATGGCAGGTTTCTGGCATCATTTTCCATCCTTTATATTCATGTAAGAAAGGCCTTGAAGTTGAGCATCTATGACATTAGATATGTACCTCAGATAACTTCTAGAATGAAATAGCACAGTGCCATCATTTCTTCATATCTGAAAACTATTAACAACAAAAATGAGCTGGTGAGCGAGTGGATGATGTGGAGGAACACACACCACACTGGAAAGCTGTCAGTCCAGTTTTCATTCAACAGGTTTGCCTGTTATTGTTACAGATGTACTCAAAGTGATCTCCTTCCAGAACCATGTTGTGTAGACCATCAGGGCAAACAAGCTATTCTTCCTGCTTTACATTTCTCTTTCTATGATCAACGAAAGCTAAAAGGTAGCATCCCTTGCATGGATGTTTTCATACTCTTGGCAAGATTCTAGAAATAAAAATACTTGAAATAAGCACCTTGGGATTGAGATCTCAGTCCATTTGTTCAGCAACGATTCATGGAACATTCAGTTACTGGAAATGCTGCCAGGAATATAGCCTGGTGTGTGCCCTTGAGGATATCGGAGCTCAGTGAGGGAGAGCAATGGGTAAGAGCTGTATTTCAGCAGAATGTCACCAGTGCAGCAGGGGGAGCAGAGCACAGTCATGGGAACACAGAAGCACAACAGCTCATTAAGTGTGGGATGCAGCTGGGGTCAGATCAAAGGGAAATATCCATCCTGGGAGTCTTGAAGTGTTGCTCCTGGGAAGTCTAGCAAATATATTTATAGTCTTTCTGGTATAAGAGGACTCTACAGGCTAGGTTCATGAAACAGTGGCACAAAGACACCAAATTCACTGCCCACAGGGTCTTATCTGTCACCTTTCTATATTCATACTCAACTCTCCTTCCTGTTCTTGTCACAGGAACTCCTTCACAGACATCCTGCGGGCCATCTTGCTGTCATTGGAAGTTCTCATTGAAGATCCTGAGCTTCAGATAAATGGCTTCATTTTAATTATAGACTGGAGTAATTTTTCCTTCAAACAAGCCTCCAAACTGACACCTTCAATCCTTAAACTGGCCATCGAAGGGTTGCAGGTATGTTCAACAAGTGCTTGATGCCAGACTTCCTTATTACTGCAAGTAATATTTGTCTTGTAGATAGAGATGGGGAATGTGGATAAATTCATCTCTAAGTGCTTTTACTCAGGTTAGGTTTAGATGTTTGTCTTTTTTGAAATTAGCTTTCATTTTCACTAATAACTCTAAATTGCTGTTCCCACAAGCACAAATTAGCTACCGTAGCAATAAGGAGTAAAATGCAGAGATGTTTGGCTTAATCCATCCGAGAGTTCACAAAAATTAGAGCGGGGAAACATTTGCTTTATGAATGTGTCCTACATAGAGGTGACAGGGGGGCTTTCCAGGTTTTCCAGAAACATTTTTATGTCCCAGAAATGCACCCTACAGATTACCACTTTCCAGTGTCACGTGCTACAGTATTTGCACACAAGTGGATCATTTCTGTGCAAAGAAAGTGGCAAATGAATCTCCGCCTCATGTTTGTATGACCATTTGTCAGAAGTTGGCCTTTAGGGAAGGAGTTTTTATGCTATGTGAAATTCAAGTGGCCAATCTACAAGGACCCTTCTACTTTTTAAGAATCATTGATTTTGTGAAAAGTCACTCACTTAGAGAGACAATGCTGCTTACTGTTGGCAAAGTATCACAGCAGAAAATTAAGCACCTACTTTGGAAAGATCCAGAATCAGCAGAGATAAAGTTTGTAACTCTTCTGAACTTGTTGGGAAGATTGGTACCATGTAGTGACCCCATCAACCTTAATGGATACCAGTTATATGCAGCTATGAGTCTATCACAAAATACAGACATTGAGTGATTCTGGGTTTGGGCAGCCATTATGCTTTCATATAACAAGTAATGGGTAGGTCTAATTCTTAAACTATGACCTATTCTTAATTGGCTCTTAGCAAATAGTTGGCACCTTGTGTACCTCTAATAAGCATGTGTGCATTGACTGAATTTTATTTTATGTAAGTTTTGCCCACTGCACACAGGAGGAGAAGTGGAGCTGATATTTCAGAAGAGGAGCAGAAAGTACATGTCCTAGGAATTTGCAGGTTACAGGGAATGTCCTGCCTTTGGCTTAAACCCTCCATCATGGACCTTTATATTATTTACTGTCAGTCACTTTCTTGGAGCTCTAACTTCAGTCTCCTCTCAGTCCCTGAATATCCAGCCTCTCTGTTTAAACCAATCATTAAAATGAGTTTTAAAGGAAGCCTTAAGGTTTATCTTATACTGCAATTAGGCTAACCATATTTCCAGAAATTTCTATACAAGCTTCATGTAATTCTATCTTATAAAATAACTTGTTATATTTATATGTAGCAACCTTTATGCTTTCACAATCTTTTTTTTTCTATTTTCATAAGTCAGGAAGAAAAAAACATGACCTTTACCAGACCCCATGTCCCAATTTTTCTTTTTGAAAATGTGTGAATTACACAAGGAATACAAAATATGTCCCTTGCCTAAGTCCTTAGGCTGATGTCGGTCTTACTGAGTTAATGCATATATATGATTGTGTTTTAAGCGGTAAGGCCTGGTTTAAGTACAAGATATTCTTATTTAAAAAATTCCAGATGGTTCTGGTGGGCAAAGTGATTCTCTTCTGGGCTGTTACTTGTCATGTGCCCAGGTACACAGCATCCTGTAGCACCAGGTAAGGAACAAAAACAAGAAAAAGAAACAAGGTAGCAGAGTCAGAGGAGAAAAAGTACACACTCCTAACATTTCTCAGACCAGGGACTCGCCCTTCTAGGCAAGATAAGCCCCTATGACTTGAAGAGAATAGCAGCAGACTATTCAAGATTCAGGCTGTCTGGATTGGGGTGCAGCTCTTTCTGAAAGTCCTGCCTTTTTTTGGGTCCGGTCGTGGGGCCTGAACTCTGGGCCTGGGCGCTGTCCTCCAGCTCTTCAGCTCAAGGCTAGCACTCTACCACTTGAGGAGGCCTTAAGTTCTTAATGAAGGACAAACTCTCCCACCAAAGGTAGGAAGCCAATGGTCCCAGAGAAGCTGGATTGAAACATAATTCCTCCATCTAGAATATAGACATCATCATCCTGTGGTTGTAATGTCATGTCTCTGATTCATTGAAGAAGTTAATGTATTAGATTATTGGAAACAATTTTGCTCTTGCCACACTAATTAGCTCTGGGTAGCGATTAGCAATTTCTCACACCAGGTTATACTTTCTCTGATAAGGACATTCAGATAACATGGTCTACCTACTACTGGCTTTCCCAGAACTTCCTCATCACAGAGGTTGTCTCCATCTCTAGATGGTGATGAACCTTTTTGATACCCTGATAATGCCACAACTGGTACCAATGGTTCGCCCCTTTTTGTCACCTGTGCTGCACAGGTATGGTCCCACACAAGTTTTAACTTGCTAGTTAGCGTTAAAAGGTCAAGAGAAAACCCACCAACACTACTTTTTGAGAAAGAGAAAAGCCACACAAGGCCATCATCTGCAACAGAAAAGAAGTCATGCTCCTCCCCCACGGTATAACCCCTGCTTTCACTGTATTTGATGTTGTTATAATTTGTGGAGGGGAAGGGAAAAAACAAATCATTTAAATAGGGATACAGGTGGACCCATTGCAACAATGAGACAAGTCATTAGGTCAAAAACAAACTACAACTTTGGTGGGGTGGGGGAGGGGTGGGGGGAGGATGGGATGGGAAGGGGAAACAAAGGAGGAGGCTACAATGCTTGATAAGAAATGTACTCATTATCTTGCCCATGTAATTGTAACCCCTCTGTACAGTATTTTCACAAAAAAAAAAGTAATGTTCTTCTTTTACTCATGTACTCTCAGAGAGAGGCCTAAGAAATCGCCTGTCTGCTAGATAATTGGGGGATCCCAGGAGAGGGAAGTCTTTTGTCTCAGTGTGCAGAACATTCTCTCTCTACCATCCTGCCTTTTGTATGGCCACTTTGAGAAGTATGATCTGTCAGCAGAAGAACCAGACCACTTTAGTGATCAAGCTAGATCAAACACTGGAGAGTACAGCTCTCTGAGGTCTGATCCTCTCCCCCTAAGAATATATAAAACAGCACCCCAGAAAGCATTTCAGATAGCTCACTGTTCAAGAACTGAGAAGTTAAGGTCAGTTTGGGTCATTTCAACACCTTGCATTTCACCTGGTTCCAGAAGCCTGGGTTTTAGTCATTATCATCTTGGTTCTTGGACAGTTATTCAAGAAAGCCTTAGATTACTCATTGTAGAAGGTTGCATTCTCTGGGTTGAGACTGAGAAAGCTTGTGCTCTTAGGTCAGGAAGAAGGTTTGTCAGCAGAAGTTACACTGGGTTTCAGTCATTTGTTCTGAAGGCTTGGGTGTTCTAAAAGTTGAAATGACCCTTCTGATTCATCGCTAATTGAAGTCAAGGGACTGAGCCTTTATATGCCCATATTTTTTCATCACTGTGTGCTGGCTGCCCTGGGAAGAGGCTGTGAACTTAGGAAATGTGGCTCTCTCCATTCTGAGACCCCAGAGGGAGTTGTTATCTGAGATTATTCTTTTGAGGATGTTCTCTGACCAACTTTCCCAGAGGCTGGGGGCAGGTGTGTCAGAGCATCTACTATGATAAACACATAATAGCAAGGATCTTCCCTTATGTGCATGGGTCTAATGTGTAATTCATTTTTCTTAGTTAATCTAAGTCCAATAAACTCCAAAATGGAGGTAATACTAGGTGAAAAGCACAGGGTTTTCTTTTTTTATTGTGAGAATACTGTACAGAGGAGTTACAATTACATGGGCAAGATAATGAGTACATTTCTTATCAAGCATTGTAGCCTCCTCCTTTGTTTCCCCTTCACATCCCTTCCCATACACTCCCCCTCCCCCCCTTGGTCCTCCCCCCCCCAACAAAGTTGTAAAGTTCATTTTTTGACATAACAACTTGTACATCTCATTGTTGCAATGGGTCCACCAAGCATAGGGTTTTTATTCCAGTGCTGGTCTTCTATTTGGGTTTATCAAATTTGTAGTTCTGTGTTTTATGAATTATACTGCATTTGCCAACAAAGATTTTAAAAATGTATGTTCATAGGAATTTGGTTGTGTAGTTCATAAGTAAATTAATTAGTTTTTTATGATAATCAGATGGAAGAATTTTTAAAGGATCATCAGATATTCATATCAAAAGTTACCTCATAGCAGCCAGTCCTGAAATGTTAATAGTATATCTATTATGTAATCTTCCTTTCAGAGCAATGTTTTGAAAAATGTCCCTGCTTACAATATTGAGTTGTACCAGTTACTTAAATATTCTGAATGTTAGTTCAAAAAACTTTGGTTATACTCTAATTTTGAGAAATTATTTCCTCTTTTCCAGACTTTGGATCTTTAAAGGTCAGAAGGAGCCATTGTATCTGTTCATTACAACTTGTTTAAATTTTAATCAAACTTAAAGTAATATTGATAGCACTATTTTAATACAATACATCATAATTACTCTCAATCTGCTGAGGAATTCTGCCATAATGAAAAATATACTGAAGTCCTACTCTTGAGGGTTGTACTTTTTCCAGAATCCATTTTTGAAATTATTTCTTATAAATCACTACAGCCCAACTATTACAATCAACACACAGTGTTTATCAGCGTTCAGCCAATCCAACTCCTTAGGTAGCTTTTACTGTGCCCAAGTGTTGCACTTAGGAAGAAATACTGCCTTGTGTCCTGTGGGATATTTATGAAATATTTGATTGATTTTAAAAAACTCAAATGTTTTGTTATGGGTTTAGAAAATCTTGCTTTTCACAAAGAGAAGGAAATCCAAGAGAGGCTGGTTAGTTTTGTCTCTCCATGGCTGTTTTGCCAATCTACACAATTTCAGCTCATTAATGCTTTGTTCAAGAATTATTGCATGGCATCCTTATCCCATTAGTGATGTTTTCCTGACATTTGCACCAACTTTGACTCAACTTCTTCCAACAGCTTTAAGCCATCATAGAGGAAGAAAATGTGTATTTCTTGTCCATTTGTTGTCTCTCATCCTTCATTGATTATTTTCTAACTCCTAACCCAGTGAGGATAGGATTTGGACCAATTCTCAGATTTAGCAAATTCAAATCATCTGCTGCTTTACATCCTCTTTCATTACATACTTTCAGGCTTTGCTCCATTCTCTTTGGCCTTCCTTCACCCTATATTTTTCATCCATTGCTCTAAAACATATGGTTGTTTACTTGCACTGGTGAATCCAAAGTGTCATATTCAATTGAAGGAGTAAAATGGTTTCAGTTCGGTCATGTTGGCAGGCAATGTGACAGTTCCTGTGTGTAAATGATTAAGTTGTGTTGTGATAAGAAATTTGAGAAGGCAGGTTGGGAAGACACATTTCAATCATTATTGGACTACTTTTTCTATGGTCTGTATCTCAGATATGCATCGTTCTGACTCATGTGTACCCATTCAATACCAAATATGGCTCAGAAGCTCCTCTAATAATATGATTTCAGGGCAGAACAAAGCCAGCCTGGCTTCCAAGATCATACATCCTATTTCTCAACATGTAGTCCCCAAACCAGTAGTATCAACAGGAGCAGGAGCTAGTTAGAAAAATTGAGCCTTACTGTGTCAAGAGTTTCATTTCAAAAAGTCATCTAGATGGTTTCTATACTCATTCAAGTTTGAGAAGCACACCATGTTGTGAGAGTGCAATGGACTTGAATTTAATTATATCTAACTCTTGTTCTAGAAATTTCTTGTTCAAGAAATGTTATAACCCACATTGCTAGACCCTCTTCAGAGCACAGGGTCCTCTGGACCAGAGCAGAGTCTGAGAGTTTCTCCTTCAAAAACACTTTCAGGTGATGCTGATACTTCTGGTACAAGCCATACTTCAGTGTGGGAAACAAATAAGAGTCTACTGAGCCTTGCCCTGGGCTTTGCACATGATCTCAGGCAAGTTGTTCAGTCTCTAGGTCTACTAGGTTTTCCTATCCATACCATGTAGAGTCCTAGCAGTCCCATATTACAGTTTTACAATAGAATTACAAGTACATAAAAAGTCACTGAACAAGCTAGTATGCGCTGCATGTTTGTGTGTCATTGAAAGAATGAAGAGACTACTCTTTCCTTGTCCTTGGGCTCTTGTGGTTATAATGCACACAAATAAATGAAATCTTTCTACATCAACCCAGATATATAAATCAGGATTTCTGAACATTAGGTCTCACCAGTCTATTCACTGGCCTTAAATAAATACGTTCCTTATCTGTGCTCACCGTAGCTTATGAAATAGGCCTGGATTGGTGTCATGAGCCTATGCAGTGGCACTTGAGATAACTTTTTTTCTATTTATATAGCGTGGCCCTTTTAATTATCACCCAAAAGTTGAGGGTACGGGACTGAATGTCATTTCCTTCTTCCTGTATGATCCTGCAGCAGCAGCGTTAACAGCATCTTTTATGGGTCCTTCTATTTGTCACGTATTAAAGAATATTAGGGCTATGGGAATATATCTCAAAGGTGGAGTGATTGTCTAGCATTTCCAAAACCTTTGGTTTGATGCCCAGCACCACCAAAATAAAATATTAAGAACAAATGTAAGGAAAAAGTGACTTGATTTTTTTGACAAGAGCTTATTTAATTCATGTTTTCAAACCATTCATGTAGACTTGAAGAACATTTTTCCTCTAAGCAAAGTATGTTTTACCTACTCAGGTCATGAGGCTGCAACTTTGATTTTGTAATAATGCAATATGTTATTATGGAAATATTAGAAGAATAAAATATTTCCTCTGATGCTCTTCTTTGTTAAGTATCAATTAAACTCAGGAAGATAATTAGGGCTAATGACACTCTGGTGAGCTTGATGGTAGATAGGACAGCCCATTTAAAAATAGCTCCAATTAAATAGACCTGTCTCTGGCATACTTTTGACAAGTTGTATGTTTCTGAATTCTTACAAATGGTAAACCTAAACAATCCTTCAAATCAGTCTATGAAGAAACAGTTACTACGCATTTGTTGCTAAGAGAACAATGAGTATTATTAGCCTCTTATCCCAAAGACAAAATTTCAGAATTCAATTAGTTATTTGTGTATTTAGAAGGACCTGATTTTTGTGTGGTTACATTCAGAGAACAACCCAGGTCATAAGTGGACAGCTCATGGATTTGCAGAAGATGAAGACAGGTAATCAAATTCAGATCAAGAGAAAATCGTGCCTGTGACCCAGAGGTACTAACCCAGTAACTGACCCCCAAGGTAGCCACTTTTCTGACTTCCCAATCATAGAGTAGTTTTGCCAAAGGACAGCTTAATGTTACAGAGGAAAAGAAATGATTCACGGCATGTGTCCAGGTGTTCCTGTGTGAGTCAGGCATTCTTTTATGGCATGACATTGCTGTCCAGTCCTCTCTTGTCTATACTACTTTCATGGAAGGTCTCAAATCCCATTCTCCATGGGATTTATAAGTAATTCTATCTCATGGAATATAGACAGACTATTCAGCATCATATGTTACACAGTTACATCTGAAACTTACACACTTTATTCCATGTGTGTGTGGGCTTGTATACACAGAAAAACACAGCTAAGGAAGAAGAATAAATTACCTGAAGACATGTGATAGAGGTAATTTAGTACAGTTCATGTTTGAAGCCTGAAAAGCATTGATGCATGTGAATGTATGTCAATCAGACATGGTTTTCCCAGCCATAATCCTGAGCTATCTGGAAAACGCTGTCACATCCACGTATTATTGAAGATAATATGAATGTATATAAAATATTATAGCAAGCCAACCTTTAGTACTTACAATGTGATATGTATTTACTGCAAACCCTTCAGGTTGAGCATGGTAGTCTATATCTGTAATCCTAGCACCTCAGGAGATGAAGATTCAAAGGATTGCAGTTTAAAGCCAGCCTGGGTGGAAACGTCCTCAAGTCTTTATCTCCAAAATAACCAACAAAAAGCAGGACTGGAAGTGTGGCTCAAGTGGTAGAGCACAGTCATGAATAAAAAAGCCAAAGCCAAATGAGATATCCAGAAGAGTTGAACATGGAGCTGGTATGGAGATACCAGCACACACACACACACACACACACACACACACACACACACACACAGACACAGACACAGACACACACACACACACACACACACACACACACACCAAAGAAACAACCAAAAAAATACTCTGGGGGTAGTACTCAGTAACAGAGAAGAGGGGGAGGAAAGAAGAGAGGGAAAAAGAGCAGAGAAGAGAATGGGAAGAAGAAAGGAAGGAATAAATGGAAAATCTGGTAGTTGTGTTAAATAATAAGAAAGTGAAATTACAGAAATTTACCCAGAAATAAACATTTTAAGATTTAACATCTGCTCTTTTAACTTTATAGTAGACAGTAAGCAGCTATTTCTTTAAATATTTTACTTCAGTATCATAATGATTTCATAGTATTCTATTGTTAACTATAGAACAATGTATTAAGTGATTTCCAACTGTTTAATATTCTGATTGCTCCCAATTTCTTCAGCGTTGATGAGATTAAATAACCTTTTTTGAAACAGTACTGGGTCTTGAGTTCAGGTCCTTGAGTTCTCACTCTCAAGTGGTGTTTATGTCAAGGCTGGTGTTCTACCACTTGAGTCATACTCCCATTTCTAGCTTTTTGTTGGCTAATTATTGATAAAGAGTTTCACAAACTTTCTTCCTGGGCTGGCTTTGAAAGGTCATACTCAACCTTCAGAGTATGTAAGATTACAGGTATGAGCCACTGGCACCCAGAAGACATGAATAACTTTTTAGCTAAAATATTGGCCATATGAATTATCTCCCTAGAGTAAGCTTCCAACAGTAAAATGTGTTTTGTAGATGCTGTACATAAGTTTTAAATATTCACCAGCAATATCTTGAATACCTCTGCTATTCTTTCTTGTTTCTTCTGTAATTCAGCTCAGCTTCCTAAACCCAAACCAACCCTTGGTAATGAAAGTAATTGAGTTATTTGCAGTTTCTCCACTATGCCTCCACCACACAGCTGTTTTTTGTTATAGTTTACTTTCATCACCTTTTTTTTTTCTTTTTTGTTGGCCCTGGGGCCTGAACTCTAGGCCTGGGTACTGTCCCTGGGCTACTGGGTACTGTCCCTGGGTACTGTCCCTCAAGGTGAGTGCTCTACCACTTTGAGCCACAGTGCTACTTCTGGATTTCTGGTGGTTCACTGGAGGTAAGAGTCTTACAGACTTTCCTCCCTAGGCTGGCATTGAAACACAATCCTCAGTTCTCAGCCTCCTGAGTAGCTTAGATTACGCTTGTCAGCCACTGGTGCCTGCTACTCCAATCCTTTGATTAATAGTGAGAAGGTATAATTTTCTAGATGCCTATTAGACAATTGTATTCTCTACTATATTCAAGTATATTTTCTAATAGTGATTCTCAATTATTTTTTATTTAGTGTTCTAAAGTCTGGTTCTATTACTAGTTTCTAAGAGCTATTTGTGACTTAAGGAAATTAACTTTTTATCTCATGTCACAAATATTTTTCCCACTTGCATTTACAATGAATATTGTTCAGTTTTGTGGTTTGTTTAAAGCAGGCATTGAGGCTTATATGGTAAAGTCTGTTAAAGTGCCTCTGCTAAGACTTATATAATGCTAATACATTTTCAGAACTTAGATTTTTGAGTTTAGCATTTTAATCTGCCTGGAACTTGTATTTAAAGAAATGTGAGGAAGGAACCTAACAATTGTTTCTCTCTGGGTTTCAATTTGCACTAATACCAGTTATCAGGTAATACATCCTCAAAAGCACTTAGGAGGTGGATAAATCACCGCCCAGGGACTAGAAAATAGGCATGCCAGTGCTAGAGCCATTTGTTGAATGCTTTCTCTAGGAAATGTGAGCCAGTTTTCGGTAGGTATGAATAATGTTGATTAAAGAAGGATGAGGAGCTGAGACTAACTTCAAGTCAACTATTTATTCAACTTACCATGTGCCAGAATTTCTTGCAAGCATAGACAAGGGAACCCAGCTGGTCATATTCCTAGGAGATTAGCTTAGTGTGTCTTTGTGGACACCTTATAGAAAAAAAAGTGAGATTGGCTAGTGGGACACCAGGCAAATATTGTAGAGTTCACAAACTGGACTGAAGACTTTGCAAAGTACCATTTACTGCTGATTTAGCCTCCTTCAATAATAGACTGGATTTTAGTCATTCAAGGGTATTTAATGGGGAGTATTAAGAATGTGAAAAATCAAAAGGCTTAAACTAATGCCACCTCAGTTGAAATGTCATTAGCTGAAAGAACTAATCCCTAATGCCATAATCTGGAGACTCATTAGGATTTGTAAGAAATTATTAATAATTTTTTATTTTACCTTTTTATTGTGAAAATACTATACAGAGGGGTTACATGGGCAAGATAATGAGTACATTTCTTTTCAAACACTGTAGCTTCCTCCTTTGTTTCCAACTTCCCATCTGTTCCCATCCTCTCCTCACCCCCATCCAATCCTCCCCCCCACCAAAGTAATAATTTTTTCCATTAAGTGAATGAAGCTTTGGTTAAGATATTCCTGGATAAGCAAGTGTATGGATCAACAATAAAGTGGATTTACAAAGGGGACATCACCTGTAAAAGACTTTATGGAAGAGAAGACTCAACTCAAAAGCTGTGGAGGAAATGACACCTTTTAAAATAATACTTTATTCACTAAGAGATGTTTTCTAATGATTTGGCCACTTTTGCTCTAGTATAACATATCAACATTGCCAGTGCACACATGTGCACACACAGGCACAACATCTTGATAGATCTAAAGATATGAGAGAATCTGAATAACTTTTCACAACTTATTGTGTACAAAGTTCTATTCCTTGGTACAAAGTTCTATTTCTTGATTGTTTCTTCTGTAATACCTAAGTTTCTTTAGGTTATTTTTTAAAAAAAAATATGTCTTGGGAATATCACATTTCTTAAGAAAGTTAGCTACAGATAATAATTCTGTTAATTCCATTGCAGAAAGCAATCAGCTCTAACATTCAGTATTTGAGAACTGAGACTGTTTGTCAGCACTACATACTACTGTCCCTTACTAATTTCCTCTCTGATTATAAATGGTGAACTTAGCATCTCTTCCTCCTCACTGGGTGCCTCAGTAAATGATATTGCACCTCACCTCCTACCTTTCACCAATTAACATTTTATTTATCCAGTATGATAAAAAATAGTTATGAATTACAATATCAAACTTGACTCCCATAGAATACTTTCTCTAGATACTCAGATCTTTTTCTATACATTTTTATTGGAAAAATACTGTACAGAGGGGTTGCAGTTACATGAGCAAGGTAATGAGTACATTTCCTATCAAGCATTGTTGCCTCTTCCTTTGTTTTTTCCCTACCATCCCTTCCCTCTCACCTCCAAAACTACACCCCTACAACCCCCCCCCCAGCCAAAGTTGTAAAGTTCATTTTCAACATTGTATCTTGTACATCTCATTGTTACAATGCAATGGGTCAACCTGTATCCTTATTTAAGCACTTTTCCCTTCCCCTTCCCGAATTAGAGAAGTGTATATACAAGATGCAGATGCTCAGATCTTTTCATCCCCCACCAAAGCTGTTCTGAAATGCTCAATTTTAGATCTAAAAGAGATGTTTGAGGTGTTTATATATCAAGTGGGTCACAAGCATCAACATGCTTCAAAATCTATTGGGAGTTTAACATAAACAAGATTACTAGGCCTATCCACATACTTTCTGTTTAAGACCTTCATTTCTACCACAGTGTAGTAGCCAGTGTGGCTGGTGTTATAACAATTAAAAAAATCCAGACGCTAATGTATTTGCTTAATCATCTAAAGATCATTAGTGACACTCCAAAAATTGCAGAAGTGTGTCTTCAGATATAGACTTTGTGTCTTCAAACACCTAGATATGAAGATCACTGTCTCCTTTAATGAAAATTGGGTTTTTAATTAAAATTATGTGAAATATGTTTCTCACACTTGCCAGTTATTTATTTTTCATTATATTTTAATATTTTAAGTATATGTACAAAGGAGTTACCATGCATCAAATAAGTTTATAAATACAATGCATCTTGATCAATTAATGTCACTTCTTTCATCATTTCCATCTCTCCTAACCCAACATCTCCCTCAATTTTTTTAAAATTTCTTAAGACATGTATTGAATATTATATCTTGCATTGTCTCCTACATTTCTCTCTTCATTCATCTACCCTCTTCTTCTTGACATATTCCCCTACATCTTATGTATCAATTTCCTGATATTCCTTTTGTTGGACTAAGGAATTACATCACTTGAATTCTCTCCTGCAAATACCATACTTAGATTAATACATTTGTGTACATTGGCATATCTGTGTTTACATTTATAAATTACATTTACAAATTAGTTTTAGATTCTACATATGAGAGAAAATGTGTTCTTTGCCTCCATGCGCCTGATTTACCTCACAAAATGTTTACCAGATCTATCTACTTCTTTGCAAATGATATAATATCATTCTTCCTAATGAATGAGTAAAATTCACTTGTGTATACATGATATATTTTCTTAATCCATTTGTCCATTCAGGGGTACCTGGGGTATTTTAATAACTTGACTATGTTGAATAGTGCAGCAATGAATAGGGTTGTGCAAGCGATTTTATTGTATTCTCATTTGTAAATTTTTTGGATAAGTGCATGAGAGTGATATGTCCAGATCATAGGATAGTTTTATGTTTCATTTTTTGCAGACTCTCCAAACTGCTTTCCAGAGTGGTTGAGTAAGTTTACATTCAAAGAACAGTATATTAGGAGTCCTTTCCCCCTACATCTGTCTGATGTTGTTTGTATTCTTTTTTCTTTTTGGTCCATCATGGGGCCTGAACTCTGGATCTGGGCACTGTCCCTCAGCTCTTCAGCTCAAGGTTAGCACTTTACCACTTGAGCCATAGCACCACTTCCAGCCTTTTCTGCTTATGTGGTGCTGAGCAATTGAACCCAGGGCCTCATGCATGCAAGGCAAGCACTCTACCACTAAGCCATCTTCCCAGCCTGTTGTTTGTTATTCTAGATGGTGGACATTCTACTTGGGATGAAATGGAATCTCAGTTATTTTTTAGAAAGTAACAGTTTCTACCACTTACCATTTTATAACAAAAAGGAACTTGGAACTGAATTCACAAATATATTCATGTACCTAACTGGCTTTCAAATCCAAGGATTTAATGTAACTTTTTTTTTCAAGCATTCCTTTTTTAAATCTTTTTGTGCCAGTACTGGGGCTTGAAATCAGAGCCTGGACACTGTCCTGGAACTTTTGCTAAAGGCTAGCAGGCTAATTGGTGATACAAATCTTTTGGACTTTCCTATCTCAGGTGGCTTCTAACCTCATTCCTCAGATTTAAGCCTCTTAAGTAGCTAGGATTATAGGCATGAGCTACTGGTGCTTGGCAAGCATTCCCCTTTCACTTTCTGTCTCTAGAACCACTGCTCTGGTTAGCAATCTTGTCAGTCCTATACAAAAGAACATGTGTTTTCTTACTCTTCTTGGTGACAGTTCAGTCAGGCTTTCATTCATTCCATATTTATCCTCCTAAAATTCGCTTTTATCTTTTAACATATACCATTTCCTTTTAACTCAAATAAACATTTAAATCATAAACTAAAAAAATTACAGGTCTTAAACTTAATATGTTTTAACGTTTTACTAGAATGATTTTGAGATTTCCAAAAATATGAAAACAATTAAAAACTTAATGTAAGTCTTCAGCTTGTAAAACATCACATTTCACATTTGGTAAGTTTCCTTTTCATCTTTCCTTTTGTCACAAGGTACACTCCTCATTTTTTAAGTTCTTTTTTTAATAATCACCATTTTAGAGATACAGCCACATGCCATAACACTTCCCTCATTTAAAGTGTACACTTAATGTAATGTAGTGTGTTTGCAGAGATGTGCAACTGTTACTGCAATCTAATTTTTAAAACTTTTTTTCCAAAAGAAACCCATTACCTATCTAGCCAGCCATTCTTCGTTCATTGCTCTTTTTACTCAGAGCTGTACAGAATCATTAATCTGCTTTCTGTTCTGTAGACTTAATGATTCTGGATATTACATATAAATGAGGCCATGCAATGTGTGTTTAATATGTTCATCATAATGGTTTCAAGGCTTAAGCATGTTAGAGCAGGTGGCGATATTTCTTTTCTATCCACTGAATTCCTAGACAACAAAAAAAATCTGTCAGGTGACAGTCATTTGAGTAGCTTTTACTTTCAGTTATTATTTGTAATACTGCTGGAACATCTGTAGTATTTTGGGTGTGGTATGTTTTCATTTCTCTGGTATATGTACCTAGAAATAAAATTGTGGGAATATGTAGTAACTCTGTATTTAACATCTTGACAAACTACCAAACTGTTTTCAAAAGTTACGGCTCCATTTTACATTCTCAGCTGTAATATATACATTCTCATCTGTACTCATTGTTGTCTGTTTTTTTTTTAATTTAATTTTATTTTATTTGAGAACATACTGTACAGAGGGGTTACAATTACATTGGCAGGATAATGCATACATTTCTTACCAAGCATTGCAGCCTCCTCCTTTGTTTACCCTTCACCTCCCTTCCCAGCCTCCCCCCTCCCCCCAACCCAATCATACCCCCCTCCCCCCCAACACCGACATTGTAAAGCTTGCTTTGACATGACATTTTGTACTTCTCCTTGTTGCAACAGGTCCACCTGAATCCTTAAACGACTTGTTT
Organism: Dipodomys merriami; assembly: GCF_024711535.1. Classification (NCBI taxonomy): domain Eukaryota; kingdom Metazoa; phylum Chordata; class Mammalia; order Rodentia; family Heteromyidae; genus Dipodomys; species Dipodomys merriami. The sequence continues at coordinate 35,257,456 of NW_027205603.1, forward strand.
GTCCCCATCTCCTCCACATGTTATACTGACATCAAATAAAGTGAAAGCGGGGGTTACACTGTGGGGGAGGGACATACAAAGCAACAAAGAAATAATCTTATAAATGCGTTAGAAACACATGCATGAAAGAAACGAAAACATTAAAATACATATTTAAGGGTTCGTTTTCCTAACATCACATTATCTGACCTTTTCCGCTTGACTCATACCTATACTAGATATTGCAAATAAGGGAAACCACGGGACCTATGTTTCTTTGGGCCTGGCTTACTTTTTTTCCATATATATTTTTATGTAAAAATACTGTACAGAGGGGTTAAAGTTACATAAGTAAGGTAATGAATACATTTCTTATTGAGCATTGTTACCTCCTCCTTTGTTTTTCCCTTACCATCCCTTCCCTTCCCAACTTCCCAACAACTCCCTCTTCCACTCCCACCCCAAAATGATAAAGTTTGTTTTCAATATAGTGTCTTGTACATATCATTGTTGCCCCGGGTCAACCCGTATCCTTATTTAAGCATTTTGTTATATCCCTTCATCTCCCCAAATTATAAAAATGTATATAGAAGTTGTGTGTATTTTGTATTATTTTTACTGCTATATTTGCTGGTGTGAAACAGTGTCTCATTATGAATCATACTTGCAATTCCCTGAAGACTGATTGTATGAAAGATATTCTCATGGGCTATATTCTCATTCTCATATCTTTTTGGAGAATTGTCTATTCAGATCCTTTGCCAATATTTAATTGAGTTGTCTTTTTATTATTGAGTTGCAATAGATTTTCATTCTACTCCAAATCCTGGTTCACCATCTCTAATTTCACCTCCTTGGGAAAGAGCACATGTCAAAAACAGAAAATGTTCTTTCTAAAAAGAAACATAACCCTCTTTAAAGTACTATAGTATTTATGCCTATTGATATAAACATACTTCCAGTACTGGGGCTTGAACTGAAAGCCTCACGTTCTTGCTTGGTTTATTTCTCTCAAAGCTGGCTCTCTACAACTTGAGCCACACTGCTGCTTCCTTAATATAAACATACTAACATATCAACAGCATCTACCTGTTAAAGCAACTAAAACTGTACTTTCATATTCACAATATTACATTTGAAATTGGGACAATGTACTTACTTAAATATTTAATTTCACATGGCAATGAATTATACATGGTTGATTTTTTTTTGCTGGTCCTAGGGCTTTAACTCAGGGCCTAGGTACTGCCCCTGAGCCTCTTTGTGTTCAAGGCTAGTGCTCTACTATTTCAGCCACACCTCCATGTTCAGCCTTTTCTGAGTGCTTAATTGGAAATAAGCATCTCATGGATTTTCTTGCTGGGGCTGGCTTTGAACTGTGATCCTTAGATCTCAGCTTCCTGAGTAGCTAAGAATACAGACACCTGGCACTGGTTGATTTTTGCATCAGTTGTTGAAGGAAAAATAGATTGAGTTTAGTATAAGTTCTATTGGTCCTCAAGAAGAAGAGTTAATGTTCAATAAATGTGTTCTAATAGTTAAGGAGACATTTAAAAAAATTGAGCAAGTCATTCTTTCTGAGGGAGGCATAGAATTCATATATATATATATATATATATATCACATTTTCTTGATCCATTCATCTACTGAGGGGCATCTGGGTTGATTCCATATCTTAGCTATGGTAAATAATGCTACAATAAACATAGTTGTGCTGGTAGCTTTAGTATGGTCTTGTTTGTGATCATTTGGGTAAATGCCCAAAAGTGGGATTGCTGAGTCATACAGGAGCTCTATGTGGAGTCTTTTGAGGAACCTCCATACTGCTTTCCAGAGTGGCTGAACAAGTTTACACTCCCACCAACAATGCAGTAGAGTTCCCTTCTGTCCACATCCCCTCCAGCATCTGTTGTTTTTAGAGTTCTTGATTATAGCCATTCATCACCCCATTTGTTAGGAAATGGAAAGACTTGGAAAAAATTATATTAAGTGAAGTAAGCCAGGCCCAAAGAAACATAGGGTCCCATGGTTTCCCTTATTTGCAATTACTAGTATATGTCAATGTCTAGTTCATTGGGGTCCCTGGGTAAGGGTCACGAAATCACCATGATGAAAAGGTGAAAAGCTATGTACATTTGACCATATAAGATGATATTAAGCGAAATGAACCCCAAGATAGGGACACAAGTGTTTTTTTTCTTGCTTGCTATTGTTTCTAATGTATGTATAATGTACCATGTGATTTTTTTGTTTCTTTGTATGTTCCTCCCCCATGGTATAAGCCCTGTTTTCACTGTATTTGATGTCAGTGCCCTGCATCTTGTATATACACTTCTCTAATTCGGGGAGAGGAAGGGAAAAATCAAAATGCTTAAATAGGGATACAGAAAGCTGGAAGTGGAGGTAAGGCTCAAGGAGTAAAGTGTAAGGCTTGAGCAAAAAAAGCCACATAAGGGCAAGAGGTCCTGACTTCAAGCCCCAATATCATCATACACTCACATACTCTCTAACACACACATGCATGCATGCACACACACACACACACACACACACACACACACACACACACACACACACACACACACACACACACACACACATTAAAACAGGCCAGGCACAATGGCACAAACCTGTATTACCCACATTTCTCAAAAGGCAGAGATCAGAAAAATAACAGGTCTTGGGTATCCCAAGAGATTCCCAAGGTTCCATCTAACCAAAACAAATCAGGCATGATGGTTCTCATCTATAACTCCAACTATGCAGGATGAATAGATAAAGGGATTGTGGTCCAAGGTTGTCCTTGGCAAAAAGCACAAGATCCTATTGTGAAAAATTACTAAAACAAAAAAGGCTGGAGAGTAACTTAAGCAGTTTGTTGAGCATAGGCTCAGATTTCAAACCCTGGAACCACCACCACAAAAAAAGAAAAGAAAAGAAAAAAAGGAAAGAAAAGAGAAGAGAAGAGAAAAAAGAAAAGAAAAGGCACTTGGAAAGACTTCCCCCCTCACCTGATGAGCCCTAAGTTTGTCTTACCTGTTGTTAAAACCTGGCTCACTTCTCCAGACCTGCAAACTGATCCATCAGGTGAAGGCACTTGCTTTCAGAAGTTTTATTTTTAAATTTATAATTTAAGAACTTTTACATTTTGCATTATATCATTATTAAATGAAACAAGTTATAAAACACTGTTTTAACTGGGAAGCAAGGCTCATGCCTATAATCCTAGCTATTCAGGAGGCTAAGATCTAAGAATCACAGTTTAAACCCAGCCCAGGTAGAAACTATGAGATTCTTATCTTCAGTCAACCATCAGAAAAAAAACAAAAAGAAAAAGAAAAATGGAGCTGTGGCTCAAATGGTAGAGTACTAGCCTTGAGAAGATAAAGCTAAGGGACAGTGCCTAGGCCTCCAGTTCAAGCCCCAGTACTGGCATGTGGATGTGCGCGCGCGTGCGCGCACACACACACACACACACACACACACACACACACACACACACACACACACACACACAAGCACTGTTTTAACTAACAAAGCTACAGTTCATGAATGTAAAATATGAAAAAGGGCAAATAAAATACCTGGAACCTGGGTGTTTGTTTCTTATCTCAATGAGACACTCTCCTTCCACCTACAGTAACCCTGGCTGCCACTTGATAGCTGTTCATCTACTTGGGTGTTGTTCATAGGTTAAAAACAGTGATCTACAGAGTAAAGCATGCAGTTTATTAAGAAAAGCTGGAATACAGAAGACAGATACTCAGTCTTACTGGAGAAATAATGCTCTCAATGCTGTTGACAGAACATCCCAAATCCTCAAGCCATTCATCAACATGGTTATTTATCTTCTCTCTAAGTCAAAGGAAGAAATATATCAGTCTTAAAAGCCCTAGTGGGAAAGGAAGCAAAAAAAATTGTACAAGGAAATGTGTAAAACACAGCTTTGAGTTTTGTTTTGATTTTCTTAAAGTGGACTCTTTAGTAAAGCCATTAAAACAGACATATTTCCTCATGATTGACTTATGTGAGTTTTTGAATAGGTAGTCCATTCACATAGAGTGTAAATCAAAACAATATAACAAGGTGTCATTCTATATTTCATTTCCTCTGGAATAATGTTTTGGTAGGATTTTTTGTTTTGTATGTTACAGAAGCTGAAATATATATAGATAGATATCTATGTAATCTATAGATTAGATATAGAGATATTTTATATATATTTTCCTATATTTTATAATAATATATACTTTGTTTTATTATTTAAGTAATAATCTTTGGGCCTGGCTTACTTTGCTTAATATACTTTTGTCCAAGTCTCTTCATTTCCTTAGGAATGGTGCAATATCATTCTTCCTGATGGAGTTGTAGAATTCTATTGTGTATATATATACCAGATTTTCTTTATCCATTTGTCCACTGAGGGGCATCTGGGTTGATTCCATATCTTAGAAATGGTAAACAATGCTGCTACGAACATGGTTGTACTGATGACTTTAGTGTGGCTTAGTTTGTGGTCATTTGTATAAATGCCCAGGAGTGGAATTGCTGGGCCATAAGGAGGGTCTATGTTTATTCTTTTGAGGAAACTCCATACTGCTTTCCAGAGTGGTTAAACAAGTTTACATTCCCACCAAGAGTACAGTAGCATTCCCTTTTGGCCACATCCATATAGGTATCTGTTATTGTTCGTTGTTGTTTTTTGTTTTTTTGTTTTTTGATGATGGCCATTCTGACTTGGGTGAAGTAGAGTCTCAATGTTGTTTTGACTTGCATTTCTTTTATGGCCAAAGATGTTGAGCATTTCTTCATGTATCTTTCAGCCATTGTTATTTCCTCTTCAGAGAAGTCTCTCTTCAAGTTTTTAGCCCATTTATTAATTATGTTGTTGTTTCTTTGAGGGTTTATTTTCAGGGGATTTAACTTTTTGACTTCTAAATATATTTTAGATATGAGTCCTTTGTCTGATGCATAGCTAGAGGTAAAATCCCATTGTGTATATGTGCACAATTCCCTCATTCTGTGTGCTTTCTATTTATCTTGCTGGGAAATGATAAATTACTCTAGGCATGCACTCAGTGAGACTAAAGGATGATATTCTTAGGAGAGTCTTAGTCACAAAAGCTCAATAGCTATGTGCATATGATTATATAAAATAATATTTTTCTAATGAACTCCAAGATATAGAAATAAGAGATTTTTATACTATTTCTTTTCTTTACCTTTTGTCTTGTTTTGTCTTTGGGCAACACAGAAAGGGTGGGACAAAGGGTGAACAAATGCAGCAGTGATACTCACTAGACACTTTGTTGAAAATGAACTATACAACTTGTGGATGGGAAAAACTGGGAGAGAGGGAGGGAAGGGGTGATATTGTTCAAAAAGAAATATACTCATTACCTGACTTACATAACTGTAACTCTTCTGTACATCACCTTTACAATAACAGTAACCAATAATTATAAGAAAGAAAACAATATATCTTGAGAATTTTGATGTATCTTTTCCAATAAAGGAAGTCTCACCTTCACATGTAGGAAAGCTTGCTTTCTCTTATATGTGCACAATATCTCACAATGTGAGTATACACACTGTTGCTTGATAAGCACAAGCCTAAGCAAATACTGTCTAATTTTGACTTTTTACTATTACAACCAAATGCAGCATCATGTTAGGCCTGTACAATTATATTTGCAGGATAAGTTTTTCAAAGTGGGATTTTTGTATAAATTAAAAACTATCCATATGCAATGTGAGTAACTCCATGAGAGAAGCACACAGAATCTGTTGTCATTGATAATGTTTGAGAATGTCCACTAATGAAAAAACTTATTCTCAGATTTGGGATTTATAATCTGATAGGTGGAAATGTTGCAATGAGATTTTGATTTTGTATGTTTTGTAATGATGATTGAAAGGAAGTATCTTTTCCTATGGCTAAATGGCATTTTATATTTCCTTTCCATTCATATTTCTCCTTTTCATTATGTTGTTTTCTTCTTATTGTGTTATATTAGGAAGATCAATTTTTGAGATCTAAATTGTAAATATTTCTTTCTATGTACTTTGTTTTCATTTTTCTTTTGACTTTAAATAGGGACTTTTGTGCTTTATTTTGTTTTTGCTAGGTAAAACAATATTTTATTGGAGTATTCTTGCACAGCCTTCTGGCCTTTCTTCTAAAATTTGAGAGCTTCATTTTATTACATTTAATACATCATACATTTATAATTTGTAGTTTATCCTATTGTGTTATGTGAGATGTGATGTGTGTGTGTGTGTGTGTGTGTGTGTGTGTGTGTGTGTGTGGTTGTGTGTTTCCTAGAAGGCTACCTAGTTGCTCCAACACATTTTTTCCTTTCTCTGATTATGCTTGCTGTCTTCATCATATGCCATGCACACTTGAGTCTGTTCATGCAGATATACCACACTGTTTTAATTACAGAGACTTAAAAATAAGTTTTGCATCCAATAGACCTAGTTTCTTTGAATAATTCTACATAACATGAATTTATCTGCTGTGAATAGTAACAGAGCTGATTATCCTAAACTGAGTGCATGGTTTCTGGGGTCAGAGTCACACAGTGAAGGCACCTTCTTCTTCCCACTTCTGTTCCCTATATACTGCATCCACTCTATTTTGTGGGATACCACTGGTATTTATGGGTACCAGGATACTGGCTCTCCTCCCTTACCTATGCTAGTCCTCTCTTTGTCAGAGGGCCAAATGAAGTGCTTTTTAAAACTTCCAGATGTAGAGGGAACTTTATCTCATTCCAGGCTGTTGCTTCCAAATCCTGAATGTTGTTCTGGGGAATAGAAAACCATTAATTTTTAAATAGTTTTTTTACAGAAATATGTGCCTCAAGAACACATGTAGGAAAAATAGGATAAGGACTGGGGAATAAAAGTGGGGGGAAAGAGAAACAAAGCCCTGATTTTCCTGCCTGTAAAACAGCCTACCTCACCTTCCACCTCCACCTCACATCCAGGATGGGGAGGAGAAGTCAACCTCTGCAGCTGGGAAAATAAAGGAGGGAACCAATCAAAACGGTAGACTTGCTCACTTTCTGCACAATGGGATGGGAGAGAGAAATTAAACACAGCAGGAGAATAATTCAGAAAACTTCACAGAAGCACTGTCCAGAATTTAGTACGACTGAAGTCATTCGGCAGAACCTCAGAGACAGAGGTGGAATTCTAAAGAGAGGTAGGCATGCCATCCATAGGTAGTCACAGGTTATAGAACCCTAGTAAGGAGGAGGGCTTGGCTTCTCCACCCTCAGCCCTTCCATCCTGGTACTTCTTTTCTCTCACTGTCCTCAGTTATGGCTGTCATAAACCAGCGGCTTAAGAGTTAGGGATTAACCAGTGTTGGAGCAGACACAAATTCAAGGCACTTTGCCTCCCTCTTGGGCCAAAGGTGCTGGGGGGAGGGGCATCCTCACTGTGGAGCTTTTTGTTCCCTCCTGCCACATTCTGAATGACTGGTGCAGGCCAAGTGTCCAGGGCTTGAAAAACACTGCAAGGCCTAGAGAAGACCCGAGTAAGGTGAGCAGGATGTAGAAGGCTTCATCAGCTTTGTGCTCTGACCACCGCCTGTTGTATCCACATTACACCCAGGCCCCATAAAGGCCTACTCCTCTACTCTTCTGTCCTGCCATACCCCCACTCCAGCACCCACATGTGTGCACATGCGTGCGCGCGCACACGCGCACACACACACACACTCATCATCACACACCCATGCCTGCTCACAGTCACACTCATTCCTGCTCCCTCTCACACACCCTACTCATACCTCTCTCCCACTCACTCCCTCTCTCATACTATGTGTACTCCTCCCTACTCAATCACACCCTTCACTGACCCTCCTCTCAATTCCACAGCCTTAGTCACAGGTTTTCTCATCTTGCACCCTCACTTGCTCACACTTGTTCTCATTCACACTTTTTCCTTTCTCACCCTCTTTCATTCAATGCCCCACATTCATTCTTATCCCCCCTTTGTCTCCTCCTCCTCCTCCTCCTCCTCCTCCTCCTCCTCCTCCTCCTCCTCCTCCTCCTCCTCCTCCTCCTCCTCCTCCTCCTCCTCCTTTTCTGGTCCTGGGGCTTGAACTCAGGGCCTAGTCCCTGTCCCTGAGATCTTTTGCTCAAGTCTTGTGCTCTACCACAGCTCCACTTCTGGTTTTCTTGTAGTCAATTAGAGATAAGAATCTCACTTGGTGTTCCTAGCCGGGCTTGCTTTAAACTTTGATTCTCAGATCTCAGCTTCCTGAGTAGGTAGGATTACTGCCATGAGCTACTAGCACCCTATTCAGCTTCTTTTTCTTTATCAGAGAAAAACAAGACCCTATGTGACATTGAATTCAATCAAGGTTTAGCTAACAGGTATTCTAGGCACTGAAGGGGATATCATGCTGTAAATTATAGATGGTGGGGACTAGCTAATAGATGGCCACACTACCCAGCAACAATCATTCTCCAGCCCCCACACCCAGGAGTGTATGCTCAGCTCTCATGGTAAAATTGTACAACACAAGGAAGGTTCTGGGGATAAAAAGTACTTGGAGAAATGAGCTCTATTTTTTTTAAGAAGTGATGATGTAGGTAGGGAAGGGGGACAATTATGAAAATAAAACATCTATCTCCAGTTATTTCTAGTTTAAAAGTTTAGTTAAAAGGAAGAACACCTACTATGAAATGTGCATGACAACAATAGAAACACAAAGAAAGGATACAGTCAAAGAAAAATAAAAAGCAAAGTACTATGAAGATTTGGAAGAATCATATGGCCATACTGTGAGAGTCTCAGTGAAGGCTTTGGAAGGCAAAGATTGGACTCGGACCTCAGAAAATAGGTTGAATTCAGACTGCTTAAATAGGCAGATAACTAGCTAGCTAGCTAGCTAGCTAGCCAGACAGATAAATAGGCAGATAGCTATAGGCAGATAAATAGGCAGATAGCTAGCTAGCCAGACAGATAGCTTATTTATTATTACATATATGTATATATATACATACATAGAGAGAGAGAGAGAGAGAGGAAGAGGAAGAGAGAGATCTATATCTACTGGTAAGAATGGGTTGCTACAATGAGATGTACAAGACGCTATGTTGAAAAATGAGCTTTACAATTTAAGCGGTGGGGAGGATGTAATTGTGGAGATGGGAGGGAAGGGATGGTAGGGGAAAAACAAAGGAGGAAGCAACAATGCTTGATAAAAAATGTACTCATTACCTTGCTCATGTGATTGTAACCCCTCTGTACAGTATTTTCACAATAAAAAAACTTAAAAAAAAAAAAGAATGGGTTGCTAGTGAAAAGGGAGCTAGGAGGTATCCTGTGCTATTAATGAATCTTCTTTTCTCATACAAAACCCAAGTGTTCTTTGGTACATTGGCATTCTATCCTTATGGCAGTTCTGTCATTACTCTCTACTATTTAGGTAATAGCAGAACAAACAGACATGTAGACCTGAAAATGTGCTCAAATCACAAAGAACCAATCTGACTAAGCCATATGTTTAAAAAAAGAGCACATTAAAAAAAAGACTAAGATTTTGAGTTCTTTTTTTTAGAGGTCTTTAAATATCAGTAAGGAAGTCAAGAATTAGCATTATAAAATACTAAGGCCCTTAGGTCTTCATAGACTTTCCTATCACAATCACCATAGAAGTATCTAATTGAAAAATGTGTATTCTCAGGGCTGGGAAGGTGGCTCAGTGGTAGAGTGCTTGCCTTGCATGCATGAGGCCCTGGGTTCAATTCCTCAGCACCACATAAGCAGAAAAAGCCAGAAGTGGTGCTGTGGTGCTAGCCTTGACCTGAAAAGCTGAGGGACAGTGCTCAGGCCCAGAGTTCAGGTCCCACTACCGACAAAAAAAAATGTGTATTCCCTGTAATTTCGTCCAACTAATAACAAATATCATCAATTTCTACTTGATTTCTTCCTTCTAGATTTATGTACAGAAGCTTTTGTGCATTTAGGGCATTCAAATTTTTATTTATTTTATATGTGAATGAATAATGCTAAAGGCTATGGAAAACCATTGGTCATTTTGATTAGTTCTTTGAATTAGGCCTTTCCTGTCAGGGTACAGGAGTAGTGTGCCACTTGCACTGAGCAGGACTGGCTCAGCACATGGTCTACATCCAATCCCAGTTTTAGCTCAAGTTGAAATTCCTGATGAAAGATTAATTTATCACATGCTTTAGTAATATGCACAAAGTACATGAAGTACAAGGCTTATATAATCTTTCCTTGACTCTGTAGGGGATTGGCTCCTGGCCTCTGTTGATTCCAAACCCTACAGATGTTCATATCAAAATGGCATTGAATTTGCATATAACTAATGTACTTCTTCCCATATCTTCTTTTTTGTGGCACTGGGGATTGAAATTAGGGCTTCATGCCACTTGGCTGGCTTGCTTGGCTGACTATCTATCACTTTCAAACTTTCTTTTTGCTGGGTATTTGGGAAACTGAGTATCTCAGGCTTTTCTGCCTAGACTGATTTCGAACCACAATCCTCTATATTTCAGTCTCCTGAGTAGCTAGGATTACAGGCATGAAACACTAACACTAGCCTCCTACAAACTTTTAAATACCTCTGGATTACCTTTTAAACTTTAATGCAATGTAAATAGTTATTATATATGTTATATATAATATCATATTGTTTACGAAATAATGAAAAGAAAGAAAATCTGTATATGTTCAGTATGGACACGGAATGTTTTTGTGCCAGTACTGCGGCTTGAACTCGGGGCCTGAGCACTATCCTTTGCCTTTCCTACTCAAGGCTGGCTTCTCCCGCTTGAGCGACAACTCCATTTCTGGATTTTTTCTATAACTAAGCCATGCCTCCAACAAAATACATAAAGAATGAGATATACAACAATCCAAAAAAAAAAAAAAAAAAGGATATTCAGCACATGTAGCAGTACTAGAATTTGAACACTGAACTTCCTGTTAGCTAAACAGGCATTGTGCCATGCCTTCAGCCTATTAATTGGAAATACAAGTCTGATGGACGTTCATGCCCAGGCTAGTTTCAAACCATAATTCTCAGATCTTAGACTACTAAATAGCTAGGATTGTAAGCATGAGCCACTGGCACAGCTACAGCATTTTTGTGAAATATTTTCAATCCACAATTTATTGAATCCATGGATGTAGAACCAAGAGCCACAGAGCGCCAACTGAACTCCATTAGTTTGCTTTTTGTTATTCATGGCTGAGATACAGCAAGTCTCCTTGATGACAAATATGTATTTGGAGGGAGCGACTGATGATTCCGGGAATATAACTGCTATTCTGGACTTCAGGTTTACAGGAAACTGCATTTCGAGTTGACAACTGATTAATAGATTAGCCTGGGGGACCTAGTCATCCAACAAACACTGTTGTGAGCTTGATACTTGACCACTACCAATAATAACAAAAAGCCACATAAGGAAGGCAGATAAATAATCTAATACTGTTCAAGGAAATGGAGAAATATTATAATAAAGGTGTTCACAAGCTCTAGGAAAGAAATGCATAAATTGGGTGCTCATGGGATTAGAATTAGAGAGGTCACCATGACTGAAACACATCTTCAGGAAATTTTTAGTAATGAATAGGTATAAAACAATGGAGATGATCAGTGAGATACTCAATAGCCTCATTTTGGAATCTTCCAGAAACTGTTTTCTATATTTTCCATTTTTTTTCTGCTTATACTAAGACTGGTACCATTTTTTAGTGATACCGCATGGGGACAGAATGAGACATTTTAAAGATACAACAACAAAACAAAAGGTGCCAGGTCTCAAGTTATTTTCTAAAAGTTGGGGGAAAATCTCTACATTGGCAGGAAGAACAAGATCCTTCCTTTGCCTGTAATCTTTCCAGCCTCTAATCAGCTAAGAAGCCGAAAGGGAAAGAGAGGTCTGGGAAAGCAGGAAGAGAATGCCCAAGAAGGTGCTGAGAGTTAATAGGATTAAAGTGAGCCCTCCTGGGCAGAGATAACCCTCACAGGTCCTCTCAGGCAGGAGGCTTCCTTCCTCCTGGCCTGCTAGGCTGCAAGAAGCACAACGTGACTTTCATCCGCACCGCCCCAGCCCCAGATCTGCCAGGCAGGACAATCCTTCTACTTATCAGCCCATTTATTATCATATTTTTATAGATTCCTAAGGTTTAACTTATTCTCTGCACCCTGCTGTAAGCAGAAGGTAGATACTGAGAAATGGGAATAGTTCAGCCAAGCTTCCTAATCCCAGAACACGGGATGTTGAATTGTGCTCTGGGTGAACCAAGGTTTCTGGCTTAATTATCCTCAATGGCTCCAGCCTCATCTATATTCTGAGATCTTTCCTCCCAAGTACATATCTCTGAATTTTTCTACTTTCACAACCCTTGCCATTTCACATGGGTTCATTCTGTGTGCATTTATTTTTGCTTGTTAACTTTCCTGGAGCAAGAATAAGGAGGGCATGGCCGCAACAGTGGTAAGGCCATGATCACCCACGGAGGTCCCTACCTAGAAGCTGGGCCCGCCCCTGAGCTCATAGTACCGATCTCTGCCATCAACTTCCTTATCTCTTTATTTTGCAGCAATAACTTTCTCCTGGAACAGAAATTCAGGGTAATCTTTATTAGCACAGATATTAATTCTAGAAGATTCTCCACAGTCTTTTAAGTGATGATAGCTAAATCATCTCAAGGTATAGACCTTTATCAAACATACCAAAATAATCAGCTGCCTTATGGTCTCTCTTCCTCATTGTAGACAGCTACCCAGGTAACTGTAACTGGACCACAGAGCAGCAGGAATGGCAGCATCTGAGGTGCTCAGGAGAGTATCTGCATCTCCTGTTGGTGCCATGATCTGTTTTTGGCTGGCCACCTATCCTCTTTCTCAAGGAGCAAAGCTCACATATTGTGTTCAAGGAGACACTCGAGCAGTTTCAATGGCTGTGCAAAATAACACATGGGAAGAAATCCTTCTATCTCCTATCTTAATTTTAACCATGCATTCAATAGAAGCATAAATATAAACTAGAATATTTGGAGATCTCTGAAGTAGACACCAACCAATACAAAACAAAGCCTGACTAGATACCTGCAACTCTCATTCAAAGCACACATGTAAGGATGCTTTCCTGATGCCCTAGAGAAAAGAGGATGCCCAGCAACCTGCAGATAGAACTTATAAAAAAAGAAAAATGAGAAATGACAATCCTCCTCTTTTGTTAAATCTCTGAGATAAGCGGTTATTGTGTTGGATCTACATACAGAATAAGAATTACTCATTTATTTGCAGTAATGACATTTGTGTATTGTGATTTATTTCTTCTGGATTTTAGCACTGGTTTCAAAAAACCACTACCTGATAAAATAGATAGATCATTGGATAGATAAATAGATAGATACTTGATAAAATAGATAGTTGGATGATAAATGATAAATAGATCGATTGATAGATAGATAGATAGATGCACACATAGAAAATAATAGATGGTAGATAGATAGATAGATAGATAGATAGATAGATAGATAGATAGATGATAAATAAAATAGATAGAAGATAGATTGTAATGCACAGAAAAAATACTAGAAACAATAAATGCAAAAATACTGAAAATTGCATTATTTCATCTCATGATAACTTGTCACCTACATTCAAGACCTCATTTCTCTCTAATTTTGTTGCCTTTTACAATATGAAATATTTATGCAAAATAATCCGTTGAATCCCACATTTATGCATACTGAGTTTTACCTCCACTAAAGAGTAGGCCTCAAACACGTAGTTAGTGTCAATGGACTGAGCTTCAGTCTTGGATTGCAAGAATGGAAAATACTCCTGGAAACTATCCTTGATGTAGTTTCTAGTTGGAATTATTCCACTTTCCTTTGTAAATCTATGACCTACCAGGTTATCATTCCATTAGTCTTTCAGCTGAGATTCAGTTGTATGGAGATTTCAATCAGCTAGAATTCTGGTAAATTTGTGGCAGATGGAAGGAGGGGTTGGCCAAGGCAAGGTAGGGCTAATAGTTAAAAGAATAGCAGGCAGAGTGGGAGCTGCTCCTCACTCCATGGCAGCAAAGGTATTTTCAGCAGTGATGACATAGAATAAAGCTGGAAGAAAGGACTTGGAGGCACACCTGGCATATGGAATGTGAGCTTCAAGAGGAACGTGGAAGGCTAGACAGGATAAGTGCCCAGAAGAAATGAGTCTAGAGACAGAGAAGAAACTTTGCTTGACAGCTGCTGTAGGGCATGGAATGAGGTAGAGAATGAGCTTGATTTCTAAACAGAAAATGAGGAAGCACCAGTGAACATGAAGAAAGCACACCACTCTCTACTTCCACCACAGTGTGTATGCATGTGTGTTTTGAGAAGCACTATATACATCTGAATTATTTAGATTGTATTTTTCTGCCAGACTTGCATTTCTTGAAATTGAACCATAAAATGCAGAAATTGAACCATAAAATATTCTAGGCTTAAGCCGGGTGCCGGTGGCTCACACCTGTAATCCTAGCTACTCAGGAGGCTGAGATCTGAGGATCACGGTTCAAAGCCAGCCCAGGCAGAAAAGTCCATGAGACTCTAATCTCCAATAAACCACTTGAAAACCGGAAGTGGCACTTTGGAAAGTAGCATGGAGGTTCCTCACAAGACTCCACATAGAGCTCCCCTATGACCCAGCAATCCCACTTTTGGGCATTTACCCAAATGATCATAAACAAGACCACACTAAAGCTACCAGCACAACTATGTTTATTGCAGCACTATTTACTATAGCTAAGATATGGAACCAACCCAGATGCCCCTCAGTAGATGAATGGATCAAGAAAATGTGGTATATATACACAATGGAATTCTATGCCTCCATCAGAAAGAATGACATTGCCCCATTTGTTAGGAAATGGAAAGGCTTGGAAAATATTGTATTAAGTGAAGTAAGCCAGGCCCAAAGAAACATAGGTCCAATGGTTTCCCTTATTTGCAATAACTAGTATATGTCTGAGTCAAGCAGAAAAGCTCAGCTAAGTTGCTGTTAGGGAAATGAAGCCTAGGATATGTATTCAAATGTTTTTTTTTTCTTTCATGCGATTGTTTCTAACACATTTATAAGATTATTTCTTTGTTGGTTTGTATGTCCCTTCCCCACGGTATAACCCCTGCTTTCACTGTATTTGATGTTGGTATAATTTGTGGAGGGGAAGGGGAAAAACAAATCGTTTAAATAGGGATACAGGTGGACCCATTGCAACAATGAGATGGATAAGTCGTTATGTCGAAAACAAACTTTACAACTTTGGTGAGGTGGGGGGGGGTATCGGAGAGGATTGGGGGGGTGGGGAGAGGGAAGATGAGAAGGGATGGGAAGGGGAAACAAAGGAGGAGGCTACAATGCTTGATGAGAAATGTACTCATTATCTTGCCCATGTAATTGTAACCCCTCTGTACAGTACTTTCACAAAATAAATAAAAATAAATAAATAAATAAATAAAAGAAAACCGGAAGTGGCGCTGTGGCTCAGGTGGTAGAACACTCACCTTGAGCTGAAGAGCACAGGGATAGCGCCCAGGCCCAGAGTTCAAGCCCCACGACCTACAAAAAAAAAAAAGTTCTAGGCTTAATTTTGACTATTTGTTGAACTTTCTGGTTTTCTAGCAGGTCTGCCATCAACTCCAGTGTTTTTGTGGTTACTTATCTGGGGGTTCCAGGTGCCTTTAATTTCCTTGACTATCATAGGATGCCACTGCTATATCATTCCTCTTTCTCAAGAGTATTCTATAGGAAAAGTTCAGATTCTTCAGCATGTAAATTTTTCTTGGTGTTCTATAGGAAGCATGAAGACTCCTCAATATATAAATTTTCACTGATCTCAAACATAAAAATATAAAATGGAAGAACAAAGGATGAACAAATGTGACAGTGGTAATCACTAGACACTATGTTGAAATGAACTATACAACTTGTAGGTGGGGACAGGAGGACAAAACTGGGAGAGAAATGTACTCATTACCTGACATGAAACTCTAATCCCTCTGCACATCACCTTTAAAATAACAATTAAGACTTTTTTTAAAAAAAATATAACCATCTACTCAAAACAGAGATGAAGTAGAAAAATACTCTAAGTTCTCATAAATCACAATCATCCATATGTACAAAATAAAAACCACCCTTCTAGCTTCATATTCCAGAGATGGGCAGCATGGCCAGAGAGTCATTTGCTGAGAGATAACGAGGAGCTGTGTGAAGGTATCTGAAGTTAAAAAGAGAAAACTTGAAAACATCATGAAGATCTTAGTCAACTTAGTCACTTGACCTTATTCCAAAGCCCACTGGTCCATCATTAATGCCTCCAGTTAATATGTCTTATTTCTGAATACTTAATAAGCTGTAGTGTTTCTGTTCCACAGAAAGCAAAACAGTTACCTTAGGAAGAATCTCACTGATCTTCCAACCAGAATATTTGAGACAGAGCCATTACCAGACCCAGTGTCTTCAACCCTAAGAATGGAGTCTCAACTTCAATGACTAGCTCTAATGAAACTGATGATAACACCTGCTATGCCTAACAAAGCTGAAAAAGGTCAAAAATCATACCCCTTCTCCTGTCATCCACATTATATAGGCAAGGTACATTCTTCCACCAAATAAATGTAAAGGAATTTTGTTTACACCAAACCATATTCTTAATATGTGTTTACATATATTAGTCACTATAAATGTTTTTCTCCATTCAATGTATAGTTGCTTTGAGGGGTGAATAAAATGAAACCAGTGAAGAAGTTTGGTAGACTGTAGTCATCACTACCAGACTTATAATGCTATCAAACAGTTTGGGTATTTGGTCAATGGGCTTCTTAATATCATTAAGAGATCAGCTAAGAGAAGGTATGAAGGAAGGAGCTGGTGTGACACAAAGGAGATGGGGAATTTTATGGAACAGGTTACAATTGCCTCCTGGGCCAGACCTGGATGAGGAGTGGTAGCAACATCACCACTAAGAGACTCGGGAAGAAAAGCACCAAAGCCACTCTGCTAACAGTATCTACCAGAAGCAGGTACATTGCCTGGCCCCAAGTGACGCATTCATAAATGTGGGATGAGATGGGTTAATGAATAAATCAGTGAATTTTAGAAGGAACAAATCAAGGTACAAAGACCACAAATAATGTTTTGTGAAGCAGTGTTATGGTGAAAACAAAGAAGAAAACAATGAGAGGGAATAGGGAATTTGGCTCTAAGAGATTTGATGATACACTAGAATATGTAATGAAAAAAACTTGCTGATATGTTGAAGGCAAATGGCAGGGGACCTGGACTTTTTCACCAAACAAAGGAACTCCAAGGCTGAATTGAAAATCGGCCTTCTTTTTTACCCTCTTACATTAATACAGCTTAACACAGCTCTTTGGAAAATTCCTCGGGGAACATTCCCTTTGGAAGCAGCTGACTCAAGGAACTGAATGCCTTATTTATGCTCTTTTACTTTCTTTAAGTCTCCATATTCTACCCAAACTTCCTGTTCTAGATGCTTCTCTGCTCCATGTTTTGAACATAACTTCACATCTGCAAACCTTCTGTTAAAAATATAGTATCTAAAAATCTCAAAATGGACTTCTAGCTGTGTGCTGGTGGATCATGCCTGTAATCTTAGCTACTCAAGAGGCTAAACTCTGAGGGTTGTGGTTCAAAGCCAGCCCTGGCAGGAAAGTCTGTGAGACCCCTATCTCCAATTAACCACCAGAAAATCGGAAGTAAAGCTGTGGATCAAAATGGTAGAGCACTAGCCTTGAGCAAAAAGCTCAAGGACAGTGTCCAGGCCCTGAGTTGAAGACCCATGACCAACCAAAGAAATTGACTTCTGTGATATATTTCCTAACCTCTTGATAGTTGCCCTTTATCTATGAATAATGCTAAATAAGTGTGAGGGCATTAGCTTGCTAGCATAAGGAAGTTAACTGTCTGTGATGCAGCCCTCAAACATGATTATTATTTCAAATATCTTTCAAAATGTTCATCCTTTGTCTTTGATGAAACTGCTATTTAACATGGGGTTATTCAAATGAGACTTTAGATTCAAATCTTGCCTCTGAATCATATGCATTGTATATCTCAGGATAAATTAGTGAAGTTCTCTGGGCCTTAATTTTTTCACTGTACAACAGAGCTAACTCTTTTCAAAGAGTTGTTTTTAATTGACATTCTTAAAAAATCATGTAGCAGAGAATCTAGCATATGATAAACATTCAATAACATGTTGAAAAGCAAGCCTTAAAAAATAACATACTGTTTTATGTTTAAAAAAAAACTTTTCCAGGTGCTGGTGGCTCATACTTGGAATCCTAGCTACTCAGCAGGCTGAGATCTGAGGATCATGGTTCAAAGCCAGCCTGAGCAGGAGAGTCCATGAGACTTATCTCCAGTAAACTGCTCAGAAAAGGCCAGATGTGGCTCTGTGGCAAAAATGGTGGAGTGGTAGCCTTGAGCACAAAGAGGCTCAGGGACAGAGCCCAGTTTCTTAGTCCAAGTTCAGGACCAGCACACACAAAATAAGAAAAGCTTTGTTATTATCTTTTGTTGTGGCCTCAGGCAAATGTTCTACAACTTGAGCCAGGCTCTCTCCTTTTAATGCCTTAGTTTATGTTTCAGATAGGGTCTTGAATTTTTATGGAGTGGCCTTAGACTACAATCCCATTACCTTTCCTCCTGCCAAGACCACAATGCCCAGCTCATTGTTATTTTAAATTTGGTGTTGCCAGGTGCTGGTGACTCACATTGTAATCCTAGCTACTCTGCAGGCTGAGATCTGAGGATAGAGTTTCAAAGTCAACCCACGCAGGAAAGTCTGTGAGACTGTTATCTCCTATTAAACACAAAAAAGCTAAGTGATAGAATGCTAGCCTTGAGCACAGATGCTTAGGGACAGTGCCTAGGCCCTGAGTTCAAGCCCCAGAACCAGCATATACACTGTGTGTGCGCGCGTGCGTGCGCACGCACACACACTCACACACACATACACACACACACACACACACACACACACACGAATAATATTTTGCTTATTTATCCTTATTTTTATAATGAATACTCAAAAGCAAGTGCAGCTGAATTTGAAAATTGAAAGAAATAAAGTTAAAAGTCAGCATCCAAAGCAGGGTATTTTGAGGGTTTTTTTTTTTTGTCTGCTTATTTGGGGTCCTTAGTGCTTTGGTTAGGATATTATAACCATATTCTTTTCTGTATTGAAGACAGCTAGAAAGATGCCTAGGACATCCCTTGCTGTAATCCACTTGGATGCTACTGATCAGAGTGCATAATGGTGAGCTATAAACATACAATTATGCCTCCTCAAGCTACTCTGTTTAACAGCTGGCAAATGGTGATTGTGATGTTGCAGCAGAGGGTCCAAGTGATAGGGTGGGATGAAGCAATATTCCACAAGACAAATCCATCAATAAGGTGGCACTACACTGGAACTGAGCATCTGTTCTGGTCCTCTCAGTTCATGGGAATGCTCGAGGTGGTTCTTCCAGAGACAGCATCATTGTTCATACACAGGATGGTCAGCCCAGAGCAGGACGATTCTCATGAAAGCAATTCTAATCACTGCTGAAATTAACTTGGGAAGCTAGAAAACTATATTAACTAAATTCTGTACAAGACCAGAACTTTCTCAGTACATGATGACTGAGCTGACCCAGAGATAGGTGCTCAACAGGCAGGCCCAACCCTCATACACAGATTCCAGCTGGACAGGAGGCTGAATGAGTTTCAGTTTCATTATGAGACCAATGGTCTGTCAGTCAACTTGTGTTTTTGTGAAGCAGAACAATAGTACAGGCTGTTGCTGGCTGTTTTTGTCCTAGGCTAAGGTTTGTGGCTAGATGTGAAGAAACATTGCTATTTCTCTGTGGTGCTACTAGGATACCTTCACTTAGTGGAATAGAAGCACCCAGCTAAGAACCCAGCTAAGTAGGACTCTTCCATAAGGCTAAGATCACCCCCTGCTATGGATGCATAGATTGAAACACCAGAACCCATACTGGAAATGTCCATCTTTAATTAATGAACTTTGTTCAAGCAATGAAAGGGAATTTTCTTGCTTGAGAAATAACATGAGAATGATTTTACCTAGTCCTTACAGCAGTTCTTTTTCCAATAGGTTTTTGTCTTCTTTTGAAGGACTTTTCAGTCAACATTTTCAGTATTTAAGCCCTTATATACTCTGGTTTCTTTTCAGCTCATATATATCTTTTACCTTTTAAAGACCCTCAGAAAGAGAATGACTCATGCTCAACTTCCTAATTAAAAGCAAAGCAAAGAAAGCCTTCAGAGATCTTCCAATAATATGAGCTAATGTTAGGAGAAATACACACCTGCCAGCACGACATGAATTCAGTCATTTATCAGACATTTGCTGAATCCCTTTTGAATGCTAGACGTTGAGCTGGGTGCTGGGCTTGCAAAGTATAAAATACATGAGATCTCTCCATCATCAGAGAGTCCAGGGAAGAAGATAAATAACACTGAACTGGTAAATATATAAGGAGAGATTGTATTAAGCACAGAGAAGAAGAGAAAATGAACCAATGTAATTTGTTATGGCAAAAAAAGAAATATCACCCACCTTGCTCCAGTGCCTCATACCTATAATCCTAACTAGGATCAGTCTCTCAAGAGACTGACATCTAGAGGATTGTTCTTTAATGGCAGCTCAACCAGAAAAATTCTCTCCACTCCATCTCCAAAGCACTGGCCAAAAGTAGGTCTGGAGGTATGGCTCATGTGGTATCAGCCTACTAAACAAGCCCAGCAAGCACAAGGCCTTTAGTAACTCCAGTACTGACCAAAACAACAACAACAAAAACCTAACCACTTAGATTACACTTTCCTATTGCTTATCTCAGCTATTTGAGCTAATTGCTTTGATTATTTTCTTTTTCAGAACTATTTCATACTAGGTGCTTAGCTCTATATCTAAAAACATAAACTACAGAAGGGCCAATAAGGAGTCGCGTATACTTTCAGTATGATCATCTAAAATATAAAAAAGGGATGAGATAAAAGTTAAACCTAGGACAATCATATAGGGACACTTGATAGCTGAACAGCATCTTCTTTTTTTTTTTTTTTAATTTGTCATGGGGCTTGAAATCAGAGCCTGGTTCTGTCTCTGAGCTCTTTTGCTGAAGGCTAGCACTCTACCTCTTTGAGTTAGAGATCACTTAGGGTTTTCTGGTTGCTAATTGGAGATAAGAGTCTCATGGATTTTCCTGCCCAGGTTGTCTTTGAATCATGATCCTCAGTTCTCAGCCTCCTGAATAACTAAGATTACAGGCATGAGCCATCAGCACTGGGCTGAACAGCATCTTTAAAGCCATCTTTAGTGATCCATACTCTGGAAGACAAGAAGAGTAAAAGCAAAGGAAACATATTTGTCAGCAGTCTACCTGGACCTCCTTTCATGAGTTCTTTAAAACAATAGGAAGTTCATAAAGAAGGCAAAGAGAGACTAAAGTAGAAGTGGCCACACTGCCCATTTTACTGATTTCTCCTCCCAGATCCAGATGAGAATTCTTTGTAAGGAAAACTGAGTAGAAAGAAGTAAGCCTTTCATGATGAAGTAATGGCTGCTACAGGTTTCAATGTTTCCAGACTACTGTTAGCAAAGTGCATTAAGGGAACGAGTACAAGGTGACTTGTGCTGTCTCCTTTTTCCTGGTCCCACCCTACAGAGGAAGCCACTATCTCCCTACCAGTCTACTCCCCAACCTCCAGCCCAAGCCATGGCATCAGTACCATGCATTTACTTCCTTATTAAGTCATATAATCCTGACACTTGCATAATCACTGGAGGGTTTTCCTGCTTTAACTGCAGCAGAAATTAGTAATGATAAAACATTTGTAAGGTCAGGTCATATAGAAAATTGTCTAATTCACTGAACAATTCAAGCTAATGAGCATCATTAGCTTACTCAAAACAGATTATGACTTTTATACTTTTTCTAGGGCAGGACAAGCATAGAAATAGTCTGTGGGGATTTTCTTCTTACTGGAGACATCTACTTTTTTTTTCTTTTCTCACCTAATTAGAAAATGTCTTCCCAAATGTCATCTGAACAGGGTTATATAACTGTGCATTTAAAACATGTATTCATTGAAGGACTGCTGGTAAAGGAAGGTATGTACTACATCAGATCAATGATATTGCAAAATAACTGTGCATTTTTAAACTTGTATGGAAACATTACAAATTTTTATCTATGCCCCAAGTTCTATTTAATGGGTATATGTGTACTGCCCACAGAAAGTTTAGAAAGGTACCATGTGTGTTAGAAAGTTTATTCATTGGACAATAACACACATATACAGATATACACACACATATACACCACAACACACACAATCTAATATTTCTCAGGTAACTGTGTACTAAATTGAGATGAGAATGTAACTTAAGCAAATATTAAAGGATTAATATGGTTAGTTTCCATATATAGGAATATCAATTTATTTGGGACTGGGAATGTGAATTAGTGGTAGAGTGCTTGCCTAGCATGCATGAAGCCCTGGGTTCAATTCTTCAGTGCCACATAAGCAAAACCATGATAATAACAAAGAACCTTGTTTTAATTTTTAAAAGTTTATTGTGAAGGTGATATACATCAGGTAAGGAGTTCATTTCCTTTTGAACATTTTCTTTTTTAAAATAACATTTTATTGTGAACATACTGTACAGAGGGGTTATGATCACATGAGCAAGGTAATGAGTACATTTCTTATCAAGCATTGTTGCCTCCTCCTTTGTTTCCCATACCATCCCTTCTGTTCCGTCTCCACAACTACATCCTCCCACCCCCTACCCTCCCACCCTGCCTAAATTGTAAAGTTCATTTTTTGACATAGCGCCTTGTACATCTCATTGCTGCAATGGGTCAACCTGCATTCCTCTTTAAACAATTTGTTTTTTCCCTTACCCTCCCCCAAATCCTTTTGAACATTTTCACCTACTCCTTCATTCTCTCCCCATTTTCCCCTTCCTGAATTATCTCCCCATCAAGCTGTATAGTTTATTTCTGATATGGTATCTAGTGATATGGTATCACTGCTGAATTAGTTCACTTTTCGTCCCACCATTTCTGTACTTCCCCTTCTCCTCCCCAAATCAGATAAACTTACATAACAAGACAAGGGTATAGAAATCAAAAACAGAGACAGAAAGGAATAACCCAAAGAAACAAAGAAAGAAAAAAATGAACCACAAACAGAACAATAAAGGACTAAATATAGAGCTTCTCTATGACCCATCAATCCCTCTCTTGGGCACCTATCCAACTGACCACAAACCAGCTTACACCAAAGCCACCAGCACAACCATGTTCATTGCATTATTATATACCATAGCCAAGATACAGAAACAATTTCTATATGTAGAAAAGTGTCCAACTTATAAATAATATCTGGAAGCATGGAAAAATTAATTGGAGTCATTTAAAATGAGAGGCTGTAAACCGTTTTGTCTGTTTTTATTTTTCTGACATCAAACACACACACACACACACACACACACACACACACACACACATGCACACACACAGTATAGAAGCTACCTGTGACCCTGTAGCATACTCAGATATACATATTGTAATAATGAGGACTTGTAAGGAAATTGACTAATTAGCCCTTTCTCTGCACCCAAAGCTGTCATCTGTAATAATTCCTCTGCTATCCCAAATTATCTGTCATTAGGTTTTACTGGAAACCTAGATTTCACAAAAATCATTAACTCAATTGTTGGGCAAAGTCTGCAGCATAGAAGTACTGTGACAAAACCCAGACTTTTCCTTGACAGATGGCTATGCTTTGGTACCTTTGGCACTAAAACAGAAAGTTAATTCCTTCTTCATCTGTCCTACATCCCCAGAAACAAAGGCCACAGGCAAACACATAGACACCAAAGGAGCTTGACCTAACATTCATAAATAAATTAGAACTGAGAGAATCCATTTCATTCCATGAAGCAATGGAAGCATCAGTAACTGAGTTGCAGTCTACACAGACTAACTGTGTGTGCTCTTCTACATCTGCTATAAAATCAGTATCATAATCATAGTATGTGTAAGATTGGGTTAGTTTTTTTTCCTGTGACTCACCATCCCCCCCTCCCTTTCTCAAGGGAGTCCCAGTCATTTCAGTTTTATACCTCTGAAATCCCCAGGCAAGATGGGTCTTATTAGATAAATAATAGCTAAGAACATGATGTGCATAGGAGCTACTCTGGCAAAGTTTGGGTTTTCTTTCATCAGAACTATTCACATAAAGGACACAAACATAGAACATTCTAATAATACAGGAAAATGCATCCTCATCTTTTATGCATTGCAAATGTAATTATATCTTGCTTCTTTCTATGAGCTCTTTATCCACATGAATATTAAGAACAGAATTTGAAAATAATTATTTATATCTGGACAAAAGGTTCCAGTAGTTTTTGATCCTCCATACTTATTGTTCAAGCATCCCAAAGCACCCAATTGTGCAATTTCTTTACCTTCCTGCAAGGGCCTGGCCTTGATTAACAGCTATAAAATTAGTTCATAATCAGCTGGCATTCCCTTTCGAGAAAGAGGTCTTGAGAACTAAATTATAAACATACACACTCTCTCTCTCTCTCTCTCTCTCTCGCACACACACACACACACACACACACACACACACACACACACACACACACACACACAAAGTCATATTCACATATACACAAAAATTTGACCAAAGTATGGTATGGTATAGTCAGGATTCCAGTGGTGTAACTCCTTTGAAAATTAACTTATAGTTTAATAAAATGAATATCAGACAGAGAGCTAAAATATATTTGTCACATAGGGTGGTGCTCAAGGTCTGTGAAGATGAATGGAGATGGAAGTGTAGGCAAATACAGTCATAATATTCAATGTACATGTATGAAACCAAGTAACTTGAGGAGGGGGGTAAAGCTGGAACAAATGGGAGAACAATAAAAGGGGTGACATTGATTAAGATGAACTATACTCATATATTGACATGTTAAACTTAGTCTCTTTGTATAACTACTTAAAGATAATAAAAATAAAAGAATGTTATTATTTCAGAATGACTGAAGGGGTAAATCAGCTTTTAGATTCACAATTTCAAACCTGAGTCTCACAATTTTTCCCCAACCATAATAAGTTGTAAAATGTCAATAGGAGATAGGCACTCCTTCCCCTTCACCTCCTGTGATTTCATTCTTTGTCTTTTTCACAAAGTCAAGTTGTCTTCAACTGAGCTACTCTCCTTTTCTAGGTCATTCCGAAGAAAAGCATAACTAAATTTTTTAGAAGGAGGGAGAATATATTTAACCTGTACCAAAAGATTGCCATTTTGATGTGTAATAATTTTTTTCCAATATTAAAGGGATAGTTTAATTTTTTGGACCAGCTTTTAAAAATTCAGTGGCCATTTTCATTTACAAATACACTTCAGTTTGGACAAGACACATTTTAATTGTTCAATAATCATAAGTGTCCTTTTCTGGGCAGTTTAGTTTTGTGTAAGTGAACCATAGTTGACTATAGTGTAACCCCCTAGCTACAACTAACAGTATACATTAGATAGATAGAGAATTGATGGAGTTCTGCACCATAAATGTGAGAAGCCAGTCAATATATCCATGAAAAACCACTCCTATTTTTCTATGCTAGAAGCCTCAGTAACTGTGGTCAAGATGGACCCACATGTGGTATATCTGTCTAACAGTTTCTCCATTTTCATCTGAAAGACACCCAGAGGCTAACTGTAGTAGAAGCTAGGCTGGATAGTCCTATAAGTAATATAGTCAAGTGATCTAGAAAATTTCGAGCCTTTCTAATGTTCAATGGTTCAAACAGTGATGACATAGTTTTTCAGAATCCTACAAATATATTGCCATTCTGGTGCTTAGTAAATGTATTTTAGCTAAAAGACCAAATTAACCAGTAGTTCACCTGTCAATTTTCTAATACAGAAATTATTATGAACTCCAGATTAATGAGTTTGTGTCATTCACACAGTCGTCTTCTGTATAGATTGCTTTCACACTTTTTTTGGTCAGTCATGGGGTCTTGAACTCAGGGCCTGAGCACTGCCCTGGAGTTCTTTTGCTAAAAGCTAGTGCATTACCACTTTGAGCCACAGCTCCATTTCTAGTGCTTTCACATTTCAAAATGTTTTTGTATTCTAAATTAATCATATGCTTTGGGCTATAATGTAAATCCTCTTATGTTTAATAATAAACTTAATTTATTGTACCATATACAATAAATCATATTTTATATTCTTGAGATACAAGGTATCATCAAAACTGAATCATTATAATGATTTTTAAATGATTTATTGAGTATTATTACATTCCACAAATTGTCTTAGGACACACACACACACACACACACACACACACACACACACAGATGCTGATGGAGAATGTATTCCTTTAAGGAATAGATTTCTCTTTTTTCTTAAGTAAGTGCTTCATGAATGGTTTGTGGCCAGCACACATCTGAATTACACTTAAAAACCCTCATTCCTCTTTACAGCTGCTCTCTCTGCTGATTATATTCAACAGAGGAATCACTATGTCTTAAAGTACTTTCTTTTTTTTTCTTTTTTTTTTCTTGTGAGAATACCGTACAGAGGAGTTACAAGTACATGGGCAAGATAATAAAATGAGTACATTTCTTATCAAGCATTGTTGCCTCCTCTTTGTTTCCCCTTCCCATCCCTTCCCATACTCCCCTCTCCCCTCACCCGATCATCCCCCCGCACAAAGTTGTAAAGTTCATTTTTTGACATAACAACTTGTACATCTCATTGTTGCAATGGGTCCACCTGTATCTCTAGTTAAGCAATTTATTTTTTCCCTTTCCCTCCACAAATTATACCAACATCAAATACAGTGAAAGCATGGGTTATACCATGGGGGAGGGATGTACAAAGCAACATAGAAATCATCTCATAAATATGTTAGAAACAATTGCATGAAAGGAAAACAAAACAAAAAACATTTGAATACTTATCTTGGGTTTCATTCCCCTAGCATCAACTTATCTGACCTTTTCTGCTTGACTCAGACATATACTAGTTATTGCAAATAAGGGAAAAATATAACAGCTAATTCTGTAATCAAAAATAGAATAGCTCAATGGTGTAACTTCCAACAAATACTATTCTTGTGCTAGTATAAAATATTAAATTCTTTGGAGAATTTGTGTTACTAATAAAAAAACAGAATTGTAACCCCTCTGTATGGTATTTTCACAATAAAAAAACTTATTAATAAAAAACAGAAAATAAAACACTTTTCCCAAAGTATGTTGTAATAGGATTGGTAAATTTTTGTTAATGGAAAGTATCTAATGTCATTGGAAATAATATTCTCTCTCTCTCCTCCCCTGAGTTTATAAACATTCTCGTAGCTGAGTTAAAAGAACAAACAGTAGAATTTAAAATTTAATGAGTTCTATTGGCTGTTATTTTCTCTTCAATAATTTCTATCCTATTTAATTTGTTTTGTTTTTAACTATCAATGTAAGGCATTCTTCCAATGAGAAAAACTGTTCAAATGCTCATGAAAGTAGTTACATGCTAAGAAGCAGATTATGGGGGCTTTTTGGTTGATTGGTTGACTTTGTTTTATTTATTGTATTTCATTCTATCTTATCTTGTCTCATCTCACTGGAAATATTTATTTAACTCTGTAGCTTGAGTTAGGAGGGGACACTGGGAAGATAAGACCTCTGGACCAGGCTTGAATCTGAGATGGGCTACAAGGAGGAAGTGCTTTCCAGGAAAGCAAGCAGCCAGTGCATAGATCAACTTGGTCAGGACTCAGAAAATCTGATAGGAATGTGGAGGTTAGGGATGTGGTTGTAGGACACAAAACTGAAGTAAAGCAAGGTCAAATCATAAGAAGCTTCCAAATCCTTCATGAAATTATAGGCTTAATGTAAAAGTAATGAGAAATCACTAGAGGATTTTTTTTATTGTTAAGGTGATATACAGAGGGGTTACAGTTAAATAAATCAACTATTGAGTACATTTCTTTTTGTAAAGTGTCACTCCCTCTTTCATGTTCTCCCAGATTTTTTCCCTTCCAACTCCGCTCCCCCCAAGTTGTACAGTTCATTTCCAACATACTGTCTACTGAGTATCACTGCTGAATTAGTTCACTCTTTGTCCCACCATTTCTGTGCTTCCCCTTCTCCCTAATTCAGATAAACAAGAGGTACATGAATCAAAAACAGTGACAAAGGGAGGGGACAAAACAACCACCAAAAGTAAAATTAAAAAAAAAAAACTCTTGTTTCCATTACTTGGAATTTATTTTGATAAGCATCATTTTTTATGATCATATGAACATAGCTATTGAACCCTTGTAACACTCTCCTAAGAATATCCTCTTTTGGTCTCACTGTGTGAATGTTTAGAGTCCTGTTTAATTTATCATTTCCAAATATAATTATTTTGTCTTTAACTATCCATTAGATTTACTTGTACATTTATAGGCACATTCTAATTATTATAAACCATGCAACCTGTGTTTCTTTGGGTCTGGCTTACTTCGTTTAATATAATTTTTTCCATGTCTTCCATTTCCTTATGAAAAAGGCAATGTCATTCTTTCTGATTAATACAATTCCATTGTGTGTATCTATATATGTATACATATATATGTATACATATATATATCACATTTACTTGATCCATTCATCTACTGAAGGGCATCTGGGTTGATTCCATATCTTGGCTATGATAAACAATGCTACAAATGAACATGGTTGTGCTGGTGACTGTAGTGTGACCTGGTTTGTGGTCAATTGGATAAATACCCAGAGAGGGATTGCTGGGTCATAGAGAGGAACCTCCATACTACTTTCCAGAGTGGTTGAACACCTCCTACCTGATTAGAGGATTTTAATTAAATTTCAGGTAGATTTCTTAAGAAGTACAGAGTATACCAATGAAGAAACTGGCATCAAAATCTGAAAGCCAAACTAAAAGTTGAATGTCAAGAAGAAATATTTACCAGGTGTGGTGGCTCAAGCCTGTAACCACAGCTACTTAAGAGGCAGAGATTAGAAGAATCCCAATCTCATGGTGATTATCCCTCTCTTATCCCAGCTATGAGAGAGGCTATAGACAGGAGGAATATAGTAAGTATGAGGCCAGCCCTGGACAAAAAACCCAAGATGATACCAGAAAAACATTGAAGCATATAGGACCTGAGGGGTGGCTTGTAGTAAAGGGCCTATCTAGAAAGCATCAGCACTAAGATCAAGAAGGAGGAGGAAGAAGAGAAGATATTTAAAAGTCACTAAAGATAATTAACTTGAAAATCAACAAAAGCATGGATGAAAAATACTTGCATTTAGTAGGAGGTAAAAGAGTCAGGGCCTTGAAATAGGGATCCTTTAGCATTTAGGCAAATACCTTTCTAATCCATTCATCTGTTGTTGAATATCTGGGCTGTTTCTGTAATTTGACTCTTGTGAACAGTGCTCCAACAAATATAAATATGCAAGTGCCTTTGTTGTAACCTTATGTGCATCTTTGGGCAGATAAATAAATGCCCAAGAGTTTTATCACTGGATCATAAGGTAACTCTATGTTTAGTTGTTTGGTTGTTTTTTTCTTTTGAGAAGTCTCTGTACTGAATTCCCTAGTGGTTATCGTAGACCTTCCCACCAACAATGTATTTCCCCTGAATTTTCCATAGCATCTGTTGCCATCCATATTCTTGATGATGGCCATTCTGACTGCAGTGGGATGGGACCTCAATGTTGTTTTGATTTTCATTTCTGTTATGGCCGGGACTGGGAAGGTGGCTCAGTGGTAGAGCACTTGCCTTTGCATGCTTGAGGCACTGGGTTCGATTGCTCAGCACCACATAAGAAAAAAGCCGGAAGTGGTGCTGTGGCTCAAGTGGTAGAGTGCTGAAGAGCTGAGGGACAGCACCCAGGCCCAGAGTTCAGGCCCCACGACCGGACCAAAAAAAAAAAAAAAAAAAAAAAAAAGAGTCATTTCTGTTATGGCCAAGGAGGTTGAACATCCACTTTTTTTGTGGGGGGGTCTGGTCGTGGGGCCTGAACTCTGGGCCTCGGAGCTGTCCCTCAGCTCTTCAGCTCAAGGCTAGCATTCTACCACTTGAGCCACAGCGCCACTTCCGGCTTTTTTTCTTTTTGCTTATGTGGTGCTGGGGAATGGAACCCAGGGCCTCATGCATGCAAGGCAAGTGCTTTACCACTGAGCCACCTTCCCAGCCCCCCACTTTTTTTAACTGTGAAAATACCATACAGAGGGGTTCAATTACATGAGCAAGGAAATGAATACATTTCTTATCAAGCATTGTTGCCTCCTCCTTTGTTTCCCCTTACCATTACCATCCCTTCCCACCCCCCACCCCCTGTTGTACCCTCCCCCGCCCCCGCCAAAGTTGTAAAGTTTGTTTTTCAACATAACGACTTGTACATCTCATTGTTGCAGTGGGTCCACCTGTATCCCTACTTAAACAATTTTTTTTCCTTCCCCTCCACAAATTATACCAACATCAAATACAGTGAAAACAGGGGTTATACCGTGGGGGAGGGACATACAAAGCAACAAAGAAATATCATATAAATATGTTAGAAACACTAGCAAGAAAGAAAAAACATTTGAGTCCTTATCTTGGGGTTAATTTTGCCTAATATCAACTTATCTGACCATTTCTGCTTGTTTCAGACATATACTAGTTTTTGCAAATAAGGGAAACCATGGGACCTATGTTTCTTTGGGCCTGGCTTACTTCACTTAGTGTATTATTTTCCAAGTCTTTCCATTTCTTAACAAATGGGACAATCTCATTTTTTCTGATGGAGGCATAGAATTCCATTGTGTATATATACCACAGTTTCTTGATCCATTCATCTACTGAGGGGCATCTGGGTTGGTTCCATATCTTAGCTATGGTAAATAATGCTCCAATAAACATAGTAACATTCGTAATAGCCCCACAAAAAATAAAATACCTAGGAATTGACTTAACCAAAGAAGTGAAGGATCTCTATGATGAAAACTTTGAAAACCTGAAAAAGGAAATCAAAACAGAATTTAGAAAGTGGAAAAACCTCCCAGACTACTGGATTGGAAGGATCAACATCGTAAAAATGGCAATACTTCCCAAGGCTATCTACAAATTCAATGTGATACCTATCAAAATTCCAACTTCATTCTTCAAGGAAATAGAAGAGGCAATGCAAAAATTCATATGGAACAATAAAAGACCCTAAATAGCAAAAATCATCCTTAACAGTAATAACAGTGCTGGAGGACTATCAATACCAAATTTCAAACTCTACAACAAAGCCATAGTAATAAAAACAGCTTTGTACTGGCACAAGAACAGACCTTAAGACCAATGGAATAGGATAGAAAAACCAGAAATGAACCCACAGACCTATAGCCATCTAATCTTCGATAAGGGAGCTAAAAATACAATGGAAGAAAGACAGCCTCTTCGGTAAATAGTGCTGGCAAAACTGGTTAATCACTTGTAGAAAACTAAAGCTAGAACATCCACTTCTTCACTGATGTGCAAACTTAGACAGCTGTCTCTTTGTTTTGAGACATGGTCTCACTAAGTAGGCCAAGCTGACCTCAAAGGCCTCTTTCCTCCTGCTACAGCTTCCTAAATGCTAGGATTAAAGACACAGGCCATCACACATGGTCCTTAAGCAAGGTTTTAACCACACAAAGTGGAGACCATGTGTCCTCATGTGGGAAAGTTGTATCATCTAATAATGGTACTTCCTGATACTATCATGAGTGTTACAAGTTTTTCCACATAAATGTGTATACTAAATGCCCAATAATTGTGAACTATCAAACATCTGATAGTAATTTTTCTCTAAAATTATATCTATTAAGACTGTAATGTAGCCACACTTGCTTATTGCAAGCTTACTTCAGAACAAAGACATTTTTATGGATAATTCAAAATTAGACATTTTCCCAAAAGTTTTACATGGAGTGACTACTAAATTTCTTCTGCAATGCCTCTTTTAAAAGACACTGTGACTGTGAGCTTGAGCCTTAACTGGCAGGGTGAATCATAGGAATTCCATTGTCTGCACTGGCATCGATTTCCTCTGTGAATCAGTGATTCAAGGGAACTGGCTTTTAAATAACAAGCAGCAATCATCTATTTACCACTTAGGGGCCCTTTGGGAAACTTCAATGAAGATGAAGTATTTTGTACTCACCATAATGTATTTGCTATTTAATAGTCAAAGAGAAACCTTCCTTTAGGCTATTGTGGTTAGAGATGCTGGAAATGATTTTTATGGTAAATGAAGTTTCTCTTGCTTGAGCGCCATTCTGCTGATTCAGAGTCACCAGGCTGAATGGATTTTCATTCTACTCTTTTTACATCCTAGACCTAGAAGCACTCATATTCCTGGTCATCTCACCAGTCATTAAGCAAGTTTCCTATCCTGATGAGAGCCATGAAAGGTTGCACTTCTGCTATGTGGAGCTTTATTAAATGAGAAGTGAAAGAAGCAATTGAGATTATTTCAGTTTTCCTGTACTGATGCATTGCTTACCTTGCGTTAGGCAGATACCACTTTTAAGACAGTCTTTACATTAGTTATGATTTCTGCTGCCCTAGAAAAGATCAACAGTCATGCACAAAGCATTTTCCAGCTATTTTTCTTTCTTCTTCCCCTCTTCTTTTGTTCCTCCTCTCCCTCTCTTTTTACATTCTCCCCCTTAAATAGATGTCTTTTATAGATATCGATAAGCTTAATCTTGGGAAAATTCAGAACAAGTAAACTGTAGAGACTCCTGATGGCAGATTAAGTCTTAAAGGCTCTCCAGCATAGCCACATGCATTTGTTCACCATCAAGCCTTTTCCTACATCTTTTATGAGGCTTTTGTATTTGTCTCTGAGACTTTCCCTGATCTTGCATCTGGTTATCTGAGCTATTTATTAGATATTCCTTAAGGAACTGCCACATATCATAGAATCTAAATTCTGAACACTGTCTTCCCTTCAAACATTGTCATCTCTCTGTCTCTTCCACTGGACAATGAACTGATTGAACCAATACATAAAACCTGCATAGCCTGCATTTAATCTAAAAGAAGCGCTCCCTATTGCTTATTGAACTGTTGAACAGAATTGAATATGAAAGGGACACTCAAGGACTATTGTTCAGAAAATTGCCTCCAAGTTCTGAGCTTGATCAGCTGCCTAAGCCACTTTGGCATAAGGTCAGTTTTGCTCACTAGGAGAATTACAAAAAAAAAATGTATTACTGTTCTAAGATCTAGAAAAAACTTTATTCCCTGGCATAAGTAGATACGAACCTAAAAAAAAAAGACAAAAAGAAAAAGAAAAACCAACCCAACCCTCTCAGAATCTCAAGACCAAATGTTCTGTCTCCTTCCTTTCTTCACTCTCTCCCTCTTTTCCCTTTCTCACCCCTCTCTCTCCCTCTTTCATCCCTGTCCCCTTCTCTTCTTTTTATCTCTCTTCCTCTCTCTAAATTAGTACTAAATTAGTACAGCTTTTTAGAGGCCTGTACTGTCTCCTAGGAGAATTTATTCTAAGAAAACCCATAGTTAATAATCAGATGCAGATACCACTATTTTCACTAATGAGCAGGTTCTCTGTCTCTTCTCTCTCATTCTTGCTACTGATATCTATATCAAATATACACACATACAGAAGGGGATGAGGAATGAGGGAGGAAGTGAGAAAGGAAGAGAGATAAAAAGAGAGGTAAAGGGATGAGAGGGAGAGAGAGAAGGGTAGCAAAAGGAAGAAAGGAGGGAGTGAAAGGAGGAGGGAGACAGAGAGAACATTTGGTGTATGAACTCTCTATTTCATTACACATAGTTGTTTATGTGACTTCCATTCTAATGATTGCTACATGGTATCCAAGAAAACCATCTCCGTGAAATGTAGTGCTTTTAAAAGGCTCCTTTGCACCATTTATGCTGCTCAGATGTTTTTTAAGTTTTCCTGCTTCAAAGTGAGAAATGGATGTCATTGTTAGGACATACATGAGCAGAATAAATAAAGCCTCATTTTATTATTGCAATAGTGTGCTTGCATGTCTACATACATGCAGTATTTGAATGAATGGTTGCTTCTGCCAGGCCTGAAAGACACTCAGGTCTGAGTGTCTTAGAAGCCACAGGTTTGGAAGTCAGCTCTTTGTCTTTGCTTCTTCACAGAAATCTTGGGAGACAAGGTAAGTTCATTATTAGTATTATTGTTACGTTATTATTATTTGTGCATATATGTTTATGCACACACACCTGCATGTGAACTGGCTAGCCCAAGGGCTTGAACTCAGGGCCTGGTTGCTGTAGCTGAGCCTTTTTGCTCAAGTCTAGTGCTCTATTACTTGAGCCACAGCTCTACTTCTGACTTTTTGGGGGGGAGATGTGATCAATTGGAGATGAGACTCTGATGGACTTTTCTGCCCATGTTGGCTTTGAACTTCAATCCTCAGCTCCCAGCCTCCCTAGCCTGGCTAGTGCATTAGTTTTGAGAACTTCAGTGGGTCCTATTCTTAATTTCCCAACAGAGCAGTAGGAAAAAGTGAGGAGAGTTAAGGCTTAGAGAAGGCAGCCAATATTAAAGAAACTCCCCAAGGCTCCCACAGTCATGAGATTTTAAGTTGAAATGTGTTGACTTCTATTATAAAGTATGTTATCGTACAATCATTACAAATTTCAGAAAACAACACTAATAAGTACTTCATGATTATTTGGCAGGATATAGAGCCACTCTTTTTTTGGGCGGGGGGAGGTCCGGTTGTGGGACCTGAACTCTGGGCCTGGGTGCTGTCCCTAGCTCTTCAGCTCAAGGCTAGTGTATAGCCACTCTTACCAGGAACATCTTTTCCTGATTGACAAGAAAAGAGAGGAGATCCTTTTCCTGTGGTCCCTAACTTCTGATCACATACACAAAAGAAGATAGCTGAGAGATCCTTGCACATTTCCACTGTGGAAATTCCACATGTCCATTCATAATGAAGTATACCTCTAATAGATTGCAAGAATCACTTAATACTAGTCATGACTTCCAAAGAAGATATAAGGGAGTCATTCAGATAGAATATCCAGAAACTCATCTGTGTCTTAAGGTCTACCTTGATCTTTAATATTCTTTCTTTTGTATTTCAAGATATAGACCATCCAGTGACCACCAGGACAGTTCAAGTTACACATATACAAATAATAATGATAATAATACATTCAAGTCTTTATTAGCAACATCTACTTCATTCAACCTCTACCCATGCCTTAATATCTGACAGACACTATTCTATTGTTTCTATTTTCTTAATTTCAAGGATATAATGAAACAAAATCATGCATTTTGGAGATTTGCTTTTTTTTATTGAGCAAAATATTCCAGACAGCCCACCTCCCAAGTTGTTGTAAGTTTCAGTAATTTTTTTCCTCTTATTGCTTGATAGAATTCCATAGTATGGATAGATGGACTATTTCCACATTCTTGCTATTATAAATAAAGATGCTGTGAACATCCATTTTTGTGTGAATATAAGCTTTCATTTCTCTGACATAAATGTTCAGGGTGAACTGGCAGGATTGTATGCTTAGTGCCTTTAGAAATTGCAAACTCGTCTTTACATTTTCTCTACTGTATTGTATCCCCATCCATGTATGAGTAACACAGTGTCCCTAGAGCCTCACCAGCACTTGGACTTGTTACTGTTTTACAAGCCGCTCTGACAGGTTTGTAATATAATATTTCACAGTGGTTTTGATTTGCATTTCCCTAATGGTTATATCACTAAGGGGACTTCTTATCATGTACTTATTTAGCATTTATATATTTTCTTGGCATAATATCCCTGCCTGTCTTTTGCCTATATTCTGGTTGGGTTGTTTGTTTCAATACTTTTGTGGTTTGGAACTCAGTATATATGTTAGGTACTAGTTGTTGGTTAAATATGTGATTGGCCAGAATTTTCTCCCAGTCTTTAGTTTCTGTTTTCATCCACTTCACATAAACTTTCATAGAGCAGAAGTTTTAAATTTTGCCACTGTCCAGTTTATTGTTATTATTCATTGTATATATCATTGCAGTTTACTTCACTCATGAAGAGTTCCCTAGCTGCTCTGCTTTCTTACGCTCATCTCCAGAGTCTTCTACACCATGTCAGGGCTTACTTATGGTTAGCCAGATAAATGAGGAAAAAGGATGTCCACTTCATATAATCAGAATCAGAAATTTTATGATTACACTGTATAATAACTTCTTGAAATACACCTGCAAGGATCTTAGGTTACCACTGTACATGCAGAATTCTTTCATTAGAGAAGAAGGTCTGAGATAACTCCTCCAAGGGATACCTTGCTTCTGAACCTGGGCTCTTGCTTTCAACTGAAAATCTCAATGGAGAGAGTAATGTTCATTTAAAAATAAACAAACAAACAAAAAATATATAGCTGGGTGGCTATGGCTCATGCCTATAATCTTCGCCATTCAGGAAGCTGAGAAATGGGAATCATGGTTTGAAGTCATCCCAGGCAGGAAAGCCTGTGAGACTCTTTTCTTCAATGAACTACCAAAACTAGCTGGAAATAGAGGTGTGGCTCAAGTGGTAGAGTACTAGCGTTGAATGATGAAGTTCAGAGACACTGCCTGGGCTCTGAGTTCAAGCCTGAGAACTGGCACATTTAAAAGAAAAAAGATACAACAAAAATACTACATCAGGGGCTGGGAAGGTGGCTCAGTGGTAGAGTGCTCACCTTGCATGCTTGAGGCCCTGGGTTCGATTCCTCAGCACCACATAAATAGAAAAAAAAAAAGCCAGAAGTAGTGCTGTGGCTCAAGGGGTAGAGTGCTAGCCTTGAGCTGAAGAGCTGAAGGACAGCACCCAGGCCCAGACCGGACCCCCACCCCAAAAAATACTACATCAGGGCTGATAATGTGGCTTAGTGGTAGAATGCTTGCCTAGCATGCATGAAGACCTGGGTTTGATTCCTCAGTAACATATAAACAAAAAAAGCCAGAAGTGGCGCTGTGGTTCAAGTGGTAGTGTTATCCTTGAGCAAAAGAAGCTCAGGGACAATGCCCAGGACCTGAGTTCAAGCCTCAGGACTGGCAAAGAAAAAATATACTACATCAGGCAAAGAAGAAAACAAAACAGCCTTAAATAAGAGTGTAAAAATTGGGTAGAGTTAGTCTTCACTACTTGAGAGGTAGTGTGCCGAACTGCAATAATCCAACAGTAAGTTATTGAGAATGCAAAATTTTCTGCTTATCTGGGGTGTAAGAGCTTCCTAGTTCAAGGTTACCACTTTAAATTGAGATTACCATAAAATGAAAGCTACATCTTCAGAAAAGAGCATACCTGGCACTTAGTGAGAGAAGGCAAGTGAAGGGGTTAAAATCACAAGAGCTATGGTCAGTGTCTATTTCTGGCAAGTCTGGGTCCTGCAGTATAACCCAGTGTTTGTCATGTAAGACACACTAATAAATAGATACTACATTCAGGAGGTTTGAAGTGTGAACTAATGGTTTGGGGAAGAATGCAAGACAAGAAAGAAACATGTAATTACATTTTTCTGTTTTTGTCACTACAATGTTACTATATGTTTGTGTCATTTAATATTTTATCTGTTTCCTGTTACTCACAACACAATACTGAGTAGGCTGTCAAGAAAAGAGGTTTATTTTAACTGGTAGCTCTGGTCTAGGATTCTAAACTCTTACTTGAGTTCTTGCTTACAACCATAGGGGCTCTACTCTGATGACATTACCTAATCCTATTAACCTCCCTAAATTGCCCTACTTCTAAACATCATAGTTGGATTTTAAGTTTCCACCCTTGCAATGACTCACAATGGGAATTAAAGTTCAACAAGTTTTGGAGGGAAACATCATATTCAAGCCACAGCAACAGTGTATCACTAGCATTAAGTTAGACACAAGTAGACTGTCAATGACTAGGTATTAAGCCCAAATTTTTTTTTAAGAAAAATGGTTCTTATAAGAAAGGAAAAAAGAAGAGAAAGAAAAGGAAGGGGATAGTGTTATGCTACAGGTTTCGTGTGTGTGTGTGTGTGTGTGTGTGTGAATGTGTGTGTGTGTGTGTGTGTGTGTGTGTGAATGTGTGTGTGTGTGTGTGTGTGTGTGCATGCATGCCAGTACTGGGGCTTGAACTCAGAGCCTGAATACTGTCCTTTTAGTTTTTTTGCTCAAGGCTGGCACTCTGTCATTTGAACCACTTCCAACTTTTTGGTGGTTAATTGGACGTAAGAGTTTCGTGGGCTTTCCTGTCCAGTCTAGTTTCAAACCTTGATCCTTAGCCATCTGAGTAGCTAGAATTACAGGTGTAAGTCACCAGTGTCTGCTTGGTCCTCCTTTTACTAAGCAGACGATGGTACTCTACTTCCTAAGCCCCTAAAAGTCAAGCAGATGTTCAGCTTGTGACAAGTTAGAGTTCAAGTTCTGAGCTAAGCTGTGACTCTTCCAAGCAATAACCTTATGCTGTGGCTAGAGCCTTGCTCTGGATGGAGAAAGTGGCAGCCCTGACTATGGGGCTCAGGACACAGCATTTAGTGTCAGCAAGAACTCAATCTTCACAAGTGTCTGTGTGTGTGTGCCAGTCCTAGGGCTTGAACTCAAACATGGGCACGGTCCCTCAACATTTTGTTTTGCTCAAGGCTATCACTCTACCACTTGAGCCACAACTCAAGTTTTGGCTTTTTTTTTTTTTGTGATGATCAATGCCTGGGCTGACTTCAAACTGTGATCTTCAGATCTCAGCCTTCTGAGTAGGTAGGATTACAGATGTGCACCACTTACACTAGTTCAATCTTTATAATATTTTTTCTTTTTCTTCTTCCTCTTCTTCTTCCACTTACACCAATTCAATCTTTATAATATTTCTTCCTCCTCCTCCTCCTCCTCCTCCTCCTCCTCCTCCTCCTCCTCCTCCTCCTCCTCCTCCTCCTCCACCTCCCCCCTCCTCCTCCTCCTCCCCCCTCCTCCTCCTCCTCCCCCCCTCCTCCTCCTCCTCCTCCCCCTCCTCCTCCTCCTCCCCCTCCCCCTCCTCCTCCCCCTCCCCCTCCTCCTCCTCCTCCTCCATTTTAGAGCCTGGGAACGATCCTGAGCTTCTTATTTGCTCTACGATAGCACTGTACCACTTGAGCCCCAGAGCCATTCCTGGCTTTTTCGGTTTCAGTGGTACTGAGAAATTGAACCCAGGACTTCATGCATGCTAAGCTAGCACGTTACCATTAAGCCATATTCCCAGCCCAATCTTTGTAATTTTAAAGAGTAAGAAAGCAAGGATTGTTTGTTCATAACCTACTCTGAATGAGAGAAAATATTATAAGCCTGTCTTTAGCAGAGAAGTTGTATTTGCTTTGCTTTTTTTCTTTCTGTCTTGTCTTCTAATTTTTCAAATAATGGTTTTTTATCTGCTTTAGACTTTTCTTTTTTCTTCTTTTTTGGTCATGAGGCCTGAGCTCTGGGCCTGGGCACTGTCCCTGAGCTCTTCAGCTCAAGGCTAGTGCTCTACCACAGTGCCACTTTCAGCTTTTTCTGCTTATGTGGTACTGAAGAATTGAACCCAGGGCGTCATGCATGTGAGGCAAGCACTCTACCACTGAGCCATCTTCCCAGCCCTGGACTTTTCTTAAATATGAATAAACAATAACATTAAGTTAAAGTGAACTGATGATATGGATACATCTATGGTTTTATGGTGTTTATGCTTCAGAATGAAGCCATATTTGCATCTACAAATGCATAAAATATACAGAATTAAGCCAGGCACCAGTAGCTCATACCTGGTATCCTAGCTATTCAAGAGGATGAGATCCAAGGATAGTAGTTCAAAGCCAGCTTGGAAAGAAAAGTCCATTAGACTGCTATATCCAATTAGTCAGCAAAATGAAGTGAGGTGTGGCTCAAGTGGTAGAAAACCAGCCTTGAGTGAAAAATCCAAGCAAGAGCATAGTGCGTTGAGTTCAAGCCCCAGTATTTCCCCTTGCCATAAAGATGTAAAGAATAATGCAATTTTCATGCACTTAGAGTATATTTTTTATGTTAAGCTATAGTGTAGTCACCACAAACTTTAAAAAGCAATGTGTGGCATGCCATTGAATCAAAGTCTACCAGCTAGAGAGAAGTCTGCTCCTATCCCTGAGCATTGTGCCTCTAGGAATATGATAATATGGTTTCCTAGGAGATTCTCATGGGGCTGACACCTTCTTCTTTATCGAAATTTTAATGTAGTCAGCAGAGGAGATCGACTATGATGGATGTTGACTAGAAGGCTGTGTTGCCTTGTCTTCCTTCCTGCATAGCATAGCACGCATATGTGCACACATGCATGCACACACACACATGCATGTGCACAGGCCTGCATTATATAACATAGCTAGGCTTTAACAGAATTGTTTTATTAGACAAAAGAACTTTACATTAGAATTTTGTAGAAGGGATCTGAAGAAAAATGATCCTAGACTCTAATGGTTGTGTTTATCTGTATTTATTTGCACATGGGGACTAGCTGGCTTGAATGAAGACAATAGAACCTAGTGCTTTTTTTGGCACCCTCATGGGTTAGAAGCCCTCTTGTGTTTCCTTTCAACCTCCTCTGACACAAATAGCAAGCGATTTTTGCTATCTTTGATGACTGAGGTCTCATAGACTAAAATTACATATCTCTGGGAATTTTTTAGAGGTTAAAATTGTCCTCGTGATTTTGCCTACCATCTCTTGAGTATTATTCAGACGTTTTCCATCCACTTTACTTACCTAAAATTGCAGAGCACAACAGGCTATCAGTAGAAATAAGAATCATATTATTGGTCCTGTTTTTAAAAGGGAGTAAGCCTTGGTTTTATAAATAAATGCTTTATTCCTGTTCTTCTTCCATTTCAGAATGCACATTTACTATGTGGAATTATAATGAATTATATTTCTCAATAAAAGTTTAAAGGAGTAAAAATATGACCCTAGTTGTATAGTAGTTAATATAAAGGAAAAACTTTTTTTTTTTTTGTCGGTTGTGGGACTTGAACTCTGGGCCTGGGCGCTGTCCCCCAGCTCTTCAGCTCAAGGCGAGTGCTCTACCACTTGAGCTACAGTGCCACTTCTGGTTTTCTGGTGGTTTATTGGAGATAGGAGTCTCACGGTCTCTCCTGCCTGGGCTGGCTTTGAACTGCGATCCTCAGATCTCAGCCTCCTGAGTAGCTAGGATTACAGGCGTGAGCCACCAGCGCCTGGCTTAAAGGAAAAACTTTTGAGAATGCTCTTAATTTTCTTTGTAAGGAACCGAAGAACTTGTAGCTTCTGAACTCCACATAAAAGGGTAATAATATTAAAATTTTTATACTTCTGAAATCATATTTTAAATAGTAAGAGATGACTTGACAAATATACAAATGATCATTCTACCTGTATACATTAAGCTTTTAAAAATAAGATTAAAAAAAGAACATAATACTCTATACAAACAGGGATTTTTTTAAACTGAAATTATCTAGCCTTAGAATAGTTAATTACTTTCTGCTTGGTAAATTGTCTTAATAGAGGCAAAAGTTGTATTTAAAAATTTCAAATGTCAACTCTTAAGTGTAGTTGCATTGGAAACTACATTATATGGAAGATCTCCAGGGACCTTGAAGACTCAGACTTCTGAAAAAAAGTTAATAACCTTCTTTCCTTGTTACTAAAAAAGACCAAGGTAAAGCATTTCAAACACCCACAGGATCAGCTTGCTGCCTGAACTCTCGGTTCCCTCCTTTCATCTTACTTGCCTAACACTCTACAAGTATGTTTGTTACAAGAAAATGGACAGCAAACTTGGACATTCAAATAGCACTTTCTAAATTTTATTTTGTTTTATTTTAGTATTATCCTCAAGTAGTTGTACAAAACGATTTCAATTCATATCAATTTATGACTACAATACATATTGATAAGTCACTCCTGTCATTCTCCCCCAACATCCATTCCAGCCTTACCCGTTCCCTTATTCTACTTGGTTCCATTTTAACATATGTACATTGAGTTTTATGACTGCATTCATCCACCTTTTCTCTATTTGTCTTCCTTGTGTTCTCTCTCCTCCTGATAACACATGTTTTAGCTTTCTGGTCTTCATTTTGTTGTACTGTCAGTTCATTGTTCAAAGGAGTTACATTATTGAAATTTATCCCTGAGTATGCCATACTTTGATCAGTTTGATTGTGTATATATGACCATGTATATGTTTTCAAAATATTTAGATTTTAGATATAATGTCTACATATGAGTGAAAACACATGTCGTTTGTCTTTCTGAGTGACTTACTTTACTTAATGTAATTTTTCCCAGGTCCATCCGTGATCTTTCTTTTTAAATTCAATTAGCCAAGATAAACTATCAGCTAAAAACATTCCTTTGGAGCTCAGGATCTGGTCTTGTGGGACAAGTATAGATGTCATGTCCAAGATCCCTTGTGGATCAAATTAGTACCCAGAGCAAGTTCCTTACTTCTACATGATAAGCCCATGCCTTGATCTGGATTCCAAAATCAGAACCATTTTTTTTTAAATGCTCTTATTTTCTAACATTCACAAAATGTGTGGATCTGATGAAAATGATGCTCAGGTGGCTCAATTAGAGTGCATTAGTAGCTGTTCCATCAACAATATCTTGTCACTGGGGCTGACTGCGAGCTTCCCAGTTAGAGCAAGGAGATAGTTTCACAATGTGTGAAGACTCTAATATCAGCCTTGTTAATTGTTAAATTGTTAATAAATTTGGAACACTTCATCTCCTAAGATCCTTTCAAATCCGTTTTTAGCCCCTCTTTTCACAGCCAGCGTCATAGTGGTAGTAACAATATTATCAGGCAGGGGTAGAGAGCAGAGACTGAGTATAGAGGGAAACCTGTGACCAGAACCCTGGGACCCGGAACCTTGGTTAGCCAAATATCATCATCCAGGCCACACAAATGTCTGTGTCATCTAGGTGATGCTGTTACTGAGATTTGGAAAAGACAGGCCAGGTACTTAGGCACAATTTTCAAATTGTGGAGCCAGAATGAGAGGAGGAATGAGGAAGATATAACAGACAAAGCTAGGGTGCTGCCTGTGTTTAGGTCCTTTATCTACTTGGAAGCTGAAGAATTGTCAACTCTCGAGAAGGTGTTGTGCTGTGGTCCTGGCTAACCTGGCACACTTATTAATCAATGTGCATTTCTCTTTCCTTCCTAGGACAGCTTTCCTGCCCGCTTTGGAGGAGTCCACTTTGTCAACCAGCCTTGGTACATTCATGCCCTATACACACTCATCAAGCCATTCCTTAAAGACAAGACCAGGAAACGGGTAAGGAAAACAAATGTATCATGTGAATTACAAATTCTCTCCATCCCCCCTCCCCTTCTCTTTCTCTCATTACCTTTGGTTTTGAAGCCAGTGAAAAGTTGTACATTTGAGTCTCATTGGTTGTACATTTGAGTCTCAGCCAGAGTTTGCAAATACTCTGTTTAATCAATAATTTAGTAGATTTAGACTACAGAGTGCCAGTGACACATCAAAGGAAACTTTGAAGTCATCAAATACTGGATGTCCATTTTGCTGTAAATACTTGTGGGAAATACTGTGTCAAGCTACTTCCTGTTCATAGAATGTTTCCAGAGCTAGTGTTTTGTCGTGTAAATGTATGCTCATGATTTTTGTTACTCCTTGAGAGTGTTGGGGAAATAACTGCCAGCACCATCACCAGCTCCACGCATTCACTTTATTCTGCACTGAAATAACAATGGCCTTAGAAGGAAGGCTTTAAAACTTAATTTCATCAGTGAACTTTTGAGAAACCAGCCTTTTTAGTTGGAGCTGGTCTTGCATGGCATTCTGGTTAGCTGGTATTCTTGAACTACTCTAAATCTCAGTTTCTTCATTTATAAAAGGAGAAACTAACATCATCACAAAGTTGCTGGGGCAACTTTAAGGAGATGGTGTGTGAAAGCAAATAACATGATACCATTCATGTAGCAGACTTGGTCACTTTTAGTTCTTCATACCTTCTACTTGGGGCTTAAATTTTCCTCCCAGCTTTACTGTGGTATGTTTGATGAATAAAATTTGTCTATATTTATGATATAAAATATGGTAGTAGAGGCTGGGAAGGTGGCTTAGTAGTAGAGTGCTTGCCTTGCATGCCTGAGGCTCTGGGTTCAATTCCTCAGCACCACATAAACAGAAAAAAAAAAAGCCTGAAGTGGAGCTGTGGATCAAGTTGAAGCATGCTAGCCTTGAGCTGAAGAGCTCCAGGACAGTGCCCAGCCCAGAGTTCAGGCCACACAATTGACAAAAAAATGTGGTGGTAATATATATTATTATATAACATGCAATATGATAATATTTATATATTATATATGATTATATTATTAATCAAGATATAATGATAGTTGTATATTATATATAATATGGATAATAACATATATTACTATATAATATATAAGATACAATAAATTTATATTTAATATATTATAAATAATCTATTATATATTATACACATAGTACATATGTATATACACATGGCAAAATTATTATAATCAAGTCACCCATTTATCACTTTACATAGTTAAGAATTTTTCTCCAGTTTATTTCTTCATCTTCAACTGTCTTTGGTGTAAGAACACATCCAGTGAACTCCACTAGCAAATATGAAGTATACGAAGTAGTATTGTTGGACACTGTGACTATATTTTACATTAGATCTAGAACTTTTCATCTTACTTAACTGAATTTTTGTACCCCTTCACCATCATCTT
This sequence comes from Dipodomys merriami, assembly GCF_024711535.1. Classification (NCBI taxonomy): domain Eukaryota; kingdom Metazoa; phylum Chordata; class Mammalia; order Rodentia; family Heteromyidae; genus Dipodomys; species Dipodomys merriami. The sequence goes on from NW_027205603.1 coordinate 35,302,319, forward strand.
CTCCCTCCCCTCTCCTCTAGGCCCTGGAACCATCCTTCCACTTTCTGCTTCTGTGAGACAGACCATGCAGTATGCTTCTAGGTCCTTAGGGAGCCTTGAAATAGAATGTAAAAAGGATAGACAAGTGTAGACCTGGAAACCAGAACTCACCAACTTCAGCAGGCAGAGGCATTCTGAGACATTTTGTCATCTGTCTGGAGGTTAGGATAGCACTAAAGACAGAGGTGTCCCACACTGACTGAAGTATGGCTAGAGGATTTCTACTCCATTTATCTTTTATCCTAGATGGGGCAGTAGCAATTTCTCCTACAGTGGACACTTGCTTCTGTGCCAGAGAAGGGAATTTCTGTGTCTCTGGGCCCAGGACAGGACTGCACAAGTACAGAGTCCAGCTTCTGCCTCCATTCCACAGGTATCTAGAAGGAAGGGACATGTTCAACAGCACATCTGTCCTTTAAGGACCAAGCATGTTAAGTATACTGCACAAATATATACGCTAAACATCTGGTGAAGTATTTAACTTAAATATGCTTCAAATACTTTAGCACCTTCTAAGGAATTTTGCAAAAGCCAGAATAACTGAATTTCTTCAAAGGAAATAATTCTCATTAAAATTCACTTGTACCCAACTGCAATGTCAGAATACATTATTTTTAAGTGTATTTTAAGTGTAATAGTATTCAAAAAGAATTCAGCACTTGGCTTTTTTTCCCCAATGTCTTTACATGATGTCATTGAATTGTAAGTCAATGGGCACACGATAATAAGGCAGTGAGTATTTATTACAGTAAGTTATTCTACATTCAAGCATTTTTGAAAATTACTGATTTAAATTTCATCATAGTTTATTATGGTTATGTACATTCACATGTATTTAATTGATGATCTTGGAAGCAACTTGTTTGTTATATTTAATTAACTGTGTAAGTCATGTGTTATATGTAACTATTTCAAACCTGCAGCATGATGAAGTGTGGGTACTGACATCTCCATATACACATATACACAGTTTAAATCAACTTTTGAGATAAATTCCAAAATCGTAGTTAATGTTTTATGCATCATGCATTTTGTGAATTTGTTTGGCAATAATTACAACTCCAGGTTGTTTCTTTTTCCTTTTTGACCAGTTTCTATCATTATCATCGTATGCTCAAAAGATACAAACTTATTTGGGTAATAGCCCTATGTAGACAAAAATCGTTACAGCCTCCTATAGCACATTCTCAGAATAACCATTTTCAGTTCTGCTGAGTAAGAATTGATTCGCTTCTACTTGCACCCATAGCATCCCAGGAGCCACAGAACATGTTAAAGGAGTCAGATAACCCCACTTCTGTCCCCAAATGTTCTCTCCCATAGAGATGCAAGGCATAAATGAACACCTTGGAGAGAAAAGAAAGAGAGGTCAGCAGAAATTGAGGAGATCATTGGGAGGCGAGTGAGGAGAAGCAGCATGAGCAGTATTCCTGAGACCAACTTAGTAAGAAGAGGTTGTAAATTGATTTAGGCTGGAAAGGATGGGAAGCATTCAATTGTGAGAAAGAGCAAGTCTGAGCAACAATGTGAAGCATGGTGGGGTTTAACATGGTCTGCCCTACTGCCCCAGCTATCAGTAGGTATGATTAAAGGATGGCTAGATGTATAACCTTGGGCTATGGCCAAATAATATCCAATCTGTTCAGAAACTTTATTTTAACAACTATTAATTCCATCCCTTTGCCAAGCAATAAATTACCATTTTATAACAGCTAAGTTTCAGGCTCAGGATGAATGCCTCTTTAAACAACATGATCACCAGTAACACATCCAATTTGTCATTGCTTAATTGTGTATCAGATTAAATACTGGGTTGTGTTTCAGAGTTGATTTTTTTTCTTGCTTAATGTTTTTCTCTTTCTTTCCAGATTTTCCTGCATGGAAACAATTTAAACAGCCTTCACCAACTAATACACCCTGAATTTTTGCCCTCTGAATTTGGAGGAACACTTCCTCCTTATGACATGGGAACTTGGGCCAGGACATTACTCGGTCCTGACTACAGTGATGAAAATGACTATACTCATACTTCCTACAATGCCATGCATGTGAAACACACATCCTCCAACCTGGAGAGAGAATGCTCACCCAAGCCCATGAAGAGGTAAGACCCCAATCACCAGTTCCTTGTGCACAGAGGTCACTTCAAGGTTTTTTTTTATGTAGATCTATGGTAGATTAAGTAGTTAAAGACTTTGTGAGCACAGAATTGAATAAAATTAATTGCAACATATTATCAGCTGATTTCATTAGAATTTACAGTAAATGAGGTTTGGCTGGTAGAGAAACATAGTTGTCCCCATGTTAATTGTTAAAGGCTAACAACCTTAGTCACAGCCCTGGCTATAAACCACATAATAGGCCTCGGAGATATACTAGTTGGCAAGGCAACCTGCTAGAGAATGTGCCTGTCACTCAATCCTTTGGAGCCAAAACAGCATTTGCTTGGCTGCAGCACTGATTAGGCACCAAGAGCATCAATATGAATAAGACTTGGAAAGAACAAAGAGGCATGCCTCTGGAAAATCTGTCAAGTGAGACTTTTGGGGAACATCTTGATAAAATTATTTGCATTCAAGCTAGACTCTGACTGAGGAATATCAGCAACCTGGTAAAAGAAAGGGCATCACTATACTAAACAGAGGGGACATACAGAAAGACATAGAGGCCTACAGTGATGAGATGGTATGATGCGATCAACAAGTTTGCAAGAATGGGGGAAGGTCCAGGCACTGCTGGCACACTCCTCGTTACTGAGGAGGCTGAGATTTGAGGATCAAGGTTCAAAGCCAGGCTGGGTAGGAAAGCATGTGACTCCAATTAACCACCAAAATGCTAGAAATGCTAGAAATGAAGTTGTGGCCCAAGTGTAGAGTACAAGCTTTGATCACAAAAGCTAAGGTCTTGAGTGCCCAGGATCTGAGATGAAGCTCTAGTAGTGACATTAAAAAAAATGGGCGCAGGGCATACATAGATTGGCAGTAGAGCATCAGAGAGCGTTGGATCCAAGTGCTACTGTTTTTAAGAAAGTGTCATGGAAGAAGAATGCTGTTGTTGTTACTATTACTATTACAATTATGATTACTATTAGTTGCAGTGTTGGGAATGGAACAGGGCCTTATGCATGCTAGAAACATATTCTAACACTGAGCTACTCCCCTATCCCAAATCAGGCATTAAAAAAAAATTGGCATGCAGATAGTGTGAGAACTGTTTTAAAAAAGTCTAAAACCTGGGGCTGGGAAGGTGGTCCAATGGTAGAGTGCTTGCCTTGCATGCATGAGGCCCTGGCTTCGATTCTTTAGCACCACATAAGCAGCAGAAGAAAAAAGCCGGAAGTGGCACTGTGGCTCAAATGGTAGAGTGCTAGCCTTGAACTGAAGAGCTGAGGGACAGCGCCAGGACTAGAGTTCAGACCCCATGACTGACAAAAAAAAAATATATATATATATAAAACCTTATTTTTAAGGCTAAAAACCCCTTTTGTCACTATCTCTAATCTTAATCCCAATTTTCCCAATAGGTGACCATTGTCATCAGCCTAAAGTGGGCTCTTCTATTCTCTTTTCCATTCATCATATGCATCTGTGCTCACCACTAGAAAACATCTAAGAGTGTGGATTTGTTGGCTAAGATTACTATAATAAACTACCATATATTAGCTGATGTGACCAACAGACATAAATGTCCTTGTAGTTCTGGAAGCTACTAGCATTAAGATCAAGGGTTTGGTGGTATTGGTTTCTTTGAAGCATCTCTTCTTAGCTTGTGGATAGCCATCTTTCCCTTCTGTCTTCCCCTGGTTTTTCTTATGTGTGTCTGTGCTGATTTCTTTTAAATACATCAATCGTATTGGAATGGAGCCCATTCTATTGATCCCGTTTTACCACAATTACCTCTATAAAGACTTTATCTCCAAATATATCCACTCTTAAGGACATATGAGTTTAGCAGGGGATGAAGACATAATTCAGTCCATCAGACTGTGATGTGACATCTTTCAAAGTCAGCACAACTGCACATAGCTTGTGTTTTTTAATGACTCCAGAATATGGATATATCAGTGTAGTCATTTCTTCATTGCTGAGCTTTTAGGTTGTTTCAAGCTTTTTCTCTATTTCAAACAAGGCTTGATAAATATCCACAGGCAGGCCTTCCTCTAGGCTGGTTCCTTTGGGTGGACTTTGGGGCCCTGCACTTGCTGGGAGACAGGGTGTGTACATTTTAAATTTTAGTCCGCAATGCCTAAATGCATGAGACTGAGTGATACTGTTAGATAGTGGACACTGAGTTTTATCAGCAATGTGTGAGAATCTCTCTCTCCAAGGCCCTTGAGAAATGTTCATTATTATTAGGCTTTACTTTTAATTTAATCTTGATATTAAGACATTACTTGAATTTAATCTTGATATTAAGACATACCATGGTCACTTTGGTTTTCTTATGAGATAGTGAGACTAGTCAAGAAAAAAGTATAACTAAATCTGCACTAACTAAATCTGTACCCACTATCTTATTATGTAATTGTTACACCTCTGTACATCACCTTGATAATAAAATTAAATTAAAAAGAAAAAAGAAAGATTTTTATCTTTCATATTTAAAAAAATGAAAATGAGATTTACAGGGTTATTAGGGGCCAGATACTAAAAGTCTTTGGAAGATCAAATAGGAAGGTAAGGGCCATAGTTGACACAAAGCAGTGGAGAATTTGCTCCATTCCAGAAGGTTTGGCTGTGGAGAAGGATGAGTGTCTATCAAAGTGTCCTGGAGGTAACTGGATGTTTGTACCTAGGATAAAGGCTTCCATACATCTGTCTAGCTGTGAACATGATTCTCTAATGTCTAATGGGGAGAAGGCTTTTGTTGGGATGGGAAAGGTCTATAACAAGTCATTGAGTCCTCAGGGTAGCAGTCAGTGATCTCTGGAAATCATGTTCATGATGTTTGAGAAGTTGGTTTTTGTCTTTCCAAAGAAGAACTGACCTTGCCTTACTGACTGGCTCAGGTGAGATTGTCCATTTCTTGTCCTAACTTAGTCTTAACCAAGTAGACAGAATAAAGCAACTCAGTGTTCTGAGTCTTTTATCTGCACTTTAATCTTCACTGTAGTTGTATGATAAAGATGCTATTGCTATCTTCACTTCACTAATAAGGAAACTGGACTCAGAGAAATTGACTGGCCAGTGGGTATGATCCCACAGCAGCAGCAGGTAAATGACTGTTCTGAAATTCAGAGCTGGTCAAGCCTACTCCGGGCTCTCTGTTCAGGTCCTGTATAAGACCTATTCTCACTGCTCTTCCTCATGCCTCTGTCCTTTCTCCCCATGTCCTCTATAGTGGGAATGGGGATACTTCATGAGTCTTGTCTCTATGAATTTCTAGAAACCCTTGAATAATACCATCATATCATCACATGTTTGAAACTCCAAAGTCAAGTAGCATAACATAGGAAGTTGCCACTTTCCCTCCAGATCACTAGTCACAGCAGTACATCTCTTTTGAACGACTAGAAATCTCCTGATTTCAAATTCCTGTGAACCTGAGGTTCATAGAAGTTAGTAGTTTCTACTAGTAGATTGTGAGTTCTGGAGGAAAAAAACCCATTGTGCAGCTTTCACCTTATCCTTGGTAGGAATCCAACTCAGTGCTCAATGTGTAGTAGACATGTAGCAGAAACCTATCTGTGCATGCGAAATCTGTGCACATGTTAATGTCAAATCAAAACAAGTCTCTCCAAAACTCATCCTTGATGCATTTATTCAGGAGTATCAAATACAAGGAAAGCACTCATTTCCTCAGTCTTTAGCATGGGTCTGGTGGGTTCTACTTACACTCTCTCACATCCTAGTCAAGGAGAGAAGTCATGCCAGTAAATGATTGCAGTTGGGCCAGGACAAAAGACACAGTATGAAGAAGAAAAACCTGCCTTGGCATCCTGTAGAAGCATCGCCGATGTCAGCTAGGAAGATGCCATGGAGGACTCACTGGATACCCAGGGTCTGGAGCACAAGTTCATTCCTTTTTTTTTGAGAGTAAGAAATCCAAGGCAGGGGCTGGGAAGGTGGCTCAGTGGTAGAGCACTTGCCTTGCATGCCTGAGGCCCTGGGTTTGATTCCTCAGCACCACATAAGCAAAAAGAAAAAAGCCGGAAGTGGCACTGTGGCTCAAGTGGTAGAGCGCTAGCCTTAAGCTGAAGAGCTGAGGGACAGCGCCCAGGCCCAGAGTTTAGGCCCCATGACTGGACCCCCCCAAAAAAAAAAAAAGAAATCCAAGGCAAGCAAGAGAGAGAACATAGCAATTACATACATGCCTCAGTTGCCCCAACAAAGCAACCAACATGGCCTTCTCATTCCTGCTGCCTTTTGTGACAGCATCCTTGAACCCTTGTCTGGGATTTTCAGGCAGGAACAGGAAGGGTGTTGATATCTGCAAGCAAGAACCACCTCCGCTCTGTCTACTGTCAGGTACCTCACTGATCAAAGAAGAGAGTAGCCACCATTCATAATGGCTTTGGATGTCTCAGAACTCATAGAGGCAAGGGAACATTGAAAACAGAATTTGGAAATCTTTGAGGATTATCTCTCCTAGTTTCCTACTTGACAGTTCTTTTCTCCAGTACAGATTGTCAAGTGCTCCCATTTGTACCATCCAGAGACAGAAGGCAGCTGGGGACAATGTGTTCCTGCTGCATGGCCATGTTAGAAGTGTCCATTGTTCTGAGCCAGATGCCCTTGGAAGAGAATTTGGTACATACTTCCTATCATTCTACTACAGACTTCAAGTTTATTTGGAGTAAAATGTGCTTTAATAGACTCTCCTTGAGATCTAATGTGGCTTCTGAACACATATGGACACTGAGTTCCAAGAGGTTCTTTTGAACAGTGCTTTTTAGTATCTGTGCAGGGTAAAATCTAAGATGCCTGAAACTCTTTTTAGTGAATAAATGGTTCTAACAAACTCTGAGCTTCTTCCTCCAGTAAGTGTAGCTCAAGGCTTACTTATTTAAAAAATTAGTAGTTTAGATAAGAATTTTTCTGACTAGAACATTTTTTGTATCATTCTTGTTTTTAATCCAGTGATGATCTTCAGAGGTGTGGCATTCTTTGCTTTAGTATTAAATGACCTAGAGTCTGGCTTTTTTCTTTTTTGTCGGTTGTGGGGCTTGAGCTCTGGTCTTGGGTGCTGTCCCTGAGCTCTTCAGCTCAAGGCAAGCGCTCTGCCGCTTGTGCCACAGTGCCACTTACGGTTTTCTAGTGGTTTATTGGAGATAAGAGTCTCACGGACTTTCCTGCAGGGGCTGGATTTGAACCTCGATCCTCAGATCTCAGCCGCCTGAGTAGCTAGGATTACAGGTGTGAGCCAACCGAGCCCGGCTTGAGTCTGGCATTTTTAACTTCTCATTTCCCTTTTTATTTTATTTCTTAGGAGCTATTTCTTTGCTCTTAGGGCATTGGCTGCTCATAAAACACATTTATGGAACATCCCATTTCCTCCTATCTAATTCACTATTTAAGTGTGTATGAAGAGTATGCAGCCAAATTTGCTAAAATTGTCCAACAAATAACAATAAAGAGGTTTTGCATCCATTATGATTATGTTGTTGCAAATAAGAGGAAAAAATCTCAATAGAACTTTTAAAAATTAGCTTACATGAGTTATATAGGAGTAGAGTTCATTGTTACATCTCTATACATGTTTACAGAGTACTCCAGTCATTCACTTCATCTTTCGCACTTCCTGTCTCCCTGTCGCCCCTGAAGTATCCACAACAAGATCTCTTGATCATTTAGTTTTTTGTTTTTTTGGTTTTTTTAATATTTTTATTGTAAAGATACTATACAGAGGGTTACAGTTACATGAGTGAGGTAATGAGTACACTTCCTCTTGAACATTGTTACCCCCTCCATTGTTTTCCCCCTACCATCCCCTCCCTCCCTCCCTTCCCTGAGGTTCTTTTTTTTTTTTTTTGATTGTGATTAAGTGATTACATAATTTCCGGAAATTCACAGTATTGTGGAATAATGATGCTCATTTAAAGTCACAAGTTCATTCTAACTTTCCTGGAGCAAATTGTCTATCACAGTCTGTAATATATAACGGTGCTCACATGTTATATACCATATATGTTGATCATTTAGTTTTAAATGATCTGTTTCAACAGTACTCAACCTCTTTCTTCCTCTCTGCCATTCAAAGTAGGCTCTTCAAACACGAAGGAACATTTGTTGTCTTACTCGTGAGATATCTCAAATTAAATTGGCTGCAGTGATGCTATACCAATGCTGACCACAGAAACTAGATTTGCTCTACCACCCAGCACAATTGGACAATTCCCAGGCAGCTGGCTGCCCCGACTATTCATGGAGAGGAAGATGCCCAGACATAAAGAGCTTTTGCAGCTAGGAAGAGGAGGGCCTGGACCATGGCTGAGAACAAACTCTTTTGTTAAAGGCTAAGTTATAAGAACAAGGGTGAAATTTCTTACGAAAGAAGTAAATGCATGCTTTTTAAATCAGTTTGTGGATTTTATGACATCTCTTAATTATTAGACAACATTTACTAATTACTTTCTGGTTTTAGTCTTTATTACTGATAAAGTAATTAAGCTGGCTACAAATATTATTTACAAAACAAATGTACATACACAAAAGAGTAATTACTGATGAATGATTAGCTACTTTGGGGCAGATGTTCAAAGCGTATCTGCATATATATATTTATATAAAAAAGTACATATATGTAATGTCTTATGATTATTAATAATACTCCTGCATGCAGACTCAGGGTAAGGATCTTGAGCCACCTCCTAGAGTTGGAGCTGTCAAAATACAGGCTGATGGTCCAGTGATAAAAAGCTTGGACTACACATGGCACTCAGAAGAGAAAGCTATGATTGACATCTCTCCGCATGTTAAAGATCCCAAGTTGATCTATTTCATTGGTTTCTTCTCATCTTTGTCCAGCCCCAAGGGCAGCTCTTGACAATGCAGTTAATAAGTTCCAGAAAATAAAGAGCGTCTTTCTTGGTATTTCTTGGCAAAAAAAGAACTCTGAAAATCTAGAATTTGTGCTCTTTCTTTCTTCTCTGGGCCTATTACCATGATCAGAAAGTAGGTGCATGATCGCCCAGAAGAGCAGGGAACAATCCTGGAATAATCTGGAGTATTATCCAAAAAGCCTTGGATGATAGGAGCAAGATCTAGATTAAAAACTGTATTTCCTATCTTGTATAATTTTATCTGATCGGGGGAGGAGGGAAAGCAGAGAAATGGTGGAACAAAGGGTGAACTAATTCAGCAGTGAAACCCATTAGATACTATGTTTGAAATGAACTATATAACTTGGGGGGAAGGAAGACAGGAGGAAAAAATCTTGGAGAGAATGAGGGGATATGACACTGTTCAAAATGAAATGTACACATTACCTGAATTGTGTAACTGTACATTATCTCTATAATAAAAGGAAAAACATAAAAAAGTAAAAACAAAACAAAACCAAAACCAAAAATAACTGTATGTTCCCATTGTACAGAAGTGACACATATTTTCAACCAGGGCTTGCAGAGAGAAAAGATGTATTTTACTTCATTCTCTCGCTTGCTTGAGCAGGTTTCTTTGCACTGTTCTACTTCAGACAGTCTCCATTTTTCAAGATGCTTCCCTATAAAATGTTTACAAAGAATACACATTAATCTGGGTGCCAGGGGCTTACTGTATTTTGAGGACAGCTTCATTCTTACTTATATAATGTATCATGTCCTAATGAGTAGAGCACAATCTCAGCTGTGTTCTAAGTTGTTCACTGTCTGGTGTCCAGCTGAAATAAGATGGAACTTTTAAGCTCTGAGATGTCATTGCTACTCTGGTAGCTAATATCATGTCACTACTTAAGAAAGGTTACTAAGGAAACCATAAATGCCTGATGGTTTATGCCAGTTAATTGGATACTATAGTGTGCTGCATACAGGATGAGAAAATTTGTTTACAGTTTTTAAAGAACCTGAAATATAGCCACATGGCCTCATGATTACTTGTGCCTCTGACTGTCATTGGCATTCGGCTTTTACAGTTTGTCTTTCTACAGCAGAAGGGAAGAAGGCTATCCCCTATAAGCGTACCCTATATATCCATGGGACAATGAAGTGTAAGAAAATCTATATGATTAACTCAGTCCTTAAGAAAATGAATGGAGCTATTAAACCTGTGTACAATGGCATGTTATCTCTTTTAAAGAATAACATAAAAAACATGTGAGATGAAGATTTCTAAGCTATTGGGGTTGAATTGAGGGGAAATGAACAGATGTGGTTGAACTACTTGAGTAGAGTTCCCAGCACAAACTGTGATTACTAATGACGCATGCTCTGAAAAAAGAAATTCCTGTTTGCTAAGTGTCATGCTCAGATATGATTACTTGGAATGAGAGATAAAGCCTAGGTGAGAAAGCTCTGGCCTATCTCTTGTGACTCGTTGCAATTGGTAAACACCTTACAACAGTCCATGTAAACTGTGTCTGTCTTCAACATCCCTCCAGCAAAGAACCTCTCTCAGAACGTTTCATGATTGCATGGAGAAAAACAAATATGTGATGTAATATACATTAAATATAATCTGAGCAATGTCATACTTGGAAGTAATAAGCAAGCAGGTGTGTTAGTATACATCTGTAATCCCAGCAATTGGGAGAGAGAGGGTGGAGCATTTAACACTAGCTTAGAGAAAGATAGCAAGACTCTATGTCAAAAATAATTTTTATTTTTAAAAAAAGTGTAGCTCGAGTGGTAGAACACTTGCCTAACAAGCTTAAGGCCAGAGTTCAATTCCCAGCCTCATCAACACCCACCTTGGCCCTGAAAAATAACAACAGTGTGATGCTTGAATACAGTGCTCAAGTTCTCTTTTTAGTTTTAACTAGATTTTACAGACTTTGTGGTAGATATTTGAGTGTAAAATGTCAAAATGCTCAGTTTTTATATCAAGGCCATAAACAACGAGCATTCTATTGGAAACTCCTTTGCAATCCCACATAGAATGCTACTCTTGGGGCCCTTGTCATAGTGATCAGCACCAGCTAGGCCTCTCATTTTGCTCTGTACTTTTCAAAAGGGGCCCCAAGGAGACATGTCCAAGTACTATAGCCTAAGCTCAGCTTCATGCCTTTGAGGCCATGGGATGCTTTTATTTTCTGCTTTATTACCTTCATCTACTAATCTGCCCTTCTCTCTCAATGATTTCTTGAATGCTCCTTGGTGTCTTGCTCAGTGTGAACTTCAAATACTAGATTTTCTTGCAACTCAAACATAAACACTCATTCATCTCTTTTGATTCTACAAGCTCTCCCAAGGAATTCTCCTCCATCCCAAAGGAATTTACCTTCCTTTGTTTTAATATTTCCATTCCAGAATATTCTTTGCCTTAGTGTCACATGTCCAATTGTCTACATGATTGCTTTACCCAGAATCACACTAACCATGTCTAAAACCAAGAAGCATCCCCTCTTCCCACCCCAGTCAGCACCTCTTCCAGAATGCTCTTCCGCCAACTAGATGTGAAAAATCTAACTCTTCCAGAAACTTCTTTCCTCCCCATCTTATATCCACTAATCATCAGGTCTTGTTGATTTTATTCACTAAATATTATTGAGTTCATTTTCTTTCTACCTACATGCTTAGTGACAATTCCAAACTACCAGGATCTCTTGCTTGGAGTTTAGTCACAGAGTTTGTCTGTCTTCCTTCCCCCAACTTGTTCTCTTTATAAAAGGCAGAGGGAGACATTTAAAAAGCTTTCTATGTTATCCCTCACTACCAATAACTTGCTTCTAGAATAAAGATGAACACATTTACCATGTCTTATTCTGCCCCGCATATTGAACCTTGTACCGCCCCCGCCTCTTGCTTCCCATTCTCCAGCCTCTCTAACAGAGTTTTACTTCAATTCTGCATTTCACTAAATCTAAAAGATTTTCAATGTTAAGGCATATTTTGATCTCAGGGATTTCTTTTTAACTTAGAATTGTGGAACTGTGTTAGTTCCTGGAATTAGCCCTGACCCTTCCAATTGCAGGGAATTTTCTCCCATTTCCCTTCCTCCTGTTTTGCCTAAGCAATATTTTCTCTTGTCTTTCAAGTTGTACATGAGACTTCTGACCACCTCTTCCTCAAATCTGGGCCAAGTTCCCATTAGGCATTCTCAGAGTTCACTGTAATGATTTAAAACATGGGGTGAGCTTAGGACTGGTGTTTTGTTCACAGACATGTTTAAAGTCTATGTTCTTCATAGACCATAGACCCAAGGACACACAGGGGCTTGGGCAGACTTATTTACAACTTGATCCTCAACAGCTAATATTTGCACGTTATTTAATTTTCTCAGCAAAATAATAAGGTGCATTCATTCATTCATTCATTTTTATCTCCTTCAGGGAAATTTATGTCCCAGATAGCTTGCTGCTTAGATACACAATTACTAATTTGAACTCATGAACTGTGATTACAGGTCCTGTTCTCTTAATGGTCCTCTATTTAGACTATGTTTTGACACTTAGCAGATTTTCAACAAAGACCTATTTGACAAATACATAAAATTTTTCAAAAGATTAAGTGCTACAATGTTGATTGTTAATGTAAATCCAAAAAGTAGAAAACATGACAAGATTGGAGAATTAGTTATGGATGATCTCAGAAGCCATTTTGAATCTTAATCAAACACTGAAGTAAAGATCATATTAAGGTCTTGTTCATTACTGATGGTGGACATTTTCCATTTCATCAGTCCACAGAATAAGAGTGTTCCTGAGTACATGTACTGTCCTATAATTCCTTCCTTCCTCCCTTCTTTCTTTTTTCTTCACTCCTTTTGCCTTTTTATTCTTTCTTCAGAAAATATACACTAAGTATCTTATATACTTAGGAATATGTGAGTTACAGGATGCATAAGGTGAATTAAACCACAAAATCCATGCCTTTGGAGTGCATATAACATATACAAAGGAAATATAATACATAAGAAAACAAACAAGTGAAATTGTAGTATTGTTATTCCACAGAAGAAAAGATCCAAGTATGATGTTTCATATCTATAATCTAAACTACTCAAGAGGTAGAGGCTGGAGGATCGGAGTGTAGGACTAGACCTTAGCAAGATACAATCTCAAAAACAAACTAAAAGCTCAAGGGGTAGTATAAAGTTCTAGTAAGTTCAAGGCACTAAGCTCAATCTCTAGTACCATAGAAAGGAAGAAAAGGAGGAAGAGGAGAAGAAGGAGAAGGAGAATATAATAGGATGGGAAGAGAGGAGCTCATGGATGTAGGGAGGATGAAGAACTCCCTTCAGGGGTATAACCATGTAAACCAGACCTGATGATTGAGAATTTAACTGAGTGAGGAAAGAGCATCCAAGATCTGAATATTCCTGGAATAGGGAAAAGCCTAGCACACAGAGGGAATTCTAGATTTGAGCACAGGAGAGAGGGGCCTGTGATAAAGCTGAGGAGCCTGCAGATGCTGCAGGAGGCTGGCAAGAAGCATTTCAAGTAGAGAAGAGGCATTATTGTGACTGGATATTACACTGAAAAACCACAGTGGAGATGAAATATCAAAAAGGAACAGGGACTAGCACCAATAAATACCAATGAACATGAAATTATCCAGACCCAGGGACAGGCTTAGCTTGGGGTGGATGGTGAGTAAGAGATGAGATCTCTTACAAGAAGGGCAGGTTCTTTGTTTCTAATCCCCCCCTTCCTTGCTTTTGTTCTGCGCTCTGCACCCATGGTGTCTCCTGTGTTCTGAGTACAGGGCTCCAAGGGTACAGAGGAATCTATATTCACTTCATGCATAAATTACTGTAAAGAAGACAAGTAGCTAGTATAAGTTTGACTTATTTCCCTTGAGGCACCAGAACTGTTTTCCACCAGCCTGTCTGTTGTGGGGGAAGGGTGAGTATTTTTTGTTTATCATAATAAACTTTCACTGGCAAAGAAATCAAATCCAGACCAAAGCAGAACTTCTTATGCACAATGCTGGGCAAGAAAGAGCATCAATGTTGGTGCATTCTCTCTAGTGCTCTGCAATTATTTTCCTCATCCTATAGCCCAACATTCCATTCTCACAGCAAACCCAGGGTCATGCAGGTCATTGCTTACCCTCAGAGAGGTTAAACAAGGAATACAATTAATAATAAGTCACAAAAGGAATATAATTGCAGTTGACTTCATTATTATCAGTGGCATTCTAATCACAGTTCTTACTATTGAAAAAGTTCATTAGCTGATAACACCTGCTCGGATTCCAGCCAGTGTTTGTGAGGAAGCTTCCCTAGTGCAGCCTGGGGCATCTTGACACAGAACAGGGCCCTCTGCATCAGCACTATGTGAAGCTCATGGTCACCTGCAGATGCCGGCACCCCCCATCACTTCTTCCATCACTACAGGAACTCCCAAATATGGCATGCTTGCCCCAGGTTGAAGACAGTGCTGGAGGCTCATCTGAGTAGAGTAGCGCTACCCTCTCCACACCTAATCACATCTTTCTGCTTCATCTGTTTCCTAGTACCTCACTTCCCAGAATTCTCATTTGCTTCTGTGTTTATTATCTGTGTCAGCACCATCAACTCTCTTCATGGGACAGCCTAGACTAATTTCTGACACTAAACTATAGGCCTACTAAATCATTGTTGACTTAACAAGGTACAATTGTGACTCTCCTGGGTTTTTTTTCTTTTTTCTTTTTTTTTAATTGTCAAGGTGATATATAAAGGTTACAGTTACATAAGCAAAGGAATAGGTACATTTCTTGTCAAACTTGTTAAGCATTATAATGAATTCTTTTAGCTCTTTAAAATAAGGAACAAACTGGTGAAGAGAACAAGGGATTTGATTCAGAGTTGTACCTCCCAGACCTGCTTCAGGCAGAAGGAAGCAGATTTCCTTTTAGGGAGGCCTAGAAGCAGAAGGCATCTAACTGTCCCATGCCTGCTTACTCAGGCAGACTTAACTGTAGAGAAAAGGTTGGATTTTTTTTAAATATTGTTTTCAATAGTTATATGAAGGAGTTTCAATGTAACCTATGCATTTATGTGTACAGTGCGTCATGAGCAGAATGGCCCATTCCCTCATTCTCCATTTCTCTTCTATCCCCTCTTCACCCATAAGGTTGGGATTTCTACAGTGTAGACAAACCACTGGGCATATGGATAAAATGTAGACTCTGATACCGTAGGTCAGAGGTTTGAATGCCTAAGAACCTGCATTTCTAACCGCTCTTATGGGGGTCCTAGGCTGCTGCCCTGGCCATGCGTGGCATGGCGTGGCAAGATCACAGTGGGTGGGCCTCTCATGAGCCAGGCTAGATTGATATGCTCTCTGGATATGTTCAAAGTTATTTTTCAAAAAGAACTATCCAGCGTTTGAGAATTAACATAAAAATGACTAAAGCACAGAATGGTTACATGACTTATCACCAAGCTAGTGAATGGTAAAATAGCTTACATTCAGTTCTATTTATTCTAAGTAAAATACTATCTGCCTTTTAAGATCTGTCCTCATGCTGTTTGAACATTCATTCATTCAAACATTAATCTAATCACTTGGCCCTTTGTTGATCCAGAAAGAGTTTATAAAGCACCTTCTCCTTGATATTTGCTTGTGGTTCTTGCTGTGGCTGCTGTCTTGGATGTCTTTTCTTAACCCACCTGCCCAAATTCTACTTTGTATTTTTTTTCTTTGAGTTATGTCTTTTTTTTTAAATAAGGTTTTTTTTTATTGTGAGAATACTGTATAGAGGAAGGGTTACAGTTACACGAGCAAGGTAATGAGTACATATTTTATCAAGCATTGTTGTCTCCTCCTTTGTTTTTCCCCTACCATCCCTTCCCGCCCATCTCCACAATTACACTCCCTCGCCCCCCCAGCCTAAATTGTAAAGTTCATTTTTCAACATAGCGTCTTGTACATCTCATTGTTGCAATGGTTCCACCTGTATCCCTATTTAAACAACTTTTTCCCTTCTGCTCCCCAAATTATACTAACATCAAATACAGTGAAAAAAGGGGTTATACCATGGGGGAAGGACATACAAAGCAACAAAAAAATCATGAGATACCTTATAAATATGTTAGAAGCAATAGCAAGAAAGAAAAAAAACCCTCTTGTCCTTATCTTGGGGTTCATTTCACTTAACATAATCTTATCTGATCTTTTCTGCTTGTCTCAGACATATACTAGTTATTGCAAATAAGGGAAACCATGGGACCTATGTTTCTTTGGGCCTGGCTTACTTCAATTAATATAATTTTTTCCAAGTCTTTCCATTTCCTAACAAATGGGGCGATGTCATTCTTTCTGATGGAGGCATAGAAGTCCATTGTACATATACCACATTTTCTTGATCCATTCATCTACTGAGGGGCATCTGGGTTGGTTCCATATCTTAGCTATGATAAATAATGCTGCAATAAACATAGTTGTGCTGGTCCGACTATCCTACTTTGTCTTTAAGAGAACTGACCAGTATCTTCTTCCACCACCTATGACACTGCTCTGTTTCTCAAACCCGTTCCAGGTGGGGAAAATACGACTTTTCAGAAAAATAGTTGCCACTCAGGCTGATGTGATAATCTCAAAGAAGACCCATTAACACACTCTTATTTGACTCAAAAAATAGAGCTGTGAAATGCCATTTTTTAAAATCAAGAACTGAAGCCATTCTTTCAAGCCCATCTTGCAGATGGAATAAATCATCTGCTGTCAGCAGCTTCTTGCATTTCTCTACTACTTCAGAACATGGCATTCTAATTCCCTCACAGTACCTCCACTGAGGTGTGCATCACCCAATGTCAGAGGGAGGGTAATAATAAGGGAGGCTTGGGAATGACTGGCAGCTCTTTATTCAGGTCTAAGGCAAATGAAAGATGATTCTGTTCAAAGCAGGTGCTGACAGCACCTGCAGTCATTTGCTGTGTTGCTATTTTAAGTTATGATTGGTAGCAGATAAAAACTTTCCAGAAATAGGTTCATGTTAGAAATACAAAAATTTTGTTGCTTCTGGCCATCTCAAAACAATAACCTCACAGCAAAATGCACAGTTCACACTTGAGTGAGGCTAGAGACATCAAGTATTGAACAGCTATGAGGTCAGTTGACCAGTTCAGCAATACATCAAGCCCCTAAGATTTCTATAGATCTTACTGAAATACCTGGGGTTCTTATGAAGGATGCAGGTACAATACTTACTAGCAAAGATGAAAGAATTCTAATACTCTCATATGTCATATGTACTACAGTGATCTACAGTGATTCTTTTTTGTTGTTGTTGATTGTTGGGCTTGACTTCAAGGCGTTGGTCTGTCCCTGAGCTCTTGTTGCTCAAGACAAGCTCTCTTCCAGTATTACTTCAGTAATACAGTAATACAGCCACAGTATTACTTCAGTTTTCTAGTAGTTAATTAGATATAAGAGTTTCACAGACTTTCCTGCCTGAGCTGGCCTTGATCCATGATCTTTAAATCTCACCCTCCTGTATAGCTAGGGTTACAGGTGTGAGCCACCAGTGTCCAGCTTCTGGGATTCTTCATTTTTTAAAAAGAAAACATTACAATGTATTTGTAATTGTTTTCAACTGTGTAGAGCAATATGAAGTTTCTTCCTACTCTAATGCTTTAAGTAATATGGAGTCTTGAGGAGTATTTATAAGATATATGTTCTTCTGTTCAGCAAAAAACTCTTCCATAGAAGTAAATATGATTTTGCTCACTGGAAACAAGAAAATGTTTACTGAAATAAATAACTCATTTTTTTAAAACTTGTGAAGCTTAAGTATTTCTCATATAAAGCAGCAAATCTGCTCCCTTCAATGTGAACAAATAATAAAAATCACCCTCTACTTTGCTAATACAATTTGCTACAATTTAATGAATTGGAACATAAAGAAACCAATCCAAGTCAGGTGCTGGTGGCTCACATGTGTAATACTAGCTACCCAGGAGGCTGAAATCTGAGGTTCATGGATCTAAGGCAGGGAAGTTTGTGAGGCTCTTATCTTCAATTGGCCACCAGAAAGTAGGAAGTAGAGCTCTGGTTTAAGTGCTAGAGTGATGGTCTTAAAGAAAAAAAAGCTCAGGGACAGTGCCCAGGTACTGAGTCAAGCCCATGACAAGCACACAGCAAGGGGTGGGGCAAGAAAGAAAAGGAAAAAAAGGGATATCAATGTTCTATTATTTTACCTATGCTGTTGTTAGAGTGAACCAAACATTTAGCTCAAAGCTCTTAGGCAAGAGCTCTGTGTTCTGTAACTCACATGTCAATACGTAATGCGTTTCTAATCAAATGTGATAAGCATCACTATCTGCAATTAGAATAGCTTACTCACCTTCTTTGTTTCTATATAGGATGATGATTTGGGACAAGATGACATTTTTAGCCCAGAGTTTTTGTGATGGTTACCATTCTGGGTTACAATCACTATTTATTGTTGGAAGTAGTTAGATTTCATTTATCAAAATCCTAACTCATGTTTTAAGCTAATTTGTTTAAATACTCTTAAGTGTGTTTCTACCTCAATATTTGTTTCAGGTGCTATGTAATAAGCACTTTCTAGTGTCATTGCCAGAATGGTTTACTTTACATGAAGTATTGCATTGCAACAAATCTCTTCAGCAACATCTCTGGAGTCTCATCTGCATTTACCAGGGCACTCAAGATGTACACAAAACTTCAATCAGCACACTGATCACTACATTCCAAACTAGTTTTATGCTTCTTTGAAACCTTTTAATACTTATTATATGTGGATATTTTTAGAATTATCACCTACAGAATACCATATTCAGAATTACCTATAGCTGTTCATTATCATCAACATCAGAAACAACAATTCTGTTAATTCCATTTTACGGATCAGAAAATGGAGCCTTACAGTTCACTAATTTGTTCAAGATTCTTACTTGTGAAATTAGAATAGGATCCTAGATCTGACTGATCCCCACCTTTAAATATTATGTATACTGCAAAAGAAATATCTGTAACTTGATTAAAAACAAAAAGCTTATCTATTCATATCAGAAGATTTTACTATTCAAGGAAGCCCTTTTCCCATTGGTTTCAGTGAATCAAACTAATAAGCATCCTCATTTATAAGACACTGAATGAAATCAGAAACTGTCAGTTCTTATTGTAAAAAAAAGTATTCTAATGATCAGATTATAGAATCACATTTTTATCTGTAATTAAGAGTAAGTGGTTACTTGAAAAGGATGGTGTGGGGTCAAAGGGATGGGGTAGGCAAATGAAGAGAAGCAGAGGGGGAGAAAGCAGCCAAAAAATTCAATATATATCCTACAAAATTGAGAAGGGTGATGGAAGGGGTCGGTTAGAAAGTGGTGGGTGAGAATGATGTTGAATGGGATAACATTGAGGCAAGATGCATGGTACTTAAAGCTGCTTTGCTAAATGGCAAGGCCTTTGTACAACTATTTAAAGATAGTTTTTAAATGCTGAAAATGAAATAAAATGATAACAAGTAGGGTACTTAATGATACTTCGAGATCCTTCTTTCTAATATCACAGTATTCATCCCAATACTGGGAATACTTAGAGATGTAATCAGTCCACACTGAAAGTTGATTAGGCAAAGGGGATAGATTAGATTAACTCAGAGCAGAAGTGAGCCGTAGAAGGCAAATCAGCCCAGAAACTTAGAGATGGGAAGGAAGGAGGAAAGAAAAGGTACAAAAAAGATCAGCTATATTTGAAACTCCTGATGGGATTTAACCAGCAAGGCACTTATTGTTCTTTATAAAACTATGCATTCTAACCATATGAACACACAACTCAGATTTTCATCCACAAAATGAGTAAATATGATTGCCATATGTGAAAGAAGTGAAAGATAAACAACATAACAAAGTGCTTGGAGCTTTTTGAAGGATAAACTATATAAACTGGAAATGTTTATCACCTTACTAACTCTACCAAATGATCTTTCTGAGCATGAGTGACTAATGCTCTGCCCATATTTATCCATTGGAAAAATAATTGGGAACAAGACCAAAACTGAGAAACAGATACAGAACAAGTTATCTTTACTACAAAGTTATTCTTAATTTTATGGAACAATTGGCTAAATGTTTTCTTTTTAAAAAATAAAGAATCCCAGAAGCTGGGCACTGGTGGCTCACACCTGTAACCCTAGCTATACAGGAGGGTGAGATTTAAAGATCATGGATCAAGGCCAGCTCAGGCAGGAAAGTCTGTGAAACTCTTACATCTAATTAACTACCAGAAAACTGAAGTAGTACTGTATTTTGACTCATCCAAATGGACTGAGGGCAAGATATAAGAAAAGTGATTCTCTTGTCCTCAATTTTTTTACGCTAGCATTTGTGAAAAGCAACATTTTCTTCCTATTTTCCAATGAATTTCACATATCTTATAGTATGGTTCATTTCTTATATCAAATGCCATTGTATAACAAGACACATAGTTTTATCATGTTAAAAGTAAGGAGTCCATGGGGATGGGTAACAAAAAGCCCTTTTAATATAAAGGGAATGAGATGAGGAACTAGGTTAGAAACAAGAGGCAAATTCAAGAAGAGAGAATTTGATACTGAAGCACCCGTCTACAAGATGGTAGAGGAATGGGTTAACAACAGCCTGTGTAAATGCAGCCAGCTTTCCCCTGTCTGCATTACATCAGTGCCAGTAAGGCTAGTCTGATCCCAGATAACCTCAATAGAAGCATGCAGGAAAAAAAGAAGCAATTACTTCATCATTTCCAGAGGTCATACTAGGATTACGGAGGTTAAAATCTAAGAGGAGATATAAGAGGGTCGTTGCGATGGTAAGATCCATAAATCTCAGCAGAAGTAGACTCTGATTAGCCTTGTTATTAAGGGGTGTTGATAGGGGTGGGGGTATGATAAATAATGTGCTGGTAGGTAGATTTCTAAATGGATTGAACATACAGCCAGCCTCCTGAATCCTGGGGTTCTACATAGTAGATTTAGCCAGGCAATGATGGAAAGTATTTGTAAAAGAAAAAAGAAAAGCAAATAAAAACAACCACATTGTGCATAGTTAGCCCTGCCATGACTGTTTTTTGGTCATTAGTCCCAAAACAATATAAAAGAACATAGAATTTATTCTAAGTAATCTACATGTGAGTTAAAATATACAGAAGGATCTCTGCCTTATGCTAATACAACACAGTTTTATAAGAGATTTGAACATGGAGAGTTTGATATTCATGATGGTTCTGAGTCAATTCCAACAGGTATCAAGGGCTGAGAATAATCTGAAGTGCCCAGGAGGCAAAACCAGAAACAACATACAGTATCAAAGACTTTCTTGTTGAGTTCAGGACATAGGGGAGTGGGAACCCGATGTTGGATTATATTTAAATTGCCCCCTCTCTCAAGATTTCCTATCGGGGTAATCTAGATGAGTTACTAGGTTTCCTTGTAACTTTGTGGCTATAGCTCAATGCTGGATTGTAAAATAAGGTCAATTCACATGACAGAAGAGGAATGTAGTTTATGTTTCTAACAGTAGACAGCCATTGTCTCCTCCATTTTCATAAGTATCCTAAGGGGAATGTAGTTATGCAGCTGTCCAAGGTGCTGAAGGAGGTGGCCTACTCCAGCTTCTGTGGTTCTTACGTTTGCTGGGTTTTGTTGTTGTTGTTTGTTTGTTTTTAAATATCTGGTTTTAGCATTTCAGCTTTAATATTTTCTTTTCTTCCCCTTCCCATTTTTATTTTTGCAATACTGGAGTTTGAGCTCAGATCCTTGCTGTTTTTAGGCAGGCACTAGCACTTGAGCCACTCCATTAGCCCCTTCATGAATTACTAATTTTCAAGACAGGTTCTTACTTTAGGGTTGGCCAGGACTGTGATCCTATCTGTGCTTCCCTTTGTTGCTGGGATATATGTCACTTTGACCGGGGCATTGGTAGACATGAAGTCAACAAACTTTTCATGTTCAAACAATAGCCCCCAAACTCTGCTTCCAAACAGCTTGGATTACAGGCTTGAGCCTAGTTTCTGCTTCTTACATAAATCAACACCTCTCCTTTCCCTGTATACACCCCTAGACACTTAAATAAAACAGACAGGGAAATGCATAGGAAACACATCCATCCCAGCAGTAAATAAATCCATTTTGCTTTCAAAGGCTGGCCTTGGTACATATAAACTTATATTGTTTGGATGGATTGTTATTTATAGTGGAAACCAACTGTTCTGCAGAAGTGATGTGGATTTGCTTCTCCAACTCTTAATTTTGTGTTTTCCATGGTATATGTAGATCCTGAAAGGTTTAAAGAATATTAGAGAGTTGGGCTGGGAAGGTGGCTCAGTGATAGAGTGCTTGCCTTGCATTCATGAGGCCCTGGGTTCAATTCCTCAGCACCACATAAGCACAAAAAAAGCCAGAAGTGGCTCTGTGGCTCAAGTGGTAGAGTGCTAGCCTTGAGCTAAGGAGCTGAGGGACAGCACCCAGGCCCAGAGTTCAGGTCCCAAGACTGACAAAAGAAGAAGAAGAAGAAGAAGAAGAAGAAGAAGAAGAAGAAGAAGAAGAAGAAGAAGAAGAAGAAGAAGAAGAAGAAGAAGAAGAAGAGAGGAGGAGGAGGAGGAGGAGGAGGAGGAGGAGGAGGAGGAGGAGGAGGAGGAGGAGGAGGAGGAGGAGGAGGAGGAGGAGGAGGAGGAGGAGGAGGAGGAGGAGGAGGAGGAGGAGGAGAAGAACAACAACAACAACAACAACAACAACAACATTAGAGAGTTAGTGAAGGGAACAGCGAAGTAGAGGGAACCTTAAATGCTTTATGGCCTTCAGTGCGTTCAGGAGCTGTGTGGTGGTAATAAACCTGGTCTCTTCCATTCTCTATTTGTGTTGCCTTTCTCATGTTATTTGAATTTTGATCCTTCAATTTTTCCTATTTATAGAGAAAATAATAGCACTATCCTTTAGGGTTGTGGATATGACATAACTTCATAGGCATCAAAAACTTCATAAAACAATACCAGTTGGATACAAAAATACTAGTGCAATTTTATATTGTATTTGGGTTCAAGATTAACTTTATGTTTGATAATTTGCTAAGACTCACATGACACTGAAAAAATATGACAGTTACAGTTATAGTATATTATAGCAAAAAAGATACAGATTAAAATGAGTGAAGGGAAAAGATGCACAGGTGGAGTCTAGGAGAGACCAGGGCCTTCCACATACAGTCTTATGAATAGAGCTCAATTCTCTCAGCAATTATGATGGGCAAGTGTGTAAAATGTCAACCAGGGGAGTTTCCTTGTGCTTAGGTTATTATTATTGGGTGCTCGGACCCAAGGGCAATATGTGCCTGTACAACTGGCTTCAGCTACTTACTTCAACCTCAATCACCACTCTCCTGATCAAAGAGGCCAGAGTGATAGGTGTGATCTGAAGCTAGGTATAGAAGCATAGAAAGCAATCATTTACATAAATCATATTGTTAGCATGAATTACTACCCCTGCCCAAAGCCGAAATATACAAAGACAATCTTAGTGGGTAAGATTTTCCAAGTGCTCAGAGGAATTAGTTTAAGCACAGTCCTGAAAACTGTTGTATGTGCAGGGTTTGGATAATTCCTATCTGCTGGGTTAACAATTTATATCATCTATGGTATTATATTATATACATATTATATACAAATCATATACATATTAACATATCATATGTATTATGTGCATATATGTATATATTACATATTTATATATATTTATTTATATACCTCATTTTAACAACCCAAATTATCAAATTTCATGTTTAAAAAATTAAGTTGTAGCATGTGAATATTATTAGACTGTATAATATATAGTTCTTTCAACTTCTGTAATCTAGCAAATACTTAAAGTATTAATCCATGTTATAACTATTTTTAGGAAACAAACCAGTATTATCCCAATATAAAGAACACACCAGAAAATAAAAAGCAGTACTACTATTGCCATTATGGTGGCCCCATAAATTTTCACTTCTGGGTTTGAACTCAGGGCCTCACGCTTGCTAGGTAGGCACTCCACTAGTTGAGCCACACATAACCAGTCTGTCTTTGTAAATAACTGTGTTATGTAGGCAGCACTTTCATTTTACAAGCAAGAAATAAAAGGTCTTAAGAGTTTCAAGAATTCTAGCATCCCCGCCAGTAAAAGGCAGAGCCTGCCTAATTTCACCATCTGATTTCAAAGCCTAGTCTTTACATCATGCAAAATAGTTTCTGGAGACATTGAAAATTGGAAGTTTAAAAAGTATACAGAAACAACTTTAATACAAAAAAACTGTCTAACTGTGTGCAGGCTCATGCCTGTAATCCTAGCTGCTCAGGACTGAGATCTGAGGATCGCAGTCCGAAGCCAGCCTGGAGAGAAAAGTCCCTGTGATACTCTTATCTGCAATTAACTCAGAAACCAGAAGTGGTGCTGTAGCTCAAGTGGTAGAGGAACAGGGCCCAGGCTCTGAGTTCAAGTCCCTCAACTGACAAAAAAACAACAAAACTATCTATACATATCAAGACAGACAGACAATATGTAGACACTGGGTCAGAGATGTGGCTAGAATACATGTCCCTTAGCATCAGTGGTAATTCTGCAAAGATCCCAAAAGGCCAAGGTGTCTCCTACCACAAAAATGTGGTGTCAAAACACAAGAAAAACCAAGCAGACACCAAAGGGAAATACTAAGTAGTTACTTAGATTGTCTTGATTAAAAGGGGGAATAGAAGATGAAAATGCCCT
Organism: Dipodomys merriami; assembly: GCF_024711535.1. Classification (NCBI taxonomy): domain Eukaryota; kingdom Metazoa; phylum Chordata; class Mammalia; order Rodentia; family Heteromyidae; genus Dipodomys; species Dipodomys merriami. Next base: position 35,327,130 of record NW_027205603.1, read on the forward strand.
CAAAAGATGGTTGGGTCTTGGTCCATCCCGGGCAGATGGACGGGGTCCTGGGAAAGGTAAATGTGCCGTTCACCGGTTCCCAGCCTCACCTAGCCCCGGAGACAACCAGCTGCAGCAGCGAGGAGTCAAGTCAAGCAGGAACTCATTTATTACCACACAGCAAGCACTTTTTAAAGCAAAAAAAAAAAAAAAGCATGGCATGGAAGAGGAGGAAAAGGAACCAACCAACCATTGTAGAGGTCACCCTAACATGTGCCTAAGCTTTCTATACTTTCCCTGCTGTCCAGGAGCTGTTCACGCACTAACCTCACATGGCCTGGTTGTGGTATCCAATCAGATTTTAACATAAACAACTCGGGCTCTGCCCACTCAACTCCCTCTCAGCGCCATCTTTGCTGCCCATGTGCCCTACAAAAGATTGTCTTGATTAAAAAGGGGAATGGAAAATGAAAACCAGTTTAAAAATTGTTGACCAGAAGTTGTTTGTAATTTTGTCTTTTTTTCCTTTCTCTCTTGTTAGATCTCAATCTGTGGTAGAAGCTGGAACCCTGAAACATGAGGAGAAGGGAGAGAACGAGAACACTCAGCCTCTCCTGGCTCTGGACTGAGCCCTGAGTCACTGGATGTGCCTGCACACCAGCCTTCAATGGTTCCAGCTACCCAGGAAGCACACATATAACTGATTTACAGAGACACATACGTTCCACTTGATACAAGATCCTCCATTCCTACCCTCGCAATGACTGTCACTAGCCATCCATTTGAGCAGCCAAAGTTGGACAAAGATTTGAGAGATTCTTCTTCTTCGTTTTTTAAGTGAAGGGATGGGAGGATTAAACAAGACATTCATGTAATAAAGAGAAAGATTCTCCCACCTTACATGTTTATGGTATCAAATGAATTTGAAAAGTAAAAAATGCTAAATTTGATGCACACACTACATTAGGACTAGGATTTTTCTGAGGACTCACACAAGGTTCCTCTCCAGTTTTTACAAATTAAGATAAAGTGCATTTAAGTCCATCAGTTAAAAACTGGGCAGACATGATTGTCTAATTCAATAGCGTACAGAACTCTGAGACCATAGTATCTCCAGTAATTTCCATTCTTATTGAATTTTCTCTGACCTCATCACCAGCATTGAATTTTTCAGCTAAACATGTTCTCATAGATCTGGCTATTTATAAAATTTTCTTATTTCGATATCCTGCAAAGAAATGCTTTTGGCATCACATCTTTTGTCAGGCCACCAGCTGACTTCCATGAGGTGTCTTTTAAAGAAGACACTTGTAATTTGCAATAAGATTATTTTATCATAGTAGCATGATTTTCCACGAGTATCCCAAGAACCCATCAGTACAGTGTGTGTCTGCAGAGAGGTGGTGTCTTGTTGAAAACACATGTCAGTGATTAATGAATCCATTCAAGCTGATTCACTTGGGTCACTACAGTAAAGACAAGTTCTACCAAGCCCTTTAATCTCCTAGCCTCCTACGATCATCAAAGTATGGAGAAAGGGCCCAGCTACTGCTGAGACAGTCAACCATGGAGGCAGACCTTAAGGATAGGTAAAATGAAAGTATAAAAATAAGAGAAGATTAGGAATGCAGGATGAAATGCCAAAGATCATTTTATTGCTTTACCTATTCTCCTTAGAAACAGACTTCCAACTACCCACAGAAAGAAAATCAATTATGAAATAAAGTTATATCATAGATACAATATACTTATTTATGTGTAACATTTCCGAAAACAAATTGTACCTTTTCTGATATCTCTTATTTGCCCAGCCATCTTTATCTTGTGGACATTTATTAGGATGACCAATTGGTGCTCAATGTCAGGGGGAAAAAAATCTAGTTGTTAATGGGCAGGAAAATATGAATGCATTTTAAGTATTTGAGAATATGAATTAATAACTAAACAATTCAAAGGAAAGGCAAGTCATTCAAATAGCTACTATCATTCCCAAAGGATGTTGTATATCAACCACTTATCACTCTCTTTTCCTATGGATTTGCTGATTTATCTTTTTTTCTTTCTGGTAGAGAATAATAACAGATGTCACATTTATATTCTACCCATGAAGAACTAAAATCAAGAGAATTAAAGGTATTTTTTCAACAATTACATCACAGTATAAATAAGACCAATTAATTTTGTGAAAATATATCAACTCACAAAATAATAATATCTTGAAATAATACTCTCCATACAATGGCTGAAATAGTTTTCTTATGTGTGAAGACATAAATAAAGAGAAATGGAGAATTAAAGTGAATTAGAAAATCCATTTTATTGCTTGGGATTATAAAACAGATGTGGATCCAAGTATTCAAAATACCTTTGGAACTAATAGTGTTTCTGATTTTTAATTGGCAATATTTAGAATCCTACTGTAGTGACAGGATTTTAAATATCATATTACACTTATTAAGTCAAGAGGTAGTTATTACTCTTAAACAATTTCATCATATGAATGTAAGATGCTGGTCCAACAATGAGAACTTAGTTAGGGTTTGAATTTTGTTATGTGTATGCAATATACATAGGAGAATAAAATTCAACAAGTGAGACGAATGTTACTACATGAACACTGGATTGTATTGATTGTCCTTTGTCAGTCATTTCTTCTGTTTAATAAATATTGAAGGACACAAGCATCCTTTTATTTTTCAAGAGTTTTTTTTTCTTTTGGATTTTGATAATGAACCTAGATATATTTCTGTTTGAATGAGATTTTTTTTAAGCAATGGCAAAATCAAAAGTACAAAATAAATATTGCAGGAACAGGACAAATGATTTGTAAACTCTTGTACTAAAAGGCAATGTCTATAAGGTCAAAAGAAAGGGTCAACTTCATGCCAAACAATTTCCTTCTATGAAATAAAGATGCTTTTCCCCTTAGATGCAGAAGAAAACACTGGTGTTTTTTCTACTTCTGCATGAAATCTGGTGACCTATATGCCATATCTGCAGCATTTTTGTTGTTGTCTTTGTTGTTCAGATTGGCTTGAAATTCAGTGCATGAATATCTTTACAATCTTAAAGCTAGCACTTTCAGTTAGCTTTAATTATAAAATACAAAATCAAATACATTAACTTTGCTAAATCCATGAATGGGTCATCATACTTACAATGGGTAGGCAAGATGACTTTCAACTGCTATTTCTACACCAGAGGTAATATTTAAAAGCAATATGGGTATAAATTGCTATTTCAAAACAGTGATTACATGGCAGCAGTTCTTCATGCCTGGGGGATGGAAGAGTCTCTTTAAACCCTTTCAAAGAGGAAAGCAATCTTGGCTTTTTTACTCCCAAGACAAAGACCCTAGCACATTTGGGAACCATCTACTCTGCTCTTATCATATTTACAAAATTGTGATGAAAATGGTCTCAAGGAGCAAAGGGCTCTCTTCTTATCACTCCCATAAATCTACCCACAGACAAAGACACTGCAGATTTCCAGGCTCCGTGTCACAGGCTCTGTTGAATTCCAAGACACAAATTTTACTTCCACAAATTTTATACGCCCTCCCAAAACTAATACTTGTCACTTAAAAAAAATTGTATAGGTGGCATTTTTATACCATAAAGGTTGGTACAGTTCATAGATACCGGCATCACTACATTTTTTTTCTGCATTAAGAACACAAAATAGTCTGTCTCATGAAGGTCTTTTCCTAAAAAGAAGTAAGAGAGAAGTCTGAGTTTGTCAGGAAGGTTGGCACTGAAAAGCTAGCAGTAAAGTATTTACACAGCTTGTCCTTAAAGCCAGCATGAAGGTAGTGAGTGGTTCATGATGGCAAAATAATTCAACTTTCTTAGAAAAATATAACTGCATAGAAAAATTATAAACTAAAGCAATTCATTCACAGTTTCTATGTATGCTGTACATTAACTCGGACCCTATGCTGTGTGGAAACAGGTATCTTTGGCTGGCAAGGCAGCAGCGATCAAGTGGTCAACTTAAATACTGGCATCAGATCAGAGCTGTCACAGAGTGACATCGCAGCATGGGTGATGCACAGCAGGGTGGTGTCTAAATGAAGTGCAGCTGAAACTTTTCAAGCTTCCTGCATGAAGACAAGGGAACTAAGAGCCATGGTGTTTGAACTTCTGTCTCCACATCCAAAGAGAACCAGAAGGGCAGCTTCTCTCAAGCTGAGAGGCACGGATTTCTGCTAAATTGCAGGAAGGCTGCGTTTCTGCTGGGGTGTCAGCTCAGGGTGCCACACGTCCACGATGAATATCAACCGGAATGATGAGGCATCCTGCCATACTTCATGCTCAAAGGAGTCATCAAAAATGAGCACTTTGCCTTCTTCCCATGTCCTAGAACAGAAAAAGATGCATTTTGTTAGTACAACTTTTTTTTATTGTGTTCCTGTACCTGGGTTTGAACTTGGGGCCTGGGGACATTCATTAGCTTTGGCACACATCAAGGCTGTCACTCTGCTACTTGAACCACAGCTCTACTTTCAGCTTTTTTGGTGATTAATTGTACGCAAGAGTCTCATAGACTCTGCACACTAAGGCTTGGACTCTCTACTAGGAGGCAGAAACAAATTCCACACTAGTTCTTTTCCAGTCATTGCCAAATGTCTCACATGAAGGTAGGAGATGAGGGGAGTTATTCTCTTTATTCCAGACGAGAACAGTTGATACACTGAAGGAACCTAATTGTAATATTTCCAGCTTATTTCACAACTGATAAAGTAACTAATATTTGCAAGTTCAGAACCAAACCTCTCCTTCTGCTACCCACCTGTCTATTTCCCCAGCTGTAACACCCACTGATATCCCAAGGTTAGCAACTTGCATTCTGTAAATGCATGTTGCCTCTGAGAGTAGATAGAGCTCCATCCAAGGGTAAGAAAGGCAGAAAGAGAGACTCAGGAGCAAATAACAGGGTATGTATTCAGAACTATGCAAAACCAAAATTAAACAAAAGCTAAGTACAAAGAAAAAAGGCAAGAGTAAAACAAACAACAAAATTCCAACCTTCCCAAATGGGAAATTATTTATAGCTTAAAAAGTTTGTTTTCTTTGTCAAAAGGACTAAGACTGCCAGTGAGTGTCATGGACAGGCCTACAATATAGGCAGAAGAAAAGGGGTGCAAACACCCAATACAAACCAGTGTCCATGTCCACCCAGCACTGGTACATCACTCAAAAGACATGAACGACCCAAGTGTCCCAGGGCAGATTAATGGGTAAATAAAATGTGGTATAAACATACAATGAAATATTATTCAGCCTTAAAAAGGAGAGAGAGCCAGACACTGGTGGCTCATGCCAGTAATACTAGCTGTTAAGGAGGCTGAGATCTGAGGATCATGGTTCAAAGCCAGTCCAGGCAGGAAAATCTATGAGACTCTTATCTCCAATTAACCACCAGAAAACAAGAAGTGGAGCTGTGGCTCAAAGTGGTAGAGCCTAGACTTAAGCAAAAGAGCTCAGGGCCATGAGTTCATGCCCCATGACCAACCAAGAAACAAAAAAAAAAAAAAAAAAAAGAGAAGATTCTGACATATATTATGACACAGATGAATCTTAAGGAAATTTTTCCAAGTGAAAGAGGCCAGTCACAAAGGGCTATACTATATGAGGTTCAGAGTAGTCAGAACCACAGATACAGGCAATGACTGCCAGGGACTATGGGAGGGAGATACGGAGTGAATGTTCAATGTTTAATGTTTAATGTATATGTTTTTTACAAGATGAAACAGTTCTAGAGATGGATGGTAGTGGATGAACTTTATGCCATGAAACTGAATACTTAACAGTAAAGTTGAAGGCTTAGAGTTACGTTCAAGTGGTCTAGCACCTGCCTAGTAAGTATGAGACCTTGAGTTCAAATCCCAGTACTGCCCCTAAAGACACAAAAAGAGTTAGGATGTGTATATTTATCATAATTATATAAGAAAAAAATCCCATAAATAAACAAGCAAAGCAAAGAAGAGCTTTGCACTTCTGGTGAAGCACAAATGAAGAGTGTGACACAAGGGGAAAGCTATGCTCTTTGAAGGGAGGTAGAAGTAAACCTGTTGGCTCTTACATGACCAACAAGGAGGTATTAATGGTCTTTGTTTAATGTGGGGGTACACTATAAATTGAAAATATCAAAAATCACGAATTTAATACAAAATTTGAAAAACCCTAAATCTGTGATTCTGCTGAGTGTGTATCTGTCTTGTACCATTGAAAAGTTTTTTTTCTGTATATATTTTTATTGTAAAAATACTGTACAGAGGGTTACAGTTACATGAGTAAGGTAATGAGTATATTTCCTATTGAGCATTGTTACCTCCTTCTTTGTTTTTCTCCTACCATCCCTTCCCTCCCCAAATCCTCCCGCCTAGGGGAGCTGCTAGGGGAGCTCTATGTGTAGTCTTTTCAAGAACCTCCACAGTGCTTTCCAAAGTGATTGAACAAGTTTACACTCTCACCAACAGTACAGTAGGGATTCCTTCTGGTCACATCCTCTCCAGCATCTGTTGTTAGATTTCTTGATTATAGCCATTATAACTGAGGTGAGGTGGAATCTCAATGTTGTCTTGATTTGCATTTCTTTTATGGCTAGTAAAGTTGAGCATTTCTTTATGTGTCTATTGGCCATTCTTATTTCTTCTTCAGGGAAGTTTCTCTTTAAGTCTTTAGCCCACTTATTAATCAGGAAGTTGTTTCTTTGAGGACTTACTGCTGGGAGATTTAATTTTTTGAGTTCTAAGTGTATTTTAGATATGAGACCCTTGTCCGTTGTATGGCTAGTGAAGATCTTCCTCCCAGTCCATGGGCTTTCTATTGATCTTGCTAGCTATGACCTTTGCCATGCAGAAGCTCTGAAATTTCATGCAGTCTCATTTGGCCAACCTTTCTTTGATTTGTTGTGTTTCTGGGTCTCTATTAAGAAAATTTTGGCCTGTGCCAAGGAGCCCTAGAGTTTTTTCTATTTCTTCCTGTAATGTTTTCAGAGTATCTGCTTTGACTTTGAGGTCTTTAATCCATTTGGAGTTGATTCTGGTGCAGGGTGATATATAAGAATCTAGCTTTAGTTTTCTACAGGTGATTAACCAATTTTGCCAGCATCATTTATTGAAAAGGCTGTCTTTCTTCCATTCTACTTTTTTAGCTCCCTTATTGAAGATTAGGTGGCTATAGGTCTGTGGGTTCATTTCTGGGTCTTCAGTCCTATTCAATTGGTCCTCAGGTCTGTTCTTGTGCCAGTACCAAGCTCTTTTTTTTTTTTTTTATTACTATAGCTTTGTAATAGAGTTTGAAATTTGGAATTGATATTCCTCCAGTGCTATTCTTCCTGCTAAGGATTGTTTTTGCTATTCAGGGTCTTTTATTGTTCCATATGAATTTTTGGATTGCATGAGGTTGGGATATTGATAGGTATCTCATTGAATTTGTAGATAGCCTTTGGCAGTATTGCCATTGTCATGATGTTAATCCTCTCAATCCAGGAGCATGGGAGGTTTCTCCACTTCCTTAGTTCTGCTTTAATTTCCTTTTTCAGGTTTTTAAAGTTTTCATCATAGAGGTCCTTTACTTCTTTAGTTAACTCCTAGGTATTTTATTTTTTGTGGGGCTATTACAAAAGGGGTTGCTTTCCTAATTTCAGCCATGCTCTTCTCGTTATTGGCATACAGGAAAGCCATTGATTTGTGAGGGTTCGAATCAGCTTGAGTAACTTGGGAGTGGAATCCATAGAGTTCTTTAAAAACAAGATCATATCATCTGCAAAGAGGGAGTTTTACTTCATCTTTCCCTATTTGGATCCCCTTTATGTTTGCATCTTGTCTTATTGCTGTAGTTACTAAATTGAAGAGGAGTGGAGAGAACAGACATCCTTGTCTCATTCCTGAATTTAGAAGAAATGGGTTTAGCTTTTTGCCATTAAGCATAATGCTGGCTGTAGGTTTGTCATTCACAGCCTTTATTATATTGAGGAATGTTCCATGGATTCCTAGTTTTTCCAGAGCTTTCATCGTAAAGGGGTATGGAATCTTGTCAAATGCTTTTTCTGTATCTATTGAGATAATCATGTGGTTCTTATCCTTGCTCTTATTGATGTGATGAATTGTATTAACTGATTTGCATATATTGAACCAGCTTTGCATCCCTGAAATGAATCCTGTTTGATTGTGGTGTAAGATTTTTTTTTGATGAATTATTGAAGTCGATTTTGTTGAAAAGTTTTGCATTGATGTTCATCAAAGAAATGGGTCTACAGTTCTCTTTCTCTGATGAGTCCCTGCCTGGTTTTGGGATAAGGGTTATGATAACTTCATAGAAAGAGTTTGGTAGTGAACTTTCACTTTCAATTTCATTGAAGAGTTGGAGGAGTATTGGTGTGAGTTCTGCTTTGAAGGCCTTGTAGAATTCAGCAGTAAATCCATTCAGTCCTAGGCTTTTCTTAGGTGGGAGGTCTCTTATTGCTGTTTCTAGTTCGATGCTTGATATTGGTTTAAATTGGTTTAAGTTGATTTAAATCATCTTGGTTTAGTTTTGGCATGCTAATATTTGCTAGAAATTTGTCCATATCTTTCAGAGTCTCAAAAGTTTGAGAAGCATTCCCTTATACTGTTCTGAATCTTGGTTGTTTCTGTGGTGATATTTCCATTCTCATCTCTGAGTTTGTTTATTTGGGTATGTTCCTTTTTTTCCTCATAACTAAAGTTCTATTTTAGGGGGGGGCTTATTTTGAATATTTAAGTCATTGTATTTTCACCTGCACACTTGTTATAAGGATTAGTATATGACTGCACATAGAAGACATGTAATTTGTGGTAGAGCTTACAAAACAAAAGAAGGAAGAAAATAAGAGAATAATAGGAAAAAATAAAGAGATGAAATGCTGGAAGTATGTAACATTACTAAGAATTGCTCAGATGTCACTTGTATTAAATTTGCCACATGTCAGATTCTGTGAGATATCTCTAATGTGGCAATGACAAGTCATGCTCAAAGACAACTGGGTGGCAGAGAATTTAGAAGCTATCTAAAATGGAGCAAATAATTAAAATAACAAAGTAGAGAATTCTAGCTTGTAAAAATTGACTTTAAAAAATCCTAGATTTTGATAAGTTTAAGAAAACCAAAGACTTAGGAATGTTTAAAAATCTTAATCATCCATGCCAGGTTCCAGTGGCTCACACCTGTAATCCTAGCTATGGAGGCTGAGATCTATCACAGTTCAAAGCCAGTTGGGGCAGAAAAGCATGTGAGCCTTTTACCAAAAAAGCCAGAAGTGGTAGAATGCCAGCCTTGCTTGAGCACAAATGCTCAGGAACTGCACCTAGGCCCTCAGTTTCAAGCCCCAGGACTGTATAAAAACAAAACAAAACAATAATGACAAAAACAGTTTAAGCATCCACTTTCCATTCATTAATTTAAATTCCTGATGAACTTGGAAAATCTGATAGCACTAGAACATGCTAAGAGTAGATGATTGGTTTATGGATTTTCAGATAAAGTAAGTCAAATATGGATTTGTTTAAAATATGAATTAATTGGTCTTTAAAACAGGAAATCTTGGAGGTACTTCTGAAGGTTAAGTGGCTTTTGGTGGGGCTATAAAACCCTATAGGGAGCTGAGTAGGAGACACATGTCTATAATCCCATTGTTAGAAGGCAGACACATGAGGATCATGAGTGTAAGGCCAACTTGGGCTACATATTGAGTCAGAGGTCAACCTGGGATGCATAGTGAGACTCTGTCTCAAAACAGAAACAAAACTCTATCGGGCAGCAAAACAAAAAACAAACAAACAAAAAACCAGAAGTGTGTACTGTTGGATTTAAAAGATTTGTCACTGAATTTCATTTATACATTTCCACAGAAAGCAGCAACAATAGTCAATTAACATAATTCTTTTATATACATTGCCTCTTAGTACTTGAAAAATGGTGTCTTTTAGTCAACTGTCAGAGACAAAAGAGTATAAACGAGCAGCTACAATTAACTTGAAGGGAGCAAAAGCAAGAACATAAAACCTCATCCAAGCCATGTCCTGACCCGTGTGACTCCAGGGTTAAACTAGATGTAGATCACCTGCCTGGGAAAGGCTGAGTGTTTCGCACAACAAAAAGAGGCAGAGCATAAAGATGTCAAGGGATTGTAGATCACTTCAGGAAGAAAACCAAAGGCTCATTGGAATGCAAAGACAGAGTTTTCAGTCCACCTGCTTTATGAGCAGAGCTCCACCAAATATGATTAAATTTCAATCACATTAGGGCAGAACAGAGCCAAAAGACAGCAAAGCTCCTCAAGGTGGCCTTGAGAGGAATCTTTCAGGAATTGGGACCCAATGCTTTTCTCTGAGGGCTGCTCAGAACAAACCTAGGGTACAGGCTGCTGAATGCTACCTTAGGTTACTGCTACGTAACTACCCTTCCATCCTCTGGTTTGATAAAACATGGTCCCATGATAAAACAGTCTTATACAATTCTTCTGTTTTCTCAAATTATAATTATTAACAATGATACAATAGTGGCAGGGAATTCTTAATAGCTAGAATTCTGTTATAGAATTTTATGAGCAATATTAATAAGGCTAAGTAGTAACTCTAGATAATTAGAGAGCCTTATATTTCAGGACTATAGAGTAGTTTATACCCAAATAAATCACATGGAGACATGCCCAGCTCTCTTAGTGACACATTGATTCTGTGTAAGAAGAAAATCCTTTGATTTGTTATGTCTTGTCCCTGTCCTAGTGTGCACCATTCCTTTCCTAACCCTGGCCCCACATAGCTTCCGGTTACTAGTCCACCCTCTTTCCCACTATCTTCCTGGTGGGAATTCAGACTACAGAGTACTTGTTCACTCCCTAAACCAAAAGGACAAAGGCTTCATCTCTGCAGAAACCAGATAAGACAATAAGAGAAATATTCAGAGTGTACTTGCCACAGAGCACTTTGCAAATATAGTTCTGAATGTGATCTCTTGTATTGCTTCAACACTCAGAAATCACACAAACACACACATTTATTCTTCCCATTTTAAAGTGAAGGAAATCAGGCTTAGTGAAATCATCTAAAACCACAAGTAGAAAGAAGAAAAGCTAGGATTTTAATTTAGTCAGGTGAGTTCAGCATTGTTAACTTGCTTTTTAAAGATGCAAAATGTTAATGCTAAAATCTGAAGTTAGACCTGAGGACGGACACACACACACACACACACACACACACACACACACACACACACACACACACACACACACACATTTTTTTTTCCTCCACAGTGCCTGGGTCTTAAGCTCTAGTAAGAGAGATCACCAGCTGGGTATTGGTAGCTCATGCTTGTAATTCTAGCTAGAATTACAAGAGGCTAAAATTTGAGGATCAAGGTTTGAAACCAGAAAGTTCATGAAACTCTTTGTCCAATTAACTATCACCATCATCAACACCAAAAACCAGAAGTGGAGCTATGGCTCTGTGGGAGGGCACCAGCCTTGTGCAAAAAAGCTAAGGGACAGCCCTATAGGCCCTAAGTACAAGCCCCAGTACTAACAACAGAGAGATGGAAGGGGAGAGCACTAAGAAGCTTTTTAGGGTTGGCTAAAGAGATCCATTTCATCATTTTATTTACTACTGCCAAAGGAAAATGGATTCTAATTGCTTAGCAATTAGCTCAATAAATAAATGTTCAGAATACAATATATTTTCAGTGTGGTATGGATGTGTAGATATACATGAATGCTCATTCTATTTATCTCTGGATGGGAATAGCTGGAAACAGTTATTCATCTTGGTGCTAAACCAAACAAAGCCTACAGTACACAGTTTATTGCTGTGTTTAACTGACCAGGTTGCTTAAAGGCAAGAAGAAACAGGTTACTATTCAACAACAAAGCAGCCTTCAAGAAAACATCATATTTATTAAAAAACAAAAAACAAAAAAAAAAACAAAAAGCAAAAAACTTCCTCCCTTTGTTTTATAGTCCTAGATGGACAGGCTACAATAGTGACCTGTGAATAAAGGTCACATTACAGCACCGAGGGGTTAATGTTGTGTAACAAAAGACTTATGAGATTGAGAAAGTAGAAAGAAAGGAAGAAAGGAAAGAAGGAAGAAAGAAACAAAGAAAGAGGAATGGTCAAGGGGTGTTTAAAAATATTTGGTTTTAAATGATTTGGAAATTCAGATTCTATAATGTGGCCCCAAAACTTTTAATCCTCTTAGATTCCTGTGTAAACCAAACAGAAATAAATACTGTCTGTGAACAATCTATGCGGATTAAAAAATTCAATCTTTTTAGTTTTTTTAAAAATATTACTTATACATAATCTTTCTAATTGGAAATTTGAGAGATTAACAAAAATGTTTTAAAATGTGTGAAAAATGTGGAACAAGACCATTACCTTCAAAGCACTCTAGTGATTACTTGAATGACTGATTGCCAGTTCATTTCTTCAGTTGGTTACTCAGTGATACTATTGCCAGTAGGTGCTTTCCTGGCTGTCTTGTCAGTCATGTACAACACTTCAGGCTGACAATTTTCAGGCAGCAATGTTGTTTCTAGGGTGACCATGAGGTTGTAGGTCATCTCTTAGCACAGTCCCAGAATATTTTGGAAAGGTCTCAGAGACTTGGAGGGATGTGCTGGAATTCCCAAAGCTGGCACAATTCAGCCACAGGATAACAATTTGCACTTGCTGCAGTCATGCTTATCCACTGTCTTAACATTACTGAACAATGGACCCAAGGTGCTGATCAGCTCATTCTACAGCCCCAAAGCCAAGCCTGCTTGGATTGAAAAACCAAAGCCCTAGAAATGGAGCTTCTTCAATGGATTCCCCCCTTTCTGTCCAACTGTCCAGAAAATGAAACCCAGTATTCAGAATGGTTGATCACCTTATATATAATATAGTACAGCATGATCCCATTTTGCAAACACACACACACACACACACAAATACTCATTTCCCTCAAAAATACCTTATATAAGGTTGTTCTCTGTGTTCAGGAGGAGAGATTTGTAAGCCAGAATGCCAGGGATAGAACCTGATTTCTATAGGAATGTGTTGAATGTCCATTTTTCCCTCAAAAGACGTATCTCCTCAGAACTGATTTTTGAAAAGGAGTTTTTGTAGACAGAATCAAGTTTATAATTCTTGAGATAAGATCATTCTGGGTTAAATCTAAAAAATCTATAAAAAGTAGTGAAGAAGACACAGGGAGAGGAGGTTAAGATGGAGGCAGAGATTGTAGTGATGATCCTACAAGCCAAGAGACACCGAGAATTCCACTCTGCCACCAGAAGTTAGAGGAAGGAACAGAACCTCCAAGAGAGCCAACCCTGCTGGCACCTTGGTTCTAAACTAGAATTAACTGGGCTCTAAAATCCATTTCTGTTGATTTAGTTTATCCATTTTAAGGTAATTTGTTAGGGCAACCCCAAGAAATTAAGCTTGGGAAAAGTGATATTCATTTTTATATCTTAACCTACTCAGTTGCAAAGCAGGGATTTTAATAATCCTAATTATATTGGATTGCTGTGAGGACTAATGCATGCAAAATTCTTAGAACTGGGCATGGTGAGCCTGCATTATTTGGTAGAATATAATTACTATGATTGCATTTGTAAGGGTTAAAAAGCATCTGAGTGATTCTCTGGATGCTAGCATAAAAATAATCCTTTTTTAAATCATGCTTCTCTGTGCATTACAAATTATGTACAAGAGGCATGTATTGGTTTTCTAATTAGAAGGCATTTGTTAAATCGAAATGATCATATCATTTCCAGTGTAAAGCTGCATATCGGTAAGCTAATAGCTGTGCTAGGCTTTTGAATGATGGAACAGTTAAACAACATGCACTCTGGCATGAATCTCATGGCTGTAAAAGAAATAGAAATCTGATGATTAACATCTGAGAACCACAGTGCATGAATTGCTACAGGTAACCCATTTATTTGAAGAGTTAGAAGCTCTGAAAAATTGTCAGTATTGTCTGCGGCAAAGAAGTTTGATTTCTTTTTTCATTTACAGATTTCTGCAACCAGCGTGGAAATTTCAGATTTCATTGGAAATCGTTTTCTGTTGTCAGAGTTTATAAACTATCTACTGTTCAGATATCTAGGTATTTTCATTACAAGCATTACACAGCACTTAACTAAACAGACCCAATTTTCTTTGGGAAAGCAGTCTTTTGAAAGGAGATTGTAATCCTCATCCAACCAGCATTACTGTTAAGCACTGTTAAGAATGACCAAGGAATATAGTCTACAGCAAGCATGACAGGAGGGACATGGGAAAAGGGCTGCTGATCAGGAGCCAAAGGAGGCACAAAGGAGGTGGTGCTCCCCACCTGTCAGACATGAGAGAATTCAGTGCTTCATCCTCTACATAATTGCCTCCCTGGTTCCATAATTGGCGGGTGGATGACAAGTACTTTTTAATGATGACCATGAAGTTGCAAAATATCCCATCTGCCAATTACTGTTATCATCAGCTCCTACTGTCACATGAAGATAGGTTGAATTTTAGCTGAGCAAAGGCTGAAGGACTGCCAAGTTAATGTCTTATTCCAGATCCCCTTCAGGGTGACCCAAGGAAGCTCTCATAGGAGAAGGGCTATTAATCTAGAAGTGTTTAAACTTGGTAGTGATTCGAATCTTCCAGCATAGTCGCAAGGGTTTGGTGGGAGCCAGAGATGTTTTGTGGGTTAGTCTCCTGGTGCTTTTAGCTCTCCTGAGCTCCTGGCACTGTCTGCCTGCTCCTCTGTCTGATTGCCACAGCCATTCTCCAACTGGCTTCCTCTCTGCCTCAGGTCAATCAGTTTCATGCTTTCTCTGTCCTTACCTATGCTTAAAGAAATATTTTATTTTTATTTTTTTTGTGCCAGAACTGGGGTTAGAACTTAGGGCCTATGATTTGTCCCTTAGCTTTTTGCTCAAAGTTGCTGTTCTACTACCTGAGCCACAGCTCCACTTTTGGTGTTTAGATGGTTATTTGGAGATAAGAGTATCACAGACTTTCCTACCCAGGATAGCTTCAAACTGTGATTCTCAGATCTCAGCTGATGGACTTTCCTAGCCAGCATAGCTTTGAACCATGACCCTCAGATCTCAGCTCCCTAGCTAGTTGCAGATTGCAGGTGTGAGCCTCTGGTGCTCTGTAGTTTAACCAAATTTTTATCTAGTGCTTTTGCTCTGAATATCTGTAAGCAGAAATGACAAGAGGCAGAAAGGAGGGAAGGGAAGGGAAGGGAAGGGAAGGGAAGGGGAGGGGAGGGAAGGGAAGGGGAGGGAAGGGGAGGGAAGGGGAGGGAAGGGGAGGGGAGTGGAGGGGAGGGGAGGGGAGGGGAGGGGAGGGGAGGGGAGGGAAGGGAAGGGAAAGGAGAACCAGAAAAAAAAATAGGCTGAAAAGAAGGGAGGAAATAGGGAAAGAGACTGAATACACAAAAGTGCAAGCAAACAGACAAATCCTAGCACCCTCACTAGTCCTGAGAAATGAAACTTGGTGTTCTCCACTCACTGCCTTATGATCTTATTTGCACTCCAAGTATTTGGTTTATTTGTCTCTGTCTCTGCAGCATCCCTCCTCCCCTCCTTTCACAGAGAGACCTGAAGACCCAAGCTGAATTCCCAGAGGCCTGACAAAATATTTCAGGTTTCTTTTCACTTCTGTCATCATGCAGCTGTCTGTTAAGCTTCCTCTAGAAGTTCCCGCTGAGCTCCTGACTCTCACAGCTCTCTCTTTACACTTGACTTCTCCTCTGAGTGACAGACCTCCTTTTCCAGCAAACACCTTGAAATACCTCCTACTGTGTTCCAATAGTAACTTAAATAAAATGTATATATACAGACTATACTCATTTCCCTTTCCCTGAACTTGCCTTAGGCCTTGCAAGGTCCAATACTTGCCAAGGTATCATCACCTTCCTTCAGCAAGTCTGCAAATGCATCACCATCTCTGAGTGATTGCCCATTCTCCTGTACCACACCCTCAGGATTCACTTCAATCAACCCACACCATGTCTCCAGTATCTGCTCTTTACTCTCCATTTCTCCAGCACTCTAATTCCAGCCCTCCATGCCTCCTGAATGTGGTGCTTTTATTCCCACTTTCCCTATTGGAGTCACACTGAGCTTCCACAATAAATTCCTAACAGAGGTCTGATCCCATTTGTTTGGTATTCACAAGCTTCTATGAAAAGTTAGTTTCTAGGACATCTTCACTTTCCAGCCTTACCCTTATGTGCCTCAAATGTGGTCCATGTTTTGGCTTCCTCTTTCACAGGTGCTGTTCTGGAAGCACCTTCTCTCTCAGCTTTCAACGTCTAAATCCATCTTGTTTCAAAACAAAAACAAAACCACTGCTGCCAGATGACAGTAGGTCATGCCTGTAATCCTACCTGCTGAGAAGACTGAGATTGAAGACTGTGGTCTGAAGGCAGCTTAGGCAGGCTAGCCCATGAGACTCTGAGCCCAGGATATGGGTTTGGCCAACAACCAAATGCACAACTCTTAAATTGTCATCCTGCTGTCTAATTTTTACTAGAGGTGAAATGTCTAAGAAGATAACAGATACAGTTTCTGATCTGTAGAAATTAATAGCTTTTTTTGTAGAGACCAAGCTAATATATATTAATTACTAGTAGACAGTCAGCAGGATCACTGAGATCTACATAGATTCTTCTAAGAAGTCAGAAGAAAAGCTCTATTTTTATTAAATGAAACTAAGCCTTAGTAATTGTTATATGTTAGATAGACTAACACTCCAGGGATAGAAGTCTGAGGCTCACAGGGACAGTAGGTAGAGTAAGCGTGCTTTGTTCACAAGATCTTGAATAAGCCTGCTACCATTAAGAAATGAAAAGGTACTAGGAGAGGGTGATGTGACATTTCACCATATCCCCATTGATTCTGGGATAAAGATTAAGTGCCTTGCAGGCGATAGTCCACTTAATCCATGCAACAATCTTGTAAAGGAGGTATTACCACTGCCAATTTATGAGCAAGGGGGCTGAGATTGAAGGGGATTAAGCATCTGGCCAAGCTCATGCAGGAAGAGATGGAAAAGCTGGCTTCTACAGCCACCATGCTGTCTCCTGTATAGCAAAACAAAAATATCTTAAGAGTGTTTTCTTCAGGAAGGCAAACTTCTTACACTTATGAATAACTCAAGTTGGGTAGTCATAAGCATCATGCCTCTAAGACATTCAGGACTCAATACATGTGGGCTAATGCAAGGCTGTACACATAAAGAGGGAAGCAAGAAGGCTCAGTAACCAGATGGAGAAATGACAACAGCAAGCAGTCCTGTCACTGGGCAATATCTTCAGACTGAAAGGAAGCAAAAGAGGCACAGACACGAGAGAGTCTGGATTTACATTACCCAGCTCCAGAAAGAGCTACGATCCAACTGAACACAGCTTTGTTGTCATGAGCATCCATCCTGAGAAGACCCAGCAGAAGCCATGACAAAGTAACTCACTTGGTTTCATTGGCACAGCGGATCTTGCAGCCTTCCTTGGGAATCACCAAGCCCAGATGCATTCGGAGCCTGCAGTTTGTGGGTCCCGTGTGTGGCCACACATGGGTTCCAGGGTGCATGATGGAATATTTGATCTGTATAGACAATATGACATGTTACTCATCGCTGAACAAAGTGTGGAGGAATTGCTACATGAAAGTGACAGTACAAAATTACTGTCAGTTTGGATGAGAGGCTTTGCAAAGCTCTGAATTTATATTCACATAGTTATTTCTTGGCGAAGGAACAAAAACTATGCACTCACATTTTCCACAAAGTGGTAAACAATCAACATTTCCAACCCTCACTTTTGACATTAACTGCATGAAATTATTTCATTAAAAAACAAATGACAAAAGAGGCGCTCATTACAATAAAGAAAACAACTGTTTTCTTCGTAAAGGTTGGTTCTCTCTTATTCCTGACTACTTGTGTTCTCTCCAGTAATGAAAACAGTCTCAATACCTGTCCTCTCCGGCATCCTGTGGTCTCTGGGAACTTTTCTAATAAAGAGCAGGTTTTAGGAGCTCCTTTACAGGCATTTTCATTTTTTCTTCCTAGGACAATAAGTGACATAAAAATCATGAGTCAAATGTTAAACAAATCATTATCTCTAATATATATTTTCTTTATAGTTTAATGCTTTCGTATCCTTATAATTATTTGCATATTGCTGCTTTATTAAAGCACTTTTTGTTAGCCGAGACTGATTCCTTTTTTTTTCTTTTATTGTGAAAATAATGTACAGAGGGGTTACAATTACATGGGCAAGATAATGAGTACATTTCTTATCAAGCATTGTAGCCTCCTCCTTTGTTTCTCCTTCCCATCCCATCCTTCCCCCACCCCCCTACTCAACCCTCCTCCCCCCACCACCATAGTTGTAAAGTTCGTTTTTGACATAACGACGTGTACATCTCTTTGTTGCAATGGGTCCACCTGTATCCCTATTTAAACGATTTGTTTTTTCCCTTCCCCACCACAAATTACAACAACATCAAATACAGTGAAAACAGGGGTTATACCGTGGGGTAGGGACATGCATAGCAACAAAGAAATAATCTTATAAATGTGTTAGAAACAATCGCATGAAAGAAAAAAAACATTTGAATACATATCTTAGGGTTCATTTCCCTAACATCAACTTATCTGACCTTTTCTGTTTTACTCAGACATATACTAGTTATTGCAAATAAGGGAAACCATGGGACCTATGTTTCTTTGGGCCTGGCTTACTTCACTTAATATAATTTTTTCCAAGTCTTTGACTGATTTCTATTGTATGCTATTCCTTTTTGTTTGTATCAGTCCTGGGGCTTGAACTCAGGATCTGGGTGCTATCCCAGAGATTTTTGTTCAAGGATAGTGCTTTACCACTTGAACTCCACTTCTGGCTTTTTATTTTTAATGCCTAATTGGACATAAGAGTCTCCTAGATTTTCTTGCCTGAGCTGGCTGTGAATCTAAATAATCAGATGTAAGCCTCCTGAGTAGACAGGATTACAGGCATGAGCCCCCAGTGTCTACATTATGGATGCTACTCTGAAGCATTGCCCTGGAAGCCTGGCTGCTTCATGAATCATACAGGGTATTAATGAACTCAAGTATCAGAGAAACGCTTAAGAGCCAATAGACTCAATTAACCTCAGTGTATGCCAAACAGAAATGTTCATGTTGCCCATATATGGACTGTATGACTCCTTTATGAAAAAAAATGTGTTGGAAATTCTGAGGGTTAGTTGATCTTTCTTCTATAGGTTTATTCACAAACACATATTACCGAAGTAGTTCCTCTTATTCCATAGAAGCCATGCCAAAAAAAAAAAAAAAAAAACCTGAAACACAGCACTGTCCTTGGCTACACTGACTTTTTTTGTGTCATGAAATATATGTAGCTCACATGGTTTGGGTATCAAAATGGGTGTACTTTTGTGCAGTGACTCTAGTTGATTTTTTAAGCGAATTCAAAAAGAGCCTCCAGAAAGATTAATGCACATTGACTATAGCCTTCTGCACTCCATCTATATATCTAGGTTGGGTCAAACTTAAGCAATGCATTGTACATGACCACTTCCTTCTTCCTGAAGGACTCAGAAGGTACCTTTGTCCCATCACTCTTGGGTTACTATTTCCAACATTTCTCACCTGTGGTGACATTGCTTTGGCCCACAGCATGCCCTACATTTTTACAGAGGCAAATAAAGCTCAGGGATGTTCATTTTCTAAGACACAGACAGACACATGGTGGGCTTTGGAGTTATACCCACACAGTAGCATGACTTTAGTAATGACATCTAGCAGGAAAATGAAAAATACTAGTTCTCTCTTTGTTCTCTTTCTCTCACTAGAGATATTCAAATATACTGCACAACCACACACACACACACACACACACACACACACATACACACACACACACACATACACAGACACGTGCATGCGTGTGCATGTCTAGGTTTCTTAAGCAGTTTCCTTTAAGTCTAGGAACCCCAGTTCTGAGAATATCACTAGAAGAATCTTGTCACTTTGTTTTCTAGATAAAGGACAACCAGAGTCCGCACTCACCTTGTTGCCACAGCGTGAACTGGCTCCAGTCACCCTTCTCCCTCAAATTTTCATCTTCAGGCAGGAAAAGACTCTTGGTTGTGTCCATCACTGCAAGGCCTTCATCACGGATTAACTTCCAGTTTCTTTCTAAAGACTAGAAGGCAGGTTTTGGGTTCACTGAGATGAAAATATGCCCATTACAACATAGTACATCATACAATGACTGTCAGCTTTTGTTTTTATTTTAAAAGTAGTAAGTTTTTAGTTGGGCACCAGTAGCTTACACCTGTAATCTAGCTACTCAGGTGGCTGAGCTCTCAAGATTGAGGTTCAAAGCCAACCTGAGCAGGAAAGTTCATGAGACTCTTATCTCCAGTTAATCACAAGAAAGCCAGAAGTGGAGCTGTGGCTCATGTGGTAGATCACTAGTCTTAAGTAAAAAAGTGAAGCAATAGCATCTAGACTCTGAGTTCAAGCCTCAGAACCAACACACACACACACACACACACACACACACACACACACACACACACACACACACACACACACACACACACACACACACACACGGTAATACATTTCTATTCTCATCTAGATTATTTATGTCAATTTTATTTAGAACCTCTTGCCAAAGAAGTTTTATATATATATATAATATATATAATGCTAATATATAAAAATATAAATAATGATTGATATATATATATATATATATATATCATTATTTTTCTGAACCAAATGTTCTTCTTTTGGTCGGTTGTGGGGCTTGAACTTAGGGCCTGAGTCTTGTCCCTGAGTTTTTTCACTCAAGCCTAGTGCTCTACCACTTTGAGTCACAGCATCACTTCTTGTTTTCTGGTGTTCATGGAGATAAGTCTCAGAGGGTGGCTTTGAACCAAGATCCTCAGATCTCAGCCTCCTGAGTAGCTAGGATTACAGGTGTGAGCCACTAGCACTCAGCTCTGGATAAAATTTTTTGTCATTTCTAGAAATTTCAGAAAATAAATTCCTCATTGTTATCTGTTTAAAGGCTTGCCCTTTCCTTGCCTTTCATTCCTTCCTTCTTTTTTCTTCCTTCCTTCCTTTTTCTTTCTCTCTCTTTCTTCACAACCTAACAAGAACATTGATCTTGCTTATCAACATATTACCATAAGTTTCATGTGACATTCCATCATCCAAGCTGGAATACAAATCACATAGTAATAGGCACATACTAGGTTTTGAGTTACATGCATTGATTTAGTTACTTTTCATAGAGTTCCTTACAAAGGAACATTGAACATAGCAAATAATAACTTATAGCCGGGTGCCAGTGGCTCATGCCTGTAATCCTAGCTACTCAGGAAGCTGAGATCTGAGGATGGAGGTTCAAAGCCAACCCAGGCAGGAAAGTCTGTGAGACTCTTATCTCCAGCCACCAGAAAACTGGAAGTGGTAGAGCCTTGCCTTGAGCTGAAGAGCTCAGTGATAGTGCCCAGGCCCAGAGTTAAAGCCTACAACTGATGATGATGATGATGATGATGATGATGATGATGATGATGATGATGATGATGATGATAACTTACAAAGACATTGGGAACACATCAATTGGAACACTTGATACATTACAAAATAGCAAAACAGAACAAATAAATGTCCTAGTGTTTGGCCCAAATGAGTGTGGCCTTCATTTCCTCTGCTTTTTAGGAGGCTAATTTAGCCCCCTTAAAGGCTTCTGACTGAGGTGGAGCCAAGGGTGGACTGGTGGGTCAGGCAGGGCTCTTGGGAGATCTCCTGGTATCTCCACCACCTCACTATGCTCTGGGTCAGGGTGGGGAGTGGGAGCAGTGGGGGCAAGCAGGCAGGAGGAACACCCAGAGCAGCCAGCTGAGAGGAACTGCCAGCAGAAGAAAAGAATAACAACAGCTCTCCTACAGTAAGGAGGATCGAAAAAAAGCTGTACAGATAAAGCAGGACAAAGAAATTGATTTTGTAATTGGATTCCTGTGAAATCTACCCATTATTTTGTGTCCGCCTTACAATTGCTCCTACTAAGGCCATTGTTGGGGTGGTGCCGGTCTTGCTAGAACTGAGTGCTTCAACTAGTATCCATAGATGTTTATCCAAAACAGGCAGTGTCAACTAGCAAGTCAAAGACCACATTTCAATAAAGGGATGGTTAAGAAGTCTTTACTTCAGCTCAAGTATCAGCTCAAGTATTGTCAGGAATCTTAAGATATTAGAGAAGAAAAGGCTGTGTTCACATCTTCTCAGCTGCATCTACATTGCCAGCACCCACTGTTGTTACTGGAACTTGTTTAAATTGCCAGATAAATCTGTTACATTCTTGTTAAACTGTCACATAGACAAGGAGAGAACTGCCTCACTAATACATGAAACCACTTTTCAAATGAGGTTACTGGAGCCTTGAAAGGACAAGCTTTTTTCTCTCTCCTGGTTTTCTAGAAATTCCTTTCATTTCTTTATGTTAGGGAAGGGGTGGGAAACAGCTGATCTTTTGTTACTAAAATAGAACACAAAGCCCTAGGGGAAAATGTTAAAGTGATTTCTCCAGGGTGTGTGTGTGTGTGTGTGTGTGTGTGTGTGTGTGTGTGTGTGTGTGTGTGTGTGTGTGTGTGTGTGTGTGTGTGTGTGTGTGTGTGTGTGTGTGTGTGTGTGTGTGTGTGTGTGTGTGTGTGTGTGTGTGTGTGTGTGTGTGTGTCTTTTTTACTTAAGAACAAACTGTCCTTAAATATACTGACCCCTTCTCTCAGGAAGTGTTGCCCGAGTATTGGTCTATAGGTAATTGTGATGTGTGTGTGTGTGTGTGTGTGTGTGTGTGTGTGTGTGTGTGTGTGTGTGTGTGTGTGTGTGTCTTTTTTACTTAAGAACAAACTGTCCTTAAATATACTGACCCCTTCTCTCAGGAAGTGTTGCCCGAGTATTGGTCTATAGGTAATTGTGATATGTGTGTGTGTGTGTGTGTGTGTGTGTGTGTGTGTGTCTTTTTTACTTAAGAACAAACTGTCCTTAAATATACTGACCCCTTCTCTCAGGAAGTGTTGCCAGAGTATTGGTCTATAGGTAATTGTGATTTTGTAGAACCTATCAACAAACAAATCATTTTTGTTTTCCCCTGTTCCATGTGGCACAGATAATCTGGATGACAAACTCATGCTAGTAGGAGCAGAGTAACACTGAGGTCTCTCTAGGACCTGACTGCACATATCTTTGCTAAACCACCACCAATGTGCTTGGTCCAACTGGTGGTGGCTACTCTTGTCCCCTTGACTGGAGTGACAGATACCTAGAAAATGCGTAAAGACACTTCTAGAAGTGTCTGTCAGTGTCCCCAGAGATGGCTGGCTGAGAGGGGGCTATGGAACTGAGTGAGGAAGAGCTGCCTTGAATGTGGTCTGTGCCATCTAAAGGGCCTCAGGCCTGGATGGAACAGAATGAGAAGGAGAAAGCTTACACACACTTTAATATTCTTGAGTCTCTTTTGCTGCTACTATCACCCAGAGACATTGGACTTCAGCTTTTAAATTCACTCGCAGCAGTAATTCTCCAGAGAGTTTCCAGCCCTGCAGACTGGAACTTGGCTTGCATCACTATCCCCCTCCTTCTAAGGCTTCAAGTCCCACAGACAGAGCAGCTCCTGGTTTTTCAGGGCCTCTAGCCTGCTGATGGTCATGGGGACACTTGGGATGTGTAAGCCAACCTAATAAATCCTCGCTTGCAATTATAGATACATTCTATTCTCCAGAGAACCTGACTTGTATGCTAACCAAGAACTATATAGATGTTTAGTTATTTCCATCATAAAACAAGCACATTATTATTTTTATGGAGTTCAATACTTTTACATCTAGGAGCCATGCTGTTGATCTAGTAGAACTTTCCCTCTTTAAGGATGAAGATATGACTTTAAGGAGTCACTTAAAACCCCCACTGAAAAAGCCAGCAGAGCTAACACCAGAAACCCATCCTACTAAGCATGTGTGAGTTCCAGTATTTTCCAGGGGCTTGGAAAATTTTGTGCTCCCTGCTTGGCATTGGTGCACAAGGCTCAACTCAGGATAGTGCACGCGCTTGCCTAGTAAAGGAAGTGAGTATTTCCAAAAACAGTAGCAGATAAGCCAGGTAACAGGGGAAAAAATACAAAGATAACAGCAGCCAAGGTCTCTAGGTGCTCAATGTAGATGTTTTACAATCAAGACAGAGACTAGGGGAGTTTGCCAACTTTGGAATGACACACAGGGTTTTTAAGGAGACATTTCAGACAAGACCTAGAATGCTGTTTCTAACCACACACCCAGGACCACATTCTGTAACATTCACAGGTTTTTGAACATTAAAGACCGAACCTAATCACACACAGTGTGCATATGTACGTATGTGTGTGGGCATGCGTCTTAATCCACTTAGATATTGTAACAAAATACTATAGATAAATGACTTATAAACGACAATTATTTACTTTTTATTTGGATTTGGTGCTGGTAAAAGTCTGTTTCCTCAATCTTTATAACTTTGGGGGGGATGGGAAGAGATGAGAAGGGATGGGAAGGGGAAACAAAGGAGGAGGCAACAATGCTTGATAAGAAATGTACTCATTATCTTGCCCATGTAATTTTAACCCCTCTGTACAGTATTTTCACAATAAAAAAAGTCTGTTTCCTGGTTCTTATGTGATAGCTTCTCTCTTTAACCTCTTTAACAGTAGAAGAAGGCAGGCTATTGCCTGGTGACCTCTAACCTCACTCTCTGAGATCTGTAATCCCTTAGAAACTAATCACCTCCCAAAGGCCTACCCTCTCAATATCATCACCCTGGGAGTTAGGAGCTCCATTTTTTATTTTTGCTGGGACACTGATGGTCACAGCACTGTGTATGGAAGGAGTAGAGAGGGTAGGAGGGGGAAGACAGATTTTCCCATTCAGTTATCTGAGATAGCAAGAAATGAATTTTTTAGGATATGCTCAGAGAAACGTGTGCACTCACACTGAGCTAAAATGCCAACATTTTCAAAGGCCTCCTTTAAAATATTATTTCTGTGTCCCTAAATTAATTCATTCAGTAACACTGAGAAGAGAAAGTAGTGGCATTAGTAGTTGCTGGGAAGGAAGGGCTTCCAGTGTACATTTTGCTATGGGGCAGAGACTAGAAACAGGTTTGGTCTGTTAGAGCTAAGGGTCTCAAAAGCACACCCTCAGCACTTGCCCTTTTAGCTAAACCTCAGCCATGTCCATCACTCTATCTTCTACAAATAGATTCCCCAGTGTCATTTCCAACAAACCCCTGGCATCATCCCAATCTTCCTTTACCTAAGAGACATTTCCTTATCTACCAGCCAGCTTGCTCCTCCCACTTTTCTCTTAGGCAAATTAGCTTATGTTCTATAAAGTCCTCCTTTAAAGCTGACTTTCTGCAGGAAGTCTTTGAGGCTGGTGGTACAACTCAGAGATATGGCCTGTTTTTAGCATGTGCAAAGCACTGGGTTTATACCTAGGTCCCCTCTCCTCCTTCTCCCCCACCCCCCCCACAAACTAACTTTCTATTGGGAAGCAAAATAAAGCCAAAGTGATTCTTAATTATCCTTATTAATACTTTTATTTAATGGAAAGAAATACATGTATTTAAAAAAGCCAATTACTTAAGATATTATAATAAAAGCAATAGTCTCTTTCTTAACCAAGTCTTCTCAAATCTCAATCTAAAACCCCAGTTAATTCAGTTAAATATATACATTATTTAATTGATTACATCTGAGTAATATGCTCTATTATATTTTTTTGTGTGTACAAGTACCAGGACTTAGTGTCCTCCTCAGCATGTTTTACTCAAGGCTGTCATTCTACCATTTGAGCCATGCCTCCAATCCAGCTTTTTGCTGGTTAATTGGAGATAGAACCTCATTAACTTTTCTGCCTGAGCAGAACCTTGATCACCCAGATCTCAGTCTGCTGATGAGCCATCAGCATGTGACTTATATTACTATTACTAATTCATCAATTTTAGACATTATCTCTCACCTACTAGAAAAAAGTTAACCATTTAACAACTTAACATATCTTTCTCTATTTCCTCTTTTCCATTCTTGTAATCACAGCTAATTTCACAAACCTCTCAAACATCTGGGTAAATTCAACTCATACTTTATAATATTATGACAATGAATATCACTCAAACTTGAGTTGTCATGATCACATTTCATTTCTCCTCTTTGCTGGCTTCATTTTATAATGCCTTTAATGTTATTTCTTCACTATCTCTGAAAGTCTGCTATGACATTGTCTCTTGATACTACAGGTTAGTGGTATTAGGCCTGCCTAACTAAAAAGTCTGAAATCTGAAATGCTCCCAAATCTGAAGATCTCCTAGTGATGACAAGTAGAAAATTCTATTCCATGAACTTCATTGCAGGCACAATTAAAAATTATATAAGGCTGGGCTCTGGTGTCTCACATCTGTAATCCTAGTTACTAAAAAGTCTCAGATCTCAGGATCACGGTTCAAAGTCAGCCTATGCAGGAATACCTAGAGACTCTTACCTCCAACAAACCACCAAAAAGTCAGAAGCAGAATTGTGGCTCAAGTGGTAGAGCACTAGCCTTAAGCACAAAAGTTTGGGGACAGTGCCCAGACTCTCAGTTCAATCCCCAGTACCATCACAAAAAAGAAAAGAAATATCTATTCAGTTCCTTTCAATCTATGCACATAAGCTGTGTATGAAGTCTAGATGAGTTCTGTGTGAACATTTGGGTCCCCTTCTCAAACTCTCGGATTATGTATAAATATGCCAAAATCCAAAAAATTCTGAAACACATCTGGTTCCATTTTGGATAAGGCATATCCAAGCTACCCCTTTTGCCAAAAACATCGTATGATTTGTTACTTTTCCATTCCCCTCACACTACTCCCCCTTCAAAACAAAACAAAACAAAACAAAAAACACACAATAACATTTCTGTGGGAAATCTGCCCTGCTGTGATCTACATCAGTTGCTGTCTGGGCTTCGCGGACTTGCTGTGGCACCTGCCAGGTTCTGGGCCTCAGAGCTTCCTAACTGTTGGATTCTATTGCTTCTCAAAACAGACATTTTTGAAAATATCTGAAGCTATTCTTACATTTGACTGAAGGTTTGTACAAGTAGATGTTTAGTAAACTTAAGTAGTTAGAACTTTTAGCATTTTTCTTGCTACCTAGTGTGATTAATCTTACTTGAACTGTTAAATATTTAATTGACAAAGATTGCAAACATTCAAAGTATATGACAGAATGGCCTTTTCTCTATATAATGTTGTTCAACAATTACAAGCACCACCACTGAGTCCAAGAACACATCCATTATTAACCCTGACAAACAACAGATCCCTAGAACTTGTTCATCTTATGCTGAAAGTTTGTACTCTTGGACTGATATCTTTCCATTTTCCTCTATCCTCAGCCATGGCAACCACTGTGTTATTTCTACTTCTCTGAATTTGACTTTAAAAATGCTATATACAAGCAGGCTCATCACTATTTGTCTTTCTGTGAACTCATAATGAAAATGACAATGCCTCCTTTTTGAAGGCAAATAGTTTTCCACTATGCCACCTTTTCTTTACTCATTCAGCTGTTTCTATATCTCAGCTATTATGAGTAGTACTATAATAAACATGAGGATGCAAATATCTGTTTGAAATACTGGCTGAATTTTATATATATATATATATATATATCCAAAAATAGGTTGCTAGACCATCCACTTTTATACTTTTTGGACAATCTCCATAGTATTTTCCATAACACTGTATCAGTTTGTACTCCTTCTGACAGTGAAGAAAAGTCTTCTGTTCCCTACACCTTTAACAACACTTGGTTATCTATTCTTTTTCAGTGGCTGCTATTCTAACAGGTCTGAAGTAATATCTCACACCTCAGAATATGCGCTGTGAAGCCGGGCGCTGGTGGCTCACGCCTGTAATCCTAGCTACTCACGGTTCAAAGCCAGCCCAGGCAGGAAAGACCGTGAGACTCCTATCTCCAATAAACCACCAGAAAACCGGAAGTGGTGCTGTAGCTTAAGTGGTAGAGTGCTCGCCTTGAGCTGAAGAGCTGAGGGACAGCGCCCAGGCCCAGAGTTCAAGCCCCACGACCGAAAAAAAAAAAGAATATGCACTGTGATTTTGATTTGCATTTCCTCAATAACTAGTCATGAAAAGCATTTTCATATACCTGTTGGCTATTTGTTTTCATTGGAAAATAAAACAATTGTCCTTTGTGCAATTTTGAGTCAGAATATTTTTATTATTATTCTGTTATTGAGTTAGATGAGCTCTTACACATTTTAGATATGTGTGCTTTAAAAATGTTCTCCCATTCTGTGGGTTGTCCTATCTTTTTTTGGCTGGTTTCTCTTCTGTGTAGAAACATACAGTTTGATGTAGTCCCATTTAAAAAAATTTTTGCCCATACTTTTGGGGTCTTATGTAACAGAGACCCCATTTCTACAACCAATGTCTTTATAACTCTGACAATATGACCACATTTCATTTCTAGTGTTGGTGCTGTGGCATTCTGTGCTTTCTCCAATACAGAAACTCATATCTTCAGTTCTTGGAAGTTTCCTAGCATTGTTCTTTAACAAGTTCTTCTATGTTATTTTCTGTATTCTCTCTGAAATTCCTTTTCTTTGTACATGAAATGTTCATTTGAGCCTCCAATTATCTTGTTTTGTGCTTTTGATTTCTGTTTTTCTGGATTTTCTTCTAAGAGATGTCCTTGAATTAGTTTCTAATACTGTTATCACATTCATTTTTTGAAGTATCTTTTCAAAATAAGTTAATTTTTAACTAACACATAAAACAGCCATTATACATATTCCTGAGATAATATGTAATGTTTTGATATACATATGCATTCTGTAACTTTAAAATCAGGTTAAACATACCTATCACCTCCCAAACTCATCATTTATTTTTTCTTTGTAGTAGTACTGGGCCTTCAACTTGTGCTTCCTTGGCTGGTACTACTTGAGCCATGCTTCCAGCTCTGCTTTTTGCTATAGTCTAATGGGTATAGTCTAATGGGATTTTCTGCTCAGCCTGATCTCAAACTGCTTTGCCTCCCTCCTGAGAGGCAGAGCTAAGATTAGAAGCATGAGCCACCAGCACTTGCACATTTCATCTTTTCTTTATGGTAATGTGTGGTTGCAATCCTTCCCTCTGGATTTCTGCAATGTAAATCGCATCACCTCCATCTATAGTCACCCTATTGTGCTTAACATGCTAGAGTGTCTTACGAGTTGTAGATCACATTTCTTTTTTTCTTTTTTTTTCTTCTTTTTGGTCATGGGGCCTAAACTCTGGGCCTTGATGCTGTCCCTCAGCTCTTCAGCTCAAGGCTAGCACTCTACCACTTGAGCCACAGCACCACTTCCAGCTTTTTCTGCTTATGTAGTGCTGAGGAATCCACCCTAGGGCCTTCTGCATTCAAGGCAAGCACTCTACCACTGAGCCACCTTCCCAGCCCTATAAATCACATTTCTAATTCCTAGGAGGCCCTTTTGGATCTTTAATTGCTCTGTCTTATATCCTACTTTTGCTTTATGAGTACAAGATCTTCTCTTATAGCTCCGAAACTATTAGAAGAATGACTTCAAGGTTGCTTCTCCTGCTTTTCCCCCAGGAAAAGGTTTTCCTTTTGTATGTTTAAAAAAAATTTTTTTTAATTTTATTGTGAAAATACCATACAGAGGGGTTACAATTACATGGGCAAGATGACCATTACATTTCTTATCAAGCATTGTAAGTTTCCTTCACATAGAGGGATCTCCTTAATGTTTGGTGGTCCTTGACAGTTAGTGCTAAACAAATAAATGAACAATGTGAAATGTCAGGGCCTTTGGCTGCTGGACACACAGCTGAGCCAGTATAAAAATTGGGGCCTGTGAAATGTCAGCCCCAACAGGCCTGTTCACTGAGGCTATGCCGTGTCCTGGCTGTTTAAAGGCCTCCACAGTTCCTCTGCTTTCTTAAATCAGATACAAAAGATGATGTCATCATTTATCTGTTAGTGTCTCTTATTTACACAGCTTCAAAAACAATCTGTACTTATACTTTTAGATTTTTCTTGCCATTTAGGGGCTGTAAATGCCCGTGTTCTTTCATTCTTTGTTCCCTTACATTTTCTAAGCCTCTAATAGTTGATATTTTTTATGCTTACCTTCCTTTTTTCTAGACTAGAAGGATCTTATAATGTAACCAAATCCCCACATGAAGTTTAGGGAAAAAAATTTGGTTAGCCTCTAAAGCATCCTCAAAAGCATCTGTACAAGATCACACAATTCAAGGCAATGGTGTTTTTCTATCATAGATCTGCAGTAGAGGGAAGGAGAGCTGTAGGGAAGTTGTTCTGTATCTTGTTTTACATTTTGAATTAAGCTCTGCTAATCCATACATTGATTTCTTGTTGCCTCTTGGTCTACACACTTTCCTTGCATTACTTAGCCGACACAATTCTACTTCTATGAGTACCAGATGATGAATAATCAAATGCTTGAATCATGGCATAACGTCACTTTAACTTTGTTCTAATCAAACACATCTAGCTGAGCCTTAGATATTTTTTTCCTGTAGAAAACACAAGCTCCTTCAGATAGTTTTGCATGTAGTAAATGCTAAATGTAAGGACAGGGACCAAGAATAGTGTTAGTTTGTTAGGATTCTATTAACATAGTACGGCAGACTGAGTATGTCCTCACAGTTCTACATACTGGAAGTCCAACACCTAGATGTTGACCACGGTTTCTTTTGATGATTCTCTGCTAGACTTATAAATAGCAATCTTCCCATCAGTGCCCTGTGACTCTTTTCTCTGTGTGTATACATCTGGCTACTCTCTGATATTTTTTATAGGATGTACCGCTTACCTCAATGACCTCTTTTATATGTAACTCTCTCTGTAAAAGCCTTTTCTTAATCCAATCATTCTGAGGGACTAGAGGTTAGGCCCTCAAAATATAAATTGTGAGGAGGTTTAATTCAGCCCCTAACAATAAAGACGATGCAAGTCAGAACTAGCTCCAACTAAGAAAGCTAGCAGATGGGAGAGAATTGGGAATAAATTCATATTCACAGGGGAAAAGTAAATGTGCATGGATAAAATACAACATGATCATAAAGGAAAGTGAGAAGGGTGGTGTTTTCAACACGGGGACAAACAGAGAGCTCAGAATAACATGAGTAAGGTCAGGGTCCTGGGTATGATTGGCTATAGGAGAAAGGGCATTAAGAATGCACAGATAGTGGCACTGGAGATCACTGCTGAGATGTTCACAAACCTGTTCAGGTTCTGGCTGTAAATTAAAAGACAGGAAGAGGCTACCCTAGGCGAAGGATACATTGTACTTAAGTTAGAATGAGTTGATAACAATGGTGCCACAGTATACTGTATAACAAATTTTATTTAATGGGTTAAGACTATGCTAATGGTTAAGACTACTTCATTTTAGGAATTATGTATCTTATTTTTGAGAGGCAACTATTATTTTACATTTGAAATTAAATTATGTTAATGTTTAGAGATAAAAGCAACTTGCCTAAATCTTCACCAGCACATGGCTGCACTACAGTGTACTCCACAGTGTACCCCAAGGCATTGGGGGTCCAGAGTGTAAAGGAAGGTTGTGAATTCAGAACAAACACGACAGCCAACACAACACTCTCACAGAAAACCTTCAAAGCAATAACTTTAATAAAACTTCTAAGGGTGTTAGGGGCATTACAGGAACAATTTGAGTCAAGTGGGAGATCACTAGCCTTACGTGAAAAAGCCAAGGAAGAATGCAAGGCCATATCTTCAAGCCCTAGTACTGGCACAAAGGAAAGACCAGTTGATATTTCTTATTGTACAAGAACCATGCAAATGAGAAAAACAAGAGATATGTATTCTGAGCTTGGTGTAGTTGTAGCAAGGGAGTCAGGAATGGTCACTTTGTTTTGGTAGACTCAAAGACAGGCAGATGTGCGGAAGGATTGGAGGAGAAAGTAAGAAAAGATCCAGGAGATACACAGTTGGCTTTCTTGGGTTGTTAAAAACTGAAGAAAGCTGTCATTTATTAACCAAATCCAGGCCATTTGGCGTGAAATATTACAGAAGTTGTTGCTCAGATTTCTGGATTGTCACTGAATCCAGCAGTCTGGCATCTTGGACAGAATGTAGCAGACTACGTAGTCATGATTCTGCTTTTACATGTGGCTGGCTGTTGCCATTGTATCTAGTCTCTAATTATCTTTACTGAAGAAACAATAAAAGGCAATGGAAAGTATCCAGCACTGGACAAAAGATATCTTGGAGAACTAGAGTTTGCTCTTTTTAAAGCATGAGAGAAACAAAAATGGTTTCTTCCCCTGAGAGAAAGGAGCAAAGACAGTCTAGATGGCCACAAGAAACATCCAAACTACAAGCTTCAAGAAATCAAAAGGCAGGAGATTCTGAGGAAAAGGAACACAAAGGCTATCTATATACCTTTGGTCATATAAAATAATATTTATCAAAACACACTCCAGGAAATTGAAACAAAAGGGTTTTATCTTTTCTGTTGTTTTTGTTTTCTTTCCTTTATCTGTCTTTGGGAGAGTAAGTGTGTGTGTGTGGGGGGGAGCAATGGGTGAACAAACGCAGCAGTGGCACTTACTAGACACCATGTTGAAAATAAGCTATAGAATTTGTAGGTAGAGATGGAAGGGAAAACCTGAGAGAGCAAGGACAGGGATGACAGTAGAAAAAGAGGGAAAAGAAAGAAATGAAAAGACAAATGAGACACGTCTCTCAAATACTAGCCCACTCGGCAAGTAAGCTGTTATCCTTCAAGAAAGGTAAAGGGGGATATAGGTGCCAGCTTCCCTATACAAACTGGAACAGTACTCTGAGCACTGTCTCCCTCATGGAAAGGAGCTGAAAATTCTGTGTATATAAAAATACAGACCATGCATAAATAAGCAAATGGTTTGATAAACAGATACAAACCACAATATGCATAGGGATGCATTAATATGTGTGTGTGTGTATTAAGACACAGATCATGAATTATCAGATCAAACATTTTAGAATCCCAAAAGGAGTACAGCCTACAGGTTGAGTCTGCTATTACTCTCAAATATCAAATTTCCTAAAGACAGTCAGAGGGGAAGGTAATTTGTAGACATATTTTTATGCTGACAACTACTGAAAATCAGTAATTTTGTTTGGAGAAGGAGACTATCAAATATTTTATTTAGTTTTGCTCTTATTATAATTCAAATGAAATGCTATTCTAAGCCATACAATTTTTGGGGTTCACTTCTAAGCAGCACATAGAAACATAAAAGGTGCGGAATCTTATTCTGCTTTGGTTTTGTTCCCTCGCCTTGTAAGAGAGGGAACTGAAGTAATTATTTGTAATTTAGAGATAAAAAAAAAGAAACCTCTGAAGTTCAGACTTGCCCTGAGTGTCAGATGAGAGCAGAACTAATCTGCCTCTAATTGTAGGGCCCTTTCTAAAAGGTTCACCTTTCAGTCACATAATCATCAAATTCTGAATACCATCATGTTTTGTCATAACCTTTCAGGAAGGGATCCTTCAAACTCCAAAAGCTTCAAGTTAGAGTTAGAAAAATAAGAACAAAGCATTGCATTAATGTTAAAGAATTGCTTTTGGCACTTCTTTATGCCAGTGTCACTTTTATATAAAATTACAAATCCTTTTAATTTGTTGCTTAATTCTACTGCAAGTCTGACATCTTTGCTCCTTTCTCAATCTATTTCATTTCAAAAGCAATTCACTGAAAACATCTAAATATTTAATCAGACAGAAATGTGAAACCACTAATGTACTGCTGTATAAATCCTATTTTGGTCAAGGTTACGTTTTTCATTTACACTGGCTTTCTTAATGAATAAAAACCGTAGTGTAGGGGAGAGCGACGGAGTGCTACTCTAATCAGTCATTCTTGTGCACTCTGCCACATCCCTGGCCCAGTATTGTGGGCACTTTTTCAGCTGAATAAAACCACAATTTGAAGAAGAAAGGTAAACTTGACTGACATGGTATCTGTTTAGATCAGAGCAGCTGCTCTGGAAAATCAGAAAGGAGTACAAGCTGGTTGTGGTTTTTGTTTTGTTTTGTTTTATTGTTGTTATCGTTGTTGTTTTATTTCCTTTTCCCAGTGATGAATGCGAATAGCTAGGTAGGGGAAAATATAAAGGAGACATTTTAAACTATGACTTTAATTTGCTCTTGGCTACTGCATTTTCAATATACTACAGTGGTTACTACAAATGCATGTGTACACCTAAATTGGCCACAGAATTGTGTGGATCAAAGAGAAAATTAAAAAAAAAGGAGAGCAAATCTGTTAAGGTATGATTACTTTCCTCTAGCTACCAGAGATCATTTCTTTTTCTAATCTAGCCAAGACTTTCATCCATTTTTCTGTTTCCATTTCTATATTAAATACCTCCAAGGTACTTAGTACTTTGATATTGGTGATGTGGACAGCAACCCACTCCATTTTAATGAAAATAAGCCCCTAAGAGAAAACTCTACTGGAATATTTTTCTGTAATTTCTTTCATTGAGGTGCACACACTTCAGTGCCAGAGATGCCAAATCACCACTCTTCTTCATTGGAAGAAGAGTGACAATACAATAGAGGGAAAGTCAACACAAGGCTGATCTACTAAACACTTATCCATGCCTCCAGGCAAATGCATACTCCAACTCTCAGGAACATAGTGGCAATAACTTGAATTAAAAAAACATGCTATCCATGTCACTGAAGGGCTAGAAGTATAATTAGCTTGCAAATATTTTGGTCAAACATGGCAGCTACTGGATCTGAAAGGTTCCTATTATAAAACATCAATGACTGAGCCGGAGGATAATCTTAGCTATTCAGAAGGCTGAAATCTGAGCCTAGACAAGAAAGTTCATGAGCCTCTTATCTCCAGTTAAGTACCCGCACAAAAATCTGGAAGTGGAGCTCTGGTAAAGGTGGTAGAACACTAGCCTTTAGCAAAAAAAGCTCAGGGACAGCTCCCAGGCCCTGAGATCAAGCCCCAGGACTAGTGCAAAATAAAAACAACAGCAAAACAACAACAACAAAATCAATGGCTGGATGATGATCTTTAGTATTCAAATCTATAATTTGGAAATGAAAAAATATTTTGATATGCTGGTATATGTGAATTAAACAAATGGGCAATGGACCCTAGATTCCCTCACACAGCTGGCTTTCTTACGCAGTCATTTTTGGCAATATAAATTACTTTCAAGAAGCCCCAGGAGCACTGCCCCCTCAGAAGAAAAACAAAAAAAACCAAATCATTTAAATAGGGATACATTGCAACAATGAGATGTACAAGTTGTAATGTCAAAAAAACTAACTTTTCAACTTTGGTGGGGGTGGGATAGAATCAGGGGTCGGGGGAGGGGAGGAGGATGGGAAGGGATGGGAAGGGGAAACAAAGGAGGAGGCAACAGTGCTTGATAAGAAATGTACTCATTATCTTGCCCATGTAATTGTAACCCCTCTGTACGGTATTTTCACAATAATAAAAAAAAAAAGAAAAACAAAAACAAAACAAAAGCAGATAGCCAGAGCTAAAGTCAAGAAGTACACCTAAACAAAATTTTGTCAATTCTTGACTGATACAAAGAAGGACACAAGGCCTAAGAACAAAAACATCAGAACAAAGAAGGTATAGGAATGGGGGTACAGTCTAAGAACCCAAGGAAACCTTGGTTCATGTCCCTTCTGTCACCATCAGTGAAGGACCAAGGAAAATTTCTTGACTTCTCTCATCTTTACTTTACTTATAGATAACTAGCCTCAGTAATATGTTTTAGAGCTGCTTTAAGGATAGAGTTATGGCAGGTGCCAGTGGCTCATGCCAGTAATCCTCAGGAGGCTGAGATCTGAGGATCAAGGTTCGAAGACAGCCCAGGCAGGAAAGTCCTTGGCTCTTATCTATAATTAACCATCAAAAAGCCACAGCTCCATTTCCACTCTACCTGAGGTAGAGTGTTGAGTTCAGGGACAGTGCCCAGAGTTTCAAGCTCCAGGACAAGTGAGCACACTTACACACACAGATACACATAGACAGACACACAGACACACACAGACACACACACAGACACACACACAGACACACACACAGACACACACACACACACACACACACACACACACACACACACACCAGGACAAGTGAGCACACTTACACACACAGATACACATAGACAGACACACAGACACACACAGACACACACACAGACACACACACACACACACACACACACACACACACACACACACACACCAGATTAGAAATACAAAGTACTTAGCATACTGGTTATAAATAGGCAACATTTAATAAATATTACATAGTACTATGTTATTTTAGTATACACTATTTCCAAATTGACTTTACAGCTTTTTTAGATTTAGAAATTACTGTTTCTATAAAACAAGGTAATGGATTAAAATTATAACCATAATAATAATACTGTCTATGACTAATTTAACATTAGAGCAACTGTTTGGGACAGTACCACTGCCCATGAACATTTTGAGATAATGAATTTAAAAGCAAAGAACGTAGCTCAAGGTCACACAGCTATTAAGGAACAAACCTCAAAATCCAACCCAGGTACCATGATATTGTATATATGTTTATCTGAATCAGGGAAGGGAAGAGGATCAACAGAATGGTGAGACAAACGACAAGGGAACCGGTGTAACAGTGATATTCACCAGACAGTATGTTAGAAATGATCTGTACAACTTGAGGAAGGAGGTAAAGTAGGAGAATAATGAGGGAAGGAGTAACATGTTTGACAAGAAATGTACTTACTACCTTACTTATGTAACTTTAACCCCTCTATACATCACCTTGACAATTAAAAAAAAAATCCAGCCCAGGCAAAGAAATGCAGGAGGAGCGCAGGCTTTCACAGCCTCATTGTTTTGCCTTGGTGATCATTAACTCAGTTTCTTCAACAATGGGAAGAAACACGTTTT
This sequence comes from Dipodomys merriami, assembly GCF_024711535.1. Classification (NCBI taxonomy): domain Eukaryota; kingdom Metazoa; phylum Chordata; class Mammalia; order Rodentia; family Heteromyidae; genus Dipodomys; species Dipodomys merriami. Next base: position 35,364,201 of record NW_027205603.1, read on the forward strand.
CTCTACATAAACCTCAACCACCATATTTTATCATAGTTTCCCATTGTTTAATAGACTTATTAAGATATATTTTGGTAATTCAGTGTTCTTTAGTATATTCACTCAGTTGTGTAATCATCAACATTCTTATTTTAAAACATTTTCATCACATCCTTTACCTACTAAGGTTCACACTTCTAAGTCACACCCTTTACCTCCTAAGGGTCACAACTCTAAGTTTCTGAAAAACCAGAATATGCCTCTGTTTCATGGATTGGCCTGATGAGGGCAGCTCATAGGAACACAATCATGCACGTAACGTTTACTTAGCATTATGTGTTTCAGATGCATTCATGCTGTACCAGGTATCAATACTGCATTCTATTAAGTGTCATCATGTGGATCTACTACTTTTTTGGGTATTTACTTATTTATTATTGGGATGGATATATTTTGCATGGCTTTCTGCATTTCTGTTGCTATGAATAATGGTATTGTGAATGTTTATATGCACAGTTTTGTGTGAACATAAGTTTCCACTTCTTCTGGATATATACTCTTGGAGGGCCATGAAGTAATTTTATGTTTGCCTATTTGAGGAAATGCTATACTGTTTTCCAAAGTGGCTGTACATAGCCCCCAGTAATGTGTGAAGGTTTCAGTGTCTCCAAATGCATACAACACTTGCTAATGCTTGTCTTTTTTTTTTTTTGAAGTTGTGGCTATCCAAGTGGGCATTAGGACTTTAATCAAAACAATCTAGTTGAGTTTAATGTTAGTCTAATTTCAATAGTATGTAGAGAGCTGCCTTTCCTCTTCCACTACGCAGAGCCAATGAATAAGCCTCATCTGGCGAGGAAGAAACCCTCACCAGACACTGAATCTCCTGGCAGCCTGAGCTGGGACTTCCAGACTTCAGAATCTAAGAAATATATTATACATTTGTTTATATAGGTATTTTTTCTGTTGCTCATAGGCTAATCAGTTTGTGTCATTTTGTTATAGCACCTAAAATGAACTAAGACACTGGTCAAACTGTAAAGCTGGAAAAAAGTATTAATCAGGATTTTACAAGGTCAATAAATGTTCACAGTGAATGTTAATGTTTCTATATAACGAGATAAAACACAAAGAGTGTGAATTTGGGTAGCAGAGCTTTAGTAAAACTTCTCTCAGCCCCTGTAGCATACTGGACCAATTCCCTTAGAAGATGAACAAAAAATGGAAAACATAAAGTAGATAAAATTTATTGGAGTCCAAGTTTACATGAACACACAGTAAGGGACCTAGGCACTGTAGACTCCCTGTACAACAGAACTCTGAGTTTGTTTAGGTGTCCAACTCCTTCCAGATCAGGTATTCAGTTCAAAGGAAGCTGACCTTTTACTGACTCCCAGGGGAAGATTTGTTAGCTTGAAGATCATCTCATAACCCCTTGCCAATAACTGATGCAGACTGGAAATGTGGCTTAAATTGGCTCCCATTCCCAGGTGGATGGGATGGGACACTTTTTCTCTGCTGTCAACTACTTGGTGTCTCAGGCTCTCTGTAACTGTGGCAGCCTATTGCAAAAAAGAAAACATCTCCTAGGAGGTTTGTAGAAGGCCACTTAAAAACTTTTAACAAATGTGCTTTGACTTCTGTACATTGGGGATTTACAACAAAACCATTACAAAGAAATCAACTGTGTGTTCTATTTTATTTTTGCATATTTATTATAACGGTGATGACCAGGAGGGTTACAGTTACATAAGTAAGGTAATGAGTACATTTCCTATGAAGCATTGTTACCCCTTCCTTTGTTTTTCCCTTACCATCCCTTTCCTGCCTACTTCCCCAACTCCTCCCTCCGCCCCTCCCTCATTTTCTCCATATTATCTTTTCCCACTCCCCTCCCCACAAAGTTGTAGTAGAAGGCCATTTAAGGCTGATATGGTAGCTCAACACTGTTTCTAACTCTCCAGTCCCATAGTTACTGGGAGCTATCTTGCAATAAGGTTTGCATAAAGAGACAGCTGAGCAAAGAGGAAGTGTGGGGCCAAGAAAATCATTCCCTTACTATGCTGCTCCCGAAGCCTGTTCTACTGCTGGCTTCCAGTAACATGAATCAAACAAGTTCATGTTGAAGCCAGATTTGAATTTCATTTCTATCATTTGAAATTGAAAGCAGCTTAAAAACTATAACAAAAAATAAACTAAAAGTTGACCAGGAAAAGAACCTTACAACTGGTGGTGGGGGGTAATGTGGGGGGGATGTGGGAAAGTGGGAGAAAAACGAGGGACATATATGTATGTATGTAACTGTGACCCCTCTGTACATCACCTTGACAATGACAATAAATTTTCTTTAAAAAAGAAAAAAAAGGAAGGGACAGAGAATCAAAAGAGCTCAGTGGACCACTCTAAGGAAGACGGGCATTTTATAAGAAAAACATCACTGAGAGCACTAAGTGTAAATGTAATTGATCAAGGAAGATGGTACTGTACCATTTCCAGTATGGCCAAGTATAGGATGCGTCTGCTACTATTGGATACAGAGGCAGCTGAAATTAATCTAAAATTAATTAATGCATCATCTCCATAATATAACTTTCTCATCTATAACTCCTTTGAGTCTCAGTGGTGGTCTTTGTAAAATGCATTAAGATTACCATCACATATGCTTTTATAATAAAATAAGCAAGGTCTTAAGAAAACCTATTGCTAATGTCAGAGCACTGAAACCACATTGAAATTTCTCTTTCATCCAACTAGATCAAATTAACCTGTAAAGTCTTGCAAGTCTTAAGGACAGATTTCATTTGCCAAAAGGTTCTGGGAAAAAGATCGAGAATACACTGAAAGATAGAATGAACAATGTAACAAGTCCCCACACATCTATCACGCAGACTGTAGAATATCACAGGTTGTCATTTCTGTCCTCCCCCGCCTGCTTCTCTCATATACATGTAAAATCAATCTTTGGAAAACCAGAATTCCGTTATTTTCTACAAACCACACATTAAATGACAGACTTCCCAGGGCAGAACACAGAAGCCCACCTAACCTGTAAGATTCATAGCATTTTACGTGTGTCTAAGAATGGGCTTATGACAGTAAAAGTAAATATGTGACCATACCACACCCCTAGCAAAACCACAGTATTAGAAGTCAGATTTAATATACCAAAATAAAACTTTCTAATTTTTATGTTACTAAAGTCACTTACTTTCTTTATTTACATATCAGCTATCATATAAAAATATTTATAGATATAAATATTTTTCTTCCTGTATCAAGGGAAACAGCAGTTCTCAAAATGTGGCCCTAGGACATGGGGGTGGGGTGGGGGAGCTTCCCTTAATCTTTAAGGGAGTTTGGAATACCCAAAACTGCTTTCTTAGAACGTGAAGGAGGTCTTTGCTCTTTTCATACCCACAGTGGAATGTTCCAGAGTCTGCATGATGTATAGTGTCACTATTCTAATGGGTGCATCTATGCTGCAGTCAAGAAAATTCTCCTGTCTTCTATGACAGCATATTATTAAAAAGACTTGTAGCTGGGTGCTGGTGGCTGACACCTATAATCCCTGCTATTCAGAAGCTAGAGATCAGGAGGATCACAATTCAAGCCTATCTTAGGCAAAAGTTCACAAAATCCACCTTAACCAATAAAATGCTGGATGTGGTGGTATATACCTATCATTCCAACTCCCTGAAAAGCCTGAGTAGGAGAATCACACCTCATTCAAAAGTAAGAAGCTAGATTGGTGGCTCAAACAGTAAAGCACTGAACCTAGGAAGTACAAGGCTCTGAGCTCAAATTCTAGAATGCCCCCCAAAAATAGATTTAAAAAATTGTAAAATTATATAACATTTCAATCTTCCCATTATAATTTTGAATTTATTTATATTAACATGTAATATTGTTACTTATTTTTAAACAAATCATATATAAAAATAAAATTTTCATAGCTTTTGACCTTTTCTGCTTGTCCTAGACATACAGTAGTTATTGCAGATAAGGGAAACCATGGGACCTATGTTTCTTTGGGCCTGGCTTACTTCACTTAATATAATTTTTTCTAAGTCTTTCCATTTCTTAACAAATGGGGCAGTGTCATTCTTTCTAATGGAGGCATAAAATTCCATTATATATATATATATACATATGTATATATACATATACATACATACACACATATCTATCTATCTATCTATCTATCTATCTATCTATCTATCTACCACATTTTCTTGATCCATTCATAAGATAATGCTAAGCGAAATGAACCCCAATAGGGACACAAGGTTTTATCTTTCTTGCTGTTGTTTTTAATGTACTAGGTGACTTTTTTTGTTTCTTTTGTATGTTCTTCCCCCATGGTATAACCCCTGTTTTCACTGTATTTGATTCTGGTGCCCTGCATCTTGTATATACATTTTTCTAACTTGGGGAGGAGAAGGGAAATAACAAAATGTTGAAATAAGGATACATGTTGACCCATTGTAACAATGAGATGTACAAGACACTGTTGAAAATGAACTTTACAACTGTGGAGGGGAGTAGGAAGGAGTTGGGGAGTTGGGGAGGAAAGGGATGGCAGGGGAAAAACAAAGGAGGGGGTAACAATGCTTGATGGGAAATGGACTCATTACCTTACTCATGTAACTGTAGCTCCTTTGTACAATATCTTTACAATAAAACATATACAAAAAAGTTTAAAAGTTTAGAAACTAATAAAAGTACACAGTATAGTTTTTAAAATAAAAAAGAATATTTGAGAAAAAGAAAAAAATGAAATTTTCTTTTAGTTTTCTTTTCTAAGGATGACATGGATAAATATAAACCAAACACACACACACACACACACACACACACACACACACACACACACACACAAACTTCCTTGGGTGATGGATCTTGTTGAAGAGTGTAAGAGTATCCTAAGGTCAAGGGTTTGAGAAGCCAATTCCAGACAAATTCCCTCCATCATTTAAATGATAGTTTAGTCAATGGAAACCCTGACACCACCGTGGTTGTGTGGTTGGCACTCACCTTTACTAATTCAGTGTATCCCGTTTCTTTGGGGGTCCACCACGGCTGAGCTTTCAGTCCATTCACATTGTAGAGAGAACGCTGCCAGACAGAAGCAAAATGTCCCCTCTTATGCCCAAGCTCGTACCACTTATATGCCTGAAAGAACAGAAAGATTATGTTCCGTACTACTCTTTCAATGAAATATTGTTGTTATTATTTTTTAATTGTGAAAATACTGTACAGTGGGGTTACAATTACATGAGCAAGGTAATGGTACGTTTCTTATCAAGAATTGCTGCCTCGTCCTTTGTTTCCCTTTCCCATCCCCTCCCATCTCTTCCCCCCTCCCCCCACCCTTTCAGTCCCCCTAACCCCCCCCACCAAAGTTGTAAAGATCGTTTTTCACATCTCATTGTTGCAATGGGTCCATCTGTATCCCTATTTAAACAATTTGTTTTTTTTCCTTCCCCTCCCCAAATTATACCAACATCAAATACAGTAAAAACAGGGGTTATACCATGGGGGAGGGACATACAAAGCAACAAAGAAATCATCTTATAAATATGTTAGAAACAACAGCAAGAAAGAAAAACCATTTGAATCCTTATCTTGGGGTGCTATAATTTTTAAAATTAAAACAAAAGGCATTTGATCCATGGAACCCACAGAACACAGGGTACACAGCAAAACATCATTTCCCACGTGACCCAGTGGCCAACTGGGAGCTGTGGCTGGAAGCCACGCTCAGATCCTACATGAGAGTAAGCACCACACTGCCTATGACTAGCAGGGAAAAAGACCAAGCTCAGTATTTGAAGTGTGGCTTCTGGTGAATGTGTATGGCCTCTACATTATCATAAATGAATAAAAACTTAAAATGATAAATATTGCATATTTTCATTTTAATGTGAGATCTAGGTCTAAAATGATAAATGTGATGATAATCATGAGACTTAAGCCCCAAAAAGGAGGGAAGAAGGGCATCTCACTGACTGGGAGAAGTAAAAGCTTAAAGATATTGAGTCAGAGACTGATTGTACTTTGAGATATTTAAATAAAGAGCTTGCCTGTGAAGTACCCCAATCGAGTGAAGTCTAGTGAATAAAGATTGCTATTTTATTGGGTCTCTGATTGTAACCTGTTGGTATACAATGCACATTTGCATTTCATTTTCACTCTACAGCTGCAGGCGCTGTAGCTACAGGCTGCATGCCCCATTTGTTTTGCTGTTCCCCAAATGTCTAACATAGTCTAGAACTTATTCACTGAATAGATAAATAACGTCAGGCACCAAAGGAGACAATATTTACATTCCAGCTTCCATTTTGTAATATCTATTTTTATGTCTCCTTTTAAAATGAATGGGTTGTGGTTTTCATAATTCCTTCAAGAACATTTGCATTTACTGAATCAGAATGCTAAAATCTGGAATCACACCTCCCCATGTGTACTTTCCTTCCATGTTCACATTTATGGAGGCTTACTCCAGGGTGACAATATAAATACTCCACTAAATTAAGTAGCAAGAAAGGAAATATTGTTCTGAGTTGATAATAAGAATAGTGACAGCCCATGCTAAATGTTTAAAAAGGAACTTTTGTTTCTAATGTTGTGTTTATTTATTTAACTTATTTATTTTTCTTGCCATGAGAGATGGCATTTGTGCCCTCAGTCTGGCTGTAACATAATACACCTGGCCTCCTTGAAGGCCAGCCCGTTCAGGGACAGCTGGCAGCAGGGTAGCTGCTCCATCTGGCTTATCCAAGGACCCCCAGCCATATCCTCCCAGGGGACCCTCCCACATGCTACCCACCCTGTGTGCGCACCCTTTGTCTTCTGCATGGGCAGTTTGGTGTGGGGGACTCCAACTATTATCCTCTTCATTAGCACAGTCTAGTAATTGCTTCTGAAGAATGATTGGTTATTACTGCTGTTTCTTTTGGTTTGGTTTGGTTCTGTTTTTTTGAGACAGGATCTCACAATCTAGCCCAGGCTCACCTTTCACTCTCAATCCTCCTGCCTCAGTCTCCCAAGTGCAGGTATCATAGGTAATATCACCATGTCCATTTAGAAAAAGATGTTTTCGTCAATAGTATTTTATATCAATTCAAATGTCTTCCTTATAAACCTCTAGAAATACTGTAGAGGTAAAACCTTTTAACTTTTAGCATGTTTTCAGCATTTAATGTAAACTATATGAAAACTATCATATGTGAAGGACAATCACAGTGTCACCTGGTGTTTCAGTGACACTAGTTTACTGCTAGACTGACATGTCTGATCTCATTTGATCTAACAGCCCCAACCTTCCATCTTACAAATGTCAAAACTGAGGTTTATTTAAAATTTCTGAACTAGAAGCCAGGGCCCCCAGTAACTAGCTCAACTCTCTCCTACTTTTATATCTTAAAAAACAATGAGACTGAGGTCTGAGAATCCTGGTTTGAAGCTATGAGACTGCCAAAGTGGAACTATGGCTCAAATGCTAGCCTTGAGCAAAAATAGCTCAGAGACAGAGCCCATACCCTGAGTTCAAGCCCCAGGATGGCCATATATCCACACACATACATATACACATACACACATGCACATGCAAAAATGGCTATTTATGTATGTATGTGTGTATGTCTGTATGTATATATGCATGTATGTGTGTGTATGTATGTATGTATGTATTTTGTGTCGGTCGTGGGGCTTGAACTCTGGGCCTGGGCGCTGTCCCTCAGCTCTTCAGCTCAAGGCTCGGCTCTACCACTTGAGCCACAGTACCACATCAGGATGTCTGGCGGTTTATTGAAGGTAAGAGTCTCACAGACTTTCCTGCCCAGCTTTGAACTGTGATTCTTAGATCTCAGCCTCCTGAGTAGCTAGGATTACAGATGTGAGCCACTGGTGCCTGACTTTATTTTTTAAATTTAGACAATGTAGCATTCACCTTTGAAGTTAATTTGACTACTGTAATTTTGTTCAATTTGAACTTAGGACTTTATTTCCTAAACCTGTTGGTCTTAATTATAATGAACAAGTTTTGGAAAAATCAGATGGCCCACTAATTTTTGTGTCATCAGCAATTCATTTTTAAGACCAGCATATTGATAGAATCATGGGAGTGGGAATGGGGGAAGCAATTGAAAGAAAACCCAAACAGCATAGAGAACTGCTGTGATATAGAATAAAGGGGCTAGAATAAAGCCCCTTTGAGCAGGAGGAGAAGGAGGTGCCTGCCAAAGAGCCAAAAACACAGGCTATAGGGGATAAGGCAAGGAAGCAGCTGCTGTCGACTTGAATCTTGAACCAGGTAAGTTGACATGAAGACGGAACCTAGCAGCAAAGAGCTTAGAGAACGATGACTGAATTGTCCCTGTGACATTGCAGTGTCACTAAGCTGGTAGTCCATATGAGAATCTCGACTTGGAGAACAAAACTAGATAAGAAACTAGAATGTGGATTTGGACGTTATGGAAACTGCCAAAGCTGAATTTTCACAAGTTATCATGGTTCATCTTCCTCCTTTATAAAATGGTGCTTCTATAGGCTGCTTCAGTCCTTGTGAACTTTCAAAATTCAACTCTGCTGTTCTTTGCATATTAATGATACTTAAGCTGCTAGAATAATCCTCTAGGTTCAAATACATAGTCCCTAACAAGTGTTTAATAGTGAATTCTTTGTCCTTGAAATAAAGCCTGTTTTCATCTATGATATGAGATAGATCATAGACTGCTTTTATCTGCCTTTGCTCTATATGCTGACATATTCAAAGATAAATTAATTAGTGAAAATTATATTTACAGTAGTCAAGACATGAACATTTATCCAGCAAAATCTCTCTTATCCCTCTCATTCAAAAGGGTGTTCTTTTTACATCTAAAGGAACAATGAAATGAGGATCACTAGTCAGCAAATTCTTTTCTCTTCTTTCTCTTCTAATATCTCATCCTATTTTAAGTGATTGATGGAGGGCAGAACACAGTAGATGGTAGTAGAAATATATAAAGAAGATAGTGTCAGTGATCTCAATGTTTATCACCCATTTTTCCCCCAATTCTACCATATGATTACTCTGTCACAACCTCCCTTCCTTCCTGGAGCCTGCAGGTCCCTAGATGGAGTTATGATCTTAAAAAGTTAAGAAATCTTGGAAGTGGCGCTGAGGCTTAAGAGGTAGAGCACTCTCCTTGAACTGAAGAGAGCAGGGACAGCTCCCAGGCCCAGAGTTCAAGCCCCACAACCAACCAAAAAAGAAAAAAAAACTAAAAAAAAAAGTTAAGAAATCTGAAGCTGTGTCATCCTTAGATGTCACTTTACCTCACACACAGAATATAATGGTTTCAAAGATTCAGCGTTTCATGTGAACTTTTTTATGTTTTTACTCTAAGGACATCTCAGCCCCAAACCCCAGCAATGGTGCAGGAAGAGGAGGTGAGCTTCACCATCCAACAGAACCAAACGAACCAAGATGGATGGGAACGGGTCTAAAATTTGTAGTACATGATGTCATGACTAGCAATCAGATAGATGTTTCCAGAGGCAGACTTCTGCACTCAGGAAAAAAGTAATAATCACAAAGAAAATATGTAACTTGTTTTACTTACATTTTTTGTGTGAGTACCTGACTATGAAAGTTAAACTGAAACTCTGCATTAAATATTTCAAACTGTCAGTTACATAATTAACAATCAGGAATCAAATGGACTTCATTCTAAAAATAACTATATTAAGAATTCCAAAACAAAACAAAATTAACCTAACTAAACTGTTCAATAATCTTTAAAATTAAATTATTTTATAATCCTGTCTCTGTTTCACAGTTTAAAGATATTCTAATATTCTTCACAATTTTAAAGATATTCTATTTTTTTGTTTGTTTGTTTGTTTTGGCCGGTCATGGGCCTGAACTCTGGGCCTGGGCACTGTCCCTCAGCTCTTTAGCTCAAGGCTAGTGCTCTAGCACTCGAGTCATAGCGCCATTTCTGGCTTTTTCTGCTTATGTGGTGCTGAGGAATCAAACCCAGGGCCTCATGCATGCAAGGCAAGCACTCTACCACTGAGCCATCTTCCCAGCCCAAAGATATTCTATACTCACAGACATACACAAACATACAAAACACACAATACACACACACACACACACACACACACACACACACACACACACACACACACACACACAGCATACAACAAACTAAAGACTATATTTGGAACACTTAGCTGATTGCTTGAACGATAAAAGCTAAATCCCAGAATTCTTTTATAGGATCAACCTAGAGTCATTTACCTACATAAACCTACAGCTACATAAACTTAAATCACAGCCTCCACAAGTTTATGGTCAACGTGCTTGCTTAGTTTTCACTTTCCTCTAGAAATAATGTCTGTCCCATCCTGACTCTCTCCTTTGTTAGAGAGAACAGAAAGTCACAAACGGGTACCTCTTTGTTCCCGACTCTCTGCATGGCATCCCCTAGGTGGAAATAAAATCGCCCATCATCAGTGCCAGGTTCTCCAGATTCTATTCCTTCCTGTAGAAAAGACAGTGTTAGTATTTTTAAAGGTATTAAATAGCAGATTTTATTTCTTAATTTACATAGATTTCCTGCATATGAAAAAGTATTATAGAAAAATCTAAATACCAGAAAAACAGTAAAAAGGTCACTGGTCATCTTTACAGTACAAAAGCAAGAGAATGAGGTCATGAAGTTAAAATTCACGATGTATTTATCACTCATTAATAGTGGAATAATCATAAAGTCCAACACGATTATGTTATGTGTCTTCAATGTGGGAACAATCATATTTCAGTATTTCAAATAATTTCTCTAGCTGGGCATCTTTCACATTTATTTTGCTCTCCAAATATGACCATATGCCATCTAGAGTCTTTTTATTCCTGAATCAAAATGTTTAATTGCTCATGTTGAAATGATGGCAGCCCAACTGCGAGTCATATTTTTCTCTACTCAAAACACACGTGTCATGAGTTTTTAATGAAGCTTTTTATAAAACTTACAGAAGGATTAAAGCCAACTGGAATCATGAGGAATGTAATTCTTATTAAACAATTCCTATTCTGAAACAGCTGATTTTTTCCATCTCTCACACAGGCACTAGATTGAGATTTATATTCCAAAAAAGGAGTTTATATGAGAGAGAGAGACACAGAGAGAGAGAGAGAGAGAGAGAGAGAGACAGAGACAGAGACAGACAGAGACAGAGACAGAGAGACAGAGAGACAGAGAGACAGAGAGAGACAGAGAGACAGAGAGACAGAGACAGAGACAGAGACAGAGACAGAGTGAGCCTGAAGAAGAGGAAAAAGAGAAGGAAGAAGGAAGTGGGGGAGAGGAGAGGATTAAAGCATTAAAATGAATTTAAAAGAGCAAAAACAAAAGTCTTAAATGTCAAAAGTTCTACAAATCTGTACCTTTCATGTCCCTTTACTTGAAAGAAATTATCCTTCACCAAGAGGAAATTTTATTTGCATAATGTTGGAAAGTAGCAAGTGGCATGATGACAGACTGATTGATGTCACTCAAGCATTATTGTTTGGTAAAAAAAAAACTACAAGCTCCCTCCACTACTTCCTGCCCCCTGGTTTGGTTTGTGAAGCTGTGAAAGCACCAGGAGGCCTTCCTAGATCAAAAGAAATGTAAGGACAATTCTTTCAGTTAGAGAAACCCACATTTCTGCAGGGCTCTGGGACAGAATATGAATGTTTGTAGAAGCCAGGCGACAGCCATGGTGAGGGGTGCCACCACTCAACTTCATGTCCCAGGGTTGAAATCCAGATACAACTGTTTAAGAGAAACTAGAAATCTGCATGATTACACAAAATGTACAGATTCTCAGAGCAAGCAATTAGAGTAGTTTTTAATAGATCTGTGGCATCTAAATAAAACACCCACGCTATCTGCAATCAGTGGGTTGCTATTTGGACATCTCTGACTGAAGTCATGTAAAAGAAAACAATAATAAAAGGAGAATACATTGCTTCCAAAAAAACACGCATTCGCAGCTATTCAGTTACCCACCATATTGTTACTATTTAAGTCAAAATTAATTAAACACATACACACATATACATACACACACATACACACACATACTTTATTTAGTGCTAGAACCAGGGCTTGAACTTAGAGCCTCACACTCTTGTTTGGTTCAAGGCTGGCACTCTACTACTTGAGCCATATGTCTACTTCTAGATTTTTATTAGTTAATTGGAGAGAAGTCTCATGTATTTATCTTCCTAGGTTAATTTCAAACTGGAATTTTTCAATCTCAGCCTCCTGAGTAGCCCCCATTGCCTGGAAAGTTGCATAAAATTTAGGAATTACTTTCTCTGTCACATGACCACATTTGAGGTACTCAGGGGTCACATGACTCATGGCTACCACATTAAATTATACAGATATGAAGTATTTCTGCCATGGCAGATAGTTCTGTTGAAAAATCCTGAGCAAACCTCCCTCTGCCCCCCCAGTAATTCTGGTGAATTAATAAGGATTTAATTAGGCATAGAAGGGGGAAAAAAAGTACTAACATGTTTTAATTTTACTGGCTTCAACAATCTGATCAACATTTGGGGATTTGACCTATCCAGTCTGCCTTGGTTACCCTACTTTTCATAGGCAGCCATGAGCCCTATTCAAGGCAGATTTCACATATAATTAACTTGTAAAATAAATGTTTGACACACTGCCCATATTTTACAATATTACATCAATCATGTTTGTCAACTTTTTTTTTTTTTTTTGGGTCCGGTCGTGGGGCCTGAACTCTGGGCCTGGGCGCTGTCCCTCAGCTCTTCAGCTCAAGGCTAGCGCTCTACCACTTGAGCCACAGCGCCACTTCCGGCTTTTTTCTTTTTGCTTAATGTGGTGCTGAGGAATCGAACCCAGGGCCTCAGGCATGCAAGACAAGCACTCTACCACTGAGCCACCTTCCCAGCCCCATGTTTGTCAACTTTTGCCTTTTTTTAATGTGCTTGTCCTGGGGCTTGAACTCAGGGCCTGGGCACTGCCCTGAGCCTTTTTGTTCAAGTCTAATGTTCTACAACTTGAACCACAGCTCCACTTCCAACTTTTTTTTTTAGTGGTTAATTGGAGATAAATTCTCATAGACTTTCTTGCTTGGGCTGGTTTTGAACCACAATCCTCAGATCTCAGCCTCATGAGTAGCTAAGATTACAGGCATGAGCTATTAGTGCCTGGCTACTCTTGCCATTGTTTCAAACTGTAACAACTTTAATTTTCAAAATGTCTTCATAAAATCTTTGCCAACGTGTCTCTGCGCTCATGGCACTCACACACACAGTTAGGCCACGGCTCCTGGGAACATCATTGCTGCAAGGTACACAATCCACTGATGGCCTCAGAGCGGTACCTGCCAACAAGCTTTGAGGGCCAAAGCAAGGGTGTCCACATGTCCTGTGAATCAGGAGAAGAGAGGAAGCGCAGGGACAGCTACCTTTAAGTAGGGGATGCTCTCCGCGATCTTGTTTTGTGCCTTCAGGATGAAGCCATAATGCACCTTAGCAAAACCATCGTTGGGTGTCAGGTTCAGAACCTGTAGTCAGAGAAAACAAAGAGCTACTGTGATACCTAGAAACAGGTAGAAATGACTTAAGCACCAAAATAGATTTTAATTTGTTTTTCTATTCATGGATTGGAGGGTGACATTATGGCTAAAAACACAGACTACTTTGTTTATTGAAATCATTAAAGTTAAATGGGCCTATGTCCTCCCAACTCAACGCATTTTCACATGTCCACAATGGGTTGTTCCAGAATAAAGACCTGAGAGAGATGGCAGACTGTGGGAATACTGCATTGGCAATGCAGCCAAAGATCTGACAACAGATAGCACTTCAATAGATTTTTATTTTAGTGATTAGAGATAATTGCTACAAGTTTGCTGTGTTTGAAGACACCTCGGAACAGTTATTATAGTTTACATGCATGTAAATGCTATACATGTATGTTCTACATCTGATCTTAGTTAAGAGAAATTTGTATTTTCATATTAGATTAAGATTTCTTTTGACAAAAATTTCTTGAGTGCACAGCATGATGTATAAAATTGTAAATATTCTGCAACAAAACTAAGGTAAATATTGTAAACAAACTGTATCACTGTTTATTATTATATGCATTTGTTGTGGATTAAAGATACAAAATACCAAGATAACAGATGCCTAGAGTTTACCTTATTCTGTCTAATTAAAATCAGTATTTCTCTATTAAAAAAAGATACAAAATACCGTTAAGTTAAATATTAGGGGAAAAAAGCAAAATAACAACATTCAGCTTGCAGAGCTGCTTAGATAAATACATGTATGATCCCAAAGTGAAAAATGAAATGTGATAGAGCCAGGTGCCAGTTTCTCAAGCCTGTTATCTTCTGCTATTCAGGGGGCTAATATCTAAGGATTGTGGTGGTTCAAAGCCAGCCTGAACAAAAAAAGTCTGTAAGACTCATCTCCAATTAGCCACCCAAAAGTCATAAGTGGAGTTGTGGCTCAAGAGTAGAGTATCAACCTTCCGTGAAAATAATCCATACTAGACTGTGTGTGTGTGTGTGTGTGCGCGCGCGCGCACGCACGCACACACAAGGGCCAAGCAGAGTAAAGATGCATGTCCCATCTCTTCTCGTCTTGAGCTAGAGAAGCAAAGGGGAAGACACACAGAGATCTTGCATATGAGGAGAAAAGTGCAGAGGCCCATAGTGAATGCACTGTACTTCATTTATTCTTATCTAATACAACCTTGAAAGGGTATTTAAATTTCCATCATCTCTCCCCACCCATCTTCTTCTAAGAGCCTCCTAACTGCAGACCCTCTGCATTCTTGAGGTCCGTTCTCCATGTGGAGACCTGAGGGTACTCGGTCAGATCTCATCCCTCCTCTGGTACATTTCACTTAGAATAAAAATCCAAGTTCTTGGAACCATCTCCAAGGCCCCCACCTGTCAGGGCTCCTCCACTGCCCCATGTAGCCAGTGAGGCTCACCCGTCTCTGAGTTGCTCATGGCAAGACAAAGGCACACTTGTGTGAAGACCTTCACATCTATAGCACTCTTCTGTTCCCCTCCAGTACCCAAATGTCTACCTGGATGAGAATGTCCTTACTGAGAGGTCATCATTTCAGTGAAGCTATACTTAACCACCTCCCCACTCCTAAGACAGTCCTCACCCCAGCACTCCTCCAGCTCCTACTCTTTTATCCTTGTTCAGTTTTCTTCATCTGATTTACTCATTGCTTAACCAGAGATTTGCTCCTTGCTTATCCTGTTGCTCAGATGTTTTTGACTTAGGAACTCTGAGCAAGCTGAGCTGCACAGGCACAGCTAGTCTGTGATTCCTAGTGAGATCTCTGGAAGCACAGGCTCTATGTGTTCTGTGTCATCCACAGCACTGGCCCCATGTTAGACAGTGAGCAGAAGCTCAATGTGCATCTCTAGAATCGAAGGGATGGACGCAGATCATGTTTCTGACAGCACAGTTATGCAGGGAGGACTATAATTATGATAGCCACACAATGACATTTCTGCCAACTGTTGACACAGGGTCATCATCTCAAGTAATTAATCAGTTCAATTAATTACTAGGCATTTCAAAGCACACTGAACTCTTCTAGGCCATGGATATAGTCTTCTCAGGGGATGTCAAGCAAAGGAGATGCATTCACAATTAACTCAGTGTGGATGGGAGCAAAGTCCAAAGGACATTTAGGGTTGAATAGGAGTTCACCAGGAGAAGGGACAAAGCATTCAAGACACAGGATAAAGGAGGCAAAAAGGGAAAGAGGGCCAGGAGTAGCAAAAAAGAACAATGTTAAATTACAAACACAAGGCAACAGAAGAGGCTGAGGACAGAAGTCACATGAAAACACACAGATTGATAACTTGTACAAGATAATTTCTGAGCAGAAGACATTATCATCACTACTACTTCTGTCTGAAATATTCTTAGTTTGAAACAGGCACATGGCTCTTATATGTGCAGATTATACATCTTTGTCTATATTTACTGATACACATGGGGAAGTATGAAAATATAACCCAGTTGTTTACTTGACTATATTTATTTTTATATTATATTTTGTAAGAATATTTATACTATTTGCATGTTTTATATACAAATAATATATTTAAATAAAACATGTTTGTATGCAAATTCAAATAATATATTTGTATATAAAATATACACAGACAACCACAACAAACCAGTACAGCTGACATTTTTTATAAAGTCCTTGCAAGACATATATTAAGGATGTTTTAATAAAATATATACAATAGACTCCTTATTCAGGGTTTAACATTCTGTCATCAACAGTGTCTAGAGGCCTTGTGCAATAGTTCATGCCTGTAATCTAAGCTACTTGAGAAGTAGTGATCAGGGAGGTCATGTGTGTAGGGCAGCCCAAGCCAAAAGTTCAGAAGACCCCATCTCTAATAAAAAGTTACTTGTCATCACAGCTATGTGGGAAGCACAAACAGGAAGATCATGGTCCAGGATTGCCTGAGAATAAATGTGAGATCCTATTAAAAAAAAAACTAAAGCAAAAAGGGCTAAGGTTTAGCTCACATGAACAGCACCTAACTGACAAGTGGAAGCCCCTGAGTTTAAACCCTACAACTGTTGACAAAGAACAAAAACACAACAGTCTGAAACATTAAATGAAAGTTCCCTGAATAAACAATTCATGTTTTAATATGTGTGCCATTGTGAACAGAATGATGAAATCTCCCACAACTCTGTTCTACCCTGCTGAGGGCTTGAATCAATCACCCCTTTGCCGGTGTTTCCACACTGTATGTGTTGCCCACCCAGAAGCCACTCAGTATTCATCTCCATCCCTAGATTAGCTGTTACAGTATCTCAGTGCCTATGTACAGAAACCCCTCATTTTGCTTAATAATATTCCCACAAAGTATCACTGTAATACAATACACACACTCACAAGTGTGTACATTGTTCTATGCCATCTCAATTTCCAACATTCACTCTTGGTCTTGTAATATAATAATCCACCATGGATAAACAGACAGGGAGAGAGGGTAGAGTTGCTATAAGTAGCACTGTACATAGATGTTCCTAAAAGAGTAATTTATAATCAGTTAAAGACTTTTTTATCAGTGAAATGAAACATTTAAAGTACTGTTTCATTTCATCTTAAAGCCTTATCTTGAAGTATATCCTTTTTTATAGTGTAGATACAATATTAGTGTTTATACATAGGTAGCTAATATATAAATCCACGAACAACCTATTGCAGGTATTTGCTTGGATACTTCTTCTGGAATGGCACACAATCACAAAGATTAGAAATGTACTCATTACCTTACTTATGTAACTGTAACTCCTCTGTACATCACCTTTATAATAAAATTGATTTAAAAAAAAGATACTGCTATTAATAACAGGACCCACAGAAGCCAAGGGAGGGTGTCCTGAGTTTGGGCTTGAGGAAAGAGAGAGGAGAGAAAGCCTACATATAGTAGATCAGCTTACAAAGCAAGGAGGTAAACACTGAGAGAAGGTAAATGAACAGAAAACAGTGACAGTACCAAACTGTAACCTCCACGAAGGCAACTTGGGCATTTATTTAATCAACTATTTTCTCAGCCAGTATGTGTGCTTCTTCATAACTGTGTGTTACATGTGAAGGATCAGCCTAAAATACCAGGGATGGAAGGAATCAATGTTTGGCTCTGGAGCAGAGCTAGTTGGAGTAGCTAGCACCATCACTAACTGGAAGGGAGACAAATGATCTCCCAAAGCTGCAGAGGTGAGCAACTTACCATCAGTTTAAAGCCAGTCACTTTTGAAAGTGGAAGCAGCCAAAACCCAGAACAGAAACTATTGGTTTGCAAATTTACTCAAAACCAGAAATCAAAAAAAGAGAAAAATATAAATTCCTATATTAGTTGTCTGAAAACAATGGTTGACAAAGATAAAACAGGATAAACTTTAGCTGAAGAAAGAGAATCAATCAGGAGCCAAATCTGTAATCCTACCTACTCAGGAGCTGAGATCTGAGGACTGTGGTTTGAAGCCAGTCCAGGCAGGAAAGTCTATGAGACTCTTATCTCTAATCACAAAAAAACCAAAAGTAGGACTGTGGCTCAAGTGGTAGACCACTAGCCTTGAGCAAAAGAAGTTCAGAGATAGTGCTCAGACTCAGAGTTCAAGCCCTAGGACCAGCAGAAAGAGAGAGAGGGAGAGGGAGAGGGAGAGAGAGAGCGAGAGGGGAAGAGAGAGAGAGAGAGAATATCCATTAAACACAGTTCATTAGTGAGGAAGTTAGTTAGAGGAGGAGAAAAGGGCAAATCTTACACTTATTTTCAATTTATTAAAGTTTCCTTAAAAAGAAACCCATTCAGTTGTATAATATGGCCATATTTTACAGGTTTTGCATCCTATTATGCTCAATCACAGGAGGTTATGATTTCACGTGTATAAACAATGGAGGTAAAATTAATTTTACATGGAGAAGTAAACTGCTTCACTTATTTGAGATTTAGTGTCAGGCAAAGGGGATGAATATATTCAAGGATGGATTTTTAAAGGTGAGAAAGGATAAATCCATATTGTGTTAGAGATAATAGCCATTTTTTGGATCCTACCCTAATTTCATGTGTGCTCGGCATTCAGTCAGCCCTTTATTGAGTTTTTTCAGAAAGGGAGAGGGAAAGGAAGGAAAAGAGAGAAGAAAAATAGGAAAGAATTCTATGAGGAAGGAGGGAGGGAGGAAGTGAGAAAAAGGAGGAAGAAAGACAAGGAAGGAAGAAAGAACCAAAGAAAGAGGGAAGAATAGGAAAAAGGAAGAATAGGAAGGAAAGAAGGAAGGAAGGAGGAAGGGAAGAGGGATGGAGGAAGTACTCAAGGAGAGGGAGGGTAGGAAGGAAAGATACTTCCATCTTTGTGGCCTTTGAGAGTGGTAGAATAGAAGTTGTCTGTTAGAGTTTGACAGTTGTATATCCACAAGCTCCTCCATCACTGAAACACATCACTGAGACACATGATGTTTCTCAGTAAACACTACATGATGAAGTGAGTATGTGTGGCCCTTATTAAATGCCAGCTCTCACATGAAATAGAATTAATTATGATTTGCAACAGACTTAAGGGACACTACACCTTTTCAACACTGTAGTCTCAATCTACTCATGCAGCTATTAGTGATGTCATAAAAAGCAAAAGTCTTATTTCTGTTCTCCTGAATAACATAAAAATGATGATAAGGATGAAGAAGCAACTGCTTCACAATTCAATGATTTTCAATTAGGCATCAGCAGCAATAAAGAAAGACAAGTGCCACTCTGTGAGCAGGCCAGGTCTCTGGATAGAGGATGAAACTACTGCAGTTGGTGGTGTTTTGCAGACAGAAGAAATCATATTGTCTAACACGGAGTAGTAGTATTTTGATGTGAACAGCAGATGCTTGAAAACCATTGATCTACAGCCCCGAATTAAAAAAATAAGAAGGAAATACATCCTTCTTTTTCCCCCACAGAGGCATTAGCTTTCTTCTGCCTAAAAATTCATTTCACATCCTGCTTATTCTGTACATGAATTTCCTCATTACCTAAAGAAACAAGCTTTCTAGTTTTATAGTTGCTTGGGACTTAGTGGTTCTCTATTAAAACATCCATTGTAAGGTGGAAATCCCTTCAAAGGCATTCTTGCCCGAAGATCGAAAAGTCAATTCCCTTCTGAAGAGTGAGTGACCTCCACAAGCCCCAAAGGCCCATGTGCCTGGGTTTCCTCCAGACTTCTATTGCAAAGGGACAGAGTACATGTTTCTTTTTATGTTCACAAGCATTTGAGTTCCTCTTCCTATCACAAACAATACTCTCAATTGTGCATGAGCTGGTAAAGATAAAGTCAGAGGGGAAAAAAATCACAATTATAGTTGGAAGCTTTGATGTTAACTAAAATTTAAACTCTTCTGATAAGAAAAATGCATTGTAAAAACGAAGTTTTGAACTTATGAATTATAATACCACCAGACATGCTACTTAAGGGAATGAGAGACTGGGTGGGTGTTACATGTAATCTGCAAATAGCTTTAGAAGCTAAGATTGAGTAGGAGAAGGATCAATATCCAAGGAACTCTGATTCAGTAGAAGATAGATGCTCACCTCTTCATACACCTTCTTGGCACTGGCATTGTCCCCCATCAAGAGGTAGCCCACTCCCAGGTCGTTCTTTAAGGAGATATCCATGGGAAAAAGTTGAACTAATCTCTGCAGGGTGAGCAAGGAACCTCTCATGTGACCTGATTTGGGGGAAGAAAAAAAATACCAACAGATCATGCACATCTTTGTATTGAGAACCCAGATCATGACAGACTATTCAACCAGAATGAAAAACAGCTCCTACCTGACTTTATCAATGTCTTACTAAGAAATATTTAGTGGAATTCATGATGTTGGTATGATGATGCCAACAATTTTTTATCAGTAGACAATATAAAATTAATTATAGCATGCTCATTTCCTATTAATATTTATTTCTTAGGCTAAATGCCTCAAGAAATTTTGTTATCAATTCTTTGTAAAAATAATTTGCTGAAATATTTTTGGTTAGGTTTAAAATTATAGTAGAGGGTAGAGAAATTAAAACTGCTGATGATTTAAGGGCCAAGCACCTGGTGTAAAACATTAAAATAAAAAAAAAAAAAAGATGCACAGGACAGTACTTTGCTCCAGACACCACCTCTAGGATAAGTGTACTTATCTCTGGTACTGACCTAGACATGGAGCAAAGAACACATCATCCAGTGCGAGGAGGCCCTCTAGTGGATGATGGGGTGCTATACACTACAGGGATATGTTTATTCCAAAGGCAATCTGATGGAAATGGCAGAGGCCACCTGTCATTATTCTTTGTCACAGCTGGAAACCCAAAATGTTTAAGAAAAAATAAGTGCTAAATAACATTGACCATACATACAAAAAAACCAATTAAAAGACTCATGTTCATTTAAAGTGAACATTAACCAAGAGTGTAAAAGGACCATCAGTGAGCAAATACAGATGCCAACTTCAGTAACAAGCCATCTGCTTAGAGCATCACACACATACTGGTCCCATGGCCTGTACTCCATTGCTGGACAACTGTATTCCCGCATCACCTGGAGATGAGTACCTCAGCCGGTCATTCCCTCACTAACAAATCTGACTCTGTTGTTCTGGACATGCTGTTTTCCTACCTGCTCACCTAGACTCACACTTCACTTCTGTGTGCTTGTGTGTGTGTGTGCGTGTGCGTGCGCACGTGCATACATGCGTCTGCCCACCCACACATGCCAGTAATAAGTCTTGAACTCAAGGATTTGTGCTCTGCTTAGCTTTTTCCACTCAAAGCTGGCACTTTACCACTTGAGCCACATCGCCACTTTCAGTTTTTTGGTGGGTAATTTGAGATACGAGTTTCTTAGTCTTCTGTGCCCTGGGCTGGATCTCAATCGTGATCCTCAGTTCTTAGCCTTCTGAATAGCCAAGATTACAGATATGAGCACCTGCACGTAGCTGGTGCTTCTTCTGGACTCCTGTTAAGCATAATGAAGGTGCAGATAAAATCCCATGTGGAGCCATCACACTGTCCCTTCCCCTCTGCCCCTGAGATCCCTGTTCTACTGTAAGGCAATTTCACCACCTTGACCTTTGCCATGAAAATTGCCCTATGGCCTTAGAGCTCAGGTGACCTTGCTCCATTCTCATTTCAGCACAAAGAACATATACAAATTAAGGTACTGAAGGAGGGATGTGGAGGAGGGTGTGACTTCTTCACATGCAGTCTTCTTACCAGGTTGGGAGAAGGTGTGCTAAGTGAGGTACTTGGCACAAAACTTAAGAAGAGGTGCCCCAGTCTTCAATTCTGAGCTGAATATTTCAATATATCCTTTAAAAATTAATGCAAAGTCATGGGATTTGAGAGTTGTTTCCCCCAACACACCTCCATTCTTCATAAGATGTCAGGTGGCGAGCAGTATTTTTTACTCATTCCAAGGAGAAAATACTCTCTGTTCTATTTTCTCAAATGAGATCAGCATTTTATTTTAGCATTAAGATACTCTCATTGTGATTGCTAACTTATCACCTGACTCAAATCTACCATGAAATTGACATTAAACAAATGCAACTCAGTGGTTAGTAAATAGTGTGTGATGTTCAGAGTTAATATAAACTGGAATAGTTATGTGTGGTTGGTGTTTTTGTTGTTTTGGCTAGGCCTGTTTTTTTTTTAACTTTTATATTTTCAAATAAACTTGTAGTTTCATTTGTAAAAAATTTTTAAAAAATTAATGTCAACATTCATGATAAACAAAACATTAACGCTTTAAAGGCAGAATCTCTAGTTGGTAGTAAGCAGCACTACACTGAAGAAGAGGCATCAGTTACAATGCACCCACAGCAGCAACTGCCACTGACTGAACTCAGTCTGTACTGAACGCAGCGTGTACTTAGCTCAGCGTGGCCATGCCTGTCTAGTTTTGTGCTGTGTGTTTGCCTTTCTCTAGACTGAGCTTTATGAATGTAAGTCTAACAGACCATTTCTTACAGTTTTCCATTATCACTTGGGCTCTCTTCCTTATCATAGTCTGATCATCTACAAAAAGACATGGTCTCCCTTCATTCTGTAGCTCAGAACAGATTAAAGGTTAGTTGAAATATGTACTGGTGGTTTGTGCTTGTAATCTTTGCTACTCAGGAGGCTGAGATATGAGGATCACAGTTCAAATTCAGCCCAGGCAGGAAGTCTGTGAGACTCTTATATCCAATTAACCATCAAAACAGCTAGAAGTCAGGGCTGGGAAGGTAGCTCAGTGGTAGAGTGCTTGCCTTGCATGCATGAGGTCCTGGGTTCGATTCCTCAGCACCACATAAGCAGAAAAAGATGGAAGAGATGCTGTGGCTCAAATGGTAGAGTGCTAGCCTTGAGCTAAAGAGCTGAGGGGCAGAGTCCAGGCCCAGAGTTTAGGCCCCACGACCAACAACAACAACAATAACAAAAGCCAGAAGTGGAGCTGTGGCTCAAGTGGTAGAGTGCTGGCCTTTAGTAAAATGGGGCCCTGGCTCCGAGTTCAAGCACCAGGATCCATAAAGAAAAGGTAAGTTAAGCCCTATGACTCATCTAAGCCTCCCCTAAGTGGACTATGAATGCATTTATATAATGTACAGTCAGCAGAGCACCCATTTCCTCAGTAACACATATCTCAGAGCCTTCCCTCCTCCTTCACACAGTAGGGAAAAAGAATCACAAGCCTGGTTGACATGGAGTTAGCAGCTAGTCTCATATTGCTTTTGACACTAGGAGCTGGGATCAGTTAAGAATATGATTTCTGCCGCTCTTCCCAAACTGTTTCCAAGATTTCTTATGTCGAAAAAATGAATGTCTTATCTTGTTTGGTACAGGTTCAAATTTTATAGATACAACTTTTAGAGGGCTGGGTATTTCTAATATTCTAATTTCTATTAACTAATATTAATTTCTAATAATTAAAATTATTCTACTGATAGTTTTACATTCTAGGAATCAGTTTGGTAGTTAGAAAAGAATGTGGTAATTCACTAAGTGTTCATTCTAGACCAACTAATTTATTATCAAATTCTCCAAACCCCAAGCATTCTATTTGACTCATCTTTAAATTGGTGCACAAGGGTGTAAAATGCTCACTGCATCTATTGTATTTTATTTTATTTTTTTGGTCATGGGGCCTGAATTCTGGACCTGGACTCTGTCCCTCAGCTCTACAGCATAAGGCTAGTGCTCTACCACTTGAGCCACGGTACCACTTCTGGCTTTTTCTGCTTATGTGGTGCTGAGGAATTGAACCCAGGGCCTCATGCATGCAAGGCAAGCGCTCTACCACTGAGCCACCTTCCCATCTCTCATTGCATCTTTTTAATTATTGAGGTTGGATTTTTATTTTAGTTTTAACAATTGTCAGTCTAAGACAGTCAGATAAACTGCTGAAATTAGTTATCGAATGCAGATTTCCTCTCTAATTTTTGAGTATGCAGGGTTTGGGGGCTCTTCAGGATAAAAGTGTGCTATTTCCTACTGAGTTTACTCCTACTGTCGCCCACCTAGAAACTGCTGGCGTTCTGACCGCCGCTTCAAACTCAGCTTCACCAGGTCAGTGGGGACATCGGGCAGGCTGGCCACCTCTTGGTAGGTCTCGATGGCTCTGCGCAGAATCTCATTGCTCCTCCTCTTCTCGGCTAGGTCATCTTCACACTAGAGGAAACCCCAAGACGAGATTCATGTTCCACAAGCACCAATGTTTGCAATTCCCCAAAATACTCACATAAACTTAACTTTGTGTGACATGTTTTGCAAGAAATTCAAGACGTATTAAACTTTTATCTTTGTCAAGTGATTCAGACTAAGAAAGCAAAACATCACATTGTTTTAATAATAGAAAGCAAAGTATGCTACTGCGCTGCAAATGAGAAAGAATGTCATAAAAGCACGAGCAATGCAAAGCAACAGAAGGGCTGATGAGGACTTGTATGGTATGAATTATAGAAGGAGAACAAGAAAGGGGGTAACAACGCTCGACTAGAAATGTACTCATTGCTTTATGCATGTAACTGTAACCCCTAGTCTTTCTTTTGTGTGCTCATTCTTTCACTGATTCATTTGTTCATTCATTCATTCCTTTTACAGCTCTAAGGTGAGGACACTGCTCTGTGCATGTAGGAGACGAAACAAAACAGATGAAACCTAATTCTCCTTTTACATCCATTTTGGAAAGGACAACATGACAAAAGAAGAATAAGGATGTCATGTGTCTGATGGTAGTAAGTACTATGGGTAGAGACAGAGCAGGCTGAGAAATACTGGATGAAGCAGAAGGACAGTTGTGAGTTTAACCAGGAAAATTGGAGAGGGCATGAAAGAGGAAACAGGTCAGGAGATATGTGGGGGAAAAGAGATCAACGAAGAGGAGCATAGTACAGGGAGGAAGAGAGCTGGATGGTGGCCATCGAGTGACTCAGGACCTGAGAAGCTACTAAAATTTCTGCTACGTTCAGAGAGGTGGACAGACATTGAGGGGGAAGTTGACAAGCTCTCACTTCTATGTTAAAGGGGTCACTCTGGCAATAACAGTGATACCAGGTTGAGGGGATGGGGTAATAGCAGAGAACCCAAGTAGTATTCTGCAGCAAGAAGACAGCCACCCCATGGCTGTGACCAGGGCTATGACAGCAGTGATGGAGGTGGAAGGAAGGGAAAATTACAGATACTTTGAAGGTCAGAGGCAACAGAGTTGCGAACTGAACACAGGCTAGGAAGAAAGGAAGAGAGAAGTTATAGATGAATTCAGTGTCCAATGTACGTGGTCATTTGGTGGAACTATTATATCACAGAAATAAGAAGATAGCACAGAAACAGGTTTAAGAGTATGAATCAGGAGTAGAGTTTAGGATATATCAAGTCCAACTGAAGATATTGGCTCAGAGGTGTAATATATGAATGAGTCTAGAGTTCAGGATGAGGTCATCATTAGGGACATACACGGAACATACACCTATTTAAAGGTAGGAAAAGGTGTTGAGTACAGAGAAAAGAAGTCTAAAAATTGACACTCCAAAGTTTCACTGTTACTTGTTGTCAGGAAAATAGGGAAAGATGAACAAGAAGGATGGAGGAGTAAGTTAAGAAGAAAATGAAAACAATGGTATTCAGGAGGGCAAGTGAAAAAAAAGGTTTCAAAGGAAGAGTTCAAGTATATTAAAAGTCAAGTTGGACTAGATGAAACTGGGGACTGGAAGGCGTGGAGCCTGTGATGGCCTGGCAATGAGTTTTCACAGGACTGCTTAGGGACATGACTCTATGCAACAGCTTCAAGAGAATGTAGGAAGATAGAAGAGGAACTTGTTCAAGGAGTTTAATTATAAATGAAGGTAGAGAGATATGCCAGCTGCTAAAGGGGATTGGAGACATGGAGGGATTCAAATATATATAAATATATATATATACACATATATATTTGCTTTTCAAATATATATACTTGAAATGTATATATATATATATCAGAATATATGAACATGTTCACCTATTTAAAATGTTTAATTTGTTAACAAAACATATGTCCTAAGATAGCTACAGATGTCTGTAGAACTCAACTAAAGCATCACTGCAGAATTTGAGGATTTGTAAGAAAGTGATATGCATCTTCCTTCTGCCACCCACAAATGAACAAAACAGTACAAATTAATACCAGCAGATAAAATAAGACATCTCTGAGAAACCTTCAGGAAAACACTGTGTCCATAAAATAATTTGTTCGCTTGGTTGCCCCAAGATGAGGAAGACTAGAATTCAATCAGTGGGCAGATTACTGAGAGAGAAAAAGGTATCGGACAATAATCTCTAAGATTAGAAAAAAGCAATTTACCCACGTTTGATGGAAATATGCCTCCAATTACTCAATTATCTTTTCATACCTGTAAATATCTCACAGAATAGATTTATTTACCAGGAGATGAGCTCAAATGTTGATCACTTATACTGGTCATGTGACCTGTGTGGTCTTCCATTATATATTCATACATAGCTTTTCTGTCTAGCCATCAGCTTCTTGTGAATCTGGCTATAATGAGTTAACTCCTCAGTTCATAAACACTGATGATCCAACAGAAATAGCAACCTAAGCGTAGGAACTCCTACTGAAACTATCAAGAATACCTTCACCATCTGGAGCCTACCAAGCTACAAAACAGATTAGAACTGAGGTCTCTCCAAAGATTGTGGAAGGATAAATGCTTGCCATGACGATAGATAGACAATAGACAAGAATACATTCTTCAAACTCAATCTGAGCTGGGCACCAGTGGCTCATGCCTGTTATACTTGCTGCTCAAGAGGCTGAGATCAGAGGGTTGCTGTTCAAAACCAGCCCCAACAGGAAATTATGTGAGGCTCTTCTCTCCAATTAACCATCAAAAAGTGGAAGTGGAACTGTGATAGGGTGCCAGCCTTGAGGGCAAAAGCTAAGGGACAGCACTCAAACTCTGAGTTAAAGCCCCAGTAATAGCACCAACAAACAAACCAAAAACCAAAACAAACAACAGCAACAAAAAAAACCACCTTTCAATCTGAAAAGACAGAAAGAGGGTAGTTTGTACGATCTGTCCTTCTCCTTAGCCCGAGGATCCTTTCATTTAGTGAAGAATAAACATGACCTCGGAGTCAAAGCAGACACCCTGAAAACATTACAGGATGGAATAGGAGAACCCTAGGTTTCCTTGGCACAGGTCAAAATTTTCTTAATAGACACCCAGAAACACAACAAATCAAAGAAAGGTTGGACAAATGACATTGCATAAGCTGCAGAGCTTCTGCATAGCAAAGGACATAGCTAGCAAGATCTATAGAAAGCCCAAGATTGGGAGAAGATCTTCACTAGCCATACAACAGACAAGGGTCTCATAACTAAAATATACCTGGAACTCAAAAAATTAAATTCCCCAACAACAAATCCTCAAAGAAACAACTGCCCAATAAATAAGTGGGCTAAAGACTTAAACAGAAACTTCTCTGGAGAGGAAATAAGAATGGTCAAATAGACTCATGAAGAAATGCTCAACTTCTCTAGTCATAAAAGAAAAGCAAATCAAAACAACATTGAGATTCCACCTCACCCCAGTTAGAATGGCTATAATCAAGAACTCTAATAACAGATGCTGGAGGGGATGTGCCCAGAAGGGAACCCTACTGCATTGTTGGTGGGAGTGTAAACTTGTTCAACCACTTTGAAAAGTAGTAGGGAGGTTCCTGAAAAGACTCCACATAGAGCTCCCCTATGACCCAGCAATCCCACTTTTGGGCCTTTACCCAAATAATCACAAAGACCATACTAAAGCTACCAGCACAACTGTTTATTGAAGCATTATTTACCATAACTAAGATATGGAACCAACCCAGATGCCCCTCAGTAGATGAATGGATCAAGAAAATGTGATATATATATATATAGAATATATATATATATATAGAATATATATATATATATAGAATATATATATATAGAATTCATATATATATATATATATATATATATATATATGCCTCCATCAGAAAGAATAACATCACCCCATTTGTTAGGAAATGGAAAGACTTGGAAAAAACTATATTAAGTGAAGTAAGCCAGGCCCAAAGAAACATAGGTCCCATGGTTTCCCTTATTTGCAATAATTAGTATATGTCTGGGACAAGCAGAAAAGATCAAAAGCTATGTACATATGACCAGATAAGATGATGTTAAGCACAATTAACCCCAAGATAGGGACACAAGTGGTTTTTTCTTTCTTGCTACTGTGTCTAATATAATTAAAATGTACCATGTGATTTTTTGTTGTTGTTGCTTTGTATGTTCCTCCCCCATAGTATAACCCCTGTTTTCACTGTATTTGATGTCAGTCTAAGTTGGGGAGAAGAAGGGAAAAACAAAATGTTTAAATAAGGTTGACCCATTATAACAATGAGATATAGAAGACACTATGTTGAAAAACGAACTTTACAATTTAGGGGCAGGGGGAAAAGGGGCAGTATGGTTGTGGAGGTGGGAGGGAAGGAATGGTAGGGGAAAAACAAAGGAAGAGGCAACAATGCTTGATAGGAAATATACTCATTACCTTGCTCATGTAACTGTAACCCCTCTGTACATTTTTACAATAAAAAACTCATCTAAGAAAGAATAAACATTTTACAACTTCTAGAATTGTGAAAACAACAGCATTAAACTGACATATCATTCCTTAAAAAAATCTCTTGAATAAAGATGACACAGACTTGTTTGGATCAGAATTATAAAGACTATTTTCTTGTTTTTGTTTCTTTTTAAAACCAACATTGCACATGTGGGTAACACTGTATTGTAATTGCACATTTGTACAAGGTATTAATATTGTTGATAGATTAATTCACCAAAACTTCCCAGGAAAAGTGTTATTTTCTGTTTCAGAGGCATTAATGGCTTGTGAAAGATAACCAAGTGATTTAGTTTTACAATTTAAGATTTTTGTGCCCAATGTTAAGGGAGCTTGTTCAAAACAGATTTATTTTCACAGTGATCCAAAGAATAATATGCATACTGTGTTATACATGGCAATAAAAACTAATGTGTCTCTGATTTTATATTGCTGAAATTTTAAAACTTGTTGGGATTTCCAAGGTAAACTGTTTACTAGTAGAGAATAAAAACAATGTATTGCTCCTTATAAAATCTGTTTCATTTTTTTAGAAATGGAACCATAGTCCAGGCTGGCCTAGAACTTGCCTAACCCTCAGTTTGAGGGTTCAGACTCAAACTTAGAACCCTCTTGCCTCTATCTCATTAGTGCTGTGATTACAGGCATGTACCATGATGCCCAGAATGTAATTTATCTTCTGTTGAGTTTGTATTTTTAAATTGCTAAGAATTTACCATTTCTTTTACATTACTCTATTAAAATTTAATTTTCCATGCCCAACTTCTGCTTCATGCCACATTAGTGTTGATATCAATAACATCTGTAGTGTAATAGTTTAGAGATAAAAAATATTGCTTGAGGCTTTAAGCCTTAAGTTCCTCCTGTGAATTAAAGGTGTGAATGCAGTGATGAGTGTGCCTCAAAAGCACCACATTTATTTAGACTTTGTCCCACAATTAAATCACAGAGAACGAAAAAAAACTAAAAGCAACAAAACACTTTTGCCATCACGAAATTAACATTTGCACAAAGCACTTTCTGTATAATTATGTTTTCCTTCATTAAAAGACTTACTACTAGTGACAAAGCCCATCACTTATGTGAATAGGCATGAAATGTAGGTAGTCTTCTCTTTCTTAATAACAATACAGTTTTTCAATTTTAAAGGATTATTGGTCAAGTGAATTACAATCATCCTAGAGTTGCTGTGTAGTGTATCTGCTCTATGCTGAGGATAAGAAGAATTTGCACGTTTTTTTTTCACAAAGTTGATTTATTAAAATTTATCTAACAAAAATTAATTCCCTTTTATTGATATGTTTAAATATCTAATAAGCCTTGCAAAGTTAACAAAACTTAAAGTAAACTTTTTTCCCCCTTGCTACCAGGGCTTGAACTCAGGGCCTCTCGTTTGTTCAAGCTTGTTTGCTTGGCTGGTGCTTCACCACTTGAGCCACATCTCCAGCCACGCTTTTTGAATTACACCTCTTTCCCAATGTTTTGGTAGTTATTTGAAGATGGAGTTTCTCAGACAATTCTGCCCGAATCTGCCTGAATTCTGCCTGACTATTCTGGCTCTGAATCCCATTCTCTAGGACTCTGCTTCTTGAGTAGCTAGCATTACAGTGAGCCACCGGTGTTCAGTTAAAGCAAATTCTTTTTTAAATTTATTTTTCATTTTTAAATTGTTATTATAAAGGTGATGCACAAAGGGGTTACAGCTACATAAGTCAGATAAAGGCTAATTCTTGATTTCAACTACGAACCAAACCTATTTTATTTCTTAATCAGTAACAGGTATAATCTTTCCTTCAGTTAGTCAAATCAAACCAGGAGTTGCCCTCGAATCCTCTCTCTCAATATCTTTCCAATCTAACAATCCATCATGAAGTCTTGGTACCTCCAATACCATCTGCACACTTGCCCCAATACCATGGCCATGACCACAGTCCAAGCCACCAACATCTTTTGTATACATTATAATCTTCCTTCTATTCTGCTTTTGCTCCCAGAGTCTGTTCTTCACTTTGTAACCAAAGTAATCTATAAAGAACAATCAGATGGGAAGACCATTCATAAAATCTTCTAAAGGCCTTCTCAAGCACAAACAATGAAACCTGTGAGGTGCTGAACTCTGGCCCACGGGGCTTGCTCTGGGCCTGGCTGCTGTCCCTAAGCTTCTTCCCTAAGCCTAGACCTCTACCACTTGAGCCAAGCTCTACTTCCTGCTTTCTTGGTAGTTTAAAAGAATCTCACAGACTTTCCTTCTCAGGCTGACTTCAAACCATAATCCTCTGAACTCAGCCTACTGAGTAGCTAGGATCACAGTAGCTCTGGAGCCCAGCAACATGTCCTTTTTAATGTCTGGCTGTCTACACAAAATTGCTTCCTGGCACAACAGCCTTTGCTTACTGTTCCCTTTGCCTACACAGCAATTTCCACAACTCAGTTACATTTCATTCACATAGTTCCTCTATGGAGAGTGATTTTTTTACCTTATTATCTAAAATTTTACCCTTCCTTCCTTCCTTCCTTCCTTCCTTCCTTCCTTCCTTCCTTCCTTCCTTCCTTCCTTCCTTCCTTCCTTCCTTCCTTCCTTCCTTCCTAACTTCCTTCCTTCCTTCCATGCTCTCCTCCTTTCCCTTAGAATTATACTTTTTTGAAATAAGGTCTCACTATGAAACAGACTGACCTCAAATTTTTAATCCTCCTGTCCCAGCCTTCTAAGCTCTCGGATTACAAAATATATTACCACACCCAGAGTTGTCTTGTCATTTTCAATTACATCATCTATAACCAAAACAATGTAATGAGTATGGCCTTTATTCTATTACTTACTTTTCGGTAGAGCATGAATATGCTCTAAAACATTTTAATAGCATGTAGTATTATTTTAAATATGCATTTATTTATAAAACTTGAAAGGTGTTGCTAAAATGTCACTTCCTTGGTCAGCACTCTGTCACCCATTCACCAAGTCAACAATCTCTCACGTCCAAGAGCCTGCTTTAATCTTGTGCTCCATTCTATTTTGTTCTCAGCACTTATCACCAGCAAGTAGTCACACTTTTGTTACTTATGGTATTCATGTTATATTAGTTATTATTATATTATTGTCATGTTATTTATGTTATGTTATGTAATGCCTTCCCTTCGCAATGGAGATGCTATGAGGACAGAGGGATTTTAAATATATTGTGGATGGCTGATCTCCAGTGCCCACAGTGGCTTGATACATCTCACTAAAGTATCTTCCACCAGAACATGGTATCATTATATTATTATATCATGAGTATTTAAAAATTTCTGTTAAGAGTGATATTTGACATCTTAGGAAACCTCTGGCTGGGGAGGGGCTGGAGTTCATCACAGAGAGAGCAGGGAGCAAGCCTTTGGTCTCCGCTGTCAGAGGAGTAACATATGATACAAGACTCCTCTGCCCTATCATCTCAGAGCAGCTCTCAGCAAGTAGAAACCATGCATATAGACTGGCAGAATTACTCAAACTAGCAAATCTTGAATTGTTCAGCTGTCCTTCTTTGCCTTCCTATGGAAGTCCCAGTAAAGTAGCGGTCCTAAACTTTCTCCTTGTTCATAGCTTCTGCTTCTGACTACCCAAATGTATTCCCTTGTGGCTCTGTATGACATTTTGGGCCGCCTATCTGCACAGCAGTGGGATGAGAAACTTTTTCTTGTGCTCCTTTGGTGGCCACATCTAACTATCTCATAAAGGAATACAAAATGTTGATTCTTGTTTGGGTTTATACCTAAGAAAATGACTACGTGTAGAAATTAGAAGACGACCAAAGAG
Organism: Dipodomys merriami; assembly: GCF_024711535.1. NCBI lineage: Eukaryota > Metazoa > Chordata > Mammalia > Rodentia > Heteromyidae > Dipodomys > Dipodomys merriami. Next base: position 35,396,722 of record NW_027205603.1, read on the forward strand.
AATACAAATAGGAAAGAATGAACAATATCCAGACACAGAAAACATGGCCATCAGAAAAATGGTGTGAATGGAAGGGTTTGGTGATAGATACCTGTGCCTTTCCATATCTTGCTCTTGGACTGTGAGGGTATTTGCGTACGAGTTCTTCAAATGCAGTCACTGCTTCCTCGATTTTTCCCTGATAGGAAAGCACAATTACATAAACAATAAAAGGAAATGAATCTCATGTTATTTAGTTTGTTTTCCAAAAGTCACCAAGTTTGTTTCTGAATTTAAAGACAATTACTTATTTTTTTTACTAAAAGCTGCATTAGAGAACAAATATAAAACTAGAAATGAATATATTTCATAAATGTTTCTAAATTTTAAAAAGAAAAACGCCTGGCAATGATGCAAAATGATTCTTCTTAATTGCATTTTATGCTGGGCGCTGGTGGCTCACGCCTGTAATCCTTGCTATTCATGAGGCTGAGATCTGAGTATCAAGGTTCAAAGCCAGCCCAGGCAGGAAAGTCCGTGAAACTCTTATCTCCAATAAACACTCAGAAAACTGAAAGTGGTGCAGTAGCTCAAGTGGTAGAGCACTCGCCTTGAGCTGAAGAGCTGAGGGATAGCGCTCAGGCCCAGAGTTCAAGCCCCACGACCAACAAAAAAATAAAAAATAAAAATTAATTGCATTTTACCCTTGACATAGACATTTCCTATATGCTTTTTCAATGAAGATACTATGCTTTTATTGGAGGTGGGGAGGATACTGCTGACAGGAAAAGGTCTTGGTCCTTTGAGAGATGATAAGATATCTCAAAACAGGTTAGAAACATCTGTGTAAAGGAAGAGTTATAAACTCAAGAGAAAAGAGGGTCATTTGGCCATGGCACCTGGAACATCAGGGCTGATTTGACTCATTTGGCTTACTGAGATACAGAACTGCCTGTGTCAGGTGACCCCTCTTAAAGCTCATGTTGGCCCTTAAGAAGGTAATCCAAGTGTCTTTTAGAGATCTATTGTCACTGCTACATGAGAAGAAATGGAGCACTTGCAACATATCAATATTGTGGGAAGCTGGTTCCACCCATGTCCCACTCTACGATGGGGAATAAATGTCTCTTGGATCCCAGTGTTATAACTTAGATCACAAGTGTCTCCCAAAGACTCATGTATTGGGCTGGGAAGGTGGCTTAGTGGTAGAGTGCTTGGATGGCATGCATGAAGCCCTAGGTTCAGCACATAAGCAGAAAAAGCTGAAAGTAGTGCTGCGGCTCAAATGGTAGAGTGCAAGCCTTGAGGTGAAGAGCTGAGGGACAGCGCCCAGGCCCAGAGTTCAGGCCCCAGGACTAACCAAAAAAAAAACAAAAAAACAAAAAAAAACTCATGTTAAAGGTGTAGTATAAAAGATAGTACTGTTGATAGGCGTGACATCTTTAGAAGTTGGATTCTAGTGGAAGGCTGTCATGTCATGGGGGGTATGCCCATGAAAGGTAGATTGGAATGTTGGCCCCTTCCTCTGGGTCTGTGCTTCCTGGCTGCCATGAGATAAGCAGCTTCTCCACCATGCTCTCGCTTCTAAGATGAACTCATTGCTTCACCACAGGCTCCAAAGCAATGGAGCTAAGAACCATGGACTGAACAGTCTAGAATAAGGACCCAAAGGGAATCTTACTTCTTTTAAGTTTTGATTATCACAGGCATTGCTCACAGTGAGGGACAGTAGGGTAACACACAACAGATCAAGGACAATGGGAATCTGAATGAATTTCCTTTTTTTTTTGTTGTTGGTAGTGGGGCTTGGTCTCTGGGCCTGGGTGTTGTCCTTCAGCTCTTCAGCTCAAGGCAAGCACTGTACCATTTTAGCCACAGTGCTACTTCTGGTTTTCTGATGGTTTATTGGACATAAGAGTCTCATGGACTTTCCTGTCCAGGCTGACTTTGAACCGTGATCCTCACATCTCAGCCTCCTGAGTAGCTAGGATTATAGGCGTGAGCCACTGGTGCCTGGTGAATTTTCTTTCTTTAAGGTCTTAGTAGCTACTGAAACAATGTGCTATTTATTCATTAATTTACTTACCTACTTATTTTTATTATTATTTATTTATTTATTTAGCTTTTCTGGTGGTACTAGTGTTTGACTTCTGGGTCTTACATTGCTAGGCCATATCTCCCCCATTGCACTACTAAGTAATTCTTACATACATAAAAAAGTATTGCTCCTGATGAATTGCCACAAAGTTACCTGTTCCTCAATATAGTTTTTTTTTTGTCCTTGGCCCAAGACAGTTCATTGGAAAGATGTATGCCTGGGCTGTACTGTTTTGGAATGAGGCCAATGGGCAACTGCTAAATGATTTTACAACAGAGCCACACAGATATATGGTAGAATTTACTGTTGTGATGTTAGGATGATGTACATCAATCAGTGTACCCTTACATCAATCAGTGTACCCTTTGCAGGTTACCAAGACCTTACAGCAGAGTGTTTCTCTCTGGATTTGGTGTAGACAGCTATTCTGATAACACTACCCAATCTTCTAGTCTGCTTCTGCTTCTCTTGTTTTACTTGTCAGGAAGTACAGGTGACTTCATTATTAGCACAATTTAGATCCCCAAGTGTGACCTTCCATGTGATGACCTCATTCTGGCTCTGTTGCATTTTTCCTGCTCTCTTTTTTTTCCTTTTGAGTCTACGAAGTAAATAGAATACTTCAGTATATAAGTCAAATCATTTGGAGTGAACAGAAGAGCTCTATACAATAAATATATTTAAAAAAATTAGATGATCAAAATATGAACTGATTTATAAATCTATAGATAAAAAGTGACCCCAAGCTTTTGCATAGTATAGAATTTGAACTAAGATGTGAATGAAGCTGGTTTGGCTCTGTCTGGGACATGATTTCACAGTCTATTCCAGTATTCTAAGCTTCATCCTTTGAAAAGACTAGCTGTAAAAACAACCCTAAAATGACTTAATTATCCTGGTGGCTTAGTCAATAATACAAGTCCCAGTTGTTTCAGAAGCAAGAATTGCATATGTGGCTACTTCTTCCTTCTTTATTTACTCTCATAGGTTTGCAGTGCTCTTTGAGGAAAACATCATAATTTCTCCAAATGAGCAGGATTGGAGCATACTCCATAGATGGCCCCAGCCTTTTATGTCCCACTCTCTTAGGTGCCCCTAATGACTGAGACCTTCTTTTCCATTCATTATTGCTACATAAAAATCCTTTTCTAAAGCTGTTTATTTTTGTTTTATCCCAGAAGCCACCTGTGCAATCGGCAGCCTGCATTTTTCACACACGAAATCTAGTGCACACAAAATGGAAGATACAAAACGAAGTGAGAGAAGGAGATTGTTGCTTTTTTTCTATTACAAAGTTCAAATTCATAAAGTGTTGTCTTAATAAAATTAAACAAGATAGACTTTGAAATCGTTTTGTACAGTTAAATATAGAAGTATTACACGATGAATTTGCTATAACATTCTTTGAGTTACTACATTTTGATAAACTGGTAAACAGGCTTGACACTAGAATCTTATCTAATGCTCATTATAGAGGTTTTTTTGTGTATTGGTATTTTCAACAGAGAAGCGGTTAGACCATTATTGTCTCATTTTAGTTCTAAACCCACATGTTTTTATTATTGTCATTTGCTTTTATTCTCCTTCTCCCCCCTTTTTTGCAGTTAATGTCTACTTGATTAAAAAGCATATTGCAGAAAAGCTAATGAAAGTCTAAATTTAAGTGCACAGCAGACAAAAAAATTTCTATGAAAGATAAACCTGTGATTGATTAAAGGTATACTAACTATATTTTGGGACACAACAGCTGCATAAATAGGACAAATTTAGGGGAAAATGATTTTAATTATATCAATTGACCATTTTTAAAACCTTAACAACTAAAACAGAACAAATAATACTTCAAATTAAGTAAAAAAATAAAAGTCATGCAGAAAATTGAGAGTGCATGTTAACTCTAAGAGAGAAGAATGTTAAAGCTACTACCATTTCATCTAATAAAAACTATCCCAAGAGTGTTGGGCTTATTTCATTTTATTTCTCATTAAAGTGCTATAAAATTAAAAGCTTCCACTGATATGGTACTTGGCAGTGCTGATGCTTGTGTTTTTCTTTATATTGATTTTTTCTAAAAACAAAGAAGGTAGGAAGAATCTTATTCTCATTTTCAAATGAGGAAACTAAAGCTCAAAATGGCCAAGTGATTTGACCAAATACATACAACTGGAATGTGATAAGGTGTACCTCTAGCTATAAGCTATGGGCTGATGTGCTGGGTATCCAATTTTTTTTTTTTTGAGTTACTACTTAGTTTTACGTCATTAAAAACTTGGCATCATGGTACACAAACAATTACTTTGATAGATGGACATAAATAATGGGATGTTTGTTTTACATCAGAGTATTAATCTTGACCTCACAAAAAAAATCTTTAGGTGAGTTTTTAAATCACAACCAACTTAATTACATACCAACTTCACTGACTTTACTAATAAGCTCAATCTTAAAAAAAAATTCATGGCATACTCATACCAATAGCTACTAACAAGAATAGGCAAGTCAGTAAAGAAAAGTTTTGAAAGGGAATTGAAGAAACAAAAAAATTGTTTTCCTTTGGATAAGAAAGGGAGAAGTAAGAAAAGATATAAGAATTGTTTAAATGTTTCTTCCCAAATAGAAAAGGGGAGAAATTAAGGCTAACCATGGAATGTTCTATTAAGTATCAGATCATTTCAAAAACTGTTTCTTTTACATTCATCATCATCATCATCATCATCATCATCATCATACCAAACCAGAATACCTGCATATACTTAATGGAAAAACCATCAGACATTTCTATACAAAACAAAAACATCAACATACCCTTTTACGTAGTTTTTCTGCAGCATCTAGTGCAGGTTTAATAGTCTTATCAAATTTATTTAAAAGTTTAGGCTTCTTTTTTTTAGCTGAAAGAAAAAAAGAGGCTTATATTTTAATTTGTTTTTATCTAATGAATTTTATATTTTACTTTCATACTGACTTTAATCTCAAAGGCTCAGTTTGCTTTTCAGACTCTGGGACCTCAGGAAACTCTGGCAGAGAGGATTTGATTGATGGCATCATAGCATTTCCCAATGTGTCTTTTCTGTCATCAAATTCCAGTTAACATAAGGCTTATTTACAAGAAATAAAAAATTATTGAATTCTTAGAACACCCCCCCAAAGGTCAATAGTAAAATAATAGCATGCTTTTGAAGATGTGAGTAAAATAATAGCATGTGAATGATGTTATATGAGCACAAAAATAGATAAAGTACTAAAATCTCACAGTATCTAACATCAAGAATTTGTTCTGCCCCATTTTAACCTCTTTATATTCAATAGCTTCTATTGCTTGAAATTCAAGTTTTATCCTATCATGATGATTTTTATTTTGAAATGTATAAAAAAAACTCGGCATTTTCCCCAATGTTTAAAACAAAACAAAACAAAACCACAGGCACAATTTCTTCCTTCTTGTTGGGGGCAAAGAGCAAGGTCTAGTTGCAGAAACAAGACATATTTATTTTGGTTATGTAAAGACCCTGGCACTTGCTCAAGCTCTCTGTGCTTCAGTGTTCTGATAACAGATATCCTATGCTTCAACTGATTGCAATGTTGCTATTACTCTCTCAAAATGGGTATATAAGGCACTAAGAAATATTATTAATTTTGCAGAGTTTAGACTTTTCAAAATGTTTTAGTAAGAGTCTATTTTTTTATTTTATTTTTCAGTCACTGGCATTATACATGTTTTAGCCTTTTCCAAAAAAATGTACAAAGAAAAGAAGAAAATGGACTGGTTATATTTCAAATCCTAACTTTCATTTTCAGGCCCTGTTACATTATTAAGAACAAATAAAATGGAAAATTTGAAAAAAATTAAAAACAATGGAAGGCATGAGAAGAGCATTAGTAATGGATATTTAGATTATATAAAACATAAACCTGAGTTTTATTGGATAGATGCTCAAGAGTGGAATTGCTGGGTCATAGGGAAGCTCTATCTTTAGTCTTTTGATGAACTTCCATACTGCTTTACAGTGATTGAATAAGGATACATTCCTACCAACAGTGTTGTAGTGTTCCCTTTTGGCTACATCCCCTCCATCATTTGTGACTGTTGGTTTTCTTGATAATGGCCATTCTAACTGGGGTGAAATGGAATCTCAATGTAGTTTTGATTTGCATTTCTTTTATGGCCAGAGATGTTGAACATTTCTTCATTTTTCTATTGATCATTCTTACTTCTGAGCAATTTTTCTTGAGTTATTGCTTCTTTGAGGGTTTAACTAAGGCTATTAGCACAATCATGTTCATTGAAGCAGTGTTAACCATAGCCAAGATATGCCCTTCAGTGAACAAATGGATCAAGAAAAATGTGGTATACAAACACAATAGAATTCTACTTATTCATCAGAAAGAATAATATTGCACTATCCATAAAAATGGAAAATTCTATAATGAAAATTATATAAACGAAGTAAGCCAGACCCCTCAAAAACATAGGTTGCATGGTTTCTCTCATTTACAGTAACTAGAATGTGCTTATAAATCTACATGTAAACACACTGGAGGGTAAAAGAGAAAAAAATACACTGGGACATGATAAATTTATACAGGTCTCTAGGCATTTGTTGGAGTAAGACTAAAGTGGATCTTTTTAGGAGAGGATCACATAGGCAAAATAGCTATGTATATCTGATCATACAAAATAATATTTATTAAAATGAACTCCAGGAAATGGAAACTATATAAGTTTTTTTCTTTGTTGCTGTTTTTGTTTGCTTTCCTTTTTTTCTTGTATATTTTTCTGTCTTTGGGTGACTATAGGGGGACATGGATATTATGTGACAAAAGGTGAACAAATGTAGCAGTGATACTCACTAGACACTATGTTGAAAACAAACTATACAGCTTGTGGGGTGGGGATGGGACCGGAATGGGGAAAGAGGAAAGGAAGGGGGACACTGTTCAAGAGGAAATATACTCTTTATCTAATTTATGTAAGTGTAACCCCTCTGTACATCACCTTTACAATACATAAAAATTTTTAAAGCCAATAATGTTGACTTGTTTTTGTTTCCATTTGTTCATAAAAGATGGTTTTTTACTATGGTATAAGGAGGTCATTTTCAATAAAAGACACAGAATCTCACACACACACACACACACACACACACACACACACACACACACACACACACACACACACACACACACACACACACACACACACACACACACACACACACACACACACACCCCTCACCCCCCACACACCAAAATGAAGAACAACAATCTAACCAGTTTCCCTTCTGCCACCTATTCCCATGTACCACATCATTCCAAAGATGTTTCTACAACAAAATCTGTCCATGAGACTGTATTGCTTAAAACACACTCATAGATCCCCCCCAGAACACAACAAGCAAAAAGTTCATTCCTTAAAATGCCATCCAAGCATCCATGCTACTAATTAATTACCCAGGAGCACACAGACAAAGCCCTAGATGCAATCGTTAATTGTGTTATTGTTCATAACAGCCACGACATAGGAAAAAACCCCACAAAGTCCTCTTTTGGTTTAAATGGTATCGATGGCTGGCAGATTATTCAATCCCCCAGTCTTCCAAGCACCCTGCTCTTTAACCTCAATGAAACAGTGGTCATTCCTCAGTGGACTGAACTCCAGGAAGTTGTATTAGGGCTAATCCAGTGTTTCATTCATTCATTCAAATATATCTTAAAATGTCTCTGTCTTTCCACTATTGGGCTAGGTAATTCAGAGAAGGCAAGTCTTGTATAAAGTGTGCTCCCTTGAAGTAGCTTTCACCAATGGTCCCTTGGCCTCCATTTTCATCCAATGCTATATACTTTGAAGCCGGATTTCCTTTACTTAGCCTCTTAAGACAGCACCAATTTCACATTTCTTTGGCTTGTTGCTTTCCCACCTAGAAAATCTTTGCCTTTATTGTTAATTAAAAATATTTTATTTCAACATACAACATTTAATTTAAGTGCCATTCCCTCTGCCAAGTTATCTTGAAAACGTAACTCAAAAAGTAAGTAATTTCCCATGTTCATATCACATTTTATTTCTAGGAATATAAACTCTTCAAACTGTGCTGAAATTTACATTCACACCCTCATATTCACTTCTATTTCCCCCACCTCAGGCTCTTGTCAGTTGTTCATTTCTATGAGGAAGGAACTGTCTTCACCTCATAATTTACATCCTGCAGTTAGCATGGGGTCTGTTCTACAAGAATTCCCCAACAAATGCTTCTTTCTGAACATGTCAATGAACCATCACATTCTAGAAGGAGAGACAGCAATGCCAATTTGTAATTCAGGCATATCAGCTGCCTAAAAATAAATTAAAAATTACATGCAACCAAGGTAAATAAAGGAGAATAGCTTGCTTTAATAACACAAGGAAGGTGCAGTTTAAATTGTACCATGGACGACAAGGAGGAGGGATAGAGGAAAAAGGTAAGATACAAGTTTGGCTTGAGATAATCTGCGTGAAAGATCCTGTGCAGATCACTGATATTCACCTCACATGTCATAGTCCACTTCCATTTCTTCAATCTATTTAGTACAGAAGTAGCAGAATCATAATTTCTCAGCTTGCAAGTGCGTTCGGTTCATTTTAGTGAAACATTAAAATGTCACAAAGTAGCCTCTTTTCACGCTCTGAGTCACTGTCTAATTCCTTATCAAGTTCTGTATTTTTGAGACAAAGGTCTCACTCTTTCGCCCAGGCTGGCCTCAAACTCCTGAGCCCAAGACACCCTTCTACCTCAGCCTCCTGACTACCTTAGGTCTACAGGTATTTGTCACTATGTCAAGCAAAGTCTCTGTTGACTCTAAGCTGATGTTCACTGGGCTCTTGCCTTGCACAGCTGTGGCTGCATGTTTGCTGCCCACACTATAAAAAAGATGGAACCAGGACTGGAGCTTGGGGTTGTCCCTGGGAGACTCCACTCTTTTGCACTGTTTTGTATCTCTGGCAGCTGGCCCAGAAGTTAAGAAACTAGGGTGTTCCTTGGAGCTTTGAGTGTGGTGACAGAGTGGAATTAACTATTATCATAAGTATTATGTTGGGAAAAGGAAGTAGCTGAACTTTGTATTATTTGTCTGCAAGGATAAAGGTAGTTAAATAACCATAGTAATTTTCTTTCATTGTGTATCTCAAACACCCAGTGTTTATACATTACCCAGTCATACACTCACTGAGGAGAAAGATAGAGTGTGAACCTGGACACCAGTGTAAGTCTCAGTGCTGTTATATCTGGGTAACTTGCTTTAGTATCGCTGATCCTTTATGTCTCCATCCATGACACAGGACATGCGTGACCAATCTCAGAGAACAGTCCTGGGGCATAGAGCATCACTTTCCACAACATTCATCTACAGTACCTTATGCTACTTACTTTAAAATTCTGCCCGTTAACAAACCTTAAGTGAGGTAAGCCAAGCTCAAAGATACAGTGAATATATTCTCTCATATGTGGAAGCTAGATCTAAAGTATAACTGGAGATAATAACCTATAAAGGACTCTAGGCATTCAGATACAGACAAAAGGAGGATACCAGTAGGGGAGGAACCCAATGGTGTAACTCTCCTGAACATACAAGATACTATTTACCTTAACAAATTCCAGAAAATAGAAACCTAGGTTATTTATGTCGTTGTTGTTGATGGTGGTGGTGGTGTTTGTGTGCTTTTTTTTTTCTTTTTCTTTTTCTGCTTCATGGGTGGTAGGGAAGTATATACTACAGTGTACAGTATGTGGAACATGGACTATGCAACTTGGGGGCAGGGATAGGAGGGGGGAACTGGGAGAAAGTGAGGGTGGGGTGAAATTGTCCAAAAGAGAAATATATGCAGTATCTGAATTGTGAAATGGTATCCTCTCTGTACAACAACTTAATAATAATAACAAATTATATTTTAAAAAATTCTGCTCTTTTTCTGGGTGCCAGTGGCTCAAGTCTGTAATTTTAGCTACTCAGGAGACTGAGATCTGAAGATCGTGGTTCGAAGCCAGCCTGACCAGAAAAGTTCTCATAAGATTCTTACCTCCAATTAGCCACTCAAAAACTAGAAGCAGAGCTGTGGCTCAAAGTCATAGAGCACTAGCCTTGAGCAAAAAGAGCTCAGGGACAGCTCCCAGACTGAGTTCAAGCCCCATGACTGTTAAAAACAACAACAACAACAACAACAACAACAACAAAACAATTACTCTTTAATAGGAAATGTATGCAGGAAATATAATAGGGAATTTATAGAGCCTATTTTATTAGTATTTGAGGAAATTTTCATTTTAAAGATTTGTTTTATGGTCAAATATTTTCCTGGTAGAGGTTTGAAGTAATTAATTGCTCTACCAGGCTTTATATGCAGGCAGTTTGAATTTTTGAGTCAGCAGCTATGGAGCTACACCCTATGCTTCCCTTGTGTCCCAAACTTTTCACAGGTAGAATATCCCTAACCCAAAAATCTGAAATCTAATGGAGTGGTTCATACCTATAATCCTAACTCGGTGTGATGCTGACATTGTTAGGTTAGTGGTTCAAGGCCAATCAGGCAGAGAAAAAGTTCACAAGACCCTTCTCAATGATGGACTGGATGTAGTGGCCTATATCTATTCTCTCAGTGACCAGGAAGCCTAACATGGGAAGATACAGACTCTATTGCAAAAAATACCGAGCAAAATCAAGGCAGGAGGCTCCGTAGTGCTTATACTTAGTGTAAGGTCCACTCCTGAATGGTTAGCAGACTCCACCCTCCTCGCAGCAAAGTCTCCATCCAGTACCTGCGTTACCTAGGCAACTGGGACACCTGGAAGAGGTCACATCTGCATCCACTGAGGTCACATCTGAATTTGATGTGGCCACACCTTTCTCTGCCTATACCCTAGATAAGGCCTAGTGCAGGCCCAGATGCTCTCTTGCTGCTCTTTTCTAGCTCTCTGCTCTCTCTGCTCTTTTCTAGCTCTTTCCTCTCTCTTTCCTCTCTTTCCCAGCTCTCTCTCATTCCCAGGCCTTTCCCAGCCACATGGTGCCAACCTTGCCTGGTCCCAGCAGGTCTACTGAATAAACCTACTCCTTACCTGAATACTCAAGCTCTTTTCTCTCTCTTTCCTCTCTCTCTTTCCCAGCTGTCTCTCTTTCCTAGGCCTTTCCCAGCCGCGTGGAGTGCCAACCTTGCCTGGTCCCAGCAGGTCTACTGAATAAACCTACCCCTTACCTGAATACCACATGCGTGCTGGTGCTGTTCTTACTCGGCTACCTCTTTTTCAAAACCTAACACTTAGCAAGTGTGAGACCCTGAGTTCAACCCCCCGGAAATGTTCCAAATTCAAAACTTTCTGAGTGCTGCAGAATTTTACAAGTCTGATAGTTCAATGTATACAACTCTGTTTCAACCATAAAAATGTTTTAAATATATAAAGTTATTTTCAAGCTATGTATACCAAGTATATATGAGAATAAATAAACTTTATTTAGATAAAGACACACTATTATGGACATGCAAATATCCCAAAGTAAAAAAAATCTGAAATCCAAAACCACAGCTAGTTCTAAACATTTTAATAAGGGATTACTCATCTTCTATAAGCTTTTAAACTGGGACATACAACGTATGAAAGACGGTTTATGTTATAGTACCTATTCGAGGGTATATTTTGATGGAAAGCAATCTAAAAAGCAAAATAATATAAAGTGAAGAAAGTATGCAAGGTACCAGTGGCTTATGCCTGTAATCCTAGCTACTCAGAAGATTTGAGAATCATGGTTCAAAGCCAGTCTAGATAGGAAAGTCCATGAAACTATTATCTCCAATTAACCCCCCAAAAAGCTGGAAGTTGAGCTATGACTCAAGTGGTAGAATGATAACCTTGAGCAAAAAAAGCTTATGGACAACATGCAGGCCCTGAGTTCAAGCCCTAGGACCAAAACAAACACACACAAACAAGAGAATAAAATGTAAAGTCAAATAAGATGTTGATGAAAAATATGCCCTAAGATGTATGTGAAGCTATGAAATATATATATCTATATCTTCCTATATTAATTAAAATTGGAGGTTATGGGAGCTGGGCATAGTGGTGTACATGCCTGTAGTCCAACTACACAAGAGAAGATCAGGAGGATTGTAATTCAATGCCAGCTGGGGCAAAATGTTAGCAAACAAATAGGCCAGGCTTGGTGGTTTACCCCTGTAAGACCAGTTACATGGCAGGCATAGATAGGAGGATCTCGTTCTGAAGCCTGCCCCAGACAAAAGTGACAGACATTTACTGAAAAATAGCTAAAGCACAAAGAAGCTGGGGGTACACATGTATTATTAGTAGAAGTCTGAGGAGGTCAAACTCCAGTTCTGCCAAAAAAAGAAAGTTACATTTCTCATTTTAATAGAATCACCAATGGATTTCAGTGTAAGATAACAGCAATCTCAGCTGGGCACCAGTGGCTCATTAGGAGGTTGAGATCAGAGGATCATGGTTCAAATCCAGCCTGGTCAGGAATGTCTCTGAGACTCTTATCTTCAATTAAGAAGCCAGTGTGGGGGGAGGGGAGAAAGTAGAGGTGTGGCTCCAGTGGTAGAGTGCTAGCCTTGAACAAAAAAATCTCATGAGCCAGGTACTGGTGGCTCATGCCTGCGAATCCTAGCTGCTCAGGAGGCTGAGATCTGAAGATCATGGTTCGAAGCCAGTCGGAGCAGGAAAGTCTGTGAGACTCTTATCTCCAGTTAACCACCAGAAAACCAAAAGTGGTGCTGTGGCTCAAAGTGGTAGAGCACTAGGCTTGAGCAAAAAGAACTCAAGGACAGCACCCAGGACTGAAAGGGACAAAAAACAGGAGGAGGAAGAAAAGGAGGCAGAAGAGGGAGGAAGAAAAGGAGGCATAAGAGGGAGGAGGAGGAGGAGGAGGCAGAAGAGGGAGGAGGAGGAGGAGGAGGAGGGGGGGGAGGAGGAGGAGGAGGAGGAGGAGGAGGAGGAGGAGGAGGAGGAGGAGGAGGAGGAGGAGGAGGAGGAGGAGGAGGAGGAGGAGGAGGAGGCAGCAGCAGCAGCTAAGGACAGTGCCCAGGCTCTGTGTTCAAGCTCCCCTCTCCCCCCATCCCCCCCCACACACAAAAATATCCAAATTTATCTTTCAAAGAGGAAAATGTACAAGTTAAGACAAGTGACCAGAAGCAGTAGCACACAACAGAGATAAAATAATCCTAAGTGCGGATTCCAGATGAAATCCTATTTACTATGCACAGGACCAGCACTCCCACAGTCACCCCACTCCCAAGAGACCCAGGGTGGAGGAGGAGCCCTCAGCTCTGTTTCTTTTCATTTAAAGGTGGGAATTGCATGAGGTGCTCCCCATGGTGATGCTTCCCACTGGTGTCAGGAGCAAATGTACTGGCAGATTGAAGGACACCAGGTTATTTGCAAGGGGAGAAACCCAATCAGCAGACAACTACCCAAGTACTTCCTGCAGGAGCCTTTGTTTGCATTCTCTCTCTGTGAGAAAGGAAAATGAATGTGTCTGGTCCCCCAAATAACCCCTTCTGAAGCTTCTTTCTCCAAGGCCATCCACGTGACAGAACAGGGCAGTATTCTGGGGAAGAGGTGAGTTTGGGCCATGCCTTGTGGAAGAGTGGATGTCCCACTCTTTCTTGACTCCTAGGGCTCAGGACTTTGGTTGTCTTTGAAATTAAATAGCAGCTACAAACCAGCAGGACTTCAATTCTGCCAAGCTGAAATGGAACAGTGCACATAAATATTTTTTTTTCAGCTAAGAGACAGTAACTAACACAACCCAGTAAACATTATATAAAGGGCAATTGTTTCCATCTGCCCCTCAATGGAAATGATGTGGGATTCAGCTGGGAGCTTCCACAGCGCCGGCAAGTATTTTAGTTTATTAAATGGAGTTGGCTCTCTCCCCATAGGGTTATTTTAATAAATTATACATCACTCCCCTTCTAGAGTAATAATCCTCTAACAGATGTGACCCCATATGCTAAATTAGAAATTTCTAAGACGCTAAGTGATGTGTTTACAGAAAACCCTTCAGTACCAATGCATTCCCAAGCTGACCAAAGCTCCACATGCTTTCCACACGACCTCCATGCGTCTGGTGCCACGGCAGGGAAGCCACCTTCCACACATTTTAGTTTAGGTATAATTTGAACTATTTTGGTCTTCTAATTCTTACTTTACTAGCAATAACAAAAATGAAGGGGTTAAAGGTACTCCTGTGTGGTACAGAGCATGCTAAACACAAAGGAGGCTGTGGATTCAATCCCTAGAACAAAAACACTAAATAAGTGCATGTGTAAATAAACATCAAAAAGAAACAGAGAGGGTTGCTTGATTCAGTATACACTCAGCTGCAGACACAATCTAACACCGTCACTGTAAGTAGGAAAGACAGGCCAGGCACCACAATGGCGTCAGCTCAAATAGTGTCGTAATGGTAAAATATATGGAGATAGTCACACACTTCAACAGCCCCAAAACATTGCTGCAAGATACAATAACTATATTTATGACAATCAGCTTTCTAGTCTCTAATTACCAACAGCTCAATTACATCAGCAGATATTCTAAAAAGACAGACAGAAATGCATAAAACATCTTTTAGGAAAGTAGCAAACTGTCTTTTCAATGGTGTTCAAGCTATTTAAAACTATCTTTAAATATTTGTTTCTATGAAACAGTGATTTTTCCATTAACATCAAACACAGCAACCATTTCCAAGCATAGCTGTGCAGCAGGATTTGCAGGGGAACCTGAAACAAAAGAGATGCTCACAAGCCTCAAAACCAATGAGAGAGCCACAGGTGGCCTCGCTGGGAAACTTCTCAGGATGTAGGATGTAAAGAAGCTATATATAAAGAAGGTATTTAGAAGCTTGATTCCTGGTACTTATTTTTCACTTAATTACTGAGATGTCAATAAAGTCTATATATTTGATAGTCAATGTTTATGCGATCTAATGGTGACTAGCTTTCTTTTAAGCTAAACATTAATTACATAGGATTCATAATTTTCATAGATATCATGTAAATTTTAGGTATCGTTTCCAAACAAAAGAAGAAAACTTTAAAAATCAATCTGACAATGAGAAAAATCTCAAGACAGCCTGTAGAGTTTTTGTCTGAAACTAGGAATGAAACCTGAGATGATAGCAGTTATTAACTTTGGCATTTTTCTTTTTCTTTTTCTTTTTTTTTTTTTTTTTGAGGTGCGGGTAGCAGACATAATAAGATGGCTACACACATTCACCTGACAACCTAACCACAGGGATTTCAGTGCTTGTGAAGTAATGAATAATTCTGCTTATTATTTTGTTATTTATTTATTTATTTTGAGGCAGGGGACTTGTTGTGTAGCCAGCAAAAATGTTTTCCAAAGACAATGCAAAAATTGGCATGTCAGGCAGACCAAAGCTAAAATAAAAGGCAAAAATAGGCCTACACTATAAGAAGTGTGAAAAAGCATCCTTCAGGGAGTAGGAAAATAGCATATATGTTAATACTGATATATGCAAGGAAATGAAAGGAATGGAAAGAGTAACAAGTAAAAGTAAGTTCTCTTTTGAAGCCTTTTAAATGATAATTTTTGAACAAAATATAAGTATGACATGGGTGTTGGTGCTTATGGAAAGTATCTTACATCAACAGCACACAAGAGACACTATAGGAAAATAAAGCTACAAGCTGATACCATTTGTGAGTGTATAGATATATAAACAAACTTTGTAAACAAAATTTTGGCAAATCAAATCCAATAGGAAGTTAAAAGATATAAACTCAAAAATGAACACAGTTGGTTTAATAGTTGAAAACTGATTAATGAAATTTACGATACTAACATGATAAAAATGAAAAGCCATATAGCCATTTCATCAAGCATAAAACCAGCCTTTACCAAAACCTATGAAAAGCCTAATTCCTAATAAGTTCCATAAGAACTCTTAAGCAGTATAGAAATAGAGGAAACCTTAATCTGATACAGTATATCTGGGATAAATCTAGATCCAACATAATATTGAATGGTGAGCCTGAATTCCTTCAATATATACAAGATCAGGAATAAGACAAAAATCAGCCACTCTTTTAATTTCACATGGTTCTTGAGTCTCTAGCCATCAAACCAGGGAGCAAAAACATCCTAATTGGAAAAGGAAGAAGTACAACTGTCTTTATTCACAGATGATATGAACAACTTTGTAGGAACTCTTATAGGATCTATGAGAAGCCACATGAAAATAGAAGTCAGTTTATTAAGGTTTCAGGATACACAATCAATATAGACTACCCAGTTTTATTTCTATATTCTAGAAACAAAACAGCAGGAAATTGAAATTACAGACTAATCTTCCTGAAACTAGCATCCAAAATATAACATATGCAGAATAAATCTGACAAAAGATGTGAATGGACATGTGTGTGGAAAACTACAAAACACTGATCAAAGAAACATTTAAAAGACCTAATTAAATGGAAAGACATTAAAGGCCTTGGATTAAATGGATTGACACAGGAAAGGTGACAATTTTTCTCAAATAAATATATGAAATTTCTGCAATTCTAGCCAAAATCACAGCAGGCTCTTTTTATTTGATAAAAAAAATGACACACTGATTCTAAAAACTGCATGAAAATGGAAAAGGCAGAGACTCTACCATAATCAAAGCAACTGTGAAAAAAACCTAATACACCTTTATTTCAAGATTGTGTGTGTGTGTGTGTGTGTGTGTGTGTGTGTGTGTGTGTGTGTGTGTGTGTGTGTGTGTGTGTATTTAGGCATGGACTCAGGGACTCACATTTTGCTTAGAGCATGCAGTCTACCATTTGAGCCATACCTCTAGTTTTGGACTTTTGATGGTTTATTGGAGATAAGAGTTTCATCAGATTTGTCTGTCCAGGCTGGCTTCAATCCCTACTCCTCAGATTTCATCAAGCAGCTGAGCCTACAGGTGTGAACCACTGGCACCTGGCTTCAAGACTTCTTATAAATCTACAGTAATTGAGACAGTGTAATATTTAAATAGAGAGAAAAACAGATCAATAGACTTGGAAAGACAGTTTACATATTCATACTTTCTGAACAACTAATTTCAATAAATGTGCAAAGGCAATTCCATGAAAAAGAATAATCTTTTCAGTAAATGCCTCTGGGAGAAATGGATAGCCTATTGGAAAAATGAACCACCATCCATACCTATACTAAAAGTTGACAATTTTTTAATCAATTACACATGCCACATGTGATCCAACCATTCCACTCCAATGTAGTCCAAGGGAAACAAAAGCCCTGTACAGGGATGTTCCTAACAGATTTATCAAAGACTGAACCTGCAAACAACTCAAAAGTTCATGTATAAGTGTATAAATAAAATGAATCATATCAATAACATCAATAATATACATACTACTGTCAATAAAAAGAAACTATGATTACAATACAGACAAATCTCAAAATAATTGCTGAATATAAGAAACTAGACACCTCTCCAAACAATGTCAACAACAATAAAAGCCTACAACAGAATAATGCAAACCATATAATTCCACTTACATAAACTTATAAGAACTATAAGCTAATGCACAGGGACCTTTTGTGAACCAGCAGTTGTCTAGGGAAGCAGTACCCAGGGCATAAAGTGCAACTTTTGGGTCCCTGGATATATTCATTATCTTATCTGTGATGAGAATTTCATACATGTCAGATGTCAAACTGTCTTCCTTAGGTGCAGCTTATTGTATGTTCACTATAACTCAATAAAACCATTATATAAAACATATAACATCAAAACCATCATAGTATTATCATATCTTAAAAGAATTCAGAATAGTTCTGAATGTAATAATTGGATACTGTCAATGATTAGCTTAAAATTATATTTTGAAAAAAAGAGAATTTATGAATGGTGAGACAAAGGACAAAGGGGAAACCAATGCAACAGTGATATACCCAAGACAACATGTTGGAAATGTTCTGTGCAACTTGGGGGAGGGGGGCGTTGGGGAGGAGGGAAAGTAGGAGAAAAATGAGGGAAGGGGTAACAAGTTTAACAAGAAATGTACTTATTACCTTACTTATGTAACTGTAACCCTTCTGTACATCACTTTAAAATAACCATAAAAATGTTGAAATAAAAAAGAATTTATACTTTGAAAGCATAATGAAATCTACCAACTACTGTTTGATGAAAGGGAGGACAAAAGAATAGTCTAGAGGTATATAATAGAGAGGGTGAACATGGTCAAAGTACATAACACAGAAATTGTAAATATCACAATAAAAACCTGTTTGTAAAATTCATTTATGTTAATAAAATGCCCAGTTATTGTCATATCAGTGATCACCATGAAACCCTTTTGTTCTATTACTGTATGTGATAGCTTCTGCCTCAAAAAAGATAAATATCTAAAGAAACAACTTAAAAGAGTTCAAGGAAGTTGTTGTTGAGTAGATGATGTAGAAAGGTGACAAACATAAGAATTTATATTTTGATTCTGCTCATGTGAAATAGGATCTAAAAAGAAGTCCAACAAATTGGTTTTGTCTGAGAAACAATTGAGTCAGAACTTCCCACATAATTTTGTGCCATGTTAACTGTCCACTATAAATCACTTACAGAAGAATACAGTTACTATTTAGGATGTATCTACTACTTTTATATGAAAAAGAATATGTCAGTGGAAATGATGCTGTGGCTCAAGTGGTAGAGCGCTAGCCTTGAGCTGAAGAGCTGAGGACAGCACCTAGGCCCAACATTCAAGCCCCACAACCCACAAAAAAAAGAAAGAAAGAAAGAAAGAAAGAAAGAAAGAAAGAAAGAAAGAAAGAAAGAAAAGAAAGAAAGAAAGAAAGAAAGAAAGAAAGAAAGAAAGAAAGAAAGAAAGAAAGAAAGAAAGAAAGAAAGAGAAAGAAAGAAGAAAGAATACGGCAGTGTTTTTGGACCTGTTAGTCTAATTTCCTCTATTGCATTGATACGTTAATTGTGGATTTTCCTGAACAATGTAAATGATGGGTTTTGAGCCATTCTGGCACATATTTATTGAATACTTCACAAGGTGTCCTGCTAGTTAGTGTGAGGGATATAAAGAGAGACCACATACAATCCCTGCCTTCAAATACTTTAGACATTAGACATTAGAAAGTATGTATGTGTGTGTACAGGTGGGGAGTGGTGATAGTAGTAAAGTAATGACTACAATAGGTTGAAAATACCATACAAAAGAAGAATTATAAAGTCCTTTGGGAGCATAAAGAAACAAGCTGTTACATTTAATTAGAGCAATAAGGAAAATCTAGAAGCATAAATCTAATTTGGTGTATGGGAGACAGGGAGAAATATTCCAGAGGAACACACAACTGTGGAGGAAGAAACAGGAAGGAGGAAAGTTCAAGGATTCATGAACACTCTAGTGGCATTCCCCCAGTGGAGGTATGAGATTAGTGAGTGTCAAGGCCATCATAGATGACTTAGAGCCAGATTATGGGCTTCCTTGAACAATATCCAAAGGGAAAAACACTATGCTCTGCAGACAATGAGTGAGAATGAGCAACCATGTCTGAAGTCTCTCTTGGAGCAGGGACATATAAATAGCAAAGAGATAAGGGGTAGTGATAGAGAAGTCATAAGGCTAAAAGAATGGTGGTATAGGCCAAGGCGGGTAGTTTAAGTAAATGGTTAAATTTTAGGGGAAATAAGTCTTGAAAATAAAATTCACAGGAATAGTCAGTTGTGAGCATATCAAAAATAAAAATTCTCTCTCTTTGTGCTAGTACTAGGGCTTGAACGCAGCCTGGCTCTGTGGCTTAGTGTTTTTGCTCAAGGCTAGCACACCACTATTTATGACCACTTATGGCCTTTTGCTGGTTTAATGAAGCTAAGAATCACATGGACTTTTCCTGCAAGAGCTGACTTCAAACCATAAACCTTGATCTCAGCCTCCTGAGTAGCTAGAATTACAGACCTGAGCCATTGGAGCAAGGAGCAAAATTGTCTTTTCTTATCAGTAAAATCATATTCAGATAAACCTAATTCGTTTGAATAAAATGCTTGTGGTAATTTTATGACGTTTATAGATGATCATGCTGCTTAACATAATGCATTACTGGACATGCAGTCACTTAGAGGTGTGACATTCCAAAACATCACAGGCTATTGTGAGCTCAAGACTTGAGATGTCTTGTGATCCTTTTTATGAATAACATCATGTAGTTTATTTTTATGCAAGAGCATACCACATGTTTTGGTTTTTAACAGATGGCAAACTCTTTTTACCATGGTTTTAAGCTTGCACACTGGGAATGAAAACTATTTATACAGTAAACACTTTAGCTGATCCTTTCTTTGGACAAGTTTAATTAAAGAATATGATACCAACTGCACAATCAAGGAGACTCATGGGAGGGAGCAGGGACTTGCTTCCTTGCTGAATATATTATTTTATCCCAGCAATTTAAAGTATACATGGAAATTAATGGCACTACAGAGTCTTATAATAAATCCCTTGAGCATTTAGCTTTTTCTGTTAGCTGTTTTCCAACTCCAGTGTTCATAAAGCTTTAACACCCCAGGTAGAAAGAAAATTTAACTTAGTCTTTAATGAGATGCCAGTACAAGTATCCTTTAAGCAGTCCCTCAATAAGTTTATATTTCGTTCTGTTTGTGGCTCTTCACTTTCCACATATAAATACTTTCTAGAGAAACATCCTTAGAGATTTAACATCTTTCTTTAGCAATTAAGACATTAAGGGCCCTGGGATATGTGTGGATAAAGTTTATGACACTCATCAAGAGCCTCTTAGAAAGGGAACATACACAAATGCACAGTGTTGGATGACTTCCTTCTCACATGTGGATCTGGGGATAACATGTGTTATATATAAAATGATCACTGGAGGAGCAGATAATAGTCACTCATCCTGTGCAACATGGCACCAGGGACAAAGTAGAACAGCCATGCTACCTTCACAAAAGCTGTAGGAATCTGGATATAAAATTATCTCTCTATTTTGCACATGGAAAAGGAAAGGCTTAGAACGGTCTAGAAACATGTTTAGGATCAGAGGGAAAGTACAAACTAGGAACCCTGAGTCTGAACTCCAGTGAAGCACTCTTTCAATTGCACTATATACATTTTTCCCTTTTGGAGAGAGTGATTTTGCACTAGAAGGAAGAATTTAAATGCCTAGGAGGGCCCGTGTCAGTGGTTCATGCTAGAAATCCTAGCCATTCAGGAAGCTGAGATCTGAGGGTCATCACCTGAAGCTAGACTGGACAGGAAAGTTTCTGACTCTTATCTCCAATTAACCACCAAAAAAGACAGAAATAAAGCTGTGGTTCAAATGGTAGAATGCCAGATTTGAGGGAAAAAGCTAAGGGATGGTGATACCCATACTGTTAAGTACAAGCCCCAGGACCAGCACAAAAATAAATAAGCAAACATAAGTAAATAAAAGCATAGGTAGAAAATGCTCATGGATAGACTTTAAAGTCTGTGAAGGTGAAGAATTGTCATGTCCCCAAAGTTCCTGTGATGCCAAGAATTTCCACCTTCAGATAGAATACCAGCCACACATTTGAACCTAACAAGTGTGGCAGATCAGACTCAACACTCAGGCTGGGTTCCTGCTGGAGAGAAGAAATGCCACATGAGGTGGTCAACCACACCAGTGACAATGCACTCGTGCCAATGCCCCATCACTAGAAAGGGCGATTTAAAGATATTCCTCACGTTCTCCTTGCTTTCTAACAAGTCTCTTTACTTGTGTTCTATAATCATAGAGAACTGCTGCAGGAAGTACACTGTCAGGCTATTATCATACTTCTCAGGGGGTAAAAGACAATCTGCCTCTGGCCTCCTTCCTCACCCGACCCAGAGGTATGCAATTAAAGGCACAACAGCACACACCCTGCTGCGTCCTATACTGCTTGACTCCCCTGACTGTCTGAAAGCACCATGAAAAAAAAACAGGCTGTGGAGAAAGGCACACGGGGTTCACAGCCGTTAAAAGGCAAGATGCAATATGAATCAAAGTGACAAGGCATGGAAATTAAAAGCTCACCCAAGTTCATTGGTTTTATGTTGAAGCTATAATTTGCAATTAATGCCACTTTCACCTTATGACCATCTGAAATACATTAGTAATAACATCATCAATACAGTAGGTATGGATGCACCACAAAATCACTGATCCTTGGGAGAAGAGGGACCACATTTCCATGACACATAAAATCAGGGTTATTACCTGTGACACAGCTTAATCAAACTTTGGCTTTTATATAAAGGATATCAATGAAAAGCATCATGCTCTATAAAAAGGTTTCATCCTCCTTGTTTCAAGTTTTACATGAAGTGTGCTTTACACAATTTGACTAGAATTAATATTATAATAGCTGTGGATTAACTAGCTCCATAGGTGCCAGATATAATATATAGAGTCTGGGAACTAGACCTAATTAAATCCATGACATGAAACAAGAGAAGGTACCCCCCAACAGAACTGAAGAATCAAAGAAGAGCATAAAAGTCAATGGACATTAGGGAGAAAAATGAATTGGGATAATTTTCCACCAACATAACGGCATCAAGGGATTCAAGCAGCAAGGGATGTTAGCCAGTCTAACCTCTATTACAGCAAATGTCTCTCATATCTGAGTAACACTAGGCCCTTCTTAGCATGAGTTTGCTAATGCGCAGAAATACTTATGATTGTTGTCCACATTACCTTATCACCCCTCTGTCATTAAGGTTAATTTAGTGCCTGAATTCACAGAGCTACTATAAGGACACAGTCTTTGCTAACTGCATGAGCTCAAAGGTCATCTCTCTACGATAATTTTAGCTGCTTTCTACTTTCCACCCCCCTCCTGCTGATGCTATGAGGCAATCTGCATACAACCTGTAACCCTTGACATTGTAGTTACTTGCTTTATTTTCAGGGTACCCCACAGAGCATGACACATAAAAGAAGCTCAAATGTTTGTGCCACTTAACAACACTCCTTTCAGCTACAAGTTGTTAACTCCTTCATTCAGTTTCCAGTTCAGGGTCAACATGCCAGGCATGGTGGCTCACACCTGTAATCCTAGCTTCTCAGGAGGCTGAGATCTAAGGATCACAGTTTGAAGCCAGGAAAATCCATGAGAATTTCATACCTGTAATCCTAATTATAATTACTTAAGAGAATGATGGAAAAGATAGCTGGCGGCCAGCCTGCAGGGGATGGAGTGGGGTGGGGTGGGGGAACTAAAAAAAAACCTACAAGTTAAATGGTCTGAGACTGGTTCCTATCTAGCAAGTGTGAGGCCCTCAGTTCAAAACCTACTACTGGCACTATGTAAATCTGCATGAATGTATACAGTTACCTTGCTTTGTATCCAAAAAAATTATATTAACCTAAAAAAGAGGACCACATGGACAGCATGAGTGGGGTATGAAACTTGAGGTTACATTCATCCTCTCCTAGTCATCCTCTCCTAGTTAGGCAAGCAATGGCCTAACCAAGCAGCATATTTACTCCATCAGTGCATTAGTTCTTGTTAGTACCAGGAAAGCTGGACCCATGAAGATATCATTGATAAAAATCACATGTGTTAATACTGAAGTTTGAGCATATGGCAACAGAGACGTCATTAAAATTATTCTTAGTCATGATGCAAATGTATAAGGCTCGAACCAGGGTGAGGTGCAAGGCTACAGATGCGAAAGAATGGGCGACCCACAGAAGAAGAAAGAGCTGTAGGATCCAGGAAATGAAGTTGAGGAAGGAAGCATCTAGCAAAAAGGAAAAGCCTGGCTAATAGTCCACAATGTCAGGGAAAGGTGGTGGGCTTGCTCTCTCCCCTGGCAGAGCATAACAAAAGCACATAAGTGGAAGACAGTGGGGATTCCATGCATTTTCACTCTTCCTAATATACAGAACTAGTATATAGGGAAATATATTCTAAGATTTTCAGTGGATGCCTAAAACTTAGATAGTAGCAAATCAACATACACTGTGGTTTTATTCATCAACATACATATTTATGGTTGTTTGATTTAGAAACTAGGCACAATAAGAGATTATCAATAATTAACACTAGATGAAATAATTTTAATGATACATTGTAATAAAAATTTCTTTTTCGGGGCTGGGAAGGTGGCTCAGTGGTAGAGCGCTTGCCTTGCATGCATGAGGCCCTGGGTTCGATTCCTCAGCACCACATAAGCAAAAAGAAAAAAGCTGGAAGTGGCACTGTGCCTCAAGTGGTAGAGTGCTCGCTTTGAGCTGAAGAGCTGAGAGACAGTGCCCAGGCCCAGAGTTCAGGCCCCACGGCTGGACCCCGCCCCCCCCCAAAAAAAGAAAAAAATTTTCTTTTTCATCTCTCTTCTTTCTGTCCTTCCTTTCTTCCTTCTTTTCCCCCTCCTTCTTCCCTCCCTCCCTTTCTTTCTTTTCTTAATTTCTACCCCTCTCTTTGTTCCTTCTTTTTTTTTCTTTGGTGTCAGTACTGAGGCTTGAACTCTGGCATTAGCTTTTGCACTCAAAGCTGGTTTTCTACCATTTGAGGCACACCTCTGCTTCTGGCTTTTTGGTGGTTAGGTGGAGCTAAGAGTCTCAGGGGCTCTCCTGCCCAGACTGGCTTCAAACTGCAATCTTCAGATATCAGCCTTCTGACTAATTAGGATTACAGCCACCACAACCTGGCTGTGCTTTCTTTCTTAATATATCTTACTGTCATGAACTCATCCTTGTGATGTGAGAAGATACCATGCCCATGAAACAAGACAAAGTGAGGCAAATCCTGCAGGCCCTGTGATGACCCTCTGGTGACATGTGCTTCTGTATTGCAAACAGCAGTTCACCATGAATAACTGCAACCATACATAGGGAGGTCACACATAAGACTGGACTACAGTACATTCTAAAAACAGTGTAAGAAACTAAGCACAGGGCAGAAATTGCTGATGTAAACGCCAGTGGTAACTGGCATTTATTCAAAGCATAAAAACTGCTGTGGGTTAGAACTCTATGAAGAGCAAACAAAGATAATCTTAGCAGTGTATTTTTTTTTTCAAAATAATGCTTGGTCCAATTTGGGGTCTTGCTTAAATAAATTACAAAGCATTATCTTTTAAAGGCACTGTTTTTGAAAGTTTCATTTTAAGTCAGTCTCCGAATTTGCAGCTAGTATGTAAATCTATATATTAATAGATGATGTGCTTTTAAATAAACAACAATATGGATTATCCTGATCTAAAGAGAGCACATTTCCCACCAATTGAAAAATTAAGATCCTAATAACAATTTTAAAATACACTACTATCTGATGTGTTTTTCCCTTAAGAAAGCTATTTTCCTTTCCAGCTCACATTGTTACAATCATTACACAAATTAGCTTTGGAAAACAAGTAGTGCTCAATGGGAAGCATTAGAATGAGATTTTAATGACAAGGAACAATTTGCTATTATTGTCCTGTGGTGTGTTTGACAGAAGATTCACTGGTGGAAACAGGTGTCCTGAATTATCTTGTGTCCTACGGTATAGTTAAAAAAAAAAAAGAACAGAGAAAGAGAGGAAAAAAAGAAAAAAGAAAAGAAAAAAAAGCACAAAATGAAAAATAAAAACAAGTGGATGTATATTTCAACACAGCTAAAAATTTCTTCTCTACTTGCTGACATTGGTAATATATGCTGAGCTTATTTAAATCACTAAAATTGCTGTAATTAAACTTCTCCCTAAATCAGACTTGTATAAGAGTCGGAAATCTCCTATAATTAACTTATCTGTGGAAGTAATCAGACAATAACTGCGGGTGTATTTTAGGCACCAGGAAGACCGCAGTAGCTGTTGAGTGTAATGACTGTAATAAATCTTCAACAGCAGTTATCACATAACCTCTTTTCACAGCTGTACAGAGGGGTGTTTTTGCAATGTTTTTCCTTGAGTCAGTTTAGATGTGCTACTGCTACACTGCATAGCTGTAATATAAGGGAAAAAAAAATAACTAAGGTGATGTGGTGTGACCTGAACTGAACCACCAGCTCATGTGATAACATGAAAATTGGGTAATACCTTGCTATTCCTAAGGAATACTTAGGATTTTAGGGCTGCTCAAGACAGGGAGTTAAAACATCTCCAGGAGGCAGGTAATGGACAAAGACCTACATATACTGACCATGTAGTAATCATGCTCAAGACAGCGATGGCTTGTGGTGCTCATGAAGATTAAAGCCTGAGGCTGGGGGTGTAGTTCTAAGGTAGTATGTTTACCAAGTACGGATGAAGTCCTAGGAGAAAAGGACCCATCAAGACTGAGAGCTATCTCAACAGCTACATATAGTTCTTGTAGCAATAAAATGAATGAGTCTCTGTACAAAGGAGAGCACACTTCACACTTCCCAAGTCACCTAGCCGAAGTCATTTAAATCAAGTCTGCTCAATGTTATTGTACATTTCATCAACCCAACATAGTAAAATATATCAAAGAATAGAGATGCGTCTGAATTGGTCCGAATATTCTAACACACCAGGGAAAGCCACGCTATCATGAATCAGTCTTCCAACATTAAGTACCTGTAAGCTACCATCTATGAAAATGTAAACAGTAATCATTGTATGCTGTATTTACAAAATATCGAAAAATAATATAAGTGGGCAGGTTTGGTGATACACAGTTGTAATTTCAGCAGTCAGGTGGAAGCGGCAAGAAGAGGCCAGTCTGGGCCTCACAGAATGATCCTTTCTCAAAGAAATGTACTTATTACCTTACTTATATAACTGTAACCCCTCTGTACATCACCCTGATAATAAAAAAAATTAACTGTATTGCAGGATTAATATCAATAACGTAAATATAAATAAAAAACTAAAATTAACAAAATAAAGAAAAATCAGTTCAATACCTCATAAAATATTAGTAAAAAACACACACATATATATATATATATATATATATATGCGTGTGTGTGTGTGTGTGTGTGTGTGTGTGATTCAGAGTCAAAGAATCTAGAAGCACTCTCAAATTTGAGATATCTGGCTTTTCATTTTTTTTTAAATTGTGAAAATACAGAGGGGTTATAATTACATGAGCAAGGTAATGAGTACATTTCTTATCCAGCATTGTTGCCTCCTCCTTTGTTTCTCTTTCCGATCCCTTCCCATCTCCCCCCGCCCCGCACCACTCCCATCCCCAACCAAAGTTGTAAAGTTCATTTTTTGACATAACGTCTGTACATGTCATTGTTGCAATGGGTCTACTGTATCCCTAAACAATTTGTTTTTTTAGGTAATAGTATTAACATTTCACTGAATCTATAAAATATCACTGAAACATTAAAAATAACTATTTGAAAGCCAGGTCCTGGGGGCTCACACCTGAAATCCTAGCTACTCAAGAGGCTGAGATTTGAGGATCTTGGTTTGAAACCAGCCAGGAGAGGAAAGTCTGTGAGACTCTAATCTCCAATTAATCACAGAAAAAGCCAGAAGTACACTGTGGCTCAAGTAGTTCAGTGCTAGCCTTGAGCAAAAGGAGCTCAGGGACAGTTCCTAGGCCCAGAGTTCAGCCCTAGAACCAATAAAATACACACACACACACACACACACACACACATACACACACACACACACACACACACACACACACACACTCACACACAACAATTTGAAGGCACTGGGAAACCTAAAGAAACCTAAACAGTTCTTTCTTGAAAGGATATTTCTACTTTATTTATTTATTTATTTATTTATGTCAGTCGTGAGGCTTGAACTCTGGGCCTGGGCGCTGTTCCTCAGCTCTTCAGCTCAAGGCTAGCGCTCTACCACTTGAGCCACAGCGCCACTTCTGGTTTTCTGAGTGGTTTATTGGAGATATGCTTGATAAGAAATGTACTCATTACCTTGCTCATGTGATTGTAGCTCCTCTGTACAGTATTTCCACAAAAAAAAATTATTAAAAGAAAAAAAGAGTCTCACGGTCTTTCCTGCCCAGGCTGGCTTTGAACAGCAATCCTCAGATCTCAGCATCCTGAGTAGCTAGGATTACAGGTGTGAGCCACCGGTGCCCCGCCCTATTTATTTATTGTAAAGGTGATGAACAGGGGGTTATAATTACAATTAAGTAAGGTAATGGGCCGGTGGAAAGAGTGAATTTGTGGCTTTAATTTCTTGGTGAACTTCCTGACCATACCCAATCAGTCAGTGAATAGTTCTGGCCTGGCCCAGTGAAGGGAACAGTAGGAGAAAATAGCAGAGCACTGCAATAGGCAAACAGCTGGGAAGAGTTGAAACACAAAGATCCAAGAATTTTGCCCCAATCCCTGGCTGTATAATGACTTTCCATATTTATGATTAGCCCCACAGAGCTCAGAGGAAAAGCTGGCAGATACTCGAGGGGAGATGATAACCACAAAAATAAATCACCACAACCTTGTAACTCCTACCAACACATCATCTCATACAAATTTTTCTGTCATATTGACTTGACTGCTAATAAATGGTATAATAGCTGGTTTTACCCAGAGCAAGTGAGGCAAAGAAGAGCAAGGTAAAAATGCAACAGCTTTTAGACCAACCCCCTGGAAGTAACACTGTCATTTCTTTTGTAATATTCTATTGGTCACAAGTTAGCTCTATTCAATTCTATTGGCCATACAGGTCAGATCTATCCAATGGAGAAAGGCCCAAACAGAGGCAAAATACCTATATGAGGAGTCACTGAGGCCTTCCTGGAGGCTTTGCCAGACATCTGCCCCTGACAGAACTGCTTCTGATGAAATGTATGAGGTTGCTATGCTTTTTTAAAAATCTGAGTACCTTTCCAAATATACACACAGTTTGGGTGACAGAGAACAGAAGTCTTTCTGGCTTGAAGAGGCTGAACTCAAAAGTTGATAAAGGAAGTGGAACTGGAATAGTGATTACATGAAACAAGAGATGCTGGCCATGAGTTTTGAGTATGAATATTCTGCCTAAATCTTGGGCAGATGAATAAATCCTGCAGACACAAGACACTTTTCACCCCTTCTAATCCTGCCTAGGAGCTGGACTTTACAAACAGCACCTGAAAGCCAATAACTCTGAGCAGAAATATTAGATGCTTTATACAGTAGGGAAAGAAGATCTTTCAGCTTGAGACCAGACAAGTTAATTGTCTATTCTGATGTAAGGATTATATAAAAATACAAAGGTATACAACCCTAAGTGTAATGAGCACAATGTAAATACTTTTTAATGCTTCTGTTAGTTCATGGATACTTCAATTTTTTTCTCATATTACAACTATTTTTATTCAGCACTATGTAATGGTTAGTGTCAATAAAAGAACATTATGGTTAATTTCAAAATTTGGTTAGGACAAAGTTTGTGTTTATTTGCTCAAACATGTCCGGATGTTGATTTTTTAGGTGACAATACCATGTGACTCAGTAGAGTTTTAATTAAACAGAATACATTAGATACAGTGGGTATGCCTAGACCAACTGGAAGAAGGCCTTTAAAAACAGGACTGCCCTCCCTCTGAGAAGAAGGAATTTTGTTTTCAGATTGCTGTAGATGCCAGCTGTAACACTAACTTCTCCTAGGATCTTCAACTACCAGCTTGTTCCAAATTTTTGGATTAGCCTGCCTCTATAATCATATGAGTCAACTTAAAATAAAAATCAAGCCAGAAGGGGCTGGGAAGGTGGCTCAGTGGTAGAGCACTTGCCTTGCAGGCATGAGGCCTTGGGTTCAATTCCTCAGCACCATATAAGCAGAAAAAAAACCTGGAAGTGGTGCTGTGGTTCAAGTGGTAGAGCGCTAGCCTTGAACTGAAGAGCTGAGGGACAGTGCCCAGGCCCAGGGTTCAGGCCCACAACCAACCAAAAAAAAAAAAAAAATCAAGCCAGAAGCTGGTGGCTTATGCCTGAAATCCTACTTTCTCAGGAGGCTGAGATCTGAGGATCATAGTTCAAAGTGAGACTCATCTCCAATTAACCACCCAAAACCAGAAGCACTTTGAGCTGTGGCTCAAAGTGGTAGTGTCAGCCTTCAGCAAAGAGCTCAGGGATATCACCCAGGCACTGAGTTCAAGCCCCAGGACACACATACACATACACACCCACATACACACATACATACATACATACATACATACATACATACATACATACCTACATATATGCATGCATACATACATACATACATACTTGAACCCATACTTACTTGCATACATCTATTCGTTTTACACGCACGCACGCACACACACACACACACATCTCACTCTCTACAGAGTGCTGATAACTATGACTAATAAGGCACCATTAGTTGTGGTTCACGGGTGTGATCCACACTTAAAGTTTTAGTATAGAGTAAAGGGAAAACTCAGAATATGTCCTGTAAATTTGGAGCACAGGGTATCTTAGGAATACTATACAAAGAAGAAGAATCTGGTTGGAGAGGATAGGAGTAAAGAGAGAGACACAGCTTCCTGGAAGTGGTCATATCTGAGCTTGGCTCTAAGAATCAAGAGTGTTTACCAGCTATGAGGAAGCTGAGGGTTGAGGAAGAGAATGTGAAACCAGGAAAGCCATCACAGGAGCTCCATTCTGAGATACCTCCTGTGAGTTGCTACTGAGATTAGCTGCAATTCTCACAGCAGTGGAAAACAGCTTTGTTCAAGTATGTCCAATACCATTTAAACATCACAGGAAAAATTTCATAGGAGATATTATTTGAACAGGAACATTTCCCAATGTGGCTTGAGTGTTACTCATGTTTGCGGTACTTCTATTTTCCT
Source organism: Dipodomys merriami (assembly GCF_024711535.1). Lineage (NCBI taxonomy): Eukaryota > Metazoa > Chordata > Mammalia > Rodentia > Heteromyidae > Dipodomys > Dipodomys merriami. The sequence continues at coordinate 35,427,561 of NW_027205603.1, forward strand.
ATGATCACAGGAAACCAAAACCAATCTGAATAAATCCACAGAAGGCTCTCGCTGCAACAAGCTGATTCATTGGCTGTAACCCGTTACATTACTAATGGGTTTGGTTGCTGAAAGTGTGGCTTGTTTTGTAATGCCACCTGGTGTTCTGTTGGGGAACTATTACTTTCTGTTCTTAAGAGGAAAAACACAAAAAGTAACAGCAAATCTTTAAATGGCTTTTAAAAAACGTTCTGTAGCATATATTGTTTAAGCAGATCTGAAAATTGTAATGAACAATATACTGAGATGCTGAATATTGGTCTAGGAAAATTTCAGCCTCATCCATGGTACAAATGCAATTTTATTTAACACACATAGCACACAAAAACTTACCCCACCCCTCCACTTCATCCTGATTGTGATCACCATCATCTCTCACTTGGACTGTGGAAATCGCCTTCTCATTAGTCCTCTGCCTCTGGTATTCACCCCTATCCCAGAATGGGCCTCTCAGAGTATAAACAGATGCAATTCACCTGCTGCCCATGTCGCCCAGTGCTTTCCCTTCTCACAGGGGAGCCCATGAATGTCTTCATAATGGCTTTTCAAGCCCTCTTGAGTTTGACCTTCAACCTTTCCAGGGTCATTCATCCTCTCTCCCCTCTCACATTCTTCACCAGCACTCAGCTCACTATTCCTTGAGAGCACTGAGCACACGTGCCATAGACTATCAACAGCTGCTGTGAGCTCTGGACCCTTCTTCCAAATGGAACAGCAGGACTCATACTTCCAACTCTTCAAGTCACTGTCCACAAAAGCTGTGCACAGCAACACCTCTTGCCTATTGCCATCCTCTTCTTCTCCTGTCATATTTGTCTCCATGCCTCTTACTGCAGTTATAATACTTAAAAACTGCATGCCATCCCCTCCAACATACTAAAACATAAATACAGAATAACCATCTCTGATTCCAAATATCTGAAACCCCACATGATCCAAAACACCAGGACTTTTGAGCAACTTACATGAAGAAGCAAAAGGAAGATTCCACACTATTATAATTTTGCTTTCACACACCATTATTTTTTTGGGGGGGGCGGTATTTGTTTGTTTTGTTTGCTGTGGAGTTTGAACTCTGGGCCTGGGTGCTGTTGCTGTTCCTGAGCTCTTTAGCTCAAGGCAAGTGTTCTAGCACTTGAGCCACAGTGCCACTTCCAGCTTTCTGGTGGTTAATTGGAGATAAGAGTCTCACAAACTTTCCTGCCTGGGCTGGCTTTGAACCATGATCCTCAAATCTCAACCTCCTGATAGCTAGGATTACAGGCAGGAGCCACGAGTGCCCAACTTTGCACACAATTACTTTAAAAATGTTTTATACAGGCTGGGTAGTTGGCTCAGTGGTAGAGTGCTTGCCTTGCATGCATGGGGCCCTGGGTTTAATTCTTCAGCACCACATAAGCAGAAAAAAGCTGTGGCTCAAGTGGTAGGGCGCTAGCCTTGAGCTGAAGAGCTGACAGTGCCCAGGCCCAGAGTTCAGGCCCCACGACTGACAAAAAAAAAAATTTTATAAAAGGCAATGGGATATTGAATATGAAACATGTATGACTTACACATAAGTCTTATATCATGTGTGGCATGCATGATTTATATAGCTGTATATAATGCGTACATGACTTCCATGCTTTGACGTGGGCTCCATTTCTGAGATATCTCATTTTGTATATGTACATATTCCAAAACCTCAATAATTCTGAACTCTAAAACATTTCTGGTGTGAGGCATTTTGGATGCAGAATTCTTACATTGTGCCATGACAGCAGCAATTTTGTTTTGTGCTTGCTGTATCGCCAGTGCCTGGCACAGTGCTGGGCACACAGTAAGTATTGAGTACATGCTGAATGAATGGATAAAAACAAGTGTTTGAGTGTGACATCTAATGAGCTGTGTGAGCACTGCATTACTGTGTAGTTTACTCTCTTACTTTGCAGCTCTGCAATATGGAACATGTGGGGAAAGGTGACACCTGGTGGCCAGAAACTGATAATGTAACTATATCTAAAGAGAAATCATCTGACTGAATTCATGATTCTGATTTCTCCAAAAGAGAAAGGTTATTTTGGAATAAGCTTTGTCACTCTACCAAAGTAAACAAAATCTGATTCTCTAAAATAAGACAGGGCTGGTGTGATAGTTAAGTAAAAATCCTGTTTACTTACTTTCTTCAGTTATTCATCAAGGCTTGTAAATGGTGCTGGCAAAATTGGTTAATCACTTGTAGAAAACTAGAGCTAGATCCTTATATATCACCCTGAGCCAGAATCAACTCCAAATGGATCAAAGACCTCAGAGTCAAAGCAGACACGCTGAAATATTACAGAATAGAATAGGAGAAACCCTAGGTCTCCTTGGCACAGGCCGAAATTTTCTTAATAGACACCCAGAAACACAACAAATCAAAGAAAGGTTGGACAAATGGGATTGCATAAGCTGCAGAGCTTCTGCATGACAAAGGGCATAGCTAGCAAGATCAATAGAAAGCCCACAGATTGGAAGATCAATAGAAAGCCCACTAGCCATACAATTGACAAGGGTCTCATATCTAAAATATACCTGGAACTCAAAAAATTAAATCCCCCAACAAGTCCTCAAAGAAACAACTGCCCAATAAATAAGTGGGCTTAAGGCTTAAAGAAACTTCTCTGAAGAAGAAAGAAAGATGGCCAATAGACACATGAAGAAATGCTCAACCTTCCTAGCCATAAAAGAAATGCAAATAAAAACAACATTGAGATACCACCTCACCCCAGTTAGAATGCCTATAATCAAGAACTCTAATAACAACAGATGCTGGAGGGGATGTGGCAACAAGGGAACCTTACTGCATTGTTGGTGGGAGTGTAAACTTGTTCAACCACTTTGAAAAGCAGTATGGAGGTTCCTCAAAAGAATGCACATAGAGCTCTCCTATGACCCAGCAATCCCACTTTTGGGCCTTTACCCAAATGATCACAAACAAGACCACACTAAAGCTACCAGCACAATGTTTATTGCAGCATTATTTACCATAGCTAAGATATGGAACCAACACAGATGCCCCTCAGTAGATGAATGGATCAAGAAAACGTGGTATATATACACAATGGAATTCTATGCCTCCATCAGAAAGAATGACATTGCCCCATTTGTTAGGAAATGGAAAGGTTTGGAAAAAATTATATTAAGTGATGTAAGGCAGGCCCAAAGAAACATAGGTCCCATGGTTTCCCTTATTTACAACAACTAGTATATGTCTGAGACAAGCAGAAATGGTCAGATAAGTTGATGTTAGGCGAAATGAACCCCAAGATAAGGACTCAAATGTTTTTTTTCTTTCTTGCTAGTGTTTCTAACATATTTATAAGATGATTTCTTTGTTGCCTTGTATGTCCCTCCCCCACGGTATAACCCTTGTTTTCACTGTATTTGATGTTGGTATAATTTGTGGAGGGGAAGGAAAAAAAACAAATTGTTTAAATAGGGATACAGGTGGACCCATTGCAACAATGAGACGTACAAGTCGTTATGTCGAAAATGAACTTTACAACTTTGGGGGGGGGGAGGATGGGGGGGAGAGGATGGGATGGGAAGGGGAAACAAAGGAGGAGGCAACAATGCTTGATAAGAAATGTACTCATTACCTTGCTCATGTAATTGTAACCCCTCTGTATGGTATTTTAAAAAAATGCATTTGATGTTAGTATAATTTGGGGAGGAGAAGGGAAAACCCAAAATGTTTAAATAGGGATACAGGTTGACCCATTGTAACAATGAGATGTACAAGACACTGTTGAACAATGAACTTTACAATTTAGGTGGGGATGGGGGGTAGTGTAGTTGTGGAGGTGGGAGAGAAGGGATAGTAGGGGAAAAACAAAGGAGGAGGCAACAATGCTCAGCAGGAAATGTATTCATTACCTTGTTCATGTAACTGTAACCCCTCTGTATAGTATTTTCACGATAAAAAACTTATTAAAGAAAAGAAATTCATTAAGGTTCTTGGAAGATAATATAGGCAGAAAAATCAGTCAACTTGAAAATTCGTGTTGAAACAAGTTTATAATTGCATTTAAAGAAATCTCAATTGCTATTACTATGAAATTAAAATTCATTAATTAAGTACATTCCTTTTAACTAGACAGTCTCAGAATGGAATGTCTCTTTTTTCTTCTTCCCTTCCAGTTAGTAGTATCACATGAATGAATCTATTTGAGTAAAAAAAATGTGGGTTTCCAAGAGCTGACAATTTGCTCAAGCAGGATTTTCAATGAATCTGTGTAACCACAGATTAACACTGGTTCATTATTTCTCTGAATCCTGACAAGTGCTACATTTAATGCAGTACTTCAGTTACAAACATCCTTTGGGTGTTTCTGACCTCACCCTCCAGCTTTCATGGTGGGTGGACGACAGAGCAAGGCTAGCCAGCCTTTTGTACTGTTCTATCTGTGGTCCAACCATCCCAGCTCCTGAACTCTACTGGGAATCCCTGTTAGGATTAGAACTCCTGGAGGATTGAACTGTGTGCAGTACATGGGGGCAATGTAGGTAAGATTAGGTAACCTAAGAGGCAGCAACAGGGTCTCACTGTGAGCAGAAGGTCTGGGACTGTATATGCAAAGTGTCATAATCACAATTCCAGCCCTCCTGTGCCAACCTTTGTTAGACTGTCCCAGGAGGACCTCTGGAAGTGACGCAGTCAATGAGTGGATGAAAAAGGGCTCTGGTTGGTATAATGTGTGCCTGGGCTGGGTTCCTATGCATGAATCAAAATGACCTATTTGAATCTGGGCGCTGGTGGTTCACATATGTAATCCTAGCTACTGAGAAGGCTGAGATCTGAGGAATGCGGTTCAAAGCCAACCCAGGCAGGAAAGTCTGTGAGACTCTTGTCTCCAATTAACCACCAAAAAGCCAGTAGTATCAGCACACACACACACACACACACACACACACACACACACACACACACACACACACACACACACACACACACACACACACACACACACACACACACACACACACACACACACACACACACACACATCCTGTCTCCCTACCAGTGTTTGCTCTCTGACTCCTCTAACTGCCCATCTGGGGTGTTCAGCTTACTCCTGGGGCTCCCAGGCCTCCTGGGGCTCAGCCTCTAGAGCTCTCTTTCCTTTCTCAGGTCCTATGCAGATGCTTCAGGGCTCAGAGAACCCTAGTGCTTACCCAGCTGCCTGGAGGATGTCCCCTACCTACTCAGAGACATGTTGTCCTTACCCACCTCCTCTGCTCCCTCCAGCACACTCTGGTGTACTGCCTGATTCCCACCTGCTCCCTAGATAAGAACAATGCCTGGCCTATAGCAGGCATATGGGTATTTATGGGGATGAAAGAATGGCCAGATGTGTGTGTGTGTGTGTGTGTGTGTGTGTGTAGATATAGATATACCTATCTATATATAGCTATCTCTGTTATCTGTCTGTCTGTCTGTCTACCAACCTACTTATCCATCCATATCCTGATGACTAAGTGAAAATTTTAGCATCAAACAATATACGGACTGCCAATATGTGGATGCTATGTTCATCTTGGAAATCTTGACTGAAACTGCCAATTTTCACTTCCTCTCAATGCTCAAATTCCCCCTTTCAGAAATAGAACTGTCCACAAAATTCTGTCAGTTTAAATATGTTTCTTGTGAGAAGGCTACTCTTTCACCAATCTTCCTTCCTGCTGTATGGACTAGCTATAAAGGCTTATGCTTGAGTAGCCCTTTTGTAACATGAGGTTAAAGACTAAGGATGACAGACTGGCAAGAAAGGAACTGGGTCCCTCATTTGCCACTGAACTGGCATTAGGTTATTGATGTCTTTTTAAGCCATTGACATTTGAACTTTTCAAATTACATATGACTCAAGGAATTACAGTGGATATGTGGTGGTTTCTACAACCAATCTGCATTTGACATACAATCTGATTCTTAAAGAAAGCCATAACATACATTAGTAGGGTTCATTTCCCTTACCAAGTTACTGGGGTTTGAACTCAAAGGGCCTCTTGCTTGGCTTTTGTTCTACCACTTGAGCCAGTCTGGCATTTTGTTGGTTACTTGGGGATAGAGTCTCTTGGATTTTCTGTCTATGCTGATTTCAAGCTTCAATCTTCTGAATCTCTGCCTCCTTAGGAGGTAGGATTATAGACATAAGACCTAGCAAAACTTTAGAATAAAGATTTTCTTTTTCTTGTTTGTTTGGTACTCCAAATGGCTAGGTACAGCATTTCCATGTATGTACTGAGTTCAGACTCAGGAAATCACAGGAGACCAAACAGTTACTGTGGCTCCTTGGGGAAGGACAGCAGCATCCCCCTCACCCAGGTGCACCACTCAGCTGTTAGTCTCCTGGAGTTCCACATTCCAAGCCTGCCATCGGGATCTGCCTCTTACTTTTATGTACTTTGAGTTTGCTTAAGCCTTTCATGCTTTTTCATATGAACACTCAGTAATAAACAATAATAGAAGTTCACCTAATATTTACTGAGTGCCTCATGTATGCCTGTGAAGATCAGGGGATGCAGCAGTGTGACACAATTGTGTCTTTCTGGAACCTTCATCCCAGTGGACAGTTCAGAAATGAACATTAGATTATTAAACTATAAATATATTACATGGTGACGGTACAATAAGAAAATAAAGCCAGGATTCAGGACATATTATGGGATATCAGGAGGCCAAATCTTAAGGAAAAGCAGACTCAAGGGAGGCTTTCTGAAAGGACAAAGCTGAGGAGAGACTGAAGGAGTGAGCCACATGTACACATAGGAGAATAAAACTTAGCCCACAGGGTGCAGCCAGTGCAAAGGTCCTGAGTCCTGTAGGTGCTTGACACAGACGCCAGTGTGGGTGCGGTTGAGTGAGGAAAGGAGACAATCACAGGACATGGGGTTGGAGAGGGAGAGAAGTAGATGCTAGAGAAATAGGGCAGCCCAAACGTCTTACATTTTAATTTACTCTGCAGTTACCATGTTGAGAAAGAACTGAGCAATACCAAGGGGGGAGCTGGAAGTCCAGTTAAGCAGTTACTCAAGTAATCTAGCTTTAAACCTTGTTGGGAGCAGGAGAAGGTGGTAGGAAGTAGTTGGATATTCAACTTTTTCTGAAGAGAAGGCCATTGGAATATGTTCTGGGAAGATGGTGAGATATGAAAGGAAGTTCACAGGAGGCACATGTTAAGATGGAGGAAGGGGCATTTACTTTTACAGCATGATTAAGACAGCTCTGGTTGCGTTTAGAGTACAAAGACATATAACATCATGAGATCATGAAAACGACTAAGAATAGATCTGAGGACCAAGTCCTGAGCAAACCAGTGTCTAAAGGTCCAGGGAGATGCGCTTCTACCCAGAGAGACTGGGAAAGACCAGCAGGACAGAAGAGAAGGAAAACCAAGGGAGTGAGAACCCAGGCAGTGAGGGAGTGCGGGGGGGGGGGGGGGGGTTCACATAGAGGGAATGATGGAGTCCGTACTCAGGGCTGGTATTCATCTTCCTGCTGGGAGTTTTTCTTTAGCATTGATTAGTATCCATTATAGCCAAATCATGAGCAGATTGGGAGAGCAGTAAGGAAAGGCAACAGTCAGCTGTTCAAGTCTGGTGACGATGTGAATCCCAGACAACTCTAAAACAAAACAAACCATCTGGGTGCTGCTACCTCACACCTGTAAAACTAGCTACTTGAGAGGCTGAGATCTGAAGATCACCGTCCAAAGCCAGTCCAAGCAGGAAAGTGTGTGAGATTCTTATCTCCAATTAACCACCAAAAGGCAGGAAGTGGAGTTGTGCAAGCCTTAGAGAAAAAAGCTCAGGGATAGCACCCAGTTAACATCCTGAGTTCAAACCCCAGAACCAGCACCAAAAATCAAAACAAAAAAAAATAATAACGCAAGAGTTTCCAATAGTGTGGCGAAAACTGCAGAACTAACAAGTTATTTGTGACAAAGTTTAAAGAAAAAACCAAAAAACAAAACAGGGCTGAGAATGTAGATTAGTGGTAGAATGCTTGCCTAGGATGTATGAAGCCCTGGGTTCAATTCCTCAGTACCACATACACAGAAAAAGCCAGAAGTAGTGCTGTGGCTCAAGTGATAGAGTGCTAACCTTGAGCAAAAGAAGCTCAGGGACAGTGCTAGGCCCTGAGTTTAAGCCCCAGAACTGGCAAAAAACAAACAAACAAAAAACTTAACAACCTACAGTTAGGATGCAAGAACAGTAAACAGTCGGGTGAGGATTGCTGTTTTAATCTTTAAAACTGTATCCTTGTATTCTCTTGACAAAAATAAAAACCAGCTAGTAAAAATAAAAATGTATGAGCTGGATGTCTCCTTGATCTGTGAGCTCTGAAATTACCACAAGAAACAAATAATTTCTTGTGTTCACCAAGTACTTCCTCACTTATAAAGTTAAACATCGTGCAGTCCCCATTCAATTGAGATTCTGTTCCCACTATCGTAAGGCATTCTTGAAATTAAAATGTTTAATCATTAAATGTTTCATCATTAAAAGTTATGACCTTCTGTATAATTTTTCAATGTTAAATATAGTTTCTCTACGTAGCCAACAACCAAACTAAGATTAAAAGCCAGACAATCTCTTTTGAGCCTGATTTCTTAATGTCTATGTAGACTATTAATAAAAGTCTCTGAAATAAATCCCTTGGCAATTTCTTTAAGCCGATAGAAAATAAAATTATCATGACATTTTTTAATGGTATCATGTCTTCAAGTAGCTATTTGACAATCTCACCTTTTTCTTTTTGTTCTGGATCATCTGTCTTTCTACTTGTCTCTGAAAAATCAAAGATTAAAACAAAGTAAGTACTATGCAAGTCATCATTCAATACCTCAAAAAATATGACAATTTAAATGAATTTTAGGAAATATAATTTATTAAGAAAAATGTTACCAAGAATACACATAATTCAGTTTTCCTTAATCCTGAATTTTTTTTGGGGGGGGGGGGCAGTCCGGTCATGGGGCCTGAACTCTGGGACTGGGCACTGTCCCTCAGCTCTTCAGCTCAAGGCCAGCGCTCTACCACTTGAGCCACAGCGCCACTTCCAGCTTTTTTCTTTTTGCTTATGTGGTACTGAGGAATCGAACCCAGGGCCTCAGGCATGCAAGGCAAGCACTCTACCACTGAGCCACCTTTCCAGTCATTTAATCCTGATTTTTTTTAATGTAGTAAATTCACTATAAAATATCAAGAATTGGGGCCATGCAAATTACTTATAAAAATCACTGCACAACCAAGTACCCATGTCTCACAGCTATAATCCTAGCTACTCGGGAGACTGAGATCTGAGAATCATGGTTCAAAATCAGCCCAGATAAAGAAGTCCATGAGACTTTTCTCCAGTGAGCCAACAAAGATCCAGAAATGGAGCTGTGGCAAAAGTGGTAGAGTGCTAGCCTTAAGCAAAAATGTTCAAGGACAGTACTCAGGTCCTGAGTTCAAGCCCTGGGACACACACACACACACACACACACACAAATAAATGACTGAATAGGAAGAAGTTATCTAGCCTCAGGCTAGTGTTTCTCCATATAGGAATGGTGAGGTAGGTGATGTCCACCAATATCCAGTAGGGGATAAAGTTAGGTTGAAGAAAAACCATCATTAAAGCTTATTCAGTATTTTTATCATCTCCTAAAACTGCAATTCAGGATGCAACCAAGAGTACACTTGTGTCTTGCAGTACGTTTACTACAGTCAGTGTTCCCCCACAGTTGGGGCAAGGAGTTGGAACGAATCCAACAACTTCCATCTCTCTTTCTTGGAAAACCACAGAAAATGAAAGGACCACACATTTGTAACTTCAGGCTTATTATTGTTTAAAGAAGGAAAGATCTAGTTAATTCTGAAGGTTAGACTAGTTGAATATAGTTATTTTGTCTTTGATATAGTTATTTTGTCTTTGATGTTTCTAGGATCAGCTGTGTGCATATGTATCAGTTTGTGTGGGAATGAGACAATTTGGGAGACTGATTTTAAAAATATCTTGCAGCCAAGAACTGGTGGCTCATGCCTGTAATACTAGCTACTCAGGAGGCTGAGATCCTCAGATGGCGGTTCAAGGCCAGCCCAGGCAGGAAAGTTTGTAAGACTCTTATCTCCAAAAAACCACCAGAAAACCGGAAGTGTCACTGTGTCTCAAGCAGTAGAGCTCTAACCTTGAGCTCAAGAGTGCAGGGACAGCGCCCAAGTCCAGAGTTCAAGCCCCACGACCAACCAAATATAAATAAATAAAATAAAATAAAATATCTTGCTCAGTGCTGGTGGCTCATGCCTGTAATCCTAGCTACTCAGGAGGTTGGATCTGAAGATTTATAGTTTGAAGCCAGCTTAGGCAGGAAAGTCCATGAGACTCTTACCTCTAATAGATCGGCAAAAATACCAGTAGAGGGGCTGGGAAGGTAGCTCAGTGGTAGAGCGCTTGCCTTGCATGCATGAGGCCCTGGGTTTGATTCCTCAGCATCACATAAGCAAAAAGAAAAAAGCTGGAAGTGGCGCTGTGACTCAAGTGGTAGAGCGCTAGCCTTGAGCTGAAGAGCTGAGGGACAGCGCCCAGGCCCAGAGTTCAGGCCCCACGACCAGACCCAAAACAATAACAACAACAAAAATACCAGTAGAGATGTGGTTCAAGTGGTAGAGTTTTAGCCTTGAGCAAAATGATTAGGAATGGCACCTAGGCCCTGAGTTCCACTCCCAGGACCAGTAAACACACACAAAATCTTAGACCCTGTTTTCTTCCTACAGTAGAAGGATGGTTGTGGGTATAATCAGAGATGCAATCAAGAGTATGTGATACAGATCATTTGATTTGTCTGCCCCAAACTTAATATTCATCCTCATAAGACATTTCAAAGTGGGAATGTGAAAAACAAATCTAAAGTAGGCCTTGGTACAGGAATGGGCTTTTTATAGGTCAAGTGTTTTTGCTCCTCTGAGACAAGAGAGTGCGAACTAACACTAAATCAAGGGTGCCAGGCTTGGTGCCAAGCATATGACTGTTCATAACTTTTGCTTTCTGCCATACTACAGGAAAGATCCTTGCATCCAGGGAGAAAGTTGAAGCTGAGAAATTAGTTTCCAAAACTATCAGAACCAGCCATGTATATGGTTCTAAAGCAATATACCTTTCCAACTGTACTACTCTGCACTTCCTGTGAAAGAGAAAACAACAACAATAAAAAGCCCAATTCTCCATTTTGCAAAGAATAGCTTTATAAAGTTGACAGATGGTATATACCTAAATGCCAGTGTGGGGGTGACTATAGATTTCTGTCAAATGTTCTAGAACTTCTGATCTTATTAGCTAAAATTTCTGTGGTAGCTACAGACCATGCAGTATCATTCACTCAGTACATATTGAGTACCGAATGTTCTGCTGACACTTACATATGCATCAGGAATATAGCAAGAAATAAAGAGCATCAAAAATGTTAAGTCATCTCTCATGGGACTAGATGTCTCTGCAGGAAGCCGGCAATCCTCTATATTCTCCATCTAATGTGGGTCATATATACACAGTGTCACGTCTAACATGGTTACAGAGACCAAGAGTGTGTTGGTCATGAAGGGGAGTTCAGAAACCACCCCATCCCTGAGGAAAACAAGGAAGGTGGAATGGTTTACACTGGTTATATCCTCAATAGAAGTGCAAGGTGCACATCCAGGGAAGGTCCTGGCCAGCCTTGGACCAATATCTCCGAGGAATTTGGAGGGTGAGTGTGATTGGAGATGCTCCAGGAATTAGTGCCCATCTGTCTCCCTCCATCCATGTGGTATGTAGGGCAAGGTAACAGCCAGACTTAAGCATACTCGGCTTAGCCTATTCCAGGCTCTCAGGCATAAATTCTCTCTTGGGTCATTTTTTTTATAGATGTCTCTCATCTCACACCAACAAACTGAATTCTGAGACTTGTGTTTGGATATGGAGAATATATATAGTAGATATTTTTGGCTATACTGATAGGTATCTTTGGTTTTTAGCTACCACCTTAGTGTAGGTAAAAGAATTTCCTATGGGATTCAGCTTATGTCACTAGCATCCAACACAGCTAGTAATAAAGAAAATTATCTTTCTAACATATGCTTTCTGGTGAACTATATGAGACTCTCTACCACATAAGAACATAACTTATTGAGTTCTTGTTATATGACAACAATTCTATTCTGTGACATGGGTTACCCCATTTCACCTTCTGATCTGTCATGGAAAACAGTTACTATGTTACAGATATGGAAACTGATGCATAAAGAACAAAGTGAGAAAAGAAGAAATGATCAGAGGCCATAGCCTATAATAATGCTAATCACAATATATATCCCACTAATGGGCAGACCAGCAGGAAGTAAAGGTAGCTACTTGCCCAGCCTCTAACAGTTACAGAAGGACAATCACACTTGTAATTCTTATTGTGCTTACTCACAAAAAAGAAAAGGATGTTGCATATTTTTATCTGCACTATTACTCTTTCCTTTTTTCTTTTCATATTATCAGCAGGAGGCAAATCTTATTTTTAAAAATGAGACCATGATCTTTACAAACTGTCTTGCTGCCCCTGACAAGCATTCTTTTTGTGGGTTGATATATATCAAATCCTACTAATTTCCAGCTGCTGCTGTGCCTACTGAGCAGTTCTACTGGACCCAGCACAGCAGAAAGTTAATTTGCATCCAGGTCTAATTGTCCTTCTGAGAGTCTCATCAAAGGCATTTGTTCATCCCAAGACCCAGGCCTGGGGCCCTTTTTACTCCCTGCACACATGCAATGCCCTTTCTTTAGGTCATCCCTTTCCTACCCCCTCTCTATCTCTCTACAATATTGCCATAACTCACACCTAAACATGGCATCATTACCTATTGCTCACCAGTTTCCTATGTGGCTTCCTGCCCACTCTGTGGAACCCTACCACTTTCCACCTGTGACCTGAGAGTTCACCAAGCATACTGATATACAACCACAGCCTTCAGGCATTTCCCCCTCTGCAGCAGGAGTAACATCCAGCTGGAGAGAATTCTCAACTCCCCTAAGGCATGTGAAAACATTCAAACTTACTCAGTCACTCTGAAAAGCAGTATGGAGGTTCCTAGAAAGACTAAACATAGAGCTTCCCTATGACCCAGCAATCCCACTCCTGGGCATTTACCCGAATGATCATAAACAAGGCCACACTAAAGCTACCAGCACAACCATTTCATTGCAGCACTATTTACCATAGCTAAGATATGGAACCAACCCAGATGTCCCTTAGTAGATGAATGGATCAAGAAGATGTGGTATATATACACAATCGAGTTCTATGCTTCAATCAGAAAGAATGACATTGTTCCATTTGTAAGGAAATGGAAAGACCTGGAACAACTGTATTAAGCGAAACAAGCCAGACCTAAAGAAATGTAGGTTTCATGGATTCCTTCATTTATAATAATTAGAATGTATCTATGATATTCTTAACAGGGGATCACAATAGCCCTATTGCTAAGTGAATAGGATCATATATAATGAAGCATATCAAAATGAACTCCAAGAATTGGAAACAAGAGGTTCTTATTATGTCCTATATGCTGTTATTTCCATTTTTTTCTTTCTGTTTTAGTTTTCTGTACCCTTTGTCTTATATACAAGCTTATCTGATCCATAGACGGGAAAGGGAATCACAGAAAGAGCAGGACAAAGGATGAAGTAATGCAACAAAGATACTCACTAGACCTATGTTGGAAATGAACTTTACAACTTGGCGGGGAAGGAAGTAGAGAGTCGAAAGCAGAAGAAAATAAAGGAGAGGTATAAGAAATGTCCTCATTACCTTACTTATGTAACTATAACCTCCTGTTCATCACCTTTACAATAATTTTTAATAAATAAATAATAATAAATAAAGTCTTAGTTTAGTTTGTAAAAAAAAAGGGTTCCCTTGACTGAAGTCTGCTTTGATTGTTTTTTCTAGACATAGCAATGAAAACAATCCTTTCTCAAACCTGAAGAGTTTGTTCCTACTTGTAAGACAAGTAAGTTTCTTACTTTTCCATAGGAAGAAGATGGAAATGAGAGAAAAGACCTTTCTAAACATAGTTGTGTCCTGAATTCATTCATGATGAAGTTATTATCTTACAGCATGATGGTCATTGAAGACAATGGTAGGGTCTCACAGTAGAATCAAGACCTCCTAATGCAGATTAAAAGCCTACAAAGGCAAGATGTACTGTACTATATATTAAAACAAGTACAAAAAAGGTTGAATGTATTCCTTTGTGATTTGAGTGGCCAAAGATGTTTTAATTCTCTAAAACATTAGTAAGTATAAAATAAACATTATGTAAAAACTGTAATTATATTTCAAAATAATGACAATATAAAAGAATCCTTCTGTATTTTATTGCACTCAAATAATATTAGCCCAGACATTTACATTATTTTTAGAAAATCCATTGATATTGCCCACCATGGTATATATGTGTAAAGACAATGCTCATTAATTAAAAGCACTATAATTAAAATGTATTTGAAGTTAAGCACAGCATAATGAATCCTCATTTTCCAGAGTTCTAGAGATGGTTAATATACAAAGTCCAGAAAAAATTATTTAAGTCATTCATCAATTCTATGTCACTCCTAAGTGTCCCTAAAAAAATATGGCTTTATGAAAAGTAGTGCTCTATAATTCACAACATTGAGGGCTTTTAAAAATAATATGTCACCACTTTATGCCACTCACATCACAGCTTTAGAAAATTATTGCTTTTCTTTCTGACTTATTTCAGGTTTCATTACACATCAAGTCAACATGCAGTTACATTGTAACTATGGTTTATAATGATAGAAACATATATTTTCTATGACGTTACCTTAAAAGCAGGAAAAAAGTCACCTAATTTTAAAATAATGTTAACAACATAATTATAACCCCTGACCCATACATGAAGCTGCTTCTTATGGTTTTATTTCATAGTTGTGGCTCTTTCAAACATGATGCTGCAGCTGCTTTCTTTTCAAACAAAGGAATATTCTCATCATAGCATCTATTTCTGAGCCCCAAATAAAGGGCATTAAAAACTGAACAAACCTTTCAGTGCAAATAGGAAATGGCTCATCCATTATGAGACAAAAGCAGTAGTGGCCGCATGGGGCTTGTCACCCGCCCCGAACCCACCTAAGCACAGTCATCATTGGCTTTACTAAGCAATCTGTAGTGCTTAGGTTGTACGCCACTTCTTCACATACCATTCTTTTCTTAGTCTAAAATACCTGAAGAGACTACTGCCATTGTGGATCAGCTGAGGCCATACAAAGCATTTCTGCATGAGATAGTCTGCAGATGTTTACTTCCTATGTCTTATACAGTTGCAGTTTTTCCTCCTCATTTTGGAAAATAAATTAATGACTATTTAAAACATCCAACAAAATATTACATTTTTTTCTAATAAGCCAGCTAAAGCTACAGAAATCTCCAAATCTATGTAGTAACTTGACTCCTTGACAGTAATGCAGAACATTTTGATAAAAACATCAGTGCAGACTTAAGCCACTGCAGCGAATCATGGGCTCTATGGAGTGTTGTAAAGAGTGCTAAGGCAACACTCTTAATGGCTCTTAAACCATTTTCAGCACAGTATTACACAAGTCAAACCAACATAGATAATGTTAATTATTATTAATATAGTAAAATCCTGCACCAAGACAATTGCTGCTATATCATCAATGCAATTAACTCTTGTCTAAAAAATTCACATAAATAAGACTAAAGCTGTTTCACATGAACTAAAAAAGAAGAGTCCAATGGATCCACTAATACTACTTTAAAAAGGACATGCAGGAGTGTAACATTACATGTAATTTTGTTTCAACAAAAGAAGAAGAAGAAAATTCAAAAAGAATACACTAAAATGCCAGTGGGCTACAATTCATTTAAAACATCTTTAGTGTTCAACATCCCAAAGATCTTGATCTGCTCTGTAATTACTTCACAAGACCTATCACAGCCATCTTTTGGAGCGTTTGGTTTGGCTGGTCCTCCTGTAGTAGTAGGGGCAGTCTTTTTGAAGCTTTAAGTATCTGCAAAAATAAGGGGAAATCTAAATTAAAGGACCAACCAGACATAGACTGGGCAATTGTTTCATTTGCATTCTAATTTAAGAAAAAAAGTCACCCACAGAGGTAAATGCTTATGTATTTGTCTGCTTGCTTTTAAGGATAACTTGGTGACAGAATAATGACCTAACTATCCACAGAAGTCCTTTACAACTACCTGAAAAGTTACTGAATGAAGTCTGAGGTTTTTAAAACACTTGAGAATCACAACTGAATAAGAATCTCAATCCTTTGAGAAACACAAATAATCAATTTCTTTCTCCTATCAATATTTTACAGTACTGAAAAATAGGGCTGGGAATGTGGCTTAGTGGTAGAGTGCTTGCATGAAGCCCTGGGTTTAATTCCTTAGTACCACATAAACAGAAAAAGCCCGAAGTGGTGCTGTGGCTGAAGTGGTAGAGCTCTAGCCTTGGGCACAGAGAGGCTCAAGGACAGTACCCAAGCCCAGGACTGGCAAAAACAAATCAATAAAATTTTAAAAAATATAGAGATATTCAAACATACTGTATACTGCATTTACTTCATTTATAATATACCTCATGGTATTACTTCTGTGTTTAATGTTATTGATTAAATGAGCATTTGAAAGAATTAGAATTCATACTAATTCAACTTTTTTATATGTAACTTTTGTAAGGTCCGCTCTTGGATGGCTAGCAGACTCCACCCTCCTTGCAGCAAGGTCTCCACCCAGTACCTGTGTTACCTAGGCAACTGGCACACCTGGAAGAGGTCACATCTGCATCCGCTGAGGTCACATCTGAATTTGATGTGGCCACACCTTTCTCTGCCCATACCCTAGATAAGGCCTAGCCCAGGCCCAGATGCCCTCTCTCTGTTCTTTTCTAGCTCTTTCTCAGCTCTTTCCTTCTCTTCTCTTTCCCAGCTCTCTTCTATTTCCTAGCTTGCTTTTTCCCACCTCTTTCCCAGATGCTCTCTTTTCTAGCTCTTCTCTCTCTCTTTCGCAGCTCTCTCTCTTTCCCAGCTCTCTCTTTCCCAGCTCTCCCAGCTCTCTTTCCCAGGCCTTTCCCCACCGCATGAAGGAACAAGATGGCCTGGTGCCAGCCAGAACAATGAATAAACCTACTCCTTACCTGAATACCACGTGCGTGGTACTGTTCTTACTCGGCTACCTCTTTTTAAAAACCCTAACAACTTTAACTCCAGATTTTATGTCTGATTTGTTTTATTATTAGAGTGTTGGATTTAGGTTACAGAATTTTTATAAAAGGAGGTGTTACATATAAACACCCAGCCAAATTATGGTAAAATTTCTAGAGCTAGATCATGGCTTTAGATGAATGTGTTTGCATAAACTCATGTGATAGACATTTACCCCAAAGTCCTAATCATGTTTTTTGGAGGTGGTCCCATTGAGAAGCTGTTAGGATTTTGTCATGAAGCTGGGGAATCATGAAGGCATAATAACTGGACTAATGTAACTGGCTTGTTCTGCCCTCACTGTGCTATGATAGAGCCTGAGACCCTCCCAGAGAATAAGCAGATTCTGGTACATGTCCTGGACTTGCAGAACTGTGAGCTCAAAAAACTTCTATTCTTCATAAACTGCTGAGTCACAGATATTTTAAAATAACTATGGCATTTTCTTTCTTCCCTCTTTCTTAGTATCTATATATAAATTATACTCCAATTGAAAAGGCCTTAAGAATAAATATGATTTTAGGTTCTCTTAGAACTTAAATAACAAGACTGAAAAAATGGACCTTTTCAAAACACTTTGAGACAACAGTTCCAAGTATTATGATAAGTATGTATAAAACAGAAAAAGACAATAAAACAAAAATTCAGTTACAATTTTAGTAATATATATTTCTAGCTTTAATTTAAAGACTCTACCAGAAGTGGCTCAGTAAGTTGAAACCCCACCTCCAAAGCAAGGTCAGTCTTCCTGTTATCCATCCTTTATCCTGCCTTCTGCAACTCCATGAAGGTTCATTCCATCATTCACTGACTACAGCTACAGCCAAAAATACTGGGGTCTTTCTTGACTACTCCCCCTCTTCCAACAAATTATCCTTACTTCCAATTTCCATAAAACCAATGCCTCTTCTTCATGCACTCTACCAAAGTCTGCTATTTCCAGTTAAAGTAATGCAACTGCCCTTACACATGTCTACCTCCTTGCTGGACTACCCTATTATTTGTTCTTCTGATTTCTCTGCCTGTAACTTCCCAGTGGCTTTTGGCCTAGATCCAAACTTTCAAACCTAATATAAAGATACTGTGAAATGTCTAACCACATTTTCACTAGGACATCTTCTATACTATGCGGTACATATTGGCTTTTAATCAGTAAGCATTTCCTATCTTACCTGCCAGCTGAAATAAGTTCTACCAGTGACTCAACATAATGATGACACTGGGGAGGTTGACTCTCTTGAAAGCTACCCTGCATACCACTCTGGAAATTGGCATCATCACAGTTATTGTTTTTCTCCACATTGTACCAACAGGACTATGAACAATGCCAGGGCAGTGACTTATACTGTTGTTAGTGTAGCTGCACTAGTCTGTGCAAAGCCAATATAGACCATAGTAATCTCTCAATACGTGCATTTGGGATGAATGATTTACACATATAAAGCACTCACTAAACTTCAGCTGCTATGTACACAAAGCCCATCTCCACCTTTACTTCAGACTTTCAGGGCTGCAAGCCAAAGTATAGTCTAATCAGAGTTCAAAGCTGTAGATGAGCAAAAGGCCTAAGTGGGAGTTCTGGTTGGAAATAATGGAGTGAAACCATTTCCACTGCTACAATTCCAAAGTTGGATGAGCTGCAAGTACTTTGTCTAATATCAAACATTCAGGAGCAGAAGAATCACCCAGAAACCATGATACTCTCATGTCTCTATTCTAAAAAATAAAATTAGTCAAAAGAGAAAATTACAATTTTTGTGGTTCTTTCTGGGATGGTAAGTCAGAAAAATAGTTCATGAACCTCCATAGTATCAAGTACTACTTAGCAGAAATTTTTAGTCTAATGAGTTCCATAAATGATTCCTGCACAAAACATTTAAATTGTGCTTAAATCTATATGGTCAAACTGATAGCCATGTGCTGTGTGATTTCAAGTTAAAACATGTGTGAGGAGAAAGGGAGAAACTTATTAAAGCAGATTCCAAAACCAAGTTTAAAAATCTGGTATTTCAAAACACTGAACACCAAACTTCCAATAGCAGAATTATCAGTTCTAGTGTTGTTTTACACCCTCACCAAGAATACACCCACAAAGCAATTATGAATTTAGAAATATAAAGAAAAGATGCAAAATTTAAACTACTGAGCATCTTCCCATATACAATAAGTCATAAACAAGTCTTCAACAACCCTGAGTGTAAGTGATGAGTAATTGTAAATTAAAAATAAAATGCCAAAGAATAAGCTAGGACTAAATTTATCACATCCAAACAGCTCTCAAAAACTCTCATCAGTTCTTTGGGCTTCCTTAATTTAAAAATCTGTGGGAAACAGCAGAAGAGTAGATTCTAGAGTCCAAACAGAAGGATTGAGCATATTCCTTCGGCTCGTCAGCTCTACGTCCTAGGAAAAGGTCAAGACAAGCCTTGACATTTCCAGCTATAAAATGGAAATAACAGCATGTCTCCTTTTTGGAATACCAGAATTATTAAAGGTTAGTATATGGAACATGGGCCTACATAATTCTTTAAAAAGCATAGGCTGTCACTGTTTCTGAAAATGTGGCAGGCTACAATGGTGATAAAGGTTCCATGAGATTAAGACCTACATTATTATTAATTTTCACTATTATGAACTTTCTTCGTTCAGAACAAGCATTTACAATTTTCCATAAATTTTCTAAGCCATATATTCACTAATGTTAATTTGGGTACTTCCTTTTAACTCCTCATTGCATAAAGTTAGCTTTGCTTTTCTAACTTTATGTAACTAAAATTTATGCAGAATTGAATCTGTCTACACAATATAGCTAAGGTAGTTTAAGAAATGAACTCATATTCATTGTTTTGTTCTGCCTATCAAGCCAGTAGTTGCATAAATTATTCCAATTCTGAATTATTAGATGTGACATAAAATTAATTTTAGCCTAGACATGAAATGTAAAGAGCATATGACATTAGTATATTGCTCTATGAACCTTTTAGTGAGCAAGGAATGCAAATACTTAGTATTTTGCCAAACTCCTTGGTTTCAATTTTCTAGTGAATGAAGTAACTTAAAAAATCAGAAAATATTGAGAAGACAGGCCTGAGTGGTCTGGCAGTCCCAACACTTGAATATTACAGTATATTAAACACTATTGCAAAAGTCAACTGACTATATAAAATATCACTAATATAGATGAATAAATATTACTGTTTTGCATAATTGAATAATAAAAACTATAATATGAGGACAAAGAGTTATTTTTAGGAAGTAAGAAAGCTAGGAGCAATGTTTAAAGTTATTGCTGAGGTGGGTACTAGTGTCCCCACCTATAATCCTAGCTTGACTCAGGAGGCTGAGATCTGAAGATGGTGATTTCAAGCCAGCCTGAACAAGAAAGTCCATAAGACTTATCTCTGTAATTAATCACCAAACAAAGCCTGAAAGTAGATCTGTGGCGCTAGTGGCAGAGGGCTAGCCTTGAGCAAAAAATCTCAGGGACAGTGTTCAGGCCCTGAGTTCAAGCCCTAGTATCTGCATACACACAAAATAAGTAAATAAATACATAAATACTGCTAAGTTTCAGTTTTACTGCCTTTGGTAAGGTCATACAGTGAGTTAAATACATCTGTACAATACTAATTTACAGGTTACAACTTCCTGATCAGTTCTTTCAGTTTAGCCTCTCTTGATCTACTTCATGAATCAGGCTAATAAATCACTACACAATAATGGCCCTAGCCACTATTTTCTAGGCCCTCACTGTGTATCAAGAGCTCTGCACAACGTTTCTTTTATATACTTTGGTTGTCTTTGTTACTAAACACCTTATTCCATCACCCTGCTAACCACTTAGCAGTTTATACTCATGTTCCAAGGAATTCTTGAGGTCCCTTTTTGAAATAAAAGCAGTGAATTTTATGGTCATATAATATTCTCTCTCATTGTTCAATATTAAAAACATAGATTAGAACTTGAAAAGTATTAATATGAGAGAAAGTTCACCTCTAGAAACAACTACAAAATAATTTTCTTGAAAGGAATGGAATAGTAAACAAAATGTTATTCTTTTTTTATTGTGAAAATACTGTACAGAGGGGTTACAATTCCATGAGCAAGATAATGAATACATTTCTTATCAAGCAAGCATTGTTGCTTCCTTCTTTGTTTCCCCTTGCTATCCCTTGTAAAGTTCGTTTTTCGACATAATGACTTTGTACATCTCATTGTTGCAATGGGTCCACCTGTATCCCTATTTAAATGATTTTGTTTTTTCCCTTCCCCTCCACAAATTATACCAACATCAAATACAGTGAAAGCAGGAGTTATACCGTGGGGGAGGGACATACAAAGCAAAAATGTTATTCTATAATGTAGTTTGTACCACTCAACAAAAGTAGAACCCTCGAAGCAGGACTGCTAACTTTTCTTGCCCTATCTTTTTTAAATTACACAAATGCATTGTTCCATGATCATAAGAAATTCTCCATGGATTTCTATTCTCATTCATAATTTAATATCAACAATTCAGGGCTGGGATGGTGGCTCAGTGGTAGAGCGCTTGCCTTGCATGCCTGAGGCCCTGGGTTCGATTCCTCAGTACCACATAAGCAAAAAAGAAAAAAGCCAGAAGTGGCACTGTGGCTCAAGTGGTAGAGCGCTAGCCTTGAGCTGAAGAGCTGAGGGACAGCACCCAGGCCTGGAGTTCAGGCCCCACGACCAGACCCCCCCCCAAAAAAATATCAATAATTCAATCAAGTATTTGTTTCTGTACATTAGAAATATGCATGGATGGGCCAGCTATTGATGACTCACACCTATAATCCTACCTACTCAGGACAGAGAGACCTGGAGGACTAGGATTTTAAAGCTATCTTGGGCAGAAAAGTCTAAGAGACATCTCCAATTAATCAGAAAAATGCTGAACTGGAGGTGTGGCTCAAGTGGTAGAGTTCCAGCCATGAGCAAGCAAGCTGAGAAAGAGCATGAGGCCCTGAGTTCAGCCCCAGAACCAGCACAAAACAAATGAACCAGTGTATATAGTACCACAACTGTTAGAACCTAAAACATCTCAATCATCCCTTAAAATAAAGACATGCTGATGCGTAACTATATTCTTGGGTTAATTATTAATATTGAAATTTAGTATTAATTTTAGCAAGTGAGATTATTTCTACCAGAATCAACAATGGTAACGCAAATCAATGCTACAAAATACATACTAAGCATAATGTAAAAGAAAATGAGTCAAACTGCAACAGCATATATGACTAAATAAATAATAAACACAGAAATGAGAAGTACCAGCTGGGAAGAGGTAGAATATGGAAATCTTGCTGAAGAATTCTTTCCCTATGGTGAAAAGAAGTAACATGCCAGCTTCTGACCACAGACATGTTTATGTCATCTCTTAAATGCAGCTGACAACACAGCTGGTTCCATTCACTGATGACAAAAGGAAACAGGTGGAGAGACACGGGGAAAACTTATCAAGTATGTTCCCTGTAGTGAGCTGTAAGGAAGACCACAGGGCACAGACTAGCCCTAGGCAGCCTGGGCACTGTTGATGCTTTGGAGGATGAGATGAGGAAGGGTGAAGAAGAGAAGTGACGTGGCAATTCTGATTCCACATTGACAATGAAAATGGGAAAATAAACCACAAGATGTTAACTTCTAAGAAGCTACCACCTGTAATGGCAAAATTGTGATGCTTTGCCTGACTAACACTCCTCCAACACAGCACATCAGATAAGCACTGGACTTTCTATTACTTGGGCTCAACTGATCAAACAGATGTTTGCTTGTTTTGTTTCTAAGTCTGGAACTATGAATCTTTTTTTCTCAGGATTTTTACCCTTTACAGGTTTATTACACAAAGCTAGTATTCATATCAACAACATTTGTAAATTAAAGCTACAATATAGTTAATGTAATGTCCTACCTGGTGGTACTTCCTGTTGATCTTCTTCCACAGGTAGGGCACTTACTTCTAAAAGAAACAATAAAGGTATAAATCACACAGCATGGACTACCAGTATTTGTTATGGTTCTTATTTTTACAGACTTTCTTAAAAATTCAATTGCAAGTATCATAAAATTTAGGTTTTTATGCCACTCCAACAAAGAAAAGAGTTAGGTATAACTAAGCAAAAATGTGTATTTCTCAAATATTCTACTTTACAATATGATCTTTCTAATTTTAAAATTCTGCTAGTTGCTCAAGAGATAGGTGTTAGAATCTGGATTTTCACTGAAATTTTGAGTCCTGCTTAATACATGATCTAGGGAAAGACTTGTAAAACAGCCTTAATTTTTTTTATTGGAAAGCTTGTTCTTTGGATGATGAGTTGGAACTAAGAGCTTTGTACATGATTAAGTGTGTGTTCCACCTCCAAGCTGAGCTATTCTGAAGCCTGAACCCTTGAAAAGTTTTTGCCTTCTAACTAGTTTTAACATCAATCATGAAATATAAAGGAATGACAGTGAAATACAGTATTGCCAAATGTTATCCTTAAGAAAATTTTTTTTTTAAAGGGAATCTCCAATTTGACTTTTTTTTCTTTAATGCTAGGAATTGAACCCAGGACTTTGGATACTCACATGCTCTACCACTGAGCCACACTTCCAAACCCTGAGATAACATATTTTAAGATTAATCTAAGACTTTTATATGTAAACTTTAACCCTCTTGTCTCTTTCCTTGGTTGCTTCAACCTAATTACAGCAAAAGAAGACACATATTCCCACCTAGCAGTGTAAAATGTATGATTAGATTTGTTCAGTGAGATTATATCACATATAATCAAACTTAACAAGCTACTTAACATTACCTTAATCTAGAGATTAAATTGTTTCTTTTGCTCCTGAAGAATTATAAGAGGCTTTGTCAAAGGAAGTATTTTTAATAGCATTATCTAAAATGCAAAATATGAGTGCAGTTAATCGTGTTTTTATATTAATTTGCTTCTAATTATAAGAGAAACATGCTCAAAATGAAATACTGGCCATTTTTCACATAAAAGGAAACATAAAACATACACACAAAATCTCCCTAACCATTGCTCATGAATTAACCACTTTTTCAATTATTTTTCATCATTTATTATTACATTATGTTTTCATCTTAACTTCAGTCTTAAAAATATAATACAATACTTTATCTGAAATTTTAAATGATACATTGTTTATTTTGTAGCTAATCAGCTAGGAATGTGGCCTAGTGGTAAAGTGCACACCTACCATGCACTAAGCCCTGGGTTCAATTCCTCAGTACCACATAAAAAAAAATAAAAATGCCTAATCAGTTATATGAATACAACCTGAAAGAGCTACCTATGTAGGTTACATTTTCTTGCCTCAGGTCTTTTTAAAATTTTTATTTTTTAATGTTTTTATTTTCTTCAAGCAGTTATACATAGGAGTTGCCATTCAACAAAACAATTTATGAATATAATATATCTTGATCAATATAACACCTTTCAACATTCTCATCCATCCCTCCCCACTCACCCCTTCCTCACTTTTTCTTGTCTTTTTGAAATCAACTCTTGTTTATGGATTTCACTCTCACAAACAGCTGTGGCCAAATGCAAAGGAGTCTTTCCAGTCCTGGGATTACTGAGCTGTAGACAAATCAATCTATTTCTACATATTCCCCCTTTTCCTTCCAGCACATTCTTCCCAGTTGGTTTTCATCTTGACTCATTGGTTCCTCATCTTCCACCCAAACTCAATGTTGGTATTCCTAAGAGCTCGGTGCTAGAATAACCTCTCTGCTCTCCATTTCTGATTCTCACTGAACCAAACTCTACACAGCAATGCCCTTCAGAACATTCCTCCTAGAGAAATGAGGGATGGGAGGTGGGAGAAAATCTCAATGCACTCATTCCTGGTACATGATTACTTTAGCATGTACACAGCAGGCTCACAGTTCCTGTGCAGGAGTCTCCCCTACCCCTCTCCACATGTATTTTTCCCCATTTCAGATCAAAGTATTGGGGTTTTTTTTCTTGTCACCTGCTTAGCAACATAACAGACTCAATTTAACAACTGATTTCTGCCCACAATTAAGAATTTATCACCAGATCACTTTCTCTGAAGTGGCCATCTTCTCTACTCAGGGTAACCTTCTGAATCCCAGCTGCTATTTTCATAGCACTATCTTATCGCCATCACTGATCTTTTCCTAATCTTTATCATTCTGACCATTAGAATGCCAGTCTCAAGGAAAAGATAAATTCTATATCATTCACTCTATGTGTGTGTGTGTGTGCGCGCGCGCGCGCGTGGCGCAAAGTCTAAAAGCTTCCCTGAGCCTTTTTGCTCAAGGGTAGTTCTCTACCACTTGAGCCATAGTTTTATTTCTGAATTTTTCATGGCTAAGTGAAGATAAAAAGAGTCTCACAGACTTTCCTGCCTTTGAACTGCTATCCTTAGATCTCAGCCTTCTGAGTAGCTAGGATTACAGGTGTGAACCAGCAGCACCTGGCTTTCTTCATTCATTTTAATACTCCTAGTTCCCAAGCCCTGTGAGACAGCAAATAGGAAGTACATAAATACTCATGCAATGCACTCTAAATGCAGGATGTATTTCTATAAAATTAACTTACCTTCCTGAACCACATTTGAATCTTCTATAACATTATCTAAAAAATAAAAGCAAACACATATTACACTGACTCACCTCCATTTACATCTCAAAAGTAGCTAATCTCTACTTAGATATCAATGTGTTTTTTCCACTGGGTTTTAGTATAGAGACACTCATGACATTTATGCTAGAATCTCAACTTTAATTTGTAAATAAAATCTGCACCATAAATATGAAAGAAATATATAGTTGGCCCTCTGTTTCCCATCCACTGATTCTGAGTTCATAGATTCACCAAAGATTGAAAATAGAAAGAAATTAGTGCATCAGTACTGAATACACAGACACATTCTTGTTATTATTCCTTGCCCAACACAGTATAAATACTGGAATAGCATTTACATTGTATCATGATTCTAAGTAACCTAGATGTGATTTAAAGTAAACAGGAGGACATGCATAAGTTACCTTCAACTATACCATTTTATGTAAGACACTAAGTGACCTCATATTTTGATATCTGTAGGGCATAATGGAACCAATCCCATTGCAGATACTAAGAGGCAATTACATTGACACCGCTCAATTGCTTTCTCAGTGTCTTGAACAGGTCATGTATATCTTAGTATATCTATTCTTTGTCCATAAATTAGAAGAGTTTTAACAAATGGGAGTAGAAATCTGCCTAAAATCCCCCTAACAACAAAGAAACGAACTCACCTGAAATTTCTATCTTTTCATTTTCTGAAGGTTCATATACTATAAAATAAACAGAACACAATCCTTTAACATTGTATAACTTTCCTTATAATAAAACAGACAACACATTCCTGAGTAGTCTTAAATACTAGAACCACCTGACTTACTGAGAAATGCAGATTACAGAGCAGGGCAGGAGGCATTTAGTCAAGTGAAATAAAACAGGCCTGGATTCAAACTCCAGGTCAGTAACTGTTCATCAACAACGGGTGGTAATTTCCTCTATACAATGGGGGAAATGCAAGGTACTCCCCCCAATCACTCATTAGCATGATTTAATCATTTGTTTATACTCCAGTGATACTGAATTTCCCTCTTGTTCCTTAAAGCTTTTTTCATAATTGTAATGTTTAGAGCTAAAACCTTGTCTGGCATCACCTCAAACCCATTTGTAGCAGGCAGATTCCTATTCTGTGCATGGGCCAAGTCTAACTAGCTAACTTAGAAGATCTTGGCTGCTGGCATCTTAGAAAGGGTTGGTGGGCAGGTGCTTAATTCCTCATGAATCAGAAACCACCATCTATTCTGCTATAACCTACTAACACAGGCTCTAGACTTTGTCTTCTTTGCTACAAAAGAAACAAGCCTAGTTTCCTTGCAACCTTGTCCTTCGTTAAGTGCCTGGCACTTGTCACAATCAATTAGATCTTCCAAAATCTCTTCAATTTTCTGGTACATTAAGAGCAACCTTTCTTAATTTCGTCTTCATTTAATAAAGAGTATTTTTTATGAGCACCTATTCGTATTTTTGGAGGGGGGAGGACAATCCTGCGAATTGAACTCAGGCCTACGTACTGTCCCTGAACTTTTTTGCTCAAGGCTAGCACTCTACTGCTTGAACTCCACTTTAGGGTTTTTGGTGATTAATTTGAGTTAAGAGTTTCGTGGACTTTCCTGCCCAGGCTAGCTTCAAACCATGATCCTCATATCTCAGCTTTCTGAGTAGCTAGGATTATAGGTGTGAACCACTGGCAACTTTCATATTTTTAATAACATATTAAAAATGTTTATTTGGGAAGGGAGGAATGAGAGGGAAAGAGGGAACAGCTTACACTAGGCAAAAGGAAAGAAATATAAACATTACCTGATGTGGAAGAAATAATTGTATTGTCAAAGTTCATAGAAGTCACAAACTTTATAGACCATGATAATGACAATTTGCCTTGTGAAGGTTAAAATGTGTTTGTGACTTTAACTAAGTATCACTATTGCACAATACTGTGAAATATGTGAAATTTATATAATCACCTAATCTCAATTTTAAAAAAAAGTGAGAGAAGGGATGGATTAGGAGTGATGGGTGACAATGTTGTCAGACACCTTGTATTCATATACTGTTTTGTAGAATGGAAACGTCTTTGTACAACTATTTAAAGATAATAATAATAAAAAATGTTAAAACTTGTAACTTGTAACTCAAATATTTGAAAAGTAGTAACTATCTAAAGTCATAAAACTACCACTATTTTCTTTACATCCCATCAACTCATTCTATTTCATCTCATGGCCTTTACCCTTCTAAAACATACAACAAGGCTAAAGACTCACTATTTCTTTTTGGAGTACAGTCAAAAAGAAAAACTTCAGTAGTGGCTCAGTGGTAGAGTGCTTGCCTCGCATGCATGAGGCCCTGGGTTCAATTCCTCAGCACCACATAGAGCAGAAAAAGCTGGAAGTGGAGCTACAGCTCAAGTGGTAGAATGCTAGCCTTGAGCTGAAGAGCTGAGGGACAGCGCCCAGGACTAGAGCTCAAGCCCCACGACCGACCAAAAAACAAAAAATACAGTAGATAGAATCATTCAAGTACATTTGAACTACACATCTTCCTTATAAGTTACTGTTATCAAAGTAGGAAGCAGAGATTCCAGCTCCATACCCACCCCCCCAGGTGGGAAAAAAAGAAAGAGAAGAAAAAAAAGGAAAACAGAACTTACGAATAGGCCATTCAAAATGATTAGTGTATATCCTACATAGGATAGCCTTCTCAGCATGATGCATTAAATTACCAGTTAGAGAGAACTGTGTTAACATATACACCTAAACTGACTATCATAATCATTCCTTATTCTAGCATTCTCAGAATTCCTGACATACATAAATAAATTCAAATAACCATTTGAAGGGTACAGTTCCTGAATCATTCTGATTTTTTTTTCAGACCAGTATCTCTTAGCCAAGAGTGTCTTTTACTGATGAGATATCTCAATTTTGCTGATAACTAACAATACTTGACTCCTCTCTGCCTGCCATGTGTGGGCTCCTGGAAAGATCCTTTTGCTTCTGTCCGGTGAGCACCTACTACTTTTTAGATATTTTTGGTATTGGGGTAGAATCATTTTGCTCTTTGGTGGCTTTTGGAAGAAGGCGCACAAGATCAGTACTCACTTTTGTCATTCCCAAGTAGAGTCAATAAACACATGCTGCCCTCAAACACTCAGCCAAGTTTTTCTCAGGCCTGCTTCCCTTCACCCTCCTGTACAATCTGATTTCTTCAGAGTCATTGACATTTGATATTGCCTCTCCTCACTTCTCCTCCTTAACCCACTCCCTTCTGTCTTCCAGCCTGGAAGGCTCAGGCTGAGTAAGGCAGCAAGTCTCATTAAATCTATACAGTGTTTTCTAACCCTGTCATATCTGAATGGTTTAGCAACAGACCTAAGCCCAAACTCTGCCCTGGACTTCAGTGAGACTAGACTCTGTTTAGTGTTTTATTTCTTTCTTAATCTTCTTTATCATTTTATCCTTTTCTTGGCAGAAGTTACTTGTGAGATTTCTTCAAAGACTAGCCATACTATCTCCTCTGGACCCATTCTATCTTCTCTCATGGAACCTCAGAGTTTGACTCCAATGAGAACATAGAAAGGATCATTACCACACCCATACCAGGTGCTTCTCTTCTCTGATGTGAATCCTATCATGATGCCTCTTTGATCATCTCTTGGCTGTCTCAAAGCCACCTTACTTATCAATATGCACAGAGTTGGGCTCAGGACCTCCAGACCTTTGTCTTCAAATCTCTCCTATCTTAGGGAAAATGCACCACCATCCTTAAGCTTGCTCTCTGTCTGTACTTGCATATCAAGCTCTGCCAATTTCACCTTCTAGACGTTTCTCAGCTTTGTCCATTCCCCTCAACCTTCACCACACT
Organism: Dipodomys merriami; assembly: GCF_024711535.1. NCBI lineage: Eukaryota > Metazoa > Chordata > Mammalia > Rodentia > Heteromyidae > Dipodomys > Dipodomys merriami. The sequence goes on from NW_027205603.1 coordinate 35,457,363, forward strand.
ACACTAGCTCTGGTTTAAACTCCTATCAGTTCCATCCCATTTATCCAGTGAAAAACTTCTTGCCAAGGTCACCTGTGAGAGCATGCGCTCTAGACCACAGGCATGTTTTCTGTAATCACAACATATGGGTCTCAGTACATGACACCACTGAGCAAGCGCTTCATGAAACTTATCTCCTTCAGCTCCTCATTGGGCAAGAGATATGACTCAAGGACAAGTCATATCTAGATGACTGTGTTAGCTAGCTGGCACCGCAGATCTATTCTTATCTTTGTCTTCAGTTTGTTACATGTTAGATCTGTAACCTGTTCAAAACACAGATCTGGTGTTTCAGTGCCTTGCAGGGTGGCCCATGGGGAAGGTAAAGCCCTCCACCTCACTGACAGACGTCTGGACTTGGACCACCTCAGGCACATCTCTGTTCTCACTCGCAGTGCACCTCAGAAACCCCATTTACTGTCCATCCACTCTTCTTTCTCACCTCATCAATGGCCCAGATCTTCTCTAGCCTCACCTATAAACCAAGTAGTCCCTTTATTACAGACTCTTGTTACACTCTATACTGGTTCCCACAGCACTTACCATAACTGTAACTGAATGCTTACCCTGAAATTATTGATTAATTTCTGTCTCATGATAAAATATAAGGTCTATGAGAGTCCAGACCTTGTGGTCCTTCACTAGAGTTGTTTAGTATTCTCTGTGTTGGACACAAAATACTCCATGAGTCACATATGAACAAATACATCAGATGACAAGACTGTACCATCACTCCCCAGCTTAGTCCAATGCAGCATCGGGCTTTCTAAGATATTTTTGATGTGGGAAACTGGTATGATTTTGTTCAACCACATGTTTTCCAGGTTCTGGAGTTGGAGTTTCACATAGAATATCTTCTGTTCTCCCAGTGAAATGAGGCTTTGTTTCTACCCCATTTACTCTGTCTTTTATAGGCCAATTGCTTGGTTTCCATGGTCTGGTTTCTGAATTTCTGCAGATTTATTTTTCAGTATAAAGAGAATAGTCCTCTGTTAGTTTATCTACTTTGAAGACTAAACTTTAGAACAAAGTCTCAAATATCCTACCAAATTATGATGAGTCCTTTATATTATATTCACTTCCCTTTAATATTTTGAGATACATTTATTATTATACTGTACCTATAAAAATACATGATTTAACAATATCCTTTTTAGCATGTTATCTAATTTTTATACTTACAAGTTTGAGTCAAGATTCTGTTAGATCTAACTTGAAATTGCATTCCAAATGTGTTCTAATATATATTTAAATTATTTCAATGATTGACAGACATAAGTATTTAAAATCCTATTTCGGTATCAATCTTTAATTTCTAAATCCCAATTTCCCCTACCTATTCAAAGTTGAAAATTTAAATGTAATCTCAGTGGCCAAGTTCTTTAACTTCTTATTTAAAAAAACATATTGTAGGTGAGTACAATCTAGAATTCTTCTAATGGTATCATGTATGCTCTGTCTTCCATATTCAATACAACCACAGCTCATGTTATTTTCTCACTTTACTTCATAAGCAAAGTTACACTCAGCTGACCCTTTCTTTTGACAGTCACTTTCAAAGACAATATAATTAAAATGCATTAATTAAAGGCTCTATTTCCCAGTTTTCAATTTTGGGCCAATTATTTACCTTCCCCAAACCTTATTTCTTTCATCTGTGAAGAGGAAGCCTATATCTGCTTTATGGAAAAGAAAATGCTTGGAGACAAAAGCAGCTACAATGCCTGAAATAGAAGTGGGTGCTACCCATGCTGTGGATTTGCCAGGCTGCTTTTCCAATGCTGCCATAAAGCCAAGAATCCAATTCATCTTCTCCTTCCCTACATGGCCCATCAGTCACCTCTGACTGTGACACCAACTAACTGTGGCTCCAACTGGTAGAAGCAATTAGTATAGTTAATGTCTGACTATACAAGTTGCTCATACATGTCTTAGTCAAAAGAGAGAGACTAGGGGTGCACAGGAACATAAGGAGAAGAGTGACCAAATGTAGTCATTATGTTCTATGTGCACTATGTAAAAAATGAACCATATAACTTGAAGACAGGGGAGGAAATGGGGGAGAATAAAAGAAGGGTTGATACTGAAGAAGCAGTATACTCATAACCTGACTTATGGAATAATAATCCCTTTATATAACTACATAATAATCATGAGAGAACAATTCGTTTTTAAAAAGGATAAACTATAAAATAATGAGACCAGTGTTTTGAATAATTTGTAACTGCAACTTACAAAAAGCTGGAGAAATGGTTTGGGGCTATGGAAGAACCACTAGAACAGTTAAAAGAATCTGCTCAAAGTGTGATTCTTTGAAAACAACTCTTCATTTGGATGATCTCAGTTATAATATTTACAGCTTAAAACCCAATTCTTGATATCTTACAGTCAAATTGATATATATTATTTAGATTTTTAAAAATTTATTGTAAAGGTGATGTACAGAGGGGTTATATTTACGTAACTCATAATGAGTGTCACCCCTGTCCTTCATTCACTCCCAGTTTTTTCCCTCAACTTCCTTCCTCCCCGCACTCCACTGTATAGCTCATGTCCAACATGGTATCTAGGCAAACTGATATATATATTTTAAGACAAATAGGTGGGATAAAGCTAATAAACACTTGCAAACCTGGTTCATCTTGGTATGATGGCACATCATCTGCAAGAAAGAGAATTAAAATGAAGTAAATCATTAAACAAATCACTGAAGCTGCTTAGCTTAAAAAAAAAAAGAACACCTTAAACACTAATTTCTATTCCTTTAAACATTAGTATACGCATAAGTAGTAATAAATTCTTCTGCCTAAAAGCAAAGAAAGGGAAAATAAGTTATTTTTATAAAAGTTCCTCAAAGCAAGATACAGAATATTAGCATTGGGACTTAATATGCCGTTCTGTCATGGAGCATTTGTTGGTAGACGAGTAGAGACAGAGGCAGATTCCTAGATGCTCTTTTACAAGGCTAATTTTGTTACAAGATAAATCATCTTGCTAAAATTGCCTCTTGACCTCTTTGAAGGGAAAACTACCATCTAAACATAGTACTACAACTGAAGAGCTTTACATACATTCAAAAATCTAATGAAAATGTTCATCCAGTACCTGTGGTAGGGGACAGTCTGTCATCATCTGCAGCTGGCTCACTGGGAACTAAAAAGAAAAAATATACCTTTCACAACATGAAAAGCACCAAACACAGCAACAGACACCATTTCCTGATGCAATATGAATTTATTGCTAGACTACATAACCTTGTAAAGCACATACTATTAGTACCATTTAGTAAAGTGTAAGCTGAACAAAGTTCTATCTAGTACAGTCTAAGTTGCAAAGAAGGACTTTTCAGCAATGAGATTTGTACCCAGCCTGACACTAATAAACTATATAGGCTCCTCAGTTTTCAGCATCCTACAAAGACCAAAGTCCCAATGGGGATATCCTCTCTTTCTTCTTCATGTAATATTAACTGTGCTTAGCGATTTATAGAAATATCTGATGAATCAAAAGTGATTAAAAGTACTCTGAAGAAATCTCTGTTATGGAAGTGGAGCCAGCTGTTTACCCTGAGTTAAAATAGCCCTGGTTACTGATTCAAACAGGAATTCTTACAAATAATTTTTATAATCACAAACCTGGGATTTCCTGGTTATACATCATCTCTTCCATATCTTGATGATGGTCTTGTGAAACTATAAATTAGGAAATAATTAGGAAATTAGTGATTTCCCCATGTTTCTCTATAAGTATTCTAAACTAGAAATTCACATTTCCTGATAAGGACAGAAATGTCTAATCAAATCACAGATTATCAAGCACATTAACTCTTAGTACCAATAGAAAGAACTGTGCAGAATGCAAAGTAAAAAGGAGAATATGACAGTTTTACATGTAATGTAAAATCTGACATTAATGTAACCACCAAACAGTAGTTATATTCTCATTTAATATATTTAGATTAGTTAGCAAATGAAAACAGAGAGACAGAGCCAAAGAGCAATTGTGGGTAAGTTCGCCTCCTGTCCAAGCAGGAGTATCTACCTCAGAGAGGCCCTTTGAGTGACACAGGGCCCAGTTCTCACCTAGACTCCATACTCAAGTACTCTATATGGTCTAGCTTCAGACTGTCATATAGTTCTTATTTACAGGTATATAGTGCTGAAGCTACACAGCTCTTAAATGTCACTATGCAATACCATGTGGTGTTCAAGCTTGGAATGCATCATCTACTCTTACAGGAAGGAAAACTAGCCAACAATAGAAACTTAATGATAATCTGTGAAAGTATTCATTCTAATTAAGAAAAAATGATATTAAGTCAAAATCTTACCAGTCTCTTCTATAGAGAATCTATCCTCAGTTTCTGAAAAAAAAAAATTAGGACTGATAGTACTACTTTCATAAAAATCATTTCCAAACACACTGTATATGTCCATTCTGAATAATGTTAATCATTGATTTTTAGAACCAAATAGCCACAAAAACATGAAAATATGAGTGCATGTCCATTTAACACTTTATCATCCAACAGCACAATGAAGTGTGTTTCACATTCTCTCATCTGATCCCTGTAACAACTCTACAAAGTGGTCAAACGCCAAACTCTGTTGTTTTTTTGTTTTGTTTGGCTTTTTTTTTGGTTGGTTGTGGGGCCTGAACTCTGGGCCTGGGTGCTGTCCGTCTCTTCAGCCACTTCCGGCTTTTTCTGCTTAAGTGGTGCTGAGGAATCGAACCCAGGGCCTCATACATGCAACCGCTGAGCCACCTTCCTAGCCCTAAACCCAGTATTTAGAGAGGACAATTAAGGTAGGGAGACACCATAACAAAAGCTAGATTCAGGAAAAGTTAATTTCTATTTTACCTCACATTCCACTGTGCTGTCCCATTTTCTAGCCCTGTCCTATCATTTCCTAGAGTAAAAATACAGGGTCTACCAATGGGAACAGAGGAAGTATGAAGTAGAAGTTATGTTTGTGGAGCTAAACAGAAAATGTGTTGATTACATACATTTCTCAGCAAAAGTGCTGCCACCACACAGTCTGTCATGCTTCTAAAACCTTTTTCACATTTTAAAGTATTTGAGGCTCTTAAAGAAAATTTGTTGTAAAAGCGGCACCATTACAAAATTCTGAGCCATAATGACCAAAGATAGGAAACAGGGACATGAAAAATCATTTACCAGTATCCTTACTCAGAAATTACGAAATTTTCCCACCAGAATCACAACATAAGTAACTATTAAAGCTCTAAGAACCTAAAGCTAGTCTGTAACTATCTATGTGCAATGTAAATGCAGGTCTAAAAGTACATACATGCTCACAGCACTTTCTTTGCATTTTCATACACACAAAATGCATGCAGTATATAAATTCTGTAGATTGCCATGACACCAAACCATCACAAATATCACTACTTCTATGGGAAAGTACATTTCCTTCTCTTATCAACAGGTACAGATATCAACTTTTGGAAATAAATCTATTCATCAAGTACAGGTGCCCACTTCTGGAGGAATTCTACAGTATCTGAAGTATGAGGAAGAATACTGAAACCCCACTTTTTCATGATTTTTATGTTTTAAAAAAGTTCTTGCAGGGCTGGGAAGGTGACTCAGTGGTAGAGCGCTTGTCTTGCATGCATGAGGCCCTGGGTTCAATTCCTCAGCACCACATAAGCAAAAAAGAAAAAAACCAGAAGTGGCGCTGTGGCTCAAGTGGTAGAGCGCTAGCCTTGAGCTGAAGAGCTGAGGGAGAGCGTCCTGGCCCAGAGTTCAGGCCCCACAACCGGACCAAAAAAAAAAAAGTTCTTGCAATCTTTCAGCAGCTACATTGAACAGGATTTTATAAGCGAAAGAATGAATCTTGCCCATTTAGATATTGCCAATAATTACTTTTGCACTATGAGAGCAAAGTTTAACATAGCAAGAAAAGCTGAATGTGCTACAAAGCTTAAAATATTTACTGTATAACGAAAAAGCTTGTCAATGTCTGGTATAGAAGCTGTGAATTGTACTCTACCCATAGTAGATAGAGATTAAGTGTAGTAGTTCACCTATTGCTTGAATTTAGTAGAACAAATGACATCTGAAATTTCTTACTGCTGTAAGAAATTTACATACTGAGTTTTCCTTGTGCTTTGAATCAAAATCACTGAGAGAAAATTTCACTTTAAAGCTTTAAGCTTTGCCATCAAACAAGTTAAAGTAGGATCTGAACATTTAAACAATGCTGGTTCTTAAAGGGGTTTAAGAAATATTTCAATAACTACAATTATTAACTGTGTATTGTATTTTATCCTGAAGCCAAATAAATATATTCTACCTTCATAAAATGTTCCAGGTTCCAGGTTCTGCACCCTATCATCTATATCAGTTGCTGTAAGGACATCATCATACTCTGGTTGTAGTTCTCCTGCTGCTCCATCTGCTTCTAGCTGCAGGTCATCTACACAAGGACAATGAACACATTGATACAGGTAACAAATGGCCAAAGGCAGAAAGCAACTTAGACAGGGACTTTTCACTTGAGACATGACTGTCCAGTCTTCTTGCTCTAGCCCACAGCTAAGGGCAGAAGCAGCTGCCCACATTAGCATATGAACCCAAGTAGTATAGGCACTTCATGTAGCTCTTAAGTGCAATACATTTTATGAATGAATAGCTGAATTCATAATTAAGTGTTTCTTCACTGATCTCTTGGTCAGAAGAATGGTCACACCAAGACCTTTCACTGAAAACTGACAAGGAACTCCATGTAATGATTTAAAACGACTACTCAGATACAATGTAAAAACAGCTGGCCACTGATGTTTATCACATACAGACCATGAATACACCTGTACTACACTCTGTACCTAAGCTGCCCTGTTTGGTCTTTAGTTACACAAAGATGCTCATTTTCTTTTCTTCAATGAGCTTTCATGATATACTGAGTAGTTTGTTTTGTGTAGATGTTGGACATGCTAATTAATCTGACAATTAGATTATTATTACAACCCCTCCCCCCTAAAAACAAAATCATCCCTCTAGTAATGAGACATAGTTTCCAGCAGAGAATTTCCTGTTAAAACACTAAAGAACGTGAGGGAGTCAAACTAGGCTGGACTCTAGAGGCTAGAAAGTGGCTTCTTCATTTAGGCTATTCTAAACCAGCTGTGTGACTGTAGGCACATTACCAACCTGCTCTGTACCTGAAATTTTCTTTCCATAAAATAGAAATAGTAAATGTATATTGATAACAATGCTGTGAAAAGAAAAACTTAGAAAAATGCCTGATCCATTATAAGTAGGTAGGTGTTTCTACCATCACCACAGTAATTTCGGATTCTACTGAACTTACCATGAAATTGTCAGAAGCCCTTGGCATGGTGCTCCTTACACATGTAGACCTATGAATGTAGGTATGATTTACAGGCCTCTACCTCCTTATGTATTAGTTTTGTGTCATTTCAGTTACCCAGGATCAATCACAGTATAAAAGTATCAAATATAAAACTTACAGAATAATTTATAATTTCTAAACTGTGTGCTGTACTGAGTTGTGTGATGTAATCTCCCTCTCACCTGAGAGGAAATCTCCCTTTTGTCTAATGCATGCATGTCTCTGCTATCCACTCATTAGTCAGTTGCCATTTTGTTTAATAACAGATTGACTACCACAGTATCACAGTGCTTGTGCTCTTAATTACCTTATCTTACTTAAATGTGGGCCCAAAGCACAAAAGCAATTGTGGCTTCAAAAGAAGCCATAAAGAGCTTTCTTTAAATGAACAGGTGAAAGTACCCAACTTAAGAAAAATACACTGAGATAGTGATGTTTAAATAAAATTTTCCAAGAAATTTATGATAGTTTTGCTGTCTCACTTCAAAGTGCTAAAGTTATAGCCACAGTGCATGAGAAATATATATATATACACACACATAAATATGTATGCATACATACATATATATATATATAAAACACTCATATGTAGATGTTTAGATCTATTATTTCAGGTACTGTGAACTTTTTTACCCATATTACTCATAAAGAAGGGGGCGGGCACACCATTTCATGATGCCTTCCCATCACAACCTCTCATATTTTTCTGCTTATTTCAGATTGTCTGCTTCTCTATAAACAAGTCACTCAATCTGTAATTCCTGTTGAGAACTGCACTATGATTTTTCTTGTAACCATATTTCTCTTTCATTATTCTCCTTCATTCTCTCCAGGGCAGCTTACAGGCAGTCAACAGAAGTGTCTCTGGGTTTGGTAGGGAACCTGCAATGCACTGTCCACTGACCATGGGTCTCCACTGCTCAGCCAGCAACACCACACCTGAAGACACATCCTGAGGCTCACCCGATCCACATGCTGCCGTGTCCTCTGCACTCACTGTCCTGTGCAGGTGGTACTGTGGTGTTGCTCTGGAAGATGAAGCACTTGAGGCACTCCCCTAAAGCTGCCCAGCTAATAAATGGCTATAGGCCATGAACCCAGTAATGAAATGCATGATAACAGGGACCAAGAAACCCAGTAATGAAATGCATGATAACAGGGACCAGGAGGCCACACTATTCCTAAGAAGATGAAGAGGTGGGTAACACCTGTCAACAGACAATATAACAAGTGGAAATACCAATGAAGGGTATTACAAGGAAAAGAAAGAAGGCTCGCTGGACTAGAGGAAAAGACTAGAAGGCAGACAGAGACTGAGAAGAGACAAAGCACAACTAGCTGGGCTTCATCAACCATGGTTTATTAGGGAGCAAGAACAGAAACAGAAATCCAGCTGGATGCCACCACAGGGTCATAGCAAGTGGTGACAGTCATAGCTGAGGTATTGGAGAAGCAACATCTATTGTAAAGGCAATGAGGTAATATTGACAGAACTTGCTTGAGGATTTGATTTGAAGGAAGAAGAGAATTCAGTCAACTGCTGAGTTTTTCGATGAAGAAACTATACAGATCACATGTATTGAAATGAACTCCAGGAGATGGAAACAAAATGTTTTTTTACTTTGTTGCCATTTTTGTTTTCATTTCCTTTTGTCTTGTTTGTTCATTTGCCTATCTTTGGGATGGTAATCGGGGACATAGAAATGGTGACACAAAAGGTGAACTAATGCAGCCATAATCCTCACTAGCCATTATGTTGAAAATAAACTATATAACTTGTGGGTGAGGATGGGAGGGAAAAACTGGGAGAGAGCAAGGGGTAGGTATGACATTGCTCAAAAAGAAATGTTCTCTTTATCTGACTTACATAACTGTAACCTCTGTACATCACCTTTACATTAACAATACATAAATTTAAAAAATTATACAAGAGTAGCAAGACCATTAACAAAAATACTGAAGACTAACTTAACTTCAGTGTGGGGCAGGGGTGAGGAGCTGTGAATGCTGCAGGCCTTCCAGGTAAGGAGCATCTCAAGGTTGAGCAACCCACAGGACATTCCCATGGGGAAGGGTCACGGGTGTTTGGGGTTGGCTGTCATCAGGGCTGCAGCCACACACACAAAAGACATGGCATAAAAATGATACTTAAGAGCCAGGCACCCTAGCTCATGCCTGAAATCCTAGCTACTCAGGAGGCTGAGATCTGAGGACCACGGTTCAAAGCCAGCCTAGGCAGGAAAGTCTGTGAGACTCTCATCTCCAATTAACCACTAGAAAACCAGAAGTGATGCCGTGGCTCAAGTGGTTGAATGCTAGCCTCGAGCTGAAGACCTTAAGGACAGCGCCCAGGCCCAGAGTTCAAGCCCCACAACTGACCAAAACAAAAAAAAAATGGTACTTAAGAGCTATAGACTCTCAATATAGTCGTCTCAGACAACAAGTGTTTTGAAAGTATTCAATCAGCGAGATACAGAGAAGCCATGCTTCGGGAGGTCAAATTGGGAGTCTATTAGAAAGCCAGCTACTGCAAGTGGACTCATGTCCAAAATCACTTGCAGTTCCAAACATAGCTAGCACAAACTTTATAAAGACAAAAGAACACATCAAGACAGATGTCACATGGTATGAGGACTAGCAAAACAGGTTTTACTGAAGCAAAGGAAGCTATCTAGAGGGAACAATCAAGGGCCGGTTGTCTAGGGGGAACAATCAAGGACCACCAAGGACAAGTATTTTCAGGGTCAAAACTTTCTTAGACCTAAATAACCCACGACACATCTGCAATTCAGAAAATGAGCTATAACACCTCTGGAGTGCTTAGTAAGCCATAACACAACTGTAGTTCAAAGAATAACCTATGTAACCTCTAGAGTTCTCAGAAAAAGTCCCCATCATCTACTAAGATGCCAAGAAGGCAGTGAGGACAAGATGGAGTTACTTAGAACCAGTATCCATATTTCAAAGGTCTCTGTAAAGATGAATAGGGCCATTCCTGACCAGAATGGTTGAATTCTTTTTCAATTGAGTTACCCACCCCGACTGGCCTTGGTACTTTCTGTGACTTTCCACTTCTCTCCACACCCCATCTTGAAGCTGAGTTTGAGGAACCATCTTTACTCCTTGTATACCGGTATGACCTTTTGACTTCCCTGCTGCACAGGGGCCTCCTCCTTCCCATTTATCAGGCAAAATGCAGGAACAGGCCTAAGCATCCCCAATGGCTTTGATTCCTCTTAGATCAACGCATCTTTTCCTCTCCTCACTCTCCACCTCTTCAGTCCATGTGCCTGCCATTCTGAACAACTTTCAGTCCTGCCACTGGCCTTCCACACACATGGCTTCCTCTGCTTACATTGCCCAAGGTGAGCTCTACTCAATCCTTTCCTCCTACATGAAGAAGGCATTTCCTGCAGGAAACTCCTTCTGAGTTCCATGTCCTTCAGAGTATCCTGTTTCACTATGAATTCTCATTAAAGCAATCAGTAATTACCAGTTTAAAGAAAAACTGCTGCTGGAATAGGTAGGTCTCACATGTTCATGTGGGCATTTATATTCTGGTGTGGCTGTGAAGAATCAGATACTAGAGGGACATAAGCTTCTATACCCTAGCAGCCATCAGCATAATCCAGCTTAAGTGGCAGAGAATTGTTTGTTTTTATGGCACATACTTTTCCCTTTAGGCCTAGCCTTGAATCATAACAAACCAACAGTAGTTTCATACCATAGTGTTCTGTCCTTCATATCTACTTCATGGGTTTTATTTGGGGGCTATGCTATCTGCCTTTATTGAGGTTTGCTTAAAGAAATAGCTTCGTACACTTATTGCTGGACTATGATTTAAAACTCTATAAAGAACTCGATGGGCTGGGAAGGTGGCTCAGTGGTAGAGCACTTGCCTTGCATGCTTGAGACCTTGGGTTCAATTCCTCAGCACCACATAAGCAAAAAGAAAAAAGCCTGAAGTGGTGCTGTGGCTCAAGTGGTAGAGCACTAGCCTTGAGCTGAAGAGCTGAGGGACAGTACCCAGGCCCAGAGTTCAGGCCCCACAACTGGACCCCCCCTTCCCCCCAAAAAACAAAAAAGAACTCGAATTCCACCTGAGTTAGAACTAAGTGCTGAGAGAATGCTTTCATATTTTCTATAAGTGGCACACTTTATACTTCTCTGGTAATACAACCTCTAAGTTTGCCCTTTTTGCTTTGGAGATCCAGCCAAGTATGAAGTCAAACACACACCTGGGGTGAGGATGAAGACAGCTCTTAAGTGAGCTACCATAGTCCACTGGCTTGTGTTCTTTACTATGACTCCAGACTATTCTTCACAGTTCATTGGTCCTATTTATCCTATTTTATTCATGCCATCTTTGTATTAAATGTGTTTAGTAAGGAGAATGAAGTACATCTAGTAATATTTCAATGACTTGGAAAAAACTGGAAAACCCACTGAAATATACAACTAACACTTTAATTTTTAAATGAATCCAAGTAATTTTATGTAAAGATTTTAGCAATTCATGACAGTATATTTTAATCCATACCATGATCTGTGTGTACCGTTTCATGGAGAAGAGACTGAATCTGTTCTTTTATTTCATCTTCAATATTCTGAGGTTCTAAAAATCACAAAACATCACTAAGTAGAGCATATAAACATTACTATGGGACTTTAACACTATATAAAGATCATCCATGCATATAGATTACACTGTGTTTGCATAATGTCAGTTTCCTACATCTTTATGCTGAGAAACATGGTAGATATTTAGAATTGGTTTTGTTTTTCAAACAAAACAGAGTAGTAAGGGACTGGCAATAAGATTTTTTTTAATTAATTCAGGTACAGATTTGTTCTATAAACAAAGCCTGACCAAGTACAAAAGTACTGGGTAGGAGAAATAGGGGAGAAAGATGGAAGGGACCACACTAATCAAGATGCAGTGGACTCGTAAACTGACATCAAACCCATTTGTGTAACTATTTTAAAATATTTTTTAGAAAATTTTAAAGGGCTTCAGTTTCTATCTTAAAAAAAAAAATCATACTAATGACTGACAGCAAGGATGTGGTACAAAAAATGTAGACTAAATAACATGGTCAGGCACAATACTCCCTGACAGCCAGGGGAAGAGGTGTGTTTGCTGGTGGGAGGCCCTATAGCAATCAGAATTGGATGACCATGTCTAGAAGTCTGGAAATATGGGTAGAAAATGACCACACTGGAACTGACAATCTTTTGAGCTTTAGAGGACCACCTCTGACAGGTGAAAATGGCAAAATACAAAAGTAAACAAGAATTATGGCATTCCATCCAACAATACCGTCATGCTCATAGGATTGTCAGATACACTGCAACCTAACCCAGCAAGTTAGAAACGACTACATTGACACTATTGCCAATTTTGCATAAAACACAATCTACATTGTGGATAAAAGTAGTGCTAGACCTCACCTTGATATCATAAATGCTGCCATAGGAAATAACCACAGTGGCATCAGTTGTTTCAAAGCGCTAATTGTCAGTGTCAAAGGTGCAACAAGTTAACTTGAACTTTAGGCAGGGAAAGTTTAACTATAAATCACTTCAAACCATTTCTAAGGCATACATCTAGTACTTTTACAGATACTTGTTTCATCAACCATCTTTTTATATATATTGTGGTACAATTATTCCGTTCCTTGATGAACTCCAAATACTACAAATGCTGAGAACATCAGCCAGGGAGACAGGAAGGGAATCTAGCAGATGACAGAGCTATACTTTGGATTAACTCTTTAATGGCTCCCCACCCTAACTGAATATCTAAACTCCAAGAGCTACAGAAATGGTTCCTCACACCCCATGAGGCCATTCAGATAGTAGAAGGACATAAGCTCCTTCACCCTAGCAGCTATTCATTTTCCATGATTCTGTAAATGTTCTTCCTCCCTGCTGGACAGGCTAAGTAGAGCAGAAGCCAGACTACTGTGGGTTAAAGAATGAATGGTAAACAAAGGGAAATGTCAGTTGTAGAGTCTTGATTTTAAAGTCCAACTACTAGGAGATGGATTAAATAGCACATAGAGGTCAAGAAAGGATGAAGAGCTTTATTTTATTATTATTATTGTTGTTGTTGTTAGTGCTGGTCCTGGGGCTTGAACTCAGGGCGTAGACAATATTCCTGAGGTTTTTTTGCTCAAGGCTAGTGCTCTACCATTTAAGCCACAAGTTCACTCCAGCTTTTTAGTAGTTAATTGGCTAAGAGTCTCATAGACTCTTTTTTTGCCTAGGCTGGCAAAGTAGGTAGGATTCCAGGTATGAGCTATCAACACCCGGCTATTCATTATATATTTAAGAGTGTTACAGAACTGTGTTTACACAGTAAGTAAAGACACAGAAGAAAGAGAATCTAAGGATTCAGAAAGAGAAATTTTAAGATGGCAACATTCATGCCAAAAGAAAATTTCCAAGAAGTTGAGATGGTGGGGGAGTTAATAATAAACCATAGGGGCAAATGATCAATATCTTGTGAAGATATTAACTATGAAAAGGACAAGTGGGGCGGACATGGGATATGTCAGTGACAGTACTAAAGTTAAAAATAAGACTTTCCAACTATAAACTTATTTAGTACAAAATTTAAAATGTTAAATTCAAAATCATTTAAATTATAATAAACTGCCCTATGATTATAAATTGATAAACATAACACTTAAGAGCAACATACTGATCTTTCAAAGAAAGAAAAATCAGATCATATTCATTACTGCGGACCTAGGGCTTAAGATATCAGTAAATATGTGGTGTCATACACAACACCTCCAATAGATGGCATAACAAAACCAATTTTCTTTTTTCTTTTTTTTTTTTTTTTTTGGTTGGTCGCAGGGCCTGAACTCTGGGCCTGGGTACTGTCTCTCATCTCTTCAGCTCAAGGCTAGAACTCTACACTTGAGCCACAGCTCCACTTCCAGCTTTTTCTATTTATGTGGTGCTGAAGAATCGAACCCAGGGCCTCATGCATGCAAATCAAGCACTATCACTGAACCACCTTTCCAGCCTGAAACCAATTTTCTTTACAATCTATTAAAAATGCAGAAACTAAAGATGTTTTATAATATTCTGATTATGAAATGACTGTAACAGATTAAAACTTCACATACTAATAATTAAAATACTTCAAGATTTCCCAATGGGTCATAGTGTCTTGAATATCTGTAAATGAGGTAAACTGATCCACAACTCTCTCTATAGAACATAATCAAATGGTAGTCTGCGATGTTTTTGATATATACACAGAACCCCAATATAAAATGTAAGAGTTCAGGCACTGGTGGTTCACGCCTAGAATCCCAGCTACTCAGGAAGCTGAGATCTGAGGATCAGTTTGAAGTCCACATAGGAGACTGTGAGACTCCGTAGCACAATTAAACACCAAAAAAGCTGGAAGTAGAGCTGTGGCTCAAGTGGTAGAGTGCTACCCTTAAGGAAAGGAAAAAAAGGGGGGGGCCTTAGGGACAGTATTCAGGCCCTGAATTGAGCCCTAGCAAGGATTAGAACAACAACAAAAAAAAAAAACCAAAAAACAAAAAAACAGGGGGCACTAATTACTCCTATGTTATAAAATTACATGGTGAATGCTGGCAACCCTGGTGTAGAACAGGTATCTACTTTTACTTTCAATGTAATGTGTGCTACAATTCTACTAGAAGTGGAATCACGAAATCACATTTTTTTCTGCTGTTGCTAGCCTTGTAATATTTAGCAACAAACAAGTGTGCCTCAAATACTCAATGTCAAACATTTAAACTACCCTCTGAAACTTTTTACTAGGAAAAAAAGGGGGGGCTTATTAGATTCTAGAACCAATTCTATGAATAGTGAGACACGAATTGTGGGAAATTGAATACTGTGTAAGCTCAGAGAATACCTGTCAAGCCATGAGCACCCGGCAAGGCTTGGAAGGCACTTACCTGTCCCCACAGGGGCCTGATCCTCTGGCTCATCGTGTGGCTCAGCCTCCTCCGGTGGGAAGGTTGACTCAGAAACAGATCTTTCTTTAAGTCCTGCATTTTTTATTCACAAAATTAACTCAAGTTTTTAAATCTTTTTTTTGACATTAAATCAGGAAAAAGAACACTCAAAACATTGACTCAGTGGTGCTAGGTAATTCATATTTAAGTAGCAAGTAGTCTTCTCTTTAACTTCCAACAGGCCTTTTAATATCTCTAACTTAGCTTCTCTTTTAAAAAAAATAATAAAACAATTAATTATTGAGTTATTCATGGAAAACAGTCAAGACTAAACTTCCAAAGAGAAATGTAATGAGTCCAAGCTCCTTCTGTGTTTGTGACTAATGCACTCTATATATTTTCACTTAAATGTTTATTATTCTTGAAAACTACAAATAGCTACAAATAAAAAATCATGTATAACTCACTATAATTTTCTTGAGGCTATCTCTACACATAATCATATAAATTATAAAAGTTAAAAGATATGAAAATCCTTTCTTAAAAAAGTACAATGGAAAATAATATACTAGAATTAACACGAATACTAATTTTGAAATAAACAATACTAGTTATTTGAGCACTAAGATGTGTCCTCAACTATAACTACTTAAAAACTAATCTGGGATGAAGAGCCTGCCTCCTGAATCCTAGGCATCTCTGAACTAAAACTCGTGTAAAGCAGGTTTGGGACTCTGTGCACAGAAGTGGTCTGCAGTGAAGGGGTCTAGAGGTTTGCTTTGAAAATGAAGCACTTTGTACCACTATTAACATGTACTGCTCTAATCTGGAAAATTCTCATTTTTATGTCTTTTATTTTTTTTTTGTTCTTGGTATTTTTCCATATCATTCTCACCTCCTGAGTAACCAAGATTACAGGCATGAGCCACCAGCACCCAGCTTCTCTTTGATTTTATCTCTTCACTTTTCACTCAGTGACAGCATGCTGCCAAGTTCCTCTTCCCATCTTAAGAGAGATTGACCCTGGGATAGACATCCACCATACCACTTCTACCTCCTCCATTCATGCATTTCCAATACCACATGCACCCAAAGCTGAACACCAGATACTATTACATTAAGTGTAAATCTAATTGCAAATGGATTTCTAGAGGATTATATAAAACATCCACCATCTAAATTGTGGTTCTGTTTCTGGGAGTTGTTAACAGGTAGAGATGAAGACCTCTTCAAATACTTCCCATTTCTAATATACAATGACTATTCAGTCACTTCTGATTTGAACAACCTAACCTTGCATCCCTCAACAGTTACTGGGCAAGTTCTGCTGAGTGAATAGAGGAAAGCCAAAGAATCTTTGAAATCATGGTTTATTTTTGCCCTCTCTCAAAACAGCATTACCACTTGACCACTTGCTGAAGGGCTGTAGGAGTCCAGTGATGTTCATCTACTCTGCTAGTCTAAACCACTAGAGTGTACCTGCAGGCCAGGCCTTCTTATTGCCCTGAATGGCTAAGAGCTGTGGAATAAAAGGCTTCCCATTAGTTTTGCTACTATTTACCAGAGTCATCTCTCTGGTCCAGTATCCAGCTACCATTCCAGTATCATAAATTCAGTTTGCTCAGGACAGCCTTAATTACTCTCAACAAAGAAAAATTAGTACAATCCTTCACTAAACCCTCCCCACACACACACATACACACACACACCAAGCATCATGGGTAGCAAGCTCCCTGAGTGGCTGACATTATGATATATTTTCACATCAAATTATATTTAAATTTCTTGAACATGCCATTTATACTGGGCTTGAAGAAAGATTTCACTTACAAGGAAAGGCAGGGATCAAAAAGAACCAAGTACTCATTACCTGATTCATGTAACTGTAACCCCTCTGTATAATCACCTCTATAATAACAATAAAAATAAAATAAAATAGACATTCCAATGCTAAAAGTGTTGCTTCTGAGTAGACCACTGTTTAAACATACAATGTCCCAAGGGGTTGGCTAAAATGATTTGTCTTTAAAATTGAAAAGACAAAAAATAAGGACCATTAAATACAAGGAAGTAGAAGCTGGTAACATGAAAAAAATAGGTTGCAGTTTTCTTTTCTATTCAAAGTGGTAGTAGAATTGTAAACCTGCAAATACCTAGTCACAGATATTTCAGAGGTGAAATCAGCATAAATAAGGAAACAATATTTTATACATCAAAGATTCTTCAGATCATATTAATGCATCTTCTTTCCTCAATCCCTATAAACTTTTAAAATTGTAAACAAAAATTTACCCTAGTCTAAAACTGCTTTAATAATCCATGTAGAAGAAGTCACTCTAACAAGTGTTTATGATGCTACCATAAAAGAATAAAAATTACCATCCAAACAATACAAATGCAATGAGAGATAAAAATACTACACAAGAGCAATTCAGAGTCAAAGGAAAGGTTTTCAAGCTGGATTTATTAGGAAGTACAAAGGGAAAAGGATTCTGAGATTCTAAAATACTCAAAATTTCCATTTTGAAACAAGATATATCAGTTTACAAGTCTATAAGTTGACAAACCACCTTGCACAATGTGTTGAACAAAATTTATTACCATACAAGTGATTCAGACACTGTTTGCCCTCAGAAAGCAATCCCTGGGACAAACTTCTTTAAGACAAGATGATGTCCAGAGGCAAAAGAACCCTCTTGCTCTGCTGCTTTCTCAGACCTGAGGAAATCCTCCAGATGTTCCCAGTAGCTTTGACTTCCACTTTGAAGTCAAAGCACAACTGTAACCTAGCAAGAGGGGCAAAATGACCCACCATGGCTGCCTCATCCTTCTGGGTTTCTTCTCAGGCTGAATATTCCAAGTTTACCACAACAGTCACATGTGATAGGGAAAGTTAATCCATTGCCATGATTTTATCACAGCATAAAATCATATACCATGATTTTAGTTCTACAGGCTCAGAGGATAATACGAACATTTTAACAGGTTGAATTTACTAGCTATATAATTATTCCCCTAGTTTTAATTAAAAATGTATTAGTAAGTCAACGTTGCAACTATTCCCAGTAGTCTTAATCATTCACACAATTACCCTGGTCCATGATTAACTTACTTTATTATTCTCTGCTGCCCAACTACATCTAACTAGAATGAACAAATGTAGTTCTCCCCGTAAGTAAGTGCTTGTGAAAATTTCTTTAGCATCTGAAATGGAGGGCACTGTTCTACAATAAATGAACATACAAAATACCTACTTTCAAGGAGAGGGAGTCAGTTAAAACAAATTTACGAGCTGATCAGAGTGAGGATGTGGACAGGAAGGAGGGCCACATATTAGGGAAAGGGGAGAGTCTGTGTACAATAAATGTGTGAAGGGCACACCAAATGCATTTCAACAGACTTCTGTGGGAATGGGCCAAGAGTTCTGTTGGCAGTTTTCCAGGTAAAGGAAAGGGCAAGCACAGAATTTCTCAGCTGGAATAGTGCATGGTTTGGGAAGCAAGAGGCCATGCAACAGGAAAGAAGTGGGCCAGAGAGTGGGTACAACAGACACCCTGAGGCCCTGGGACACTCAGAGCGAATACAAAGGACTCACTTTTCCCAAGAATTACATTTACCCATTGACCCTGTAAACACTGACTCCAGGGAACCTCCTCCTCCTCCATGGATAGCAAAGTGTTCAAGTCCCTTCCCTAAAATGACAGTATTTGCGTATCACCCATACAATCATCTACAGATACTTGTTGACACCTAATACAACATAAATATTAAGTAAAAAGCTGTCAGACTATAGGATTTAGGAAATAATAACAAGAAAAAAGTTCATTTGTACATGTTCAGATATAATTTCTTTCTCCAAAGTTTTTCAACTACAGTTGGTTGAATCCATGGATTAGGAGCTGGAAGACAGTGCTGCAGATAGAGAACTGACTGCATATGAAAACTCTCCATCAGTGAAAGCTGGAAATTGTTAGCACTCTGTCACAGGATTTCATAAAATATCTCATAAAATGCTGCCTTATTTTTAAATATAAAAAACTAATCAATGTTTATTTACCAATTCAATGGTATACAACACAGGATTTCTGGTCTTACCAATCTAGAGCATACGAGCTCCTGACATTCTTATTAAGGGTAAATACTCAGAACAGCTACTGCATCCCATTTAAGTCATCTAACAATATATACCAAGATGTCCCAGAATAAGGCAAAAGATATATGAGACCTGAGAAATATACTATCAATACACAAGAAAGGCACACAGGAACTGATCCTGCTCATCCATGTCAGACTTGCTTATTCAACCAGTGAAAGCAGATCTCAGTAAATAAGCAATCAGCAGTCTCAGAACTCATCAAAATGCTTGAGAATACTGCAAACAAAAAAGCTAGCCCATGATAAAAATAAGGAAATATTTTCCAAAGCATCTTTACATGGCCCAAGGTGGACAGATTTCAAATGATGTGTTGTAAATCATACAATTAAATACTGACTAAAAAGAAAAGTTCTTAAGAATCTGCTTTCAGGATCTACAGGGGCTCTCCACTTGATTGGAAGGAGTACATTCAACTTGAACACTGTGCAAGAGAGTTAAAGGACACACATAACTGCACAGCATGCATGTTCTCAGCACTGGAATCTAGCTGACAACCTTTGAAACCCATCAAAGGTGGCAATTTGACACCTCACTACAATGTGGGTTTCCACAAATGCAGAAAAGTGATAAAACAATGCCTTTTAAAAGCACTTTAAGAATTAAGATCATGCCGGGCGCTGGTGGCTCACGCCTGTAATCCTAGCTACTCTCAGGAGGCTGAGATCTGAGATAGCGGTTCAAAGCCAGCTTGGGCAGGAGAGACCGTGAGACTCCTATTTCCAATAAACCACCAGAAAACCAGAAGTGGCACTGTAGCTCAAGTGGTGGAGCACTTGCCTTGAGCTGAAGAGCTGAAGGACAGCGCCCAGGCCCAGAGTTCAGAGTTCAAGCCCCACGACCAACCAAAACAAAAAAAAAAAAAAGGATTAAGATCATTTCTATCTAGTAACATATTCTTTTGAAAATTATTTTTTCCTGTATTTCTTCTGAAGAAATGTACTTCCCTCTCCTTGACACCCAGCTATAAGAACAGTTGCAGGCAACTTCCAAGGCAGTGGAAATTTAACTGCAATTAGTGGAGAATATTCTGGGGTTTCCTCTCTAACCAAAGAATGTCTCTTCTTGCTAATAGTGTGCAACAGTGTTCTTTAAAAGCCTAAGAAAACCCTCCAATTATCTCTTTGCACCATTCAAAAACACTGAATGCCACTTGTTAGTTATTAGTGCAGGGAGAAAAGCACTGGGATAAAGCAGGACAAACGCTGTGGTAACCATGGTGTGCAGGTGCACATAGGCTGGGTGGGTCCCAGGCAACTATCTCTGCAGTGCTGAGTCCTACAAGGAGATACAAAGCTGCCATCCAACCAGAAAAGGAGCACATTGTAAACAGAAGGAATGGCAGCAAAACCTGCAATGGCTACACATACATGTTCTCCTTCAGATCCTGCTTTAGCTCATAGCAGTTTAACACACAGACTGCACATTTGTATCACCCAACTCACCCAGCCGCAGGCGCATGGCTCACATCCTCAGGCATGAGTAGAATGAGCCAGTAAGTGAGAAATAAGACACAGCATCTGAGTGCTCATAAAATTATCAAACCTAACACAAAAACTGGATGTATGCTTTCTCCCTTTAATCTTTTAAAGAATAGAATATTACATATTACTTAATATTAAATAAACTTAATAAAATGTCTTAAAGGAAGTTGTAAATGAAGGGCAAACTCCTATGACGCACATATGCCTGACTTAATTTGGAGCACTAAGTATATACACAAAGTGAAATTAAATAAGACATGAAAAAAAGTTTATCTTTTGATCTATAGGTCTAACAAAATGGAAACTTTTGCAGAAATTGATTTCTATGTAAAAAACAAAGCTAAGACCAGGAATAAAACTTTAGTTCAGATGGTTATATACTTGGGCCTAAAAGAGAGAGGGGGGAGGAAGGGAAAGAGAGGGGGGGAAAGAGAGAGAAATAGGAGATAAAAGATTATTACTAAGGATTTTTTTTCAGATTAACTCAGCAATATTTTCACTAAAATAACCTAAGAACCTGTTCTATTAACCTTCAAGTTTCCTAAACACAAGAACTTTTCTTTCTAGGCAGAGGAGGGAACAGCAAATGCTTACAAAAAAAACCTTATTTACCTAGTAACTAAATGGTATATATCAATATATCAATTATAATTCTTTCATTTTCTGAAATTACTGCTGACGAAGAGTATGGAAGAAGGCTCTGTTTTCCAATGACATTTCTCTGAGCTAGCCATTCTGGTCCATCCATTAAAGATCTTTGTTTGGGCAGGAGCAAAGCAGGGCCAGGGTAAGGAAAACAAGACAAACTCTAGAGTCAGCCTGCTTTTAGGATCAATAAAGAGCACTGGATAAACATTTACTGACAGTCTGCCCTGCCCCACTCCCCTGTGCCCAACAGCTGTTAAAAGTGGACCCGCACATGGCAGGTCTCACCAATCAGAGTTCTCAATACCACCCCCACTGTAAGTATAAGTGCTAGCAAGAGAACAAAGTCAACACTGCTGCTGAGCCCAGCCACAGAAGCTCAGACTACTGTCTGAGTATGATTATGATTTGCTTCCTTTCTTACTTCCAGCATTTACCTGCCACAATCCAATCATTTCGTGTTATAGCTGTAGTGTTTAAAGAATGACATGTTTTCGTGCCCTTGTATATCTGTAATAAATACTATTATTCTTACTTGTGCTCGCAATGAACTCAGTAAAACAAATATTGATCAATAGATCTTTTTATAGATATAGATCTTTTTATAGATATATTTCCTGTAAAGTTTTAAAGGATTTAAGGGTAATGACAAGTATTTGTCTCAAAAACCATCAACAGAAGTAGGAACAGGGATCCTGGCTCTGAGACAGGTACAAGCATGCAATAGCAGATATTTCTCACAACCATTTTGCTCAACTTACAGATGAAAACCATCATTTCCAAGGTGTAGCTTCATCGTGAAATAGCCCCAATAATCAATCTGGAGAAAGTTACCTACCAGTGGACATTTGTAGAAAAAGGAACAGATGACATGGGAGAAAGGAACCAATGTTAGAAAACACAGCCTAAGTCACCAGACCCATTTCATAGAAAATGACTACTTTACTTAAGCCTACTTCCTTATTACTTTTTTTTTTAATGGAAGCATATAAGAAAATCCTTATTACCCAATCAATTGTTATAAAGCTGCTAAAGTTCAACAGTTGTGTGACTATGACTAAGTCAGAATAAAATCAAATCCCCTCTGTGAATCCATCACTTTTAGAATGAATGCAAAAACCATCATTTCTTCATGTATGCCTCTCACTGGAAAAGATCAAGAAGATCATTTACATGTAAACCACCCATAACGTAAAACTAAAAACTGGTTACAAAAAAAGATTTCAGAACTATTTAGAAATCATTAAACTTCAAGCCCAAAACTATTAACAAATGAAACACAAGTGAGATGTCCCAACAAAGGAAGAAAAAATTTCTATAATAAATCATTCAAATGAAAGGAATTCCAGTATTAAAAGATTTTTTAAAGGATCTGACAAATTAATAGGCTCTTGAATATCTTCATAAAATGTCTGAGATGACTGTATTACTCAAATATTATCTACACACAAAGCTAAAATGAAATGAGGGTAATGCCATTTTTTTAATTTCTAAGAACAATTTCATTTAAATTGTTTAAATCAAAATTTTGTTAGATAATACAAAAACATACACTTTCAGTACTTAATTTTCATTTTTTGAAGGTTCTCATTGTCTCCTGATTACCATCTACATAGGATTGTAAAATCTATTTTTAGTTGACTTATTTTAAAAGACGATGGCCTTTCTGGTTTTATTCATACACAACCATATGAAGAAAAAGCATAAACATTACCTAGTCACTTAATAGAATAAAACTGAGAATTCAACACTTGATTGTGACCAAAAAAAATTTTGGGGGGGGGGTCCGGTCGTGGGGCCTGAACTCTGGGCCTGGGCACTGTCCCTCAGCTCTTCAGCTCAAGGCTAGCACTCTACCACTTGAGCCACAGCGCCACTTCAGGCTTTTTTCTTTTTGCTTATGTGGTGCTGAGGAATCAAACCCAGGGCCTCATGCATGCAAGGCAAGTGCTCTACCACTGAGCCACCTTCCCAGCCCAAATATTTTGTTTTTTGAGTTGAAGCTTAACTAAATTTTTTAGTTGAATCATAAAACACCCATGCAGTTGGACAAAATATAATCTCTACTTGAATGAGATTCAGTTGAAGTCTGAGAGACACAGAGGGAGGGAAAAAGAGAGGGGGGAGGGGGAGAGGAAGGGAGGGAAGGAGGAAGGGAGGAGGGGAGGGAGGGGGAGAGACAGAGAGAGAGAGAGAGAGAGAGAGAGAGAGAGAGAGAGAGAGAGAGAGAGAGAGAGAGAGAGAGAGGGCAAATTCCAGTTCATAAACACTTGAAATGTATTTCCATGTTCTGGTAGGAAAGTTTTGGTTCTTTCTTGGAAGGATAATAAGGTATTGAAAGACATTATTGTGTGACCTTCTGCTGTTAGCTATGGGAGCTCATTCAGTTCTTAAGGTGATATTCAAAGAAAAACTCAGTAACATCAACACTTCAAAGCACTTTGCTAAACAATGGCAGACAATACTAGATTCTTTAACCAATCACCCACTTGTCCACAATTTAGCATTTATATGCTGTATACCCTGATGCCACTGAACCTCCAACATCAAAGAAAAACACTTTCTGCATAGGGAGGGGGGCAGGGAACACCTGTCGAGAAAGCAGCACTTAGAATTTTGCATATATTTTAACTGTGTCTATTGACACCTTCAGCTAGATCTAGCATGAGAACATATTTTGAAAATCTTCCATCTTTTCCATGTGGTATCATTTCTATCCAGTTCTGTCAGATACTCTGGTTCTTGACCCCATCCCCCTTCTGGTGAGAAACATGTCAGTCAGCTTGGGTAGGACCCATTCAACCCCCATTCCAAAGTTTCATGTAAGCCTCAAAGGATTAAATTCAAGAAGTAGACTCAATGAG
The DNA here is from genome assembly GCF_024711535.1 of Dipodomys merriami. NCBI lineage: Eukaryota > Metazoa > Chordata > Mammalia > Rodentia > Heteromyidae > Dipodomys > Dipodomys merriami. The sequence continues at coordinate 35,481,879 of NW_027205603.1, forward strand.
TCACCAGACCTCACCAAGCCAACTGAAATCCTCCCAGGGTCTTTCCTCCCAAAGAATCCCAGAAAACTGGAAAGTATGTCTAGGATCTACTAAGGAATGTTCATCATGTAATAGCATGGAATAGGGTTCAAAAGAAACCAGCAGAACAAGGACATGGGCAAAGAAGCCAACATGGTAGCTCATGCCTGTAATTCTAGCTATTTGGGAAAGACGGGTCAGAATTATTGTTTGAGGCCAGTCCATGCGAAAGCTGAGTGCTAACACACTCCACAAGTAAGTTCGATGGCTGATGTCTGTAATCCCAGCTGTGAAGAGGCACACGCAGAAGGGCAGATGTGCAAGGCCAGTCCCAGGCCAATATGCATGTCTCATGTGAGTGCATATTTGCCTCACAAGTTGCCTTGAGTTCAAACACAAGGACAGAAGGAAAAAAAATGGGGAAATTTATTTGGAAGATAAGAGTTCTCACTGGCAATCTGGACTGGGGAATCTATTTACCAGGAGCCAATTTCTTTAATTTGCTAAAGCAGCCATAAAACTACTCCCTTTGGTTTACTATATTTTGGTCATCTATAAAAGCAGTAGCAAAATCCAAACTAAGCAAAATAAAAACGAAATTAAAATATCAAATAAACTCTAAGGTATCAAATATTAGTTTCTTTGGGCCTCAGTTTATGCCCAAAAAAGTGATAAGATTGGATTAGAGATACTGGATTATTTTCAATGAGTTTCCTTTGTTGTTTAATTCTATTAAATAAATGGAATTTGACAACTAATGTGTATTTAACTATAAGTAGTAAAATCTTTTGGTATCCAAAAAAAAGGAGGCAATATGTTTAGGAATGCTTATAAGCTTGCTTCCAATGTGAAATATCTTTAATTAGGCCAAAAATCTTTATTAATAGATTTTTCACAGAAAAAGTAAAGAATGATTTTTTAAAATATCTTTTCCATAGTACTTTTGACTCTATTAGGCTACTTTTCTCAACCAATAGTCAAAATTAAAGGTATGAAATGTCATACAAGAATAGTGCACAGGGGCTGGGAAGGTGGCTCAGTGGTAGAGTACTTGCCTTGCATGCATGAGGCCCTAGCTTCATTCCTCAGCGCCACAAAAGCAGAAAAAGCCAAAAGTGGCTCAAGTGGTAGAGTGCTAACCTTGAGCTGAAATGCTCAGGGACAGCGCCCAGGCCCAGAGTTTAGGCCCTGTGACAGACAAAAAAAAAAAAAAAAAATAGGGCACACCATTTGTTGAAATGCATTTCTTAGTAAAATTTCATTTTATTCAATATTTTCTGATGGACTAAGTTCTGGTCTTAAATACTGAATTTTTCAGAAATGGTAAACAAATGTAATTTGACTGCAAAGTACACTTCTGCAAGTGCATACCAATATGAAATAAAGTCTTTGTAACTCTTCGGACTCTGCAAAGGTGTCATAAATCAAAGTGTTCTGAACCTACCGTTCTGAATAAAGTTCTTTTCTTCACCTCTACACCCCAGAAAATCAGGGTCAACACTAAGTATTTGCTGGAGAACAGGAGAAAGGGTAGGAAAAGTAAGAGCAGCCAAAGAAAGAAATGAGTGAGGGGCAGAAGGGTGGGGGGACTAGAAGGTTACAGAGTCACTGATAGACTACAGAAAAAGACATTATGACAGAAAAGGAGAGGTGAAGGAGAATAGAATTAGGGAGAATGGGGAAGGAGAGACTAGGGAGCAAGGGAGCACAAGACACTGCAAAAGAGTGGGTATCAGAGAAGAAAGAAGAGATAAGGAGCACAGGGAAGCAGGAAGGGGACAGAGAATAGTAAACAAAAGCAAATAAAGAATAAACATAACTGTCTATTAATTAGCCAAGCACCCAGGATGCTTTACATTTGTGTCACTGCACAGAACCAATGTTCAACACAGTAATATTCTCATTTTAATTCCAAACAAAGTGCTGGAGATTAACAGATTCATATTATACATAGACATTTTTCTGAATACAGGATCAATAAAAATAGAAATTATTACATAATTTATATTACATGAAAAGCTTCATCTTTTTAAATTAAGAAATATGACATAGTATACTTAAACTCCAAAGCATTAGCTTTCTGAGCACCAAGATATATTCAATGGATAATACACAGAGCAATGCTAAATTTTCTACATTCTCAGCAGCAGTGGCAGGAAAGTTCTCATTTCCTGATGGTAATTTAAGAGCTTCAGTTCTTTCTCTTCTGGTTATTGCCCCTGGCCAATTGTGCCTGCTTGGCTGAGCTTCTTTCCTTCCTATCTTCTTTGTCTCTGGATGTCACTTTACTGGAAGTATCCTTCATATTTGCTGATTTTTTCTTATTTTCCTTGGATTTAGTGCTCTTATCTGGGTCCACTTTCTCCTTCTCCCTATCCTTTTTACCCCTGAAAGGCTCCTTCCTGGATGTATCTGAATCAACCATTTTCTTATTCTTCTGCTCATCCTCCTTTTCTTTCTTCCCCCTTCTTTTTTCTTCATTCTTCCTGGACACTGATTTCCCAACTTCCTTCCTGAGCTCTTCCTTAGTAGGTTCTTTTACTTCCAGATTTCCCCCATCAAAGAAAAAAACATTTACTGACTGCATCACTTAAATTGTAAAACAGCAATTCAGTGAAACATCTTGTCTTTTCATGTATTTCCTCCCCCCACATGAGAACCGATCATTCAAAAAAATTACTTCAATGCACTCATTTTTAAGTTGGTTAAAAATGTCAGCTATAAATGAAATGCTGAAATCTCACCATCCTTTTTTTTCCAGCTTCACATATGGCTTGACTTGGTTATCAGAGGTTAACATGCAACTTTGTTAAAATGAGCCGCCCACAAGAGCAGAGCCTCACACAGTTAGTTCATACTTCACAACCACAATGAAGACATAATTAAAGAATACTGGCAATGTTAAAAACCAACTTTCAGTAACAGTTTTTATAAAGATTTTTTTTTAACGTGGAACAAAACATAATGTCCTTAGAACAGGTGTGTTTACAGTCTTTGAGAAAAATATGCACAAATAAAAGCTAAATAGCATTCAATAGATTTACATAAATAATATTTTTTTAAAAAACCACCTCCATGAACAAGAACATTAAAAATCACTACCTGTAGGAGTTATGAAAAAATTGTTTTTTTTTTTGCTTATAAACAATCAGTATTCCTTTGTAGTATATGTCCCTATCAATTCCTAGAGAGGCAATTATTTCCGACATAACCTGTCCATAGTATAACCTGTTTGTAGTAAAGGGAAAAGAACTAAACGAATGCACAGGTAATTCCAAATCTCATGTAGAATGATGCTTTCAACATGTGTTGCATAAGTTTAGCAGAATGATTAGTAAAAAAATCTGACCTTCTTGTTCTCTGATCTGACAGTTGTAAGAGAAGGTGTTTCTGCATAATGTTCCATTTCAGTGGTGACAAACAAAATGAAAATTTGCTGATTGAACACATGGAAAACTCTTAAAGCACAGACTTATTCAAAATGGGCTCTAGACCTGTGGGCTTACAGGAAGTACTTCTGCACTGGACCTTCCCAGACAGTCAAACGAACTCTAGATTAATCAACAAGAATATCAGTGAATTTCCTGGGGAGTACATTGTCAGGAAACACTTCAATTCTTCCTAGAAAAACTCATCAAATCCTGTAAGAATACAGAATAGCATCCATATAGAAAAGCATGCTCCAAGGCTTCATTTTACTTCAATGTCGTTCAAAGACTAATATAGAGGAGCCAAAGAGTAAAATGCTTATGCAACACTCTCAGGTATTATTCTGTTCAGCGTTTTTAAAGAAAATTAAATTATTAACATTGAATTTGACTTTTCAGATCAAGAAGTAAACTGATACTTCATTGGCCACTTACTTCATTATTTACATGAAACTAAAAATGGTAAAGTTTCTGCTTTCTTTCTATAAATTAGCATGGTAGAGGGCAAGATCACAACGTTAGACATCCTCATCTTTCACAAAACCAGCACATCAAATAATGAAAAATCTTAACACAGTCAAGTTACAGCAAAAATCAAATAGCAAATCATAGGCCAAGCATTTGGAAAGAAATATCACAAGATTTTTTAAAAAAGAAAACCATGCAATTCCACATGCCTTTCTCCCTAAAGAACACGAATGTATACATATAAATAGGAAAAACTGCAAGGATATTAAAATTCTAATACTGAACTCCTAGCCTACATAGAATGGTAGATGTGTAACTTTTAATTGACTAAAATATACAACACAAATTTCATTCCAAAAGGCTATAGCTTACAAATCTAAATTTTTATTTTATTGGAAAGTGCACATCTGATTGAACTTACTGTGTTTAAAACAGTATCATCGAAATTTTTGGAAAAATTAAGTCAATCACTGATGAATTTACCACTGTGACAGCAGCAATACAAAAAGTCAAACTAAGAAAGGTTTTAGGTAGTAAGATGTTTATATGTAAACCTAATATAAATATTCTAACAAATGTAACATGATACCATCTTATATTCTCATCTAAAAATTATGTTCTTATGTAAAATCTTTTAGTTTTATCTAAAAACTTTTTATAGTTTTTACATTAAAAAGTAAATGAATTAAAATTATAGACTAGAGGAAAAATTTTCAATAAGCCTTTGAAAAGAATCTTATTGACATAAGGTATGCTCAAAACCAAAAAAAGCAGTATTATTTAGCATTAGTAGCTGCATTTACATAACATACTGGAATATCTCATGCACTTTAAAGCAAGAATGTGATTCATTCAAGCCTAATTTAAAAAGCCAAAAATACCTTTAGCCTTAGTTTTTCTCTTGGCTACCATACCAGGTCCTTCTGTTGGTATTTATAAGATGAAAATAGGTTACAAAGACAAGGTTTTGAGGAAACCAAAAATAAATATCTATTAATAAGTTGAAACTGATGCTTCTATAAAACAATGACACATTTATCACAAAGAAAGATACTTGGACATTTCAGTATTTATGTATCTCTTTGAAGTCTTAGTTCTATAACAGATAAATGACAATGATCTCCTCACCATCACAATTGGCATCAGACATTAACCATCATTGGCTTTAGCAACACCTATTTGCCTCTATAAATGACATGTTGCTGCAGTTGTCTGGGCTTCTGTTCTGGTGGCAGCTGATAATATAGGGAGCTAGAGTCCTTACTTCTCCACTCAATCACCACTGCCATCCACAACAGGCTCACCTCTTTTTATAGAATTTTCATCTATCTAGCCAACCGCTGTTTTATCCTCATTATTTCAAATGTTTTAAAAAGTTAAAGAAGCAACTGATACACTATTATGTAAGCACACATTAACTGTTTCACTCAAAAAACACTTCACAATAGCTTTCTTGTTTGACAGATCAAAGTTCTGATACTGGGTTTCTCTGTGACAGCTAACAAAATCAATCTCATATTTCTTTTGGTGCAACTTTTTCTCCAACCAGCAAATACTCAAGGTCTCCCTCTATTGGCTGTCCTTTTCTATTTCCAAGTCAAATAAATCCCATTTTGGGTACACAGATGGGCAAAATTCTAAAACAGCCATTTCTAACTCTGACAACCAATTTCTCAGGTATATCTGGTGAGAAGTGTAGTTACTATTCAGGAGGATGGGAGAAAAGAAACCACAAAGATAAGGTATAAGGATGTCAAAAGAAAACTTCTCAACCATGACACTTACTTTCTCCTGCTGCAAATGGTAGAATCTGCTCTGTATGTTTTGTTTTGTTTTGTTTTTTGTTGGGCATGGGGCCTAACTCTGGGCATGGGCGCTGTCCCTCAGCTCTTCACTTCAAGGTTGGTGCTCTACCACTTGAGCCAAAGCACCACTTCTGGCTTTTTCTGCTTATGTGGTGCTGAAGAATTGAAGCCAGGGCCTCATGCATGCAAGGCAAGCACTCCACCACTGAGCCACCTTCCTAGCCCTGTATGTTTCTTGACAATACAATCACACACCTACAACCTGTATCACACTCCCATTTCCAGTATGAGGAGTTTTTGTGCCTGTTACATTTTTCACATCATCTGCCATTCCTAAACTCCCTTCTCTTTTTCTATTTGTGCAAATTGTTTCTATCAAACTCAGTGTAATAAGAATTCTAATTTAGTATAAATTGAAATACAACCACCATTCTGGAAAAAAATGCATGGCTTACTGCTGACTACATAAAAAGAAAAGGAAGGAACATGTGGTTAACTGCTCTTTGTGGTTGTATCTATATGCCTGTATAGCATTTGTATATAATTGGGTTTCCCTGCATTTGTATTGTAATTATGTTTCACATACAAAACTTGAGTTTTCCCTAAATTCTGTCAAAACAACATTTCACTTTGTAATACAGAATGCTATCTTAGACCACATCCTACTGAAGTCTACTTCTTAATAAGATACTAACCTACTTTTGTACTACACTTTAAATAGATGATTATTCTTGAATGTGTGAAATTAACATAAAGCAACAAAATACATTTTCTGACTATTAATGTCTCTTTGCTCACTGATATACATTCTTCTAGGCCAGGCTGAGATTGTCCTATTAAATAGGAGGGTAGAGCTGAGTGCCTATGATTGACACATCTTTACCACTCATATCTCAGATTATTCAGTGCTGAAAGATGCCAAAATGTAAGCGCTAATCTCCAGTGTTCTCACTCTGTTTTTGCACCAAATCCCAGAGAACCTAGTTCTCTCAGATCAGTAGATGAGCATCCAAAGAATCAGGAACAGCCACACTGAGGAATTAACACTACATCTAACATAAAGCATAACCATAGATTCTGAAAAAAACCATGAAGGAAAAATATGAATCAAAATTCCCTAACTATAAATACTTAGATATACAGAATGTAATGTTGCAAGTAAGATCTTGAGATGGAGAATAGAAAGATCACACCAGGACAAACAACATTAAGACTATATCTCAAACTTTCAGTATATGCATGGACCTGTCCTATCATAAATAGAAAGGTTGCGTGGTCCAGGCCAGCCTGAGCATTAATGTGAGACCCTATGAGAAAACCAGATACAGTAAAAATGACTGGAGCATGCCTTACGTGGTAAAGCATGCACCTACCAATTACAAGATTCTGTATTTTTTTTAATCTTATCATTCTAGACATCAGTGGCTTATGCCTATAATCACAGCTACTCAGGAGATCACTGTTCAAAGCCAGCCCAGCCAGCAAAGTCGGTAAGACTCTCATCTCCCATAAACTACAACAAAAGCCAGAAGTGATTATATGGCTCAAGCAGTAGGGCACGAGCCTTGAGCAAAAGAAGCCCAGGGACAGAGCTCAGGCCCTGAGTTCAAGCCCCCCCACAAACAAAAAACATTAATACCAAAAGTAAGTAGGGTAGCAAAAATGAAACTATCCACTTTCCACATCCACTTATCATAGATTCAAAAAGAGTTATACTGAAGAAACGTTAGTCATAAATAAGCCCAAATAGCATATCAGCAACAGACTAAACAAACAGTAAAAAGTGAGCATCTTATTAAAAACTTTGCAATCTTGGGATTTCCCACAAGGATATATATGATCTAAGTGTAGGTAACATATAAGATCCCAAAATAACAAATTAAGCTTCCTCCCCTGAGCTTAAAAAAAGTCATTAATTTTTCATCATTGTCTCCATGAAAAGACCAAGTTAGAAAATTAAAGCACAATTTTCATACTCAGTCTCTGAAGGAAGCAGTATAGACGGGAAGAAACTAGAACTCTTAGCAAAAATGATGTCCACAAAGGTGTACATCACAAAATACCTGGCATGACAAAGGGACAGTCCAGGGAAGGAAAGCATGAACACAGGGCAGAACATCATGTTCTACTAAATGTCCTGTGAGGCTCCCTATTTCCATTTTACCAGCAGTAGGAGAGGCATTCACACTCAGCAAACCACATGGAAGAAGAGGTGACACAAGACTAGGGTGACTCCCTTCCCTCCTTAGAAGAAAACAGAATGAATGTGGAATCTCCCAAGATTCTAAGGAGAAAAAGAAATGAAGGCTTGAAGGATTTGTCTGAGTTCTGAATGTTTTGGGAGAGAGAAAGAAAGAGGTAGTCATGTTCTAAACTTTTCTACAATGGCAAGGAAATGTCATCAAGTAAAGAGGAAAGATCATGAAACCCAAGCCAGAGTTCACTATAAAGCAGAATACAAAATATTACCTCAGGAGAAATAAAATGACTCAGGAAAGTGTGAAAGATGGAAAAGGCTTATGATACTTACTTCAGAGCAGCAAGCTCCTAACCTTGATAAAATTATTCATGTCTTCTGTAAGTATGGTTGGTATGGACTTTGTTTACTAGATCAAAACTCAACAAGCACAATGTATTTAATTTACTTTTTTTCCCATTACAGCTAATGTCATGTAGAGGGAGGGGGAAGGATAAAGGAACAATTGTATCAAACAATAAAATTCATAACAAACACAATGCTCTTTAAAATAGGTTTCCAAGTATGGAGGAAATTCTAGGAAGCAAAATTGAAAAGAAACCTCTTGGTATTTGTAAACCATGTGGAGGTAAGTTGCTTTTATTCACTAAGTATATATAAAGCAATTTCACACGAACATTAAGATACCTAATAGTAATTTATGTTAATGTGGCAACTGCCTCAGAAGCAGTATGCCACAAAAATGTCCTTAGCTGTGTATGATGGCTCACATTTGCAATCTCAGCTATTCAGGAAGCAGAGATTGGGATAGGTGGGATCATGGTTCAAAGACAGCAAGAACAAATGGTTCATGAGATTCCACCTCAACCAATTTTTTTGCTTTTTAAAGCAGGCATGCTAGTAACAAGGGACAGCATAAATAGGAGGTTGGGGATTCAAACCTGTCCATGCAAAAATCACAAGATCCTATATGAAGAATAAAGGTAAAAGGGCTGGGATATGGCTCAAATGGTAGAGTGCCTACCTAACAACTAGAAGACCAAGTTCAAAACCCAGTACAAGAAAGAAGGGGGTGGGGGAGGCAGGGAAGGAAAAGAGGTAGGGATAGTGGGAGGGAGGAAGAAAGGAAGGCAGACCTGTCTCCTATGAAACTAAAATGTGTGAGTGAATAAGCAAATAGATGGACTGATGATTTCACCATATGCAAGTGACATGACTTTTGAAAAACAATTTCATTACAGACACCCAAATAACAATTGCAGGCTTAGCCATGTGGCACAAGAGCTAGCAAGCTGCTATCATAATCATACTCAGGCCACTGAGTCACTTCACAGTGCCTGGGGAAGCCTGCAAGGTCCAAGGGCCTCAGTTTCTGATTTGGGCCCTTCCTATACTACAACATACTCACTTCAACACTAACTACACATAGAAAAAGAAGCACTAAGTGCCTATGGAATATGTGCACTTAGAAGACTGTGTGGCTGCAGAATTTCAGTCTAGTTCTGGCTAAATAGTTAAAGATATATCATGACAGGCTGCTAATTTCCTCTTAATCTGTAATGATAATACTATACATACTTGGGGTAAAAAGAAAACTATAAAACCACCCACCTCTAAAATGAATAGGAAAAGGAAAAGCAGAATGTAAGAAAATTAAAAGGCTAACCAGTTAAAGAATGATTCCATCCAGAGACTGACAGTTTGAAGTTTGAATAAAGGTAAAATATTGATTCAGGTAGTAGAAAATTCACCTGGAATTGGTTAGCACTGATCCACTTACTAAGTTTCAAAATGTCACTTCTTTGGGGAAAAAAAGGTTAAAATGTATCATTAAAAACAACAACAATAGAATTTTAGTATACAATGAAAAATTCCTGAGACTTATACTTATATTAATTAATATAAATATCATTTTATTCAAATATTAATGAATGTCATGTGTTGGGCTCAGCTTTGCAGAATCATACAAAGCCAAAGACCTAGTTCATAGACTGCAGGAGTCCAGTCTAAACGGTACTTACTCCTCAGGGTAACACAGTTAATATTTTACTCAGATATACAGAATGCAATGTTGCAAGTATGATCTTGAGACTAAAAGGCATGAGCCACAACAGTATTTGTAATATGAGGCAAAATTACAAAGTAAATCTTTAGAGAATTAAGAATTATATAATAAGTATGACACACACACACACACACACACACACACACACACACACACACACACACACACACACACACGTTAGGGACAGGTGGAAGGCGGTCACAGAAGTCAGGGGTTCTTCAGTTAAATCCTGTATCAGAGGCCTTCAAATAGATGATACAAAATAAATGCCTAATTATTCTGTTGCTCACCCTTTTCACTTAGGAAAATATAGCATAATTAATTTCTGTATATAAAATGTACATTAGTATCATGACAGAAAAAGCAATGGCAGATGAGAAATTGTAAAATTTGAACACACAAGTTATTTTTCACTAAAACATCTTCTAGAGTTAGTAGTCATGACGCACTAACAAATATGTATGCTATAAAAAATATTTCTCAGTCATTTGGCTAAGTGAATTTCATTGTGAATAAGAGCCCACAATCCTTTCAAACTTAAACCTAATGGTATTTCACAGAGTTTAAATTCCAAACAGACCCAAGAAATGTAGTCCCAGTCTGAATTTATTTTCAGAAAGAACATTACTAAATAATACTCTACCTGGTAGCTGATTGCTTGGTAAAATTACCAAGTTGGGCAACCTCTCCATATCTGGATTGGAGCCCTGTCTTCTAATTGAAGACTTGTCCTTTCAGACTATCATTTTATGCTCAAGAAGCAAAATGTATCATCTTCCTCTTAGAACAAAGGGATGCATAAATCACTTACATGAAAGTAATTTGATTAAATATAAAGAGTATTTTAAAAAATAAAAAATTACAATCAAATACTATTGTCTAAAATGTAAATCTTTTCAAGGTTAATCAAAATTTTAGAGAAGCTTAAAAAATATTTAAAAATACAACACATCATTCTTCCAAAGAGTCACAGAAAGCAAAGGTCTTAGGTGTTAACCTCTTTAAAGTTGTAAGAGCTATGCTTGGAGGAAAAGAGGTGCAATCTTCCTTTAGGTAACAGTATTTTATATATTTGTTTTTGCTATTATTAAAGCAAACTCATTTAAAATAACTTGATGAAATTTTTATTTGACTATTAATGAATTAATACTATAATACACTTAATTTATAAACCTAAAAATGACATTAGATGTAAGTCAAAATCGGTAATAAGTTAGTAAAAGAAAAAATGGAAAAAGACAGTTAGGATGAATAATTTTAATATGTACAGCATTACTTATGATACATATTTACAGTTTCCCTCTTGTTCAATATGCTCATTTAAAAAAATACAAATTACCTTCTCTGAATATATATTTGAAAATGAAATTTAAAATAAATATTACTTTCAGTAACAGAAATATGCAACATACTCCTCTGTAAACTCATGAACTTAAGTACCTAAGACAAAAATACAGGGTTAGTTTTAAATTATTTCCAAAGCACCATTTAATACAGAATTTTACACTGAGATTTGTATGACCCTTTCTAAGAAGTCAGTTAACCTAAACTAATTACAGATTTAAAAAATGACAGCATTTTAAAGAACCATCATTTAATACACCAAACAAGTTAAAGACTAACAGAGAAGGATTTAACTTATGTATCATGCCAGAAAAGAAATGTGTAATCAAGTCCATTAGAATCATCATCATTAATAGTGTTAGAAAGACAGGCATCAACCGTTAACCACAACACATTTTACTACTGTTAGTTCCGTGAATACATGACTTGAAACAGAATAATACAGAAACCAATTATACTACCAAGAACATCATCTTCAATGTAGTTTGCATTGCAGATAACCACAAGAATGAGGAATAACACTGTGTTCACTGGAAGTGGGGAGCCAAGCAAGGGACTAGCTATATCGTTGTACTGGGCAAGATTACATGGTTGGCTTTTACTCTAAGGTCACAGCTGCCCCACTGTGCATTAAGCCCTGCATAAGCAAAGGAAAATGAACAAAGAACACAGAGACTGCTCCTGGTGTTCATAAGCCAGTGACTGCAGTCCCTGAGTCAGTTACTGGTTATGTAAATCCAAAATGACACAAGTCTTTCCCTGAACCCCTTCATCCTGTGACGTACCATCAACACCATCTGTGGTTTCGCTTTCTTCTTCTTCTTCTTCTAGCATTTCAAAAGGAGTCATTATATCATAGAGAAAGGAGAGGAAACCATAAAACCAATCTGAACTTTCCTCTGCTAAAATATTAAGGACTTCCTCAAGAGAATCAATATTTTCATTACTGCCATCTTTGGTCAGGCCTACATAAGAATAAAGGAAGAGAGAAAGAGAAAACAAGGAGAGCAGTTAGGTGGAAAAAAATTCAGTTGAGAAAGAGTGATCTCAACAAGGCTGTGCATCATGTTCATGGATGTTTACGGGCAAGTAACAAGTGGAAATAAATCAACTGAGATGCACACCACACAATCAAGTCTCAGTTATCCGTGCTAAAGGATAGCCAACCTGACCACTCCCCCACCATCCGTACCAGCTCCGGGATAGGTGTGTGGAAAACTTATATTTTTCCCATTGGTCTTGGGCTGAAAAAAAATGGACAAAATTGTATCTGCTTGGTTTCATAGACAAAAGCCGTGTTTGAGGGAGAAAAAAATACTTCTAGCAACCTCCTGGTTTGCTTATTTACTAAAGGCATTATGAAGAGATGATTACACAGTTATGCATACATCAATAAATACTTATAGGACATAGAATGGCTCATTTTTTCATCTTTTTTCCACACAGAACCTAAGTAAATTTAGGAAACTCTGGAGTGGTAAGACTAAGCAGGATTATTTGGTTATAACTGCACAGATGGACCTCAATTCATTCAAACTAACTCAAATCACACACTTGAATTTTAATTAAAGGAGGTTAGTTCTATATCCTTGTATTAGGCTCAATAATTAGAGTTAGCTATTATTATCAATTCTCTCTGCTTTCAGTAAGGTATTCAGAGTAAGCCTTGAGTCACTCATTTGTAGTAGCAATATTCCAAATTCCTCTCCTCATCAGCTCAGGAAATCACCTTCTACTGCAAAGTCTACTGGCTTCTGTCCTTTTTAAGCCCTCGTAGAAGAACAGGTCATCCTAGTAGAAAAAAATCAGTACATTTAGTCATTTGTATTTCTCCTTTGAAGAACTGGCTGGGAAGAGAAATAATTCTTGGTTCCCATAGGTAAAATCTGCCAGTATTGCCAAGCTACATATAGCAAGACGCCAAACTTTTGAGAAGGAAACAGGATAGAAAGTCTGGCTGTAAGAAACCTTAACAGCAACAACCTCAAAGCTACTCCAACTGCAACTGCCCAAAACTCAGTCATTTAAGGCTTTGATAAAATGGAAAGCTCCAGGCAGCACAAATACTAGCTATCAAGGCATACATCTAAGAAACAATAGTATGAAACTATGTTAAGTTTTGAAGATAACAATGTGTTTTTCTTCTGCTTTATTCATGGAAAAACTATGTCATTTCTCACACTGGGGGTGGAGAATGGCAGGGGGCAGGGAAAGGGAAGGACACAAGTATGACAGGTATTTAAATTACTTTGTGAAAAGCCCAGAATGTTTTTTATTTAACTTCAGAGTTGACAAATGCTGTGAACAGAAAAAAGGACTTGGATTTCTACCCAAGTGTCTGTGAAAATAACATTGTTTCTTCTCTCTACCTAAAACACTATAGCTGCATTTAATACTTTTTAAATTTTCTCCACATTCCAACATATTATTACTTCTGAGTATTAAATGTAAACATAAACCTTTCCTGCTCTTCATTATGACAAATTAAGTGTCTAAGTTACAAAAAGTACTTAAACAAAACTTTGTCATGATCTGCCTATTGCTCGTAAGATGAAAGTACCAATCCAAAGAAGAAAAAGAAAATCTTCTGGATATGTAACTCCGCCTTGACCTCTTTGACTATGCCTGGATAAAAGAGCAAGGTGTTGATGCTCTCAGCTGGGCAAACTCTGGTCCTCTCCTCTCTTGGATTCACTCAACACATCATGCAGTGAACAAATGTTTATCAAAGAGCTACAAGTTGTGAACTGGTTTGATTTCTGTGCTCCAGGCATAAGTGCCAGCTAGGTGCTAATCCTAAAACAAAAAGAGATCATGTACTCTTTAGGTCATAATACACTAAGAAGATACTGTTTCCAGCATCTAGTCCTTGGATCTTCTCTTATTGATTGTATGTGGAAAGCAAGTATGTAAGGGATATACTATGAGCAATATAATTGTCAATAATGAAAGCTAAAATCAAAGATCTTTCTATTTCTCATAAGCTGGCCACAAAAACAGGATGCTTATGTAGCCAGCAACAGGCTTAGTATATTTTCAAAATGTATCAAAAAAGCCTTAGCCAGAAATAATAAAGCTAATGATCTACATTTACTCATACATATTTAACTCTCTCTTCTTATTTCACAAGACAACCCTTAAGATGTAAAAGAAATGCAAACATGAATGAATACATATCCTTGAATTTATATGTAGATTTAAGAACCTAGAGGGAAAATTTATAAAGTAAATGCCAAAGGTATGAATGTTCAACATATCCCAAATGTTACTACTTCCTTTCAGGACAAGTTATCTTTTACTCCCTTTTCTCCAACCTTCTTCCTTCCTCTTGGATTCCTTCTGCTTCAATCTAAAACCTTTCCCCTGAGGGTTTACTCCTCAACAGAGACCTAAGTGAAAATGCATCCACAGAACCTAGCTTCTCCATAGCTTCTCCTGATCATACAGAGCTGATGAAAGTCAAAATTCACACCCCAAAATTTTACTAGGTGCTTCATTTGCAGCCCCCTTGCAAGCAACAGCAGCACAGCTAAACCACAAAAATTTCAAACTTAAGAAAAGAACTTTTATTATCAATCCAAGTTAAGGTTATACTTAGTGCAGAGAACTAAGAGTGTAGAAACAGAGGTAATAGCCTGATTGCTTATCTGGGTTTATTTCATGTTTGCAATAGCCACAAGCTAACTATACTCTGGTACATACACAATAAAATAACTCATTTTAGCTTTCATGTAACTCTCTTCATAAATTTCTTAGTGAAATTAGAAACACAAACACTGAAATTCACATTTGGTTATACCTCCTAGTAATAATTCTTATGAAAGGAATAAGCTTTGCTTTGTCTATACCACAAATCTACCTGCTAATGGCAATTCTTCAGAGGAATGAATTTTTGGAATGTAAAATATAATAAAATAACTCAAGTTTTAACATCAGTTAAAAAAAAAGTAGTACATAAAGGGCTAGGAAAGAGGAACAGAGCATGAGACCATGAAGGGTGGGATCTAGTAGCAGGGGAGTTGGGCTAACAAGAAGGATGAAGAAGACTGAATAGTGCTGAATACTGTTGACATAAATTATTTGCAGCTATGAAAATAGAACAATAAAATCTGTTTAAATTATCTTTAGAAGAGGGGAAGGGAGACAAAAAGAGTGATAGAGGGGATGATGGATTCAAACACATTGTAAACATGTCTGGAAACAATGTAATCCACCCCTCCCTGCAACTAATACAAGCTAATTTAAAGGAAAAAAGTGCATCCGAAGTAAAATCATTTCCAAAAGCAAAGGAACTTTGACCATTTGAAATTATTTTCAAAAATAAAAGCTTTACTAGCCAGAAATCATTTAAAGTGATACTTTGGAGTAGCAAACCATTTATAGCAAGCTAGCAAGCACTTATCATCATACTAACATGTTAAGTTTTATATAATTTTATTTCTTTTGTATACCTAAAATTATACTCATCTGCAGATTTAACATATGTAAGAAATTCTGGCTTAGAAATGTAATGAGAGTTACACAGAAAATTCCACTAAGGGTAAGAAAAGAAATTTCATGAGAATTTTATAGTAAGCTTCCTCTGTAGGTAGTCAACACTAGTTATCACTAAACGGTAACAAGGAAACCTATAAAGACAGGTCTAAGCAAGAAACTATACTACATTTAATCATGACTAAACCTTGTTTTCACATTTAGAACCAGTGTTCATTTTTTAAATGAGATTTATCTACTGAAAGCAGTTTAAGTGGTTACAGTCATAGAAATTTTCCATTTTCCCCTGTTCTTAAATACGCAAAAATCAGTGTGGCCAGGAAGACTTAGCGCTACTATTCTAGTAGCTAATACCATGATATAGCCACTATTTTTCTAAATATTTGCTATAAAAATTCCTAACTCATGTCATGCTTCGCACTAAAGCAAATGAAATGATGTTGTTTAAAACCAAAATTACGCCAGGCTAAAAGGCTAGATTTCATAAAAGTTATATATTAAAATCAGCACCATCAGTAAGAGGGCATTTTAAAATAAATGAGGGAATACTATATCTTTATTTATTACAAGAAATATTGCAGGGCTGGGAAGGTGGCTCAATGGTAGAGTGCTTGCCTTGCATGCATGAGGCTCTGGGTTCGATTCCTCAGCACCACATAAGCAAAAAGAAAAAAGCCAGAAGTGGCGCTGTGGCTCAAGTGGTAGAGCGCTAGCCTTGAGCTGAAGAGCTGAGGGACAGCACTCAGGCCCAGAGTTCAGGCACCACAACTGGACCCCCCCCCAAAAAAAAGAAATATTGCAATATAAAATCAGGACAAATAATTCTACTGGGAGAAAAAAAAGAGTGAAAGATTTGTAAAACAAGAAAATATGTCAAAAGACCACATACACATAATTTCATATTCATTTTTACAATGTATATAGGACATTTTAAGATTTTTGCTTTTGTAATTTTATTCTAAATGAATTCATATAAGCCTTTAGAAATCAGTATTTTCAAATGAAACTGAATTGTGGGAAATGGTGTGAAAAAGCAGCAGCAGTTTTTATCATATTGAAGAGACTATGTATTATCAATACCTTAGGTACAGAATATGAAGAGTTCTAAATCTGAAAGCACAAATGCAATGGCACTTACTTAAAATGTATATTCAAGAGCTACATGCCTACTGATGAAAACAGATTGAAAGGTAGTAATAAGGACATTGGTGTTGCAATAAGAATGAAATTGATTATTAAGCAACAAAATACCTTCCAGAAAATATGTATAATTGACATAAATATTATTAAAGCCAAAGTATTCATTTGATTCCAATATTTTACTATCATTAACAAAATAAAAAGCAAAGTTGTACTTGCCTAATAAAACTTTGGCATCATCCACATCAAAGTCTCCATCACCATCAGCATCATAGACTCCTAGTTTTCCTACAAGATGAGAGAAACAATAGATATAACAATAAAAGGAAAACAAACTTAATAAGGGATTGCCACTTACTGCAGTCCTGTGCTTCAGCTAGAAACATTTCTGGTTGATATATTTATTCTCTTAATTCCACAGAGTAGTATGCTATGAATATAATACCAAACATCCAATTTACTTAGCAATCCTAAGACATGACACAGATGCTGTTTTAAAGGTTTTCAATACTCTGATCTAATAGCTTCAGAATAAATTTATAACACTTTAAAAATATTTCAGGTAAAACTTTTAAGAGATACAAGAAAAAAAAATCAACCCATTTCTTCTAGTTACATAAAAATATAATGTTTGGAAGTGGAGCTGTCGCTCACAGTGATAGAACACTAGTCTTGAGCAAAAACAGCTCAGGGACAGCACCCAGGCCCAACTTCAAGCCTCATGAGAGCCAAAAATAAAAAATAAATGTTTTTAAAGAGTGAAATTTCATTAGTGTCAATATTCAAAAGCAAAAGAAACAAACAACCACTCCTCAAATAAAGACCAAAAGTAAATAAGCCAACACAGAGTCTAACTACTAAAAGAAAGAGGATGGTTACTTTTTCACATATATAATGATTTACTAAAGAAATACTATACAATAACCTTAAGAGGGTGAGATTGTTGTAAAAATAAAGTAAGAAGATGTAAAGGTTTTCTGAAATTATAAAGAAAAAATTATGGCTATGCTAGTACTGGCCATTTTTTCCTAAAAAGGTAAGAAGGATAGGTGTAAGTCAGATATGCTGAGAAGACAGTATCTAATGCCTTTACTCCTAAAGAGCAGTAAATATGTACATTTAAGGTTTTAATAATGCTTTTCATCAGAAACACTCATATGTTTAACATTTCAAACAAATCTAATGCATTCAACATCTGAAAAGCATTCTAAAACAAAGTTCATAATTCATCCTCGGTCTGACAGCTATAAAGAAACAACGTATAATACTTTAAAAGCAATCACAAATCCAGTATTAGTACTAAAAAGAAAGTTAGCAACACTGTTTCCATTTCTTTAATATAAAGTACATTTAAATATTACAAGAGAGCAGGTAGAAATTCTAGCAATAGAGCAATAGGAACCAATCTAAATCGTCCTAGGACCCTGGCTCTACTTAGGAAAATAATTAACTTGCTCTTTATGTCTGACATAGCACACACTGAAGAAAGAAAATACGCTTCCAGTCAAACTTAAAAGGGAAAGTGAATCCTACAGCTTCCATTCTGAAACAAACGATAACTAAGTCAGCAGGACAAAAATGATGTCTTAGAGACTGATGCAAAAACACTTAAAACATATCTCCAGTGGCGTACCTTGAAGCACCTCTGATAAATTATAACGGAAGTCCTTTGCTTTGGCTGCATGCATGTAAAAACACGAAAACAGTTACTTGAATTAAAGGGTACACCCATGTCAAATCTCTTCTTTCACATACATTCCCTAGCAACACAGCAGTACAAGCAGAGTAGAGAACCATTCACAAGTTTGCCTGAACTAAAATTCTGTTAGTCTACTCATCTACTGAGAGACATACTTTCTCTAAAGTCAAAGAGGAAGAACATCAGTAAAAGACTTATTTTAACATTCACTCTTGTCCCAGCCCAAGGAAGAAGGCTTTCATAAAATAACTAAGCAGGAACTGGGAAACTGGCTCAATGGTAAGAGTGCTTGCCTTGCATGCATGAGGCCTTGGGTTCAATTCCTCAGCACCACATAAGCAGAAAAAATGCTGGAAGTGGCACTGTGGCTCAAATGGTAGAGTGCTAGCCTTGAGCTGAAGAGCTGAGGACAATGACCAGGCCCAGAGTTCAGGCCCCACAAATGACAAAAAAAAAGAAAGAAAAAAGAAAAAGCTAGAAGTAGTGCTATGGCTCAAATGGTAGAGTGCTAGCCTTGAGCTGAAGAGCTGAGGACAATGACCAGGCCCAGAGTTCAGGCCCCACAAATGACAAAAAAAAGAAAGAAAAAAGAAAAAGCTAGAAGTAGTGCTATGGCTCAAATGGTAGAGTGCTAGCCTTGGGCAAAAGAAGCTCAGGGATAGTGCCCAGGCCCTGAGTTCAAGCCCTAGGATTGGCCAGGAGGGGGAAGGGGGGAGAACCTAAGGCAAGAGATCTAGTGGACAGGAGAGGGTCTTATGTAGAGTGTATGTTTTTTCCAGTCCATGTCCCCTGGATTACTTGAGAGGAAAGCCACTATTCATAACCATAAAATGTCCATCACTATTGAACAGATGAGCAAAATATGATGTGTCCATATGATGGGATATTACTCTGTCATAAAATGGAATAAGGACTGAACCTTGAAAGAGCAATGTTGCTAAGTGAAAAGAGACAAACACAAAAATCCACATATCATATGACATGTTTTATACAGGTAAAATTACAGTCATAGAAAGAACAGTGAGTGTGTGGGGGGAAGCAATAAAACTATTTTGGAATTAGATAATGGTAATTGCTGCACAAAATAAAAAATATACTAAAAGCCAATATTGTACATGTTCAAATATAAAAATACTGAATTTTATATTGTGTAATTTTTATCTCAATTTTTTTAAAAAAAGGTAAAATGGCACAGAATCAGACTGCAAAAATCATGAAAAATTATAATGATTATGTAAAAGAAAAAAAAAAGTCAGGGACGTGAACAAGTGTCAGGCACCTGGCTCACACCTGTAGCTACACAGCTACTTAGCAGGCTGTAATCAGGAGAATGGCAGTTCATCAGCTAGGGCAGAAAGTTTGTGGGACCCCTCCTTTCTCAACAGAAACCTGGGCACAGGGGCACACACTTGGCTATCCCAGCTACAATGGGAAGCCTGTTATACTAGCACATACTAGGGCAAGCAATCTCAAAAACAGTAGTAGAGCACATGCATGGTAAATGCAAGACCCAGATGCAATCCCCAAAATACAAGTAGCCCAGAACCTCCTTTGAACAGCATACACACCACACCCATCCCAGTGTTAACAACACCCTTATCCTAATACAAGTACATGAATGTGAACACACACATGTACACACAGATAAACACACCCTATCTCAACTGAGACCTGAACAGAAACGCTTTGAAAAACCTTCTCTACTCTAGAGAAGGATTTTGTAAATTGTATAGGTAGCTACATTAATTTCTGTCCTTAAATAAATTTAGTAGTTCATGATCGAAAATTTTTAAAACTCACAGGATAATGAATTAATATAATATGCTGAAGGCTTTGCATGCTACACATTCAAAACAACCTATATATTATTTTTTACAGATGACATTCAAGCTGGGCACTGGTGGCTCACGCCTGTAATCTTAGCTACTGAAAAGGCTCAGATATGAGGATTATGGTTCAAAGCCAGCCCAGGCAGGAAAGTCCGTGAGACTTATCTCCAATTAACCTCCAGAAAACCAGAAGTGGTGCTGTGGTTCAAGTGGTAGAGCACTCGCCTTGAGCTGAAGAGCTGAGGGAGAGCGCCCAGGCCCAGAATTCGGCCCACAATAGACAAAAAAAAAAAAAAGATGACATTCAAAATTTAAAAGCCACTCCTCCAAGGTAACCCTCAAGACATTCCTTTTTGCTTCCAGCCTACTGAGAAACACAGAAAGGCTACAAAAATAGTACCAAAAAGATTGGTAATAAATCTTCAAGATTACTAAGGGATATAACTTACCCTCCAGCAAATTCGTATCAGCAAGTGTACCACAATCTTACCTAGGACTTCCTCATAATCAACAAGATCAAACCACACGACAGCCACAGATGCCCACACTCCCAGCAATGCAATGACCATAAACCATGTGAAAAAGGAGCTTCCAGATAGTCCTCCTTTCCTCCCATTCTTGTGTCCTCCGTGCTTCGTCTCTGTTTAGAAACAAAAGAAATGGAAAATGTCAGCCTCAGAAAATGTCTCATCAACCACCTTTTTCACACCAAACTGTTTCTTCAATCATTCGATGGACCATGTTAGAAATAATTTTTACCTAAATTCTCAAAACACTGGAAACAAAGATTTTGTAAACAAAAAAGGCTGCTTAGACTCAATACCATTTTGAAGTATGGAACTCTAATTCTGAAGTAATTGAAGAAATGAAATTATTGATTGGCTTTTTTTTTTTTTTTGGTCAGTCATGGGGCCTGAACTCTGGGCCTGGGCGCTGTCCCTCAGCTCGTCAGCTCAAGACACACTCTACCACTTGATCACTGCGCCACTTCTGACTTTTGTTCTGATTTTGTGGTGCTGAAGAATTGAACTCAGGGCCTCATGTATGAGCACTCTACCACTGAGCCAACTTCCCAGACCGGGCTAATGATTTTTTAAAGAAATATGTTAGCTGGGTGCCAGTGGGTCATGCCTGTAAAATCCTAGCTACTCAGGAGGCTGAGATCTAAGGATCATGGTTCAAAGCCAGCTCAGGCAGGAAAGTCTGTGAGACTCTTATCTCTAATTAACCACCAGAAAGCCAGAAGTTTGGCTGTGGCTCAAGAGGTAGAGTGTTCACCTTGAGCTGAATAGCTGAGGGACAGTATCCAGGCCCAGAGTTCAAGCCCCATGACCAAACAAAAAAGAAAGAAAGAAAAATATATTGATTTACCATATAGATTCCTTATAAGTCCTTTATCAAAATCACCTACATAGCAGCTGATAGCATATCAAAATCTTAATTGACTCTTATAGTAATGTAGCTCATCTAAGAAACAGATGGACTACATTGCTATTTAGTTTCTATGAATCTTAAAAGCCCCGTTAATTGCCACAGAAAATTATTCCCCAAAAAACAAAAAGGGGGAGGAGGACAACCACCACAATGAAGACAACTAGCATGGAAACAGAGAGGACAAAGAGAAACAAAACAGAACAATTGGGCCCTTCCTAGCTAGGTAAGGGAAGCAGAAAAAAGCTCCTTCACAACTGGCTTCAATGCAGAACAGCTTTGCAAACTGCTGGCCACCCATATCATTTACCACATTTCATGTGCTTAATATGCCTTAGGTTCTTTTGGAAATATTCTTTGACAATGAACAAGAAACATTAAAGTCAGTGACAGCTATAGAAAGTAGTTAACTTAGTTAGTAAAAGGAGAGACCTTCATATTCAAATATCCCTTAGAAAGAAATGTAATCCCTAGTATATAAACATCAACAAATACACAGAAAGATTATATCACATTCCAAAATGCCACCCGAGAAAGGAAAAGTTCTTTTTTAAGTAAGTTTTTTATTTTGGAAATACTGTACAGAGGGGTTACAGTTACATCAGCAAGGTAATCTTCCAAGTCAATTTTTCATAATGACTGACTCAATCTGAATATGTGTATATGTGTATACTCATAGATAGATGGATTGAGTTATATTTATATATATGCATACATACACAGTAATGGCTTATTTATTCAATGTGTTTGTCAATGTGATATGATTTTTTCCAATAATTAAGCTTTTAAGATGTATATATCAATAAAGCACAGCCAAAATAAACCTAAAATGTAATAGCTAATAAACTAGGACTGATACTTAAGTTCAAAAATCAATTATCCAGTACTGTCTCTTTTGTAATACACGAAGGGAAAGAAAAATTGCAGAGATTTTCAAAAGTACTGGAAGTGTGTAGCTCAAGTGAATAAAGCCCTGGGTTCATACCCCAGTACTGCCAAAACCAAACAAAATAAAAGGCATCAAAACAAAACAAACCAATAAAGCATCATTAATCCAACTTGGTAATACTCATATAAATTATGGACAGATTGAAGGAGCAGGAAAGAAAAATCCAAATTCAGACTACAGAATCTTTTTAATCTAGTCTGTTTACCTTTCTTTTAGGCGTGAGTCTAACAACTTCACAATCAAGTTTCCTAATTTACTTGATGAAATTATAGACTTAGACACAAACTAACCCAAATGAGTTACATCACAAAAAGCTGATGGAGGATGACCAACCAAAGAGCCTGGATACCAGCAACAAGGAAGTAGAGTCATGGAGGCCATTTATAACAAAGGCCTGTAGCATACCCTCAGTCCTCAAAATAATCTCTAGTACAAGGTAATAACTGACGCTCACATGGATTAAGTTACTTAAATATTACTTTAATCTGTTAGCAATGAATTATTAGTTTTAGAAACATTTTCATTCAAAATAGTTATTAAGAAGATGTCACTTTAAAAGGTAACTCTTAGTAATGTCATCAAAGGCGTCTTTATACAGGGCAGCCTTTATCAACAGCAAACAACATGTACTGGATATATCCCTTTGTAAATATGGTGTGCCTGGTCCCCTAGGGCAGATCAGTTTCTCTCCAATTGGACTGAAGAAAACAAGAATGAAAAAAACCCTCAGCAAGGGTGTATTAATACTCCCTAGGCAAACCTGAAAGCAGTTCTTCGTCACAAAGATATTTTAGAAGAGCACCTAGCAATTGCCCCTATTTTCTAAGATGGAATAAATGCAAAGTCTTCATTTCATTTTCTGGCTCTGTGTTTAGACAGTCTCAGGGACTATTTCCTGAAGCGAAGTCTATGTCAAAGATGATGTAGTTCTCCCCATTCCGTCCCATCAAAAGAATACAGCCTCCAAATAAGATCTTTTTGAGTACTCCAAAGCACTGGGAATTACTACAGTGAACAACAGTTCCAAAAGTTCAGAACAGACAGAGCTTAGGGAAAATGTGGTATTTTACTTACCTGGTCAGGAATAGGAAAACAGAAATTCCATATCACCTGAGGAGTCAGTTACTGGCCTGCTATTAACTGAGTTATATAACAAGCATTGCTAAATCCTCAAAAAATCTCCAGTACAAGGCAGTACTGATGCTCATATGGATTTTATCATTCAAATATTATTTTAATCTGCCTAAATTTTGTAACATTTTCATTCAAAATAGTTATTAATCAGATATGTTACTTTAAAAGGTAATGCAGTTAATTATCAAATAAGTGTTTATACAGAGGAAATTTTTATTACAAGGTTTTCCTATTTACATAAAAAGCATGTAGTAAAAGTTAAAAATAAAACTTTTAGGTTATTTTGGGTTAATAATTGCTGTGCAATGTACCAAATATTATTATTACTATTATTATTATATTACTATAATTATTATTACTTATGTGCTGAGGTTTAAACTCAGGGCCTGGGCACTGTCTCTTCGCTTTTTCACTCAAGTTAGTGCGCTGCCACTTAAGTGACAGCTCCATTAGTGGCTTTTGGTGTTTAAATGGAGATAAGTCTCATAGACTTCCCTGCCCAGGTTAGCTTTGAGCCTTGATCCTCTAGATCTCAACCTCCAGAGTAGCTAGGATTACAACTGTGAGCCACCAGTGCCAGGCTGGTCTTTTTTTTTTTTTTTAATGGCACAAGAGGTTACTTTGGAAACTGAAAATAATTTTAAAAGTTGTACAGAAGTAACAGCTCATTTTACCTAACTATATAGACCACAGCATCCATGAAATGAACAAAGGAAGAAATGTCTTCTAAAAAAAGTAAAGTCGGGAGTTTAGCTGTGGTGGTAGATGTCGTAATCCCAGCACTCAAAAACTGAAAGTCTATTCTTCAGGAGCAATAATGCACTTTTTATCAGATTAATAAAGTGAAATATTTAGCCAGTTATCCCAAACAGCGTTCTAAATAATGGTATGCATACATTGTCTGTCTACAGAATCTTTTCATTGCTGCTTTCCCAGTTGAGAGTTATAAGCAGTCAGTCTTCAGGTGTCTTTAATATCAAGTTTCATTATAATGAGCTACTAGTCTGCTTTAAATGAATAGAAAGGCAATTGTACTTATAAAATAAGGAAAAACAGACATTTAACAAAGTAAATTCACATTATTAAAGAATTCTTGAAAATTAGATTTAATTTAAAAAACAAAATAAACTTCCTAGTGTCTGGAATTTTTGCATTTATCATCTGTTTCTCAAGTAGGTCAATTTCCATATATGGGCTTAGCTTGAATTAACTAGATCTGCTCACTACTACAAGATTGTATTTATATATTACTTAAATTTCCTGTCATTTTATGTGAAATCTGAATGCACACAACCTATAACTCTAACACAATTTTTTTCAACTTTGTAAAATGTGTCTCTGGTAGTGGAATTTAAAAATTATTAAAAGATAATTTACAACAGTAAGCCTATTCAAATTAAAGACAGATTATTACATGAAAAAATTAAACCACTGCCAGTCTCAGGGAATTCAAAAGAGAAAAGTTAGAAAACAGCAGTCAAAGCATTTAACCAAAAATATTTGCACTGAGTACAACTGAAAATAAAGCAAAAAATTTCCAACTAGATCCAAAACTTTTATCCTCCCAGACAACATAAATATACCTTTATCTTCAGCCATTTTGACTGTCTTCAATCCATGAATAATATATAGAGAAGTAAAGAAAAATCAAAGCACTCACAGCAGGTAGTGGGCATACCCCATGCCCTTCCCTACTAGAGCTTACACTGGCCAACCCTGCCCAGCTAAGGGCTCTAGAACTGAAATTAGACCTGACTGAAGACTCTGTCACCAGTTATTTTTAGAGGCCTCTTCCTCATGGCCACATGCTACGAATCACTCAGGCTAAAATGCTGTCCTGACAATCGTAAAACCTTCTCCACTTAAGACAAGTCCTATCTCCTCCTACCCCCAACCCCTGAAAATTTAAGCACAGAAAAAGAGAAAAAGGAACAAACTGTGCTACCAGTTTTGTTTTGTTTTGTTGGAAACAGGTTTTAATTGCTTCAGCTAAAGTACCCAATCATACAGAACAGAAAAGAATCGCACCATGGCCTCGAGCCCAGAAACAGCTTGACTTGGCCCTTAGGAATCTTACTCAAATGCCTTCAAGACGATTAGCTCATTTGTTTGAATGAAACAGAACCATAAATGGCAAGAAATTAATTAATACTCTAGAATTCCAATTTACAGCTTTAACATAGCAAAAATAAACACAAAACACTTCAACAGAAAAAAAGGAAGAGAAGGCTGGGAGGGCAGCATGTCTGAAAGGAAAAAAAAGAGAGGAAGACTTGGAGAAGACAAATCTTCAGCAATGAGAATAGTGACCTAGGAAACATCTCAAAAAGGGAACTAGAAAGAGATTATACAACCGCTTTCTCATTTTTCCTAGTTCTTCCCAGCCCCATCTCCAAATATTCTCTTCTGGGAAATATAATCAACCCAATTTTTTCACTGTTCTAAGATTAGTAGTTCACAGAATTAATTAGAGCTCTGATTAACACATGAAATTAATTTATCCCAAATAGTATCTAGAGCAAGGTAGCAACCTTTCAATGCTGTTAATATATATAATACTTCTGTTTTTACTCCCATTGAAGGCTTCATAAGCAAACTAAACATTTCAGTGTTCTGAAGAGCAATCAGTAACCAAAACACTAACATTTGACAGCCTAGATGAGGGACAGAATGAACTTGGTATCAGAAACAACTAAGTGAAAATGACAAGTGTCTTGACGGCCTTTGACTGAGTGCCATTTCCCCTGCTCCATTCTACCAGGATCTGTCCCACACAAGTCTGTGCTTGCTTGAAATGTCAAAGGACAATCAATCTGCTGGTGCCAGCTTTACGATGGCCCACCATCCCACTATTACACTATTCAGCAAATATCTGGGAAACTTTCTTTCATGTTGGAGACTTAGGGTGACAGGGCCACAATACTTGCATGAGCCAATAGCCTGGTATGCTTTCGGACTCAGACATGGATTTGTTTTCCATTTCTCCATCAGACTTCTTTCTGGGCTTCAATTTCCTCTCTTATAAAATGTTTCTTGACAGGATGACCCATTGCAATGAAGATACCTACTGGACAGCATATTGGAAATGAACTTTACAACTTCGGACAGTGAGTGGGGGAGGAGGGATAGGAGTGTGGGAACTGGGGGAGGGAAGGGACAGTGGGACAACAACAGGGAAGGGAGGGGGTAACAATGATCAAGTAATGTATTCATTGCCTTTCTCATGGAACTGTAACCTCTCCACACAGCTTAACACTAAAATAAAAATAAAAATTAATTAAATATGTCTTGATATAACTGTGTATCTACAGACTTGCTGAACTCATTCATACAACACAGTTTTTTAAATCTCTTAAGATTAGGGCACAAATCTCTTGGTTCCCAACTCACAGCTCTGCTCATACTCTCCTTTTCCCTCAGAATAGCTAGAGTTACAAGGGTTTCTTCTCTTCCCTTACCAGGCTGAGCTAGGTCCTCTGAATCGAGGGTTGTGACCAAATGCTGAACTGAAAAAAAGATTCATGGCTATTAAGTTAGTGTCAAACTCAAACCTGGGGTGTCTTTCACCTTTTTTTCATGACAAAATCCTGAACATACTCATATAGCCTATAGTTAACCTTCCCTTTCTTTTGTCTTGTGCAAAAGTTGCACAATTATTTTGTCAAAATATCTTTCCTTCAACTTGCCATCAACTTGTATTCCTAATATTTATGAAAAATATAAAATAACTTTAATTTGTATACAGCCAACCAAGATGTTACAGTAAAGACAACTAAAGTAATATTAACTAGTAGGAGTGGCAGCTGCTGTAATCAAGAGCAACTCCTAAGTCCAACCAAAGACCAGGCTTCTAACAGCTGCTCTCAGACTATAAATAGCAGCCTGATGAGACTCAAGACCACAAAAGCCAAGACCCATGTCCACTGAGGCAAGGCTCCACTTCCCTCCAAACACCAAAGGAAAAGCCATCAGCCTTCTCTGGGCTCAGCACTACTTCCTACCTTCCCCTTCTTCAAGAGTTCCCATCCACAATAGTAGATTCTGCATATCAGAATCAGATCTCCTGTCTTCTACTGCCAAGATTTTAATTCTGCACATCTGAAATGGCAACCAGGAACTTGCTTGTCTAAACCCCAAGTGATATGATGCTGCTGGCCAACTTCCACAGGTAAGATAGCCTGAATGTAGAACTAAGAAATTGGCAAGTGGGAAGGGTAGATTGGAGGGTGGATCTGATCAGTTGCACACCGTATGCATGTACCATCCTGAACCCCATGAGTATATACTATTAACACATTAATAAGTAAAGAATGCTATGTAAATACTCTAACAGTCTGGGTCTGGTATAGAAAGAAAATAACTTAGTTTAACTAATTTCCAGAACATCATTTCCTCACCTCCCTAAACATAACCACAACAAAACCCTATTCCTGAGGCCCATACCATCCATCCAATCACACTATCCGACTCCAGATGTATCAATCATCACCCACCACAAGTGGCTCCTCCCCAGTTAATCTACTTTGCCATTCCAGCCATAACTACACAGGTTCAATGTCCATCCCTGGAGCTAATAGGACAGATTCTCTTTCCTTCATTTCTTCACTCCCAGAGACCTTGTTCCCTTCCATTCGATATTTAGCATGGGTCTTGTCTTGATTGTAAACTCAACCTAATTCACCCTCTTAATCCCATGGTCATTGTTACTGAAACATTTCTGTACTCTTCTGGTGCAACCATCTTTAACATCCTAACCATTCTGTGACCCTGCTAAAAATTCCTCTTGTCATTTGAGTTCATCATAAAGACTGAGGATTATCATGAAACACTTGATATACAATTCTGAAAAAGAAACTTTTCCTCTGCATGTGGTACCCAAACAAGCAAGTGGTATCACCCGCAATCTACTATTAAGTAGCTGTGATTCCTAAAATAGCAAAAGGCAACACTGCAGGCACTAGGTAAAACCTACTTAGGCATGACCAACGCAACCTCCTCAACTAGGGAAAATCACTTTGTGATCACATCCTATTCTTCCAGCTTGTCATCAGTTTCTTCTTGGATCTTGTATTTCTTTGGATTCTGCTTTCTTCTTGTCCCTTTGCTGGTATGAATATGGGTGATAATCCTCCAGTGGTCCATGGCTTGGTCCCCAGTGCAGTGCTACTGGAACCTTCAGGAGGTGCATTAGGTCATTTCCTGGCTCATGAAGTTAGAAGTTGGCTCCACCATTTACACCCACCATGATGTGCTGTCCTCAGCCCAAGCCAAATTTTTGGAGTGGAATCTCCTTATGTTAAAACTTTTGGTTCAGGCAACATAAAGTTGATTAACGCATCCTTCACATTTCTCATCTACCCTAAAGTACAGAGTTCATCATTTAAATCCCTCACTAACACAGATGCTCTGCCCTGCATTATCTCAGTTGGCTATGACTTCTCAACTATTTAAACTTTTCTATCCTTAAACTAGTTTGCCTTATCTTAAAAACTGCCATAGCCTCTCCTTTCACAGCAACAGTAGAAGCATCTAGCAAGAAACTGTCTGTGCAATGCCAACTGTACCCACCTGTACTCACCTGCACCAATTTGCCATCTACTTTCCTAATCTCCTATTTCACTGCCTTTACTTCCACTTCCTCTCATCATGGCCAGCCCTGTCTTCCACCTTCCCCTCACAAACACCATTCTAAACACAACTGGAATTTCCCCACTGTCACTTTCTAACCTCGTACTCTCTTCTTATATGTAGCTGGCCATCTGGCTTCCACACATGACTCCACAGCAGTAACCCTACTTGTCACACAGATGACTTCCGTGTCATTAAACGCAGCAGGAAGCCTTCTGCCCTCATCTTGTTTGAGCTCCTAGTAGAATTCTCCATCTTTCACAAATACTCTTTTCCCTTCAGAATCTTCTGGTCTTCCTATCACCTCTCTGGATTTTCTAATTTTCAGTCTTCTTTGCTGAGTCATTCTTCCCCAGTTGACTTTGAAGTAGGAGAATTCCATAAGATTTTGGTCCTATGCCAATTTTTTCAAGCTGATTTCAGCAACTACTTATAGGACCCATTTTTCCCTGTCTTCTTTGGCTTTCAAACCACCTACCTGTCTCCTCAATATTTTATCTGAATGACTAACAGAAATCTCAAACTCAGCATATATCTGTGAGTAGCCATCAATATTTCCTCCTCTCCTCCCTCACATACTAAATCGCCAAACATTTCTGCTACACAGCTAAAAACCTGAGATTCGTCTTTGACCCTCTCATCTCTGAAGGTGATTTTCTCCATCTAGTTGCTGCAAATGGTTTACAACTATGCCAAGACAGGGATTCTCCTTGGTGCCTGGTCATCTCTGTCTACTGTTTTTTAATTTAAGTATTATGTGTGCCAAGTCACAAAAGAATGGGAAAACCTGTGTCAAAACACCCCATGTTTCTGCCTATAAACTGTCAATGATCCAAAGTCAAATTATCATCATCTCCTAAGTGACTTCAATCCTTAACAACTTTTACAGCAGCCAGAATAATTGCTTTTATGGAGGGGTGTATGGAGGGGTGGTACCAAGGCTTGACTCATGAAGGTGAGATGTCTCTTGCTCAATCTTTCTTGTTCATAGCTACTGCTCTACCACTTGAACCACACCTTCAGTTCAGTTTTTTGCTGGTTAATTGAAGACAGAGTCCCTGGAGGAACTAAGTGGAAACTAAGGTTAGCCACGCACACACAATGTTACCAACCCCAATAAACCTTGGTTACTAAAGGCTGCAATGGGGCTCCCACAGGTCCAATACTTCATATAATACATTATCATAACACATCAGCGCCAGTGGGTTCCAGGTCCCAGAGGATAATGCTTACAAAGTTCCCAGACTTTACCCTATGAATTGTAACCTTTATCCTTTCTGAATTGTATCTTGTACAGAACTTTCCTGAGTTCTGAAATTCATTCCAGGAAGCTGATTTTGGGGTTCCTCAGATTGAAGTTATTTACTCTAAAGCCACGGTTGCCTCGACAACCCACATCACCAGATTCTGGCTGTTGTCTGCAGTATGGGCCATCTTACAGAACTTTTTCTTCAGACTGCAGTCTAATACCTTGCAAAAAATTAAATAAACATAATGCACTAAAAGCAAATTGTGTGAACTGCAAATTTTCTTACAAACTGCTCTTCAATAGAAATTTTGGAGCTTTGCCAAGACTGAAAACCACATTTCTGTGTAATAGTAAATCTCAATCTTGAACTGACTCAGTAATATATGCATATTCATTGGTGAATTTCAACTATTCCCCACTTAATGACAAGTTAGAGGAAAGTGCTGAGAGGGAACTCAAAACACAGCTAGGACACCTGCAAGGACACTTCCTTTTCATTGGCTAGTGCACATTTACTTAAGCAACAGTCAGTGGCCCATCCTGCACTGGAGCAGCAGAGAGGACTGGGAAGGTAATGACCACAACTACAAAGCAGCCTAAATGCCCAGCAAGATGACATATGAGTGAGTCTCTCACACATGCAAATGGACAGTACCAGGGCTTGTCATCCTGACAGTACTTCCCTCTAAAGGGATGAATGCCAGTCCAGGTTCTCCAGGAACAGGAGTGGTGGGGTATTCTGTCAGCAGCAGATCCCATGTAGGGGTTGGAAAAATGTTGTATGACATAGGGCCTTCCAAAAACATCAGAGGCACACTGGACACCTGTCACATTGGGGCAACATGTCAGATAATCTTAGCACTGACACAGAAGACGGTGTTGGGGTCCTGACTCCTGCCCTTCACCCCACCCCCAAACCCACTCCTGAGAAACCAAAGCTGAGAAGAGGCAAAAGGTAGAACATGGGAGATCTCAATCTGTCTGTAGACCCCCTGCCCTGCCTCCCAGGAGGCAGAAATTCTGCATTGGAAACAAAATCTGAGCTAAACCAACAAGACTTAAAAACAAACAGTGACTGTAGCACTAAGGAATTTGTACCAAAGATGGACAAGAACCTCTATTATCCAGAGAAAAATGGGAGATTAAGTTTGCCCAACCAAGCACAATGACTGGAGGGAACTTCGTATTAAATTCATATTAATACCCTGCCAGACAGAGATGGGGAGATACATGCAGTGCTTTTGTAAGTTAGGCTCAAGTATAGGAAATGACCAGTATTCAAGCATTATTTCATTTGGGAAAAACATGACAGATGACTTAACTAAGTATTTCCTTAATGTTTATTATAAAATTTTCCAAATTTACAACAAAGCTGAATGAATTTTACAGAGAATATCTGTACAAATATCACATAGATTGCATTAACAGTTTATTGGAATTACTCCTGCCTATCTATCCTTTAATCCACCTGATTTGTGTAATGCATTTGAAAGTAAACTATATATATCAGTACATCTCTCTAATATAATTCAGGTTGACTGTTGAACTATAGTTTAACATTTCTTTGAATCTTTAATGAACAATTCACATAAAATAAAAAAAACATTTATGTTAAGCATACATTCCCTGAATTCTAACAAATATATACACCAGTGATACACAAATCCTTACATCAAGATGTAGAACATTAAGTCTACCATTTAAGTTCCTTCCCCCATGGCCATTCTATTTCTATCCTATCCCATCCTCAGAAGTAACCCCACTGTTCTGCCTTTTGTTTTCCCTGAAGTTAGTTTTATTCACTCTTGTACTTTGGTTTGTGTTTGTTTCATGTTCCCAACATGCATGCTATCTGCAGTAGCAGTTACTCCTTTGCAGTGATGAGTTTTATTCCCTCGTATGCACAGATGAGTATATACAAGTGATGGAGTGTATTGAAAGGTTCTGCTGCTTATAACAAACAAGGCATTTGCCCCTTGAATTATGAATAAGGCCACTGGAATAATCTTCTACAAGATTATACTCGGCCTCTGTACTCATAGGATCTCTATCAACAACTTCAAAAACTGCACGTGGAAACCGGATTTAGGCTTATGATGTCTGTACTTAATATATTCAGACTTTTTTGTCAATATTCCTCAAAACTGCAGCATAGCAATTATTTACCCATAACTTATATCACATTACTAATTATAAGTAATCTAGAGATGATTTAAAGTTATGGGAGGATAGTTAAGAATAGGTAACATGCAAATAATATGCCATTATAAACACACCTTGAGTTCAGCATATTATTATCGATGGGGGGGGTCTCAGAACTCATCTTCCACAATGATCCTCAGGGATCACTAAATATGCCTGTATTTCCCTTAAACGTGTACAGTAGAATTGCTATATTCAGGACATATATTCAGTATTACTCAAAAAAATAAAGTAATTTTTTTTTTGCGTCCAGTCATGGGCCTGAACTCTGCTCTTCAGCTCAAGGCTAGCACTCTACCACTTGAGCCACAGAATCACTTCTGACTTTTTTTTTCTGCTTATGTGGTGCTCAGGAATCGAACCCAAGGCCTCAGGCATGCAAGGCAAGCGCTCTACCACTGAGCCATCTTCCCAGCCCTAAAATAAAAATTTTTAAGTCAGGTATTTGCCTAAAGTGATTATATCATACTGTTGTATCACTCAATTGACATTTACTACTGTCAATCTTTTTTAATTTTAGCCATTCTAGTGAATATGCAGTGAAGATCTCAATGTGGTTGTATTCCCCTTAAAAACCAATGATGCTGAGCACATTTTCATTTCTTCTATGTATTTCCCATTTTGTGATCTGTTCAAATATTTTGCCGTGTGTGTGTGTGTGTGTGTGTGTGTGTGTGTGTGTGTGTGTGTGTGTGTGTGTGTGTGTGTGTGTGTGTGTGTGTGTGTGTGTGTGTGTGTGTGTGTGTGTGTGTGTGTGTGTGTGTGTGTGTGTGTGTGTGTGTGTGTGTGTGTGTGTGTGTGTGTGTAACTCAGGGCCTGAACGGAGCTCTACTTCCAGGTTTTTAGAGGTTAATTGGAGGTAAGAGACTCACTGGCTTTCCTGTGTGGGCTGTCTTTGAATCTCAGTCCTCAGATCTCAGCCTCCTGTGTAGCTAGAAACAACAGGCATGAGACTCCAGCAGCCATTTGCCTACTTTTGACCAAATTATAAGATTTCTTTGTATTTCCTAGACATCTATTCTTTAACACACATGACATAAAATTTTCTCACAATCTGCGACTTTTCTATTCATTACTTTCTGGCATCTTCTGATTGAAAGTCTTTAGCTCTGATCATGCCAAACGTATGAATTTCGTATTTTAAGCACATTACCAAATTACTCAGGATGAAGACAGGATTTCCACACCCCACATTCCAAAATGCAAGTTCTATTTCAAGACTTGCAATAAAAATCAGTAGGTCTATGAAGTATAGTTACTAGCAGAAGCCCAGTTATGGTGATACATGTTGCCAATAAGGAAAAAGATCTTAAAATCTGAAGGCAGAATATCAACTAAATGTCTTGTGAATATCACTAAGCTTAAAAGTCAAAACTTCCAATAAGTTTGAAGAATATTATCATTTGGTAAGTTGTAGAGAAGTTCTAAAAATAATCATTTTTCCCCTCCAATTCAACTAGGTAGTTTTGTACCACCTAACAGTCATGTCAATGCTTAAATCCCTTGGCTTCTTTGAAATACAAATTTATTTATTCTCTCTTTCTTCAATGTTTTACTAATGAGACTTCTAAATTTATATATAACAAAAAGGATAAGTACAATGAAGCTCTGCTCTATTCTGTACCTGGACTTACTAATTATTTATATTTTATAAAATAGTTTTTTTGTCATATGTATGCACCCATCCTTCCTTCCTTGCTTCCTTTGTCGGTCTTGGGGCTTGAACTCTAGGCCTGGGTATTGTCCCTGAGCTCTGTTGCTCAAGGCTAGCTTTATTTTTTTTTCTTACCTTCTTATGCCAACTAATGCTGTTTTCTGCTACTACAATATATATGGAAAATTCCATGGATAGGAGTCAGTAGCCAACTCAGTGAATTCTGTTTTATGGGTTCAACAAAATGATACAAATATAATAGGTAATTTCTGTCATAATAGGTATAGTTCTGTCTCTTCTAATTCTAAAATTATATTACTCTAATTCGCAAAAGCTTGATTCTCAAAACTTAATTACCTGCAATCAGAGAAAAAAAAATATTTCTCTTTTCTGTGTTTTCTGTTTTACACTATCCATCTCATGATGGAGAAAGGTATAAAGATTACCTGTGAGAATTTATTGAGAAGTTTATTTTTTGACAACCAAAAAGAAAAAAAGATACATATTTATATATATATATACATATATATAAGAGATATCAAGAATTCAAGGCTAACAAAGTTCCAAGGACATTATTAAAATAAAGAAACTTTGTAGACAGACTTCATATTAAACTCTCCACAGTCTTATCTCCAATAAACCACCAGAAAACAGGAAGTGGCACTGTGGCTCAAGTGGTAGAACCTTGAGCTAAAGAGCTGAGGGACAGGGCCCAGACCCAGAGCTCAAGCCTCACAACTGACATTAAAAAAAAAAATCTCTAAACTCTGCCCTGCTACACAATTAATGATCCAATGGTGAGAAAAGCAGACACTCATCTACTTTGGAAAGTACAATATCAAGGACAAGGTGTATGGGATACTAAGATACAAATAACTCTGGTGAGAATAATAATCTAGAATTTTAAAGATCGTACATTCTAAGGTACAAACTGCTCCAAAATGTTCTTTGCAAATATTAGAACTATCACTTCATACCTTCATAACCTTTCTTGAAAGCTGGCCAAGTAGGAAATAGTCTTAATTCATACAAGGAATTTTAAAATCTAAAAACCATAAAAAAGGGAAGAAAAAATTAACAAATTACTCCACACTACATTATTCACAGAGATAAATATAGCCTACCCTTGAGTCACACTTAAAAATAAAAGGGAAAACTGAAATCTGGCACATCAGTAGTTTTTCTAATTTCGGAAAAGAAAAAAAAAATACAACAGAATAAATGCTTGCTTATGCTCAACTTTCTTCTCAATCAAAATTAACAAACTACAAATGAGAGAGTATTTGGGAAAGTCTCTCATGGCTATAGACTAGCTTGCTATAGAGTTAATTCCAAAGCCTTTGGCAAACTCGCTTTGTAATGCCTTAACACTGACACTTGATGGGCTTGACCCATCTAACAACTCTTGACAGCAATGATGTGTATAAATCCTAATAGTTCTGCTGTTTATTCAGCTCTTAGACTTCTCAACATCAACAGGAATTTTCTTGCCTGTAACACAACTCTGAAAAAGTGTATCCTTGTAATACTTCATTTTTGAGGTTTATATTCAAGGCAGTGTTTGACACAGAACACAGCAACCTCTAACCTCACCTTCATTTCTCTCTAATGAAGGAGAAAGATTTACCTGAGTCAGTTCTTTCCAATAAATGAAACGTCGTCATATACTGAGTGTCTACTGTCGTACATGATGCCACACTTGTATTTAGCGTGCCTGGGCATGCAAGTCAGCACTGGAGAGAAAATCAAGACAAATGCAGCATTTACCCACATTATTATCCCTCCTGGCCTCCTCAATTACTCTAAACCAGGGTGAGTAAACTTTGGCTGACCTCCTGTGTTTTCTTTTGTTTTCCTAAGTGCCAGGAGCTAAAGCATGATTTCACTTTAAGAACAACTGAAAAGACTCCAAAACAAAATTTCACCAAGTGAGAAAATTACATGAAATTCCTATTTCAGTGTCATAAAGTTTCATTACAGTGTAGTTACACTATATGATGAGGCTCCCATTCATGGCTCCTTTCAGGTTACACTGGCAGAGCTGAGGGGCTGGTAATGGCGACTGTGTGACCAGTAATGCCAGCTCTAATCTCCAGGATCATAGAAATCACACAGGCAAGTTTAAAGCAACAGAAACAAACATGCACTCCTCATGGCTAATACTGCCTTCTAGAACCAATGAGGGAGTTCGAGTTAGGATGATGGCATTGCCTAAGAGTGAAGAAGCAGCGGGAAGTGGGTCCTTTAGACATTTCCAGTGACTGATCACTCCATATCTAGAGCCAGCCCTATCTGATTTTCTTTTAAATGTAAATTTCTCAGTTAAATCAGGCGTTTGGCCCTAGCATATCCTAGCAACACATAGCACCCTTAAAATCAATGCATATAATACATGTTTTTATAAAGCTTTTAGGACAAGTCTGGATGGAACCTTTAACACTACGATGTAAATCCTATCATCTTCATGCAACTCCAAGATCTACCTCCACCCTTCATGTACCAGAAGAAAGCACCTGAAGTATCTACTGAAACTGAAGGGGAATGGGATCCAAGGGGTGGAAGACCTAAATAGATGCTATTGAAAAGATGAATAAACGTAAACTGAGAAGGCAGAGAAGGGCACCGGTGAGAGACCAGGTTTTGAATACATCATAGAGTTTATAACTTGCTTAGAAGCAAGTGAAATGTGCTCTCTTTTAACCTTACCCTATATCTTTACTCATTCACCTCAAATATCTGATGGACCACAGAAAATGTTAAAAAAATAATAGCTGGGAGAATTATTAACACAACTTACTAACACTACTTCTGGAGAAGAGTAAAATAAATACTAATTGGCTTAAGAGCTTTCTACCTATACAAACATACATTAATTTCATCTTTAAAATGTTCCACATCTATGATCTTATTCAGGAAACATGTAATTGAGACATTGGGGCCATGTTTCACATATAAATCTATTAATACCTCCACAGTAGCAATGGGACTTGTCAGAAATTGTATTTTGGATCTTGGCCAGGCACCCTAGGTTTCTACATGTACTGTTTACAAACAGACTAATTAGTCATAAACCATGAAAAAAACAAATAAATATTCAAGTTCAAGAAAATAAGCATTATGCTTTGTTTATGGAGAAGTTCAATTTTGAAGAAAGCAATATAACTAGTGTTAGTCATCATCATTTAAGTAGGAAAATAGGGACCATATTAAGCCAATCAAACCAAATTAGCAATATTAAATGCCTAACTTTGCTCAGACATTTCGATATCCCACGTATTTTATAAAGACTTCTCACCTTAATCCAGTGAAACATTTTTAGGATCTAAAAACAGACACAACTTAAAAGCTTAATATTTAGTCATTTTTGCAAGTACTTTTATGATTGCAAGATATCAGGCATACAATGGCTACATTCTGTTCCCAAAAGAACACCTAAAACCACAAGCAACTTTTTGCCAAAATATTTACAACTTCTAAGACAGAAACCATTTTGGAAACTATAACTTACTCAAATGTACCTACAAAGAAACAGGAAACACATCACCTATCCAAAAAGAATCAAGAAGAGCAGGGGTGGGAATGTGGCTTAGTGGTAGTGCTTGCCTAGCATGCATGAAGCCTGGGTTCAATTCCTCAGCACTACATAAACAGAAAAAGACAAAGAGGCAATGTGGGGAAGTGGTACTGTGGCTCAAGTTGTAGAGGGCTTGCCTTGAGATGAAGAGCTGAGGGACAGTGCCCAGGCCCAGAGTTCAAGCCCATGACCGACAAAAAAAAAAAAAAAAAAAGTGGCACTGTGGCTCAAATGGAAGATAGCTAGACTTGAGCAAAAGAAGCCCAGGGATAATGCCTAGGCCTTTAGTTCATGCCCCAGGAATGGAGGGAAGAAGAAGAAAAAAAAAAGAATCAAGAAGAAACAAAATGTAAGTAGTCTTAGACACATTTTGAAACTGAAGCCCTTTTCCCTCATGCTTACCCACAGAGCCATGTGCAGGATGAAAAGTTCAACTGAGTTTTTCCAAAGAATCAACCTTGTACAACAAATGCAAATAAAGAGAAAATGGAGAAATCCTCCCAAATTCAGTCTGTAGGCAGAGTAAGCTGAAAGAAAACTACAGGGCTATTTTAACCAAGCTAAATTAATAATATTGAAGTACCAATATTATATATCATATATTAATACTGACACCCATATCAGAACATAAAATCACCAGGTGGTATCTTCCTCAGAACTATAAAAGAAGTTTTAAATTAGAACATATAATACTATAATTTACCAAATAAAACACAAGAGAAAAGCAATATATAGTCTTAATAGATGCCAAGCAAATATTAGTTATTAATCCTAGCTACTAGCAAAATAAGGATGAAGTTGAAGAGTAAATCAGATGGAAGAGAGAGGAGGAGAGAAGGAAGTAAGTCACAGATCTACATATAGCATGAACACAGATGCAAAGCAGTGGACAGGACATCAGCAAAAAAAGCAATGTGTAAAATGGATAATTCAACCTGATCATTGATCAAGTGGTACTACCTTCAATAAAGAAAAGGTATTCTTAAATAGAAATGCAAAGGAATCTTCATAATTCTATTTTAAAACACTCAGAAAACACCTAGATGTTACATTTGCTTGCTAGAGACAAAGATCGAATATCTGATTTCCTCTCTAATCCCCTCCCACTCACCCTCTTCCCCATTTCTCTTTTGGAGCCTATACTGGAACCTAAGGCCTTGCATTCTTGATCAGAACTCTACCACTTGAGCCACATCTCCACTTCTTCCACTCAACATTGTGTATAAGACACGTTCCTCAATGAAACAGTAAGACAAGGAAGGACTGAAAATAGAGACAAGACTGTGTATATGTGGTTGATAGGACAGCTACATAGCAAATCCTAAACAATTCATTTTTTAAACTACCTAAATTAAAAACTGAATTGACCAAAGCCACAAGATGACATATCTTTATCAAACTATGACTAAATAGTAGTAGTGTATAATGGTTAAAAAAACATTAAAGATCACTTACAAGGGCATTAAAGCCAAGTGTCAGTGGCTTAGACCTGTAATCTAAGCTACTAAGGAGGCTGCAATCTGGAAACTCATAATTCAAAGCCAGCCCCAGCAGAGAGGCTTACAAGAATCCATCACCAAATTAACCAGCAAAAAAGCTGGAGTGGAGGTATGGCTCAAGCATCCAGCACTAGCTGTGAGCAAGGAAGATGAGTGGGCATAAGGCCCAAATTTAAACCCCAGTTATCAAACATCAAAACAAGGCAAAAAGGAACTAAATAGATGAAGTAATACACCACTAACAAGGAATATCAGTACCAGTGAGTTGTTGATTCTAAACTTAGTTTACAGATGGCAATGCAATTCTTTTTTAGAGGCATAGTACTGGGATTTGAACTTAGAGCCTCACATATGCTTGGCTGATACTCTACTACTGTAGCCATGCCTATAGCCCTGTTTTTGTTTTTGTTTTTCTAGTTAATTGAACATGGAGTCATGAGGACTCTTCTGCCTGGGC
Organism: Dipodomys merriami; assembly: GCF_024711535.1. Taxonomy (NCBI): domain Eukaryota; kingdom Metazoa; phylum Chordata; class Mammalia; order Rodentia; family Heteromyidae; genus Dipodomys; species Dipodomys merriami. Next base: position 35,522,143 of record NW_027205603.1, read on the forward strand.
TGGTTGGCACCAAACCACAATCCGCCAGCTCTCAGGTTCCTAAGTAGCTAAGATTGTAGACATACAGGCCTTTTCAGATTCAACAGCTCATTACAAAGCTATAATGAGAAATTCAGTAATACTGTTCCTCTTGGAGCAAACAATCACAGTTATATATAGATAAGAACAGATACTACAGACTTTATAGAAAGAAAGCATATATATCACAGAAAATTTTCCTTATCCACTTAAAATATATATTCACAATATAAACTACTATGTCGGGGCTGGGAAGGTGGCTCAGTGATAGAGCGCTTGCCTTGCATGCATGAGGTCCTGGATTCAATTCCTCAGCACCACATAAGCAAAAAGAAAAAAAAAAGCCGGAAGTGGCGCTGTGGCTCAAATGGTAGAGCGCTAGCCTTGAGCTGAAGAGCTGAGGGACAGCGCCCAGGCCCAGAGTTCAGGCCCCACTACCGGATGCAAAAAAATAAATAAATCAAATAAATAATAAACTACTATGTCTTGTAGTGTAGATGTTTAAATGCAATAATGCAAAATGTCAGATCTTTCAGGAGAAAGTAAGATAATATTTTATGACTTTATGTATTAAAAGTCAAAAGCACAGCCAATAAATAGGAAATAGAAAAACTCTACTACTAAATTAATCACATGAAACAATATGTTATATTCTACTATTAATACGTTAAACACGTATTACCTGATGTGGAGATGTAGAAGTAGTAACTATATTGTCAAAGCTCATAGAACTTAGCTTATAGACCATGATAAAGACAATTTGCCCCATGAAGATTAGAATGTGTTTGTAACTTTAATTAAGTATCTCTACCCACAATACTGTGAAATTTGTGAAATTTATGTATTCACTTAATCACAATAAAAACTGCTATTAAAAATGTTAAACAAAATATTCCACAAAATGTATCATATTTATATCTAATTCTTCAACAAAATACATTACAGAGGCTGAGCACCAGTGGCTCATGCCTGTAATCCTAACTAATCAGGAGAATGAGATCTGAGGATCACGTTTCGAAGCCAGCCCAAGCAGGAAAGTCCGTGAGACTGTTATCACCAATTAACCACCAAAAAACCAGAAGTGGCACTGTGGCTCAAAGTGGTAGAGTGCTAGTTTTGAGCAGAAAAAGCTCCAAGACAGCACCCCTGCCCTGAGTTCAGGCCCCACCACTGACACATACACATATACACATACATACATATGATAATGTGAAGGATTATATTCTAGGAGATGCTTTTTACCTACTATAGAAATAATCAAAATGTTCAAGATTTAGAAAGATTCTAGAAATCAGTACCAAATACATAAAACCAACAAACAAATTGATACAAAAGATCTTATTCACTGTAGGTAGGACTGTACGTGCATACAACCATTTTGTGTTGTTTACGCTATTTTAAACAATATCTAATAACGTTTAATACAAGTACTTGCCACTATGACCCACCAATTCCTATCACAGTTTCTGCCTTAGAGAAACACTGAAACACAAGCACAGGGTTAAGTAAGTACAAGTATAGTAGAGCAGCATTGTTTGAAAGAAAGAAAAGTAGTCTAAGACTAGCCAACGAAAAGTGGTATTCATAAAATGAGGAACGACAGACATAAAACTAAAGAATTGGGATTCATTCCATTCAATCCTGAGTTCAAATCCAAGGCCCATACTCCAGAGTCCCACAGGGCAGATGTGGCTGGCCACTCACCAAATAAACACACATGAAAAGAGCAGAGAAAAGAGATACATTAAATGGTACTCACGATAAGACATCAGTTCAGTACATCCTTAGCCACCTTTGGGGTACACACATGAACTATATACTTAAATAGAGACTGGGTAATTTCTGACCCCATAGTGATATTATTGATCACTAATAAGTCCTGTGTCTCCCAGATTCCATAGTGATTGCAAAGAATGGCTTCATATAGAACAGAGGCAGGGAGGCGAAGGTTTCCTCCTGTTTGCTATTAATTCCAGAGCCCAGCAAAAACAACTAGTAAGTATCTCATCATATACAACTAGAACACCAAACAGGTGATCATCAAATTTTTATTCAGTGCAAAACAAGCCTCTCTCTCTCTTCTCTTTCATATGTATGTATATATGGATATATGGATATAGATATAGATATATTTCCTAAGCAGTTTTCATATATATTTTAACAAACATTTTTACATGTATGGATGCATAGTATTCAATCTGCAATATAACAGACATACAGAATGTATTCTTTGTATGTATTTATATACTGTATAAGAAAATGTATGAGAATGACTATCATATTACTTCAGAACAGCTAGGAAGGGACACCATAAGAGAGAAAAACATCCAAGAATACAGAAGTATTTCATCTATCTATAGATAGATAGATATTCACTACATTACTTTTGTTTTTTTTTGAGGGAGGGAGGGGAGTACTAGGGCTTGAACCCAGGGCCTACTGCTGTCCTTTACCTTTTTTGCTCAAGGCGAGGGCTCTACCACTTAAGCAACAGCTCCACTTCTGGCTTTTTTGCAGGCTTACTGGAAATAAAAGTCTTGTGCACTTTTCTGCCTGGGAAGGATTCAAACTGTGATCCTAGATCTCAACCTCCGGAACAGCCATGACTGCAGACAGAAGTCGCTGGTTCTCGGTTTTCATTATTTTTTTTTATTTATACTTTTCTATAGATTTTTCATAGATAACATTTCAAACAGATACAGCCTTAAAAAGCCGCACACACAAATATTTCTAGGAAGTTAGAGAAATGGGTTCTCTCAAAAATCAAGTCCTTAAAACTATTTAAAAAATCCAGTAACTGCCGGGTACTGGTGGCTCACACCACATCTGTAATCTTAGTTACTAAGGAGCTGACATCTGCGGATCACAGTTCAAACCAGCCCGGGCAGGAAAGTCTGTGAGACTCTTATTTCCAATAAACCACCAGAAAACTGGAAGTGGCGCTGTGACTCAAGTGGCAGAGAGTTAGATTTGAGCTGAAGAGCTAAGGGACAGTGCCCAGGCCCAGAGTTCTAGCCCCATGACTGACAAAAAAAAAAAAAAAAAATCCAGTAAGAAGCATCTTATCCAAGTTGATTTAATTCAGACAACTTTTTATTACAACTTTTTTTTACATTTTTTACATCAACTTTTATTACAACTTTTTTATATTTCACATAAAAACAAAAAAAATTAACTTCTTCTAAATAAAAATCTCCTAAATAACATGTGAAGCTAAAAACAAACGAGGCTTTCCAGTATACCATTTCAGGAAATTGAATCAAAAACAGAGTCAGAGGGAAGAACTGTATTAAATAAGAAACAGAAATCAGACTAGACAGATGTACAAAACAGCAATGAGTCTGCATTATGACATGGTGGAAATGTCTATCAAGCCTATGTAAAATACATGAACAGGAAATACAAGAATACAAGACAGGAAAATACAAGAAAGGAAAGTTACAATAACAGTAGGGACGAATTATTTTAACCAACAATATTCTCCCACTTTAAAATGAAGCCTGATCTTTTCTGACTTAAGTAAGAAATGATTAACACTGGGTTAAATGTGTGGGCACACACTGTGGAACAGAAGTTTGGCATTTCTCCAAGTTCTGCAAGCACTTTTGCCATGTCCAGGGCTGTCCTTGGAAACACAGCTAAAACTGGGCTACATCTGCCTCTTCCTAATTTTATTTTCACTAATCCTCACTGCTTTGGAGCACATAAACTATCTATACCAAGTGAAGATGTTCATAAGACAAGGAAAGCCCTTTGAATCTTCCAAGGAATACCCTAGTTTCTTTAACAGATGGTCTGTATTTCTGTAAGTGAATGATTAAGTAAGCTCAAAATTCCTTTAAGACTAATAGGTTATCTATACTGGATTTGTCTTCAACTATAATTAATCTCATTAGAACTAAATTGTAATTCGCCTTAAAAGATAACCACAGCCACCCAAAGTAACCAAGACACATCCCTGAAGAACAAATACTAAATGTAGAACAAATGCCTAAAATACCCTTCTATCAGAGAAATGAGAAACAAAATAATTATTAACAAAAATAATTATAATGACTGTTAAGAAAAGGCTATCCTGGCTTCCACTAATGGCAGAGAAAAGAAAAAAGGCAAAAGCACTGAAAGATAACCTAGAGCACCTAAAGCACAAGAAGATAACCTCCCTATAGCAGGACACCAGGAGGAAATGTGGGGGAAAGATCTCATCTTCTAATAGAACGGCTTGGAATTTAAAGCCAAACCATATACATAGTCGCTCAAAAAGACTTATCTCACCCCACTCACATATGCAGAGCCAGGCAGAGGCAGCGACTCAAGTAACCATACAGGAGCCAGTCAGGAGTCTCCTGATCTCTCAATCAATGGCTAGAGCTTTTCCTGAGAGATTCCAGGAAACTGTAAATGGGTTGCATTTACAAACAGGATTTTCTTTTATGTGCTTTTTGGGGGGGGGCCAGTCTTGGGGCTTGAACTCAGGGCCTGGGCACTGTCCCTGAGCTTCTTTTTGCCTCAAGGCTAATGCTCTACCTCATGAGCCATAGCACCACTTCCAGCTTTTTCTGGTACTGAGGAATTGAACCCCAAGGCTTCCTGCATGCTAGGCAAGCACTCTACCACTAAGCCACATTCCCAGCCCTAGGTGCTATTTATTTTTAAGTGACACATAAAATCATAAAAACTGTAAGCAGCAATGGGAGTAATATACATGTGTACCACGAAATATGTAAATATGTACAATAATAAATGGCTAGGCATACCAACCACCTCAAACATCATTTCTTCTTAGTGAAAACCATGCATGGTAAGTGTATTAATCTACATTCATCTTATTGTACAACCCACACCAGATCTTCTTCCTTCCATCTAACTGTACTCGCAGTATTAATTTTAAAACATTTTATACCTTACTATGATAAGGAACAAGTCAAACCACATGCAGAAGTGATGCATTCCAGATGCAAACTATGTAACATATTTTCAAGGTTGTTCTATACTAGCCAGAAGAGCATCAAAAAACTACATTGTATCTGACCCGAGAGATCAGCTATAATATCACCAACTTAGATGTATATTAATAAACAAACTGTGGGATACAAAAGGTCTCAGTACAAATACTTCCTTAAGAGCATCCATTTTACTTGAAACACACAGGCTAATATCTAACATAGAATCTCAAGCATGTGAATGGCCTGCTTGGATCTACATATATTCTCTTTAGTTTTGAACTCTCATCTGCATGGAAATGTCAGAGAAACATAAAGGCATGTAAAATTGATCTTGGGCTATTGAAACTCAAAAAGAGTAATTCTTCCTGTTTGAGAAGACTGAGATTAGATAAATTGAGTGACCTGCTACATCGTTCTTAAATAAACATAATATGAATCCAGGTAATAAGACTGTCTCCCAAACTGCACTGCCTCTCTAGAGAAAAGGGGCGGGATCTTTTGTTTTTGTTTTTTTCCAGGGTGGTTGGTTGGATGTTTTCCTATTGGGAACAGACAGCACAGGAGTTAAACGTCTGATTCTAACCAAAAGTAGGGCAACTAGTTCACTCACATGACCTTTTATCCTTGTTTCTCTCTTGGTAATTAGCGGAAAATGCAAATCAGGCATACTTATTTTCTAATAATCTCTTCTATGAGGCATGATATCAATGCATAATAAAACACAGTTCTTCCTACTTACCATAGATTAACATGTTTGGTTTTTAAAATGAGCTCAAGAATACTCAGAACAACTGAAACAGTTTCATATGATCTGAACATGCTGGACAAATGCTATTAACTGAACAAAAACAAAACAAAACAACAGCAAAACCCACAATGTAAAAGGCAGGCGGAATAGGTCAAGTGGTACAAAGCCTGCCTTGAAAGTGCAGGGCCCCAAGAGTAAGCTCAAATACTCCATTTTTTTAAAGATGGAAGAAAAGTGGCAAAAAGCTCTACTGCACTTTAAATGGCACTCAAGCAAAAAGCTGTGAATTTCTTGAGGCACACAAATTAAAAGTCTTCCTATCTTTCATCTTAGGATGGCTAGTGGAGGATGTAGCAACTGGCCCTAATTGATAGTCTCTTAATAAAAAAGAGGAATTTCACTAGAAATTCAAAAGAGCAAGAATGTAATCAGCAGCACATATTGCATGTTAGTCACTTAGTAATCTAAGACATACTAAAAGGAAAAACAGAAGAATAACCACTCAGAAGTTTTTTTGTTTTTACAATTAACCAAAATCCATCAAAGTTGTGAATTTCTCTATCCTAACAGAACAAATTAATTTAATTTTAAAGTAAGCCTTATCAAGACAAACTCTTACCATTACATTTCAAAATCTGTACCAGACATTAAGAGAATTCAACACTGGTAGTGATCATTTTCCATCAATAGTTTGGGGAAAATACAGGATGATTAAATATTAATAGTAATTTTAAAATCTAATTGCTGTCATATGCTGGTTGCTCATAACTATACTCCCCTAAAATCTCAGGAGGCTGAGATCTTATTTTAAGATCCAGTTGGAAGAGAGCTAAGGCAGTAAAATCCAAAAGTCCCTGATATTCTTATCTCCATTTAACTACCATAATGCCAAAAGTAGAGCTGTGTCTCAAGCAGTAGAATGGCATAAAAGCTAAGAGACAGCATTCAAGCTTGAGCTCAAGCCCCAGTATCAGCACTAAATAAACAAGTAAATAAACAAATAACCAAACATAATTGCTTTTCTACACTCTGTAAATCGGAAGATTTTTTAAAAACGCTCTACAGTGGCACCTACTGGTCACAGGTAGTAAACAGTTGCAGGAACTTGCTAGCAAGAAATACTAAAATAAACTTCCAGTGAAGGAACAGTGGTAATTCTCTTCGGAAAAAAAAGAAAAACAAGAAAAACTCTACTTTTATTTCAATCAGTTTAAGACAATGAAGAGAAGAAAAAAAAGACAATGAGGAAACACCTACTTTAATTTTTTTTTCCTTCTGTAAAACTCATGCTTCAAAGAACTAGGTCCTTTTTTATTTTATTTTATTTTTTTGTTGTCAGTCATGGGGCTTGAACTCTGGGCTGAGAGCTGTCCCTCAGCTCTTCAGCTCAAGGCTAGCGCTCTACCACTTGAGCCCAGCCACTTCTCGTTTTCTGGTTGTTTATTGGAGATAGGAGTTTCACGACTTTTCCTGCCCAGGCTGGCTTTGAACCATGACCCTCAGAAAACTAGGTCCTTTTTATTTCATAGTTTTATACAAAAATCTGAGAAACAATGTTCCATATACCCAACATCACTGTTAATATTAAACTCTCAATGCAAAATCGTGTCCAGCAGTATGTGAGCTCTTATACTCTTTTCAAACTATAATTCTTCAAATGCATTGTTCCAATATAATTTCAGGCAAAGGAAACTTAATTAGTGAAAAGACCAAAACATAGTAGTTTGCCATGGAGCCAGTCAGAAGACAACTTGATAAGCAGCAACTTCCAATTCCCATAGATGATAGATAGATAGATAGATAGATAGATAGATAGATAGATAGATAGATAGATAGATAGATAGATCGATAGGCATAAATATAGATATTAGAAAATCTGAAACTCAGCAGGGCACTGGTGGCTCGTGCCTGTAATCTTAGCTACTCAGGATGCTGATATCTGAGGTTGGCAGTTTGAAGCCAGCCTGGGCAAGAAGTATGTGAGATTCTTATCTCCAATTAACCACCAGAAATCTGCAAGTGGCCCAAAGTGGTAGAGTACTATCCACGAACAAAAAGAGCTCAATAACACCCAGGCCCTGAATTCAAGTCTCACAACTGATGAGAAAAAGAGAGAGAGAGAAGGGAGGGAGAAGGAGAGAGAAGAGAAAGAAAAGAAAAAAGAAAATCTAGGGCTGGGAAAGTGGCTTAGTGGTGGAGTGCTTGCCTAGCATGCATGAAGCCCAGGATTTGATTCCTCAGTACCACATACACAGAAAAACCCATAAGTTGTGCTGTGGCTCAAGTGGTAGAGCGCTAGCCTTTAGCAAAAGAAGCTCAGGGACAGCCCAAGACCTGAGTTCAAACCCCAGGACTGGCAAAAAAAAAGAAAGAGAAAGAAAGAAAAGAAAGAAAGAAAGAAAGAAAGAAAGAAAGAAAGAAAGAAAGAAAGAAAGAAAGAAAGGAAGAAAGGAAGAAAGGAAGAAAGGAAGAAAGGAAGAAAGGAAGAAAGAAAATCTAAAACTCAAGTAGTATGAAATAAGGAATGACTAACAGAAAAACCTGGATTCTGGTTTTTGTTCTTCTTGTAATTTACTGGGTTCACAACATTTCTGGGCATTAGGTTCTCATCTAAAACTTGTTTTGAACAAGGAACTAAATAGGTTTCCTGGTAATGTCAGCTAAAAATTCTTCAGCTTTGGGGCTGGGAAGGTGGTTCAGTGGTAGAGTGCTTGCCTTGCATGCATGAGGCCCTGGGTTCAATTCCTCAGCACCACATAAGCAGAAAAAGCCAGAAGTGGCACTGTGGCTCAAGTGGTAGAGCGCCAGTCTTGAGCTGAAGAGCTCAAGGACAGAGCCCAGGCCCAGGGTTCAGGCCCCACGACAGACAGGGAAAAAAAAAAACAAAAAAAACCTCTTCAGCTATGATGCACAGTCACAATCCAAAGTTCACTGAAGAACAACAACAAAAAGAAAATGCTGCAAAAAAAAATATCAACTACTATAATGCACATGTCTTCAATACTACTGAATTTGGGGAGTTTGTTTGTGCCAGTAATAGAGCTTCAAATCAGAGCCTGGGTACTGTCCTTTAGCCTTTTTTTTTCTAGTCATGGAAGTAATCGAACCCAGGGCCTCATGCATTCAAGGCAAGCACTCTACCACTGAGCCCCTTCCCAGCCCTCCTAACTTTAGCTTTTTTGATCAAGGCTGGTACACTACCACTAGAGCCTAAGCTCCACTTTTAAATTTGGGTGGTTACTTAGAGATAAGAATTTTTTTGCCAGGGCAGGCTTCAAACTGCAATCCTCATTTCTCAGCCTCCTGAGCAGCTAAGATTATAGGCATGAACCACTGACACCCCACTTTTTGTTTAATTTTTTTAGTTTTATAACACAAGAAACTTCCCTCTTTTACAGACCTTCTTTTACATGTTGTTTCATGACAATTATGAAGCCAATAATTGTGTAAAATGATTACTCAAAGAGAATTTACTCTTAAATGCCCGACTATGAGAGTCAGAATAACTTAATTGAGTCAGGGAGCTGGTGGCTCATTCCTGCAACTACTCAGGACATTGCGAGCTGAGAATGCCAATTAAAAGCCAGTCAAGGCAGGAAAGTCCATGAGACATTTATCTACAATTAACCACCCGAAAGCTTGAAAAAAAAAAAAAAACCTAAAATATAAGAGTCTAGCCTTAGTTCAAGTCCCAGTACTGGCAAAAAAAAAAAATTAATTGAGGTCTTAACATGTTTTCTATGGTTTAGTTCTTGGGTAGGGTTGGGGAATATGTTTCTTACCATTAACAGGTCTGACAAAGCTACTTTCTCAGATGCAGTCAATGCTATACTCAAGAATCCCAAGGACAAAGTGGAAAGATGAAGGTCTGAATACCGAGAAAAGACAGGATCTGGGATAGGGACAGGGAAGGTGAAAAGAGGAAAAGGAGGTACACAGGGAAGGAAAATAGGGGAATAACAGGAGAGAGGCAAGCTTCATTTACAAATAGTTACAGAAAACTTTCTCCGAAGGTCCTTGTCATTTACAAATGTTTAAGAAAAAATAAGTGTAGCCCCAACCACTAGGGGCTGCTTTCTACATCCACTGCATATTTTAACAGGCATTTAATGACAAGGAAACAAGAATACAATTTTTACTTACGTCCAAGATGAATTAACTAATTCAGGCTCTGAACTTCGAACTGTATACCTCTTTCCATTTAGAAGACAAATATTGGTTCTCAGAATGTAAATGTGTGCAGTGGGTTTAACTGTACTACTTTTGCTACTAACGTTTGTTTCAATCTCTAACCAAATATTTATTGAGCACCTATTATAGGTGAGGACCATTCAAAGAGTTGGGAATAACAAACCAATAATAGATCGGAATGACCAAGAGGAGACAATAAAACAAAGACAATTCACATGAAAATAAATAAGGCCATAAGAGCTACAAAAGGAAGTATTTTTAAAATAAAATCATAAGCTTTCTGATTTTTTTTCTTGATACATATCAATGGGCTGCATGCTCATCCTAGCGCAGACTGTGAATCATTTCGTGTGAAATGTGTCTCACATTTGGTACACATGTGTATTCCAGTTCCAATACCCTAAATGTGAGTCAAATGAAAAAGAAAGAAACCGAGGGCCACGGTAATAGGAGACGAAACAGATTTAAAACATCTGTTCTCTGCTGGGGAAGCACATGGAGGAGGAGAAAGGTGAATATAAAGTCGATTTTCCTTTAAGGAAATTAAAAGAGAGGAAGAATAGAAAAAACCCGCCTAGTGTTGCAGGGTAGTCCTTGGTATTTAAAAGATAGATTAAGAGAACTACACAAACCTATTTAAAATAGCCTCCAAAAGCATGTGAATCACTCTCAACCCCCCCCCACCCCCCCCAACCCCATCCTTCGAGCAGCTCCTAAACGCTGCTGGCCAAGCAAGAACTTACTTTCCCTGACTTCGGCTCATTTCCAAGCTCCCGCAAAACACGCGAGGCCAAGATCAATCGTTCTCTAACCCCCATCTCCACTGCCACGGAGAGCCCGGATCTCGGCGGCGCCCCGCAGGTGAGCGGCTCCGCCACCTCCAGGAACCCCGCAGGGGCTGGCGACGGGGCGGGCCGCACGGCGCCCGCCCTCCGGAGCGCCCAGCCCCGCCAGCCAGGCCTCCGTGACGCGTCGGCGAGGCAGGGGCTGCGGGGGGCGCGGCGGGAGCTGGCGAGGAGCCCCCCGCCGCGCCCGCGGCTCCCGGGGACCCCGCTCCCGGCCCGGACCCCGGCCTGCAAGCATTCTGACCTCTCCGAGCTCCAGAGCTACTACTGCCACCGCTGCTGCCCGTGCTGCTGCTGCCCGAGGAGCCGCCGCCGCCGCCGCCGCCGCCGCTGCTGCTGCTGTTGCCGCCGCCGCCTTTGGCGTTCTTGCGAGGGGCCATCACGCACTCCACCCGGACTGGAGAGGCGCCAGGGGGCTTCCTCGGTGCTCCGGGGACAACAGCCGCAGATGCTGGGGAGGCTTTGGGCCGCGCTCGGCTCCTGCAGTAGCGCGGATGGCCCGACACGGATCACACAATCGCCGCGCCTCCCAGGACTTTCCCCGCGTGCCGGCTGCGCGCGCCCAGCCCACGCGTGCGCCCAGCCTGTGACTCTCGGTCTCTCTTTGCCTGCGAGAACGCGCGGCTCACCGCCCCTCAGCCACGCCCCTGCCCGGCCTCGCTCCACCCACGAAGGCTGAGTGACAGTGGATACGAGCCAATCGCCAACGTCTGAAAAGGGCGGTTCCCTTTCGTGCTTCCCGCCCCCTCTCTCTGCAGTCCCGGGGCCGTTCTGGCGCGACGCAGCTGCTGGTGAGCGTGAGCGGCTTTCAGCTTTCCAGTGTGCCTCGGTTTTTTTGGAACGTGGCAAACGTGGAAGCCGACTGGGCTCTCGCGAGCGTTGGTTGACTTGGCAGGATCGGGATGGGGCGGGGCCGGGGGCGGGGCCAGAAGACACGTGTGCGGCGCGCAGAAGAGGCGGGTCGCCTCTTGGCCTGTCTTTGGGGATTTGGTTCCTTCCCTGGGTACGAGACCTCGAAAAGTGCAAGCCTGCTTTCCTGGGAAAGACGCCCGTGTCGTGCTAGTGTTAAGGCAATTGAAGCGGTGCTTCACGGACTGATTTGATGCCTACACCATAGTCTGATCTGTTCCCCGTGAAAGCCAGAATTGTCTTCGTTTGTACCGAGTGCAAAATCGTCTTAAATGAGACATAAAAACGAAAATGTGACTATCTGAAATAACTCCCCTCCACCACGCTCTGCCGAGGGCCAGCGTCCCTGAGGTCCGCGTTCGTGGATCTCCGGCATGCTCGCCTGGACCTGTGCTGCCTCGGGATGCAGCACGTGCTACCGAGTTATGTAGTTGCTTGGAAGAGCCAAACAAGCCCTTGACGTCAGAGACGTCTCCCGATGGCGTCATCATGAGCTAACACCGCATCTACACAAGCAAGAAATCTGATTTAATACATGTTTGCCAAATTCCTAAGATCTCTCCTCAGTTCTAGACTGAAAGCAACCCCAAGGGAGTGTCTCCGGAGGAAACAAGCCACATGGCGCTGTGGCTACAAGCCATCTGGCTTGATTGGCCTTGTGTAACCTGCCAGCTCCCCGCCCAGCCTTAGCAGGTGAAGAGCCCACTGGCCACAGTCTCTTTTATTGTGAATTTCTGCCTGCAGCTGGGCCCTGCTCCAGAGAGGCACAAAACCCCTCAAGCTGCAAAACCAAGAGAAGGACTCCTCTTCCTGTTACCAAGGTGGAGCTGCTAGAAACAGTTTTACCTGCCGAATCTCCTATTGGGCCCCCTTACAACTCCCTGGGAAGCTATTTCAATAGGAAATAGTCATTTCAATAGGAAATAATGGGGGAGGGGCTGAGCAAAGAGATCAGTCTGAGTAATGGTATTTAATATGTATAAAACAATAAGAGTCAAGCTGCAAAAAAACACTCTTATTCCCCATTACAGTATAACTCTTACTAGCATTTATTCATTGCTGTTTCACTGCGGTATGTCCAAGCACAGTCTCTCTTAAATTCTCACAAATCCTTGTTATAGTGCTCATTTTTTTAAAGATAAAGATGGGGTAATCAAAACTCCAAGAGCTTAAAAAAAGTCACTAACGTTACAGAGCTGGCAAAGTAAATTCAGTCTAGCTCCATGGTCTATGTTCCAAATTATTCTTCCTATTTAAGGCTCCTGATGACCTTTCTATCTCTTGGCTCTCCTCATAGCACAGGCTCCCTGAATCATCCTTATTACCTTTGACAAACACAAGTCTGAACCTGGTGTGGGCACTTACAATCTGTAAAAAAACCAAATTGCTTGAACTTTGAAAGGCCAAGAAGTGATACTTTATTCCTGAAATCCTAGAAATGAAACCTGTTACCACTAACAAGAGTCCCTAATCAGTAACCAAGACAAAATAGAGACTGAAAAATGTGGATGCCAGGAAGGAAAAGGTTACTTTAGTTCCCCTTTGAATCATAAGGAAACAAAAAGCTACAATGACCATTATAGGATGAATGATATAAAATTTATAACAGTACTTGTAACTGCAAATTCTGTTTATTAATTGTATAAACAATTTAATATATATCAGAGTTATGTTTTTTGTTGTTGTTGGTGGTGGTGGTCATCATGGCACTTGAATGGGCCTGGGCGTTGTCCCTCAGCTCTTCAGCTCAAGGCTAGCGCTCTACCACTTGAAACACAGCACCACTTCCAGCGATCAGTCTCACAGACTTTCTTGCCTAGCTGGCTTTGAACCGCAATCCTCAGATCTCAGCCTCCTGAGTAGCTAGGATTACAGATGTGAGCCACCAGCACCCAGCTCAGAATTAATATATTTTATATCTGTCCATACTTCCAACTTTATGGGCATTAAAAGCAAAAGATCACCTGGAATCCATAAATTTATTTCTTTGCACAATGGAGTGGGGGAAATTAGATAGTCAACCTATGTTTGAAATAAACAAGAGGTCAAATATTCCTTGTTAAACCATCCTCTTGTCTATGATTTCTAAGGAATCTCTGAATGACCCCTAGGTGAAACGCTAAAAAGATCATAAAGACAGCAATTAACTAGGACAATGTATTAAAATACTATTTAATGGGGCTTTGAACTAGGCCAAATGCATCTTTCAGACATTTTCATAAACTTCCATTGGCTTCAGTGGGATTTGTAAGTGAGGGCTAGAGGACACTATTTGACCTAGTTAGATCTTTTTCTTTTCTTTTCTTTTCTTCCTGTTGACCCTCACAACCTTAGCCAAACAATTTGAAAATTTGATTTTTCTGGCTTTACTTATGTTTACTAAATTATTACTGTAAAGTTCCACTTTGATCTACTTGCTAGAGGTACCTCTCATTTGTATGTGATCTTCCTAAGGTGAAATGTTATTAAATGCCAAAAAAATATGATTTCATCTTTAACATAGTAAGTGGACTATGGTGGGAAAAAGTGAATTTCAACTGGTCATGACTCGTTTATACGTTTTCCTATTACATTTGTGGATGTATTATAATGAGAGTTGTGTTGGTAAATACAAGAGCAGTTTTTTAGGCTCTTTTTATTCAAAGTATTCCACAGAAGATTCCCATGTCAGTTATAGCTCAGCCAGTAAGTGAACTGCCATTCTCACGAAACTGCTTGTCTTTTCATACCATTAACAAATCTAGATGGTATCTACATCATAAATATATAGCAATCAATTTATAGGACCAGAAATATTTTTATATCTAGTCAGAAATTAGTGAGATTTGGAAATTTTATGGTATTGTGATATAAGAAAATTACCTGAAAACATATGGTTAATGGAGCTAATGGATGGTTAATTGAATCTAAGAGAGAGCTTTGAACCACAGTCCTCAGATCTCAGCCTCCTGAGTAGCTAGGATTACAGACATGAACCACCAGCTCCTGGCACCTGGCTTATTTTAATTCTTTACATTTTCCATCAAGATAGTATTTGTTTGTGCAAAAGTTATTTCCTAGGGGCTGGGAAGGTGGCTCAGTGGTAGAGCGCTTGCCTTGCATGCCTGAGGCCCTGGGTTCGATTCCTCAGCAACACATAAGAAAAAAGCCGGAAGAGGCACTGTGACTCAAGTGGTAGAGCACTAGCCTTGAGCTGAAGAGCAGAGGGACAGTGCCCAGGCGAGAGTTCAGGCCCCACGACCAGACACACAAAAAAAGTTATTTCCTAGTAAAGCAGTATGGAGGTTCCTCAAAAGACTTCACATAGAACTCCCCTATGACCCAGCAATCCCACTTTTGGGCATTTACCCAAATGTTTACAAACAAGACCACACTAAAGCTACCAGCACAACTATGTTTATTGCAGCATTATTTACCATAGCTAAGATATGGAACCAACCCAGATGCCCCTCAGTAGATGAATGGATCAAGAAAATGTGGTATATATACACAATGGAATTCTATGCCTCCATCAGAAAGAATGACATTGCCCCATTTGTTAGGAAATGGAAAGACTTGGAAAAAATTATATTAAGTGAAGTAAGCCAGGCCCAAAGAAACATAGGTCCCATGGTTTCCCTTATTTGTAATATCTAGTATATGTATGAGTCAAGCGGAAAAGGTCAGATAATGTGATGTCAGGAAAATGAACCCTTAGATGTGTATTTTAATGTTTTTTTCTTTCATGCATGTGTTTCTAATGCATTTATAAGATTATCTCTTTGTTGCTTTGTATATCCCTCCCCCACAGTATAACCCCTGCTTTCACTATATTAGATGTCAGTATAACTTGTGGAGGAGATGGGGAAAAACCAGTTGTTTAAGGATACAGGTGGACCTGTGGCAACAATGAGAAGTACAAGTTGTCATGTCCAAAACTAGCTTTACAACGTCGGTGCGGGGGGGGGGGGGGGGGGGGGGGGGGAAGGGGGGGAAGGAGGATTGGGATTGGGGGGGAGGGGGGAGGCTGGGAAGGGATGTGAAGGGTAAACAAAGGAGGAGGCTGCAATGCTTGGTAAGAAATGTACGCATTATCCTGCCCACGTAATTGTAACTCCTCTGTACAGTATGTTCACAAATAAAATAAAATTAAATTTAAAAAAAAGTTATTTCTTAGTATATAGCATGTAATAGTTATTGCTAGATTTTCAGTTCCTAGGGACTGTTAGAATTAACAGACTCTTGTCAAGTCTCAAACTTAATGCCAAAAAAAACCCTCAAATAAAAGATGAAAGCCAAATAAATAGAGAATAACAATTAAATACAATTATGGTAATTGTAAATGTAGAAAATGTGGAATGCTATTCAGGAAGAATTACAGATTAAGGGAGAAATAGGAAAAACATGGAGAAATCTCAAAGATTGAGTTTCTTTTTAAGGTAATTTTATTTAGGCCATATTGACCTTGAAGATCTAATCAGTTGTGTGTGTGTGTGTGTGTGTGTGTGTGTGTAATTAATTATTTCTGTGTCTTTCATGAAAATATTCTCTTCATGTTGAAGCATATCTCTAATCCAGATAAAACTGTCCTGAAACTAGCTTCTATGATCTTTCAACTTCAAGATGGCTAAGTGCATAAAGTAGGTAGACTTTCCTGACAGTGAATAGATATCACAGAATGCTAAATTAGATCAGTCAACCTCAATCAATCCCTATGTTGATGGGAAATCACAAATACACCACTAAAATCAGCATTAACTCATTAACTTGGCTCTTTTTGTGCTCTCATCATCCTGACTCAAAACTGTTCTGCAATTTCACAAGCACATGACTAACATTCTTGAGCCTGTACCAAAAGGACAAAATTTTTTTAAAAAACTTAGTTCTAAGGAACTTTGCCAAAGGCCTTGTGAGTATGAAGATAATAGTGAATCATTAAAGCAAAATGTTATTAGCCTAAAGAGTTAATGTATTGGAAAGTCTACAATATTTCTTTAGCTTATAAAATAAAATATCTATTACTTTTAAACATTGTTTAGCATTATATTCTGACTATTAACTAGATGTCCTGAATATTTTGGAATCGTTCATGGAACTGTGCCAATGCTGACTTCAGAAAATGATAAACTCATTTATTTCTTGGCAGATCACTGAGTTAGAGTCAGACATCAATATCCGTGATGTTCCCTGAAGCTACTTCTCCAAGAACCAGAAAGCATTCCAATCTAGTAAAATTTAGTGGAAATTGTTTTGAAGCAGCTGTCTTAGAAATTATGTCTGATTCTATTTCCTCTGTTTCTTTAAGGTAGCCACATTACACTTAACATTTTTACCAAATGTACAAGAGAAGACTTGAAGAACTCAACTACATAAAAGTTATACGTATAGAAGCAATTTTGTAAAAACCCAGGTACAGACAATTGGCTGCTTAAAAAATTCCCTTTCCCACAAGGGAAGGAGTGACACTGCCCAAAAAGAAATATGCTCATTATCTGACCTATATGACTGTAACCCTCTGCATATCACTTTATAAAAACAATACAAGAATTCTCTTTCTCTGATTTGAGAAAATTGAAATCAAATACAAATTGTATGATAAAGAGCTTAGGTTTGTGTAAAAACAAATTAAATTGCAATTAATATTTTAAGAAACTATGTGTAAGCTGCAACCTATGCAGTCTTTGGAGATCGTTACAGAAGGGGGCCTGGTAAACCAGACAGTATACAGGGTACAGAAGGTATTGCATGAATGTTTCTTTCTTTCTTTCTTTCTTTCTTTTTTTTTTTTTGGTCCGGTCATGGGGCCTGAACTCTGGGCCTGGGCGCTGTCCCTCAGCTCTTCAGCTCAAGGCTAGCACTCTACCACTTGAGCCACAGCGCCACTTCCTGCTTTTTTTTTCTGCTTATGTGGTACTGAGGAATCGAACCCAGGGCCCCATGCATGCAAGGCAAGCACTCTACCACTGAACACCTTCCCAGCCCTGCATGAATGTTTCGATTGTGGGTCTTTGAACTTGACTTTCTTCCCTCAGACAGTGCAGAGGATCATGGAGATCTTTCACTTGTCGCATTTTGTACTTCACCTCAGCCCTGCAGTACCCCTCTAGAGTCTTTTAAATAAAGATCGAAATGGTCACTGGATCCCCACACAGACTTATAATTGATTATAACAAGAGAGAAAAACCAAATAATTAGAGAATTATAACTAATTACATTCATGGCAATTCTTTGATATATCAAAGGAAATACAACTGTTATCTATAAGTAGTTAAGGAAGTAGAGAAAGAATTCATGCATAAAATTCAATGCATGTCTTACAAAATTTAGGAAATTGAGGGAAGGGAAGGAGTTAGGCATGGAGGAAAATGATGAAAGGAGTGACATTGATTAAGATGCATTATATTCATAAACTGCTGGCTGGTTGAATGGCAACTCATTTGTATAACTATAATATTTAGAAAAGAGCAATGGAGAATTAGAAAAAATAGATAAATTTCAAAGATTAAGTTTATTTCGAAGGTAATTTTATTTAGGCTATATTTCCCCTTGAAGACCTAATTAGTTTGTGTGTGTGTGTGTGTGTGTGTGTGTGTGTGTGTGTGTGTGTGTGTGTGTGTGTGTGTGTGTGTGTGTGTGTGTAATTGAACAATTTTTTGTCTTTCATGAAAAAAGTCATTCTTTTTAGGGTGAAACGGATCTCTAATCCAGAGCAAAATGTCTGAAAACTAGCTTCTGTGATATTTCAATTTCATGATGACTATGTAAAGCAAGAAGAAAGATAAAGTCATTATCATTTTTCACAGAAGGGGACAATTTTTGCAAGTGACACTCAACTTGGAAGGAATTATTTTCTTTAAAATAAGCATTTATTATTTAACATTTATTCCATCCCACAACTGTGGTCAACCATGAGTAAGTTGATGTAAGAAATGGAAAAAAGCCTGGCGCTGGTGGCTCAAGCCTGTAATACTAGCTAGTCAGGAGGCTGACATCTGAGGATCATGGTTCAAAGCCAACCGTGGCAAGGAAAGTCCCTGAGACTCTTCTCTCCAATTAACCATCAGAAACCAGAAGTGGTGCTGTGGCTTAAGTGGTAGAGTGCTCACCTTGAGCTGAAGAGCTCAGAGACAGAGCCCAGGTCCAGAGTTCAAGCCCTACAGTAGACAAAGAAAAAGAAAGAAAGAAAGTTAGGAAGGAAGGAAGGAAGGAAGGAAGGAAGGAAGGAAGGAAGGAAGGAAGGAAGGAAGGAAGGAAGGAAGGAAGGAGAAGGAAGGAAGGAAAAATGGAAAAAAGCAAACACAGGAAGATAATGTAAGCATTGTATAAATCCCGAAACATTTACTTAAGGAGCACAGTGTCCTGAGATTGAGAATAATATCTAGTGAATACCTACTTCAGCTATGAACTCTGACCAAATATAAGCAGACCAACTCTTCACAATTAGAATAAATGTGTCACAACAATGATGTAGCTTCTGTTGTAAAGATGCTCTCCAAGATCCACTGAAATAACAACGATAGACACAAAAAATAAAGAATTGTCTCAACACTTGTGCAGAAGGATGCATGATCAGCCAAAAATCTGGCAAGCATGCACACAAAGCAGTCAGTCTGTTCCCTAATTTCTCCCTAATGAAGAAGGCCTTGCCCCTCTGCTCAGATTGGTTGAGCTGAGGTTCACAATCTGCTTATGATTGGCTAGTTTGAATAGGGTAGAATGTATTTACATAAGGTGACTTTGAAATCAGATTAATGGTACACAAGTCATCTCAAAATATAACTGCAACCTCTGCTATTTCTGGAACAGTCTGAGGCATGTCATAATTCCTTCTGGAAAAGAAACGAGTTTAAGACAAAACTTTACATTTCAAAAACCCTTCCTTATTCCAGAACAGTTCCTCTTTTCTTTAACAAGAGCCTAGCTACCAGGTCAAAGCAGGAACTTCTAAACACACTGATAGTAATATCTCACACTTCCTAGGTAGATAAACCTGGAACAAAGAAAATAATCCATCAGTGATATGAAGCCAAAATTGGAGTGAGAACATTTGTTCTATGAGCTAGGTTTGTCTAGGTCTTATTTTTTTCTTTCACATTTCCAAGTTGAAAGTAATTGAATCTAACACCAAAATTTTACTCAATACTCTTATAGTTGGTTGGACATAATGAATAACAAGAACTTGATAAACTTCATATGTTAATGCATCCTGACCATTCATATGTCCTGTGATGTTTTTAAAAGCAATTCAAGTAAAAGGATCACTTCAAGTGTAAAAAGGTATTGAAGTGGAATCACTGCACTCCAATTCAGGTCTCAAAGTTCTGCTGCTCAGAAGAAGCTGATCATAAAGGCAGCAATTCTCATTGAACTATGTTTCATCAAGTCTAATTCCTGCCTACACATTCAGGGTAACTCACAGTACAGGTGGTAGAAGAAAGATGATCATCACCGAGTACAGTGCTGTGTTTTTCAGGCTTTCATCTTCTTTGTCTCTAAGAATTAAAAGGAGAGATGTGAGGGTTACCTTAACACCCTTCAACATTCATCATTTTCTTGTGCTTTTCTCTTTCAGTGCTGCCCTTGATAAGAACTTCATTTCATTCCAGTACATCATGGGACACAAAGAAAAGGGAAGGATTCCAAGTGTGGTCATCTTGTGGTTCCCTATCCTTTGACCCAGTGCAATCCTGGGAGATACTGTGAAATCAGAACCAAAATGTTTTCCATGATTGAGAAAGATGCAAGTCAGGTTAGAAGTTCTACAGCTCTTGCAAAGAGTCTGCCATTCAACAGAAAGCTTTTGTTTCCTCCTATCCTCTTTTTGTTCATTCCCAGTTTTAAAAATATGCAAGTTTTGGTCTAGACAAATGGCAGGTTCAGCATGACTGGCAAACATGTGGCCTACCTCTGGCTCTGAGCCTTCCAACTAACAACTCCCGCAGTAAATAAGACATCAGGCCAGAGTGACCAGCCAGAAGAATTGACAATTGGGAGTGAGGAGAACTTTCTTCTAAGCAATCTTTCCTGCAATTGTGTCTCTGTGGAACCCGTACTTCCCCTAAGGCAAACTACACCACCTAGGCAACCCTTACTTCACTTTGGGACTTCCTCTTCTTAGTTATCTTAGAAGTGTGGAGAAGGCATTGTTGGAGTTTCTATCACTTACAGAGAGCAAGATTTTAAGATGATAAAGTTAGAGTCCCACATCCCCTTTTCTGCCTTACTCCCTGTCTTACGTGTAGCAGGCTGGTCTTTAGCCCAGTGGTGGCTACTGGAACAAGCCTTCTGATACCCTCTTAAACCTGTTCTGGAATGAATCCCATTCCCCAAAGCCATCTTTCTGTGGTTTCTCCACTGCTTCTCCAAACAGTGACCAACTATTTTCTCATTGGTCAAAAGCTGGAACAATAACCAAGAGAAAGCCTTAGTTTTTCCCACAACTATGTGGTATCAGTCTTGTGACAGTTATTGGTGTTTGGTTTCCCCACTATGTCTCTGTCTCTACCTAACCTTTCCTTCTCATTTTTGTACTTCCTTTTGGCCAGTTCATTCCACTGAGAGAGTAAATAAGGTTCATAGGACTAGGAAGAAGATTTGCCAATGTTTCTGATGCAATAGAGTTTTGGGGCCACTTCAATGACAAGCTCTTCCTTTTAACTTAAGAGAGCACAGAGTCACAAGGGATGAAGCCTCAGTCCAGCTCCGTCTTTGTCATTTCTGGTAAATGCTCCAAGGCCTATTTTTCCCGTCTTCCTCTCCCTATCTTCTGGGGGTGATCTGGAAGACTTTGTGGGGAACAATGCTTCCTACCATTGTTGAGTGACAGGGAGCCACAGAGAATGTACTGATGTGTTCCCTTACATTTTAAATTTGGAGCTTCTTTCCCTTTGATCCACACTCTGTGTAATACCAGAAGATACTTAAGCACTTGCTCATTTCCCAATAAGATGACAGTGTGTGTATATGTTCCTGTAGATTTTGCCACACAGATTTTTTTAATTGCCATACTTTATCTTTTAATACCATGATCCTTTGTTCTTGAGAGACATGTTCATTTGAGAAAAATGCATATGAGCGTTTGAAGATTTGAGTGGGGGATAACAAAGACTATATAAAACTCATTTGTGCTTTTTACACTATTAGCCATATAATTATTCTTAAATTATATTTTTACGGTAAGATAATGTCCATCAAAAGGAGTACTCTAAGTAATTTTGGAACATTCATACCTACATAAATGAGAAAATGTAGTTCATGTCTTTTTATTACGATTTCTTATATATCCACTTGTAATTGGTATTGTTGCCTTTCAAAAAATTTTTTGTCTTTCACTTTTACATGAATGTAGGTACCTTTTCTCAAAATCTTTACCACTGCTTTTTGTATATCAATTAAAACTTTCAGATGGCAAATGAAATTTGCTCCCAACTTCATAAATTCTTAAATAATGTCTTCTGACCAACCATTTCCAAGGAAATTAAATATATGTTAATCTATAATCAAGTAGCATTAGCTATGCTATTCCAACTCTAATGCATACCACATTTTTTCCTTGTGGAAGACTCATTTTTCTGTGATATTAAGGCAGAATTATTTATCCAATTAAATTCTGTTCCTCAGGCTCAACTCAGTAGACAAGTGCAAAGCCATTTTCATCTTCTAATTTACATGTGGATGTTACTATTCCATGAGGAAGGTCAAAAACTCCTGACACCCCCACCCATACTTGATAAATAGAGGAAAACAGTATTTTACTAAAAGAACAAGCAATCAGACTCTAAATAGCTGTGTTGTTGAATTTGTAAAACACATCTGGCCTTTTTCACATTAATCATCTCATGTATAAATGACATTCTTTCAATACAGTCCCTGGTCATTGGTGATACAATGAAAGCAATGGACCACTAGAAAAAGCAATCCTCTTCACCATAGAAGTTTCTACATCATTTTCCCAATCTGCATACCCAAGATAAAGAATATCTGCACTAGAATATAAAGTTCTTTCTACCTCTTGCATTTTGTGACTTTCCTTTCAAGATTTGACTCCACTCTTTCAGGCCATCTCTCTTGCATTTTTCTAACTATTCACAGGGTTGGTGGCTGAGTACATGCTTTTGGTTTGTTTGTTTTTTGTTGGTTCTGGGGCCTGAACTCTGGGCCTCGGCACTGTCTCTGAGCTTTTCAGCTTAAGGCTAGTTCTCTACCACTTGAGCCACAGCACCACTTCCGGCTTTTTCTGTTTATATGGTGCTGAGGAATTGAACCAAGGGCTTCATGCATGCAAGGCAAGCACTCTATCACTTCCCAGACCTTCTACTTTTTTTAATTAGGATGTAGTTTGGTTACCATTTTGATGACACAAAGTCAGAAAGAGACATACTTACTTCCTAATTTCCCAGACAATACACCATACATATTACCCAAAATTTAGGGCAGCTAAATTGACCTTGGTTCTAACAAGTGGAAAGAAAAGAATTCAGGCAAGAGGCAAACACAGTAAAGGCAGTGAGAATGTTTCTTAACAAACAAATGTGGCAGACAAAGAAGTAAGATAGCATTCAGCCAGTCTCAGTCATCTAGCATCTTACAGAGATTAGCCTTGGGTTAAATAGGAAGAATTGAAATCCTTGAAGATGGTCTTCTGATTGGTAGGTTTTCTGTGTCCAGTTGGGTATGGGGCTTAGCACATCATCATTATTTCTTAATTTGCTAATCATTCTTATTTTCTCCTTCTTTTGAAGTACCCTTTTCCCCATTTTATTATCAAGTAGCTTTTGGCTTATCAGCTTATCATGTTATCTTGAGTTGTGTGGGCAGAATTTCTCAGACAGCTTAAGTTTCTACTCACTTGTATCAGATTGAGCTTGTTCTTCAAGGCTTCATATTTTGAAGCTTGGTCATTGGAGTGGAGATATTGGGAAATAGTGGAGTCTTTAAGATAAGGGGCTTAGTACAAGTTACTGGGTCATTGGCGACACTATCCTGGGAAGGGATTCTCTCTCAGATAGGGTTTGTTTTTGTTCATTTTTTGTTTTTGCCAGTCCCAGGGCTTGAACTCAGGGCCTGGGCACTGTCCCTGAGCTTCTTTTGCTCAAGGTTAGCACTCCACCACTTGAGCCACAGCACCACTTCTGGCTTTTTCTGTTTATGTGGTATTGAGGAATTGAACACAGGGCTTCATGCATGCCAGGCAAGCACTCTACCACTCTACCACTACCACTCCACCACATTCCTGCTCCTCCCCCTTATATTTAAAAAAATAGAGGAGCAAAATTAGCCAGCCTACTCCTCCTGCCTATAGTCATACCTCACCTTACTCCATAGCATTAAAAGTGACTTGACTTACTGTCTAGCTTTCTTTATCACCTTCCCTTATTTTTAAAAAATATTCAAATGATTGTTCAAGGGGGTTACAATTTTTTTTTTTTTTTGTCTGTCATGGGGCCTGAACTCTGGGACTGGTCACTGTCCCTGAGCTCTTCAGCTCAAGGCTAGCGCTCTACCACTTGAGCCGCCGCGCCACTTCTGGCTTTTTCTGCTTATGTGGTGCTAAGGAATCAAACCCAGGGCCTCATGCATGCAAGGCAAGCACTCTGCCATTGAGCCACCTTTCAAGCCCAAGGGGGTTACAACTTAAAAACTGCATATTTGTGTTCTTCAAATGATTGTACAAGGGATTACAATTTAACTTGTGTATTTATGTGTCCAGTGCCTCTCAACCACCTTTTCCATCATTCTCCCCGTTTTGTGTGTGTGTGTGTGTGTGTGTGTGTGTGTGTGTGTGTGTGTGTGTGTGTGTGTGTGTGTGTGTGTTGGGACTGGGGCTTGAACTCTAGGCCTGGGAGCTACTACCCCTTAGCTTTTTCACTGAAAGCTGGTGTTTTACTTGAGTCACAGTTCTGCTTTGGCTCTTTAGTGGTTAATTGGAGATAAGCACATCATAGACTTTCTTCCCAGGCTAACTTTGAACCAGGACCCCCAAATTTTAGCCTAATGAGTAGCTAGGCTGTAAGTCACTAGCACCTAGCTTGCCCCTCCATTTCTTTTTGTCCATGTCTTCTTCTATCTTTTTTTCCTTCTAACTAACTGTTACGAGGGTTGGTTTATTTTCAGGAAACTGCTTATGATCAGTTACTCTGCACTTTGACAGCATCAAATATCTATGAAACAGGAAAGATCCTTCTAACTTTATTTTTATAAAAAAAATCTCTACTTAAAAAATCAGTTACATAAAGATACTCATAACTGGGTTCTCCATATAGATAGATAGATAGATAGATAGATAGATAGATAGATATTATAGACATATCTATATATGTCTATATATAGTTAGATATATGTTTACAGAGAGATATAGATACATCTGTATCTCTGTATATCTATATATGGAGATCTGTATATCAAATACAGAAATGACCAACGAAGAAGTATCCTTTCACTGGATCAAACTAATCTGACAGCTTGTTGGACAATAGTACACTTTTCAAAGACCACATTGATGTTATTAAATTGCATGTATGTATGCATGTATGTATAAATTCTGGCACAGGTAAAACTATACTGGGAATTCATCACCTGTGAGCACAGGTCTCTGAAGTTATAGCAGGCAGAAATATTTAAGTGTATCTAATGTTGAGCCAGCAACTCCCTGCAGAGAAGGCCCATGTTCTGTCCTTCTTGGAAGAAATGCTTACATGTTAAAGATCCCCTCCTCCCAAGAACAAGCACTGCCCCAGGTCCTCCTGGTATTCATGTCAACCTGGCAACTACAGCCTTCTCAAGGCAGACTTGCATGGAGTAAAGGACAAAGGGGCACTGAGCAGGAGTTGGGAGAAAGCCTTCAGCTTGAGATGCAGTCTTTCTTGCCAATAGAGACAGGAAGACCAATGTGACTGGTAGGAGAAACAACAAGATTTTTAGAATAGTGTTGAGAAACTCTCAGCAAGGTCAATGGAATGTTCAGCAGAGCTTGACATTCAGAGGGCTGCTCTGTGCTGAGCAGAAATGAATCAGTCAAGGACCAGAAGCAGCAGTCTTCATTATAAATCACACAGTACGGGGCTGGGAAGGTGGCTCAGTGGTAGAGCACTTGCCTTGCATGCATGAGGCCCTGGGTTTGATTCCTCAGCACCACATAAGCAAAAAGAAAAAAGCCAGAAGTGGCGCTGTGGCTCAAGTGGTAGAGCACTAGCCTTGAGCTGAAGAGCTGAGGGACAGCACCCAGGCCCAGAGTTCAGGACCCATGACCGGACCCAAAAACAAACAAACAAACAAACAATAAATCACACAGTACTTCTAAAAGTCTGGCAGTCAGAGTTGTTGACTAACTGTGCTTTTCATAACAGGACAAGTACAATCTGGAAGTTTCATGTAATGATCATCATAAGGACCTACTCTAGGACATTTCCAAATACCCAATCAAGTAAATGCCATTATCCTCAGTTAAAGAAAACCATGCTCAAAAGCCATGTTCAGGGTAAGCATTTTTTTTTGTTTTTGCCGGTCATGGGGCCTGAACTCTGGGTCTGGGCACTGTCCCTCAGCTCTTCAGCTCAAGGCTAGCGCTCTACCACTGGAGCCACAGCGCCACTTCCAGCTTTTTCTGTTTATGTGGTGCTGAGGAATTGAACCCAGGGCCTCATGCTTGCAAGGCATGCACTCTACCACTGAGCCACCTTCCCAGCACCCAGGGTAAGCATATTTTCAGAAGTCACAGAAATGACCAAGGCAGGATTTGGATCAAGATCTCCTGTTTTGTTTGAATATACAGATTCTCTAAGGAGTCTAGAACCTTACTGGACATGTTAAGGAATCTCCAAATTAGCCATTTGAAGAATGAGAACATCCTCAAACAGCACAAACTCCTCACTGGAACAGAGCATAGCAAACTATAATCAATTCAGTCTCGAACATTGATGTTTGTGGTTCATAATTCATGATTATAACCATTTATAAATACTTCTGGTTTATAGCTATTCCCCTCCCCCCAGGAGTTGAGGACCAAACTCAGGGCCTTGCGCTTGCCAGACAGGCGCTCTTCTGCTGAGCTGAATCCCCAGCCCTTATATTTCTGGTTTATTACTTGACATATTTAAACTTATACTAAATCATGCAGTCAAATATGCCAAGGAGAGGCAGGCTGATACTCCTGAAAGATCCACATAATTAGGGAGAGACCCTCATAGCCCATATCACTATCTATAGAGGACTTACTTTCACTACATAAGAGATTGAGAACTGTAGGTTCAGTTGTAGGCCAGTCTAAGCAAAGAAAAGTTTGTGAGAAGACATCTCAACAGGAGAAGCTGGTCATGATGGCACATTTCTATTGTCCTAGCTAAGGTGATGTCATTGCTCCATCTTCAGAAATACTCATAAGGTGAAATAAATTCCACTTCTTTCAAAGGTGGCCAAAAAGAAGTGGCAAACACTGGTGATATATATGAGTTTGTTAAAAGAATCCTTAGCTAAGGTTGAAAGTATAGTATAGACTGAAGTAAAATGTCAAATTCACCTCTGGACAGAGTCACATACCAAGTGGGTAGATCATTTGGTTCCATAAGGCAAGGGTTTTGTGACATCATTTCAAGAAAGAGCATAGGCCAAGAAAGAGCATAGGCCGTCTCTCAAATAGCTCCCCAAGTAAGAAAGAGATAGCTCTAAGGGACAAGCAGGAAGTGGCAACCTTGCTACACATCTGAGAACTATTGGAGGCTAAGGTGAGATTCACAAAGTTAAGGGATTCCTAAAAGTTCCATATGGATGTCTGAAACATGGTAAGTCCACAGGTATACTATACCAGTTCTCTCCACAGACCTTCTTCCCCTCAGTCTACTACATTTCCAAACTGGTATCCTCATGTACCAACTGCTCAGGTACTGCTCAGGCTGTCCCCTAAATGTCTACTTTCTTCACACAGATCACTTAATTCACCAGCCAATTCTTTGATTCTAAATTAAAAAGATTTTCTAAGTCATAGTCTTCTGATCTTTTCTTCCACAGTAAGCACCACCTGCCAGGAGCCCCCTGCAGCATGTCTGGTTTTGATTCCTTTAGACTGTTGAGAAGCAAGGTTAGATCTAGGCAAAGGACAGAAATCCTTCAATAGATTTCCACTTGATTTAGAATATGTCCCAAATCCAATAAAATAATCCTTTTAATTAGGAAGTTATGAAGAAAATCAGAGTAATATTACAGGGAGTGAATAAGAGAGGTTAGTATTAAAGGACAAGTAGAAAAGTATACCTAAGAAAATACTGTTTGAACAATGAAATGTATATATTTTACTCTTGTTTGCATAAAATATTAGTAGTAGCTAAAATCAGAATAGACTTCAAGGTCATCTTGTCCTGAGAGAGAGCTACTCTAACCATTGAATATTAGGGACCAACAAACTTACTACTCTACCTTCATATTTATAGTAACTATTAGTATTTATTATTTGGCAAACAGAGACTACTGACAGGTATAGAAAAATACCAATTCATTTTAGAAAAGGTATTCATTAAGCAAAAATACATCAAATTCAAAATGAGTTCCAAATACAACATTGCTTTTTTCAGTAATTTGGTAAGAACTAATCATTTGCTTTTTAAATTTTTCTTATTGGAATTTGGATTCATATTCACAAGACACTATGTTGGAAATGAACTTTACAACTTTGGGGGTGTGTGAGGTGTGGAGGAGGTGGGGAGGGAAGGGATAGTAGGAGAAAAACAAAGGAGAGGGTAATAATGGTCAACAAGAAATGTACTTGTTACTTTACTCATGTAACTGTAACCCTTCTTTTATAACATCTTTACAATAAAAAATTTTTATTGTGAAAGTACCGTACAGAGGGGTTACAATTACATGATCAAGGTAATGAGTACATTTCTTTTTTTTATTGTGAAAATACTATACAGAGGGGTTACAATTACATGGGCAAGATAATGAATACATTTCTTATCAAGCATTGTAGCTTCCTCCTTTGTTTCCCCTTCACATCCCTTCCCATCCTCCCCCTGCCCTCCCACCCAATCCTCCCCTACTCCCCTCCCCCCCAACAAAGTTGTTAACTTCGTTTTTGACATAACAACTTGTACATTTCATTATTAGAATGGGTCCAACTGTATCCCTATTCAAAAGTTTTGTTTTTCCCCTTCTCCTCCACAAATTATACCAACATCAAATACAGTGAAAGCAGGGGTTATACTGTGGGGGAGGGACATACAAAGCAACAAAGAAATCATCTTATAAATGTGTTAGAAACAATCACACAAAAGGAAAAAAATATTTGAATACATATCTTAGGGTTAATTTCCCTAGCATTACCTTATCTGACCTTTTCTGCTTGACTCAGACATATACTAGATATTGCAAATAAGGGATACCATGGGACCTATGTTTCTTTGGGCCTGGCTTACTTCACTTAATATAATTTTTTCCAAGTCTTTCCATTTCCTAACAAATGGGGCAATGTCATTCTTTCTGATGGAGGCATAGAATTCCATTGTGCATATATACCACATTTTCTTGATCCATTTATCTACTGAGGGGCATGTGGGTTGGTTCTGTATCTTAGCTATAGTAAATAGTGCTGCAATAAACATAGTCGTGCTGGTAGCTTTAGTGTGGTCTTGTTTGTAAACATTTGGGTAAATGCCCAAAAGTGGGATTGCTGGATCATAGGGGAGCTCTATGTGGAGTCTTTTGAGGAACCTCCTTATCAAGCATTGTTGCCTCCTCTTTTGTTTCCCCTTCCCATCCCTTCCCATTAACGACTCCCCAACAACCCCCCCCCCCCGCCAAAGTTGTAAAGTTCGTTTTTTGACATGTCTTGTATATCTCATTGTTGCAATGGGTCCACCTGTATCCCTATTTAAAAATTTTTGTTTTTTCCCTTCCCCTCCCCAAATTATACCAACATCAAATACAGTGAAAGCAGGGGTTATACCATGGGGGAGGGACATACAAAGCAACAAAGAAATCATCTTATAAATATGTTAGAAACACTAGCAAGAAAGAAAAACCATTTGAGTCCTTATCTTGGGGTTCATTTTGTTTAACATCAACTTATCTGACCGTTTCTGCTTGTCTCAGACATTTACTAGTTATTGCAAATAAGGGAAACCATGGGACCTCTGTTTCTTTGGGTCTGGCTTACTTCACTTAATATAATTTTTTCCAAGTCTTTCCATTTTTTAACAAATGAGGAAATTTCATTCTTTCTGATGGAGGCATTAAAATAATTTTCTTAGAAAAGAAATGTACTCATTACCTTACTTATATAACTGTAACCCTTCTGTACATCACCTTTACAATAAAATAAAATTTAAAAAAGAATTATTTTTCCACTAACTTCAGTTTCATATAAATTTATATTAAAAGTTAAGTATGCTCTGATTCTTACACAAATAGTAAAATTTTACCAGGAGCTTGAGGTGTGGACAGAGTGAGAAATATATGAGACATAGTAGATTGTTAAGGCAGTGACTGCTTTGAGTGAGCCTGTAGTGGTCATATAGATATATGACATGATGTATTTGTCAAAGTCTGTAAAATATACAGCACAAAGAGTGAGCCCTAATGTAAACCGTGGCCTTTTAGTGATAATAATATATCAATATAAGATTATAAATTGTATTAGATATTAGATACTAATATAAGAAGCAAAACAATATCATAGAGAGAGAGATCAGATCTTAGTGAATGGAAATTCTCTACATTGCCTATTTTTTCCTAAAACTGCTTTAGAAAATTGTTTCTTTAAAAAACATTGGACATGACCCAATTATCTGATGTGCACGAGAAATTCTACTCAGCTACAAAATATGTTGACAGAAAGTTAAAGAATAAAGAAGGAAAAGGACAGTGCATGTAAATTCCATTGAGAAGAGATCCTATAAAGCAGATTTTAAAAACAGGAAAGAAAATTCCAAGGCAGAAAAAAGGTCATGAAGATCAAAATACCCATCTAGCAGGTAGAATATAGCCATTATTCTCTTGGACATTTATCCCAGAGAAATGAAAAAAATGCAATAAATTTTCAACTCAGTTGTAGTCATGGTTACATAAAATCATGATATAATGGCATGGAACTATATACACACAGTATACAAATGTCATTTTCTGGGTTTTGTTATTTTACTACAATTACAAGAGATACAACTTAGAGAAACAGAAGATGATATCCCGGGCCTCTATGAGTCTTTTCAATATTTTATAAATCCATAAATATTTCAAAAGAATAATTTGCAAAGAATGATGCTGGCTGATAAGGTGATCTCTCTCTCTCTCTCTTTTTTTTGTCAGTTGTGGGGCCTGAACTCTGGGCCTGGGTGCTGTCCCTCAGCTCTTCAGCTCAGGCTAGCTCTCTACCACTTGAGCCACAGCACCACTTCCAGCTTTTTCTGCTTATGTGGTGCTGAGGAATTAAACCCAGGGCCTCATGCATGCAAGGCAAGCACTCTACTACTGAGCCACCTTCCCAGCCCTGATAAGGTGATTTCTTAATGTAAAGTTGTGTTGCTTGAGTTGCTTTTGTTTCCATTCTCTTGCCAACTGCCATGCCAAACAACTTCCTTAAAGCTGCTCTCTCCAAGCCCTGCAGGCTGCCACTCCATCTGATGAATTGCATTACAACACAATATGGCACTCCACAACCTTGCCAGCTGTGGCCTGGTCACCATTCAACAACATAAAGCAGTCCTCTGTGAGTTCTGGAAGGTGACAATTTACATTTTGCTTTTTGAAGTCCCAAAGAGATGTAATTTTCTCTGTATTCAGTTATGCTTTGAAGGATCTTGGAAGTTTATTTTCTTCATTCTTCATTGGCTTATTAGTTAAACTTCCCAGAGAAGGGAAAGACAGAAAAGGCAAACCCTGAGGGCTGGCTCACAAGTTGGCGATGATCTGGGGCTGAGTGACTGGGCACTCAAGATATCTGGGCAGCAAAGGTCAGCTATGGGAACAACATGGAACAAAAGTGCAAGGCAAAAAAAATTCCATTTCAGTTTCATTGTTGATTTTATTGAATACCAGTGGCTCACAGAAATCTTCTTAGGAACTTAAAAAAATAACAATGTTTTTGTCCTACCACAGACCAGGGAATTAACATTTTCTGATTTAGTGTAGATCAAAGATAAATCAATGAATATACATGCATATACCTGTACACACACACACACACACACACACACACACACACACAGATGGATATTTCAGATTTCACATGTACTTTTGGTATACTGCTATGAAGTAAAATAAGATTGAAAGAGGGAATAGGAAATAACATACATATTTGTTGGGCAGGTAGAAAGTTAAAATCGGGTAATCACAGGCTTCTCTTGACTGTCTTGTTATTTCACCAAGTTCTCTGTCAGTACAATATGTCATCCTAAGAGGAAGTCACATAATATATCAGTGTCAGCTTGCATTTATGAAGTTAACATTGTCATTGTCAGGAACTTGTCTTGAGAGTAAATATTTATAAGTTTCAATAATTAGGCTTGATTGCTATCTGATCATTAATGTAAGCCGGAAAGAAAATGACTCATTAGTTTTATTGTTTGCATTAGGTTTCCTATACTAATATATCAAATGTGTTCCTTACTTCAGAATATTACTTCCTTAAAGACTAAGATATCCTGAAAGTCCAAAGTTCATTTTGGCTAAGCCATTTTCATATGTAAAATGTATCAAATTTTGTTGTTATAGAAATGTTGTTTGATTGTTTTACTGTATTTGGTAAAAAATAGAGAAAAAGATTAATCATAGTCTCATTGCTAAAATTTGATTTATATTTATCGTCTTTTTATTTGTATCTGCAAATATAGTGTTTTTCTTTCTTCCTTTCGTCCCTATGACTGACAAAAAAAAAAAAAAAAAAAAGAATAGTACTCTACTACTTTGAGCAACAGCTCCTCCACTTCCATTTTTTTGTTCAGTCACTCTGGGCCTGGGCACTGTCCCTCAGCTCTTTAGCTCAAGGCTAGTGCTTTACCTCTTGAACCACAGTGCCCACTTCTGGCTTTTTCTGTTTATGTGGTGCTGAGGAATCAAACCCAGGGCCTCATGCATGCTGGTCAAGCACTCTACCTCCGAGCCACCTTCCCAGCCCATCCACTTCCATTTTTTAAGTTGTTAATTGGAAATAAATATGTCACACATAGTCTTCCCTGCATGGCCTGGCTTTGAACCATGATCCTCATATCTCAGCCTCCTGAGCAGCTAGGATTATAGGCATCAGCCCAGCACCAGTCTCCCTTTATGTTTTTAAAAGCATGTTAGAATGGCTTGGTAATTTATAAATATAGGCATATACTATTCATATAGGTACTATATATATTATATATTGTATATATCATGTCTATATATAAATAATTAAAATTTGATTACTATATTTGGTTAAAATGGAATGATGTTCTAGTCTTTTTTATTATACCTTTTTTCACTATTTGCCTCAGCTGAGCACAGGCTGGCTCTACCAAGACCTAATCACCATTCAGCTCTATATTCCTGTGAGGAGGCAAGTTAGTACCAACATGATCTCTCAGTCTGTGACATGCTAATCCTAGCTTGTTCACTCAGTGTTTCTCTCTGCATTACTTTCCCCCTCCACTGACCTTCCAGTCTCTTCCCTTGTTCTCCCCTCTAGCCCTGTTCTCTCTTTCTTCAATTCCTTCTCTGTTGGACAGATACTTCATTTCACATCTACAACTCCCTTGGTGTGCTGTTCCCATTGCATCCACTGTTACTCAGTAAATGTGTTACCATTAACAGCCATGTCTTCTTCACCAGTCTGCTCAGTTCTACATCTTGCCACATAGATCAGGTTCTACCAAAGCCTTGAGAGCCTCTCAGCACTATAGGAGACCATGTTTTACATTATTAGAGCATCTGTCCCAATTCATATCTACTACTCTTTTCTTTATTTTGGCCGTGGGGCTGGAACTCCTGGCCTGGGCACTGTCCCTCAGCTCTTCAGCTCAAGGCCAGTGCTCTACCACTTGAGCCACAGTGCCAATTCCGGTTTTCTGAATGGTTTATTAGAGATAAAAGTCTCATGGACTTTCCTTCCCCGGGCTGGCTTTGAACAGTGATCCTCAGATCTCAGCCTCCTGAATAGCTAGGATTATAGGTGTGAGCCACCAGCACCCAGCTCTACTCTTAATCTCCAACATCTTCCTATTCTTTCAGCAGATGGCTTTTCCTTTGACTTCAAAGAAGCCACAGACTGTCAAAAGGAACCCCTTGACTTCTTTCCATGTCCCATCACAAACACCTATTTCTGAACCTGCTACACCTCCTTCATTTCCTTTCCCATACAATTTCCTGCCTCTTCTGTCCAGACCTAATCTTCAGGGCTGCCTGAGACCCTATCACATTTCCTTGTATTTTTTTCTCTCCATCTCTCTTGGATCCATCCTTCAGACCAGTGGCTACAAATCTGCCTGTATGTTAGAATTCCCTAAAGAGCTTTTAAAAAACACCCCATTTCCAAGCTTCTAGACCAATTAAACTAAAATGGTCTGTGTTGGGGGAGGAGCAGCTGCCATCTTCGCTGTTGATGTCAATTTATGGCCATGATTGAGAACTGTTGACTTAGCCATTTGGACTTGCTCCATTATTCTGTAAATAAAGATTCTTTCCATTTCCTCCCTGTCCCATCCATTTGGATACAAAACTTATTAGAATAGTGCCCAATCCTGGTTACCTTCCTTTTTATCAATTCACCTGTAATTTAGTGTTGCTGTCTACTTCTAAAAGCTCTAAATTCCATAGTTTCTTCCTAAAATCAAGGGGGCTTTATTTCTGTTTGCACTTAGCCTTACTTGGACTTTAGACTGGAGCTGTTCTTCACCTCATTAAAGACTGCCTGGCTCCTCTCTCCAGCTCAGGTTTTACTTCCTCCTGGTTTACTACTGACAATACTATCTGCTTATTTCACCTTTATTTTGTGAGTTTGTCTCTGATTTAATTTTCTGTCATGGCTTCCACTTGCCTTCCCAACCTATCAACATCCAAGAGTCCCTGAAGCTACAGACCAGTAGTGTGAAATGTCTTCTGAATATCTATATTATTTAAATAACAATAAAAGTTTGCTTTTGAAATAAGGTAGTACGCTTGATGTTTAGAGACATTAAGTTAGATGTGTCAACACAATCATCGCTCTTAAGTTTTACTGAGCAAACACTGATTTCTTCTAAATGTGTGTTCTCAATTCCTTGCTCAAATAGCTCCTTGGAGTTTGCTGTTAAGTAAAGTACAGCATTCCTTCCATGATAAGAATTGCTAGGGCTGGGCTGGGAAGGTGGCTCAGTGGTAGAGCACTTGCCTTGCATGCATGAGGCCCTGGGTTCAATTTGTCAGCACCACATAGGCAAAAAGAAAAAAGCCGGAAGTGGCGCTGTGGCTCAAGTGGTAGAGCACTAGCCTTGAGCTGAAGAGCTGAGGGACAGCGCCCGGGCCCAGAGTTCAGGCCCCATGACCAGACCCCTCCCCCCCAAAAAAAAAGAATTTCTAGGGCTTCTCTCCCCTATCTCCCTTTCCCTTTCTGCCAACATCAGGCATCTGCAGAGGAAGTGCTAGATGGTACCTGGGGATAAAAGAAAGCCTTTAGTTTGCATGTTCTCTGTAACTAGATCTTTTTTTCCCCTCCAGTTTCCAACATAACATTGATTTTGTTCCTTCCCCCACATAAGAACAACCAGAGAGGAACGATGGATGGAAAGGCACAAAGCACTAAGAAACTCATGTGCCACAGGGCCAGGGTGTGGGCAGAGAGTTGGCGCTTTGGCTGGTGGTAGGAGGTAATGGTGGACAGAGAAGCTACAGAATTCTACTCTTGTTTTCTTCTGCCATTGGTTAGGCCCAGATACAGCCTGCTCAGATACTTATAGAAATTTACAGCTGTTGTTTAAGGTTTTTTTTTTTGAGAGAAGTAAAAATGAGGCACAAGTCCTCTGCTCAAGAAAAGCTTAGAAGACAAAGTAGGGCTGACTTTGGGAAGTGTATTCCCCTCCCTGTTCCTCGATTTTTAGGATTTGCTGAAAAGGTAGCCTGGGCAGGGTCAGTAAAAATAAAGTCCTTCAGGGCTGGGCAGGCATTTGAGACAAGAGCATGGGTTGACTGACAGAGCTCATCTGCTTTGACTTCTCTGAGCGTATTGAATTCCTGTTCTCAGAATCTTGTCTGACCCATTTGCCTATACATTTAGGGCCAGAAGGAGCAAAATAGTAAGATTTTATAGGAGCATTTCAAAGAAAAGCATGTGCTATGTTACCTCTCTCACAAGAAGGAAAACTCTTCAAACACATGGGGTAAGAATCCAAATGTAGCCTGGTTTGCTCAAAAAATGAGGTAAGGAAAGGTAGCAGCAATAGGAAAAAGAAAACAAAAATGAAAGCCAAGCAGGAATATTTGGTATTTCTACAATGATACTTTTAACATAGCCCATGTTAGGGTGAAAAGAAACAATGGATACAACTGGAGAACAACAAGTTGGATGACCATTGGCCAAACCACTCAGAAGGTGGCAAAGGGCAAAATAACAAAAATATAAAAGAGAAGGCATGGGGGAAATAAATAAAATGTATGACTAATAAAAATATCACTTATAAACAATAGAAGTTACCCCCCCATGAAAAATTTAAGTCTAAAGGAAGAAATAATTACACAAGTATTTGGAAGATTTTTTGAGATACATTTCACAAAATTACATTAAATCAAAACAGGCAAGAAATTGAAAAGATGGAGTTTAAACAACAAAAGATGAGGGAAAATGTGTACATTGTATAGAGTAATAAAAAGAAAATTCTAAAAAAAATCTCTATATGAAGAGAAGAATAGAAAAGACAAAAATCTGTTTGGAATGTTGAAAGAAACTGAAGGATAAACACTTTAAACATGGAAACCAACTGTAATTTAAATATGAGGACGTGACAAAAACATTCTCATATATTAGAGGCTTTGGAAACCTTGTCATGTAGAAATTCCAGCTGAAGAGTTTTATGTGCTACATTTAAATAAGCCAGTCCACAGGGATGGTAAGGGGAAGCAAAGGAGGAGGCAACAATGCTTGATAAGAAATGTACTCATTACCTTGCTCAGGTGATTGTAACCCCTGTGTATGGAATTTTCACAATAAAAGAAAACTTATTAATAATAAAAAAGAAGCCAGGCCACTCTAGGACATGCTGCAAGAAACAATATGAAGGAAAGGTATAAAACATATTAATAGTACTTGTATTATTAATAGACTGCTAAGACCTTTGAAGGTTTGTAGGGTGTTAACTTGATGTTTATTGAGAATGAGGATAGGCCAGAGAATAAGAGAACATATTTAAAATCATTATCTTTTGCATGATTAAAAAGAAAACATAGAGAAAAAAGAACAAATTGGAATATTACAGGCATGTAGAAACAAGCATCTTGCACTTTTTACATAAAAGCAAATAAACAAAATAGTCCAGTTAAAGAACAAATATTGAGCTGGGCATTGGTGGCTCAGGCCTGTAATCCTAGCTACTCAGGAGGCTGAGAACTGAGGATCACTGAACAAAGCCAGCTCGGGCAGGAAAGTCTGTGAGACTCTTATCTCCAATAAACTACTCAGAAAACCGGAAGTGGCACTGTGGCTCAAGTGGTAGAACGCCAGCCTTGAGCTGAAGAGCTGAGGGACAGCGCCCATGCCCAGAGTTCCAGCCCCATGACCGACCAATAAAACAAAAAGAATAAATATTGAGAAACATATGTTCTTTACCAAGGACACACCTAAACAAGTTGGACACAAAAGTTGCAAGTAAAACAATTTTAATAATATGTCATTAGGGGCTGGGAATGTGGCTCAGTGGAAGAGTAGTTGCCTCACATACATGAGACCCTCAGCACCACATAAATAGAAAAAGGTGGAAGTGGCGCCTTACAGACTTTCCTGCACTGTCTGGCTTCTAATTACGATCCTCAAATTTCAGCCTCCTGAGTAGCTAAGGTTACAGGTATGAGCCACTGGCACCCAGCAATAGTATGATTTTTTAAATTTCAAATATTTGACTTTTTTTCCTTAACTTCTTCCTGATTTACATTGTGGGCAAACATCATAGTTCATATAATATCTATATATTATACACCTTTTAAGTCTTTCTTATTTTTCTGTTATTATTAGTGATGCATATTTTAAAAGATCTGTGTTTTCCCTACATGTCACAATTCCTAAAACCCCTAGGTAAATTTTATAGTTTTTGTTGTCTAGGTCTCTGTATACTTGTTCATTTTTATCTATTTAATCTTCCATAGTAAGAAACTTGAAACCTCTCATCATGATGATGAAACTACCAATTTCTTCCTACCGCTGTTACAGTTTTTCTCTCTAATATTAAAAAAAAAAAGTTAGGTATTTAATGACTTGAACCTTATGTTCTTGCAATTGTCATTACTTTATATTAAAATTCCACTAATAGAAATGTATCAACTCTTTTTTTTTCTGTCTCTTTCTTCAATTTTAAATTAGCATCACTTAGTATTACAAAAGTATTCCTTTTTTTTTTTTTTTTTTGGGTCCGGTTGTGGGGCCTGAACTCTGGGCCTAGGTGCTGTCTTTCAGCCCTTCAGCTCAAGGCTAGTGCTCTACCTCTTGAGCCACAGCACCACTTCCAGCTTTTATCTTTTTGCTTATGTGGTTCTGAGGAATTGAACCCAGGGCCTCATGCATACAAGGCAAGCACTCTACCACTGAGCCACCTTCCCAGACTGAAAGCATCCCATTTTGACATATCCATAAACGCATATAATATGCCTTGATCAGACTCATCCATCCATCATTCTCTCTCCTACCTTTCTTATGAAACCAGCTCTTGTGATTGCTGACATATTATCATTATTATTATTTTTTTGTTGGTTGTAGTGCTTGAACTCTGGACCTGGGAGCTGTCCCTCAGCTCTTCAGCTCAAAGCTAGCGCTCTACCACTTGAGCCACAGTGCCACTTCCAGTTTTCTGGTGGTTAATCGGAGATAAGAATCTTACAGAATTTCTTGTCCTGGCTGGCTTTGAACCATGTTCTTCAGATCTCAGCCTTCTGAATGGCTAGGATTACAGTCCTGAGCCACCAACACCCAGCTTGTGAGACTCTTATTTCTACTGAACTACTAGAAAAGCTGGAAATGAAGCTGTGGCTCAAGTGGTAAATGGCTAGTCTTGAGCACAAAAGCTCAGGGACAGCACTCAGGTAATGAGTTTAAGTCCTAGGACTGAGGGGAAAAAAATTATACTATTGAATAACCCATGAGTTAAAGTAGCAATTATAATAACAATTTTAAATATCTTAAACCAAATGATTATATAGATATTCATATATGTGTATAATTTTAAGACCAGCATTGCTTGGGTCCAGTGGCTCATGACTGTAATCTTAGATACTCAGGAGGCTGAAATCTGAAAGATCAAGGCTTGAAGGTAGCCAAAAGGTAGGGTTGGAGGGCTGGCTCAAATGATAGAGCACTAGCCTAACAAGCTCAAAGCCTTGAGTTGAAATCCCAGCACCACCACCAACAGCTTGAGTTTACAACAAAATGGGAAGATAATTGAGGAAGAAAAAAGTGTTTTTCACTCTTTAAATGGAAAATTGCTATTATTAACTTAAACTTCATGCTTTATTCTCTAATGTTTTCTCTAACGTCTTTTTCCTGTGACACGATCCCACCCAGGATATCATATTACATTTAAGCACTATGTCTTCTATAATATTCCCAAGACTTTCCTTGATCATGATGACTTTGATAATATTAATTTCTGGTCATGTGCTTTCAAGATACTCCATTATTGGAATTTGTCTGGTATTTTCATAATCCGTGTAGAGTTATGGTTTGGAGGAAGGATGATAATCATGGCAAAGTGCTATATCTTCCTCACAGTATATCAATGTCAAATACTATTTTTTGAAGTTGACCTTGGTTTTCTGGCTCAGATAATTAGTCATCTTTCCTCACTATGAAATCTCACTATTTTCTTTCTTTTCTGTGGTGTTTTTCAAACATACCTAATATGTACTATACAATAATAGGAAAGAGAATTAACATGTCATATTCTACATATTTAAAAATTTGAAGGAAATTCATAACTTTAAATTCTTTTCTTAAAGAAGAATTAACCACCAAAATTAATGAGCCAAATATCCATCTTGAGAAGTTAGTAGGCAATAGAACCATGTCAAAGGGAAGACTAAAAGACAGTAAAAATGAGAGCATACATAAATATAATGGAAGACAAAGCTATCAACAATGATAGAAAAACAAGCAACAAAAGGCAAAAATTGTCTCTTTGAAAGAAATCAACAAAAATATGTCAATATCCGGAAACCGTGAAGGGGGAAGTCTGCCTCAGGCACTGTAATGGTTGTTGTGTGGCTTCTCCCTGCCCCTATCTTTGGTCTTTTTGTTAGAAGCAAAGTCCTGCTTTATGTTTTGAGTTTATGGATTTTTTTTTTTTATTAAACCACAACACTCTCTATGGTGTGATCTGCTTACTCACTTTTACCTTTACCCCAGTAAATACAGCGTGGTAGTCAAGGATGTAGTTTTTTAACTCTTATCAAAAGATGGTAGATTTCTTTTATTTTCTTATTTTTGGGGGTCCGGTCGTGGGGCCTGAACTCTGGGCCTGGGCGCTGTCCCTCAGCTCTTCAGCTCAAGGCTAGCACTCTACCACTTGAGCCACAGCGCCACTTCAGGCTTTTTTCTTTTTGCTTATGTGGTACTGAGGAATCGAACCCAGGGCCTCAGGCATACAAAGCAAACCTGAGCCATCTTCCCAGTCCAGAGAATGGTAGATTTCTGAGATAAAGTCTTGAGTGTTCCTGAGCCTCTGCTGAGGTGGAAATCAGGAAGTAAGGAGTGGAAGCCAAAGGAGGTCTCTGCCTCTAAGTGTGAAAGGCCTTCATCAGGGAGACTCAGAAGTGCCAGCCAGAATGTCCTGCACTGGATGAAATGACTGTATATATTTGTGTCTCTCAGTCATTAGTTGTAAGCTACATCATGAAAAGTATGACCTGGGCTAAGTGGCCCTCCATACTTAAAGGACATTCTAAGGGAGTGAGCAGCCTGACTTTCTCACAACTTAAGAAAAAAGAGCCAGATCCTGGTGGCTCACACCTATAATTCTAGCTACTCAGGAGACTCAGATCTGAGGATCATGGTTCAAAGTCAGCCCAGGCAGTAAAGTCTGTGAGACTCTTATCTCCAATTAACTATCAGACAACCAGAAGTGGCACTGTGGCTGAAGTTGTAGAGCTCTCGCTTTGGGCCGAAGGCCCAGAGTTCAAGTCCTACCAACAACAAAAAGAAAAAAAAAAAAAGAACAAAATGAGAAGACTAAGACCAACAAATATCAAGACTTATTACAATACTATAACAAAGACAATGTTATTGCCATGAAAGAAGAAAAATGCAACAGTAAAGCAAAAGAGTTCAGAATAGATTCACTCACATATACTGATTTGATTTATACAAAAAGTGTAACCGTGCATTGCAAAAAAAGAATGCATTGAGAAAAAGAATGATATTTTAAGGCAAAAAATGTTAGGCTATAGGGTAGAATATCAGTCAAGGCTGGAGATGAAAGCAGAAATCACACCGTTATTTAAACAGGTAAACCGAATGTAGCAAAGATGGTAAGCAACTGTTAGGGAACCTCAACAACAAAAAAGAGCACAGTGGGTAATTGAAATTGCATGCATGAAACAGGTACTACTGTTTCTTCACAAAAAGAAGTTGGTAATTATAGCTATGCTTTGATATCTGTGGGGATGGTTCCACGAACTCTCACAGATACACAAATCCATAGATAAAATTATGTAGTGTTTTCATCATACCTATACACATTCTCCTGTGTACTCATTACTTAAAAAATATCCAACACAATGCAAATGCTGTAAATAATGCTGATACTATATTGCTTAAATGATAATGACAAGGAAGTAATTCTGTATATGTTTAGAATAGATGAAGGCTTAAAAAAAAAAGTACTCATCATAGCAGGGAACCCAGGGCTGGGAAGGTGGCTCAGTGGTAGAGCGCTTGCCTTGTATGCATGAGGCCCTGGGTTCGATTCCTCAGTACCACATTAGCAAAAAGAAAAAAGCTGGAAGTGGTGCTATGGCTCAAGTGGTAGAGCGCTAGCCTTGAGCTGAAGAGCTGAGGGACAGTGCCCAGGTCCAGAGTTCAGGCCCCATGACCGGACCACAAAAAAAAAACAAACATGCATAGCAGTGAACCTGAGGCTCCTGTAATCCTAGCTACTCAGGAGGCTGCAATCTGAGAATTGCAGTTTAAAGCCAGCACAGGGCAAAAAAGTCCCTGAGACTCTGATCTCCAGTTATCCACCAGAAAAATGGAAGTGGCTCTATGGCTTCAAGTGGTAGAGTGTTATACTTGAGAAAAAAAGCCCAGTAACACCTAGGCTCTGAATTCAAGCCCCAGGACTAACAACAAAAAAAAATCATCATATCTACCATGGAAGTGAAACCCATGAGTACAGAAGCCCAGCAGTGTTAGAGCTTAGAAGGTTGGAGGTAAGGCCCATGAGCATGGGAATCTGGACCTCTGAAAACAGGTTCTAACTGGACAGTGCTGATTGCCCTGGGGGCATAAATGGACTGGGTCTGGGAACCTGCACAACAACCTGGAAACTGGAGCATGCACAATTGAAAACAAAGCCATTGCTCTTCTGAATAGTAGTTGCTGGAATGATACTAACAGGGTTAAGGTCACAGCCCTGCTCCATCTCAAGCTTTTAGTCTTCCTCCATTTCCCACTATTAGTGCACATAATAGGGATGATAAGGCAAGGGAGAAACAGTGTTTATTGAATCCAGCCCTAATGTCACAAAGCAGAATATGAAAGGATGAGTTTATGACCCAGAAAACTAGCGTAATATGCAGCACTGACTGATAGTCACCACAAAAAAAATCTTGATCTCTTTCTTGATCCCTACTATCTTATACATAAAATCTATACCAGGAAGACTTTTAAGTTAATTCAGAAAGATAAAACCTAATGAGGATAGTCTAAACCATAGATAATTCAGGGAAATATCTTTAAGACATGCTGAGGTCTTTGTTTATGGAAGAAAAAGGAGGGGGGAGCTAAGTGAGAATTGAATAAGCCAGGTGAAGGATATTACTGTTGATGCACTATTTTTTAACATCTGATAAATTTGAAACATTTTCAAAATAAAAGCTACCTCGAAGGCTGAAATCAGTAGGATCATGGTTTGAAGCTTGCTTAAGCTGAAAAATTTCTGAGACTCCTTTTTAATGCACAACAGGGCACAATGGCATGCACCTTATCCCATGCTATGTTATGTGGAAAGCTGAGATTGGAAGGAGTGTAGTTACCCGTCAGGTCAAGGAAAATGTACATAGGACTTCATCTCCAAAGAAAGGCACTAGATCTGGTAGTGTGCTTACAATCCCATTCCAAAGCAATGTAATGATCTGAATCCTATTCAACTGAAAGTCCAGTTAATTCTTATAGGAATATGTATAAGATTATTTAATCTAACCACTCTGAGGGCCAGTCCATGTACTTGGTATCACACATAAGTGAATGCAAGCATGATGGCCAGGAATGATTTTTAAGTATTTTTAATAGTCACATTTATTCCAAAAAGTCACAAGGAAAAAGAATCAAACACTACCAAGCTTGCGAATGGCTCCCCGAACCCATTATCTCTCTCTGTCTCCAACCTGTTCTACAACCAAATCTTCCTCTAATTTTTGAAACCTCACTATTCAGGTCAGTACAGACTCTTTCTTCCCAAGTGCCTATCTACATCTTAAAAATCTAGATTTTCCTTCTTCTATTAATTGCTTTTTTTGGGGGGGGTTCTGGTCGTGGGGCCTGAACTCTGGCCCTGGGCGCTGTCCCTCAGCTCTTCAGCTCAAGGCTAGTGCTCTACTACTTGAGCCACAGCGCCAGTTCCGGCTTTTTTCTTTCTGCTTATGTGGTACTAAGGAATCGAACCCAGGGCCTCAGGCATGCAAGGCAAGTGCTCTACCACTGAGCTACCTTCCCAGCCCATTGCTTTTCATTTTTAATGAAAAATAATGCTCCATTTTTGCAATTCTTTTAACTTCATAAAGTTAGAATAAGATGTTAATTTCTATAACTAACAACCTAACTATTCAGATCAGAGATTAAATTTTGTTGAACTGGAAGAATAGAGATGAGATGAAGAGCAGAGACAGGTTTATCTTGATTTATTAAAAAGTCCAAGATGAGGGCTTTAACTTTATGAATATTTCCTGATTATTTGGTTATCCAGATTTTCCTGTGGTGTCAATGTGTTGCCATTCCCTACCTCATCGAGGTTTGGTTAATATGGGTCCAAATAGACAGAAAGAGGAAATATCAAGGAGGTAGCTTAAAGCTTAGTCACATAAAAACGAGTATTTGATTTATAGGAACTTGGCAATACCTAAAATTTAAAGGACTCTAAAAAAATGTGATTGAAAAGAAGAAGTGAAAATTATAAATACCTTTGTCATATAACCAGAGGTTTATCCACACTACTCTTTATTTGTTGAGATAAACAAATACTGAATATTAGTAAAAGAGGGAGATGTGTATATGTTTTGGGGGTGTCTAGTGTGGCCCTGAATAGGTAAATGCCACCTATCTTTATCTTGTTGACTACATATGAGTTTCATGTATATGCATATGCTGAATTCAGTAAACACTTTTTTTTTTTGTCAGTCATGGAGCTTGAACTGTGGGCCTGAGCACTGTCCCTCAGCTCTTCAGCTCAAGGTGCCACAGTGGCACTCCTAATTATCAGATGGTTAATTGGAGATAAGAATCTCATGGAATTTCCTGCTGTGCTGGTTTTGAACCGTGATCCTCAGATCTC
Organism: Dipodomys merriami; assembly: GCF_024711535.1. NCBI lineage: Eukaryota > Metazoa > Chordata > Mammalia > Rodentia > Heteromyidae > Dipodomys > Dipodomys merriami. The sequence continues at coordinate 35,566,664 of NW_027205603.1, forward strand.
ATCCTCCTGAGTAGCTAGGATTACAGACATGAGCCACCAGTGCCTGGCTAGTAAACACTTTTTACTCATCTGATGTGTGCTGAATATAATGTCAAACAGTGGTAATAAAAATCCAAAGAACATATAATTAGTTCTTTTAGGGAAGTTTGTCATTCAGCAGAAGAGACAAGCATAAAAAGATGATGTCAATAAGCTGTGGTATTAAAGTGAGTTTTTGGAGAGACATTCAATGTATTACATATGAATTTAATTCATTTTCTATTCTCAATAATTGAAGCTAATATATATTTTCCTGTTTATAACTTGTTTTGTTTTTGCACAAAGCATCCCATAATACATTTGTTTCTAGTGGTAACCACTAGTCATAGTGCACAACTTCCAGTAAAGTGTTAAGTTAGAGGATATTGCCTGGCTAAAGTCAGGCCAAATCAAAGGCGATCCTTTCCTTTCTGGTTCAGAACTCTGAGGATATGTGCTGTGAGGAGGGGACACCAAGTTCCGCATTATGTGAAGAAACCTGTCGGATGCAGCAAAATCCAGAAATAAAAGATAACCATAACTACCTGGAAAGTCATTAGGCTTTAATGTTCATCATTTTCAAGTCACATGATTACGGCATGTGAGTAAAATCCTCATGGTTCATTTAAGCAAATAGGAGCTGGGTTTCTATCACTTGTAAGCAAGAGACTCCAGTAATTCACCAACGAAATCTACCTATGGTATAATATTTTTAAATTATATTTTTATTATTGTAGCAATTGTACAAAGGTGTTGCCATTTGACAAATGAGTTTCTAAGTATAATTCATCTTGATCATTGTCACTACTTTCATCATATTCCCCCAACCCTCCCAACCCAACCCTTCTCCTCAGTTTTCCTAATTTCATTGGATATGCATTGAATATTATGACTGTGTTCTACCCACCCTTTCCTCTATCTATATACTCCCTTCCTCTTGACTGCTCCCACACATCTTTCAGATGCCAGTTTACTGGTGTTTATTTTGTTGGACTGTGAATTAGCTTTTCTAAGGAATTACACCATTTGAATTCTCCCCTACAAATACCATATTTTCATTAATATGTTTGTGTATACTTGTGTACAACCTGATATGTATTTATTTATATTTTATAAATTTGATCTAGCTTCCACATACGAGAAAGAAAATGTGTCCTTTGTCTCTCTGAGCCTGATTTCCTTTATTTAACATAATTTTTCCAGTTCCATGTATTTCTTTGCAAATGTTGTAATACCATTCTTATTAATGGATAAGTAAATTCCATTGAATATACATATCACATTTTCTTGATCCATTCATCCATTGAGGGGTATCTGGGCTGTTTCCCTATCTTAGTTATGGTGAATAGTTCAGCAGTAAACATGATTGTGCAAGTGTCTTTATTGTATCCTGATTTTAATCTTTTGAATAAATGCCAAGAGTAGAACTATTGGATCATCAAGTAGTTCTATGTTTACTTTTTTGAGCAATCTTCAAACTGTGTTCCAGAATATTTTAGCAAGTTTGCACTGCCACCAAAATTTTTTAGGTTTCTGTTCTGCACCCCCACATCTGTGTCAATATCTGTTGTTTGTATTTTCAATGATGGCCATTCTAACTGGGGTGAGATGTAGTCTTAGTGTTGATTTGATTTGCCTTTCTTTTATGGCCAGAGATTTTGGGCATTTCTTCATGTGTCAATTGTCCACTTTTACTTCTTCTGAGAAATCTCTATTTAGCTTATTTGACCATTTATTAATTGGGTTGTTGATTCCTTGAGGGTTTACTTTCTTGCACTTTATGTATTCTGGATATTAGGCCATTGACATGTAGCTGGCAAAGAAATCCCATTATTTAGGCTGTCTTTGTAGCTTGTTGATTATGTTCTTTGCCATTTAGAAGCTTCTGATTTTTTTGTTTTGTGGGTTTTTTTTTTTAGAGGTTGTAGGGCTTGAATTCTGGGCCTGGATGCTGTCCCAGAGCTCCTCAGCTCAAGGCAAATGCTTTACCACTTGAGCCACCGTGCCACTTCCGATTTTCTGGTGGCTAATTGGAGATAAGCATCTCACAGACTTTCCTTGGCCAGGCTTACTTTGAACCACAATCCTCAGATCTCAGCCTCCTGAGTAGCGAGGAGTACAGGTGTGAACCACCAGTGCCTGGAAGAAACTTATTAATTTGATGTAGTCTCATTTGCCAATTCTCTCTTTGCTTGGTTGAGCTCCTGGAACTTTACTTAGAAAGTTCCTGTCTGTGCTGAGAAGTTCTATTTCTTCCAACAGTAGTTTCAAAGTTTCACTTCTTACATTGAGGTTTTAGATCCATTTTGCATTGCCATTAGTACAGGATGACAGATAGGGATCCAGTTTCAGTTTTCTGCATGTGGATATCCAGTTTTCTCCAACATCATTTGTTCAAAAGGCTGTGTTTTTCCACCCTTCTTTGGTTGTTGTTTTCTTTTTACCAATATTAAATGGCTGTAGGTCTGTGGGTTTATTTCTGAGTCTTATATTCTGTTTATGAGCCAGTACCAAGCTATTTTTGTTACAATCTGTGTAGTAGAATTTGAAATCTGAAATTGTGATACCTCCATTATTGCTTTTTTCTTTTCTTTTTTGCTTATGGTTGATACTATGGTTTAGAACTTTTTGTGGTCCCATATGAATTTTTGGATTTTTTTCTCTATCTCAATAAAGAATTCCATTAGTATTTTGATGAGTATTTTTTTAAATAGATTGCGTTAGCCATTATTGCCATTTTCATAATATTGGATGTCTTTCCACTTAAATGTCTTCTTTTTTTCCCCCCAGGGCTAAGGACCGAACTCAGGGCCTTGCAAGCTCCGGGCAGGCGCCCTTCCACTGGGCTAAACCCCCAGCCCCTTAAATGTCTTCTTAAAGTGCTTTTTTTTCTTTTCATTGATTCTTTTTTTTTTTTTTACTTATTTTTTATTGTGAAAATACTATACAGAGGGGTTACAATTACATGGGCAAGATAATGAGTACATTTCTTATCAAGCATTTTAGCCTCCTCCTTTGTTTCCCCTTCACATCCCTTCCCTTCCTCCCTGTGCCCCTCCACTCAATCCTCCTCCCCCCCACCAAAATTGTAAAGTTCGTTTTTGACATAATGACTTGTATATCTCATTGTTGCAATGGGTCCACCTGTATCTCTATTTAAACGATTTGTTTTTTCCCTTCCCCTCCACAAATTATACCAACATCAAATACAGTGAAAGCAGGGCTTATATTGTGGGGGAGGGACATACAAAGCAACAAAGAAATAATCTTATGTGTTAGAAACAATTGCATGAAAGAAAAAAAAACTTTTGAATACATATCTTAGGGTTCATTTCCCTAACATCAACTTATCTGACCTTCTCTGCTTGACTCAGACATATACTAGTTACTGCAAATAAGGGAAACCAGGGACCTATGTTTCTTTGGGCCTAGCTTACTTCACTTAATATAATTTTTTCCAAGTCTTTCCATTGCCTAACAAATGGGGCAAAGTCATTCTTTCTGATGGAGGCATAGAATTCCATTGTGTATATATACCACATTTTCTTGATCTGTTCATCTACTGAGGGGCATCTGTGTTGGTTCCATATCTTAGCTATGGTAAATAATGCTGCAATAAACATAGTCATACTGGTAGCTTTAGTGTGGTCTTGTTTGTGATCATTTGGGTAAATGCCCAAAAGTGGGATTGCTGGGTCATAGGGGAGCTCTATGTGGAGTCTTTTGAGGAACCTACATACTGCTTTCCAAAGTGGTTCAACAAGTTTATACTCCCACCTTCTTAAATTTCTTTCTTCAGAATTATACAGTTTTCATTATAGAGATCCTTTACTTCATGAGTTAAATTGATCCCTAGATCTTTTATTTATTTATTTTTTTTTGTTTGAGACTATTGCAAATAGCATTGCTTTCCAGTTTTATTATCTTCTCATTGTTGGCATACCGACAAGCTATAGATTTTTGTGGATTGATTTTATACCCTGCTACTGTGCTAAAGTTATCTTCTCTAGGAGCTTGTAGGTAAAGCCTTTGGACTCTTTTAGATATAGGATTATGTCATCTGGAAAGAGAAAGGGGATTCAAATAGGGAAGGAAGAAGTAAAACCTTCCTTATTTGCAGATGACATGATCTTATGACATGATATTGTTAATGTAAAATTTGTCTGGGAGTAAAATTATTTCTAACTTGTGAGGCAAAGGCAAAATGAATGTAGAACTTCTTTTGAAAATGGTAAAGAATGAATGTGAATAAGAATAACCTGTGCAGGCAAAATGCACCGTAACAGAATTTAGTCACTTTAAATGTAAAGATCCAATAAAATCCTATTTAAGAAAGAAAAATATGTAAATTAGTTTCTTAGATTTTAAAATAAACTTAATTTTAGGTGAAATGTGGAGGGTATTATTCTTGACTCTAAGTACTAGATTAAAAAATAATGTCAAGAAATGAGTCAATGCTACACATTTTTTCTTTAAAAACACATCTATTATTTTGAAAACTGAAGCAGAACAGATGTGAAAAGGGACATTTTACATGTTCAATTCTTCGGCTTGAATTAATTGAACCAGCCATATGTTAAAATATTGCACTAAAATGAGAAACTAGATTTGAATTTTGGGATACCAATAAAAAGCATCAAATTATGAAACTAAGAGCAACTATTGTTATAAATTTTAAAATGCAATTTGTTGCCACGAACTGGTGGTTCATGATTGTAATCTTGCTGAGATCTAATAATGGTTTGAGTCCAGCCTAGGCAAGAAATTCTATGAGATTCTTACCTTCAATTGATCATGGTAAAGCCAGAAGTAGAAATTTGGCTCAAGTGATAGAGCAGAAAAGCTAAGAAACAGTGTCAACTTTAAGAGACAACACCCAACTTTAAATACTTTTCTTAGAGAAGAAATAACCATCAAAGTTTATGAGCCAAATAGCCATTTTAGGAAGTTAAATAATGAGCAATAGAACAAAGTCAAAGGGAAAAGTAAAAGACAATAAAGATGAAAACAGAGGTCAGATCTTAGCCTCATGAGTAGCTAGAATTACAGAGATGAGACACTAGCTCCTGGCACATGAACTCTTAAAAATATCTAGAAATGTTATTTGTTCATTTGGGGCACTGAAATATTTTGACTATATATCATGTTAAGAATCAGATGTTGCCCATATGTATTCATGTGTGTATATCTGTCTTAGTACTTTTTTTCTGTTGCTTATGGCACAAATATCACATACTGTAGTTAGAAAGAAAAAAGAGTCATTATTCATTGTTCAAGATTGAGGGGCCTTCTTTGGTAATGGCCTTTTGGCCATCTCAGTGCTGATGTAGCATGGGGGAAATCACATGGTAAGAGACAGAGCTCAGGAGAGTCTTGAGAGAGACTGTAGTGGAGCCACTTGAGATAATTCATTAACCCATGAATTAATTAGTTGTATGACTGGATTAATCTATTTACAATGGTAAAGCCTTTAGCAATCAACTCATAAAGGCTACCTTTTATTATTTCATAATGGGGATTAAATTTTAATGTTTTGAAACTGATAAATTATGTCAATGTCTATATAATATTTAAATACCTGTCTATCCTAAAGTTTAGAAATAAGACCTCATTATTCCATACAACATACTTGTAACTATCCTTTCCTATCCTATCCTATCCTATCCAATCCATTTTAGTAATTATCTTTCCCAATGAACCAAATTACTTTTTCTGTCTAAGAAACCTAACATTTGTGAAAGTTTGAATTTCTGCTTTTTCTATTCTATTCTACCCTCACTTCTTACTGTATAGTAATGAGTTTAATTGATGTTTGTTCCATCATCCTGACATCTTTGAATTTTCTCAGTGATTGTGGTATCTGTTATTCACTAGTCCTTCCTTTCATACTTGGTTTTATGCTAATCAGGTGACCCATGGTGGGTTCCCAGATATATTCAAAATGGAGACTAGGCAACAGAAAGGACAAGAATGAACGAGAGGCTTGGGACTTCTAATTGCCTGACACATAAGAAGGAAGAAGCTGGAGACTGAGATCAGTCAAGTGGGCAATGACTTAATCACTTTCCCTACTTGGTGAGAGCCCAACAAAAACATTGGACACTGAGGCTCAGGGAAGCTTTCCACTACTGTGCCAAGCAGGTAATTTCCAGAGGATAGTGTATAAAAACTTAGCAATTGGTGTTCTCCCAGAAGCTTTTCCAATGTGCCTTTTTATTTGATCCAAGATGCATACTCTATAATAAAACTGAAATCATAAGTATTTCACAACCTTGAATTCTAAGTATCAGTGTAGTGAACTCTTAAACTACAGGAACCCCTGTGAACCCCTGAATTTGGAGCCAGATAGCCAGCCATGTGGGTGACTTGGGAATCCCCTGATCTTGTGTCTGGATTCTGAAGTGGGCAGTCACATGGAGGACCAAGCCTTTATTTAGAGGGGTCTAGGGAAACTGCAGGTGCTTATTGTCAGAATTGAATTAGAGCCCTGTAGTTGGTATTAAAACAGAATACACTGGTTCACATGATTACTGGAAGTTCTATCTATGGCTAAGCTAAAAGGTGCTTCTCCATATGACCAGGTCAGAAGTCACCTAGGGTTTCAATAATTAGATGAATATGAAACATAATTGGCTAAGTCATCTTCAGCAAATCCCCTTCCTAGAAGTTCAGACATCTTCACTACTAAATGGAAGTAGGAACAATATCCCCTCTCCTTACTACTCTTCCCCTCTCCTACCTTCCTTAAGGGCAAAGCATGGAGAAAGGATGTGAGCTGGGTAGTATATTTCTTTTGGTGGGGATCAGGAGGAATGGCAGGAAGAACATGTCAGGAGAAGGTCTGGAGGTGTGGCTGATGTTTTCTTTGGAACTGACACTGGGCACAGAAATTGCCCTGCATGGTTTGTCAGTTTCTATTTAGTTTTATAAGGAAATAAATGATCTCTTCCTGGTCATGCATGACAATAGGGCTCAAAAATCCTCTCCCCGTTGAGAGAAATGCAAAATCTCACTCAAATAAATCAGACATACAAATAAGACAGACCACAGCTGCACATTCCATGAAATAATGCAGATGAAAATTGCCTATACATAATTGCTTATATGCAGATTCACAAAGTAAAGGATTTTTAGGAGGGATTGATACTGTCAAAAATTCAAAACTAAATTTGGCTTTAAGACACTTGTTTATATTTCATAAGTCCCATCTGTATGGTAAGCACTTTAAGGTAATTGTTCTCATTTAATCTTTACAATCTGTAGTTATTATCATGCTCACTTTATAGATAAGATAACAGACATTCACAGAGGTCAAGTGCCTTGCTCATGGTCAGACAACTAATATAGGCATGGTTTCAAATTCAATCTCTTGAATTTTCTTTTGCCTTTGAGCCACTAGTGAGTGTGGATCTGTTTCCCCTTGTGGTACAAATTTCAATATCTGGGTGGTTGTCTATTTTAAGAAGTTTTTCTCTGCTCATTGTTGCTTTGTCTTCTTTCTTGAAGGATCACCTGTATTTTTAACTTCCCTGTTTATAAAGTTGGCACCATTACCAGCAGGATACAAACAGGGGTGTGGTATGTGGGAGGTGGTGAGACAGCCAGATGCTCCCAGGAAAATAAAGAAAATGAAATAAAGTGAGGCTACCACGAAACAGGGAATTTTTAAAAACTTACTTGGGATTGAATTAAGGCCTCAGACTTTCTAAATAGATATTTTAGCACTTAAGTCACATCTCCGAAAGTTTTTGATTTGGCTTACTTTTCATATAGGTTTTCACGTTTTGCTATGGCCACTGTAGACCCTGATCCTCCTATTACTGTATAGCTGGGATGATGGGAGCACTATACTGAACTTTTTATTTTATTCTTATTTTTAATGCTGGGGATTGAATTCAATGCCTTGTATATTGTAAATTTGTTATACCATTTGTTATAGCCTGGAAACACAAATCTTTGACTCCAAGTTATAGAGTTGCCTAGATACCCATGTCTTATCTCTTGCCCATGAGATTTAGCATCTACCTATTAGTTTTTGAATTGTTTTTTATTAGGCTGAATGCAAGACCTAATGCCCTGGTCATGACAAGAAGACTCAGAGTCATATGAGCACAATGGTAAATGTCTTATTTTGATTTTGCTTCAAAGCAAATCCAAACAAGCATTCAGTGGGAGGATTTCATGTTTGTGGCTGGGCACAGGCATGAACTCAAGAAGCTGGGGTAAAGGAACAAGAGAATGAGTCACAAAGGAAGAAAATCAAATCACTCATTATCAAGATCAGTACTGTAAACAACAAGGCTCAATCTAGTAAAGACTTCTGTGAAATGTAGTGTCTCTGGGATTATTCACGACATAACAGTTACTTCTGACTCTGGTAGCAAAAATTCACCAGTCCTTCCAGGCCTTACACAGGCTAAACTTGCTGCTGTGGCTGCAGAGATGGTCAAGACCAGAAGTGCAACCAAGCTGTCACAGAATACACCTCCTCCCATATGGCTGGCAGGGACCCAAGAGGCCTGCATTATGACTCGAAGTACCCAGAGGATTGCGGGAGTGAAGATTTCTCATGCATAGTGGAAGTGTCACCTTTCTCCTTGTGTGGAAACCATACAGTAGACGTATGACTCACTGTACATTCTTGTAAAGCCACCTCTTAGCTTTGGCCTCCAAGGCTCCTTTTCTGCCTCCTATTCTGGCTTACTCAGGCCTTTTCCTCCTCATTCTGGATTCTAATCTAACTCAAATTTCTCTTGATTCCTCTGGGTAGAGAAGTTTCTTCCTGTCCTGAATCTTGGCTTCCAGCTGTTATAGGCTTGGAGCCTAGCTTTTACCCCAAAGTAGGTTTATCTACACATTTCCAAATAAGTAACTGTAAGGTCCACTCTCAGACTCCCTTAGCTGAATACCATGTGCGTGGTGCTGTTCTTACTCGGCTACCTCTTTTTAAAAACCTAACAGTAACCACAAGTAACCTTTCTTCTCATTAGGACACCAGATTTCCACAAGCCCATTCTGAGAAGATCTGGATGAATTCTTCAGCTTACTTTTCTTTATCCCAGTCATGGTCCAACATCTTCTGTGCTTCATCAATATACTCCTGTCAAGGTCACACTGTTAGGGACAGGAGCACTTGTGTTTTTCAAGGTAACAATCGTATCCTTTGGTGGTGACATTCTTCTGGAGATCAATGGTTTCCTTACACTGTCAGTTCATGCTCTCCAGGTGTCAGCTCTCATCCTCTGGTTATTTTCCCCTTCGGTGACTATGACTATACTTTTTATCTCTAGTAGATCAAAATTGTGCTTAGTTCCTCTCTTCATGTCTTTTCCATAGGGGACTTTCTGGTTCCTAATTGTGCTTCATCCTCAACCAGCAGCAAACTCATTTATGTCTACCTGAACATATGCCATGTAGAGTTCACAGAAAAGTATAATGATGATGGTGATGGATCTTTTCTTTTTGCTGGCATCTGTTTCAAATGTTTGTGAACTATGTATTTAAGGCATTGCTTCCATGTGTTTTCCCTGTTCACAGACCAAACAGAATGGAGTTGGTTATCTCATCCTCTTCTGCTCTTTGGTAGATGAAGGACAAGATCCTCATATAAGTCAGCTTCTCTTGAGCAGAGCACAGATCCATGTTAGCTGGAGGGCAGCTGAGCTGCCCTGAGTTCTGGCAGCAACATCCTGAAGTTGTCATGAGCACAAACTCTAAGAATATTTTTAGCTGTATGACAGGGTAAGTAATGTAACCTCACTGTACCTTCCTTTACTCTTCTTTACAGTGGTAGATGCAACATTAGTGCTTATGTCATAGGGTAGAATGAGTGTCCAAAGAGGTAGCACATACCTCTCCAGAAGGAGCTTTACACAGCAGGTACTCAATGTTTGTTCATTATTGTTCTGTTGCCCCACCACAGTTACAGATATCTTTCATAGGACCAAAGGTCCCCTTTCTCTCTGGGACTTTTGTGGTGCTGTCTTAGCGGAAAAGGCCTTTACTCACCCCTCCAGCTCGTGGATTTTGAGATTAAGATAGGTAAGTCAAACATGGAAAGAAAATATTGACATAACTCATGTAGCTGTGCTCTCCTCTATTGCAGAAAGACTGTTCTTCCCTGTTTCTGGAGTAGGTATAGCAGGAGTTGCATGCTGTGGCATCTCTGCAAGGCTTGTCATCTTGTATCACTGGGTGACACAAGGACTGGAGTGCATCCCATGCTGCCAGTTTTCTATTTTTATAGATGTCAGCAGATTTTATTTACATTTCACTTTCATAGAACAGTCATGACTTTACAGTTTGCACCTTTAGAAATCTCAAAATCAAAGAAGAAGCAATTCCTACGGCTTAACTGGACTTTCACTGAGCTTTCATCTTAAGAATTTAATAGTAGCATCTACCATTGGTCATTTAGCATGTGCTAGGAACTTTTATGCATAATGAACCTGTAGGGGAGTCTGTGAAGCTTAGGGATCACCAAGGACATCTCTGAAGTCTGTAAGGGCCATAATTACAATCATATCTCCACGTTTTTTCCCCTGGAATAATAATAGAAAAGTTGCTTCAATACTCAGTTTCTACTTCTTCACCTGGCACAAGGGTATGAGTATATTTTCTCCACTGGGATATTGTAAATGATTAAATAAAACACATTAAAGTGTCTAAAACTATCAATAAATATACACTATAATGAATCAGATGTGAAAACTGAGAGTAAAAGTAAGTAGTTGCCAGGTTCAGTCATACAGCTGTCAATTGAATGAGCTTGATTTGAAAGGAGTCAGTTTACCTTTGTGTTAATCAGCTTTCTATCACTATAAGACATACCGAAACCATCACCTCATAAAGAGAAAAGGTGTATTTTGGCTTAGCATTTTATTAGTTTCAGTCCAAGGTTAGTTGGCTTTGATGCTTCAGGACCATAGCACCATAGATCTTTGTGGTGGGAGCACTTGGCACAGGAAGTGAGATGAACAGGAAGTGCGAGGGAGGAATAGGAAATGGCTGTGGTCCCACTATCTCATTCTAAGAAACACTTTCTATAGTGAGAAGACCTTTCTAAAGCCTCCCCGTACTGTCATGTTGGGAACCAACTCTTAGCCCTACAGATTTGAACTCAGGAACTTCCAAGCCTCGACCTCTAGGTTGTGATATATTATGGAAACTAAAACCAACAAAAATTACTAAATTATAAAGTTTTGTCCCTGTGCTAAACATTTACAGTGGGAAGCATACTAAACAATAGTGAGATCAGGCAAAATAATTTTACTGACTCCAAGTAAAGTTTACTTGTTACAACGGCTTATGAAGAACAGCAATTCAAATTGTTGTTCAGAACAAATAGTTTCTTATAATACCTAGCTATTCAAAAATAAATATCACATAAGCCCTTCACAGACCCAATTATATACTCACTTAGCCCAGATCTTCAAATTTTGGTGATGTCCTCCCCTGATTTGGCCTTTGTGATTTACCATCAAGATTCCATTGAAGGTGGGGTTCTGGTGGCTCATGCCTATAATCCTAGCTACTCAGGAGGCTGAGATCTGAGTGGTAGAATGCTAGCTTTGAGCTGAGGAGTTAAGGCCCAGAGTTCAAGTCTCATGACCGACAGAAAAAAAAGGCTCCATTAAGCTAGTTTTCTGCTTATTGAACCTTAGTAGGCCTAATAAACTTGTCTTGGTTTGAGCAGCAGTTTTCTCCTAGGCTATTTTGGGGAGTCAGAATTTCTGTTGAGAGCCACTAAGACCCTTTTGCCATAAAGACCCCAAACCTTAGCACTATTCTGAATCCATGAGTACTATTCTGAATCCATGAGCCTTCCATTCAAGGATTCTCTAGACCTCTGAGACAGATGGGACCCTGCTTATATGTCATTTGCTTTGTTGAGTTTGTGTGCATTTATTTTGTTTCCTAGAAAGGAGGAATCATTTTAAGACTCTTCCCCTCATCTGACTGCATTTAAAAGTGTTCTGGTGAAAACTTGCCCAGAAACTAACACTTTTACTGGGTCTTGCCATCCATCCTGGCAAAAGGAAGAAATCTAGCAGGAGGGGCAGGCACAGACCTTCCACATCCATCCTCAGATGTCTCTAGAGACTGGTGAGTTCAGGTTGCATAAGCTGAAGTTCTTTGGAACAACTTTGGCTGGGGCCACCTGCTCAAAGAACATTTCTGTCTTGTCTTTTTATGCATGGGAAATGATCTATTTAGTTTCTTTTGCCTGTTGTTGGAGGTTTCATTGGGACCTTTATCAGTAATGAAGGGTCCGTGACCGTATTGTAGAGATAAGAAGTGGCACACCACCATTCTGTCTGTTGCATTTCTAATGGTATCTTCCATATGCATGTGACCCATTGGGATAAACATCTTCCCTCTGAAAGCTTTGACTTCAGTAAATATCTCTCTAATCTGATTTCACCATGGTCCAACTGAAATTTCAATGACCACTTTGATAAACTTGTAATATAAGCATGATATTATTTTGGAGCTATGTGTTAAAGTAAAACAGGAAGAAACTCTCAGAAGATCATCTGCCCTGTCTAAGAGAAATATAAATTTATTTTTTCATTAAAAATTTTCTTTTTGTTGGTCATGGCACTTTAACTCTGGGACTGGGTGCTGTCCCTGAGCTCTTCAGCTCAATGCAAGTGCTCTACCACTTGAGCCACAGTGACACTTCTGGTTTTCTGGTGGTTAATTGGAAATAAGAGTCAGCCTCCTGAGTAGCTAGGATTACAGGCATGAGCCACCAATGCCGGGCCAATATAACTTTATTTTAAAAAGGATTCTCCTCTCCTTCCCTCCTCCCCTATCTCTCCCTTGTCCTTTCTCCCACCCTCTCCCCTCCTTTTCTCTCTCCCTACAGGTATGTAACTGTAAGTGTATATGTGGGTGAATGATAGAGAGACTGGTCATGCCTGTGGCTTACACATTCCTCTCCTTGTATAATAAAGGATAATTAACTTTTTCACAGTGACAGTATTTGAAGCCAACTTCCTCTTACTTTGTTTTTTTTCCTCTCTTGGAAAACTTTAGAGATTAATAGATCATAAAATTTTCATCTATCTTATACAGGTCATTTACACAAAAAGATAGTAGTAACTTAATTTTAACTCATAAAAGCTCTAGGTATTTTAAACTATACTACCATGCAAAATATGTTTGGGTAGTATTTTAGTTGAAACAAGATTTCTATATTGTTTCTCATGACAAGATTTTGAGAATGATGTGTAATAGTTTTATGACCCTCTTAGCTATTGTTGTATCCACAATTTATATAAAGTTAAAAATATAAATTACCAATCCAATAAAATGATTACCAGGAAACAGGCATTCAAAATGTTAGGGTTGGGATCAAGTGGAGGGGCAGATGAATAAAGAGAGGAAGGGGGGAGAATACAGTCATTAATTCAATATGTATTCCACAAAATTAAGAAAATTGAAAGGAGGGGGCAGAAATTAAGTGAGAAGGGAAAGAAAGAAAGGTGTGACATGGATCAAGAGTCATTGTATTGGAGCTGGGAAGGTGGCTCAGTGGTAGAGTCCTTGCCTTGCATGTATGAGGCCCTGGGTTTTATTCCTCAGAACCACATAAGCAGAAAAAAACAGAAATGGTGCTGTGACTCAAGTTGTAGAGTGCTAGCCTTGAACTAAAGAGCTGAGGGACAGCACCCAGACCCAGAGTTCAGGTCCCACAACCGCCACTAACACCACCATCACCAACAAAAAGGTTCATTATGTTCATAAACTGATTTGTTGAAAGATAACTCCTTTGTAAAATTATTTAAAGGTAATAAAAATTGTATAACTTTACAATATTGTCACTTTTAGAAATTGACTATTATCAAATCTTGTTATGTTGCAAATCATAAGAATACAATGTGTTATTAAAATTTTCATTTTCTGCATTCTTACTTAGACTAATATTAAATTAATCCTATTATTAATAGTAAAAGACAAAACTGAGGGCATACTGTTCATATAAAGAGATTTAAAAGAATGTTATCCAGGTGGTAGTGGCTCTTGCTTGTAATTTTAGCTATCCAGGAAGTTGAGATCTGGAAGTTGAGATCTGACGATTGTGGTTCAAAGCCAGCCCCTGCAAGAAAGAAAGTCATGAGATCTTATCTCTAATTAAGCTCCCCAAATCCTCCAGTGGAGCCATAACTCAAGTGGTAGAACACTAACCTTGAGCAACAAAGCTCTGTAACAGTGCCTGGGTCTTGAGTTCAAGTCCCAGTACCAGCACAACCCCCACCACAATAATAAATGTTGTTATAAATCCCTAATACTAAACATGGTAACTTTGAAGAAAACAAGGAATTGATACAAATTTTTGTTTTATTTTATTCTGTGTCTTGACAAACTTGTCCTAACATCACTAGAGTTATTCACAAAGAGGAAGGCTTATATATTCTCTATTACCATTTTTAAATTCATGATATAAAACAAACAAAATTAGAATGAGTGGTTTTATTTTGTAAAATGTTAAGTTCTCTTTGTGTAAATAATAGAGAAGGTTTTACTCAAAATAATATTTTAGAACTCTGAACTTTTCATACTCTGAATTGCTTTGACAAAAGCTCTTCATGCTTAAGAAAAGTTAATTTCTAAGATGCCTAAGAATTTCCAAAATTCCACTTATGTTTAGTTTTGGGATGTGATACAGTAATTGATATTTTTATTTATGCTCTCAGGTTATCTCACATTTAATCTCCAATTCGTGATATTTGAACTATGGCCTTTACTTTTCTGAGATGGCTACCAGGTAATATAAAAATTGATTCCTTTTTCATAAATTTGAAAGCTACTGAAAACAAATGCTTTTGCATTCTTCATGCTTTTGTCAGTCTGTGTTTCCCAATTATAATTGTAATGAAGAGAAAGTTGATCCTTCTTTATTAACTATATAAAAATTTAAGCTGAATGCTTGTGGCTCATGCCTGTAATCCTAGTTGCTCAGGAGGCTGAGATCTGAGGATTGTGGTTCAAAGCCAACCTGGGCAGGAAAGTCTGTGAGACTTTTATCTACAATAGACTGCTCAGAAAAAGGCAGAAGTGGTACCATGGCTGAAGTAGTAGCCCTAGCCTTGAATACAAAGAAGCTTAAGGACAGTGCCCAGACCTGAGTTCAAGCCCCAGGCTAGCAAGAAAATAAATAAATAAAACAATAAAGTAAAAATGTAAAACAGGAATATGATTCAATAATTATATGTTCCCAGAGATTTTCCCTCCCCAATAACTGTTTACAAAGAAGCTTTGCTTTTATTTGAACATTTATACTCCAGGAGTAATGACAATGCACTTTGTTCCAGAATCTTTTGTGTAACCCCTGTGATTCGACAGTGTCAAATAATGTACTTATAATGTATTCTTGTTGCTGGGGTAATCATTGATTTCTGTCCTTTTAAAGAAGTGTGAAATAAAATAAAAAAAAGAAGTGTGTGTTACATTACAAAAGTCAGTTCCATTCTTTACTAAATGGATAATATTTCATAGATCTCTTCTTTTGGAAAAGACATTAAGACCTTAGAGAAAGAGAAAAGGCCTTGGCCTCATTGAAAAGAATCTCATCAGAACAGTGAACAACTAACATAAGAGTGAAAGTTTGGGGCATTTATATTTAGATCCACGTCTCTAGACCGAAGCATTAGAATACTGTGATTCAAGTTTAATTCGGTAGCTTTTTGGATTGAGGTTAGATCTTTGTCTTGACTTAACCTGAATCTACACCTCTGGCTTTCAGTGGATATAAGCTTTGGGCATCTATCATTTCCTCCATTATTATGCTTAAATGTGTGGCTCTTACAGCTTGCTGTGTAGCCACAGGCGCATTAGAGGAGCACAAAGTAATTTTCCAGTCACAAAGCTTGTTTAACATTATACATAGTTAAGACACATGAAACATAGTATAGATCTGTATCAAGATGTCTTAAGGGAATGGAGATACAGTCTTCAGTTTAGGCTATGATTTTTTTTCTTCTCAGTTTATAGTTCTTCAATTTTTAAATGAGCTGGGCACTGGTGGTTCATGTCTGGAAGCCTTACTATTCAGGAGGCTGTGATCTGTAGGTTCAAAGTTAGCCTGGGCAGAAGAATCTATGAAACTTCATATCTAAAATAACCAGAGATGGGAATGTGGCTTAGTGGTAGAGTGCGTGCCTAGCATACATGAAGCCCTGGGTTTGATTCCTCAGTACCACATAAACAGAAAAGGCTGGAAGTGGTGCTGTGGCTCAAGTGGTAGAGTGCTAGCCTTGAGCAAAAGAAGCTCAGAGACAGTGCCCAGGCCCTGATTTCAAACCCTAGGACTGGCAACAAATAAAATAAAATAACCAGCAAAACATAGAGATGGAAATATTGCTCAAGTGATGAGTATCAGCTGAGCAAGTAAGCTGATTGATTGTAAGGCCCTGATTGGCACAAGCCGTGGTACGTCGTTTTTTTAATTGATATGTATTGAAAAATATAGTTCATTTTGGTAAATGAATAAGAAACATAGACTCCTATACTACATCTCCTGATATATAAATTATATATCACATATTTATATATAAATACGTGATAAGTGAATAAATCCAAGAGGCCAATGGATACTTTTCTCTTTCAGTTGAAATTTATGCATTTTTATCAGTGGTCATCTGCATAGTACATTTTTTTTTTTATTCATTTGTTCATGGTGGTTATTTTTGGCAGATACATATAGAGGCATACTGCCTTGGCAGATTAGTGGGTGTGGTAATTCTAGGCAAACATTTAAAAACACATCCCTTAAGAAATATCTTATATTTCTCATGTGGTTTTTATCAGCCTGGGTTTTAAGCTCTGGGAGATATAGAAATAAAAGATGAGTGCCTGAAACAAGAAACTTTTCTGTAACTGACTTGGGTGGTATAATAGAGATATCATAGGCTGGCTGGCTTAAAATTTATTTTCTCAAAGTTCTGGAAGGTGGGTAGTTGAAGACCAAAGGTCTGGTGGATTAGGTGTTTGCCACAGGGGCAATTTCTTTGTTCACATGATACCTTCTTGATGCTGTATCCTCATAAGATGAAAGGAAAGAAGGAGAAGTGCTTTGTTCTCTCTCCCTCCCTCTCCCTCCCTCCCTCTCCCTCCCTCCTTCCCTTCCCCCCTCTCTCTCTCTCTTACAAGTCCTGGGGCTTGAACTCAGAACTCAAGGCCTGGGCATTGTCCGTAAGCCTCTTTGTGCTCAAGGCTAGCGCTCCAACACTTGAACCACATGCCACTTCCAGCTTTTTCTGAGTAGCTTGTTGGAGATAAGAGTCTCATGGACTTTCCTGCCCTGGCTGTCTTTGAACCACAATCTCAGTCTCTTGAGTAGATAGGATTACAGGAATGAGCCTTGCTGAGGAGTCGAACCCAAGGCCTCATGCATGCAAGGCAAGCACTCTACCACTGAGCCACCTTCCTGACCCATGTCTGCAACTTTAATAAGTGCAAGAAAAGCGAGCAATAGTATGGGTTACTATTTACTAAATTTTTTCTTTTTTTTTTTTGAACTCTGGGCTTGGGCGCTGTCCTTCAGCTCTTCAGCTCAAGGCGAGTGCTCTACCACTTGAACTACAGAGCCACTTCCGGTTTTCTGGTGGTTTATTGGAGATAAGAGTCTCAAGGTCTCTCCTGCCCGGGCTGGCTTTGAACTGCGATCCTCAGATCTCAGCCTCCTGAGTAGCTATGATTAAAGGCGTGAGCCACCAGCGCCCGGCTCCTATTTACTAAATTTTACTTGTATTTTTTAACTTCATTTGAAATTCATATAGGAAATACCATCTGGACCATCCATTAATATTCATTTTTATCATCAAAGTGGAGAATCAATTCAAATTATGCAAAGCAGTTCCCTTTTGAGAATATCATATTGATTTATTCTTACTATGATAATCAAAAAATGCATTTTGGCTGAGCACTGTTGGCTCATGCCTGTTATCCTAGCTACCTAGGAGGCTGAGCTCTGAGTGTCCAAGTTTGAAGCTAGCCTGGGTAGGAAAGGTTGTAAGAATCTTATCTACAATTAGCCATGAAAAAAACTGGCCATGGAGTTATGGCTCAAGTGGTAAGAGTGCTAGCTAGAACAAAAACACCAAAAACTCAAGGACAACAGCAACCAGGCCCTGAGTTCAAGCCTGAAGATTGGCACTAAAAATGTTTCTTGTCAGCTTTTATTATATTATTTCATCTTATAATGTTTAAAAACAAAAAATATATGAGACATTGGCCTTGAAAGGTATGTAAATACATCCTTGTATTAAAGCCATCATTTTATTGATGCAGAAATGGGATCAGAGAGATTAAGGGACTCTCCTCCATTTACCATTGGATAAATTGTAAATATACCTGTGTCAAATATACATCAGAACACAGGGCTTAATTAATTCAGATAACCTCCATTTAATTCCATGTCATATTACATACTATCTGTTTTGAAAGTAGGCTGCAGTGAAAAAATAAAGCCTCACAAAGTACATCTATTCAAAAATGAATTGCCTCTCTCTGGTGTGCACCACATACCTTTTGATACCATTTCCACAGTGAGTACACCCTCTGGTGAAACAAGATAAAGTCAATTGGCTGGAAAAGCATACAATACCAGAATATCATTTGTGACTACAAATATCCACCTGTGACTCTGTCAGTCATTTACACACACTCAACTGAAATGTATTTTTAAATATGTTTTTTATCGTAAAAATAATGTACAGTGGGGTTACAGTTACATAAGTAAGGTAATGAGTACATTTCCTATTGAGCAATGTTACCTACTCCTTTGTTTTTCATCTACCATCCCCTCCCTCCCCACCTCCCTCACTCCTCCCTCCCTCCCCCTCACAAGTTGTAACGTTCATTTTCAACATAGTGTCTTGTACATCTCTTTGTTACGAGTCAACCTGTACCCCTATTTAAGCAGTTTCTCTTTTCCCTTCTTCTCCCCAAATTAGAAAAGTGTATATACAAGATGCAGGACACAGGAATCAAATATAGTGAAAACCGGGGTTATACTATGGGAGAAGAACATACAAACTATGTGATTTTTTTTGTTCCTTTTGTATGTTCAACTGAAATGTATTTGTATGCTGGTTTAGCCTCAAGGTAGCAATCTACAAACGTCAGTGGGATGGATACCTCGAAATGGCCTCATGTTGCTGACTCATTCAGTAAGGACGCTGTTTTTCTAGTTCTCTGAAGTATTATCAGTTTAGATGATCACTGGGAGTCATTAGAAATGGGAGAGCACACAAAAATTAATTTCAAGCCAAAATAAAATGGGTGGAACAAGTCAGCTACTACACAAAAATGACTTATTACTAAGGTGATGAGAAACGTAAGTTCCAAATTCCAATTCTCTTGTGAGAATTTCCTCCATTCTGATATAACAACTATATTATTATTATTATTATTATTATTATTATTATTATTATTATTATTATTATATCTTTAAGTAGTTGTGCAGAAGGAGTTTAATCCAGCATCTTGATTATTTCAACCATTTCATCTTTTTTTCCCCAATCTTTCCCAACTTCACCTATCCCCTCAATTTTCATAGTTCCATTTCAGTTATAGTAAGTTAGTGAGAGAGTGAGAATACTTACTTTAGTTTAAAAACCAAGTAGAAATATTTTATGTGTTTAGTTGTGGGTTTATTTATTTATTAGTTTATAATTACTTATTTTTGCATATTGTGGGGCTTGAACTCTGGGCTTCAGTACTGTCCTGAGCTTTTTGTGCTCAAGGCTAATACTCTATCACTTGGGCCACAGCTCCACTTCCATCTTTTTGTGGTTAATTTAAGAGTCTCACACACTTTCCTGAGTGGGCCAGCTTCAAACCTTGATCCTTGATCTTAGGTTCCTGACTAGCTAGGATAGTAGGCATAGTAGTGCCTAGTAGGATAGTAGTGCCCAGCCTAATTTTATTTCTACTGTATTTATTATTGTAAATGTCATGTACAGAGGGATTACAGTTACATAAGTCAGATAAAGAATACAATTCCTTTTAAACAATGTCATCCTTCCCTTACTCTCTCCCGGTTTTTCCCTCCTGGACTCACCACTAGTTGTATAATTCATTTTCAAGGTAGTGTCTAGTGAGTATCACTACTGAATTCTTTCACCCTTTGTCCTACAATTTTTATGCCTCTCTTTACTCTCCCAAAGACAATCAAGACAAAAGGAAAAGAAAAAAACAGCAACAAAGAAAAGAAACTCTCTTGTTTCCATTTCCTGGAGGTCATTTAGATAGATACTATTTTATACAATCAGATGCATATAGCTATTGTGCCTTTGCTTACCATAGCCAAGATATGGAATCAACCCAGATGCCCCTCAGTAGACGAATAGATGAAGAAACGGTGGTATATACACACAATGGAATTCTAGTCATCCACAGAGAGAATGATACTGTACCATGCATAAGCAAATGGAAAGACATGGAAAAAAATTATATTAAGTGAAGTAAGCCAGATCCAAAGAAACATAGGTTGTGTACTTTCCCTCATTTGCAGTAATTAGAATGTATCTATAAATCTACAGGAAAACACACTGGATGGAATTAAAAAAATACACTGGGACATGATGAATTATACAAATCTATAGCCAATCACACAGTGTGAGACCAAAGGAGGATATTCTTAGGACTAGCCTACTATTTTAAAATGAAAATTAAGGGGCTGGGAAGGTGGCTCAGTGGTAGAGTGCTTACCTTGCATGCATGAGGCCCTGGGTTTGATTCCTCAGCACCACATAAACAGAAAAAGCCAGAAGTGGCGCTGTGGCTCAAGTGGTAGAGTGCTAGCCTTGAGCTGAAGAACTGAGGGACAGTGCCCAGCCCCATGACCAGCAAACAAACAAACAAAAAAAAAAGAAAGAAAAAGAAAAAGAAAAAAGAAAGAAAAGTAAATGAAAAACAACCAGGAAACCAACTTTTTTGCAAGTCAGCTGGTAGGAAAGTAGGTGGATCAAGGTACATTAATCTGCTGTTCTTCATTCCCACTCTGTAGCTTTATGTACATTTATGTACATTTAAAAAGCTTTATAAAATGGATGCTCATATTTTTTCAGGAGTGCTGAAAAATCAAGTAAATATATTAAAAATGTATTGTAAAAATGAATGGCATATACTTTTAAAAAAGGATGATTTATGCAAAAGTTGCTCAGACTATTGAAAAATTTCACCCAAGTATTCTCAGCATGCAAAAATAAACCTATGACACAGCCCATTGTTTGCTCTGCCAAAGAGACATTCAAACCTTTATTTCATGTATCTTTCTAATAACAATAAGGTATTAGGAATGGAAATATTTGGTTAAATGCTTTATAAAAATTGTGGCCAGGTGTGGTGAGTCATGCCTGTAATCAGGTCATTCCTGTAAT
Organism: Dipodomys merriami; assembly: GCF_024711535.1. NCBI lineage: Eukaryota > Metazoa > Chordata > Mammalia > Rodentia > Heteromyidae > Dipodomys > Dipodomys merriami. The sequence goes on from NW_027205603.1 coordinate 35,588,074, forward strand.
TCAGGAAGCTGAGATCTGAGGATCACTATTTAAAGCCAGCTCGGACAGGAAAGGCCGTGAGATTCTCATCTCCAATAAACCACTCAGAAAACCAGAAGTGGCACTGTGGCTCTAGTGGTAGAATGCTTGCCTTGAACTGAAGAGCTGAGGGATAGACCCCAGGCCCAGATTTCAAGCCCCATGACCGACAAAAAAAGAAAATTGTGGTGTGACATCTGGTGCTGATAGTTATTGGAAGGAAGTGCTAAATGGGCCAGAGTTCACCAAAATTGTGCTTGATTTCATCACTAGGGACTGTCAGATGACAAAGCAGGAGACTATGAGCTCATATAAGTGATAGCTTTTCCTGAGACCCCTGAACCAGGCATAGTAGGACTATTATCCCACTTAGTTTTCTCATATATGCTTACTTCTTTCCCTTGTCAGGAAAACACTATAACTTGAATGTCAAAATCAGTAGTTTCTGTAGAAAACTTGATAGTGTTGGCTCTGTGATCTCTGTGATGTCAAATCTAGATATTCATAGTTCCTAAGTGATCTAAGTGATCACTTACACAGTGAGTCACTTTTGCAAGATCTCTAATGCAATGGTTCAACATCATTCTAGTAACCTCTTACATGATGTCAGCCCTTTCTGCTTTAATTTAACCTGTTCCTAGGATGTGAGTTGACAGAATTGCTTCCTCCTAACAGAATATAGAAGAATCTGTAGTTGGTAACACTTTTTGTTGCACGTAGATAAACACATCTGGTATTGTAGGGTTCAGTTGGAAAAACTAACAAATCACTTCATTAAAACCAGCACTCTTCATTTGGCTCTTTGATCTATTCAGTTTTATTTGATTTGGTTCACAGATACCCTGGCCAAGGAGCATTGTTCAAACTCTCAGTATTATTTTCCTGAATAAGTCTCCATAATTCTTCCTGGTGCAGTGTATTCTCTGAAAAGTTTTAAGTGTTTGCACAGAAGCCATTTGTTGAATGCCAACTGTTTCCTTTTTTTTTCTCTGGAATGATAAGATCATAAGCAAATGTGTTATCAAGAGGACACTGTAGGGACTTGGAAGGTGGCTTAATGGTAGAGTGCTTACCTCTCGTGCATGAGACCCCTGGATTCCATTCTTCAAGGCCACATAAACAGAAAAAGCAGGAAGTGGGCTGGAAAGGTGGCTCAGTGGTAGAGCGCTTGCCTTGCATGCCTGAGGCCCTGGTTTTGATTCCTCAGCACCACATAAGCAAAAAAGAAAAAAGCCAGAAGTGGTGCTGTGGCTCAAGTGGTAGAGCGCTAGCCTTGAACTGAAGAGCTGAGGGACGGTGCCCAGTCCAGAGTTCAAGCCCCACCACCAACACCCCCCCCCAAAAAAAGAGGACACTATAACCTGTGAAGAATGTATTGACATTGCAACTCCCAGATGATGAGAACTAAGAGTAACTTTCACCTAGTTGAGAGCCTGACAAGAAGGTGGTGATAGAATAATTAAATAAAAATCTCCCAGGAGGCCATTATTTTCAGCCAGTCTGTAGTGCCAGGTTCCAACAGATCTGGGTAACAAATCAATGGGAATCACTGCCCTAGTTATCTGTCATGAAGCAGAAAAAAAAAGCTGTTTACCTGACCTTTGGATAAACAGCTTTAGAGAGATAACAGGCAACTCCCAAATAGGCAAGTTTCAGTTGGCAAGATAAGATAGAAACATGCTGTTAACTATCCTATTACCTCCTCTCTTTCCTCCCCTCCCCTTAACCCTACATTTCTTCCTCCTGCTCCTCTTCCTCCTCTTTCTCTTCTCTTCTCCTTTTCCCTCCTTCCCCTCCTCCGCTGGTAGTTGTACAAAGGATTCAGATCAACATGTCAATTTGCAGCTACAATGCATCTATTCCTATTTTACTAATAAATTACTTGGAGATGTCTAGTATGTGGTTTTGTTTTGTTTTCCGTTCTGCTTTCTGTTAGGTTTTTTAAAAAGAGGTAGTCGAGTAAAAACAGTACCACGCATGTGGTATTCAGGTAAGGGGTAGGGTTATTCAGTAGACCTGCTAGGACCAGGCCAGGTTGGCACTCCACGCGGCTGGCAAAAGAGCTAGCGTCTGGTCCCGGGTTAGGCCTTATATAGGGTAGGGGGCGGGGAAAGGTGTGTCCAGGTAAAGGGAAGTGAGACTAGGTAAGAGGTGGGACCAGGTGGGAGAAAGGTGTGGCCACATCAGATTGAGATGTGACCTCAGTGGATGCAGATGTGACCTCTTCCAGGTGTCCCAGTTGCCTAGGTAACGCAGGTACTGGGCGAGGTCTGTTAGCTGTCCAGGAATGGACCTTACACTTTCTTCAGCCTCTGTCTCCTCTGATCAGTGCCTCAGATCACTTGTTCTGTTTTATAGTATAAAAAAATGCTGGACTGAAAAATGAAAAATAGTTTTGCTGGTAGCTTTAGTGTGGTCTTGTTTGTAAACATTTGGGTAAATGTTGTAACAGTATTTGGATTATAAGAATAGTCAGGTTTCTTTTGAACTAATTTCATTGTTTCTGGAAAGCTTTCTTCCATCCCCAGCTTTTCTACCTTCTTCGCTTATTTTGGCTCCTGTGCCTGACATTTCCTTCTACCATTTCTACCTAGCTCTGTTTATTCAATTCCAACTTACCATCAGGGTTAAAATCAAATGCAGTTTCCTCCATGAAGCCGTCCTGATTGCCTTCACTGTGACCTCTCAGTGCTCAAAGCTTGTCCTCTGTCCTCTGTTACCTCATTTTGGGTTGAAGTAGTTTCAGACCTGTGCTCTAATTACTTCTACACATCTCACAGGACTTCCACATGCTGACAGTGGTGGGTGGCATCTATCATGGTGTTTTCTTTTGTTTTTTGTTTTGTTAGTTGTGGAGCTTGAACTCTAGGCCTGGGCACTGTCCCTGAACAATTCAGCTTAAGGTAAGTGCTCTACCACTTGAGCCACAGTGCCACTTCCAGTTTTCTGGTGGTTAATTGGAGATAGGAGTCTTATGGACTTTCCTGCCCAGACTGACTTTGAACCATGATCCTCAGATCTCAGCCTCCTGAGTAGCTAGGATTACAGGCCTGAGCCACTGGTGCCTGGCTCTATCATGTTTTATGACTTTCCTTTTACACATAAGCTCACTTGTTGGACGAATTCTAAAATTCATTATGAACACTGTAGGAATGTGAGCATTGTAGGGAGCTGCTACTTTTAAAGCTCAGATTCTGCACTTGGAGTGAGGGATGCTGTTGTCATTTCTCTTTTTTTAAATAAAGGTGATGAACAGGTTGATTACAGTTACAAAAGTAAGGTAATGAGTGCATTTCTTTTTACTTGTCTTTAATAAATCACACATGGATATAGGGATATAGGTTTATGATTTATTAATTTAATAGTTTTTCATTATGGAAACAAGTGCTTATTATTCTGTTTTCATTGGGAAAATCTATTTAGCAGCAAATAGGAATATTTGAAATTAATATGCTTTCTAGAATAAAAAGAAAATTTATAGTTTAAAATTTGAGTAAGACTATGTCCTCTTCTGTGTATGTCTGTTTCTGTCTCTGTGTCTACACACACACACACACACACACACACACACACACACACACACACACACACGTATACATTTGCAATGATCCTCATACTTTATTATTCTGTTTTGACTTTCGGTATTAGTAGCATTACACCATGCTCTGTGTGTGACAAATGAGTGAACTTGTTCAAGAAACTTTTGTTTTTTTCCCTAGTCCTGGGGTTTGTACTTAGGGCCTGGGCACTGTCCTTGAGCTTTGTATGCTCAAGGTTAGCGTTCTACCACTTGAGCCACAGTGCTACTTCTGGCTTTTCTGTTTTGTGGTATTGAGGAATTGAACCTAGGGTTTCATGCATGCTAGGCAAGCAGTCTATCACTAAGCAAGCAGTCTATCACTAGGCAAGCAGTCTACCACTAGGCAAGCTGTCTACCACTAGGCCACATTCCCAGTGCTCAAGAAGTTGCTTCTGCTTGGTTCTGGTCATGACTCATGTCTGTGATCCTAGCTACTCAAGAGGCTGAAATCTGAGGATTCTGATTCCCAGGTGGCCTGGGCAGGAAAATCTGGGGGAGACTCTTATCTCCAATTAACCATCCACAAATCAGAAGTGGAGCTGTTGGCTAAAAGTGGTAGAGCTGTAGCCCTGAACAAAAAGGCTCAGTAACAGCACCCAGGCCTCAAATTCAAGCTCCATGACCAAACCCACACTCCAAAAAACTCCCCCCAAACAGAAAAAAAGCAAAAAGGAAGAAATTTGTTCCTGCCACCCTGCTTAGCTTCTACCAATGAATACATTCAGAGTGTTTTGTTTTTGTCATGACAAAACAACTGGAATAAATCTAGAACACTTACTAAGAAGTAGTCCTTGATTATTATTTTTCCCTGAGGAAGGAATAAATAAACTACTGCACCAAAACCAGGAAATACTTTGGAAATTGCTGAAAATCAGTATGGGAAAACAACATAAAATGTTATGCTTTTAAAGTTCTTTCTGATGATTGTGCTTAAGGGAAGAAAATAATACAACTATTTTTCATCTTGAATTTAATTGTTTTTATTATTCCTGCCAAAAGCTATTTGGATATCTATAACATCATTAGTAGGCTATGCTAAATTATCAATACAGAGATAGCTATGGGCACATGAGAAGAATACGTATCTGTCCTTTTATGCCCAATAATATGGTCTGACAGTAATGAGGAACTAAAAGGCTCCCCACTCCAGTAATGACAACTTACCCTAAAATGTAAATTATCCTCTTCTTTGTGGTATAAAGTACTGATCAGACAAAATGTTTATAGTTAAGGAACTTTATTTCCTATTAGATATATGCTACATTAACTATTCAAAATACGCAGATGTCAGATACCGTGACAATCCACAACTGCTCTCTCTTTTCCCATTTGAGAATGGCAGCCTGGACTTACCTGAACACAGTGTTTACCTCAGTCTCTTCATAGTTACCTAGAGCAATGTCCTCCTGACCAGATGTACAAGCATACTAACAACCTTTCTCTCATAGCCAGACTTTGCTCGCTAAGGATTTGTACAAGAAGGCTCTACAGGGCTGGGAAGGTAGCTCAGTGGTAGAGTGCTTGCCTTGCATGCATGAGACCCTGGGTTCAATTCCTTAGCACCACATAAGCAGAAAAAGCTGGAAATGGTGCTGTGACTCAAGTGGTAGAGTGCCAGCCTTGAGCTGAAGAGCTGAGGGACAGTGCCCAGACCTAGAGTTCTGGACCCATGACTGACCAAAAAAAAAAAAAAAGACTCTACAAAGTTTGCAGAAAGCCATAGTTAGTTTCTTGAGCAGTTATCCTAAAGTGTTTTCCTTACATTTTTCACATTCCCAAGATGGATCTATGGATCCTGTAAGTGCATATGTACCTCCTCAATGGTTTCAGGTCTCCTGTCTTGACATGTGTCAAGTGAGTGAACATAAAGCTTAGTTACAGCAGCTTTTTTTTTTAACTGTGGAACCATCCACTGGGTGTTTAATATATACTTAAAATGCATGGAAATAATGGTAGATAAACATTACAATGATAGGACATTCCCCAAGCCCCCACCTGATGCTCAGGAGTAGCTGAGTCCTCCACCAGCCCTCAGTAGTTTATGTGACACATTTTGAGGGAAGAGGTGAGCATGTTATTGTGAGACCAGGTCTTCCAGTCCCTCCGGCCATGACCAGGCTGCACACTGAGTGCTATTGCCCTCTGCAGAGACTCTCCTCTTCAATAACCATGGCAGCCTAGTCCAGCCTTTTGAAAAGAGAAACTCAGGTTCTCCCCTGCTGCCTTGGCTCTCAGCCATTGCTGATGGCTCCGGAAGTCACACATGCATAGTCTGACTTTCTAATTTCCAACAATGTCCTTTCCTCTACTTGCCTCATGCTTTATGAAGGAGGGATATTTGTGTCTGTGGCTTATTATTAACTCTTCTGTATGTGCATCATCTCCTTTTATCTTGAATTGGAATATTTGAAAACTCAGAGCCTCCTTTATCCTGGTTTTATTTTATTTTATTATTGTGCCAGTACTGAGGGTTGAATATAATATAGGGCTGATATTCCACTACTTGAGCCACACCTCCATTTCTTGTGGCTTTTGTTTTCCTGGGTAATTGGAAATAAGAGTCTCTCAGATTTGTTTTCCAGGGTAGGCTTTCTAACGGTGATCCCCAGCCTCCTCAGTATGGAGGATTACAGGCAGAAGCCACCAATGCCTGGAGAGCCACTCCCTATTACTGGGAGTGGTTTACTTGTGGCACTATTTCCCCTTCTATTACTGAATTCTTCTACACACCTTATTCTAATAATTGAGTAATACTTCTGCCTGTTTGGCATTTCAGACCAGTCAGAAAAGAATAGGCAGAAAAGAATGGTGGTATATGTTTGTAATTCCAGTACAGAGGAGATCCCAGGTTTTAGGGCAGACTAGGTTGATTATTCGTGAGCTCTTATCTCAAATTTCAAGGACAGGGGATGTAGCTTAGTGGTAGAATACTTGCCTAACACATACCAGGCTCTGGATTTAATCCCTAGAAAATCATAAAGAAGGTTTATATTAATTGATTTGCGTATATTGAAACTTTACAAGAAAGAATAGGAGAAACCCTAGGTCTCCTTCCCATAGGCCAAAATTTTCTGTTGTTTTTTTTTTGGGGGGGTGTTCAGTTGTGGGGCCTGAACTATGGGCCTGGGCACTGTCCCTCAGCTGTTTAGATCAAGGCTAGCACTCTACCCCTTGAGCCATAGTGCCACTTCTGGCTTTTTTCTTTTTGCTATGTGGTGCTGAAGAATCGAACCCAGGGCCTCATGCATGTAAGACAAGCGCTCTACCACTGAGCCACCTTCCCAGCCTCCCAAATTTTCTTAATAGAGACCCAGAAGCACAACAAATCAAAGAAAGTTTGGACAAATGGGATTGCATGAAGCTGCAGAGCTTCTGCATAAAGGACATAGATAGCAAGATCAATAGAAAGCCCCGGATTGGGAGAAGATCTTCATTAGACATATGATAGACAAGGGTTTCATATCTAAAATATACTTAGAACTCAAAAAATTAAATCCCCCAACAACAAATCCTCAAAGAAACAACTGCCCAATAAATAAGTGGGCTAAAGACTTAAAGAGAAACTTCTCTGAAGAGAAAATAAGAATGGCCAATAGACTCATGAAGAAATGCTCAACTTCTCTAGCCATAAAAGAAATGAAAGCAAAACAACATTGAGATACCACCTCACCCCAGTTAGAATGCCTATAATCAAGAACTCTAATAACAACAGATGCTGGAGGGGATGTGGCCAGAAGGGAACCCTACTGCATTGTTGGTGGGAGTGTAAACTCGTTCAACCACTTTGGAAAGCATTATGGAGGTTTCTCAAAAGACTCCACATAGAGCTCTCCTATGACCCAGCAATTCCACTTTTGGGCATTTACCCAAATGATCACAAACAAGGCCATACTAAGGCTACCAGCACAACTTTGTTTATTACAGCATTATTTACCATAGCTAAGATATGGAACCAACCCAGACGTCCCTCAGTAGATGAATGGATCAAGGAAATGTGGTATATATACACAATGGAATTCTATGCCTCCATCAGAAAGAATGGCATTGCCCCATTTGTTAGGAAATGGCAAGACTTGGAAAAAATTATATTAAGTGAAGTAAGCCAGGCCCAAAGAAACACAGGTCCCATGGTTTCCCTTAGTTGCAATAACTAGTATATGTGTAGGAAAAGTAAAAAAAGTCTAAAGCTATGTACATATGACCATATTAAGATGATGCTAAGCAAAATAAACCCCAAGATAGGGACACAAATATCCTTTTTCTTTCTTGCTATTTTTTCTTTTCTTTTTTTTTTTGGGGGGAGGGGGTCCAGTCGAGGGCCTGAACTCTGGGCCTGGGCGCTGTCCCTCAGCTCTTCAGCTCAAGGCTAGCGCTTCTACCACTTGAGCCACAGCACCACTTCCGGCTTTTTTCTTTTTGCTTATGTGGTGCTGAGGAATCGAACTCAGGGCCTCAGGCATGCAAGGCAAGCGCTCTACCACTGAGTCATCTTCCCAGCCCCTTGCTATTTTTTCTAAAGTATTTATAATATACCATGTGAATTTTTTGTTGCTTTGTATGTTCCTCCCCCATGGTATAACCCTTGTTTTCACTGTATTTGATATCGGTGCACTGTCATCTAGTATACACAGTTCTCTAATTTGGGGAGGGGAAGGGAAAAAAGAAAATGCTTGAATAGCGATACAGTTTGACCCATTGTAACAATGAGATGTGCAAGACACTATGTTGAAAATGAACTTTACAATTATGGGGGGGAGTAGTTGTGGAGGTGGGAGGGAAGGGATGGTAGAGGGGAAACAAAGGAGGAGGCAACAATGCTGGATAGGAAATGTACTCATTACCTTGCTCATGTAACTGTAACCTCTCTGTACAGTATTTTCACAATAAAAAATGTACAAGAAAAGAAAAGAAAATCAGAAAGGAAGAAAGAAGAAAGAAGAAAAGAAAAGAGAAAGAAAGAAAAAAGGAGGTGGGTTTTCTTTTTTCATTCTGCATCGAATCATAGAATGGGTCCTGCTCTCTAAACATGTATTTGTCAGTGTCGCTGCAGTTCTAATATCTTGCTCTATGCCACTTTGCTATTTTTTGCCCCATTGTTCATCAATCCAGTTTCAGATAATACCTGTAAAATACCTGCTGTATGTGGGATTTTTGTTCTACTGGGTGTCTGGCAAAGGTAGATTACTCTTATATTCAACAGTGACTGCAGGGGGAGAAGAACTATAACTGGACAGAAATCAGATTGGACGCTGCACTCATTTTCTGCTCTACATTGCTCTATGTCAAGGGATTCGCAGTATGTCATATTAAATACAGAAACACAAGTTTGTGAAGATAATGATAGCATCCAGTAATGTAGTATGATCTAATACGGAACATGTGAATTAAGTTGAGTTCGTGTTTTGAAGGGTGTCAGGCAGATATTATATTGAGCTTCCCTGAAAATCGGAAATATCTTGCAATCTCCTGTGAGTCCATTGAGGCCCTCTGGGTTGTCTCAAAGCACATTTGGGTAGCTGAACTCATTTTAAACAAATCAAGCTTTCATGAATATGTGCTTTCACAAGGTTAAACAGATTCTATTTTTTGTGTTGCTATTCAGCAGCTCATACCAACTTGCCATGTATGTTGAATTCTTACATGGAAGATCTTTGGAAGAAGCCACTTGCTACTGTTGTGTCAGGTCAGAAATTGGGACACTTCACTTATTTTATTTTATTTTATTTTATTTTGTCAGTTGTGGGGCCTGAACTCTGGGCCTGGGCGCTGTCCCTCAGCTCTTCAGCTCAAGGCTAGCACTCTACCACTTGAGCCACTTTTTGGCACCACTTTCGGCTTTTTCTGCTTATGTGGTGCTGAGGAATCGAACCCAGGGCCTCACGCATGCAAGGCAAGCACTCTACCACTGAGCCACCTTCCCAGCCTGACACTTCTTTTTTTTTAATATAACCATGAATAATATATTTTGGGGGGGCTCTCTTTAGTAGACATTCTCTAAAAGGTGGCCAATTTTTAAAAATTCAGTGAGACAAATTATAGAGAGTGAGGTTAAGAAGAATAGGGAGAATTTTTCATTGCAGCATTATTCATATGGTCAAGTTACAGAATCAACCTGAATCCATTGAAGGATAGATGAAGGAAATATCGTATGGACATACAGAGGATAGTGTCCACTGAGAAATAAGAGCGAAAATCATACACAACAAAATGGATGAAACTGAGGGACATTGTGTTAAGTGAAATAAGACAGCCCTAGAAAGACAAATTCCACAGGTTTACTCTACAAGGCACCATCTGAATGTAGAATATTGATTACTACTAGAGGCTAAGAAGGGAAAAGAGGTAGAAAAGAGAGAGTTTGGATATTAAATACCAAAACACAGTTATCAGATAAAAATGCTAGTGTTTCCACAGCTCAGTGGGTGACTGTGGTTTACAATATGTTATTGTATATTTTATGAACAACTAGAAGAGAGAGTTGGAAGGCCTAAGACATGCTAATTATCCTATTTTATCAGTATATGCCATATGCTTATTGAAATAGCACATAGTACCTCATAAGTAGGTACAATGTTTATACTAATAAAAATTAAAAATAAAGAAGAGTAGGGGAATTAACATCTGATAGTGTTAGAGCTGTGTTTGATTTCTTCCTTGTAATGCACGTTATGTGTCTAAAAATACACACACACACACACACACACACACACACACACACACACACACACACCTGCATGGATACATATACACACACAGCCCTACAGTCCTCCCTCTTTTCCTGTAACTTGTCAGGACAGGGCCCCTACCTTAGCACCCCAACATAATGCAAACTATTTCTACATGAGAGGAATGAATGACACCTACTTTCCTTTCTTTTCCCTTGACATTCTTAGTCACCCACTTCCCCCTTCTCCCTACAGATTCTGAGACAGATGCCACTGGGGTTATCTGTTCCAGATAAACCTTTAGTTTGTGACAAGAATTCAAACAACTTCTTTCTGGTAATATCTTTCCACATTTTTTTTTTTTTTTGTGCCAGTCCTTGGGCTTGAGGTTTTTGTTTTTGTTTTTATTTTTCTCAAGCTAGCACTCTATCACTTGAACCATGGCTGGACTTTCAGCTTTTTGGTGATTAGTTGGAGATAAGAGTCTCATGGATATTCCTGCCTGGATTGGTTTTGAATAGTGATCCTCAGATCTCAGCATCTCACATAGCTAGGATTACAGGTACGCCCAGCAAGATTTCCAGATTGATTTCAAACTCATGGTCCTCCTGATTTATACTCCTCCATGATTACTGGTGTGAGCAACTACAGCCAGCCCACTCCATTGTTAAATAGAAGAGACTTTTTGTCAATTATATTTGGATATTTTGGGATGTGGAACGGACCTCTATAGAGACACATTTCTTAACCACATAACTTGTGTACTTGCTGCTTTACCGAAAAGAAGGTATTTTAGAAAGATGACTAAGATAAGGATCTGGAGATGAGAGGATTATCTGGGATGATCCCTGTGCCTGTGTAATCACAAAGGGCTTAATGAGAGTGTTAGGACGGGATGAGGTGGGAGAGAGGAAGCAGAGCTTGTAAGGATGTACAAGATAATGGAAGAAGGACCCACATACCAGATGGCCTCTAGAAGCTGCTGCAAAGGGCTGCAACTCTGCCAATGAGTGTGCCACAGCACTCATTTCTGACCAGCAATACCTAAAACTATAGGACTGGAAGTTGGTATTGCTTTGATCCATGAATGCTATGAAAACAATAGAATCTACCCAGTAGTTTTGGAGACAAAGTATGCTTTAAAAATATAATACAAATTGTAGTGCTTCTTTGAAAGAGCCAGAGGTGGCTGATTCCCATAGCTCACGCTCTGTCATAAATGAGTTGTTTGGTTTTTTTTTTTTGTTTGTTTGTTTTGTTGGTCTTGGGGCTTGAACTCTGGGCCTGGACATTGTCTCTCAGCATTTCAGCTCAAGGCAAGTGCTCTACCTCTCTACCACGTGAGCCACAGTGTCACTCCCAGTTTTCTGGTTGTTAATTGGAGATAAGAGTCTCCTGGACTTTCCTGTTCCAGTTGGCTTTGAACTGCAATCCTCAGATCTCAGCCTTCTGAGTAGCTAGGATTATAGGCGTGAGCCACTGGTTCCTGGCACAAATGAGTTTTAAGATCACAAAATTCTGTTCTGATTCTTTATGTTAATCTCCTGGTCATCCCAATAAAAATGTATTACTCAGATGCAATAGTTTCAATGAACATGAATTTGTGGAGAAACAGGAATAGAAGGAAGGAAATCACTTTTAATAAGGACTTTTAAATTTTCTTGTAAAATCTTCTCATTGCTCAGTAGAGGTCAGTAATGGAACATGGCAGAAGCAGAAGAAGCAATGAAACTAAGTATGAAAAATCACACGAAAGTTCTTTTTATGGATGATTTTCGAAATTAACAGAGTAATCCTGGTTTAAGCAGCAAATACATATTTAAAATGTGCATGCCTTTAATTTTTTAGTGATAATCAGGAAAGCATAGTTTATATGCTTTTAATGTACTTCTTTTAAATGATAAAATCATGAAATTTTGACAGATGAGTGCACTTGAGTTCCAGGTGGTAGGATATAAAACATTTTGCCACTTCCAAAAGGTTGTGATTCCTTCTATCATATCATGGAGTGACCGGGCTACTACTGATTTACTTGCCAAATTAGATTTGTTCTTTTGTGATGTTAATTGTATTTTAAGTTTAGTATTTTAAATAAAATAAAAATATCCATTAAATATGATGAAAATCTTAAGTGAAATTTACAGTGATTTTTAAATAATTATAATTCCCTCTGAGTTGTTACTTTAGGAATTAGTGGTTCTATTTTTTTTTATAGCTAGAGTCATTTGATTTGCTTAAATAATTACTTTAACCTAATTTTTACCTGTTCTCTTAGTAAAATAATGCTTTCAAAGTTCTGCTGCTTAAATATAATAGGTTTGGTGTATTTTTTTTCATTTTGTTTCCCAATGAGAAATTCTTTTGATTGCTTTAGAATCTATCTTGGTGGTTATTTTTCAGGCAAGCAGTCATGGCTCTTTGTAGAGCAGATGTGGATTAGAGGTAAGCAGAACAGAAGATTTTGGAATCATTCCCAGATAGAGCATATAAAAGGTTTTTAATCATGCTCTGGCATTTCCCAAGAGGCACTGCTTAAAAGTTAAGACACATAGCCTAGTAATGGGCTGGCATATGGTTGTCAGGGCTTGAATGTGTCCCTTGAAATTTATGTGTTGGAAACATGCAATGGTATTGGATGGTAGGGCATAATGAGAGGTGGTTAGGTTATGAGGGCTCCAGTTCATGTTGGATTAATATATTAACACTGTTAATGTGGAAATATGTCATTGATAGAGGAGACGGTTCTCTCCTTCACCTTGTCTTTCTTCTTTACCTTCTACTATGAGATGACATAGCAGAAAGCCTTTGGCAAAGTCAACAACATTCTCTTGAAATTCTTTTTTTAAAAATTTTATTTATTTATTTATTTATTTTTTGGTCATGGGGCCTGAACTCTGGGCCTGGGCACTGTCTTTCAGCTCTTCAGCTCAAGGCTAGCGCTCTACCATTTGAGCCATAGCACCACTTCCAGCTCTTTAGCTTATGTTGTGCTGAGGAATCAAACCCAGGGCTTGTTGCATGCGAGACAAGCACTCTACCACTCAGCCACATTCCCAGCTCTCTTGAATTTAGGTGAGACTTGATACAGCAAACCCAGCTTCCCTAGCATGGTGCTCTTGGTGACTGTTCCCTACAGGGATTTCATAAAATATGAGCATCAAACAGACACACATCTCAGTGTTCAATCTTGGGATTATCAGAGGGAGAGAATCTCTCATCCACACCTCCTGTACTTGTCCCTCCCTTATAATACCAGCAGAAACACTGTTTTTACAGAGAATACCAGAAATCTAGAGGCAAGGAAATATGAAGCTTTCCTCACCTCTGTGGCCTATCTCTGCTACTTTCCTTATACAAGTCATTAGAGTGATATTACTGCATATAATAGTAAACTAAAAGTGGGATATGTCCAGTATATGCACATTTATTATTGTGCCATGCCCTGTCCTACACTTGTTAACATAAAGCTACCATTTCTCAATAGGAATATAATTGTCAAGGAAAATAAATTGTCTAGGAAAATAAGCAGCCTTTATCACTGGCCTGCAGAATGTCAGGCCATATGTAAAGGAAAGTTTAGTGCTCATTTTAGAGCTTAAATCTTGATATTCGTTTGCAAGTAAACAATCCAATGGCCTAGAGGGGAAGATAGTGGCTGAGGAAGAGCAGACTGATGTCACTGCCACCTGCCATGTTGGGCTGCACTGGCATAGTAGCTCAGCTTACAGGTGCAGGAATTATGCGTGTGCAAGACTAGAACAGAATCACAACTATATCTGCTGCAGCTGCCAGGAGTCAATTAGTGGTGATACTTTGGAAGGAGTTGTACTTTCCAGCTGGGATCTCAATCACATGATGACTGCTCATAATACAAACAACTTGAAGAAATTATTATTTCCGAAGTTTCTAGAAAGATAATAGGATAAAAAAAGACAGGTCCCAAGGCATTCATCTTGTAAATATCCCCAAAGAGATAAGTAACAGGCAAATCTATTTCTAGGATTATATACAGTGATGAACTAAACTACTAGAGAATTTCTTTAAAATAATTGACAAGCACTGGTAGGCCCTTATGGAACACAAAGAGAGGGTTGAAGATGTTTCACAATTATTTTTCCATTATATAAACTATTATCTACAGCTTCATTATCTTCATTGTCTTCCACCATATCCCAAGTTAAAGTACTGGTTTGAGCTTCCTTCCTGATGACCAAGGGGTTTGAATATTATGCATCCTAGATATCACATACATACTGAGACATGAGTATATATAAAGAAGGCTGGTCTTCCATGGGGCAAGCTTCATGGAACCCAGAGGGTGGATCCTGATGCTGCTCATAGTTCTACAGAAAGGTAAAAGGCAGTGAGTCTGTTTCAAGGAGCTCAAACACACATAGATCTGTCTGGTCTCTGTGTGAACCAGACTGTTCCCATGCCCTGGATCTGTAGGAATTACTTTGATTGGAAATTCTACTTCAAGGTCCACAGATGGTTGCTTCTATGCGAGACATGTGGATCCTCCAGGATCCTTGATGGGCTCTCTTTGCATCCTTAACAGTTGAGGCCCTGGGCAGAAAGTAGTGACTCTGGCCCATGGCTGAGAAGTCACAGGGCTGCCATGGGGGGCATAGGTAAGTTCAAGTTCCCAAGGTGGATCCACGGAGCTCTGGCTCCCTGGATGTTCAGATTACCTATCAGACTGCAGTGGACAGGGACTGGAGAAGAGTTTCAGGGCTGTTCTAGGATTTCCTGATAATGGAAAGTAGTTTTAACGCTCAGGGTTTTAGCTTACAGAGAAACAGAATATCTGTTGTTAACTCAGAACTGTGGTAAGACCATGTATATGGCATACATGACACCTAAATGGAGAGTTAAGACCAAGTCCCAAGCCAACAGTCCTGGAGCAAACTCTTGCACATATTTCCCAGGTATGACAGTGAAGGAAGAAGCCTATGCACTGCTAGATCTGATTGGTGTAAACATGCCATCTGTCACTTGTCTGACCTACAATTACCCCGTCAAGTATGCCAGTGTGGGATGGAATACAGAACACAGAGCTCAGCTCTGCTTATCTCTTTGTTAAGCAGAAATGGCTGGTAGGGTGTCACCCACTTTACTGTGAACCAACAGGGCTTAAAGCAAGCAGAATCTCAGCAATTCTCAAATTTCATTCTTGTTGTTTTGGAGGAAGTCTTAGAAAATGTACTATCAGCTGGCACAATAGAGATTGGAGGGATTTCTCAGTGAGTTTGTTACTTTTTGATGAGATTAAAACTCTGATTGTGATAATATAATATAAATAACCTTTTTGTTTCCATGACACTTAATTGCAGAAAGTTCAAAGTGTCTGGGCTTGTTTGGGAACTTTTGCAATCATTTCCTGTAATAGAGAATGAATGCCTTTGTCAAAGCTGCTCAGGCAGTCCATTGATTGGAATGCTACTGAGAGGTCCCAAAATACCTTGATGTATGCAGGCACTGTGATCCCTTGTGGGGATCTAGGATAACCCTGCCTGGGTGTTCATCTCCTATGATTGCAACAACTTTTACCCAGCCTTTCAGAACATCTGAATCCTAGATGAGTGTGAGTATAACTAGGAGGGCCTGACAACACTGGTTAGTAGAGGATTCATGTTCTCGTCTGACAAGTTTGCTGCTGTGGAGAAACAGGACCTAATTTAACATTAAGCCTGAATAAGTAAACAGTGCTGTTTTTCTGGGTAAATGAATCCCTTGCATTTTGCTAATCGTAGGTACTCAGAATTGAAGTTAAACTAAGGTAGAGCATCATAACCCTACTTTAAAGAAGAGCTGAGTCAATCTCACATAGATTGGTCACGAAAAATAAAGACATATTGGAGTAGTGTTGACTTCTCTAAGTGAACTGCCACTCTTTCAAAAAAAAATTTTTAGCGGGGCACTGGTGGCTTCGGGCTGCAGTTCAAAGCCAGGCCGGGCAGGAACATCCATGAGACTCATCTCCAGTTAACTACCAGGAAACTGGAAGTGTTGCTGTGGTTCAAGTGGTAGAGCACTAGCCTTGAGCTGAAGGGCTGAGGGACAGCACCCAGGTCCTGAGTTCAAGACCCACGACTGACAATTTTTTTTTCTTTCCTACTAAGACCTCCCACAGCTTCTTGTTTATGTATTTATATTTTCTATTTACTTGGATGTACTACTGGGTAATGTGAGTATATACTAGACAGGCAATGCATACTATTTAACAAATGAGAGGTAGAAATAATACAAGTAGGCCTTTGTCTTCTTTATGTGGCCTTTGTATATAGAACAGAAAGTTGTTCATTTTTTTTACAGTTATTCATACAAGTTTTATTATGTAACATAGAGGTTCTTGCCATAAGGTTTTAAGATTTAGAGCAGAAGAAGGGAGGACATAGACAAAATTCCTAAGAAATCAAGTTAATTCTACATTATTACTGTGCTCTGTGAAACCATGAGATGAACAGTACTTCTCAAATGACTGTGCGTAAATCAAGATCCCCCCGGACTCTTCAGTGTGCTTCTTACTGACTCCTCATCAATTTTCTTCTATATTCAAAGACCAAAAAAACAGTGAGCCATTGGCAGAGATTCCTTGAATCATAGTGGGCTTAGATCCAGAACATAAGGTAGTTTCTGAATTCCACATTTGATACAATCCACTGAGCCAGCGATAGGCAAATTCCACCAACTTTACCACGTAACATCAAAGGGCAGGACCTCTCAGTGCTGCTTTGGTCAAACCAGCTGCTCTCACTGCTGTCATAGGTCAAGTAACTCCATCCTTGAGCTGCAGAGAGCTGTGTGACAGGGAAGACACGTCATCCTCCTAAATCTACCAAGAACCTCCAATAACCAGAGATCAGGGTATGGCGGTTACCAGTCAAGGAAACCAAGGCTGCTGCCCCCCAATCTTCACTTAGATTTGTCTACAACAGTGTTTCAAAGTTTCTATATATTTATTCTAAGTGTTGTCCTAAGAACTTTCAGCACAGCACTCTTAGGAGCAAAACACTTACAGATGGAGGTCTGAACAGAGGCTGATTCTGATCTTGGTAACAACAAATCGAAGGAGTCACCAGGGAAAGAAAGAGTGAGGTACCGAGGGTGGGAAAGATCAGGGCAGAGAGGAGATCATGGATGTAAGAGATGGGAGTGCCATATGGCTTGTTCTGTTGTGAGTCTAGATTTCCAAATATGGTTACAAGGGAGTCTCGAGCTTAGAGTGGGATGAGAGTGAGCCACACGCTGGAATCAAGAAGAAATGTGGGCTAATGAGCACAAGTGACAGCAAGGATTTGGAGTTGTGATTGGTGTTATCTTCTGACCTGTTCTTTAGAGCTGGAGGGTTTTAGAGAAATAAGACAGGGAGTAGCCTAAATGAGGGAAAGAGGAACAAAAAGAGTTTCTGATCACTTTCCCCAATAATATAAGGATAGTGAGAGAAAAATAGGAATTTCTTGAAAGGATTAAGAAGATACAGTATCTTCCTGGAGAGACAGTTTTGTTCTATATAGAAGGTGAAATGAATGTTTAAGAGATGAGATAAGGATACTGAGGATTTTGCTGAAGATTGATGGTCTTCTCCATAGGGCACACTGACGTGATATTGGGATTTATAGATAGAAAAGGGAGAAGAAAGGAGCAGCACAGGGCATACAGAGATGGGAGGTGGCAGGGTGAGTGAGGAATTACTAAAGGTCTAGGACTTCCATTCCTGACTAGCAAAGTGGAAAGGAAGGCATGTTCCCACACCCTGTCAGGGCAGAGTGCTATGAAAGGGACAGAGCATGCACAGTTCAGGAGTTCCTTCTTTGTCCTGAGGAGTGGGAGAAAGTCAAAGGCTGAGGCTGTTATCCCGTTTTTAATCCCTCCTGGTAGAGCAGGAGCTGTGAGACCTTCATCTAGACTCTCAACATAGCAGGGAGTTTGAGAAAGCCCCACCCAGCCAACCTTTGCTTGGGACAGAAAAGAGAACGATTGCATTCCATGGTTCTGGTTCATTTAAGACCCTGTAATGCCACCCCTTGGTGACATAGGTCAAGAGGCATTGTACTCACAAACTAACACATGGATTTGAAACTCCTTTGTACAATTCAAATAAGTAAAACGAAATTATGCAATGGGGGAAATAGGCCCTAAAATGACACAGTCTACAAACAGGATTGTCTAGAATATGAGCCATTCTTCAAATTCAGAGTTGTAGAGAATATGTGAGGTATAAGACATCTAAAGGAAAATTCACATTTCTTCTTTTGAAATATAAACTGAGTTTATTTTTTTTGCCTGTCCCAGTCACCTTCCCCCCCAAAAAAACCCCAAAACAAAACAACAAACACTCGGGGTCTGGGCACTGTCCCTGAGGTCCTTTTGTTCAAGGCTAGCCTTCTACCGCTTGAGCTATAGTGCCACTTCTGGATTTTTCTGTGGTTAATTGGAGATAAGAGCCTCACCGACTTTCCTGCTCTGGTTGGCTTTGAACAGGGATCCTCAAATCTCAGCCTTCTCAGTAGCTAGGATTACAGGCATGATTCACCAGTGCCTATCTATATTATTTGTATTTTAATTTTATTGTAAAGTGATATAGAGAGGGATTATAGTTACATAAGTTAGGTAATGAGTACATTGCTTTTTGAATAGTGTCACCCTCTTCCTCATTGTCTCCCAATTTTCCCCTCCCAGTCCCTCTCTCCCTCAAGTTATATAGTTCATTTCCAACATGGTGTCTAATGAATATCACTGCTGAATTAGTTCATCCTTTTTTTTACCATTTCTATGCTTCCCCTTTCTCTCTCCAAGCCAGATAAACTTATATGCAAGACAAGGTGTACGAAAATAAAAAACGGTGACAAAAGGGAATTCACAAAGTGTGTATGTGGGGAAAACTACAAGCAGTACAATAAAGAACCTCTTGTTTCCATTTCTTTCTTTTTTATTTTAAAAACATTTTATTTTATATAAATTCTATATGTAGTACAAAAGTATTTTGAGTTTGAATTTATCTACCAAACAGAAGGTTTTTAAGCTCTTCCAGCCTCTTCCCTTCAGAGGTAAATAAGAAGCAAGTCATACTCTGCAGTACATATACAGAAAATTTAACAAGAACAAAAATATTTGCAGTTTTGTAATTCAGTTTGTGTCATCTAAAGCTCATTGCTCAGAGGCACACCAGTACATACCTGTACAAAAGAGCCCAAAAGGCAGCAGATACTTCAACTTTTTTTTTTTTTTCCTGGTGGTAGGGCTTGAACTCTGGGCCTGGGTGCTGTCCCTTAGCTCTTCAGCTCAAGGCGAGCACTCTACCACTTGAGCCACAGCACCACTTCTGGTTTTCTGAGTGGTATTGGACATAAGAGTCTCATGGACTTTTTCTGCCTGGGCTGGCTTTGAACCACGATCCTCAGATCTCAGCCTCCTGAGTAGCTAGGATTACAGGCATGAGCCTTAGGTTTTCTTTTTACTTTTCTTTGGAATCGTCATGGAATTTACTGTTTGGCTATCTTGCTCTTCTGGCAGAAGCTGGTGAACACCACCACATTGGTCCTCGGGCAAAGTCTGGTCAGTGTTAGTGTTGCTCTTCAGGCAAAGTCTGGTCAGTTGCTGATTTTGGCAAATGATGGCCAACTCTTCTTTGTTGCTTCCTGAACCTTTCTTCTTCAGCCAGACAGAGATGGTTCAGATGATCTGGGTAGTGATCTGTGAACTGGGATTCCTGGGACGTTTGACCCTTCTTTGGCCTTCCACTTCAATTTCCTGTAGTATTTCTGAATCTTCAATTTTCTCCAAAATGAAAAGCCTTGTTCCTCTCATGCTCCCCATGAAGCCTTGAAGGTAGTTAGGCCCAGCATCTTCCACCTCCCATTCTCGGTCCTGATTTCGACCCCTCCTTGCCTTGGCCCCAAACCCTCGATGCGGCCCTTCTCAGTGGCCTCACCTGTACCATCCTAGAACAACTTCCTCTCTTGATTCCACTTCTTGGAGTTTATTTCAACGAGAATCATTTTATGTGATCATAAACACATAGTTATGGAGCCCTTGTGATCCTCTCCTAAGAATATCTTCTTTTGTTCACACTGTGTGAATGTTTAGAGTACTGTTTAATTAATCATGTCCAAGTACAGTTATTTGTCTTTTACTACCCATTGGGTTCACTTTGTGCAAAGGTATTTCAATCCAACATACCAATTTATGAGTACAATATGTCTTGATCAGTGTCACCCCTTCCATCATTCCCTTCTATCTCTTTCCATCTTTCCCAATCATACCCATCCCCTTAAGTTGCCTAATTCCATTTCCACATATGTATTGGATATTTGGATTGCATCCACCACATTTTCTCTCCCCATTCACCTTCCTCCCTTGGCCTCCCTTTCCCCGGAAACATATGTTTCAGCTTCCTGGATTTATTTTGTTTAGCTATGTGTTAGTTGTTTGAAGGAGTTATACCACTGCAAACTTCTCCTGCATATACCATACTTTAGACAATATGTTTATATATATATGCATATAACCTTGTATATGTTTTTATAGTTTATAATATTTTTTGTCAGTTGTGAGGCTTGAACCTGGGGCTTGAGCAAAAGAGCTCAGGGACAGTGTTGTTTTGATTTACATTTCTTTAATGTCCAGAGATGTTGAGCATTTCTTTATGTGCCTGATGGCCATTTTTACTTCTTCTGAGAAGTCTCTGTTTAGCTAATTTGCTAATTTATAATGGGTTATTGGTTTTGGGGGAGATGTAATTTCTTGAGCTCCTTATATATTCTGAATATTATGCCTCTTATCAGATATATAGCTGGCAAAGGTCTTCTCCCATTTTGTAGACTGACTTGTTAGGTTAGTAACTATGTCATTCAGTGTGTTGAAAAAGTTTTTCTGTTCCAGGGTCTTAGATTATCTCAGCTTTGTTTTCTTAGCTGATAGACTACCACTTTAGGCACATTCTTTTGGAGATAAAGGTTTACTGACTTTGCTGCCTGTATTAGCTATGAACTTTGAGCCTTCAGGTCTTAGCTTCTTTATTATCTCAGATTACTGGCCTGAATCACTAGCATCAGGCTTAATTAAATGTTTTAACTATCAAAAGAAAGCTTTAGAAAGTTATATAAAATATGTTTTTGGTGAATCAATATACTTGTTATGCCTAGGTCACAGGACCCCACCAAGAGGACCACCGAGAGTCAGACTCTACAGCTGTTTTAAGGTTTTATTTAAACGGGCTGCAGCTCGGGCCTCATCCTATACTCCGACATAGCGGAGCCCAGGAGGAGAGCCCCGAGCTAAAGATTTGCAGAGGTTATAAAGGCACACAACCAACCAGGTGTTTGGATTACCACCATGTGTTGCTGTGCTAGAAATAAGCAACAAGTGGTCACTGCCTCAATACTTTAACTCTTCATTCCCCCCCTTGACTTATGGTCCTGAAACACAATCTTGTGGCTCCGGCCCAAAACTAAACTCCAACAGCTCTTGATCTTAAACGGGTATAGTCCCTCTCTGACCTTAGCCATACTATTAAACAACAATACCAATAACAATCAGTTCATTTTTCTTTTCTTGAGGCATAAGCGGATTGGTTGGTTAGGATGCTTGGAGACTTCCCATGTTTCCCCACTGTCGTCCAGGGCAAAGGGGTCAGTACATCTGGCATGGGAGCAGTGGATCCAAGCAGCAATGCCATCCACCTTAAGGGTAGTAGGTGTAGCCAGTAGCACCATGTAAGGTCCCTTCTACTGTGGTTCCAGAGATCTCAAGTTGTGCCTTCGAACAAACACCCAGTCCCCTTGTTTAAACAAGTGGGGGGTAGGAATAGAAGCAGAATCATATAATGCTCTAAGCTGGGGCCACATACTCTTATGCACCAGCTGTAAATAGTCAAGCTTACACAGAAATTCAGTATCATCCAAATTAGCAAGCAATTCAGTCTGAAGGCTAGGGATAATGGGTGGAGGGTGTCCATATATTATTTCAAAAGGAGTAAAGCCAGCTGATAGGGTGCATTTCTTATTCTAAACAGGGCAAAAGGAAGAAGTGATAACCAGTCTGCACCAGTCTCCAAGGCCAATTTAGTTAAGGTCTCTTTTAGAGTCTGATTCATTCTTTCTACCTGCCCTGAACTCTGGGGTCTATAAGCACAGTGCAATTTCCAATCTATCCCCAGTGCCACAGCTATTCCCTGACTTACTTTTGAAACAAAGGCTGGTCCATTGTCTGACCCAATGGTGGATGGGAAGCCATACCTGGGTAGGATTTCTTCCAGGATCTTCTTAGCCACGATGTTCGTGGTCTCATGGTTTGTTGGGTAGGCTTCAACCCATCCTGAGAAGGTGTCTACAAAAACTAGCAAATATTTATATCCAAATTTTCCAGTTTTAATCTCTGTGAAGTCTACTTCCCAATACACACCTGGCCTATCTCCACGGAGGCGAGCTCCTTTTGTAAATGGTTGATTGGGGGCATTGGTGAGCTGACAGGCTTTACAATTTTTAACAATGTCCTCAATGAGTTGATTTCCTTGCCTAATTTTTACTTCTGAGTGTTGGAGCAAGTCCTGCATTCTTCAGGTTCCCATGTGAGAGGCAGGATGGATTCTCTTAAGAATCCCCTTGCCCAATCTTTGTGGCAAGATACTTTTCCCCACACCAGTTTTCCACCAGTCTTTATTTTCTTCTCTGCCCAGGGGTTTATAGGCCATGGGAATTTTCTTTATACACTCCAAGTCTTCTTGGGAGTACTGAGGCTCAGGAGGCAAAGCTCGTGGTCCTGAGTCTACTGGAGTCAGTACTTCCGCTCTGGGTTGGAGGGCCACCTCCTTAGCTGCCTGATCGGCCAAGTTATTTCCTTTGGTTATTGAATCAGTTCCCTTTTGATGGCCAGGGCAGTGAATAATGGCAATATTTGCTGGTTCTCATATGGCCTGGATGAGGCTTAAAATTCCCTCAGCTGTCAGCAGCCCCCTCTCTTGGTAAATGGCTCCATGGACATGCACAGTGGCAAAAGCATACCGACTGCCCGTGTACATGTTTAGTTTCTTCCCTTTTCCCATTTGTAGGGCTTTTGTTAGTTCCAATAGTTTTGCTCTTTGTGTAGATGTTCCCTGGGGGAGTGCTTCTGCCCACACTATCTTAGTGTCCGTGGTGACTGCTGCGCCCGTGTACCTTTTTCCCTCTTGAATGAAACTGCTGCTGTCTGTGAACCAGGTATGCTCAACATGCGATAGTGGCAAGTCCAACAAGTCTGGCATCTTTTCCTTGGCTCGTTCTCTTTTCATGCTCAATTTCATGTTCCCTGTCCTTCCTTTCCTGTCTTGCTCCTCTGTCTCTCTCTTATTGTAAACCTTTTCCGCCACGGCTACTAGATCCCTAATAGACTTTTCACCAAGTCTGTCTAGAGCAACATTTGCTTTATGTCTGGTGCAGCTTGATTTATATAGGCAAACATAATCATCTGAGCTGACTCCTGGGTCTCAAGATATTAACTAAAAGCTTCCATGAGCCGCTCAAGATACGCTACTGGACTTTCACTTCTTCCCTGTCTAACATCATAAACTTTGGCCATATTAGTAGGTCAGCAAGCCGCTGCCTTGAGACCTGCCAACAGAGTCTGGTGGTAGATGAGGAGTTGCTCCCTACCTTCAACCATATCGTAGTCCCATGTTGGTTGAATCTCAGGAAAATGGGCAGCGATCAGGGCAGGATCCGTGATGGGCGCTCCTGTGGGGCCAGGGATATGTTTCCAGGCTGCCTCTTGGATATGGTCTCTCTCTTCTGTGGTAAAAAGGACCTGTAAAAGCTGACTACAATCATCCCAAGTGGGCTGATGAGTAAAGACAAGTTTCAAGCAAACTAATTAAATCCTGGGGTTTTTCAGAAAAGGGGGCATTTTGGGTGCGCCAATTGTATAGATCACTGGTAGAAAATGGCCAATATTGTAGTTGCTGCTGACCATCCGCATCCACAAGACCAACGGTGGCACATAAGGGAAAAACAGCTGCGCTAGAAGGAGGGGCTGATCACATGGCGTCGTCAAGTGACTGGCCCCTCAGAAACTTTAAGGGCAGGTGCTGAGGGTTCGGCTGCTGGTTCTATAGCTCCCTCCTCCTCTTGATCATTCTCAGGCTCTGCAGAAGGAACCTGGGAAGGGGAGTATGGGGGAGGAAACATTTCTTCTTTTAAGTTATCTCCCTGAAAAGCTGGGGGGTACAATTTCTTTTCCTCTTTCTCAGTTTCTTTTTGTAAGTCTAGGGGGCTAGATGGAGTGGTGCCCATGGTTTCCAGTCCCATCAGTAGTACAGTCCAAAACACAAAAAAACAAAACACATGCAGGCCTGACAGTTATGAAAAAAAAAGCTTACAAAGTGGAGATCTCCCGAATTGGTCCTCTGACTCTTGTCATGGTGGGGTTCCACACCCATGCCCCACAGCAGAAGGCACAGACCCATAGTGGGTGAGTTGGGCCTCGGTTAGGAGGACCTCTTGGTCAGTTCTGGCCCAATACCACCCCACAATTCATACGGCGGGGTTCCAAGGACCCTCCCTCCCCCCCCCACACACAGCAGGGTTCCAACTCCTGCCCCACACAGTGGGGTTCCAAGGACCCCTGCCTCACAAGAGGATCTGGGAGTCTCCCAGTTCCTCCAGGATTGTCATATAAGCATGTCCGCTTCGACAACCCTTTACAAATTGGAGCGGCCATCCTCACAAAGGAAAATGAAAGTAAAACAGACAAATAACAGGACAAGACAAAGTCACAAAGACAGCGCTGTTTTACCTTTGGAGTCTGAGGTCTCGGGGGTCTTTGGGGGGATCCCGGATGAGCCCCCACAAATATGTTATGCCTAGGTCACAGGACCCCCACCAAGAGGACCACCGAGAGTCAGACTCTACAGCTGTTTTAAGGTTTTATTTAAACGGGCTGCAGCTCGGGCCTCATCCTACACTCCGACATAGCGGAGCCCAGGAGGAGAGCCCCGAGCTAAAGATTTGCAGAGGTTATAAAGGCACACAACCAACCAGGTGTTTGGATTACCACCATGTGTTGCTGTGCTAGAAACAAGCAACAAATAGTCACTGCCTCAAAACTTTAACCCTTCATTCCCCCACTTGACTACCTAGACCTGAGCTCCTCTCTGCCCTGGAGTTCCTGTCATACAGCTGGCCCCTCCCTCTCTCTACCTAGACCCACCTGAACTCCTGTCTACCTCACTTCCTACCCCCAGACTCTGCTCCTACCTAGATAGTGGAAGCTGCTATGTGCTCTCTCTGGGACAAATATGGTTCCTCCTATAAACCTTGTAATAATCTTTTTTATGGTTCCTCTTATAAACCTTGTAATAATCTTTTTCCTGTGACTGTCTGCCTCTGTATGGTCCCCTGGCATGGATATGGCAGATCCTTTCATTGGTCCTTTCACTGTTTATTAAATAGGAAAATATGAAAAAATATTAATTTCACTCTTAGACTAAAATACAGTAGAATTACCATTAATATTTTAATATACTTATTTTCACTTCGTATGGGCACACATTAATAAATAAAGTACACTGTTGATGTTTCTGTTTTTCTTTTTCTTTGTCAGTCATGAGCCCTGAACTCTGGGCCTGGGCACTGTCCCTCAGCTCTTCAACTCAAAGCAAGCACTCTACCACTTGAGCCCCAAGCACCACTTCCAGCCTTTTCTGCTTATGTGGTGCTAAGGAATCAAACCCAGGGCCTATGCATGCAAGGCAAGCACTCTACCACTGAGCCACCTTCCAGTCCCTGTTGATGTTTCTTTGACTCAGATGTGACTAGCTTGAATTGTGATATTGTCTAATACATACTGGTATATCATTCATTGATAAAGAATTGTTTGAACTATTCTATTACCTATTTACTTGACTTTTTTAAAATGTAAGACAAAAATAAAGTTCTTGTCATTTCTTAAAGAGTTTTAAAATAAATTGTGAAATGATTAAATAGTAAATAAATACAAAATTTCAGAATAGAGCCAAAAATAGAAAAAAAAGGTATCAATACTTTTTAGTAATCCACCTAGAATAGCAACTGAAAAAGAAGGGAAATATAAAACATTTACTTACAGGTTGGGAGAAATTACTGGAGAAAATGAGCAGCAGAGACCTCAATATTCAAAGATACCTTCTTTTTCCAAAAGAGAAGAAATTTTGATAGTAAGGGGAAATAAAAGTAAATTTGGGGGCACATAGAGTGGAAAGTTCAATCACCTAAGTTTTCTCTCTCCAATATAAAAATGTCTACTTTAAGCTGCAATTCTGAAAAGTTATACCCATCAGGTATACCTCCACTTGTGTAGGGGGAGAGCTCCAAATATTCCCTGAAGAAACATTGTTGCTCATTTTGTCACAGAGATAGAAAGATGGCAGACACTGCATGTATTTGCTCTGTAGTTTCTGGGAGGAATGAACAGGTGTTTCTTGCTGTTCCCACGGTTGTGGTTGAATATAGATATTTGCCCAGATGATGACACTGAACTTCAAAGTGGTGAAATTGTGAAGTGTGTGAACGCCCAAATATTGTCTTTCTGTACCTGTTGAAATGACCTAAGACTGGTGTTCTGAGAGAATGAAGTGAAGCCTTATGAAGCAGAGCAAACTGTGCCCCTACCTTTGAAGCAATCTTCCTCAAGAAGAAGGCTGACCTTGAAAATATCTGATTTCTTCTAGAGTCATGCTTGTGGCTAACCATACAATTTACCAAATACTCAAATTTTGGAGTATATTTTGTTTCATTCATTCATACTTTGAATAAAACAAAATAAGATTTTGTTTCACAAACCTTCATTCATTTCCTTTGTAATTTCAGATCCATACTTACTTGCTGTAAACACTAGGGGTCAGTCAAAGAATGGCCAAATTTTACATAAGAGCACATGTTTCAGTGTTGTAATATAAAGATTCTTAAGTAAGCCACATGTTATGACTGTAAACAATGGTTAAGTATTTAAATAGTTTTTAGTGAAGTCATCTTAAACCCTCTACACTGGCTTTAACATTTATTCACAATTTGTTCATAGTGAAAAGTCTTTCCCCAAAGTTTAAAAACTAAATTGTAAAAAAAGAAAAACACCAAAACAAAACAAAACAAAACAAAACAAAAATACATAAAAACCAAAACATAAACAAAAATCGATTAATAACATGTCTCAGTTTTTTCCTTATGAACAGTACATAATACAAGTAGTAGCAAAGTTTAAATATTAGCCCTACAATCAATCAACAAGCATTTTCTTTATCTAACTAGACACTGTACCTTTTCTTATTCTAAGTGCCCCAATTCCTTTTCTTTCCCCTTTCCATATTATTTGCTGATTAAAGTTACCAGTATGGCAAGAATAGAAACTATAATTTTCTACAATCTTAAAAAAATCCATAATGATGCCAAATCACATATTTCTAATTAACTTATTTTCTAACTAATTTTAACACTTTCTACTTTTTGAATTTGTTGACCTTTAGTAGAAAGCTGGAGTTTCTTACTTAGTCCAATGTGACTGAAACACACAAGTATGTGTACTCATGAAATAGATACATGCATTAGGGTTTTCATGGTTCCATTATTAGCCAAGGTGAATTAATCCATTGCCAAACTACATAATCCAAAAACTGCAGCCAGAAAAACTATTAGAAAAAATAAAAGTACAAAGACAATAGTTTTTTTAAAATAATATTTTTCATTATCTTTAAGTGATTATATGGAGGGCTTACCATTCAACAATCAATTGTAAGTACTATGAAAATCAATCCACGTCACCCAGGAGAGTAGTTAAAAAAAGAATTCATATAGTACCTTAAAACTTTCATATTTCTAGACTTTTCATGAACATTGATGCCAAGTAAATAGAATTTCTGTCTGTATAAATAAAATATACCCCTTACCGTACATTAAATACATTTGTAAGCTGACTAAAAAATTAAATGCCCATTTTCCCTTTAAAACATACATGCATTTGCTCCAGTCAACTTGGTGTAATAGTTTTAGAGAATAGTCATTAAGTCATCCCGTAGTTCACCCAATGTGTCACCACATACTATGGAGCCTTAAGAAGTATATACTTCACAAAGAAGAGTTGAGTCAAAAAAGAACTCTTAATTTCTCTTTATCTTGCTTGACCAATACAATTGAACATCTTCAAACAAGAGAGTGGTTAAGTAAAGAACCTTTAATAAGCAAGTGCCATGACTCTGTGCAGAGGGAAGATTTTCTCAGGAGGTTCTTGAGGCTAAGACAATCATTGGGAGCTTGTCCTAACCTGGTACCTCCTGCTACACTCCAGCACTTCCATGCTGGAGCCTCTGCTTACCAGATAGTGATCAGTTAATTAAAATGTTTATTCTTTAATTTCAAGTCCCGGGATCTATCCAGGGCTTCACAATTGGATTCCTCTTCATATAAGCAAACTGATGTCTTTTATGAATTCAGAGGTAAGGATGAAAAAGTCCTGGGGTGATAGCCTAGATCAGAGCAGAGCAGACATTTCCTCTTCTTCTTCATGCTAATAGAGAGAAGTAGACTTCTGTAATTTTGCTTCTGAGGAGACATCTTTCTCTTTTATCAAATGGTAAGGTCATAATTCTAAACAGAGACAAATCTTCAGGAACACATTTTTTTTTTTTTTTAGCACATTCCCACATTTGTTATCTTTTTCTCCCACATGATAAAAGAACAAAGGAATTTTCTGACCAGGTCTTTCACCCTGACCTCTGAAATTGTTTTGGGTAGTGGCTGATACTTTTTTCTGTATATCACTTGGAGGACCTATGCTACTGTGTTATAGCAAAGAAGAACACTAGTTCATAGGAGCAAGAAGCAGAAGATCCTAGCCAGTATTTTCTTCACTATGCTTTATATACTACATTGGAATACTGGGTTCAATGCTGTTTTATATAACCCAATGTAAAACAATATATAATAGCAGGTCTCACAAGTCTTCACCATATTCTTTTATCTTAGCTTCCCTCAAAGAAGTATGGAACCCTGCTGAGACAGAATGGGCCCTATTTCCTTCCTCCTTTCCCTCCTTCTTTATTCTCAATATCCCTGCAAAGTGAACCAGATAGCATTCAATATGTAACTCAGTGTCAAGTTTATGCATAACCAACATATTATATTTTCCACTGAGGACAGCCTTCTAGGGAAGTATCTTTTTTATTTTGGGGGTCATGGGGCTTGAACTCGGGGCCTGAGAACTGTCCCTCAGCTCTTCAGCTCAAGGCTAGTGCTCTACCACTTGACCCACAAAGCAACTTCCATTTTTCTGGTGATTTATTGGAGATAAGAGTCTCACAGACTTTCCTGTCTGGGCTGGCTTTTAATTGTGATCCTCAGATCTCAGCCTCCTGAGTGGCTAGGATTACAGGTATGAGCCACTGACACCCAGCCAAAAGTATTCGCTTATCTGCCCACTCTCCCAAATTCTCCACTTCACCAACTGAGAAAATTTTGTATTCTAATTCCCAGTAAACTGTGAATTTCTTGTTTTTCTTGTCCTGACTTTTTCCACTTACTTTGGTTGTTCTCATTACTGTATTTACTACTTTTTTTCTTTTATTCTTTCTTTCTTTTATTCTTTCTTCTATTCTTTCTTTCTTTCTTCCTTCCTTCCTTTCTTTCTTTCTTTCTTTCTTTCTTTCTTTCTTTCTTTCTTTCTTTCTTCCTTTCTTCCTTTCTTCCTTTCTTCCTTTCTTTCTTTCTTTCTTTCTTTCTTTCTTTCTTTCTTTCTTTCTTTCTTTCTTTCTTTCTTTCCTTCTTTCCTTCTTTCTTTCCTTCTTTCCTTCTTTCTTTCTTTTTTTGCTAGTCCTGGGACTTGAACCTCAGGGCCTGGGCACTGTCTCTGAGCTCTTTTTGCTCAAGCACTCTACCACTAGAGCCACAGCACCACCTCTGGCTTTTTCTCTTTATGTAATACTGAGGAATTGCACCCAGGGCTTCATCATGCTAGGCAAACACTCTACCACTAAGCCACATTCCCAGCCTCCAGTACTTTCTAAATGTAGGAAATGCATATTACTAATTCCCTCCAGTCAGTTAGGCTGGGGAGTATTAATTACATACCAATCTAATCTTGAAGGATAAGATTTTTTAGATGCTTCTAGAATTTATTTGGCTTCTTCAATCTTAGCATGTCCCATGACCAAATGGTCTCTTAGGCAATAATTATATTTCACACTAGTAGTGTTTTCTAAAGCAAGTGACAGATACTGCTAAAATCACAGAGTATAGTTTCCAGAGACCAAAGTTTTAGTTACAAAGATTCTTATATTGTTGAGTCAATTATTTCCTCTCAGAAGCCTAGATTTTAGAAAATGGATCTTATTTGTCTTAAAGCTTTAGGTTTCTTTCATTTCTCCTGTGAGAGGAAAAATGACAGACATAAGGAGATTTGGCTAGTGTAGTAAATTGAATAGTAGTTCCCCCCAAAGGCATGTCTGAACCCTAATCTACACTATCTGTGAATGTGGTCTTATTTTTAAAAAATAGTGTCTTTGAAAATGTAGTTTAAGAGTCTGAGAATGACATCATTTTATATTTAGGTTGGACCATAAATCCAATGAGAAGAACAGAGGAAGACAGAGACACACATAGAAGACCATATAAGAGGGTTTGAGATGAAATAAATGATAAGTGTGCTACTCAGGAAGTTGAGATCTGAGGATTTGATTCAAGGCCAACCCAGGCCGAAAAGTCCCATGAGACTCTTCTCTCCAATAAACTACTCAGAAAAAGCCAAAAGTGGTGCTGAGCACAAAGAGGACAGTGCCTGGGCCCCTGAGTTCAAGTCCCCGGACTAGCAAAAAGAAAAAGAAAAAAAAAAGATAAGTATATAAAATAAGCTAGTCCAAGGATTTCCAGCAACCACCTAAGCCAAAAGAGAGACAGGGAGAAAAATCTTCCTTTAGAGTCCATATCTGGTAATGGTTTCCTGGCCTGTAGAGTACGAGAAGGTATTTTTTACTGTACCAGCTACATTCCTGATGATAGAATTATTTCTGGATATCAGCATGTCAAGAGAGGTATGCCATTGCCAATTCCTTTATTCTTGCCCAGTCTAGATGATAAAAACTCTTTTCCATAGGATTTTGCCTTTCAGGCTAGTAGTAGTACTATAGTAACTCTTAGAGACACTTGTGTGACCAAATTGATCGATTAAGCTCAAATATGGTAGATTTTACAAACTGGTGAGCCCTGCACTGTTGTTTGTACCCTGATTTCATGGGTATGAAAAGATTTTAGCTCTTTGAAGAACCATGTCATGTGTTTTCTACTCCCCATTCTCATAGCACCTGACATGATATCTTTCAAAGGACAGGTATTAAGTGAGGTGTGAGAGATCACATAACTAACTTTTGTCACTAGTGTCTAGCAAGTTTTTAAAGACATTAATAAAAAAATTGAAATAGAAAGTGTGCAAGAAGGCCAATTTTTTATTTTTAATATGTTTTTTATTGTGAAAATACTGTACAGAGGGATTACAGTTACATGAGCAAGGTAATGAGTACATTTTGTATCAAGCATTGTTGCTTCCTCCTTTGTTTTTCCCCTACCATCCCTTCCCTACCACCTCCTTAACTACACTTTCCCCCCAGCCCCAAGAAGGCCAAATTTATACCCCATGTTAAGTCATCTATTAAGGAAGCTGGAGTAAAATGCAAATGCAAAATTCAGCAATGATTGGTTAGCTTTTGCTTTTTTCTACCAGGTCTGCCTTTGCAGCTTCTTGGAACTGTCTTCAGTTATTATCTTAGGCCTGGTTCTACTTTTTAGCCTACATTAGTGCATACTGAGACCCATCCTTTTGATTGCTTTTATTGTATTGGCATCATTATACTTCCTTCAAATTCATCATTCCAAATGAAAGGAAATCCAAATCTTGATTAGTCAGTCTTTCTCAGACATGGACTTGCTACCTCTTGCATGAGTCACATAGGGGAAGCACTGGTATTCACTCATGTAGGGCCAGTCTCAGCTTCCCTGTCCTTCCAATGACTTCTATTTGTAGAATAGACATCACTGCTTATTTATAGGAAATATATCCCCAGTTCCCAAGGAATGTCTGGAACCATGATTAGTAGTGAACTCTATATGTAATTATGATGTTAAATTGAGGTTTAACTTAAAAATTAGGAACCATAAGAGATAAACAACAATGATAATAAAATAGAACAATTTATACAATATACTGTAATAATACACTATAAGTATAATCCTCTAAATTGTGGAGATGTATTTCTCTCTTTCTCTCTGCCCCTAACCCCTGGCCCTAATATCTTACTGTATTCTCTCTTGTCTTGTGATGATATGACTTGAGGTTTGAATAATGAGGACCATGGATTAATGTGACCTCAGAAAGTGACCAGACAAGAGATAAAATCTTGTCTCTTGACCTTTCCTCTACTTAGGTTCCAGCAAAAGCTCTGCTGTAAGGAACATATTGAACTCCCACATGTTTACTTCATGTCTTAGTTGTTGATGGTCTTTACATCTTGTTGTATTGTACTGACCTGGTTCAGCTGCAATCCTGGTAAATCTGATCACCAGAGTACCAGTTTGCTGGTAGCTAGTAGGTTGAAATCTCTCATACTGGTAGATTCTAGAAATGAAGGTGGGATCTTGATACCTTTGGTCAGTTTGGGACTTGCTCTAGTTTGCTTCAGTATGGGAATATAAGGCCAAATCAGCTCCCTCAGATCTCCTCTGATCCTTGTGAAAGAATCTCCATGGAAATGTTTGTTTGTCTTTCCCATGTTGACGCTCCTTTTAGGCATCTTATACACTGAGTATTATAAATTATAAAAAGTTTGTTAATATTGAGAAGGGCTAAATGGACTATTAATGCAAAGAAAATTTGGTTCAAGAACTGAATTTAAGAACTAAGTGGGTGATGCTTAATGTGAACCTATTTGAATAATGAAGATAGAAAGTTAATCACTAGTTAATATACTGTTGGAAATAAGAAGTAAGGCTTCATGGCTGTGGTCAAGTGCCACTATTTAACAAGTAGTGTTTTAGATGATATGAGAAATCTAGTTTTAGGACATTAAAAAGAGTACAAATAGGCTGGGAAGGTGGCTCAGTGGTAGAGCGCTTGCCTTGTATGCATGAGGTCCTGGGTTCGATTCCTCAGCACCACATAAGCAAAAAGAAAAAAGCCGGAAGTGGCACTGTGGCTCAAGTGGTAGAGCACTAGCCTTGAGCTGAAGAGCTGAGGGACAGTGCCCAGGCCCAGAATTCAGGCCCCACGACTGGACCCCCTACCCTCTAAAAAAAAAGAGTACAAATTTTTCTTGGCTCACTCCTCAGGTGATACTAAATAAAAGCATTACTAAGTGAGAGTTGAAAGGATGTTAAATGCTAATAAGAATAGAAATTGGTATCAAATTTTCTGGTCAATTACTTTTCTAAATATAAAGTTTTAATTTTCATTTTCTGTGCTATTCCTATGGCTTGAACTCAGGGCCTGGGGCATTGTCCCTGAACTTTTTTTACTCAAGGCTACTGCTCTATCACTTGAACCAGAGCTCCAACTCTGTTTTTTTTTTGGAGTAGTTTATTAGAGTTAAGAGTCTCACAGACTTTCCTTCCTCTGTTGACTTTGAACTGTAGTCCCCAGATCTCAGCCTCCTGAATAGCTAGAATTACAGGCAAGAGCCACTAATTCCTGGCCCAAGTATGTGTTTAAAGACATGTTTTTAAAGATATTTATTTAAATTGATAACTGAAATTCCATAAAAATTTATCTACATTATAGGAATAAATATGTGCAAGCATGTTTATCATGGTGTTGCTTTAATTAAAATCAACAATAAAAGGGCATATTTTATATAAGTGAGAGGCATGTTGTTAAAATCATTATTTAGTGAACAACACTTAGAAAATGTTCAGATTTTGGCTGTTATCATAAAGTGGGGTGTCCTTGAGTGGGAGTTTGAAACATGTAAAGTTGCTTCATTATTTTAATAATGAGCAAAATTAAATCAAACAGCTGGTAAAATATGGATAGGACATTAATATTACCAGCTCCAAATATTTCTATTCATAATAGGAATGATGGAGAGGGGTAAGCAGAAGAAATCTGTTAACAGATTTCCTATAAAGAGCTAGCTCATTTAACTTCAGGGCTGTTAGCTAAGTCTGGAATCTGTAGGGCAGAAATCAAGAGGAACAGGTGGGAACTCCTGGGCTTGGGTTGGTTCTTTCATGCACAGGCAAGACTAGTTTTTCTGAGAAGCCCAGACACGCTCTTTACCATTTTGCACAGAACCATATCTGCAGAACCATTTGTAATTTAGGTCATGTTATATATTCCTCTTTTAATTGAGAGAACTTTCTATATGACCACAGTTGCAGGCTGGCAAAGAGACCTCAGAGCCTGGAGTCCTTTGGCTGACTCACGGGTGCTTGACAATCAGGTAGGTGATTGACAGTTACAGGTGGATTACTGGTCTTGGACAGGTATTTCTGGTAAGACTATGTGCTGTCCTTTATGAAGAGGAAGAAGTGTGAGGAGGTGGGGAGCTGTTCTCCCAGGTGGATCTAACACTAGTCATTGTACTTCGCTGGTTGTAGGAGTGAACAGATGTAATGACCTATCCTTCATTTTAGAAAGGTTATCCTTACAGGCCTCAGATGACTGGACTTACAGAAATTTCACTGAGGTAGAATGCATTGTTACTTTTGTATATTTACTTCTCATCCTCTGATATACATTCATCTTATAAATAAGTCTAGAGTAGCTTCCATTTACTGCTGACCAGATGCAGTCACACTAATGGTATCTACATAATGAGCTAGAGGATTGTCTTGTGGTAGGCAAGGGTCCCTGTAGACTTAATTACAAGTGGATTAGTTTATGTAAGCTAAATAAAAGACTGGGAGAGTTATGTATCCATGAGGTAGATAGAGTAATGAAGTTGTATTGGTAAAACAAACTGCTTCTGCTAATCTATACTATCAGCAAGAAAAGAGGGATTTGACAGATGAAACATATTTCCTTCAAGAAGTTCTGGGTCTACAAACTGGCTCAAGTTGGTAAAGCTATTGAGGCGATTGGATCACTGTGTTCGTGATTTAAGTTAGAATTCTATTCAGTAGTTCAAACCCTTTCTGTTTATATTGGTCATGTAATATTTTATTAGATTGCCTATCTGTTTTCTAGGAGCACTAGGATCAGTTAAATAACTCTATGTCTCTGAGTTTGAACTACTTTGACTATTTTGGCTCTCCAGTCTACTATTGTGACTATACTTACTTTGCATTAAGTGATTATCCCTGATATATAAGGTCCATGACACTCTGTGATCCAATTACCCATAGTATACTTAGAGATCATATTTTTCTTTTTGTACAGTCATCATCTTTAATTAACACTGTCTTGGAAGTATAACCAAGACAATTAGGAAGAAAAGAAAATAGCACAAAAGGTATGCATATGAAAATAGTGCTCTGAGAAAGGAGGACTATAACTTTTAATCTGAGACCATTTCATAGTATGCAGCAAGATCTTGGAGTATAGAATTTGCCATGATTGTATATCAGAGTTGAGTAAGGACTCAAGTCACCGAGTTTACTTAGTCTCAACATCTCAATTGTCTCTGACACTGTACTTCCACAATCAGGGCTTGCTTCGAATTGCTTTTTACTAAAGGAATCATGTGTGTCCTCTGTTACCTAGGAAAGACCCTTGAACTCCACTCAGTTTATATTATAAGAGTATGCTGAAGACTCAGCCTGTAATTATAAATAATATGTAGTTTAATATGAATAGATAATCTGTAATTTGTGTAGCACATTCAAGGGATTCCATTTTGATAGGATCAATTCCCAATGTACTTGTGATCTACACAGAGTTCTTCAAGGATGCCAGAATAATTCATAAATTCACTTTTCTATGCCGTGATGAAAAGTTTGCCTCTTAGGAGGACACTTTTAGGGTAGTTGATTTATTCAAGATTTTACTTGATAAATCTTTTCAAACATTCCAATGTTCCTAAGCTTATGACAACTTACTATCCTGAGGTTGTTCCAGTACTCATTGTCACTTAGTATAGGTCACCTTGTGGTACATGGTTCAGCTAATCCCTTTCCAACCCTTAAGCCCAAATATTATACTCAAAATCTCTGCTTGGTGGTCTATGTAAAGACATTTGTCTTATTCAATTTAATATTTCTCCCACTATGTTCTTTTAAAAAATTTTTATTGTGAGAATACCGTACAGAGGAGTTACAATTACATGGCAAGATAACGAGTACATTTCTTCTTCTTCTTTTTTTTTAGCAACTTTATTTTTGATTGCCAAAGTTTTTCCAGATATAGTACTTTATACCTGTAATCTCAGCCCTAGAGATGGCTGAGGCAGGAAAATTACAAGTTGGAAAACAGCCTGTAGTTTTGTAAACCAAAGCCAGAACAAAGCAAAATAAATGCTGCCAAACTTGGAAGCCCCCAAGGATCTTTTAGTACTTGTGCACATCAGATAAGGTATGTATGGTCCCAGAAGTTGGGACTAGAAAAGAGGTAATGGTAGAGAAGGTATACAGGGGATGAGATTGATGGGAATATATTGTAAACATCTGTAGAAATATAGCAATGAAATCCTCTTTTCTGCTGGATGCCAGTGACTCATGCCTGTAATCCTAGCTAGTCAGGAGGCTGAGATCTGAAGATTAAGGTTTAAAGCCAGCCTGGGCAAAAAAAACACCCCAATACTCTTTTCTCCACGAGTACATTTCTTATCAAGCATTGTTGCCTCCTCTTTGTTTCCCCTTCCCATCCCTTCCCAAACTCCTCCCCTCTCCCCCACCCGATCCTCCCCCCCTCACCAAAGTTGTAAAGTTCGTTTTTTGACATAACGACTTGCACATCTCATTGTTGCAATGGGTCCACCTGTATCCCTAGTTAAATGATTTGTTTTTTCCCTTACCCTCCACAAATTATGCCAACATCAAATACAGTGAGAACATAGGTTATACTGTGGGGGAGGGACATACAAAGCAACATAGAAATCATCTTATAAATCTGTTAGAAACAATTGCATGAAAGGAAAAAAAACCCCAAAAACAAAATATTCTCAGTATATTCTCCCATGTATTCCCCCAAGATATTTTTTGCCAGTCCTGAGGCTTGAACTCTGGGCCTGTGCACTGTCCCTCAGCTCTTCAGCTCAAGGCTAGCGCTCTACCACTTGAGCCACAGTGCCACTTCCAGCCTTTTCTATTTATATGCTGCTGAGGGATGGAACCCAGGGCCTCATGCATGTGAGGCAAGCACTCTACTACTGAGCCACCTTCCCAGCCCCCTTCCCCAAGATTTTTATCTGTATCAATTGTAAAATTTGTGCAATTATTTTCTTGTAGAGTGCACTTTTTCATAGGTCATAATTTATACCTCATTCTTAGGACCTGTCAGGGCTACAATCCAGTCATAAGTTTAGAAACAAAGAAGACCTGTATTAGCAGTAGAGAATCAGCAGTGTCTTTTAAGAAAATGAATGAAAGATCATTAAACTTTCTTTAGATTGATCTTGGACTGTAGTGGAAAAGTGCTTCTACTGAAAAACAAAGAGTAATAACTCATCCCACCCCCTTTCCCATCTATGGGTCTTTTTTTTTTTTTTCCAGTCCTGGGGCTTGAACTCAGGTCCTGGATGCTGTCCTGGAGCCTTTTTGGGCACAAGGCTAGCACTCTACCACTTGAGCTATAGTGCTACTTCCAGCTTTTTCTGGGTAGTTTATTGGAGATAAGAGTCTCTTATGAACTTTCATGCCTGGGCTGGCTTCTAACTGCAACCCTCAGATCTCAACCTGAGTAGCTAAGATTACAGGTTGTGAGCCAGTAGCATCTGGCTATATTCTTTCTTTAATAAAAGATACTCTACAATTATATCAAACCAATTTGCAATTTTATCACACACAGGATTAGACTCTGCATTTGTTTTTCAAAAATCTTGGTTGACTGCTGCCTAATGATAAGGAATCATTCAGGACAGACATAGATTAATTCAGTCATTCATATAGAGATAGAACTGAGAATTTGGATTCCTCAGCTCACACTATTTCTCTCCCCCTCTCACCTCAATCCTACTTTGTCTTGCATAGTTAGAAGCAACTAAACAATCCTTTTAGACCCTGAGATTTCCTAAAACATTATCAAGTAGGAAATTCCTGATGAACCAAATCCTACCTTCTGTTGATTATGAGAATCTAAATGTCATATTTTATGAATTTTTATATTCACATTAAACTATCAACTACCAAGACCCTTTTAACCTCTAGAAATAGAGCCAAAAGTGCCATTAAACCTAATCATCTCAGAGAATTTATTTCAAGCTTCTCTGAACCAAGGCAAAACCCTCATCAATAGGCTGTGTTCTTTGGGAACTTCTTTTAGTACCAACTATGCATGAGTCAAGGTTCTTTAAAAAATAGACATAATAGGGGCTGGGAAGGTGGCTCAGTGGTAGAGTGCTTGCTTTGCATGCATGAGGCCCTGGGTTCGATTCCTCAGCACCACATAAGCAAAAAAGAAAAAAGCAGGAAGTGGAGCTGTGGCTCAAGTGGTAGAGCACTAGCCTTGAGCTGAAGAGCTGAGCTCAAGTAGAGCACTAGCCTTGAGCTGAAGAGCTGAGGAACAGCGCCCAGGCCCAGAGTTCAGGCCCCATGACTGGACTCCCCCCCCCAAAAAAATAGACATAATAGTGTATATGTACATATATATTAAGATATCTATCTATGTATGTATATATCTATCTATGTATCTATCTATGTATCCCTCTATCTGTCTGTTGGGTCTTCCTCCCTCCCACGAAAGACGGACGGGGTCCAAGGAAAGGTAGGTAAGTGCGGGCGCTCAACCGTTCCCCAGCCTCCCTCAGCCTGGGAGACAATCAGACACAGCGGGGAGCCAAATCCAGCAGGTAGAAAAACTCTTTTATTAACAGAGAGCAGCCCCTTTTTAAAGACAAAAAGGGTGGGTGGTATGGCAAGGGAGGAAGAGGAACCAATCACTGTCAAGGTCACACCCTATCATTCACCTGAGCCTTCAAGGGCTGGTTAGGCACTGATCGGCAGATCAATTGGGCTCTGCCCACTCTACTCTCTCCCAGCTCCATCTTGGCTGCCCATGTGCTCCACATCTGTCTACCTGTCTATCTATTTTAAGAGTTTTTTGTTGTTGTTGTTTGGACTTACATAGCAGATAGATGGCTGTGCAAGTTTAATCTCTGCAAGACAAACCATCCAGAATGGTAGTTTGTAACTTCTGGGCCTGAGTTAAAACTCTCCTTAGGCAGATTTCTTCTTGTTATTGGGACATCTCAGCTCCACTCCAAAGATTTTTAACTCAGGCCCTCTTAGGTTTTCTAAGGCAAGCTGGATTTGTTAAAGGGAATTAACTGCCTACCATAATCACATCTACAGCAGACCAGCATAGGATATCCATAATAGTGTTTGGCTTAATAACTCATGCTTCAGTTTACCTGAATCTGGTAGAAATGATGCTTCCTGAGATTATGGAAGATGTTTGGTGGCTATTATATTGTGTTTACAATGATGAGACATTTAATAGTCTGATTGTCGAAGGTAGTGAATGTGACAAATTGATGCCAAGATAACTCTAAATGATCCCTATCTGATTTTCATACAGTCCCCTCCTCTTCAGTGTGGGTAAGATCTGTGACTTGCTTATAACTAACAGGATATGACAAATCTAATGAACTATTGCACCTTGGACTACACTGTGTTGCCTAAGACCTCATTGGGTTAAAGCATCTTACTGTAGAGTCTTGCTCTCCTTACTGGATGAAGAACAAGCTACTATTCATTAATCCGGTGGCAACTAGGGAATTAAGTGCTCATAACTGGAATGACTTTGAAACTAAATACTTCCCCCAGCCAGAATCTAACCTTAGTTGACACTTGGTGTGCATTCCATAGAGGATTCAGATAAAGGAATGTGTGGACTTCAATCCCCAGTGGCTGCAAGGTAATAAATGTGCACTACTTGGAAGTGGCGCTGTAGCTCAAGTGGTAGAGCGCTCACCTTGAGCTGAAGAGCTAAGGGACAATGCCCAGGCCCAGAGTTCAAGCCCCACGACCGACAAAAAAAATAAATAAATAAAAATAAAAATAAATGTGCACTACTTTAAGCCATTGAGTTGGGATAATTTCTTATATAGCAATAGAAAACTAACAGTAGTATTTGGATCCTGTCCTTAGTGGACCCAGGCTTTGTCCTTTTCTCTACAAAGGTGTCCTGTACCAAATAGAGGCCAGAAAAATTGACTGTTTGAGATGAAAGTTCTCAGGGTCACATGCAGTGGACCAAGGACACAGTACCTATTATCAGTGGAGAGCTAAATTGGAAATATTCTTCCACTGAAAATTTGAGCAAATTAACTTAGAGGTGTGTGACAAACCTGAAAGTAAGAGTGAAAATGGTTCTGCAGAAGGAGTTCCTGTTAATGGTGTTAAAGATGACCAGAAGGCAGAGAGATCAAGATAAATGATTTTACTTTCAGAGGATAGAGACCCTTGGAAAATGAGAAAAGGATAGTTTCTACAGAGTAGAAGGAGCTAAGTTAGATTAAATCAGGGAAAGAATGATGAGGTGTTCAGTGTAACGTTTCTAAGAATGCAGACATTTGAAGTTTTCAGAGAACTGGAGACTCAATATAGCTTTTGCTGATATATCCTATCCTTTGATGAGATAGTATATTAGAGAGTACAGTGGCAGGTGTGATTACATTGTACTAATTATCTGGACTATTACACAATTTTGAAAAAAGAAAGTTACCTGTTCTTTCTAAGAAATCAATAGACAAGAGGGAAAGTTATTCTTGTTTCTTAGTAAATTTAGAGCATCAGATGGGAAATGTAATACCAGAAATATTAGATGAGGGATCTTGGAAACCTGACAGATGGGCCCTAGTTCTCTCCAGGCTGCTTTACTGCCTACTTAGCATGTACACACTGTCTCTGTTTTAGCAGTGTGGGAGGAAACATTCTAACATTTAGTACTCCAGAGTAGGGTATTAAAACCACCAAGAAAGCCAGTATCAGGCTCCAAGTGAAAGATGGGTAGGAATTCTGGAAAAGTGTGACCATTTTGGTATTGTTCTTATCTCAGTCTCCATGGTAAAGCGGTAAGTTACAGTTTTCTCACAGGTATTTTCTAGTAGAACTGACTCAATGGGCATTGTACTAAAATCAAGGTGCTACTTCATCAAAATGAGCTGAGTTTATCTATAGAAGTTCTTTAGAAGGTTTCAGAGAAAATGGGCAGATACAAGGAAAAGTCTTTTTTCTTCTCTTTTGTCAATGTGGCCAGGGGTAGGACAGGAAGGTTAGTTGTACATTCAGGAATCAGTTTAGAAAGCAAACCATCCCTGAGGAGCTCTAGCAGCACAAAGTTGGAGTTCACTGCAACACCAATATCAGCTAGAAGGTCATATATTGGAGGAGCAACTTCTGTGAATCTCTTCTGGGACCTCAGAGCATGTCAGCAGGTTTGGCACAGGAAAGGCTGTCCAGATGTACACCTGGGAACTCATCTGGAGCGCTTCTCTCTTGTAACCAATAAATACAATTCTTTCTGTTTCTGCAGTGGATACAGTTGGTACTACAATTTGGATGTGGCTCATCTCCAAAGACTTTAGAGAATAGAAACCAGTCAACTGTGGTGTTTGGAGATGGGTCATTTGGGAATTGATTAAGTTTAAAGTCATTAGGATAGGGATGCCAGGATTGGATCCTGAAAGCCTTACAAGAAGAAAGAGAATAATCAGTGAAGTAGACACATACCTATATGTCTCTTGTTCCCTGTCTTTTTTTTTTTTCTGGTCATGGGGCCTGAACTCTGGGCCTGGGCACTGTCCCTCAGCTCTTCAGCTTAAGGCTAGTGCTCTATCATTTGATAGTGATAGAGCCACAGTGCCACTTCTGGCTTTTTGTGCTTATGTAGTACTGAGGAATCGAACCCAGAGCCTCATGCATGCAAGGTAAGCACTCTACCACTGAGCCACCTTCCCAGCCCTTGTTCCCTGTCTTTTGATAGCTCATTCTGTCCTGCCTCAGGACTCTTCCAGCAAAGGGCCATCATCAGGAATACCCCTAGACCGTATCCCCCTAGTACTGTGAGGCAAAAGAAGCCTACTTTTGTTATACAGTACCCATATTAGATATTCAGAA
The DNA here is from genome assembly GCF_024711535.1 of Dipodomys merriami. Lineage (NCBI taxonomy): Eukaryota > Metazoa > Chordata > Mammalia > Rodentia > Heteromyidae > Dipodomys > Dipodomys merriami. The sequence continues at coordinate 35,630,535 of NW_027205603.1, forward strand.
TAGCATTGAAAAGATGCACAATCTGTTGTGCAATTATCCATAAGTACATACAACTGGAGTTGTAACTCCGGTGGTAGTCTGCTAGACTTAAGCAGACAAGCTCATCCAGACCCTGAGTTCAAGCCCTGGGAGTGGCACAAAACAGAAAATATAAACACTCTCCCCACCCAAAATCATGAAACTGTGGGGTGTGAAGTGTTGTATAGTGAGAAACTGAGAGGCCACATTTGGAGTGGTGGGATTGGAGTCTATTGGCGAGCAGTGACTGCAGGTGAACTCCTGTCGCAAAGACCTGCAGCCCAGAATCAAGCCTGAACAAAGCTTTTCCCCCCTTAATTTAAGTTTATTGTCAAGGTGATGTACAGAGGGGTTACAATGACATACATAAGGTAGTGAGTACATTTCTTGTTGAACGTTGTTACCCCCTTCCTCGTTTTTCTCCCACTTTCCCTCCCCTCAATCCTCCCCCAAGTTGTAAAGTTCATTTCCAATGCATTGTCTTGTGGGTATCACTGTTGGGTTGTTTTTTTTTTTAAAGACAAAAGCTACATGCTTAGGGTAGATACCAAGGTTTAACAAAAGCAGACCTTAGATGAAAATACTTAGGTGCAAGTAGAACTTTTCATCTAAGGAAGTAGCTCAGGGATCAACTTAAACTTACTATATGGGGATACACCTCAAGTTTGCCATATAGGGAGATACTTATAGGCTACTCAGAAGTGAATGAATCAAATCATTTAAGGGAAACTGAAGGCCAGCATTCTCCATAGCAAAAGCCAAAGCTAAGGCTAAACAGCATGACATCTGTAATTCAATGAATGGCCTCTCCAAAAGGGAGCACTACTGGATTGCTGGTGGGAATGTAAACTTGTTCAACCACTTTGGAAAGCAGTGTGGAGGTTCCTCAAAAGACTCCACATAGAGCTCCCCTATGACCCAGCAATCCCACTTTTGGGCATTTACCCCAAATGATCACAAACAAGACCATACTAAGGCTACTAGCACAACTATGTTTATTGCAGCATTATTTACCATAGCTAAGATATGGAACCAACCCAGATGGCCCTCACTAGATGAATGGATCAGGAAAATGTGGTATATATACACAATAGAATTCTATGCCTCCATCAGAAAGAATGACATTGCCACATTTATTAGGAAATGAAAAGTCTTGGAAAAAATTATATTAAATGAAGTAAGCCAGGCCCAAAGCAACAGGTCTCATGGTTTCCCTTATTTGCAATAACTAGTATATGTCTAGGACAAGCAGAGAAGCCCAAAAGCTATATACATATGACCATATATGATGGTGCTAAGTAAAATGAACCCCAAGACAGGGATACAAGTGGTTTTATCTTTCTTGCTGTTGTTTTAATGCATTTATAATGTACCTTGTGATTTTTTTTGTTTATTTTGTATGTTTCCCTCCCCCCCATGGTATAACCCTTATTTTCACTATATTTGATTCTGATGCCCTGCATCTCGTATATATATTTTTCTAATCTGGGGAGGGGAAAGGAAATAACAAAATGCTGAAATAAGGATACAGGATGACCCACTGTAACAATGAGATGTACAAGATACTATGTTGAAAACGAACTTTACAACTGGGGCCGGGCAGGGAGGAGGTGGGGAGGTGGGAAGGGAAGGGATAGTAGAGGAAAAACAAAGGAGGAGGTAACCTTACTCATGTAAATGTAATCCTTCTGTACAGTATTTTTTACAATAAAAAACATATACAAACAGTGAATGGCCTCTCTCACCTCTTGGCTTTTCAGAGCTTGGTGAAAAGCCCCCTCCATGCAGCGAGGCACCACTGTGAGAACAAAGCCATGTTACTTAGACCAAGTCTCCTTACTTCGGAAGCAAGCCCCACTTATCAGGGGCTTCTTTTTATAATTCAGAGATCAAAGTGGGTAATTTAGGTTCAAATCAGTATCAAAGGGGAAATTGAATGTTTTCTGTAATGAGAAAATGTTTTCTTAATTATATAAATAACACACAGAAAGCCATGAACCATTAGAACAAAAACACTGTAGATGGCTGTCTTTAAGTATTAAGTATTGTTTCTTCTAATTTTATGAAACATTTCTTTTTGCTAAAAATATTTTTACTATTAAAATTTTGTGCTTCCACAAAAGGATACAAATGAAACCCTGTCATCCACTTTAACTGTTATCATCTCATGATCAATCTGTTTCATAACTACCTGCTTCCTTTATCATCTGGATTTCCAGTCACTTCACCAATGGATGTGGAATGTGCTTCAAAATTGGCGCTCATGTTTTCAGTCTTCCCAATTACTACAAACATCTTTGATGCTAGAATTTTAGAATCTCTAGAATTAGAATATCTAGAGCATAAAATTAGAATGTTCAAACAGTTAAATTTATGGTCTGGGTCATATAAATTGATATGATCCTCTTATTCTGTAAACCTTCATATAAATGAAATTACAACAAATATACATTAAGGGAACTCTAAAAGTGGAAAAGAAGCAGAAAGACTATAGACTGAAAGGTATTCGCAAGGTAATTATAGATGCTTGTATGTGTGAGGATCTATAGGTGCTTTTATCTATCATTTATCTGTCAAAAATTGGGATTTTGTTTCTGTGCTAATAAGCAATTTAGTCCTTTTTGTACCTACCAACTACATCAGGGAAAGGGTGCATAGACAACCACAGGGTCAAATCAGAAATGGGGTTGATCTCAAGTCCAGGAACAGCATAGGCTTAGTTCTACTGATTCAAACCTTCTTAAATTCATGGTCATTTGCTAGTGTTCATAGTGAATGCTTCATGCAATGCCACAAGTCATTATTCCCTGTGTCAGCAACCTTAGCTCAGTTCTTCACCCAGGAAATTCCTATTCTATTCAGCCTCAGCTCAGCAATGGAATGTGCTAGACATTCTAGTTCCTCATTAAAGTTTCTACCAAATGAATCCTTCCTCAATATTGAAAGTTTATTGTCTATTTCCAAGTAGACCCTAAACAACTCATGGGCAGACTATAGAGCTGGGCTAGGGAACATAGCTTTTAAAGCCATACTAGCCTAGGCTTGAACACTGGTTTTCCCAAGTTTAACCTGTGTGGTCTTAGCAAAGTCCCTCAACCTTCCTGAGCCTTAGCTTCCTTATCTGTAAGACCCTAACATATGTATTAGGATTCATCTTTGGATTAGGTCATGTAAATTATAGAGGCTGAATTTTTCTTTTTTGGTAAATAGTGCCGGGCTTATAGTATAGTGCATTGCTGCAAAGAGCACATTATTATACACTTAACATCTATGAAATAGAATTGTAAAGCTATGACTGAGCAGGTGGCAGCTATACAAAGTTGTCATTAGCTGCACACATCAAAGAGCTGTGTGAAAGCTTGCAGAGTGGACCAGCATGTCTTGAAAGAGAATTAGAAAGTAATGCTTAAAAATTCCTTAGCTTCTAGTGAACTATGGCTATGCATCTCCTTTATTAATCGTTTTAAGTGCCACAACATGATGTGGATCATGGCGAAAAACCAGATGCGAAAAACCATAGACATTAATCATTCTGTGATGAAATGTAATTCAATGTAGAATAATCAATAGGAAATACAAAGCAGTCTTCAAGAAATTTTAATTAACTTTTTTCTTTCTTTATTTTTTGATGTTTGTCTTAGAGCTTAAACTCAGGGCCTGGGCACTCTTCCTGAGCATTTTTGTTTCTTTGCCCTCAAGGCTAGCAGTCTACTACTTGAGCCACAACTTCAGTTTCACCCTTTTTGGGGGTGCTGGTTACTTGGAAATAATAGTTGGCTGTACTTTCCTGCCTGATCTGGCTTTGAGCCATGATCCTCATATCTTAGCCTCCTGAGTAGCTAGTATTACAGGCATGAACCACTGCTGCTTAATTATAGTTCTGCCTCTTAAAATAATAAGGAAGTGTGTTGTAGTTTGACCCATAGCTTGTTTCCTTCTTGATGGTATATAAAATAACACTGCAATCTTTTAACTAATCACACTTTAGATTTGATGAAATTACTAACAAATAACTATCACATGTTTGTTTTTCATAGCACTAAGTAACAAATTATTCAATTGTTAAAGAGTAGGGTATTTATTAAAAATTAGCACTCAAATTATGTGGGTTTTTAACATTTATTTCTCATATTTATTGGGATTTATTATTGTGAAAGGTATGTGTTAGGGATTCAATTTCATCTTTTTTAAAATTTTATTTTATTCTCAAGGTGATGTACAGAGGGGTTACGGCTACATAGTAACGTAGTGAGTACATTTCATGTCGAACATTGTTACCCCCTCCCTCATTTTTCTTCCACTTTCCCTCCCCATCAGTCCCTCCCCAAGTTGTAAAGTTCATTTTCAACATATTGTATTGTGAGTATCACTGTTTGTCTCATCATTTTGTTGTTCCCCTTTCCTTCCCAAATTCAGATAAATGTATATACAATACACAAGTTACCAAAATCAAATACAGTGACAACAGGGGATAAAACCATAGTGGAAATATACAAAAGAAATAAGAAATCTCATAGTACATTAAAAACAACAAAGAAAAACCTCTTGTGTGCATGTCTTGGAGTTCATTTCTCCTAGCATTATCTTATATGGTCATATGTACATAGCTATTGAGCTATTCTGTTCATCTGCTAGGATTACCCTAGACATATACTAATTATTACAAATTAGGGAAACCATGGGATCTATGTTTCTTTGGGTCTGGCTTACTGCAGTTAATATGATTTTTTTTCCAAGTTTTTCTATTTTCTTACAAATGGAGCAGTGTCATTCTTTCTGACGGAATGTGATATATATATATATACATATATATACATATATAATATATATACATATATATATATATATATTACATTTTCTTGATCCATTTGTCTACTGAGGAGCATCTGGATTGGTTCCATATCTCATGTCAGTGATTTGAGATACTATCTCGGTCATATATTAGATTTTCATTTTATTTTGAGGTCAGTATTTGTACTCTAGTTTACTTCACCATTCCACCAGTCTACTCAGGTGCTAGTTTTGCACAGTTTTAATTAGAGAGGCCAGGAAGGACAACCTTAAATACATGAATCAACTGAGTGAGATCTGATGTCTTTAGGATGTGTTACATTATCTGGAATCAAAAACTATCTTCCTCTCTCTAATCTCTGAACATGTATTTCTTTTTGTCCAAGTTTCTGTCATCTCCTTAAGGAACTTTTAAAAAGTTTTCCATGTACAGGTTTTGCAAAAGTTCTGTTACATTTATTTCTAAGCATTTATAATTTATTTTCTATTTAATAGAATTCTCCTCAATATTATAGCCTAGAACCAGTTTAGAACCTATCCATTTATTTATTCATTTATTTAGTGTCAGTCCTGGGGCTTGAACTCAGGGTCTGAGTGTTGTCACAGAACTTTTGTGCTCAAGGCTAGTGCTCTGCACTTGAGCCACAGACCCATTTCTGGCTTGCCTTCCTTCCTCCCTTTCCTTTCTTCCCTTCCCCCTTCCTTCTTTCCCTTCCTTCCTTCCTTCCTTCCTTCCTTCCTTCCTTCCTTCCTTCCTTCCTTCCTTCCTTCCTTCCTTCCTTCCATCTTTCCTTCCTTCTTTCCTTCTTTCCTTCCTTCTCTCTTTTTCTCTTTCTCTCTCCCTCCCTTCCCCTTTTCCTTCCTTTCCCCTTTCTCCCTTCCCTTCCCTGTCCTTCCCTTCCCTTTCCCCTCCCTTCCTCTCTTCTCCACCCTCCCTCCCTCCCTCTCTTCTCCCTCCCTCCCTCCCTCACTTCCTTCCTTCCTTCCTTCCTTCCTTCCTTCCTTCCTTCCTTCCTTCCTTCCTACCTTCCTTCCTTCCTTCCTTCTTTCCTTCCTTCCTTCCTTCCTTCCTTCCTTCCTTCTTTCCTTCTTTCCTTCCTTCCTTCCTTCTCTCTTTTTATCTCTCTCCCTCCCTTCCCTTCTTCCTTCCTTTCCCTTTTCTCCCTTTCCTTTCCTTCCTTTCCCTTCCCTTTCCTTTCTCCTTTCCTTTCCTTTTTCCCTCCCTCCCTTCTCCTTCCCTCCCTCCCTCCCTTCCTCCCTCCCTTCCTTCCTTCCTTCCTTCCTTCCTTCCTTCCTTCCTTCCTTCCTTCCTTCCTTCCTTCCTTCCTTCCTTCCCTTTTTTCTCTCTCTTTTTCTTTTCTTTTTGGTGGCTAATTGGAGATGACTCTCATGGACTTAGAACTGCCCAGGCTGTGATCCTCATCCTCCCAAGTAGCTCAGATTATAGGCATGAGCCACCAGCACCCGGCTTCTGACTAGTTATTTTTATGTATTGAAGGCTATTGAGTCCAGTTTGCTAATTTGATATCCTTTTTTATTCTTCAATTCTATTTTTTGGGGGAGGGGCATTAATGGAGCAATGCTCTGAATTCAGGGACTTGAGCTACTTTTCAAGATTTTCTTTTATCTTTTATTTTTGCTTTAGTTATTATTATTATTTTTTGTGCTAACGCTGGCCTTGAATCATGAGCCTCTTACTGCTGACATTTGGGATCACAGGTGCAAATCACCATGCTCAACTACTTGTTCCAATGGGTGGGGGGTCTCACTACCGTTTGCTCCTGTGGACTAACCTCCAGTGGAGATCCTCTTTGATCTCTGCATCTCAAGAAACTTAGATTGCAGATGTGAACCACTTTGTTGGCCTTTGAATTCTTTTAAATTGAATTTAATTTTGTTTATAAAAGAGTTACACATTTTTGTTTTTATTGGGAATGCTCTATTTTTCTATAACATTTTCAATTAAATATTAACTAAGACAGTCTTGCCACAAAAGCATCACCACTTTTTAGCAAAAATTCTCAATAGTCAACCTATAAAAAACTTTAAAAAATGAATATTATGGTTTGAACTCAGGGCTTCATGTTTGCTTAGCTAGGGTTTTACCACTTGAGCCACACCTCTAGCCCTGTGTTTGGCTGGGTATTTTGGAGTTGGAGTCTTTTCAACTTCTTACCTGGGTTGGCATCAAACATTGGTCCTCTAGTTCTCAGCCTTCTGAATAGCTAGAACTATAGTTATAAGCCATCAGTGCTCAGCTCAGAAAACCTTTTAAAACCTAACTCACAGATAACTGCTTAATTATTTTAATTCTGAATATTTAAATCATGTAAGATGCATGACTGTAACATATACATACATACATATATATATATATATATATATATAATATGTTTTTCTAGTGAGAATTTAGCTTATCTCATTGAAAGGGTTTTGCAACTATATGTCTGTTGTTAAATTAGGACATGGTCAGCCTTCTATTTGGAGTCTGTTGTGATTTCCTTCAAGGAAAGACTCTTCCCATCATTGTCACATAAAACGCTGTGATCAATGCTCTGTATATTTAAACTTTTAAAGTTTACTGCATTTTGCCAATCTTTGTGGCCAATGAAATTGAGTGCCTCTCCTTTCTAAGTAGCAACACTTGTGTACTGTAGAATAAATGCTTATCTAGAATATTTTGGTTTTGTTTTCTTCACAGACTGCTGAGATGTAATTTTTCTCAGCTCAGAGTATTGATTTTTAGGGTTCCTGTCAGAGAATCATCTCATGTCTGGGAAGCTTCTGCAAGAAACAGTGAGATCTATTGTATCTCTGGCTCCAGGGAGAGCCTAGGAACTTGGCTTGAAGATATTCTGCAATTTTCTTCACAAGTAAAATATAGTGTTTAATAACCCATAAGATTCTAGAATTTTTTTCTTATATCCATATTGAATTATGAATGGTACATAGATTTTGAGCTTCAATTTGAAATGACTGGATAAATTACCTTTCCTAGTGAAACAGATAACCCACACAGGATCTGGGCAAGTGTTGAAGTATTGCAAAATAAACTGAAAATATGACCTTCCTGAGCTGGAAGAGGAAATGTTCAATCAAGTGCCCATCTCTGCAAAATGTTTGTGCTGGGTGATTGTCATCAGTGTTCTTGGATGCAATCCTCTTAGATTCTCTTGAGTGATATTAGCACTAGGAGCCAAACAGACAGTGTAAGATGAATTGTAATATGAAGTCAGACGAATTGAAGGTGTGCTGTCTGGGTAATGGACTACTACAGTTTCAGACCTTCCAGGATGCACTCAGTAAGCACACTGTGCTTGAGCAAACAGGACAGGCTGACCTAAGATTCCTGTTGCTGCTTGTTTGCCTGATGTTTGACATTGACATGTCCAATGATTTCTGATTGTAAGGCAGAACTTTAGTGATTAGCATAGTAACTAAATAGTATAGTGATTCAGAAAGGATGCCTTTCATCTGCAGACTCCAAGAAAACAGCCAGCATGATGGACAATAATTAAATTCAGGGTTAGAAACTCCTAAAATTGTAACAGATTTTCTTGTAGCAGTCAACACAAAGCTTATTGTCCTTTTTGGTGTCCTTCTCCCCTGCCTCCAGTACTGTAGATTGACCTCAGGGCTTGGATTCTAGGCAGGGACTCTATCACTGGAACAGACCTCAGATTCCTATTGCTGCTTGTTTGCCTGATATTTGACACTGGTATGTCTAGTAATTTCTGTTTGTAAGTAGTCATGATTATTTTCAAGGCAGGGTCTTGCTTTCTGCTCAGACTGGTCTGGGATATGATTCCTTTCTTGTGCTTCCCTGTATTGCTAAGGATAACAGATACACATAACTACACCCAGCCATTGTGCTTCCCATCCTCTAGTTTGAATAACAGGTGCCTGGCACTGTGTTCAGCCATTACCTAGCCTCGAACTGAGGTCTCTGGATCTTGCTCTCTGTCTCTCAAGTAACTAGGATTATGGACTGAGCCACTTAGCAAGTTGTTTCTCCCTCCCTGATATTTAGCCTATTTTGATCAATGCAATTTTGTATCATAATTTCAAATTACTGTACTCTGCTTTTGTAATCTAAGATTATGCCATAAACAGGTTGAAATATTTTTATTTTACAGTACTTAAAATAATAATTATTTCAAGATGAAATAAGAATCATTAGATTGATCCATCATTATTTACTAATTCCTTTTTTCTTCAAATCTTTCAATTTATAGAATTTCTCAGATTAATTTCCAGGAGTAGGTTAGTGATTGCTTATTAAATTATAGATTAATTTATTTCCTTCTAGTTCCAAAATAAGTAACTATTTGAATATATGTAACAGCTTGGGCTTAGTGAGGCCAATACACCATGTTTAACAGATGAATTTTTCAGTAATATGAATGAGTTGTTATATATCTTTGTCTATAGATATATACATTATATATATTATATATTGTACCTGTCCTGGGGGCTTGATCTCAGGGCCTGAACACTGTTCCTGAGCTTTTATATTCAAGGCTATTACTCTATTACTTGAGCCACAGCTCCACTTCCAGTGTTTGGTGGTTAATTGTGATAAGAGCCTCACAGACTTTCCAGTCTGGGCTGGCTTTGAACCACGATCATCAGATCTCAGAACTCTTAGTAGATGGGATTACAGGAATGAGCCAGCTGCACCCAGTTTCATTACATATGATACAGGACATAAGCCCGTGCTAAACACTGAGTCACTTTGGTCACAACCTCAGAAACTAGCAAGAACAGAGACAGCAGGGATGGGCATGGGCTCTTTGGAAGACCTAGCAGTGAGGGTGTGGTGTATCATTACTGCAGCAGCCATCACCTGTAGAGACTACGGTGAAAATTGCTTTAATCCCTGTGCATGCTCTGCAGTGCCTTGGGTATGGGCAACATCAGACTTCAACTTGTGTGGAAGCTCCATGGAACTGCAGAGAAGGAGACTCTGAAGGATCTGACTAACCCAGGAGTTACAGAGAAGCTAGTGCCCTCAAGAAAATAGATGCCCTAAGGGGTAATTTTTCTTCTATCATGTTTCAGATGGATACTCTGAAGAGACAATCAATTTGTACAGAAGGAATGAGTCATGCCCTAACTCTTGCTCTTGACCCTCACTGCATTTTTTCTTCACTCTTGCTTTTCTGATACTGAGCTACTTTTACAATCCTTCCGGCATTTTTTCTTTTTGCTTATGTGGTGCTGAGGAATCAAACCCAGGGTCTCAGGCATGCAAGGCAAGTGCTCTACCACTGAGCCATCTTCCCAGCCCTACTTTTACACATCCTGGCATACAAAGGTTTTTTGGTGGGGGGGTCTGGTTGTGGGGCCTGAATTCTGGGCCTGGGCACTGTCCCTCAGCTCTTCAGCTCAAGGCTAGTGCTCTACCACTTGAGCCACAGCGCCACTTCGGCTTTTTTCTTTTTGCTTATGTGGTGCTGAGGAATCGAACCCAGAGCCTCATGTATGCAAGGCAAGCACTCTACCACTGAGCCACCTTCCCAGTCCCAAGTTTTTTTTTTTGATAGCCAGAGGGTCACATTTATTGCTTTTAAGAGTAGTGCCATTTGAAAAACTGAGCATCGAGACATATTTCTACAAAGCATTTTAGAAACATACAAATTATTTGCTGTTAATTATTGTGGGTTCTTACTAGCTTTTGAAAAATAAAACAGATATGAAACAGTAAATTAAGCTCAAATATTATATTTTGATATTCATGAACTCAGGTATGAGTTATAGTATTAGAAAAATAATAGCAGTTCTTTTTAAAATATATTTTTATTGTAAAGATAATGTACAGAGGGGTTACAGTTATATGAGCAAGGTAATAAGTCCATTAACTATGGAGCATTGTTACACCCTCCTTTATATTTCCCCTACCATCCCCTTCCTTCCCACCTCCCCAACTCCTCCCTCCTCTCTCCCCCCCGCAAAGTTGTAAAGTTTGTTTTCAACATATTGTCTTGTACAACTTACTGTTACAATGGGTCATCATGTACCCTTATTTTAGCATTTTGTTATTTCCCTTCCCCTCCCCAAATTAGAAAAATGTATATACAAGATGCAGGGCATGAGAATCAAATACAGTGACATCAGGGGTTGTACCAGGGGGGAAGAACAAAAAAAAATCACATAGTACATAGTACATTATAAGTACATGAAGAACAGCAACAAAGATAAAACTTCTTGTGTCCCTATCTTGGGGTTTATTTCACTTAACATCATCTTATATGGTCATATGTGCATAGCTTTTGACCTCTTCTGCTTGTCCTAGACATATACTAGTTATTACAGATAAGGGAAACCATGGGACCTATGTTTCTTTGAGTCTGGCTTACTTCACTTAATATAATTACTTCACTTATATAATTTATTCAGAGTCTTTGCATTTCCTAATAAATGGGGCAATGTCATTCTTTCTGATGGAGGCATAGAATTCCATTGTGTATATATACCACATTTTCTTGATCCATTCATCTACTAAGGGGCATCTGGGTTGGTTCCATATCTTAGCTATGGTGAATAATGCTGCAATAAACATAGTTGTGCTGGTAGTTTTAGTATGGCCTTGTTTGTGATCGTTTGGGTAAATGCATAAAAGTGGGATTGCTGGGTGACCTTGCTTTCTGTACAGAGCCTCAGCTGTGAAGATTACTATTACTTGAAACTATACTGGGAAAAATGAGCAGAAAAAGTTAATTTCTTCTTCTAAGGTCAAAGTTCCTCATTGAAAGTCATGTCTGTGAAAGAGAGCACCTGTCCCTGGCTTAACTGACTGCCTCTGGTTTTGTCCTTGCTGACTCTGTTTATTCCTCCTTAACCTTCTCCTCTGGAGTCTACCACTTCTGCAGTCACCTTGAACTCAGGAATGACAGCTGCTGATCCATAAACGTCACTGGCAACTGTCATCCTCTTCTCTCATTTCTTATCTTGACAAGACTATGACTGACCAATCCTTAGATAATGATCAACCAGACTACTGTCTGGCCAACCCTAGTGAACGATGAATTCCTCTTGCTCTTTTCCTATATAATCTGGAGGCTCGTGTCAGAGCCCCAAAGAGAGACTTGAGGGTCACAGAACCCTTTTGTCTGCTCTTTCTGATGTAGTTATGTTATAATAAATCTTTCTCTCTCATTCACTACTACTTGTCTCTTTAATATCTTACTAGCACAAGTGACCTAGCCTAGTCCACTGGGACTCTCGGAGCTGGGGCTTTTGTTCCAGACTCCAGCAACATTATCTTTATCACAAAAAAGCTTTGGATTGTATAATGACTCAGGTATCAGAAGGTTTTTCAGTCTCCATATGCACTGGTGATTCACCTTGTACCCATAACCAGAACACCTTGAGCAGCACCAATAAGGGAGGGAATAAGAGGGAGGGAAGCTGGGTGCTGGTGGTTCATGGCTGTAATCATAGCTACGTGAGAAGGTGAGATCTGAGAATCATGGTTCAAAATCAGTCTGACCAGAAAAGTCCATGAGAGTCTTACCTCCAATTAACTACAACAAAGCTGGAAGTGGAGCTGTGGCTCAGGTAATACAATGCCAGCCTTGAGTGAAAAACAACAACAACTAAGAGACGGTGCACAAGCCTTAAGGTCAAGCCCCAGTACTAGTATGCATGCATGTGTGCACGTGTGCGCACACATCCCCCACAAGAAAGTAGTGTATTTTATATTAATATAATAAAGAAACTACAAAAATCACAGTGTGCCACAGTTTGATAATGGATTTTTGTGTTTTCCACTGTTTGTTTATTTAAGGGCTCTTGGCTGAAAAGCCTGGGGGGAAATGAAAAGTCACTTACAGTACTTGTCTTCCAAGCTTAAACATTTTCAAGCCAGTTGCCAGTGGCACAGATCCTCAGGAGCTGAGGAACAAAGTTCAAAGCCAGTCTAGGCATGAAAGTCCATGAGACTCTTATCTTCAATTAATCAGCAAAAAAGTGGATCTGTGGCTGAAATGGTAGAGTATTAGCCTTAAGCAAGTAAAAGTCAAGAACACCCGCAGACTCTGAGTTCAAGTCCCAGGACATGCACAAAATTACATTTCACTTATGTAAGAAGTGAAACCATGCAACAGGCTTTGTGTTCTGCCCTTGGATAGTTCTTGCTCACCTACCATTTAGACTGTGCCATTATCCTGATTCCTTGCCATGGCAGATTTCCTATATAATTTGGAAGCTCATGTCAGGGCATCAGAGATTTGAAAGTCACTGAAACCTCATTGACTGCTCTTTCTGGTGTAGTTATGTTAGCATAAATCTTTCTCTCCCACGTGTGGCCCACTTACCCAGGGAGGCAGTGCAGAACATGCCTCCCTGTTATGTCAATGAGCATAGAAGAAACTGGGTGTTTATCCACTAACTGTCCATCTGTTGTTGACTGAATGCTGTTTCCAGAGTCATTATTTCTTTCTTTGCATGTGGGCTCAGAGTGGTCTCACACGGCAGCAAGCTGTGTAACAGATGTCCAAATTCCTTAAAACTCCATCAACCTATCATTCTTGTGAGTATGCTTCTTCTTTCCATGTCTGAGGGCTTTTTGAAGAGCCCCAAGGGCTCTTGTGCACAGTGAGCTAGAAGTGCTAGAGAATTATATTATCAAACCCCTACTCTCTATCCCATAAGTAGTAACTCTTGGGAGCTACTGGCAGGTAGCTTGGCTCCTTCATATTTTTTTGGTGGGATGGTTCTAAAAAGAAAATGTGTTTCTTTATACCAGTTTTGTTCCAAATTCTTCTGTCTGGAATAAAATCTGTATCCTGCCTTGGAGGGCATCTGCTTTTGATCAAATGGCAACACAGTCCCCTCTTGGTGTCTTCTGCGTTCCCAATTTTCCCTTTGATTGTCATATGTTTGTTCTCTAACATGTCTACCCACAGGTTCACAGATATCCTCATATGTGCATGTGCTTTTATCAGGCATAAAAGACACATAATCCAAAATTATGTGTCTTTCAATGGAATTACAATCTTGTTTCATTAGGTTTCATAAAATATCACCTAGTGGTAGTATTCATTCTGTTAGCATAACATTTCATGCTTCGCTTTTAGGCTAAGACTTCCTAAGTACCATGGCCATCTTCTCTATTTGAATGAAATTGGAGAAATAGATGGAAAACATCTCTGTTACTTTCATTAAGCATAATCTTTGCACTTAGAATATATGGAGATTAATATAATTAATTTCCTTTGGGTATAATTGATTCCATTTTTTTTCAGGTAAGGGGTAGGTCTATTCATCATTCCGGCTGGCACCAGACCATCTTGGTCTTCCACGTGGTGGGGAAAGGCCTGGGAAAGAGAGCTGGGAGAGCTGGGAAAGAGAGAGAACTGGGAAAGAGAGAGAGTGCTGGGAAAGAGAGAGTGCTGGGAAAGAGAGAGAGAGCTGGGAATGAGAGAGAGTGCTGGGAAAGAGAGGAGAACTGGGAAAGAGAAGAGAAGGAAAGAGCTGAGAAAGAGCTAGAAAAGAGCAGAGAGAATGGGTATAATTGATTCTTAAAGATTATAGATTAAGTATTGACAATCTCATGGGAAGATATTCAGAGAAAAACATTTTAAAAAGGAGGGACTATAAATATGCACAAGAAGAACTTGGGTATTGTGTAAATCATATGCTAATTATCTTGAGAATGATAAATTATCACAATGTCATACATAATGTTAGTTATTTCTGTTCAGTCCTTAACTACTCATATATGCAGCTCAGCAGATATCCTTTCTATATTCTATTATCATCCCAATTAAGTCTCTTGAGTATAGAGTTTGATTGCTACTGTGACCATAAATTCTAATGAAACGAAGAGAAATGAGACTACCACATTAGAGGAAAGACTAAGCAATAAGAATAATAATGTATCCTAAGTTCGTTAAATAAGGAAAGTCTTTGTGGTGATTGTTATTTATTAATTCCAAGAGAGAAAGGGATGAGCTAGTGGTCCAGGGAAAAGAATGATAGCTTATTAAGTTCATTTACCTCAATTGTAAGGAATAGAAAGTTAATGAAACTGAACAAGAGGGGATACTGTGCAAGCCAATAATGGAGAATGAATATTAACATCTTTAAGATATGATTTTTCAAAGTCAAATGGCATAAAAATTGAGAATATGAAGATTTCACACAAGTATCAACCTTAATGAGATCAATTTGATCCCCTGGGCTTTAATAAGATCAAGCTATATATTTCTCAAATAGAGAAGACATTAGCATCTTTTCTTTACTGCCACATTCTCATAAATATCTCTAGGGGACGAGGCCTGCTTTGAAAGGAGTAAAAATTATAGCAAGAAATATTTTCACAACTTTTTAATATAGCCTTTAAGTTGTACTTGAACACTAGTGCTAAAGGTGACTTAATTTTCTGTTTTACCCTTAGTACATACACACTCAGTTGCTTCACATTCTATATTCATAGAACTTCTACTTTTGTGGCCAGTTATCTTCCATTGCTGTGAGTGATCACAAGTATCTTCACTGAAAATAAGATGAGAAGGGGTAAATTAAATAATAACTAACTAAATAAAATATCATTTTTCAGGAGTCCAAAGTTCAGAGAGGGAAAAAGAGGGCATTTTTTTCTTTTTAAAAAATATTATTGTAAAGATGATGTACAGAGGCATTGTAGTTACATAAGTAAAATAATATGTACATTTCTTTTTAAACAGTGTTATCCCCTTCTTCGTTTTCTCCCACTTTTCTTGCTCCTCTTCCCCCTACCCCCAATTTGTAAAGTTCATTTCCAACATAGTATCTGGTGAGTCTCACTGTTGCATTGGTTCATACTTTGCCCCAACATTTCTTCCATTCCTCAGACTTTCATACAAGACAAACTTACATATAAGACAAAGGATACAGAAATCAAAAACAATGACAAGGAGAAAACCAAAGGGGAAAAAGAAAAGAAAAAGAAAGAACAGCATACAGCACACACACACACACACACACACACACACACACACACACACACACACACACACACACACACACACACACACACACACACACCTCTTGTTTCCATTTCTTGGAGTTCATTTTGATAAGCATCACTTTTTATGGTCATATGCATGTAGCTATTGAGTTATTGTGATCCTTTGCTAAGAATATCATAGACATAGTGTCTAATTATTACAAATGAAGGAACCTGTGCAGCCTATGTTTCTTTGGGTCTGGCTTGCTTCACTTAATATGTTTTCCAAGTCCTTCTGTTTGCTTATAAGTAGGGCAATGATGTTATTCTTTCTGACAGAAGCATAGAATTCCACTGTGTATATGTACCATATTTTCTTGATCTATTATCTACTGAGGAACATCTGGGTTGATTCCATACCTTAGCTATGGTAAATAATGCTGCTATGAACATCTTGTGCTGGTAGATTTAATGTGGTCTTGTTTGTGGTCATTTGGGAAAATGTCCAGGAGTGGATTTTCTGAGTCATAGGGGAGCTCTATGTTTACCCTTTCTAGTAATCTCTATACTGCTTTCTAGAGTGTTTGAGCCAGTTTCCATTCCCACCAATAGTGTAGTAATATTCCCGTTTGGCCATATCCCTGTCAGCATCTGTTATTATTCATTTTCTTGATAATGGCTATTCTAAATGGGATGAGGTGGAATCTCAATGTGGCTTTGATTTCCATTTCTTTTGTGACCAGAGATGTTGAACTTTTCTTGATGTGTCTATTGGCCATTTTTATTTCTACTTCAGAGAGCTCTCTAAATCTTTAGCCCACTTATTAATGGGATTGTTGTTTTTTGAGGATTTGTTTTTTGGGAGTTTACTTTTTTGAGCTCCAAGTATATTTTAGACATGAAGTCTTAGTCTTTTGGGTAGCTAGTAAAGATCTCCCAATTTGTGGGCTTTCTATTAATCTTGCTAGCTATGTTCTTTGCCATGCAAGAACTCTGCAGTTTAGGGCAATCCCATTAATCCAGCCATTTTTTTTATTTGTTCTGTTTCTGGATTTTTACTTAGGAGGTTTTGCCCTGTGCCAAGGAGCCCTAGTATTCCCCTTAACCCTTCCTATAATATTTTCAGGATATCTGGTCTTAAGTTGTGGTCTTTGATCCATTTGGAATTGATTCTGGTGCAGTGTGATAAATAAGAATCTAATTTCAGTGTTTTACATGTATATAGTCAATTCTTCCAGCACCATTTGTTGAACAGGCTGTCTTTTTTCCATCCAGTGTTTTTGGTTTCCTTATGAAATATTAGGTGGCCATAAGTCCATGGGTTTATTTCTGGGTCTTCAATTCTATTCCATTTATCCTTAGGCTTGTTCATGTGCCAGTACCATACTGTTTTTTTTTTTTTATAACTATGGCTTTGTAATAGAGTTTGAAGTTTGGTGTTGATATTCCTTCAGCACTGTTCTTCCTGCTAAGAATTGTTTTTGCTGTTTGGTATCTTCTATTATTCCATATGAATTTTTGGATTGCTTCTTCTATTTCATTAAAGAATGTTGTTAGGATTTGGTGGGTATTGTTATTTTTCACCTTGTTAATCCTCCCAATCCAGAAGCATGGGAGGTTTTTCTACTTCCTTAGTTCTGCCTTAATTTCTTTTTTTAGGTTTAAAAATTTTTCATTATAGAGGTCTTTCACATATTTGGTTAAGTTAATTCCTACTAACTTTTTTTAAGGCTATTATGAAAGGAGTTGCTTTTCTGATTTCAGCCTCTCTCTTCTCATTATTGACATACAGAAAAGCTATTGATTTTTGTGGGTTAATTTTATACCCTGCTACTTTGCCAAACTTTCCGATGAGCTCATAGAACTTGGGAGAAGAGTCTATGGGGTTCTTTAAATACAGGATCATGTCATCTGCATTGAGGGAGAGTTTTATTTCTTTTTCTTTCCTGTTTAGATCCTCTTTATGTTTGTCTCTTGCCTTATTGCTCTTCATAGGAATTCCAATACTATATTGAAGAGGAGTGGAGAGAACATAAATCTTTGTCTCATTCTTGATTTTAGAGGACATGGTTTTAACTTTTCACCATGAAGTATAATGCTGGCTGTACGTTTGTCATATACAGCCTTTATTATATTGAGGAATGTTCCATGGGTTTCTAGTTTCTCCAGAGCTTTCATCATAAATGGGTGTTGGATCTTGTCAAATGCTTTTTCTGCATCTATTAAGATGATCATGTGGTTTTTGTCCTTGCTCTTGTTGATGTGTTGAATTGTTTTAATTGACCTACATATATTGAACCAGCTCTGTATTCCTGGAATGAAATCCCATTTGCTCATAATATGATTTTTTTGATAAGGTATTGAAGTCAGTTGGGGTATTGAAGTCAGTTGGCCAGAATTTTATTGAGAAGTTTTGCATCGATGTTCATCAAAGAAATGGGCTTATAGTTCTCTTTCTTTGGATGAGTCCCTTACTTGTTTTGGGCTGAGGGTTATGCTTACTTCATAGAATGAGTTTGGTAGTGATCTTTCACTTTCAATTTCATTGAAGAGTTTGAGGACTATTGTAGGTCTTCTTTGAAGGCCTTACAGAATTTGGCTGTGAATCCATCTAGTCTTATGCTTTTCTTGGATAGGTGGTCTTTTATTGCCATTTCTATTTCATTACTTGTTATGGGTCTATTTATTTGGTTTAAATCTTGGTTTAGTTTGGGTATATCAAAATTTTCTAGAAATTCTTCCATTTCTTCAAAACTCTCAATTTGTTGGCATAATGGTTTACAAAATTTTCCCTTATAATCTTCTGAATCTTGCTTTTTTTCTGTCATGATGTTCCCATTCTTGTCTCTGATTTTATTTATTTGAATATGTTCCCTTTTTATTTTTGAGGGTATTTTTCTTTATCAGACTTAAGAATGAGGAGGCCAGGGGCATACCACATGAAGTTTGCATGTGCTTTAAGAAGAGACTATTTAAATAAGCATCTATTTTACCACCAGATTTGTTGGTCTCCCTACATTAAGTGAAACAGAGAAGAAAGCATTGGACAAAATTTTGCATAGCAAAATTTGTTATGCACATTTTGTCTTATGGGGAATGGTTTTATCTTGGTAAAGAACATCCACAAAGTGCCTACAGCAATCCTCATATGCAGTGATGAAAGTAAAATACTTTAGGATTGAGCTTTCACATGAGATGGCTACTCTCCATACTCTTGTTCACATAGTGCTGCAATTTTTAGTTAAAACAACAATGCAAAAATAGAGTAGAAATAAAACTGTTAAGAATTCCACATAGCATGTTTATCTATACAGAAAATATTACTCATCTATAATAAAAATTGTAGAAGGACTCCTTTTCGGGGACCCTCTTCAAATATAAAGTCTCTCTAATTTCCCTTTGTGCTTTCCTTTCACTTTCAAATAAACTTACTCTCTTTACATTAAAACAAAGTCCTTGAAATAATACCTGTAGTCAAAAGTACATATGAAATAAGAAGGAAATACAATAATCAGGTGTTTAAATATATGGAGAAACATACTATTTTCATTGATTAAATTGTCTCATTTTAAGTTAAGTTGAGAAAACTTAGTAAAAATGTCAACTGTCCTTAAATTGGTATGCAGGATTAGTGCAATTTCTATTAAAAAGTTTTCAGCAATTTTTATGCATATATACATTTATTCATACATACATCTGCCTATGTGTATATACATATATACATATGTGTATGATACAATATGTTTATTCCATGATGCATATGGAAAATATCTATAATATATAAGGAAAATAATGGGACCTAAAAACAACAAAAGCAGTCTGAACAAAATATATATTCAGATGACTCTATCAGTCTTCACAGGTTATTATATTGCCATTATTACAGCCTATTTCTTTATAAAACATTGCATATGGAAACTGTCACCATGGGTAATTGGCAGAGGATAATCACATATATCAGTAGATAAAGTCAAATAAATCCAACTTCCTTTAGACAAAGGTTGAAAACAATCATGTGAGGAATGGGTAGCCTTTCACAAATATGGTAAATCATACCTATGAAAAAGTCTCCTCAAAGTTATTGCTCATGTTAGGTTGTGTCGCTACCGCCTCGACCAGCAAGGAAGACGCGACACCGGACTCTTCTCTCTGCAGTTTATTCAGGACCTTTGAGTAATCTTCTGACCCCAACCCCGGGGAGAATTCCCCACAGCCTTAAATACCCGCTGGGT